>NC_091827.1:95149470-96542803 GCF_038994185.2 Dermacentor albipictus | reverse complement strand
TAGACGTCGAAAGCATAGGTCATTTGAACAGCCAACAGCTGTTCGTTGAGGCAAGATGAAATGCCAGAGCAGCGAAGTTCCACTGGCCGCTTCAAGACGTTACTTGCCGCTCTGCCATCCGCCGAGCTGCGTTGGCAAAACCTCAACCCGAATACCTTTCCTGTTTCCAGCGTGCTCCTGACAATGTAAGAAATCCAGGGAAAACACGGGGAAGGCGGGAGATGGAAATTCAAGACGATGAGCAACGCTCCTGCTTTCACCTAGTTCTCGTTTTGCTCATGGCAATGTTAGAGTCTCTCATATCTGACTGAATTTTATTTGTTGCATTTGACATCGAACCTCTAGTGTGTTTCTTGAAGACTATTGCGACGGGGTAACACGTGTTATCACACTTCTCACACGGCTTACTATTGCTCGCAGACTTCGCGCAAGTCAGTTTTCTTTTTTTGGCAGGAGTTCGATCAATACCGTAGCATTTTTTTTATATTGTGGCTTAATAACCTCTCACGGGCCAGCCTATATACACCTGCTGCGCTTGAACGTGATCTCTCTGTGCGCGGTTTTCATCTCTTCAATCGCCCTTCGGAAGCAGATACGTTGACAAACACTAATTCCTCAGCTTCCGAAATATTTGAGTCTGTTTTTTTTATAAACCGTATTTTTTCATTGTGTTCAAAATTGTTGACAAATGCGTGGCCACGCATTTGTCTCCTTAGGAACAAACATTTTATATTCTTGTTTGAAATAAAAGTGTCGCTGGTATCAATGACGGGATATTTTCAGAAGATTAAAAAAAGCTGCGTTGGGCTGAAACCTCGCACCCGAAGTTCTTGTCAGAGAAAACCGCATTCAGCACTAAAGCGGAGAACAAAACGATCATACTGCTGAGAAAGTCCCAAGAATAAGTAAGTCCAAAGAAGCAAGTCCGTTAGCCACAGGCGATTTTGCAATATTTTCCCTTTCTGCGACATATGTGAGCTACTTCTTTGTTTGCGACACTTCCAACTTTCCTTCAGGTTACAACTTCAATCAGTGAATTGCATGAACACTATATTCCGTAAAATTTATTCTATGCTTTATGTGCGTTTCCGCAGAAATTTCACATCGATGTAGCAATAGTGCGCTAGAATCATTCACCAATCCTCCTAAAGGTAGAAAACAATCTTAGGAATACTCAGCCTGTAAATACCGCTTGACTTTAATGGAATGACAGCTGACTTTTATAAACTTAAGCCCAGCCTGGCAGCTAATGCGAAATCTTTTTACATTTCTGCAGGAGCACAGGCTTCGGCGATGACGTCTCTATTGACCTCTCGCCTACTCGAAGCGAAGCCACATCGCACGTTCTTTTTAACGCACGTTGAACTTAGGCGAGATCCACTCCAGCAGAGCGAAATGTCAATATCGCTGATAAATCTAGTGCGCTGCTACTTCTAGCTGAACATGAGGCTCCAGCTACTGCGAGTAGCAGCGAAAACACTATGATCACGGGAAACCTTCAAAAATCGGTTTAGCTTGGTGCTTTCTTACCAAAAGCAAAAGGGCTGCAAAAAATAGTGAATTTTGTGTATCGCTGCGGCTTCTGGTGCCATATTAGTTAGGTGAACCCTGCTCTCAAGCCATGAAATGCAGACGTGGTCCAGTTTTCATGGCAATGTGTTTAAAAGGGCCCGGAACCAATTTTTATCGAACTCGAGCAATGTATTTGAAGTTAAAAATAGAATATTTCAGAAATATTTTCCTGCAAAAAGTGCTTCAGTGCGTTCCGTAGAAGCGTAGTTCTTGGCAAGCATATCGTGTGTTTCCGTCCCTTTTTTCAGTACCTTCCGCAATGAAGGCTACGGCGGAACGGAGCGTGCTTACAGTGATAAACGTTACAGTGGCGCGCAGTTGAAATTTCGTCTTGGATATTCACGGAGACGCCACTACTTCTGATTTTGGCGTATACGACGCGCGAAACGCAGTGACCGCAGTGCACTGAGACAGCGGACTCGTCGCGCAACACCGCGGTATCTGCGCTACGTGGAAGACCGCAGCTACATGCAATAGTAGTGCGTATGCGCAACGCTTGCTTTGTGAACGACAGGGCTTGAGTATACGCTCGGGCTCGTATGCTCTAGTGTTGCCGAGCTACGTGGTGCAGACCGACTTTGTTTTGCGCTATCGTGACCGACGGACGGTAGACAAACCCGAATTTGCGCATTTTTAAGCGCTATCACGCTTAATATTGTGGGGACACCTGGCCACACGGCGGGACAGCGGTGTCGCCATCATCGTCATCGGAGAGGGGCTCATGCGGCTGGACCACGGGCAGCAAGTTTGGAATGGGAAGCGGCGATCAGGAAGCTGGGTCTCCGTCGGGCCTCCCGACAGTAAGGGTTGTTATTTGCATGTCTCCCGCACTCTGTGTCATCTCTGAGACCTTCAGCTGGCCACTGGCTCTGAAGCCACGGTCCTGAGCCCACATTTGGCACCCGTGGCGTGGGACCAGCTGGTGGTCCTGGGGTTTTTGGTTAACTGGGGTTTTTGGCATTTCGCCGGGAGCCGTTCTGGCATCATTCGTGGTTGGCCTCACCGCGTCTTCTGCGGCGTTACATTTGTGCTTACATATTTTGCGTCTTGTTTGCCTGCTTTGTTTTGTCTCTTTGTCATGGTGACGCGTTCTTGGACACGCAAAGCAGCCTCGCAAGATGAAATGCGTCCTGGAGCCTCAACCGTGGCGGGAGCTGGAGTTGGTAAAGCCGCTGAGCGATGAGACCCAATGGCCTCGTCGCCTTTGAGCCAAATTTCAGCATTGTGCCAGATTTTAACGGCTCAGCTCGAGGACATGACTGCCGCTACAAGCACGGAGCATGAGCGCGCGCAGCCCGTTGCACTGACGAAGCTGATGTTGGACGTTCATCGTTTAGGGACGGTGACGCCGGGAAATTGGTCACTGATATTCTGCATGATTTGGCCCTTTACAGGACGGTTTTGGGTGTCTCGGAGCTTGACTTGCTCGAACGAGTCTTGCCCGTTTCTCTTCGGGGTACCGCGGCACAATGGCTGTGCCTGCAGCCTCCATTCTTGTCCTGCGAAGAATTCGTCGTGGCATTCCGAGCAGTGTTCCAGCCGGTAGACTACGACTACCGCATCCGACGCTAGCTGGAAGCCCGAACACCAGACCCAGATGAGAGTCTGCAAGAATGTCTTCGGCCCATGCAGGAACATGTTTGGCGACGGTGCCACCCTCGATTCAGGCCCATATCTCATTGAATATTTATTTTGCTTCCTTGCGGAACATGTGGGCTTCGGCCCGGAAATCAAGGAGACACTATTTTTGAAGCACAACTACGCTCCGGCACCACCTGCTGACGTTGCTTCCAAGCAAGGCTGTGCCTGGAGGGAGACAAATATTGGGACAGCACCATTCTTCTGTCCCCAACCACGAACTTCCGTGTGGCGGGAACGCATTGAGAACTCGGTTCTCTTGGCCCCATTAGCGGAAACACTCCGTGGTGGCGGGGGCCCTGCACGACAGGAATGCCTGCGACGACTTCCCCTCGCCACCACCCTGGTTCACTTCCTCAGTCTGGCAACGAAATCCTCTGAACACCGAAAATCCCTATCCTGCCACTTATAGGCCGCAGGCACCGAGAGGGTGCAGGCAAGACTCATACCAGGCTGGCTCATGTCCAATGACGGCTTCGACTCACCGTGTGTGCACCCAGGAAAGCGGCTACGACCCGTGGTATGAAGGAGCTCCCAAACACCACAAAATGCCGAAATTACTGAGGGAGATGATGATGATGATGTGTGGTTTTTTGTGGCGCAAGGGCCAGGTTTGGCCAAAGAGCGCCATGACAAGTGCTAATGTTGACGATGTATTATGGAACATGTAACTTGGCTGTAAAGTGGGCTAAAAATATTCGCTGTAAAGTGCGTAAAATTAACTTGTTATAAAATTATGGCGATGACAGATGACGAATACTACAAACATTAAAATCCATCGCAAAAGAATGATGCAGAATAGAAAATATATGAGAAGGTAAAAATGCCTAGAGCACTGTTGCCTCGCCAGAGCCCTTGAAACACAAGGGCCTAGAGGCACGTGCTACACGAAAAAACTATCGCAGCGCCATCCTCTGAAGAGAGGAGACGCTACGAACATGTTGGGCTAACAACAACACAACACTGAGGGTCAGCAAGTTTTCGTCTTTCTGTTTTCCGCATAGAGCGGACTAGCTCTGCTCGCTCTTGTCCTGCACTATGTATCAAGGTACGTGTTTCCGGCACAGAGACATTCGCACTTCTAGATACTGGTGTCAGCACCTCGCTCATTGCAGATGGCATTTCTCATTTTTGCCAGACGCGTAAAATGCAACTCGCACGATGTAACATGCGCTTGAGACCTGCTAACGGAACATTAATAGCAGCTCGAGCTGCGATGAGTCGCAAGCTGTCTCTCATGAGCAAGAGATGTCAACATCGTTTTATTTACTTCCCGGCAGTATCCTTGCTACTGGGTCGTGACATTATCGCTCGTGAAAACATAGTGTTGGACTTGGCAAACGGCGGCTTCTGAGTTACGTGCACTAGTGATTTCCGTCAGATTGCCCCGGCTTCTGTTTCTCTGCACAGCGTTCATGACTCGGCCACGTTTCTCCTTAACACAACTTTGCCGTCTAAGGACGCATATTGAAGCGCTATCACGCTGGAGTCTGCATGTGAATCTAACCAGGAGCGGCCAGTGGTGAGTGCGCGCTGGCAAGCGCGCCCGTCGTCTGGCCTTAGGTTTGGCGTACTGCGAGGCTAGTTGACTGTTCAAACGTAGTCTAAATTAGAGCGACCCAACGGCTACGTGACTGATAAGCAGGTGGCAAGAGTATTGCATACACGGGCGGCCACGGCCGAGCATGATCAGACCATAGTCGGCTTCATCCTCAGCAACATAATTTTTATCGAAATGGGAAAGAAGGTGTTAGCGCTTTTCAGCCTGTTTATTAAACTGCGCAAATAAATATTCACAGTAATAACACGAAGAAGCGCACCGAGCTCCACACCCTTCTTGACTGATGCCAGATATTGGCCGAAAGCAGCAGCAATGCGAATCTGCTATAATATGAAATAAAGCGTCCACAAATTTGTGAAGTGCACGCTTCTGTTCAAAAGAAAGCGTTTGAGAAATACGATGCTGATTAAAGCGAAATTTGAGTGTAGCTTCAATTTCTTCTCATTTCGTGATATTGGCGGCGAGGAGTTACGGAGTCGCCATCTATCGGACGCGCCTCGCTGGCGTAGTATGAGGGATCACGTGGCGCGCTCTTCATAGGTTTTGCTGTCAGCGCTAACTGAAAACACCACGCGCGAGCTCTCCCGGACATTTCTGTCAGTACTTTAGAAACAAGGGAAGTTTTTTACTGTCTAAATAATAAGCTTGGGCAAACTGAAAGCACACGATCGTTTACAGACGCTTTCTCTTTACCGAATACGTACAGTGAACGCCACTGCGCGCGGTCGCCGCGATGAAGTATCCCGAACCAGCTTCTTGCGTGAAAGGTAGGTACACGCTGAGAGCAAACTATGTGAAATATGTTCTTATAGTGTTTGTATAACTAAATGGAGCGTAATAGAACGAAGCCTCAATGCAGTGATCGCGCAGATTCGCAGCGACCGACTGCGCGTCTGCATGCTTGTCCGCGCACTGCTTCGCTTTCTCCGCGCGCGCGCTTTCGCACCGTGCCATGAGCTTTAGGCCGCAGAATATGAGCATTTCACAGTATACAAGCAACCATTGTTGCGTGGGTGCTATCAGAGCTGTTCAAGAATAATTTCATTGTAGAGACTTCGACGCCTACAGGGACTGTGATGTGCCGTCGCGACGATTCAACATTTTTTTTCTTCTAAATTCTTTGAACTTTCAATATTATTTCTCGAGTTGCGTCGCACTGTATGTTTAACGGTGTTCTCAGCGTGCAATTTCCCGCTGCTCCTTTTTTGTAATCCAGTGCATTAATTCATAACGTAAACATGACCATATGCCATGCTTTTTTTAAATGTGCTTCTTACCGCTGCTGTTCCACTCCACTGAACTTGCCAGTATCTATAGCATCGACAAGTTCATAGACCAAACCATCATGACATTAGTCGGGCAGCGGACTGGCGCGAGCGTCTCAGTGCGCGTTTTCAGAACATCGCAGACCGGGCGCCGTAGCAGAAATCTTCCTCGCGTCTTTGCTTGCTGCATACTCGAGTTGTAGCCGATGACTGTTTGCCGGTTTTATGTTTCGCGAGCCAAGCTTCACGCAGCTTCTTGTCCTGCGGCTACGTGTGATCAAGGCTGACATCGGCCTCCGTTACGTGCATCCGGCCCTGCGGCACCGAGCAGTAGCCTACCATGTTGCGCGCCTTCACAGGTAGCCACTACCTATTGTGGTGCTTACAAGCGTTGTAAAGGAGACACTCGAAGGGGGAAAATTTCGCCACTAAATGAGGACCGCATCGTACGAGGGAATTTAAACTCGTTTTCAGCTCGCTTCGGCGCTCCCGAAGCAGCCGACGCGGCCGCTATGTCCACGTGATCCCTCCAAGCACGTCACGCCGACGGTGGCGCCAGCTTTTCCAGTGGTGGAGCTCGAGGCCAATATTGGCTGGCGCAGACAATCTGGCTCGTGCGGCGCAATGCATATGGAAAGAAGCATGGCGCGACTGCCTCGCTGATCGGGTGATCGCGAGAGGAAGCGCGTGGGTGACCTGTGGGCGCGTTTCACAGTAGCTGATGCAGAAAGGTATCCGCTCATGCAGCGCTTTGTTTACATATAGGGTATCGGCAGACGCGCTCGCCGCATGCCATCGGTGAACAGACGACGATGCACTGCAGGGACGCCATCTCGTAGCGGTCGTCGTAGTATAGTCCGTGTTGGGCGGAACTACAACTTTTTAGAGCGCAGCTCTTTGGCGTCCGTTCCTGGGTTTCGCGTCGTCGTCGGCGTTGTCGTCGGCCTCGTAACCAGCTCCGCCCCCCTTTCATCCCCCCAGCGCTAGCAGCGACCGACTGATACCGCTGGATGCCGCTGACGCCGCTAGAGTCAAGATAACGTGACTGCATAGAACACCGTCGCCGCCATGCAGAAAGAGGAGGAAAGGGTCCCCCCCCCCCTGTTCTTGTGTGGCGGATAGGGTGCTCTTCAGTTGCCGACGCGCCGGTTATTTCTCGTAGGCCCCGGCACGTCGACGAATACGTGACCACCTTCCCACGGCTAGACCTGGTTCTTAGCGCTGCGGAAGCGAGGGTATCATATTGTTTGTGTCGGCATCGGCGGCGTTGTCCCTGAAACCAACTCCGCAGCTGGGGTTGACTCACTATCGGCGTCAGCGGCATCAGTCAGTCGCTGCTATCTCTTCCCTCCTCCCTTTATCGTGTTGTCCGCTTGCGGCGCGCGCTTCTGCCCCCATCGTTTGCCGCTGGGTGTACAAGCCGCCCCCCTCCCCCCTCTTCCTGCGAGTCTCCGGTTGTCAAAGCGCCGGCTCGAACTTAATTCCTTTCTTCGCTTCTCCTCCAATGCAACCCCTGTGCGGTGGCAATCAGAGAGCCAGATCGGTGGCGGCGGATCTGTATATGTGCACCGCCCGAGCCGAAATTGCCGCTGCCGTTCGCCACTGCGAAATTATCTGCCAGTTCTTTCTGAGCCATGAGCGAGACGACCGATGGAAGTCCTCCGTCTGCTGCTGCTGCTGCTGCTGCTGCTGCTGCTGCTGCTGCTGCTGCTGCTGCTGCTGCTGCTAAACGAGCTGCCAGAGCAGAGGCCCAGCGCCGTCGCCGTCAGAATCCAGAGGTGCGTGCCGCCGAAGCAGAAGCTTACCGTCGCCGCCGTCGAGATGATCCAGGAGTACGCGTCGCCGAAGCAGAGGCTAAGCGCCGCCGCCGAGAAGACCCTGCCGTTCGCGCCGCCGAAGCGGAGGCTCATCGCCGCCGTCGAGAGCAACCAGCAGTAAGCGAGGCTGAAGCAGAAGCTCATCGCCGCCGCCGAGAAGACCCTGCAGTTCGCGCCGCCGTCGAGAGCAACCAGCAGTAAGCGAGGCTGAAGCAGAAGCTCATCGCCGCCGCCGAGAAGACCCTGCCGTTCGCACCACCGAAGCGGAGGCTCATCGCCGCCGTCGAGAGCAACCAGCAGTAAGCGAGGCTGAAGCAGAAGCTCATCGCCGTCGCAGAGAAGACTCTACCGTTCGCGCGGCCGAGGCCGAGGCCAAACGCTAACAAAGGCTCGCAAACAGTCAGGGTGCAGCAAATGCTTTCCGGCGACAGTTTACAGACAATCCGTTTGGAAGTGTGTGTTCAGTGTGTGATCGGCTCTGGTTCCAAAATGACGTGAAACCGCTTCCGGATACGTGCCGTGAGAATCTCCGGTGTGCGTTTCCCAACTCGGACTTGTGTCAATTCAGACTGTGTTCTTCATGCATGCAATCTGTGCGGAAAGGTGACATTCCTCATTTTTCGACAACAAACGGTTACAAATATCCCTCGAGGCCAGCGCACCTTCCACAACTTAATGCGGTGAGTGTAAGACTCGTATCTCCGCGAATCCCATTCATGCTAGTGCGACGACTGATGCACGGCGGAGGCCAATATGGCATTAAGGGTCCAGTTGTGAACGTTTGCGTTGACGTGGACGAGATGGTTACATAGTTGCCCCGTGCCATCGAACAAGATCGCGCTCTCAATGTGCATCTGAAGCGGCGTATTCTCGCGAAGACGACCTACTTGGCGGAACAGTGAGAAAATGTGATTTGCTGCCGTGGCTCAAGGTGCTTTGCGATAGCACACTATACAAGCACTACAACATCAAGTGTGACTTTGCCCGTTTGGGTGATATCACTGAAGTGGACAAGCAGGACGAAATTGAGTCGCTCCCGGAATGCGCGGACCTCAACGATCCCATCCAGGCGGCCACAGCCTTGACGTTGGCTCAGCACACCTTGATATGGGATGAAGACAAGTTTCTTGTCATTGCTCCCGGTGAGGGAAAGAAGCCCCTGAGCATTCTTTACGACGAACATGCGGAGGAGCTGTCATTCCCACAGATTTACCTCGGTGAACCACGCCGAGTGGACGCCAGTGCCAAACCAACCGTCTTCACGCACGCCATGAGCGACATCCGCAGGTCTGATCGTCGAGGTGCCACCCCACAACACGTACTCTACATGGCCATGAAAGTGTTTAGGCACCGAGTAGCCAGCGACATGTCTGTGGCCTTCCGCAACGTCAGAGCGGTGGAAACCCTAACGAAACAACAGCTACTCGACAAGGACTTCGTTCAGGAAGCAGTAGAACATGACATGGCTCTTATGCATGGCATACCCAATACCGTGCAGTACTGGGCCAGGCGCAAGAAAGACCTCTTTGCCATGATCCGCCAACTGGGTAAGCCTACGGCGTTCCTCACACTGTCTGCCTCGGAATTGCACTGGCCCGAGCTGTTAGTGTTGCTTCAGCGACTTCGCCTACAACCTGATGAGAGTGCAGTTGCCGTAGAGGAAATGAACAGCATTTATCGTGCCCAGCTAGTAAATGACGATCCCGTAGTCTGTGCCATCTACTTCGACCGCCTGGTGCGCATCATTCTAAACATACTCCAGAATACCCGGATATCCCCCTTCAGACCATACGTAGTGGTCGACTACTTTAAACGCATCGAATTTCAACATCGCGGGTCGGCACACGCGCACATTCTTCGCTGGCTTGATAATGCCCCCGATGAGGACCTCTCCATGCACATGCCCCGAACTCTGGAAATGGCCACTACTCTGCTTTCGCTGGACACTACGTACTTGAAGCGGGAGCGCACGGAGGTGCACCAACACACCCACACCTGCTACAAGCGCAACAGCACCAAGTGCCGCTTTAACGTCCCCTTCATGCCCATTGATGAACCCATGGTCGTAGTGCCTTTCCCGAGTGTGGAGAGTGAGGCGCAGAAGAAACTCATCGAGATGCTCCAAATCAAGTACCAAGCCATGCACCAGGCTTTGGAAACGACCAACTATGATTCACTACAGCAGTTCTGGGAACATCACGGCATCACGGACAGGGAGCAGTACATTTCGGTTCTCCGAGCAGGTACACCTCGTCCCACCGTCATGCTACCCCGTACCGTGCAGCAAAAGCGGGTTAATTACTTTAACCCATGGGTGGCGTCCGTTCTAGATTCAAACATGGATCTTCAGATCGTGCTCGACACGTACGCGTGTGCTGCCTACGTGGTAGAGTATGTAAATAAGGCCAATCGAGGTATGTCCAATCTGAACCGTGCGGTGCAAGAAATTGTCAAGGATAAGGGGGACATGGATTACACGCAGGCACTGAGACACTTGGGCGTGAAGATGCTCAATGCGATCGAGCTCTCAGCACAGGAGGCCGCCTGGTGTTTGCTCAAGCAGGACATGTCGCAGGCTAGTCGCAAAATTGTCTTTGTAAACACTGCCTGGCCTGAGGAAAGGACGCGCATCCGGAAGTCTAACGCTCAAATGGAACGCTTGGACGAATCTAGCACGGACGTTTGGAAAAGGACGAGCGCTACGAAGACCGCGCGCCTGAATTGGAAGCCGTCACTCTGGCGGAGTTCGCTACAGACTACAACATCTACACCTGCAAGAAGAGAGTTCAGCGAGTGATACTTCGCTACCGCGGTTACTCCATCGACGATTCAGTTAACTTCAAGAGAGAACATGTCCTACTCTTCTTTCCGTTTCGTAAGGAGGTGGACATCTTAGACCAAAATTGTTTCGAGCGGCTATACGAGGAAAACACTGACGTCATTCGGGAGCACAAATCACGCTATCAGAGTTATGTAAATATTGAAGACCTCCGTGCGGTTTGTAATTCCCTGATACGACCCAATAACGAGGAACGGGAGACGGCTTCTGAGATTTCTGATGTGACCGTGCACCCGGCAGCCATGGAGAACGACGACTCTGATCTCCTAGACATTGGTGCAGTCGAGTCCAATGCCCCGTTTAAACAATGCCCCGCCGTGTGCACGCGCCAAAACGTCATGAGCAGAGATCAGTACCTGGACACCATGCGGAAGACAAATGATGAGCAGTACGAGATCGTCCGAGAAGTCCTACACCGACTGACAACTCCGAACTCTCCACCACTGCAAATATTCTTCACGGGAGTGGCTGGATGCGGCAAAACATTTGTACTGCGCCTAATCATGGACCTCTACAACAGGTACTGTAACCCTGCTGGCCCATACAATCTAAACGCATATGTGGCTTGCGCTACAACAGGAAAGGCGGCGGTGGCACTAGGCGGAGTAACTGTGCACGCAGCGTTCAAGCTTAGCCTCAAGACAGACAGCGGACTCAGGGACAACGAGTTGAACACCTTCCGCTATGCTTTCAGGAATGTCAGATGCGTGATTATCGACGAAGTTAGCATGATGTCTGCTGATATGCTTCACAGAATCGACTCGCGGCTCCGCTCCATCACCTGCAAATATCTGCAGCCCTTCGGAGGGTTGGACGTCATTCTCTGTGGGGACCTGCGTCAGCTTCCCCCCGTTCGTGCAGCTGAGGTGTTCAAGCGCGTCAAAACAGACGACGTGTTTAACACAGAAATCGCGTGGCACCATCTCGCCTACTTTGCACTCATTAAAGTGGTACGACAAAACAATCTCAGGTTCTCCACGTTGCTTTCCAAAATTGGAGATAGTGTCGAATTAGACCCCGAGGAAATCTCACTTATCGAGAGTCGGTTCGTTCCACAGCAGGAAGCAGAAGCTTCTTGCCCCGGTGGCATACGCTTGTTCTACTCCAACAAGGAATCTGATTACTACAACACAACAAAGGCCATAGTAGCACAGGATAATGCTGTACCATGCACGGCACAGGATACAATCGTTGGGTGTAGGTCTATGCAAGAGCAAACAGAGGCCATGCGTAAGGTCGAAACGTTACCCAAGGCCGAAATAGGAAATTTGCCAGCAAATATAATGCTGTGCATTGGCAAGCCTTACATGATCACCCTCAACGTGGATGTTTCCGATGGCCTTGTTAATGGATCGGTGGGAACACTGAAATTCATCGAAAACGACACCCATGGGAAACCGCTGCGCATATGGTTGCAGTTCGGGGAGCTTGGCTCCAAACTTGCGATCGGAACCGTAGCGGCCGCAAAATCACACCAGTTACGCAAGCTCAACAGAAACATTCAACCGAACTGGATACCGATTGAAAGGCGTACCGTCACCTGCGTTATCGATAAGAAGACGAAGGTATCGGTAAGAAGATGCCAGCTTCCCGTTGTGCAGGCGAGCGCCATTACCATTCATAAATCCCAGGGTGGCACATATGATGAAGTCGTGTACTCCTACGCCAAGAATCATCCACAGAAGTTGGTATACGTGGCACTGAGTCGCGCTACAGACATCAACGGACTCTACCTGACCAATGTTGACAACGACATCACATTCTACCACGGAAAAGCCAATCCGGACAGAAAGCTAGCCGATGAATTTCGTCGGTTGCAGTCCCACAAACTTGACACCATCACCGCCAAGTGCCTCGCCATGACTGAACAGCCGCACTACTTGTTGATCTCCGCTCTTAACGTACGCTCCCTTGCCGCACATGCCAAGGACGTACACCACGATCACATTCTGCGCCATTCCTCTGTACTTTGCTTTGCTGAAACCTGGATGGATCCCGAAGAGCCTCTCGAAATCATAGATTTCCTATACTGCTGTGGTGCTCGCAGAGACCACAACAGAGCGGCGGGAGTCGCTATCTACTTGCGCACAGGTCTCTCTGCAATACCAGTCGAAATGTTTGGCACGTCACATGAAGTTGGCGAACTGTGCGCCGCAAAGTTGCCCAACGGCTTGCTGGTAGTAGCTGCCTACTTCGCCCCTACCGCACTCACGAAAGACGTCGTGCACTTCCTGCAACTCGCATTAACCGTCCATCGATCCACGCCGATGTTAGTAGTGGGGGACTTTAATGTTGACATAAAGACAAGCAGCAATTTCCTAACACTTATGCGGGAGAACATCCCGTTCCTCTCGCTCGTAACGCGTCCCACGGCTGTGACAACCTCGCGAGGCACTTGTATAGATCTCGTCTTTGAGAATCAGGCATTGGTGTACCAAGTCGAACATATATCAGTCTATTTCTCCGACCACAAAGCTTCCTTCATGACTGTCAAGAACTGTTAGTGGAGTCTTTGTTAAAGGAATACGTGTGAAAAATAAAAAAAAAATTCTGTGATAGCGCATACATGTGTTGCCCGATTTCTTTGCCTCAATCTATCGAAAAGGTGAAACAGCTTATTTGCTGCGCTCAAATTTCGCATTAGGAAGTAACGTAATCGTCGGTAATTTTTGTCAGGCTTTCGCTATGCCTTCCTCCACCGCTTTATTCCTCGCAATTTCAATGCTACCGCCGTCTTTCATGTCCCGCTGCGCTCCTCATTCACGCTCTTACCTATTGCTGCGCTCGTTGGCTCGGTTGCGCCGAGGCACGACGCCGACGCGAAAGGCAGGAACGGGCTTCGTTACTTCTTGTTCCGCTTGCGAGCTCCACGCGGCGCGAATGAGTGGAAACAGCATGAACCTGTGCTGTCCGCGAAGTGTAGTTCTCGCCAAGCCCGAGGAGTGGTTCAGGATCCCTTTAATTGCTCGTCACAATAATAAAGCAGCGCTGCAAGATATTTCCTCCTCACCTCTCGTCAACCCAAGCAGGTCTTTTACAGCCTAGTTATGTGTTCGAGCATGCCTAGACTTTGTTTAATTGCCTGTTTTTGCAGCGCTAGTGATGCCAAAGATTACTGCGATTGTTTGTCCATTTTCCCACTCCTCAATAACCAAAAATCAATTTTTCTCATGCGTGGTATGTGCCTGTGTAGTGCGCAGTATTACAGTGGTTTCTCTTATGCCTCCCGCTGCGAAGAGCCAATTCATGACTTAGCATTGTGAGAAAGTTGGGTAGTCCTCAATCTGCTTTACCTTGGTTGTTTTTCCAGATCACACACCATATGCCATGGAGGACTTGGTGTACGAAAGTCCAGATAGCAGCTGTGGTGTCGTTAAGTTCTCCAAGCATCTGGATGGTAGGCATAATGGTAAATTTGTGGCTTTGCTAACACTCTAATCGGTTCTCTTTACTCTATTCCGATCACTTTGTACAGATATGTAACCGCAATACGATCTTGATGACCTAAAAGTGGCGATCGTGCGACGAAACTGGCGTAGAGCCGAGACCGGAGGAGTGACGCCTGAGGAATGTCCAAGGAGTAAAACGGGCTTTGTCTTAGGAAGACCGGCAGCGGCGAGGTGTAACTGACGCTTCAGCGAAACTTTGCAACAAACTCATGTACTTCTGCGGACAAGTCCACGCGGCACGTTGAATTAGATGCGTCGGTGACGCGATGTCGCTGAGCAAAGTGTTTCAACTTAATACCGGTTTACCAATAGCTTTCACCATTTATGCGGCGATTCTTATAATCTATATTCTTCCTGATGTTTACAATTAGTGCAAACATAAATCGTTACGCGAAATAGAAAGCCACTGCGCCGAGTAGTCTTGGTGTGTGTTGCGCGTTAGAGATTGCGCACTACCGTCTCCGGAATTCGACAGCCGATTATGTTCAAATGTCGCGAGCGATGATCGCACTGCGTATTGTGAGATTTGTCAATTAACTAAATCGGAAGAGCCAACCCTGTGTTGACGATAAAGACAAGGTCGACGCACACGACGGTAAAAATGAATCTGTTAATACGCGTGGATTATAATGCGACAGCCTTATATGTCCCATGAAGCGGAAAATCCGGCGTCTGCTGTTAACATTCCATTGTACCAAAATCCACGTGATCACTGATGACGTCACGTTTCCATCGCTGCGCCTGCTGCGGCTCGGATTGCGAATTGCCAGGGTGGACATCCACGGCCCACACCCCGGAAAAATTGAGTTTGCCCGATTCCAATGTTACAGACCACGCACATTCCCAAAGTTAACATAGCCCACGGCAAAATTATGGTGGCCGACCCCCAAAATTTACATTGTCCAATTCGAACTCATGACCAAGTCACAAATATCGCGCGGAAGTCATACTGCTTTCGCATTCAATGCACGTGAGGAGTCTAAAGGGCACGTGTAACTTTTATCACTGTATTTTGCACATTCCTGTCGATTTTTCATTTTTATTATTCACTAATTTCCTATCTTATTTGCGTCGTACTTCACACGCAATTACGAAGACATCCGCTCATTTAGCGTCGAGGCTTAGTGTGTCCTTCCTGTGAACATGTGAAGCGATCCCGGAGATGTGCAGTCTACAGTGCAATGTGGATAATTTTCGATAATATTGGAATACATTACGACCGTATCGTTAGTTTTACCTACTCTGCGAATAATAATATTTTCTTGTGGGCGCCATCGAGACAACCCTCCGGACACCATTGCCTCAAGCGTGTTCTCCATAGACCGACTGCGATTGCTAATTCCTCAAAAGCCTACTGTACGGCGTCTTTGCCTCAGTATGTACACTGTATGCGGTAGCGCAACCTTTAGAGCAGTATAATGCCATGTGGTCGATTTTTGACTATACTGACACTAATTATGACCCTATTGCAAACTGCACCCACCCTAATACTAATTGCCAAATATTCCCTGATTGAAAGTTGCATTTTCAGACATATTGTGACGCACTACGGCGCCACGGAATTGCGGAAGCGCCTGTTTTTTACTGTAAGTGGTTGAAGATACTCTGACACCAGTTACGCCATACCCGTGTGACGTCAACTAATACATAAAGTACTCAAAACGCTATCTGACGCCACCGTGTCGTCGATGACCGAGATGCCCCGAAAAAAGAAAATCCGTTTCTACGCAGAGGCTGCTTCAGTGCTGGTTTTAATGTAAAATGTTCAAACTTCAAGAGAAAGGGAGCATTAATATACATAGCAAAAAGGTGACAGTCAAAAAGGCGACAGTCACTTTAGCATGCGCTAAAGAGGATCAAGTTGAAAGTGAGCGCTCTCACGCGAGATTCATTACATCACTTAACATGTTAATTCTAAGGCGCTGTTGCTTCCCGTTACTTGTTTTCTCCTACCGAAGGCGTAGGTTCGAGTGCCTTAATTAACTTTACCTTAACTGTTTTTGCCACAATTAACACCAAATGTGGAGGATGCGACTCCCACCGAAGATCGTGGGTTCGAGTGACTTGATTAAGTACATCTTAATTATGGCGGCCCTAATTAACATCACCTTAATTATTACCTAATGTAGTGGTTTCGACTATGGACCTTCAAGATGTCAATTGGAATCGAACATGGAGATATGGTCGGTTCGCCCATATCTACATCTTGGATCGTAGGTTCGAGTGCGTTATTCAACTTCGCGTTCACCAACACCAAAGATCGCGGGTTCGACTCTCCTCCACCTTCACGATGTCAACTGAAATCCAACTTGCAGATATCGCCTGTTCACCCATGTCTACAAGTGGGTTCGACTCCCACAAAGGTCGAGGGTTTGGCTCCCACCCGACGTCGTGGGTTCGAGTGCCTTCAGAAACTCTATCCTAATAAGCTGTACCTGAAATAACTTCGTCTTAATCAACACGAAAGGTAGTGGTTTCGACTCTTGACATTCACTATGTCGATTAGATTCCAACTTGGAGATATGGCCGGTTCGCCCGTATGCCGAAGGTGTTTCTACTCCCACCAGAGGTCGAGGATTCGACTCCCACCAAAAATCGTGTGTACGGGTGCCCTAGTTAACTCTACCCTAATTATATCTGCCTTAATTAACACCAAAGGTCGTGGGTTCGAGTGTCCAAATTACCTCTATCTTAATGATATGTTTCCTAATACACTTTGCCGTAATTAACACCAAAGATCATGGTTTCAACTCGCACTAAACGTCGGGCGTTTGGCCACCAGTTTTAGTGCCATAACGCCAGACGGTCAAATTTTTGTAAAGCCAGACAGTCAAATTTGCGTAGCACCGGACGGTCAATTTTTTGCCCCATGAAGCATCTAAGGCTTCTGCAGTAATAGAAGGAAACCAGAATCAACGCCATGAAAGGAGATCAGGCATCAGCAACTCTAGGACGACGCACGCGAGCCTCTGCTGCGTTAGCGGGCTTTACTATGCTATGCAACGAAAAAGGATTAATTGTCCGCAATCCTTCTAAATTGGAAATAAGCAATTTACATGCATCTTCCCGGGGAAAGGTTGCTACACGTTCGGCAAGTCTTGAGAGTAGTCTAGCGAGTATTCTGTCACAGTTAGTGTTGAATTGCGCGTGTCTCTCCTTTCGGCCATCTTATTTTCTGCATCTCACTTAAAGTGCACTTACGTCGGATATGTTGCGCGAACGTTTGCAGTCGAGTTTCGACGTGAAACAGCTCTTGGTTAAGGAAAAGTATTTCGGAAGAATAATTTCCCCGTGAAGGCTTGACGGCTTTGGCAGCAGCACAGATAAAGCATCCCAGTTCATAGACAGTGGTGTCATCATGATCAGTAGAGATATTGTGAAGAAGACATTCAAATAGTTGCCATGAGTTTTGATTTAGACAGACATAGGCAAGGGCATAAACAAAATTATGTTTCATTGCGTGTTCGACACGTGAACAACAGGCGTTGTGTTACTGGTACACCAAAACGAGGAAGAGAAACACAGATTAGAGAATTTACAAGTGCCAAAAATACAGGGGCAAAGTAGATGAGTCGGAAAAGAACATCACCAAAATGCAAAGGAAGTAGAATTGGGAGATCGTCAATGCAATGAATATTATTGCGCCGCAGTCGCATACCTGAGCTTATATCGCTGTCACATTATAGTCGCACCGCGATATCATAAAGAACTGCGACTTTTCCAGCCAAGGGTAGCAAACCAGATGCTCGTATATTTGACCTCCCTTACTTTCCTCTCCTTCATTTCTTTCTTTCTCTCTTCACAGCGCTAAGCAATCAGGCACGATCATTCTATGTAACCTCACGCTCAAGCGCACTGGCAGATAAATTTTTTAAATCCCACATTGCTGGTGTTGGATGTCTGTTCGTATTCATGGACTTTGACAAACGTTCTCCAGTGTTTCCCTTTCGACATCATACCGGGTTCACATGTACAACGCGTGTTCTACAACTTCTGCAGTCCTGAGTGAATGCACAGCCGTTAAGCATACAAGTGATGTACTCAGCGGTTGTATGTGTCGTCACAGAACACGTTTCTGCCTCAGCGAAATTAGTGAGCCAGATATTTGCCGAGCGAATGACTAACGGTAAGTCCACAGCAAAAAATTATGCTCCTAAAAAAAAACGGTTTGGTGGATGTCTCATTTTCCCTTTATTCAAAAAAAAAACGGTGAAGCGTCATCTATGAAAATTCTACTAAAATATCGAACACAAGTGGAAAATAGAAACTGAGAAAGGTGCACTGAGTTTAGTGCGAGCAAAAACCAAGAAGTTTGATCCTTACGTATGATGTCGCACCCTTGCAGCACACAATTGCTTTAGCTTGTCCTCTATCAGGTATCATCGAAAACATGGAACAGCTCGTTTCGTTATTCAGCTTATACCTGGAGCCGTATAACGTAAAACTATTCCAATATGTTTTTATTCCAATCTCCTGACGTCAAATTTGCGTAACCACCGACGCAAGCATCGGGCGGTCACCCGCAAGGTTGTCTGAACAAACCAATCAAATGCTCCCCTCGTTCATCGGAGGTCACTTTTGTTTGCTTGAAAAACGAATAACATTCCCTGCACTGTGCCGCTTGTCTTATCTAAGTGGCTCACAAGAGGCGAGGAGCATGCTCAAGCGGAGAGGGATTCGATGGGGCCGAGCCACTGCACTGAATGTCGATAACCGGATAAAAAGGTGGTGCCGGCATTTGCGATTCGTGAGAGGCAGGTGAAGTGGCTGCAACCGGAAATCTTTTGACCAATACCGAGAGCTAATGGCAAAAACGCGTCTAATCATAAATAGCTATTTTTTGTTTTGTTCAGTCAAATCATGCATAATCAGTGTGACACGTCATATCACATGGGGATCTATCGCGGTTTTCGTGACGTCGCGTGATAGACAGGTGAAGACAGGTGAAGTGGGGGTGGCCCAAAATAGTTTTTCGCCAATCGCAGTGGGCTGATTGCAGAATTGGAATAGAAAAGTTTGGATAAGTTTTACGTTATAGCGCCCCTGCATGTTATAGCGTTATAGCGTTATAGCGTTATAGCTGTATTACGTTATAGCGCCCCCGTTGAGCATTGCAGGAACACTGGTCTGCGTCCTCTACGACTGCCCAAAGGTGCCGTGAGTGCGTGGTCAGCCAGTCTGATAAAGGCCTGTCCCATTTGAGCGTCAAAAGGGCGCCAGCAAGGAAGCGGTTTGTTTTCTATCAACAATTGCTACGACCCTACATTTTTTTTCAATGATTTATAGCAACAATACCAACGATTAAGAGGGGTTTTGGATATCTAGAAAAATTTTAAATGGACTCTCTGGAATACTTGAAATCAAACAAAACAGATGCACATTTCACCAAAAGCGTCCAAACAAAGGGCGAAGAGAACAGCGGACGCGCACACACGGCCTTTCGGTTCAATACATTTACCGAGAGGGCCAAACTTTCTGCTCTGTTCACGGTCGAATATCATTTCAAAAACGCTTTAGGACAGTAGCAAAATGAACCGCATGTATACTGACTTCGTTTGGTGGCAAGTGTGCAAAAATCAATTCTCAGCGAAAGTTATTTTCTTATTATAGTTCTTTTTTTTCTTTTGCAGTCTTCAGACTTGACCTACGTGTGAAAAATTCGTCGATAGAAACGGGACCTCAAGATATCTGCTTCCACTATTTTCTTAAAGCTTATAACTACTACAAAACGAAGCATCCGTACACGGATATCAAGAATAGGACACTCTATAATTCTTCATGTCAAGCAATACTTCAGTCATCTGAAAATGGATGTTAACTGACGTAATAATTACGTTTTCGTATGTAGAAGAAAACGGCAACCTGGGACTAAAGCTTCTCAGCATTATTACGACTTTTCATTCTTTAATCCATCGTTTCTGGCTTGCACGATTCCGCATACTATATGTAGTATTTCGTGCGCCATGAAAACTATTTCTTATTTTCCTTTTTTTAAACGGCGTTTATCTTCTATTGGTTTTCTTTCTGCAAATTTCCCCGACGGTTTTACGGCTTTACCAACCTTATCCTTTTTACTGTTCTTGTATAAGATATGCTCCCTTAGTTTAAGGAATAATTGAAGGGCGATTCGAATGACAGTCTTCAACGTGCAAGGGTAATTAAAACTGTAGCTTCTGTTTATCAATGGCTCTTTTTCTTTTGTTTCTTTTTTTTAATGTCGTCTCCCGAACAAAATTCAGCAAGAGCGAATGGGACATCACGAACCAAATGATTGGACAAAGTCTTGCCCGTTCTTTCAATTTGTGGTGTCTCATGCACTGCTGGAATGTTTAGCTATAATTTCTACCAACGAACGAAAGCTTTCACCTCAGCCGTTCGCTGATGGAGCCTTGCCTGCGCTATGTAACACTGCGCATGGTAAGTAAATAGGCTGGTTATAAATACTAGTATTTTGTTGGCCGACGTGTTATCGTTTATTTGCGGTGCAGCCTAACTGCGCCCTCCTCTAACAGCACTCTTTTCGCAAGATCGAGTGGTGCGTGATGACATAGTGATACCTTCACTGAAGTTGCTTTTAAGGTGGCACACGCTAGGGTCTCCTGTGTATCCTCTCCATAGCTGGAAGCCTATACAAGGGTAAATGAAATTCTGGGGCTCCGAGTGCGAAAACCGTTACATGATTACGAGGCACACCATAGGGCCATAGGGATATCCGGAATAATTCTGTCCACCCGTTTTTTTTTTTTTTGATGTGCAGCCAATGAATAATTTCTGAGCGTGGCAGTCTTAAACGTCTCCCAATTCAGCTCGCAAACTGTAGAACCACTTTGATAATCACTGGCTGTCGCTGCAAAGAACGCCACATTATAATTTAAAATATTCAATCGCGTTTTCTGCAAAAGACAAGTCCTTCAATTCTTGCCTCAGGCACCGCAAGCGGTCGATGCTGGACTACATCTCGGGCTAAAAGGTGCTTTCGCAGTGGCATGTGTACACTTCAAAAAAAAAGAGAAAGAACTATGTTGAACGAGTCCAAGCAGAACATATCCCACAAAGTTCCCACTAGAATATTTGCAAGCGCTAAATACTCTACACGGTATCCTTCAGTAGAATAGGCAAGCTTTTAAATCGTCTTCATTAGGTTTTAAATAGTGTTTCTATTTTGAACTATTCATCATCCGGCGGAAAGAAATGGGAATTTAGTTGGGTGTCAGGGTGGAAACGCAATTGCCATGTAGACGTCCGAGTTCTGCGTTTGAGGGAGAGGCAATGGAAAGAAATCGTTGCCCCCATCGATGACTCTCATTGGTGGCAGTGAGGTAGAGTTGGGTGATGCTGAAGAGAAATGCGGGGACAATGATTAATTGTAGATTGGTCGCTAGCCTAATGGGCAGAGCATCGGACTTATCTGCTTATCGAGCCGTTGTGGAAACTGTCGGAGAACCAACTTCTGCCACTGGGTATGCGACACAGGATAAGAAAAGCTCTTAATTGAACATATTTAACGCCAACTTGGATCACTGGGTGTGTGCCACTGCCTATGCACACCTCTTCCGTGAGAAAAAGGAAATCGACAGCAGCCATCTGCTGATAATTTTCTAAGGTAATGTGTTTAGCGATACGATAGCGACACACGTATTACCACTGTCGAAACGCTTTATATATAGGTCGTGTAGTTCAACGGACTTCTATCGCGCGTTTCCGTGTAAACAATCTCCGCCACCTAGTGGCGCCGCCGTGAAGTCTGCGCATGGCCTCCGAAATGCATGGTGGGCCGGTACGCGAGACCGCTGCTAAACGCATCATGCTGCTGCTAGGTACGTCTCTGCAGCTTTCGTTTTGCCACGCTGCGCCATCTAGTGGCGCTGCCGACAAGTCGACGCGACGCCTTCGAGACGAGAGGCGCGCCGGTGCGTGCGAATGCTGAAGATTGTTCACTCGATGGCCGCACACCGAGCGGCATATGCTCAGTGCATTCGTGGCACAGCTGGCAAAAGCGTTGGCGTGGAAGGCGTTAATCGAAAAGCGGCACATATCACGTGCATGTGTTGCGCAGCTAGCTACAGCTATCGTTGAGATGTTGTCGTTGAGGAACCCTTGTGAAGTGGGTTTGATCTTTCCCACCAAGCAAGAGATTTCAAAATGTTTTTTAATGTTTCATTCGGTTAGTTGGAATGCAATCGGCTTCCTCTCCCATGCTTCCGAGTGCGCGCGCCGCGTCACCTAGCGGCACCATCATGGAGTCCGCGCTTCGGGCATGTTCGATCTTACTGAGCATCGCCGAAGTTAAAAGAACCTCTTTTGTCATTTTGTAGCAGCAAATTTCCAGTGCAAATTAACTAGTTACATAACTTGCCGTCAAAGACGTTCACTTAAGATCAGCACACTCCCACTGGCGCATGACCAGTCCCAGAAGTCGATATCAAAGAAGTTCGCCGAAGAGGTCCGCCGCATGGTATTCAACCCTCTTCGCTGAGCACAGCAGCCTCATGCGCTACTCAATCGGCATTGGACTGCCCATACAAACAGGCTTGCGGGTAAACGGTTAAATAAATGGGTAGATAGAATGAAAGTCAGACAGCCCCCGGAAAGTGCGTAAACTACATAAGAATGCTGACGGCCTTTAAAAAGTCCTTTATAGTTCTCCAATTAAGGGCGGAATTGAATTCGCATCATGTATATTCAGACAACTTTGTCTGAGTATATATCTGCACACGCGCAGCCCGCGGACTTCGCGGCGGCAACGTTAAATAGCGACGCCTGGAGTCTGGCAGCATACACGCCTCCTAAATAACGCATTTCCGTAGTTGCATTACGGTGTGCCGGTACATTGTTTCGAAACTAATAGCATAAACGCTGACATTCATCGTGAGATGAATTCAGCCCGAAAAGACAGATCTTGGGGAACAGACAGCGAGGATTAACTCTTACCGTGGAAGAGGACTATTGTCCGAGCAGATCATGGGTCTCCGTTTTGGCAGGTTATGACATGACGTTTGAACATGAAAAGCAGTGGTGTCTGAAAGCCCAGCGCGCAAGAGATTAGTAAGATAAAGAATTTGTCTGAACATACCGATTCGAGTATGCATCATACGAACTGTTGCATAGCGCTACGTCGACAAACGAGCTGTCACCTCTGGTAGTATAGTATACCAAACCTGTAAATTGAGACACGCTAAGATGTCCTTGCTAACAACACAGTATGCAACGAACAGTTCAAAAGATTAGATAAACTTGCTCGTTGTGGGGTCCGTTTGTGCTGCATAGTAGGAGGAGCTGTGGGCTGTCGCCTGGCGTGCCGAAAGACAGCTATTTGTAAACGGGAGAACACGTTGAACGAGAAACCAAAAAAGAATTCTCACTCAAGTCCTGAGTGTCATGCATTGCGTTAGGAGCAAAAACAGAGATCAAGTAAAATATAAGTAACATGCGTAACACTGATACGATCTGTTGCATGAGCATGCATAGTGGATGACATGAAGCTGAGTAGTTAGAGATTATTACCTAACAAAGGAAGGAGCAGGTAAATGCCGCGTTGAAGTCGCAGCTCCGACGTTCTGCCCTGCAGGCCTCATTTATCGCCCAGAAGATTTTTAGCCTTTTGCCTGTTTCACATGCTGCGACTGGAACGACGAAAATCGGTGCTGTCGCACGCGTCGCAGAGCGATTTTTAGAGGGCCCATTTCACATGATTGCGATTTTAACAATGCGACTGGTGCGATTCCCAGGGTTGCTTACTGCCAGGTTTCATGGCACACGTTGCACAATTATTTTATTGTAATGAATAAAACGTTTAACTTATAATATTGTTGACTTTTCTTTATTAGGAGCAAATAATATGCTTGTTTTGTAATTTAAAAACGTGTTGAAGTTAACATTTGTTTCGGAGTGCGTGACGGCGGTTTCTGTAGTTCAGTGCGACATCGCGCACGTAAACAATGGTAAACAGCTGTTCGCAGGTGGTTCAGCGATTCTTTATTCTATGGTTCAGCGCTGTGTGTTATTTTATCTACCTTCTATGACCGTTTCGTTCTGCCTGCGCTACAACAATATACAAGATGACCTATCGACAAGTTCATATAGCTACCCTCACCGTATATGCAGTATTCGGAATTCGGCTGCCACGAAGTTGTGTCAGCCCAACAAGATCCTCGCGCTACCCGTGCTCGGCGTCAGCTTCTGGAGAAATGATGCGTGTATATTGCCCGTCATTGCGCATATGTGGTGCCTGCTCCTAGCCATATTCTTACGCCAAACGCAACAAGAAGCACCAACCCGAACGCCCGCGTGTGCCCCTGAACGAAGCCTCAAACGATCTGTGTGATTACGACGTGGAATGAAAATTGTGTTGTGAAATTCAACCTTAGCGCTAGCCTGGTTCGTCCATCGCCGCGCTCGCGCTGCGAATGTATATATGGGAGCCCTCTCTAAATATTTCTAAAGGCGCAAAAGCCGACGCATCAAATGTTTCGAGCAGTTACCGTCACTTTTGTAAAAACCTGTACGTTGTAACATAGCATTCTAAAAGACACGCTTCTCGTCCACTTTGTTGTCCCGTGTCTCGCGCTGGTAGTATACTAGGAACTTCTAACAAGAAGACCATATCAATACGCGCTATTCATAACGCAGGATCGTAGGCCCACGGCAGGCGGACTTGCCGTAGAATTTTTCAGCTTTCTGCTCAGCCTCGCACGCCTCTCAAGGTTAGCCTGTTTTGTGGAAATAAATATTATTATTATATTATTAATGTTATTAGATATTATAGCTTCTTCACTGTAATTTATAGCAATCATCCGGATTTCTTAAGCTAGTCATGCATTTAACCTGTATTAGATCAACATTGTTACGACGTGTTTACGGGAGTCATTTAAAACTAGATTGCTCAGCCAGAGAAAGAACAAATGCAAGCCTCAGTGTTTATTCCAATTTGGTATTCCTAAACAGATTGTATTGGCAGAATTTTATGCCTGCTTGCATTTCCTGCAATTCAATGTTCAGAGCTGGAGAAACTTATTCCTTTTCTTGCTGTCGAAAGGCTGCTTCAATGTCGATAGCAAGCTATAATTATTCATTTCGAAAGTGTTAAGCAATGACTATATGTCTAAGCTTATCAATGCATTTTTGTTCTACGAACACAATTAAGTTTTCTCTCTCCCTCTCATTGACAGCCATGGAGTGAAACTGTTCACTTTCATAAGTATCCGGATGCAAACATTCTGGAGTTTGTCCTGAGCATTTATCTGCATCCTATAGTGTGCATGTTTGTATCAAGTTTTTGTGTTACAATCGCAGTGATCTACACATATTGTTATATTGCAACAAACAAATTTATTTCACTTTGTTTTCAAATCTACAATGTGGCCATGCAGTAACGACTGCATTAATAAGCAAAGAAGAAAACTGCAGATTCAGTGTACGTGTTGGAATCTATGCGAAGTGAAGTTTTTGTCAAGTGGTCAATTAAATACTGTTAAAGTAACTGCGATATATACAATTTGTCTTATTTTCAACAATCCAACATGTCATCTTTTGCAAGGTTTGCTTATGCACCGCATAGGTCACAACCTTAATGTAATGTAATTTTTATGCATTACACTGTTCACAAACCATACCGAAACGCAAATGGCAGTTAATGTAGATGCACGCTGCGAGACATCAATGCAGTGACGTTTGTTGAGCAAGAAATGATGCGAGGTATATGCAGATAAATGAATGACATGTGCTTATATACATATTTATTTATATACCTCGCAGGCTGCAAGGTTGGAGTATTATGCGAGGGGGAATAGAAAAGTAGCTACAGAAGGAAGAAGGGCACAACATAAAAAAAAACATCAAAAAAAGCAGTGCCAATACATTGCACCAACTAGTCCGTGTTTTACTGGCACAACATTATACAATACTTAACAAACAATAACAGAAAAAGTTACTGCCCGTGCACCCTGTACAGACAGTAAACCAGCAAAGCTGAAATGTGCAGCCCCGGTGTTTATCACTGGGTTAATTTCAATGGTTTATTCAAGTCTTTCTATATTATTGGTTATGTCTGTGTTTCTTAATGAGGTTATGCACATGTTTGGCTTGGGTTTATCACATTGTTTATTTGGAATGCCACACATTGCACTTTGCAAGATCACTATCATGGAAAGTGCAATGAGTGGTTCATTGTGGTATTCCAGCGGGTCCATCAAAGTCTTTCTGAATTATGTTACACACTTGTGTTTTTTAATGCATTAATCATAATGTTTATGACTCAGTTATGCACTGCAGTTACGAAGTGACACACCGGGGCTGCACATTTCATTTAATTAAATACAGGGACACATTTTCGAACCTATTGGGAAGTCGGAGAGAGACTGCTGCACGCGTGCTCTGCTGCTAGAGAGAAACGACGTCACTATCGGTCTAGCCAATGGCCCACCACACCTTTGCTGTGAGATAATAATGACATCATGATCTTGTCTTAACCCCGTCCCCCTCTGTGTCCCTTCCCTGCAATAATACGCAGATAAATGTATGTTTGAAATGCATAAGCATTTCTGTCTACCCAAAAAGAAATGTCGCCGTCCATCATGCAAGACGAATGCAATGGCTCACACCCCCTTAAACAATGGCTCATACCCCTACACTAGGGTTTTTGGGATCGGACCATGAGTGTTTCGCCTAGGCATATACAGCTTCACTGTAAAAAGAATGAACACCTTTCTGCTAGAAACCAAGGCAATCATGAGGTGTATTAATATATGAAAGTTTATTGAACATGCCGAGTAAATGCTGTTCGACAAGCAATAAACCGAATTTACACAAAAAGCAGAAGCAAGATCTGATGTGTGTCCATACAGATTCCAACAGGAAACGCATCCATCTCTGAAAGTGTAACAGTGGCCATGCTGACACAAGATTCTCCCAGTGTGTTTGCATCTACAACATCCATAATTTCTCTAGGCAGCCGATCTCCACAGAATGCTAGCTTCTTCCTCTACAATGCACTCTCCACATCTGAGCGTGCATTGTAGAGGAAGAAGCTAGCATTCTGTGCAGATCAGCTGCCTAGAGAAATTACGCAAGCTGTAGATCTAAAAATGCTGGGTTAATCCTGTCAGCAGGGCCTCCGTTAGAAATGGATGCATTTCCTCTCGGGAAACACACATGAATTTTTGATTCTCCTTTTTGTGCATGTTCAGTCTATTGCTTGTCAGCGAGCATTTACTCGGTGTGTACATTAAACTTTTGGTTGTTAGATCATCTCGGTTTTCTTGTTTGTCCTATGTGTTCTCTGGTGCCATCTGCAGCCAGGCTATTCGTTTTTTTTTTTTAGACTGCAACAAGTCACTTTAATGGCCCTCATGATACCTTATAAAATCTTTTATTTGGCCAATGTAGCAAGAATGTACAGTGTGAAGCAGTAAGAACAGGGTATGCTAACTTCTGATTAAAAGGTTTATTGTGAAAATGCAGTGATCTATAAAGTTACCACAAAGTAGTACAGCAATAAAACCTGATAAAGACTAGTGCTTGATGAAACCAAACATAAAAGCAGGAAAGGGAGAAAATACATATAGATATACAAGTCCAGGGAAAAAAAAACATTGTGATCATCAAGTGTGCATGTGGCTACCTTCCAGGAAACTCATTTTTTTCCCAGTGGCATGGAACTGGAAGTATGTGCTTGCATAAACAAGCTGTCAGTCCGTCTATTGGAATAACAACAAAGTTTCTTGAAAGGTGCTGGCATGCAGGATTGGCAATTGTAATGATTTTTTTCTTCTTGCACTTGGAATTTTTCTATATTTTCTTTCTGTAGCATCTTTATTTATGTTTGCCTGTATCAAGCACCAATTTTTATCTATCCTTCAAAGATGTCTTTCTTTTTCTGGGGAAAACTCGGGGAAGACAGGAGATGGAAATTCAAGACGATGAGCAACATGAGAACAAGGTGAAAGTAGGAGCCAACGTTTTCACACGTGGACCTTGAAGAAGACAAGTCCACTTGTCGAAACGTTGGCTCCTGCTTTCACCTTGTTCTCGTTTTGCTCATCGTCCTTTTTTTTGTGCTAATTTATATAACTCGCCACATTTTTACAAATGAACCTCAGTTGAAAGTTCGTCCTCATCCATATCTAGTGTCATCCTGTTGATACTGCTTCATGCTATCCACTCTTGCAACATTTGTGTGTGTGTGTGCACACGCGTGGATTTGGATGTGAGATCGGGCCCTTGGGCAGAGGTATCATTCTTCTCCTGTGCAGCCTTATGAATTCATTAACTATACTGCAACAGAAATTCGATGGACAGGAACGAAGTGAACACACCGAGTACTTCTTTCTTGTCTGTTGTCTATCTGTAGCACTTTAGTTAATAATGAATATACACAAACTCATCTAGTTCTCAGTTATTATGTCAGGCTTATAAGCCCGCTTGTTTCCTGAAATATCTGCATGGCTATGTATTCTGTAATTTAATTTCTGGCTATGTGCTTGCAAGTCGCGTGTCAATCTCCTGATTTTCCCGACAATCTTGTGTGATGTGCAGGCCCAGACAGTTTCTGGTGAATCCATGCAGGGTGTAATCTGCACTACAAGTGCTGCTTTGATTGCCTTCAGTTCAGCTTTTCTAGGTGTAGGATGACCTGGAATGGTACTCACTTATATGGCGTTTAGTTTTATGTAGTGTCATACTACTGTTACACTGGTATTGCCAGATGAGTGTACTATATGTGCCTTATGTTTGCTTGCATTTTCATGATTAGCAACCTCCTCTGTGTGTTTGGCAGTTGCATATAGTCTCCTGCCCTAATTGTTTGCCCCCATATTCCACGGTATGGGCCTGTTGTGTTTCAAGTTCAGGTACTCCCGAGGTTGTGTTTCTGAAGGGAGGGGTAGTCATCTTTGCATCTCGTATGCTAGCTGGAATAGTATCTTGGGACGAGGTTCTGAGCTCTTGAGACAAAGAATTTGTGCTGCAGGCTGCAACTCTACTCCGTCTAGGAGCTTGTTCGTCAGCTCTTTTTCATAGAGGTCATCAAGCATGGTACAGTTGGAAAGACCTGTTATTACTACCCGATGCCTGTATTCGATGAGTTGTCTTTTTTGTGTGCTGCTGGTAATTCATACCGTGCCATACCTTGGACACAAGCACAGCATCTGCGATTTTCTATAGTATGCACTATTCCACCCCCATTATTTCGAGATTATTCTGTTCACCAGGTGTGGAAGTTGCGTCCAGGCATTGCATAATTGTTTCACCCACGTGCTGGCTCTGCCGTCACGGGCTTACACTAGCTGAGGATTTGTGGATGTTGACTTGCGGGCATATTTGTCCAGCTATGTGGATCACAATGTGCAATCTTGGGTAGTTCTTGATTCTAGTCTTTCTTTTTTTTTCCGACGTCCATATGAGCTGACTTATCAGAAAGCGAGAGGCCAGACTGGCCAAGAAAGTCTGCAGTGTTGTCGAGGGCTTGTTGCATCATTCTTGATTTCTGTATAAGATAGCTTTCCCATGGACTGTAATACACCATAGGCTGTAGTGTTTCTTGTAGTATGCCCGTGTTGTTGGTGTGTGTGCGCCAAATGTACCTCCAACTCTCACCTGAAATTTTCTGTCTTTCAGAAAGTTGCTGTTTAAGTGCTCTACCAGAAATGTTTTTGCTTATCGTTCCTCTTATTAGAGCAGCATGAGGTACTGCTGTTAAAAGCCTTTTCACTCTCTTCACTCTTTCATAAGCAGTATTACACAATGTCCTGCAATAAAGTTTCTGCTGCTTATGTCCCACTCATATCTGCCAGAAGGGACAACTCTCGAAAAAGGTTTTCTTTGTGCTATGTGTGCGACGTAGTATGAGCATTCATGCCTTTTATACATCTGTAGAACCAGCTTCCTGACAGAGTACTTGCTACACCTGCTCATGCTTATTTGTGCAGTGCTGTTGAACAATACATATCGATGCAATGAATATTTACACACTCGAATTATCACGAAAGATGGTTGGTTTACAATTCTGCCCTTTGCTTTCTATTGGTGTTAGATTTTGCATAAGCATGCCCCCCTATGCAATAGTATTTTGAAGTGTAAGGGTTCAATAAAAGGTGATGAACTAAATCTAAGTGCAAGAGCTTTTTTTCTCACCTACAACTCCCATCGAAATGCGACTTCCATGGCTGGCAAATCAACCCCTCGCCTTGTGTTGGCAGCAGAATGCTATAGCCACAGTGGCAGGCGAACAAATTGAAGAACAATATTTCTGTCTATAATTTTTTTTCTTGCCTGTATGTAAGTAAAGTCTGGAATAAATTTGTCATGGCAAAAAAGCCCAGTTTATGGTCTTTTATTGAATAAGCCACATATTGTGTATAGTTGAAATGCAGAAATTTGTTCTGAAATCCTTGGGTGATATATGTTCTTGCAAGTAGCATGGTATTTCATTACTTATAAAAATAATAATCGCAGCGGATATCGTTATATGGATTTACACACTAATATATGTGATCACAAATTTATTAGAAACTTACTAGAAACATGGAAGGCATGTTTCTGCACACTTGATCCGCTGTGAATGTGCAAGAACTGCTTGTACTGGCTGACTTCACTGCACAGTTTTGATTTACTTTTCTTCAGCGTGTCGTTTTGTACTGTTTTATCCCCACAAGAACAGGCCGTTTGCCTGCTTTTCGCATTGTTGCACGAGTTCTACATAATTGTGCTGGAGGGTACGTTGTCACTTTGCCTCTATAGCAAGCAATTTAATTAATCTGCTAGCTGTACAGTTGATTACCTTGCAGAGCAAGTGTTCATACAGATGCAGTAAGGATACAAAGTCCGCAACATAGCCTATGTTTATTGGTTTCTGTGCAAGAAAAAAAAAAAATCTCCAGAGAAGAGGTGCAACTTAGCGTGCATGTAATATTTTATTCAAGCCACGGATTTAATACTACCGTAGCAAATTCATTACGGTAGCCTACACTTTTGCTCTGTCAAATTTAATAAGAGGCAAGATAAGCTTTCAAGATGAATCGGTAAATTCATGCTTGAAAACCGACAAGAAAATGCAGCTGAACGGTACCGCGTTCAGCGCAACGTAGAAACTTCGGGTACTTTGCTGTCTTGTCATTTGCCCTTGCCGAGGTTGAAATAATTCAAGCTGCTCCGTAAGCGCGATTTTTGCATGCTACTCAACAAAAGAAAATTGTGACGACCTCGTCGTCTGCTGGGGATCGAACACCTCCTAGGACTGACAACTCGCAAAGGCGCACGAAGCAAAGGTGAAAATGCACTTCATTTGCTGTGTAGCGTGTCAACAAACGCATAGCAATAGGAGAATGCAATCTGTACAAGTTTTTTATTCTCCCTTAATTCGCGCACGTACCTAATTCGACGATCCACGTCTCCGCGATTGCACTGCTCGTGCGAGACGCCATCAAAACAAACCGGCGCAATAGCTCCGTTGACAGCTCTCCGCGCAATTTCGACGGAAAATCGCAGCGATCGGTGCGACGGTGCGACTGTGCGACCAACCGGTTGGTCGCAGCCGAAATTCGGGGGGTCGGCACTGCGACTGCGATTTTCATCGCAAACGACGGAAATCGCACTTCCGGTGCGACGAAAATCGCATCATGTGAAACAGGCTTTTCACTTCCAGCTGAACTGTCGCTTCGACTGGTGCCCTGGACTGATCACTACAGAAGTGAACGAGCCCTTGCAAAGTGCCCACCCTAACTAACGCTGGCTGGCTTCACGGAGGTGAATAAACATCTGGTCTCCCTCCGCTGCGTTACTCCGACAGCTGCCATAGTGGGTAGACTCCAGTTAGAGTAGTGTACTTGGTTCCGATCAATCGCAGAGTAGTCATCCACCTAGATTATGCGCAAGTAACGAAACCGCAAAATGTCGATTGATAAGTCATCGATATTGTTGGGATGAGATAAGGCTCATCCCGGAGATGGCACCCGGCCCATTTTCTCCGGAGAGCAACGGCTCTTTGCTCTCATGTAACTGGGCTCCACAGCCTGCTCGCAGCTAGGAAATAGTGAACTGAGGCAACAGCAATACAAGAACCAGTTCGATGTGACTTTGAGCGTGTTCGTAGCACATTATTACTGGGGCGTAACGGGAGACAAAACACACAATAAGTCGAGGAGATGCGCTCAGCAATAAACTGTCTATATCGATAATCAAACGCGTATTGATAGACATGTCTCATGTGCTGACGTCACGCATGAAGAAATAATTCGGGAAGAAGGAATGCGAGACAGGAAGAGAAAAAAAACGAAACATCACAACGAAGCCACAATGCCAGCTTCATTATGGTTGTGGGCATTATGGTTGTGTCCGTAGGTTTCGTACCGCGGCAAAAGCGCCGTGCGGGTAGGTTTGCGTTCGTCTCCGTGTTTGGTTGCGCTGTGTTATCCGGACCGTGCTATCCCGGATGTTGCTGTGGCCAGGTGGGACAGGAGGAACTAAAGTTCGTGAACTGAAGGCACTTGCAACGCTGTACGCAATGTACCGCGCCACGGTAATGGCAACGGACGAAGGAATATACGCGGGAAATTTTGTCCTCATGGGCGCAATCATGCTAACGTGCCATCGCACGCCGAAGCCGATACGTTTCAGAATGTGTACAATGGACGCCTTGCAGGTCACTGATTCCTGCTTTTGACAGCATATGCTGCATTTGCAGCACGTAGAACGCACGTTATGCAAGAATGCATAGTACTGGTTTTAGAACATTCGTGTTCAGTAACAACTTGCTTTTGTGCATATTAAAACACATGTTGCTTAACTGTTGCTTGTTTCTCGCAGTACTCGCGACAACACGAAGGTTGATGCACAACTGCACAGGTGTATTACCTCAATACATGTGCTGATAGAGCGTTATGCAGAATATGTGGATTTTGCTGCCCTCGGCACCGTGCTCCGACCAGCCGATGCTTTATCCTGGAAGATGGGAAAAAGCGCCTGCTTTGACTTAAGGAACGAATCCTCCCTACCACAGGCGTATGTTATCTGCGCGCGCAAGAAGCGCAGCGAAGTTAAGGTTAGCGGATGCGATGCAAGAATGAGCAAGGCTCCACAGAACGTGCGCCCGCGAACGCATCAAATGGCTGTTCCGTGCGGTCGCACGTAGACCAGCTCTACGTGCGTACTGTTCTGCACCGTGCACCGGCTACCGCAAAACTTTCGTTCTGTGAAGATTCACTTACCGTGGGAAGAAGGCACCACAGGTCGCAGTCAATGCATCTAAACGCGGAGTCAGAAATGACATTCTGCCTCCTCGCCGGCGCGCTGTCGTAGTGATGCGCGGCCACGCGAAGTTTGTTCAATAAAGTACGACGATTCCTCAAGCCACAGCGAGAATATGTGTTTGTGCTCATGAACTCCACATGGATCGCAAATGGGTCGGTGTGTCGTACGTGTCTCCAGTGCGTTCTTGCAGTGCAGTGAGAATGCGTACATTGTTTTTTTTCGTAACGCCAGTCATCTAGCTCGGAAAATCGTCTGAGAGCCCCAGGACAGCCCAAGGAGAGAAAAGTAAGTAGAGAGCAACGATAAAGGTGACCTTTTTTTTTTTAAACGGACCAAAGAACTGGGCAGCGGCCGGTACCTACGGTGAACGAGAACAGTCCAGTTGGCTGGCCTTATAAGGCATGTTTATTTTCGTAAAAGCAGGTAAAAGCAGCCAATTCAACTTCATGGCCCAATTTGCGAAGTTCATTATGAACTTCTTTCAACATGACTTCGGCCTATGCACTTTTGTCGGCTGTGAAGCATATAAAGAAAACAAAACACAAAAAGTCGTTTATATATTGTAACAGCGTAGTAGGAGACGGGAAAGCTGGTGTAGAGGACGTATGAAAGCACTTTTTTAGAGCAGTCAACGCGACATCGTTGTCGTCTTTGTTTTTCTACTCGCGCGCTATTTCAGCGCCGTTTTCATCGCCTGGCACATAGTCGCGCTACCATATAGGATGTGGCCTTTGCCCCTCCTTTGATAAAAGGCATCGCCCCGTTGCACTAACTTCCGAAGACTGTGCATAGACGGTGCAAAGTTGAGGTCTGAGGAAAAGTACGGCTTCATACGAAGCACGTGCACAACCTCGGCAGATGGCGCCGGCGTTTGGAGCAGTTATGGCTGTCGGGGACAACTTCATAATTCAGATCGCTGATGCGGCACAGAACTGTATACGGGCCGAAGTATCTTCGCAGGGGCTTCTCAGAGAGGCCCCGCCGAGGAATCGGAGTCCAGATCCACACCTGGTCACCGACGTTGTATGTGACGGGTCTGTGCCAAAGATTGTAGTGTCGGGCATCTTATTCCTGTTGTTCTTGGATTCGGAAACGCGCATGCTTCCTGGCTTCCTCTGCGCGTTGCGTAAACTCCTCGGCACCAGTCTCGTCGTCACCGCACTCGTGTGGCAGCATAGTGTCCAACGTGGTTGTCACTTCCCGGCCGTAAACGACGTTGAAAGGCGTCACGCGTGTTGTCTCTTGGCGAGCCGTGTTATACGCAAATGTAACATAGGGTGAAATCTCGTCCAAGTTCTTGTGGTCGACGTCGGTGTACATACTCATCATGTCTGCCAGAGGCTTATTCAAACGTCCTGTCAGCCCATTGGTTTGGGGATGATAAGTCGTGGCCTTTCGGTGAGTGGTACCACTTAGTCGCAAAACGGTGCCCAGAAGCGCAGCCGTGAACGCACATCCTCTGTCTTTTATGACCACTGCGGAAGCGCAATGCCTTCGGACGACGGCTTCGATGAAAAATCGCGCTGCTTCGGCTGCTGTTCCACGTTGTACAGAAACTGTTTCGGCGTATCGAGTAAGATAATCTGTGATGACGATTATCCATTTATTTCCGGCAGTAGACAGTGGAAACGGACCTAAAGGTTCATGCCAATTTGTTCTAACGGCGCTTGCGGTATCTGAACAGGATGCAGCAGTTCAGCTGGCTTGCCGGGTAGGGCCTTGCGGCGCTGGCAATCCAGGCATGTCTGTATGTAACGTTTCACGATCGACGCCAGCCTCGCCCAATAGTACTTTAGCCTAATTCTGGCCAATGTGCGGGTGTAGCCCAACTGACCAGCGGTCGGCTCCTTGTGACAGGCATGTAGGACTTCGTCGCGAAGAGATGCGGGAATGACGAGTAGGTAGCTGCTGCCACTAGGTGAAAAGTTCTTTTTATGGAGAACGTCGTGGCGCAAGCAAAACGAAGGCAGCCCTCTCGCGAATAATCTTGGCACGCTGCTTGTCTTTCCCTCTAAGTAATCGAAAAGAGGAACCAGTTCTGCGTCCACGTGTTGGGGGCGTGAAACGGCGACACTATCATGCACGCCTAGAAAAGCCGCGTCATCATCGTCATGCACTCCAGTCTCAACAGGAGACTGAGAAAGACTGTCGACGTAGGTGTGTCGTTTCCCTGACTTGTAGACAACCGCGAAGTCGAACTCGTGGAGCCGGAGGTTCCAGTGCGCAAGCGGACCAGCTGGATCTTTTAAGTTAGCCAGCAAAGTGCATGATGATCACTGACAACGGTGAAACACCGACCATACAAATACGGCCGAAATTTCAGGACGGCCCACACCAGTGCAACACATTCTTTTCCTGTAGTGTAGTAGTTAGCCTCCGTCCTTGATAGCGTCCTGCTGGCGTAAGCAATCACTCTTTCTGTGCCGTCCTGCCACTGTACAAGCACTGCGCCAAGGACGACATTACTAGCGTCGGTATGAAGAATCGTAGGAGCGTCGTCATCAAAGCGTCTGCAGCCGTTGCCGTAGGTCGTCAAATGCCCGTTGCTGGTCTTCACCCCACACGAAGGGGACATGTTCTCTGGTGAGATGAGTTAATGGCCATGCGATGTGCGAAAATTCCGCAATGAAGCGTCGGTAGTAGGCGCAAAGGCCCAGAAAACGTCGCACGGCCTTTTTATCTGATGGCGTTGGGAAATTAGCAACGGCAGAGATTTTATCAGGGTCAGGCTGGGCACCTTCTCGACTAACAACAATGACCGAGAAATTGAAGTTCTTCAAAGCCAAAATGGCACTTTTCAGGTTTTAAAGTTCGGCCAGCTGAGCGTATTGCTTCAAAGACCGTCTGTAGTCTCCGTAAGTGTTCCTCGAACATGACGGAGAAAAGAATCACGTCGTCCAGGTGCACCAGACAGGTTTGCCATTTGAGGCCTGAGAGTACCGTGTCCATTAGCCGTTGAAATGTTGCTGGCGCAGAACACAAACCGAAGGGGAGTACCTGAAATTCATGAAGTCCGTCGGGCGTCACAAAAGCGTTCTTCTCACGGTCTCTCTCATCAACTTCTATTTGCCAGTAGCCGCTTTTCAAGTCCATCGACGAAAAGTAACGTGCGTTTCGTAGCCTGCCCAGTGAATCGTCGATACGCGGCAGCGGATAAACATCTTTCCTTGTTATCTGGTTGAGTTTTCGATAGTCGACGCAGAAGCGCAGGCTACCATCCTTCTTTTCCACCAATACGACGGGCGTTGCCCAAGGACTCTTAGATGGCCCAATAACCCCTTCCTCAAGCATCGTCTTCACTTGTGTTCGTATTGCCTCGCGCTCTTTTGCTCTAGCCATGTGGTCGGACCCACGGAAACAAGGGTCAAGACTCCGCCAGGCTACAAGACGCATTACGCAGCACGGACCTGGCGGAGCAGCTCTGGGCCGTCCAGCGAGCCCACGATGCGGCCAGGAAGTTACAACTCCCGGTCCCAACGTGGGAGTAGCCCGCTCTAAGGGACCTTGCGTCCCGTAGCTCGCAGGACCTCTCATTAAAGTTATTCAATCAAAAAAAAATTAGCTGCTGCACGATAAGGATTCTGCCGAATTGGTCCGGCGTCGGCTTCGGTGACAATAAGGTGCTTAGTGAGCAGCGTCTGGTTGACTCGTGACGTGGATGAAAAGCAGCTCTTAAATTCAAAAAGGCTGTTGCGTACGACGGGTGACAAGGTGGGACTGATATCAACCACAGGGGCATGCATAGCCACGGTTGACGTCGCGTGCTCCACTGAGAGGCAGTCTTGTACTGAGGTAAATTCGTCGAAGTAAGCAACAGCCGTGCCTTTAACAATGTGTCGACGTTCCTTGGTAAAATTCGTTAGCAGGAGTTCAGCACGTTCGTCGTGTACGTTAATTACGGTCTTGGCGATGGAAACGCCTTGACTCAGTACCAGTGCGTCGATGTGTTCAGCGACGCCCGTCCCGGTGTTCAAGTTGTCGCTGATAACAGCTACGAGGGAACAGCTTCGACGCGGAAGCGTGACGCCGTCGTCAGCTATACGTAAGTGGGGTCGCTGGTGTTCCGCGTGCTCGACGCCGTCTGAGCTCGTAGAAAATGTGACGACGAGGTCACGGACAATAATCACTGCACCGTACTCTCTCAAGAAATCCATACCCAATATAAGTCCCTTGCAGCACTCAAAGGGAATGACGAGAGTGGCGACGAAGGTTGCACAGGCGATTACTATTCTGGCTGTGCATTTTCCAATCTGCATCATCAACTGGCCGCCGGCAGTTCTGATGTTGAGCCTGGTCCACGGCGTCTTCACTTTTCTCAGCATGTCGGCCAGCTGTCGACTTATTATCGAAAAATGAGAACCAGCATCGACGAGAGCGGCCACTTGGTGGCCGTCAATGCAAACGACAAGATCGGCACTGACGGCATCGGTTACGGGGAGTGTGGTTGGAGTCGTCAGAGCGTTAGAGTCGTCGGTCGTCGCTGATGGGGGCTCTTGGAAAGTTAGACGGTTTGCAACCTCTCCCCCGGAGGTCGCTGCCTATAGTTTCCCCGGCGCGGGCTAGGGGACCTGCCCCTAGAGGCCTCAGAAAAAGCGCGACGGGTCGGTGGGGTGTAACGAGCCGGAGAAGAGGAACGCGATCGCGGCGTCGCTGAACCTTCCGGCCGAAAGTTTGTAGAATTTTCTTCGCAGATAGGTAAGTGCAGCATCAAACACAGGGTAATTGCAGTTGGGAAACCTTGGATACCCCGCTGCGCGGTGGTGGCACGCGCGGTAAACATGTCCTGCTTCGCCGCAATGAAAGCATAGCGGCCAGCGGTCAGCGCTGCGCCACAAATCGGTCTTTCGAAGCGGGTCGCCGGCAGGGGATTTGCCGTTAGACCGAGGCGCAGCGATCGGCTGGCGGGGGGGGGGGGCGTCGGGGGTGGCGGTGATGGCTGCGCCATAGGGGTTGACAGTGTCAGCAGCATTGAAGTCGTGGGAGGTGGACGACAGACAGCTTCCGGGTAGGTTAATCGTCGCGGCACCGCCTGCCGGTCCGGCGACGAAAAGGCCTGTCGAATTTCCTCCCGAACGATATTAGCGACAGAAGCCACCGCTGGTGCTATAGTAGAAATCCCGAGCTGTTGGATCTCCTCTCGCACAATCTCTCGGATGACTTCACGCAGAGACGTGCCGCAGCTCTCAGGTACAATTGAAGCATTCACCGGCGAGTGCGTGCGGTCATATTGGCGATATAGTTGCTTTAGTGCCCGTTCTATAGCGGTAGCCTCCTTGGTGAATCCGGCCACTGTCGTCGTTGGGTTCCTCACGACTTGGCAGCAGTGACAGCTGATCGGCGCAACGCTAAAAACTTGATCCCTGTACTGCAGATATCGCGAATCTTAATGACCACCAGGAGCCTTGGTCTGCTTGCGTCACTTCCTTGACGGTTCTTCCGCTGAGGACGTCATCACGACAAGCGGTACAAAAGCCGGCTGCCTTCGCTGGACCGACACTTGGCAGCAGTGACAGCTGATCGGCGCAACGCTAAAAACTTGATCCCTGTACTGCAGATATCCCCAATCTTGCTGACCACCAGGAGCCTTGGTCTGCATGCGTCACTTCCTTGACGGTTCTTCCGCTGAGGACGTCATCAGGACAAGCGGTACAAAAGCCGGCTGCCTTCGCTGCACCGACACTTGGCAGCAGGGACAGCTGATCGGCGCAACGCTAAAAACTTGATCCCTGTACTGCAAGTTGGTGTCCAAATTATACATGCTTTGTAACTAGATAGTTTATGCTCTCGCTGCTGCCTTTCTGTATTGCTGTGTATCTATTGTATATTTGTTATACCTTCTGTCCACTGGTACTGTTCCTTTGCGAAAGCATGACCAAATCTACAGCTGAAAGAGAAAGCCGATGCGAAATCCGAGAACTTCGTGCTGAAATGAAGTCTCTCGTCGACAGTGTTAAATTTATGAGCGATCAATTTGAGGACATGAAAAAGAAGCTTAGAGAAGCCGCAGAAGACAGGGAAGCCTTGAGAAAGGCGAATGAAAAGTTATGTGCTAGGTGCATGGAAAATGAAAACGTTGTTCAACAACTTCAGAAGAGGGTTGTTGAATCGGAGCAATACTCGCGCAGGTCCAATATAGAAATTAAGGGACTTGTGCAACAGGACGATGAACACGTTACCGAACTTGTAGGGAAAATTGGTGATGCGCTAGCTGAGCCCATAACTTCTTCTGACATTGAAGTCTGTCACCGTGTGCCCACCCGAGAAGCTGCAAAATCTAATATAGTTGTCCAGTTTAAGAGCAAACAGAAGAGGGACAGTGTTCTTGAAAAAGCGCGGAAGGCTAGGTTGCGAAAAAATCAGGTTGGAATTCCTGATGATACCAGAGTATTTATTAATGAGCACCTCTGTCCGACCTTGAAACGTCTTCTTTCGCTGGCATTAGCAAGAAAGCGCGAATGTCAGTGGCGCTTTGTCTGGACGCGAAATGGGAAAGTACTTGCACGCTAGACTGATGCCAGTAGTGTTGTCCACATTGCCTCAGAGACTGACCTTCAAAAGATCGCCTAAACTGCAGCGTCTAAAGAAGTTCAACTTTGCTCTCTTTCGACTACACGATGTATCGTGAGTATAGCTTTCCAAGCGAAATTGCTCTGCCCGCACACGCAAAAAACATTTCCGCGCTTCACGTCAATGCGCGTTCACTTGCCTATAAGCACGACATACTAACTATGTTTCTAGCCGAGTTTACTATTCCATTTGACATTATCATGTTCTCTGAAACGTGGTATCAGGAACACAGTGAAATGCTGATCATAGATGGTTACAGATATTTCTTTATAAATCGCACCGATAAACGTGGGGGCGGTGTAGCATTGCATGTCAAGCGCGGCATACAGTGTGATGTACATGAGGAATTCACCTGCGTCACGCCACATTACGAAGTGCTAAGCGGTAAATCTGAAAATAACCTGTTTGTTGTGATGTACCGACCACCTACTGGTATTATATCTAATTTCTTAGAATTTACTGAAAAGCTATTAGACCATGCTACTTTTCACAATCACAAAGTGCTTCTTGGTGGTGACTTTAACATTAGCGTGCTTGATGACAGCGCTCCAACTCGTGCAGTAACTAATGTAATCAATTCTTCCGGTTTCTGCAGCGTTATTACGACACCTACTCGCGTGATACAATCTTGTCAATCAGGTCTCGACAATTTCATTGTTAACACTGGTGCAGAGATTTACACAGCCGGGACTATCAGCTATGATATCGGTGATCATTGTCCGATATTCATAATATGCTCATTTTATATTCACGAAAGAACTTTACCTGATACCACGTTCAGCTACAGATGCCTGTCAGACGAAAATATGGAACACTTTCGCGCACTTGCTTTGCGCACAGACTGGTCTTCTCTTTATAACAATAAAGATGCTAGTCAAGCGTACGATGAATTTCTGTCCATATTCAGTCGCCTATACAATTTGTCTTTCCCGCTTAAAACGGCAAAGGTAAAAAAACGCATTAGAAAGCCGTGGGTGCAACCACAGCATGTTAGAATGATTAACAAAAAAATAGGATGCGCAATAAATTCCTGCGTACGCGTCAGCAAAGTGATCTCGTTGCATTTAGGAAGTTAAGGAATACACTGAATAAAGAACTGCGAAAAGCTAAAGCACTTTATTACGAGAGCCTTTTTGCAGCCGTGCAGAGAAAAAATCCAGAAAAGACTTGGACAATTATTAATGATGCAATCAGACAGGGGAATGTGAATCGCAGTTTGCGTGAGATAACCGTGAATAATGAAAAGGTGTCGGGCATCCTCTTAACCGAACGTTTTAATGAACACTTCGTGAACATGACAGCATCATCAAATAACACGGTCAGTGGTACTACTGTTCAGAGATGTAAGCACAGCATTTTTCTCGAGCCGACTGACGATGCCGAAATTTGTCGTAAATTTTTGGGCTTAAAAAACAGCAATGCTGTTGATGCAGACGGCGTTCAAATCAGACCTATAAAATTTGTAATCTATGTCATCGCACTTCATCTCGCATTTGTGTTTAACCTTGTTATGGAATCGGGACATTTTCCAACAAGTATGAAGAAAGCAAGGGTGTCAGTTATTTTCGAATGTGGGAACCGAAGTGACCTGGGGAATTATAAGCCTATTTCCATTTTATCCGCTTTTTCTAAGGGTTTAGAAAACTGATTTCTGCTCACATTAACAATTTCTTTGCGAAGAATGACATTCTTTCTGAATGTCAACACGGATTCCGCTCGGGCAGGTAAACTGAAACAGCTTTGTTACGCCAAAAAGAACTGATAATTAATAATATTGATGCGGGAAAACTAACGTTGGGTATATTTATTGATTATAGCAAAGCATTTGATCGTTTAAGTCATCAAATTTTAATAAATAAACTAGAAGGATATGGTATCCGTGGCCTGGCAACTCAGCTCTTTCAATCTTATCTGTCTGGGCGGACGCAGTGCGTTGCTATCGAAAAATACTGCTCTTCATATAGGGAAATTAAATCAGGTGTGCCCCAGGGTAGCGTTTTAGGCCCGATTTTGTTTAATATCTATGTAAACGATATTGCTGAAATAGTAAGTGACACATCCATTGTAATATACGCTGACGATACGAGCCTGTTTGTCTCGCACAATGATCTTGATGATCTCTTACAAAGATCTCGCAGCATCCTTTCTAAATTGTCGAGTTGGTCTCGTGATAACGATCTAACAATTATTAGCTCCAAATCAAAGGCCATATTGTTCAAGGCAAGAGGCAGGCAGTTTTATTTAAATGAAGAATTATTGTTAGATGGCGCGCCCATCATGATTGTAACCAAATACAAAGTATTGGGCCTGACGCTGTCAGAAGATATGAACTGGACATATCACATTGAACAAATTATGAAATCATTGTCATCTGCCGCAGGTGCATTGTCCCGTTGCCGTCATTTTTTTCCAGAGAAAGTAAAGTTGTAATATATTATGCCTTGTTTCAATCGCATCTGAATTGTCCGTTTGTATGGGCTACCACCACGAAACGTAATCTTCATGCACTTCTTCAACTTCAAAAACGAGCACTTCGACATGTAGCGAATGTACCTTATTTCCATTCTACTGCGCAACATTTTGAAAGTTATAACATAATATAAGTAACTAACATTTACGAATACAGGCTACTGCATTCTTTTTGCTTCGGCTCCGAAAAGTTTCCAATATTTTTAAAAAATACGTCACGACTTGAATATGACAGAAGTGATGCGTGTACCCGCAGCAAAGTCAGATGGTTAGTACCGTATAGGCGTACAAATTACTTCATGCAGTCGCTAAGACACACGCTACTTTCACTGTTAAATAAATTTGGGAAGGAAATTGTTATGACAAATACCTTGACTCGAAAACAGCTTAGAGCACATTTTTGTAAAGAAATTTTTGAAATGTGATCTTTGTTATTATTGTAAATGTATTGTAATATTGAAGTATTGTATTACTGTATTATATTGTATTTGTATATTGTATTTGTATTTGTACTGCTGCCATGTGAGGGCCTTCAGGCACATTCAAGCTGTATGTCGCAGCTTTTCGCTTGGAGTACCCCCAACAAGTTTTGTTGGAAATAAAACATTTGATTTTAGTCTGGCAAACAGTTCCTCCTTCACTCCGCGCAAGAGATAGCGTAACTCAGGGTCTGCTCTGCGTAAAAGGCGGGTCATACCTTCTGCAAACATGGCAACGCTCTCGTTTGGTTTTTGAATACGGGATTAAAAGGCGCTGCGCGTTGTCTCTTCTGTCGCTACTAGTGAATGTGTCTAGCTGCTGGGTGCGGAAGGCATCCCATGTGGTTAAACTTCTCTCCCGGTTCACAAACGATGTCCGCACACTGTCGTGAAGCGCAAAATAGACATTAGCCAGCTTTTTATGGGAGCCCCAGTCATTGTAACTGGCGACACCCTCAAATTGGTCCAGTCAATCTAGGACATCTTCAAAAGCTTCACCATGGAAACTTTCTGGTATCTCAGGATTCTGCAGCGTCACCAGCGATGGAGTTGCAGTAGGCATAGCGGAAGTAGGTAGACGCATTGCAGCAGGGTCCTGCACAGGGTTGAAATCGGGCGTCAGGCCTAGCAGGCGGCGGCGGTACTGGTGAACAGGAGTTTCGACGAACGAAGGTGCTTCCGCGTTTGAGGTATGGCTCCGCGAAGGGGTGCCGAGCATGAGGCAATCCTACCCAGCACCTCCACCAGTGTCACAGCCCAGTAGGAGACGGGAAGCCGGTGTAGAGGACGCATGAAAGCACTTTTTTAGCGCAGTCAACGCGACGTCATTGTCGTCTCTGTTTTTCTACTCGCGTGCTACTTCAATGTCGTTTTCACCGCCTGGCACATACCCGCGGCGACCATATAGGATGTGGCAATATACGGACTCCCTAAGTGTTGTGAAGGCCTTGATGTCATTCTGTGAGCACAAAAACCCAATATTTAATTAACTGTATTCCTTCCTGTGTAAAGCGCATATATCTAACCAGCATGTCATCATATGCTGGGAGCCCGGTCATAGGGACATAAAAGGTAACATTCTGGCGGACCAGATGGCCACGTCAATTGGATCGCATTCTGTTAATCCTACCGCTGCAGTTCTTGTCACAGATCTGAGGCCCTTCTTGCGCAGGAAACTGCGAAACTACTGGCAACATTTGTGGGATGTGGAAACAAATAATAAGCTGCACGCAATAAAGCCGCAATTAGGTTTCTGGCGTTCTGCAACAAAATCACACCGAACAGATGTCCTATTCTGTCGTCTAAGAATAGGACACACATTTGGCGCCCATAACTTTTTACTCGCTGGAAATAAGCCTCCAACCTGTGATAGATGTGGGGAAAGGCTGACCGTCCTCCACGCCCTCCTGGAGTGTCGGGAAGCCGAATATGAAAGAAACGTTTTCCCTTAGCATACCGGCAGCACATCCCCCTTCATCCTGTAATGTTACTTGGTGCAGAACCGCTCTTTGAGACCAGCGCAGTCCTAGCTTTCCTGAAAGATGTCGTGTTACATGTTATTAGCCCCATACGCTCGTAGCGCGTCCTCTCTTCAGAGGATGCAGCTGTGATATATCGTTTCGTAAAGCGCATGCCTCTAGGCCCTTGTGTCTCAAGGGGTCCGTCGAGGCAGTAGTGCTTTAGGCAATTTTACTATCTCGCATATTTTATGTATTGCATCATTCTATCTTAATGCATATTAGTGATCATAGTACACGTCACTATACATTTCCATAATTTTATTATGCGTAGATTTTATGCAATTTACACCAACTCTTTTAGGCCCCTTTACAGCCACGTCATCTTAAATTCACAGAACCCATCAGACCACAACGAACTCATTAACGCTAGCATGGCGCTCTTTGGCCATACCTGACCCTTGCGCCATTAAACCTCAAACATCAATCAATCATCAACATGACTTCGGCAACGCTAATGCAGTGAGACATCGCGATTGTTTAGTATTGCTGCGGAGCGCGCGCGTCCGAGCAGCCCGGTTGAGCGCAGCGCGACGTGGTTTCGCTAGAAATGTGAATAAGAGAGGAGAGCTGACCCGATAGGCGGAGCAACGCCATGAGCAACGCCGACTTCGGCATCGCCGGCATCAGTTGGCAGCAGCGGTTGCGGCTACGTGCACGCATACTGAACCACTTCTTTCCGCCTGTACAGATCACAGCTGCAAGGAACTGCCGGCAAGAAGACTTCATCTACCCAGGCTGCGCCGCTTATCGCCCCAAGAAAAAGCATCTTGACAGTGGCCGAGTCTGCCGCCTGCCGTCTACCGCAGCGCGCCTGCGCGGGACCCCAAGCCCCTTGGTTTAAAAGCCCTGCAAGAAGCACGTTCGCATCAGTTGGCAGCAGCGGTTGCGGCTACGTGCACGCATACTGAACCACTTCTTTCCGCCTGTACAGATCACAGCTGCAAGGAACTGCCGGCAAGAAGACTTCATCTACCCAGGCTGCGCCGCTTATCGCCCCAAGAAAAAGCATCTTGACAGTGGCCGAGTCTGCCGCCTGCCGTCTACCGCAGCGCGCCTGCGCGGGACCCCAAGCCCCTTGGTTTAAAAGCCCTGCAAGAAGCACGTTCGCATCAGTTGGCAGCAGCGGTTGCGGCTACGTGCACGCATACTGAACCACTTCTTTCCGCCTGTACAGGTTGGTGATTTTTATGCCCCTCCTAAATAGTGGGATGCACATTCGGCCGTAGCTGCTGCTGCCACATTCCTGTTACTGTTGTTTCCGTTGTTTATCTCGCGTTCTTGTTCGCTTATCTCCGTTTTGTCCCGCGCTCTGGTAGCAATGACAGGCAAGCAAGAGTTATCTAAACTTTTCGAAGAACTTAAACGCGAGTTGAAGAATGAATTTAGAGAACTGCGCGAATGCCTGGAAAGAGACTTAAGGAAAGAAATTAGAGAAATGAAGGGATTCTTGGAATTTGCGAACAAGAACTATGAGGAAATGAAAAGATCTGTGAGTGAGCTGAAAAATGAAAACTCTGATCTAAGGAACACAGTGGAGGGTCTGGAAAAGGACCGAGATGCCCTGCTCGCAAAACTCAAGGATCATGAAGTAAGGCTCATGCAAAATGACCAGCATACCAGGTGTTTCAACATAGAAATCAAAGGTGCACCAACGAAGCCAAAAGAAAACACCCTGGATATAACCAGAAAACTTGCAGGTACACTCGATGTACCTTTCGAGGATTCTGATGTTGAAGTTTGCCACCGAGTTAGGACAAGCGGTAACGCTAATAGCCCTAATATTGTGGTGCAGTTCAGACACAGGGCCAAGCGCGATTCTTTCCTAGAGAAGGCAAGGAAAAAGCAGCTGACAACAGAAGATATTCAGCTGGAGCCCAGCACTCCGATTTATATCAATGAACACTTATCTCCTCCCATGAAACGCTTGTTTGGAGCGGTGAACAGCAAAAAGAAAGAACTCGGCTGGAAATATGCCTGGTATCGTAATGGCAAGATTTTTGCCCGGAAATCAGACGGCAGCCCCATTGTCCCTATTTGCCATCTTGATGACTTGCAGAAGATGACGTAGGAACAACAGTTGGGTCCATTTTTTTTTTCTGGTAGCTTCTTATCTAAAATATGGGTTATGTACCATCCGAAGTAAAGGATCTTATATCAGATAAGCAACCAGCAATGACATTTTTTCATCAAAATGTTCGATCGCTCGCAAATAAGACTGATGAACTTACCATGTTAATACACAGCTTCGGAATACCGATTACTGTCATAATGTTAACCGAAACGTGGTTAACGCCCACATCACAATTGTTCCAGCTATCTGGTTATCAGTCGTTCTTCTGTAGTCGACAGGATAAGCGAGGGGGCGGTGTAGCGCTTTTGCTCAAAGATAATATTTTTGCTGAACCAGTCGACGAGTTCACTGGTATAACTACCGATTATGAGGTACTGACACTACAAAGCCATACAAACTTGTTCTCTGTTGTGTACAGACCACCATCAGGTGATGCGACCCGCTTTCTTGCTTTCGTTGAAAAGTTTTTTAGTTATGCAACAGAAGAAAAAATGAATCTTGTTTTAGGTGGTGACGTCAATATAAACATGCTGTCATCTTCTCCGCTGCAAAATGATTTCCAGACTCTAATTACAACTTGCGGTTTTTCAAATACAATTTCTACAGCAACACGCATCACTGTTGACAGCGCCTCCTTATTAGATGTGTTCATATCAAATATAAATATTCATTCACTAGAGGCCGACGTTCTGTACACTGATATCAGTGACCATCTAGGCATTATTCTGCTAGTGAGTAAAATCAATCGTGTGACTCAAAAAACTAAGGAACCAGTCTACATTCAGTCAATTACGCCATCTAATCTGGAGGCTTTTCGCCATGCCATTGCTCAGCAAACTTGGGACAGTGTTTATTGTGCACAAGACAGCGACTCTGCATATTCCGCTTTTATTAATATTTTTAAACCGTTGTATGATACGCATTTTCCATGCAAAAAAATTACGAGGCCACCTAAAGCGCGGAAACCTTGGCTGACCCCTGAGCTTCTTGACATGATTAAACAAAAACATGTTTTATATGCCAAATTTGTGAAATCTAGGGATGAAGCCTTGCTTAAGGCGTTTAAGAAATACAGAAACAGTTTAACAAATAAACTTAGAACTGCCAAAGATGCTTATTTTTCAGGAATATTTAGTGACCCTGCTAATCAACGAAGTGATGTACTTTGGCGCAAATTGAATGCCTTGTTACAGCCTAACTCTTACTCAGCTATTCCTGATATATTGGAACATGATGGGCAACAAATTTCTGGAGACGCAGTACCAAATGCATTTAATGAAGTCTTTACTCTAGCACCGCAACAGGACCTTGAACAAAGCCTAACTAACCACGCTCAGTTTCTACCAGTAAACAGGAATGGAGCATCGCTTTTCCTTGCTCCAACTACTTCTCCTGAAGTTTTTTCGTCTATTAGAGCTACAAGCAACAGCAAGTCACTAGACGCCGACGGTATCCAGATTCGCCCTATAAAGTATGTGCTCGATATTATAAGCCCTATTCTAGCCCATGTTTATAACTTAATATTATCAACAGGTGCATTTCCTAAGAGAATGCAAATTACCCGCGTTGTTCCCGTTTTCAAGCGCGGTGATAAAACAGCATTAAATAATTATCGGCCTATATCAATAATTCCAGTATTTTCTAAGGGTATTGAGAAAATAATGCATGCGCGATTACTCTCATTCTTTAACCGTCACCATTTGATTGCAGACTTTCAACATGGTTTTAGAAAGCACCGCTCTACGGAAACAGCCCTCCTGAGCCAAAAAGAAATAATTTTAGATGCATTCAGCCGGAAGCATATGGCACTAGGCATATACATAGATTTCTCTAAGGCTTTTGATTTAATTAATCATTCCATCCTTCTTAACAAATTAGAAATGTATGGTGTACGTGGAACCGCCCACTCGCTTATGACATCTTATCTGTCCCACAGATCACAGTTCGTAGATGCTAGTAACACAATATCTTCAAGGAAGCCAGTTATCACTGGTGTGCCGCAAGGCAGCATTTTGGGCCCACTTTTATTTTTGATTTATATAAACGACATTGTACGCTGTACAGATAACGCTACATTCGTTTCGTATGCCGACGACACAACCGTTTTTATTACAGGTAACGTGGAAACAGATATAGAAATAAAGGCTGATAAGACGCTGTCTGACTTAGAGCGGTGGTCCGTGATAAACTGCTTAAAAATCAACCCTAAGAAAACAAAAGTTATCTTGTACGCGCCTAGAGGAAAGTTGTTGACAACTAATATGAATTTGTGTCTGGGCAGTGAGCAGTTAGAGATAGTGGATTGCGTTAATATCCTTGGGGTGCGTTTTACAAAGCACCTAACCTGGAATGAGCATGTTGATCATCTGCAATCTAAATTGTCATCTGCCATTGGTGTTATTGCTCGTCTGCGTCGCTTACTCCCGACCAAGGTAAAAATTATGCTGTACAATGCTCTGGTGGTATCTGTCATGCAGTACTGCGTCATGGTGTGGGGTACAACTGGTGTGACAAACTTGCACAAACTACATTTGCTACAAAAAAGAGTTGTGCGTTACATAGCTGATGTCCATTATACGCACTCCACAAAATCACTTTTTTCTAAATATGAAATTCTTCCTGTATTTTGTTTTTACAATTATAGGTTGATGTTGTGCTACAAAGATTTCGTAAAATTTGGCATTGATGATACAATTCATCTGGCAAAACTTCGGGAAAATACAAATATTCTACAGACCCGACATAAAGAAATGTGGTTCGTACCTACCCCAAGAACCTCTTATGATGAGCAATCTTTATCCTATACATTACCTTCGCTTTTAAACCTATTAGACCGACAAAATTTTGATCCCTCCAGAAACCGAAACTCTCGCATTAAACGTTTTTGTCAACTTATTTATTTGCAAGACTAGACATTGCCTTCTCCTAATTTTGTTTTCCACTGTTATTTATGAGTGTTGATTATTTCTTGCCGTCTTGTTTCACTCTGTATTACCCGTTACATTGTGATGTTTTTTTTTTTCATTTCTTGTGTATGACTGGCTGTAATCTTGCTGTTATGCCAACTTACAAGGGGTCGGGACCTCGTCAAGCTGTCCAAGCTTTTAGTCCCGTACTCCTCCTTCTTTAAGGAAATAAAATGATTGATTGATTGATTGATTGACTTCATGCTTCACTTAGCTTCACAGAAAGTGACGTCAGGGACCCTCTTGAGTTTCTTTCTCCATGATCCCGCGTTTGCGAGTGACGAAGGCGGACTGGAAGCGCGCCATCTTGTATGCGTGCGTCTAAGTGTCGTACAAAAATCCCTCACGTGACCTGATCCTAGGTGCCTAGGGACAGGATCGTTTAGGGACTTTTGAGAACGCGCGATGGTGGAGCCAATTGTGCCTTGGCGCCATGTGGTGCGTTGAATCTCAGGCTCACGCCGACCTCTGGTCGTATGATCCGTATGAGGTCTCTGCAGCGTGTTCAGTATTGGCGAAAAATACGTACGTGCCGTAGTAGTGGTGTGGCATGTCGGCATTTGTTCTCGAACTCTGGTGGTGTGAGACCCGTATTTCTGAAAAATTCAGTGGTGTTGATGATCGAAATGTTCAAGTGGCGTAGCGCCTCGGCAATGCAATTTGCGAATCGGCGCTGTGTAGCAGCGTCGCTTCGCCCTTTTTGGGAGCGTCATCACATCGCACATGCACCTTTACTTGACGGGCGTCGAAATCGGAGGTATTGTATGTGTTCTTCGCCACGACTTACGTTACGTAAGTAATGTAATGCTTGAGGCGGTGTTTGCTCACCACTGTTTCCACGTCCTTGAAATGGGCCAGTGCATGTTTTCAATCGTGTTCAGCGCTAGTGCGCTATCCATGACTTCATGTGATTTACTTTAATCATGGGCTTTGGGACAATTATCGCGTAGAGCTGTGAACATAACGGTGCTTTAGTGACATCACATGGGCTGCCAGAATTGCACGGACCAAAATGCAGAATAGATGTTTACTATTATTGGTACTAAGGGCGCGATAGACAAAGTAAGTTGGAGCTTAATACACTCTAAGAAAAAAGGAGAGTAAAAAGTGAATCAAGGCACCGGGACTCTCTTTTTTCTACCGAAGACGTTTCTTTGCGCGAGTAGAGCAACAAAATAAGAGTCAAGATTTCTGCAAGGGTCATTCGACTCTCAATGGCACGTGAAGAGTCGTCGTGAAAGATCGCGACTCCTGTGCTACTGGAGAGGTCTCAGCAAGGGAAAGCTGAAACTTCAGGAGTCGAAAAGCTTGACAATTATTTTCCCAAATTTTTCGGACTTTGTGTGTCAACATGTTCCCAAATACAAGCTTTTAATTTACCCATTCCTTAAATTATCGTAATACAATTACCACACAGTTCTACACACGTTTTACGTTTTATTATTGAACCAATACGAGATAGTCAATATATAATACCACTTCAAAATTATTCTTGACAGTGAATAGAAGGGCACCATGGCACAAATGACAATAAACCGTTCACATACGGCATGTTACAAATAACTAAAGAACCATCAATGTACATCAAGAAAGTATTTTTTTGCATAGAAACACCCTATAATAAATCATTGCTGGCCCCTGATATCCTCTACAAGCACACCATGTGTATAATCTGAATTCGGTGTTTGCATATCCATACAAAATCTAGAGCAATTTCATTTGATCCAGTTAAGTGCATGACAAAAATAATGATTTATCAATGGCAGATTTTTTTGCTTGCCTTAATAAGCGATAAATGCTTAGATTAGTTATTTACGTAATAGCAACAGAAGTAATGCAAGTTGAATGCATGTGCGGGCAATTTTAAACTAAACTAAGGAAAATTTTTGTAGACAAGATAACGAAAATATGAATTACCAGATACATAACGAAAGGTACAAAAGGACAACTCTGTCACACTATCAACAGCAACATTATTCAAACAAAACAATTTCACGTCAAGTTATAAGTTCTCCAAAATAGAGGTCAAGGCACTCTGAAAGTGCTTCATCTCCAGGTTTCGCAGCATACATTGTACCACACCTTGCGACCCAATAGGAATATCGGTGCCTTCTGAATTCTAGTGCTTCAAATCTGTCGACTAAAAAAGCAACTTCATTGCTCACAATGAAGATGCCAATTATCTGACCAAACTCTGGATCGTCCCTTCTGCGCATCACAAGCACGTGTTCTACTTTGTAGGTTAGCCGTCGTAGTGTCACTGACTTTGCCTGCCAGGTGACGCCAACTGGCAGCGCCTCTAGAATGAATGGGTGACGCTCAGCCCTCTCCGCAGATTTTGCACTGTTCGTAGATGGCACATCGTCTAAAGCTAACTCACTGAACTCAAAGCTTTGGGGCAGCTGGTGCCTCTCTGCAAGGGTCTTGCAGATCTTCCTGAAATTTTTAACACGCGTTGCAAGGCTCTTAAAATATTGGTGCTTTGCCTCGAACCTCATGCACCACAACTGCTTCAGTGGCCCAAAAAAAGATATCATGCGGCGGTAATGTAGGAGATAGTGCATCTTTGGAATGAGACGGACAGATGGGTAGCGACTGACGAAGGAACGAAGGAACTCTCGAGCTTTAATTTCGAGGTATGAAAGGGACTACAATGGAAGCCTGTCTGATAGAAACATGTCTAAAATTTCTCTTAAAAGGAGGTATATTTCCCACTCCTTATTTTCCTCTGGAACACTGGGCCCAAATATTTGGGGCAAGAGTCGGAAAAGGCACCATTTTGTGATGCATGCCCTTCAGGGCACTTTTGCCTTTTACAAAGGCTTCACTTGGCGGCAGCGGTTTGTTTTTCACATCATTTTAGCCATACTGGAACTTGCTCAATTTTTTAAGGTCTGATGAGGTCAAAATATGCTCATCAAACAACCCTTTTAGCACATTCTGTATTACAAATGGCAATGCTCCATCAAACATATCATGCATGATATCCGGTGGCAACTGTGATGTAACATCAAAGTGTTCAAGGGAAGACATTACTGACTCGCAATTCAAGCCATACACCCGCTTATACAATGCGGGCAGGGGCGTAGCCAGGGGGGGCGGGGGGGGGGGGCTTATGGGGCTTCAGCCCCCCCCCCAAAATTTTTTCGTGCTGTCCATGCACCGCCGACCAAAGTGACCTCCGGCGCCGGAAATCACTCTGGATTTTGTCTAGAATGTCTTTTTGACGCTCGAACAGACATTTAACCGCGAAGATTGCAAACTCGGGCTGGATTTCGTGGCAAGGCCCATACACCGGGAGTCACATAACGCCAAGCAGTCCCATCCGAGCACAAAGTTTCAAGGGCGCTTTGATGGTGAGCGGGCTCGCCGCAGCATCTCACTGAGGCCACGGAATCTATGGAGCGCATGGATATCAATTGCGAAACTTTATATGTATAAATCTCATAAGCTCTTGATGTGAAAGGTGCATTGACATATCCAAAGTTGTGCTTTAGATTTTCAATTGCGGAGCTTTGTGGGTTTAATGTTGTTATAAACATTTGACGCCAAATGTCTATTGACTTTTCTAAAGTCTTACATCGGAACATACAACGAGACAAGCCAAATCAACACACTAGCATACGAGTTGACAAACAGGCAGCGAGGTCCAATGAGACGAAGCGTTGGGGTGGTTCATTTGTGCCGTCATGTCACATAAAAATATATAAACATTTTTTTTTAACCTACGCCAGAACATCCATGTCAAGACACTCAAGCCAGCCAAAGTAAATACGTTCTTATTTATTTTTTTCTACTTTGACTTTTATTCGCGAGGACACATTGAGCCTCTTCGATTTTTTTTGTTCTCGCTACCCTAACCGCGGGCTGCCAGAGCCAACCAGAGCGCATACGTTTTTCTCGTATGGCCCCGACCACCGTGCGGTACACTTCGGTGCGCGTTCGGTTTGCTCTGGCCGAATGGATTTTCACCGGACAGAGTTTTGGACGTTTTCTGGCTAGCAGACTAGAAAAAAAAACATTGGTCGCTCGCCGCCATCACTGTGGGGACTCGAAGGATTGCACCGCATTCCTTGAGCGGAACCTTTCCGGGAAGTCTTCTTTCGCCGCTGTAGGATACTGAGCAGTATGCGTATGGTTCTCAGTGGACCAAGCGTCTCATGTTTTCTTCGGTATTCCTTCCGTAGCCCCATTAGGTGCCCGAAGTAGGAATTAGATTCTGGCCAAGATACTTTCCTATGCGTTTCTTTTTCCTTTCGGTGCCTCCGCCTCACAGAAAAAAATACATTGTTGCGGCGCAGCGAATTGTCGCATGGTGAAAGTTCGATTTTGATACTTCTTTTGCGGAAAGTAATGGGCGACGGGACGCTTCAGTTGCCGGATACGTTTATTATATTATTGCGAAAGCAATTATATGGACACTCCAGGCGCATTCCTGCCATCGCCCTCATGTTTCGTATAAAGTCCAAGGGTGATAACATCGTGACCCCGCGCTGCATGCTGTATGTGCGAGTGAAAGCGTAGGAGGGGAGGTGGAATGGGTGAGCCGACGATGGTGGCTCAGTCTTGTGTGCGCAAAGGAGAAAAGCGGGGAGCAAGCGCGCCGCCTTCCGTCGCGCGCAATACATCGGGGGGAGTCGATGGAATGGGGGCAGAATCTAGGATTCTGTGAATCTATGATTGTGCAACATGTTTATTTGCCTTGTTTGACGCATTATATACAGTTACTTCTTTATTACAGTATTATATACGCATTATACAGTTATTACAGTTATGCAGTTATTAGACGCATTATATACAGTTAACTTATACAGTTACATACATAGACTCATCAGAGACTTATACGTATACTTAAATATCTTGTTGCGAGGTTTTGTGTATACATGCAGTGAACTTTGTTTCCAGTGACACTTTTTTGTCTTTTATCAAGCAGTATTTTTGCATTTGCATATCCCATTGTATCTTTGCATTTCTAATGTACGAGGGCGAGTCAAATGAAAGTGAGCCTACCCTAACCACGCAATAATGGTTCGGTTCATTATCTGCGAGGCATGCGCGTAGGAGAACGGCATGTCTCATTTACAAAAGTGACACGCAGGTGTGAAGATAAATGTTCTTTAATGCTCTCATACACTGGGTTGAATATGGTTGCGTCACATAATGGACACTTCAAAAGTTGAACAACTCGGTGTCGCGAAGTTTTTGACAGCTGAAGGTGTTTCCAAAACAGAAATTAATCACCATATGACTGCCGTGTACGTTGAACAATGCATTTCATTGACCACTGTGAATCGTTGGAGCAAACGGTTCAAAGGACGTTGCAAAGACATTCCAAGACCGGGCCAAAACCATCGTGCAGTCACCCCCCACACAATTTCAAAGGTTCATGAGCTGCTGAAACAAGAACGGAGGATAAGTATCGATGAACTGGCAGACCGTCTGAACATTAGTCACGGTTCGGTTCACGCCATAATTCATGAGCTTCTCGGCTATCGGCTCTTTGGTGCGCAATGGATCCCCAAAATTTTTATCCATCGCGAGAAGACGAAGAAGTTTCGCGCTGCCTTGACTCATCTGATCGGGTATCACAATGAGCATGGCGACTTCTTGTTTGCAACTGTGATCGGGGACGAACCTTGGTGCCACTACTACGAGCCTGAAACACGACGGCAAAGCTTACAGCGGAAACATTCGAATTTACCACGCCCAAGGAACGTAAAGGCCATCATTTCCGCTGGAAAGGTGTTGTTGACTTTTTTTTCGATCGACAGGGTCCATTACTGATAGAATTGCTAAATCTTGAGAGGCTATCAATTGTTACCGATATTGTGAAACGCCAGAACGGCAGCGTGTCGCAATCAAGAATGAACAACGTGGAAAATTGACGAATGGGGTCATCTTGCTCCACGACAATGCCTGTCCCCACGTCGCTTATGTGGTCAATACAAAACTGGCAAAGTTCAAGTGGGAAACGCTGCAACATCCGCCATACAGCTCAGACCTGTCACCTTGCGACTTCTACATTTTGGGGCAACCGAAAAAACAGCTCAAGGGAACCAGATACAGACTTTTTGAAGCAGCAACCCAAGGAGTTTTATAAGACGGGAATCACGCAACTCGTTAGTCAATAGGACAAATGTCTAAATTCTCATGAAGACTACTTTTAAATAAAGTACCCCGTTGTTGGCTCATTCATTTGACTTGCCCTCATATATCTTGCAGAACTCCTGCTTTTTATACGTGCTCTCTGTCGCGACTATAACTTCGGTGCAATTACTCACGATACACGACAAGGGACAGCTACTCCTGCGTAATACATTGGAATTAACGACAGCGTCATTGAGATTTTTCACTGGCCATTGCATATATACAAGAATATAAGCACGGTTCTTGAATGACAAAGTTTCATTAACATATTTGACCTCAACTTGTTCAGTTCATTGCCTTTTAATTTTTCATATCAGCGGCATGCACTGCTTTCCTGGTTTCGAACTGATATAGTTCTAAAGTTCGTGCGATATTTTCTTTACTTAATAAATAGACAAAAAACATGGAAGCATTGACGTCAGTTACGTTGGGCACAATTTTTGGCACATACGAGTATAATATTTTATGAAAAAATACATATTTTATTTGTATTTACAGAGCGTAGCTTTCAAGAATTCGTTTGCAGCATCTTTGGCAATGACAATGCAGTTATTATTCATGTATTTGATCCCTCGATAAATTGTTTAAGAGGAAGCTTTAGCTGGGGCCCAATCCGACGTGGCCTATTCAAATACTTGTAAAACGCAGAAACGCTTTTCTTAGATAATCCTGCTAATCGCTTTTATTGAAATTGGCTGCATTTGAGAGAGAAAGTTAAATCCTAGTGTCTGTTGGAAACAGAACTTCGATTTAGGTCCTGAATTTTGTTTAAAATATTTTGGAAAATTCGAAAGTTTGAAAAAATAGAAGCACGGCGTTTACAAACTAATAGCTATGCATGAAGAACAGATATTGTGGTTCTGTAAACGGCATTTATTATAACAGTCAAAGCGGACAAGTTTGCTGTGTCAATTGGTATCTTACGTTAATTGGTTACGTTGTGTACAAGGGTTCTGCAAAAGCCGTATTTCCACAATACAAAATTTTTTTGAGATTCATGTGTAACATATTTATTTTGTCCGCTGTAGATATACTATTAGATGCAATTCACAGAATTGTGATATCATTTTACATTGTTGAGTCACGGAGTTTTAAACTTGATAGTTTTGTTTGCCGAAAATTTTCAATTTTGGCCAATTTTTAATAAACAATTGACCTCCTAAATGAAAAATTCGAAGCCAGTAGTCACTAGAATTAAACTTTTTCTTTTAAATGCCACAAACCTCCTCAAATTTGCTGAAGTGGTTGCAGGGAAAAACGTGCAGCTACATATTGTCGCAACCTATTAGGAGACGGGGAAGCCGGCGTAGAGGACGTGTAAAAGCACTTTTATGAGAGCAGTCAACGCGACGTCGTTGTCGTCTCTGTTTTTCCACTCGCGCGCCACTTCAGCGTCGTTCTCATCGCCTGGCACATACCCGCGGCGACCATATAGGATGTGGCATTTGCCCCCCCCCCCCCTTTGAAAAAAAAGGCATCGTCCCGATGCACTAACCGCCGAAGGCTGTGCACAGACGGTGCAAAGTGGAGGTCACGAGGAAATGTAGGGTTTCATACGAAGCACGTGCACAACCTCGGGCAGATGCCGCCGGCGTTTGGAGTAGTTAGGGCTGTCGGGGACAACTTCATAATTCACATCGCTGATGCGGCGCAGAACTGTGTACGGGCCGAAGTATCTTCGCAGGAGCTTCTCAGACAGCCCCCGCCGACGAATCGGAGTCCAGATCCACACCTGGTCACCGACGTTGTATGTGACGGGTCTGTGCCGAAGATTTTAGTGTCGGGCATCGTATTCCTGTCGTTCTTGGATTCGCAAACGCGCAAGTTGCCTGGCTTCCTCTGCGCGTTGCGTAAACTCGTCGGCACCAGTCTCGTCGTCACCGCATTCGTGTGGCAGCATTGCGTCCAACATTGTTGTCACTTCGCGTCCGTAAACGAGGTTGAAAGGCGTCACGCGTGTTGTCTCTTGGCGAGCCGTGTTACACGCAAATGTAACGTATGGTAAAATCTCGTCCCAGTTCTTGTGGTGGACGTCGATGTACATACTCATCATGTCTGCCAGTGTCTTATTCAGACGTTCTGTCAACCCATTGGTTTGGGGATGATAAGCCGTGGTCTTTCGGTAAGTGGTACCACTTAGTCGCAACACGGTATCCAGAAGCGCAGCCGTGAACGCAGATCCTCTATCTGTTATGACCACTGCGGGAGCGCCATGCCTTAGGACGACAGCCTCGACGAAAAATCGCGCTGCTTCGGCTGCTGTTCCACGTTGGATAGCACCTGTTTCGGCGTATCGAGTAAGATAATCAGTGACGACGATTATCCATCTATTTCCGGCAGTAGACAGTGGAAATGGACCTAAAAGGTCCATGCCAATTTGTTCGAATGGCGCTTGCGGTATCTGAATTGGATGCAGCAGTCCAGCTGGCTTGCCGGGTAGGGCTTTGCGGCGCTGGCAATCTAGGCATGTCTGTGTGTAACGTTTCACGATCGACGCAAGTCTTGGCCAATAGTACTTTAGCCTTATTCTTGCCAATGTGCGGGTGTATCCCAAGTGACCAGCGGTCGGCTCCTAGTGACAGGCATGTAGGACTTCATCGCGAAGAGATGCGGGAATGACGAGTAGGTAGCTGCTGCCATTAGGTGAAAAGTTCTTTTTATAGAGAACGTCGTGGCGTAAGCAAAACGAAGGCAGCCCTCTCGCGAATAACCTCGGCACGCTGCTTGTTTTTCCCTCTAAGTAATTGAAAAGAGGAACCAGTTCTGCGTCCCCGCGTTGGTGGCGTGAAACGTCGGCAGTATCTAGCACGCCTAGAAAACCCGCGTCATCATCGTCGTGGACTGCAGTCTCAACAGGGGACCGAGAGAGGCAGTCGGCGTCGGTGTGTCGTTTCCCCGATTTGTACACAACCGTGAAGTCTAATTCTTGGAGCCGAAGACTCCAGCGCGCAAGCCGACCAGCTGGATCTTTTAAGTTAGTCAGCCAGCAAAGTGCATGATGATCACTGACAACGGTGAAACTCCGACCATACAAATATGGCCGAAATTTCAGGACGGCCCACACCAGAGCGAGACATTCTTTTTCTGTAGTGGAGTAGTTAGCCTCCGTCCTGGATAGCGTCCTGCTGGCGTAAGCAATCACTCTTTCGGTGCCGTCCTGCCGCTGTACAAGCACTGCGCCGAGGCCGACATTACTAGCGTCGGTATGAAGAATCGTAGGAACGTCTTCATCAAAGTGTGCGAGGACGGGAGGCGCCTGCAGCCGTTGCCGTAGGTCATCAAAAGCCCGTTGCTGGTCTTCACCCCAGACAAAGGGGACATCTTCTCTGGTAAGATGGGTCAATGGCCATGCGATGCGCGAAAATTCCGCAATAAACCGTCGGTAGTAGGCGCAAAGGCCGAGAAAACGTCGCACGGCCTTTTTATCTGATGGCGTTGGGAAATTAGCAACGGCAGATATTTTATCAGGGTCAGGTCGGACACCTTCACGACTAATAACGTGACCGAGAAATTGAAGTTCTTCAAAGCCAAAATGGCACTTTTCAGGTTTTAAAGTTAGACCAGCTGAGCGTATTGCTTCGAAGACCATCTTTAGTCTCCGTAAGTGTTCCTCGAACGTTACGGAGAAAACAATCACGTCGTCGAGGTAGACCAGACAGGTTTGTCATTTGAGGCCTGAGAGTACAGTGTCCATTAGTCGTTGAAACGTTGCCGGCGCAGAACACAAACCGAAGGGGAGCACCTGAAATTCATAAAGTCCGTCGAGCGTAACAAAAGCGGTCTTCTCACGGTCTCTCTCCTCAACTTCTATTTGCCAGTAGCCGCTTTTCAAATCCATCGACGAAAAGTAACGTGCGTTTCGTAGCCTGTCCAGTGAATCGTCGATACGCGGTAGCGGATAAACGTCTTTCTTTGTGATCAGGTTGAGTTTTCGGTAGTCGACGCAGAAGCGCAGGCTACCATCCTTCTTTTTCACCAATACGACAGGCGATGCCCAAGGACTCTTAGATGGCCGAATAACGCCGTCGTCAAGCATCGTCTTCACTTGTGTCTGGATTGCCTCGCGCTCTTTTTGTGCTACACGATAAGGGTTCTGCCGAATTGGTCTAGCGTCGGCTTCGGTGACAATACGGTGCTTAGTGAGCGGCGTCTGGCTAACTCGTGACGTGGATGAGAAGCAGCTCTTAAACTCATCGATGAGCTCAAGAAGGCTGCTGCGTTCGACTGGCGATAAGGTGGGACTGATATCGACCACAGGGGCAGGCACAGCCCCAGTGAACGTCGCGTGCTCCACTGAGAGGCAGTCCTGTATTGATGTGAATTCGTCGAAGTAAGCAACAGCCGTGCCTTTAACAATGTGTCGACGTTCCCCGGTAAAATTCGTCAGCAGGAGTTCAGCACGTCCGTCACGTACGTTATTTACGGCCCTGGCGATGGAAACGCCTTGACTCAGTACCAGTGCGTCGATGTGTTCAGCGACGCCAGTGCCAGTGTTGAAGTTGTCGCAGAGGACAGGCACGAGGGAACAGCTTCGCGGCGGAAGCGTGACGTCGTCGTCGGCGGTACGTAAGCGGGGTCGCTGGTGCTCCGCGGGGTCGACGTCGTCTGAACTCGTAGAAAATGTGACGACGAGGTCACGGACATTAATTACTGCACCATACTCACTCAAAAAATCCATCCCCAATATAAGTTCTTTACAACACTCAAAGAGAATGACGAGGGTGGCGACGAAGGTTGCACCGGCGATTACTATTCTGCCTGTGCATTTGCCAATCGGCGTCATCAACTGGCCACCGGCAGTTCTGATGTTGGGCCCGGTCCACGGCGTCTTCACTTTTCGCAGCCTGTCGGCCAGCTTTTGACTGATTATCGAAAAATGCGAACCAGTATCGACGAGAGCGGCCACTTGGTGGCCGTCAATGCAAACGACAAGATCGGCGCTGACGGCGCCGGTTACAGGAGGTGTGGGTGGAGTCGTCGGAGTTGTAGAGTCGTCGATCGTCGGAGATGGGGGCTCTTGGGTAGCTAGCCGGTTTGCAACCTCACCCCCGGAGGTCGCTGCGTCTAGATTCCCCGGCGCGGGCTAGGGGACCCGCCCCTAGAGGCGTCAGAAAAATCGCGACGGGTCGGTGGGGTGTAACGAGCAGGAGAGGGGGAACGCGATCGAGGCGTCGTTGAACCTTCTGGCCGAAAGTTTGTAGAATTTCCGTCGCGGCTACGTGCAGCATCAGACACAGGTTAACTGCTGGAAAGTTTTGGATACCCTGCCGCGCGGTAGTGGCACGCGCGGTAAACATGTCCTGCTTCGCCGCAATGAAAGCATAGCGGCCGGCGGTCAGGGGTGCGCCACAAATCAGTCTTTCGAAGCGGGTAGCCGGCAGAGGATTGACTGTAGAAACGAGGCGCAGCGATCGACTGGCGGCGATACGGCATAGTTGGCGGCGGCTGTGACTGTCGAAAATAGGGCGTCGGGGATGGCGGTGATGGCTGCGTCGTAGTGGGCGACGGTGTCAGCAACATCGAAGTGGCAGGAGGTGGACGGCAGACAGCTTCCGCGCAGGTCAATCGTCGCGGCACCGCCTGCCAGTCGGGCGACGAAAAGGCCTCTCGAACTTCCTCCCGAACGATATCAGCGACAGAAGCCACCGCTGGTGCCATGGGAGAGATCCCGAGCTGCCGGATCTCCTCTCGCACAATCTCTCTGATGACTTCACGTAGAGACGTGCTGCAGCTCTCAGGTAGAATGGAAGCATTCACCGGCGAGCTCTTGCGATCATATTGGTGGTACCGTTGCTGTAGTGCCCGTTCTATAGCGGTAGCCTCCTTGGTAAATTCGGCCACTGTCGTCGGTGGGTTCCTCACGAGCCCGGCAAACAGTTCCTACTTCACTCCGCGCAAGAGATAGCGCAACTTCTTTTCTTCGGCCATCTCAGGGTCTGCTCTGCGGAAAAGGCGGGCCATATCTTCTGCAAACATGGCAACGCTCTCGTTTGGTTTTTGAATACGGGATTCAAGTAGGCGCTGTGCGTTGTCTCTTCTGTCGCTGCTAGTGAACGTGTCTAGCAGCTGGGTGCGGAAGGCATCCCACGTGGTCAAATTTCTCTCCCGGTTCACAAACCACGTCCGCGCACTGTTTTGAAGCGCAAAATAGACATTAGACAACTTTTGCTGGGAGCCCCAGTCATTATAAGTGGCGACACGCTCAAATTGGTCAAGCCAATCTTGGACATCCTCAAAAGCGTCGCCATGGAAACTTTCTGGTATCTTAGGATTCTGCAGTGTCACCTGCGATGGAGTTGCAGTAGCCATGGCGGAAGTAGGTTGACGCGTTCCAGCAGGGTCCTGCAAAGGTTTGAACTCGGGCGTCAGGCCTAGCAGGCGGCGACTGTACCGGTGAACAGGAGTTTCGATGAACGAAGGTGATTCCGCTTTCGAGGTATGGCTCCGCGAAGGGGCGCCGAGCATGAGACAATGCTACCCCGCACCTCCACCAGTGTCGCAACCTATTAGGAGACGGGGAAGCCGGTGTAGAGGACGTGTAAAAGCACTTTTATGAGAGCAGTCAACGCGACGTCGTCGTCTCTGTTTTTCCACTCGCGCGCCACTTCAGCGTCGTTCTCATCGCCTGGCACATACCCGCGGCGACCATATAGGATGTGGCAATATATATATTGGGCCAGTGGCGTAGCCCCCCCCCCCAAACAAAATTACTGGCTACGCCACTGAATGCGGGGTTTATTTCAATGGCTTTCAGGTGGTTTTCACGGAGCTCTTTAGTTCTTGTTTGGCATAAGTCTTCTCTTGTTATTGATGAAAGGTTTTTGATTTGTGCCATGCAAAACCGGCAAACGGATCAATGAGAAAAGTTGCAGGAGAAACTACCTAAGCGATGCATGGACAAGTTGTCGTCACAGAAAGTAAAACTACCACCTTTAAACACACTTCCTTGCCATCCAACATCACTTCAAGGCCCCTATGCTGCAAAGCTTTTAACTCTGCAAACAATGGCCGGAGCACACTCTCTATGCCATGCTTTTGTACATCTACATACTTTGCCACGATTGCGAGATGCAGCATTTTTACCTGTGACCGATACGCAGCAGTTACATTGAGTATTTTGTAATAGACTGCTAGAAGCTTGTGCACACCTCTCGCTGCCCCAATTGGGTTAGCAATTTCAAGATCATCTGTAAACAATAAAAGGTGAAGCAGCTTCTGATTAGAGTTCGTAAGCATGTCAGTCACATGCTCCTTATAAATCCTGCCTTCACGATAGCTTTGGAATGCAATTACTTCGGCAGCCTCAGGTTTCATTATATGTTCAGAAATACCCTTGCACTGTATAACATTGTTCAAAACAATTGCTACAGGAACGTAGTAAAAAGAAGGTCGGTCACTGTCAGTATATATGCCCTTCTGGGCTTCGGTGTAAGGAAACTTAGATTCAGCCTAATGAGCTCTTTGGTACTGTGAGCAAATATCATCAAAAAGCCTTCAAGGAAGTTGCAATTTAACAAGTTAGTAAGAGGTTCAGGCACATCAGAAAAAAGTGAATCAAGTGCGCACCTTATTTGCCCTGAAAACTATTGCACAGTGCATCTAAGTATGGCCTCAACTTCTTGGAACAAAGTTTCACAGGTTGAATTGGGCAGCTTTCGTGCTTCAGCAAAACGAAGGAACAGGCTTGCAAGGGATTTTTTCAATCCTAAGGCAAAGTGTTCTAGCGTTGGGGGCGCCGGCATTTCCTGGAACCTTTTATCACGTGAAACAGTTCAAGCTGTGAATGGTGAGCGGCGAGCTGGCCTGTAACATCCGCAGCGCCACGGTCATCTGCTACGTCTGCGTCGAAGTGTTCTAGTGATGCAGGCTCTGGCGCTTCCTGAAACCTTGTATTACGTGACGAAGTTGGTGAATGGTGCGAATGATGAGCGGCGAGCTGGCCACGAACACGTGCGCCAGGATCTTATGTTGCGTCTGCCCCGTAAACATCAGCATTGTCATCCGACTCTCCTCGCGTTTGTCCGTAAACGCGCGAAATCCACTGCTGGTGCTTGCGATAGAGATGTCTTCGGAGGCTCGACACAATTGTGTATCGCTTCTCACAGCCTTCAACGCCACATTGTGCTTCGAAACGTGACTCTGCGGAGTGAGCATCTGCAAGATGCCAAATCATGCGCGTAACTTAGCCGCAAAAAAATGGCATCGCGGACACCGAAAGCAGGCAACACAACTCATGGCTACTCACTGAAATCGCAGGTTTCTTTAGTATCCCGTCAGTCACCGCGCAACATAAACAAACTAACCTCCACAGAGGAGGTCGCGGACGACGCGAAGAGCGCAGCTGCCCCACCGACGAATCCTGCACAAGGTATGAAAGTCTATCTACGAGCGTGCAGACAACACACCTTCAATAGTGCCGAGTGTGGCAGTGATGGGGGACGCTAGCAGGAAACGAAAGTAGCACCAGTGATCAACAACTCCGCGCCGCAAGTGATCGTCTGCAAGATACCGCTGATACCGCTCGCTTGGCGTTGCGATTACCATCTAATCTCACGCAGCACGCATGCCTCATGAGCTCCAGCCACCATACATGCACATCCGCTTGTTATCTGCAAGTAAATATCGAAGACGGTAGCTTGCCATAGCCGCCAGCTAAGCCTCTACGCCGCACCTAACATGCAACGTGAAAGCGACCATGCCGATTAAAAAGATTGGCGGCAACTTAAACTGGAAAGAAAAGAATCACATTCTACAACGGGGGTGTTTGCCTAGCAGCACTAGTTCTAGGTTGTAGCGGTAGGCTTAAACAGGTCGGTACTATGGAGAAACGGGGAAGCCAGCAATTCTCGTCATCTCCACTTTCACAAGCACTATGCCCACTGCCCAGTGCCTTCACTACAATCACTCCCCGCCGAAATAGGAGCCATCCTGGCGACCTAAGGGTACGAGAACACAGGGGGGTTATGACACTGCTTGAGCCGAGAGACGTAGACAATTTCCTGGCCGCGACGACGCTGGTCGGAAGGCGCTTCCATTGGCCCGCGGATGTTTGTTTCAGTACCCGATAAGGACCATGGTACTTGAAGAGCAGCTTGAAGGAAAGGCCTGGAGGGGTAGAGGGCACCCACAACAAGACCAGCGAGCCAGGAGCAAAGCACGTAGCCGTAGTGGATGAATCGTGGCGATGCCTTTGGCGCCACTGGTCCTAGGATGTGAACGAACGAGCGAGCTGGCGACATTCATCGGCGTAAGCAGCCGCTCTAGAAACAGTCGTCCACTCCGAAGCATCCGGCCGGTAAGGTAAAATCGTGTCCATAGTACATGAAGATTCGTGTCCGTACAGGATAAAAAAGGGGATAACCCAGTGGTGCTTTGCGTGAGGGTATTGTAAGCGTAGGTGACGGAAGGCAGAATGCGATTCCAATTAGAGTGGTCAGATGAAATATACATGGACATGTCGCCAAGGGTGCGGTTCAAACGTTCTGTCATTCCATTAATTTGAGGATGATATGCCGTGGTAGCGCGGTTAATGATGCGACACTCCTTTAGCAATGCTGAAATGACGTCGGAGAGGAATACGCGACCATGGTCGCTCAGTAATTCTCGAGTTGCTCCATGGCGTAAAAGCAGGTGTTGAATGATAAAACTGGCGAAGTCTTTTGCTGTGGCAGATGCAAGGGCTGAAGTTTCAGCGTACCGCGTAAGGTGGTCGATAGCAACAATAACCCAGCGGTTGCCGCTTGGAGTGTTTGGAAGTGGACCGTATAGGTCAATGCCGACGCGGTCGAACGCGCGCGCGGGGCATGGTAAGGTTTGCAAGGGGCCGGAGGCATGATGAGTTGGCGTCTTACGTCGTTGGCATATGAGGCATGACCGGACACACTGGCGAATGAAACGGTACATACCGCGCCAGTAGTACCGAAGCTGGAGGCGAGAGTATGTCTTTAATACACCAGCGTGGCCGCATTGTGGGTCGTCATGGAACATAGCGCAAATGTCGGGGTATAACAAGCAACCACTTGTGGCCGCTCGAATTGTAGTTGCGGCGGTACAGCAAGTTGTCCCGAATGATGAAGTGCGCGGCTCGACGACGGAGCGTCCGAGAGATCGGCGCTGGCGAATGTCTAGACAGGAAGTCAATAAGCGAAGAGATCCATGGGTCCTTGCGCTGCTCTGATGGCATGTCGGAAATATTGAGGGCGAAGGCACCACAGGTGGAAATAGACGAGTAGACAGGACCAGAGGGCAGGGGTGACCGGGATAGAGCGTCTGCGTCTGAATGCTTTCGGGCTGAGCTATAAACAAAGCGTATGTCGTACTCTTGTAGGCGCAATGCCAAACGCGCGAGCCGACCAGTTGGATGTTTTAGTGAAGATAGCGAGCATAGTGCATGATGGTCGGTCACGATGTCAAATGGACGCCCGTACACATAAGGACGCAATTTTCTTATAGCCCAAATGACGGCCACACATTCCTTCTAAGTAACCGAGTAGTTCGCCTCGGCTTTGGTAAGGGTGCGGCTGGCATACGCGAAGATGTACTCTTCGAAGCCGTCCTTGCGTTGTGCAAGAACAGCAACGAGCCCGACACCGCTAGCGTCTGTATGGATCTCAGTTGGAGCAGAGGGATCGAAGTGTCGCAGTACTGGAGGTGAGGTGAGAACGCGTCGCAGATCTTGGAATGCGTCATCGCACGCCGGGGTCCAGGCTGACAGTTCAGAACTTCGGGTGAGAAGCTGCACCAAGGGGGCGATGATAGGGCGATGATAGAAGTTACGGACGAAGCGTCGGAAATATGAGCAAAGGCCGATGAAGCTGCGAAGCTCTTTCATGGTGGTCGGTTTAGAAAACTCGGATACGGCGCTAAGTTTCGTGGAGTCCGGGAAGATGCCGTCCTTTGAAACTACGTGGCCAAGAATAGTAAGCGTGCGAGCGCCGAAGTGGCACTTCTTCAGATTTAGTTGCAGGCCTGCAGTGGAGAGGCACGCAAGGACTTGCTCAAGGCGGGTGAGGTGCCACGCAAAATGGGTGGAAAAAACCACAATGTTATCGAAATAACAGAGGCATGTTTTCCACTTCAGCCTGTTAGATACGGGACCTTTTCCTGGGCCCCCTTCGAAATCGCCAGACCACATCGAATCGCGTCACACCTAATTCAGGAGCGCAGAAGCACGTATACCACGTTCCCGAAGCGCGGTGCGTGCAAACAAGTTGGCGTCCCCCACCTCGTGTGCCACATCTGGAGCTGTTCACTGCTTGAGTCTTCCCGAAAGTGAAGCGAGAGCCTGGCACTGTTCCAGGTAACGTGGGTCCCGAAGCAAGACGGCTGTAATGCACCGTGAAGGCCTGGTAGCAACCACCCATCCGCCTTTATGAGGGCAGTCGCATGCGGGGAAGGCGATACCGCAGAGAGAAGAAAGCCCTCGGACAACTGGGGCCCAAGGAGCGACCCTCTACACCGGTGTGACACAATCGCACAGGCGCCTACTATTGGCCGAAAATGACGACACCTGAGCGGGCTCGCCGATTGGCCGAAAATGGCGTCACCTGAGCGGGCTCCCCGATTGGCCGAACCTGACGTGACTTTGAGACACCGAAGGGCTTAAAAGCCAGAGACCGGGAGCAACATGGGAACATTCCTTGATTCATTTCTTTCGAGCTTCATGCCACGGGCCTAAGCGTCTGAGTTACTGCCGGCCCGTAATGACTTCTATGACTGTTAATTTCTTGGTCATCTCACTGTAAATAATGTAAATAAACCTCCAGTTTTTCATACAAAAGTCCTCCTCAATCTCGACCAACTCCCGCACCCAACGGGAAGGTACAATATCTTGGAGACAGCAGTTGGGATTGTCCTCCAATCCCGACAACTGGTTGAAAGCGCTGGGATCATCCTCGAAACCCAAGAACTGGTTGGCCGCGGTAGGATCGTCCTAAAACTCTACCAACTGGTGGCAGCGCTACGGATGAACCTTCGTCGAGTGAAGTCCTGGGGAACCCGGAAAAGCGAAAAAGAGCCTTCGTCCAAAAGGATGATGATGATGATGATGTGTGGTGTTTTGTGGCGCAAGGGCCAGGTTTGGCCAAAGAGCGCCATGACACGTGGTAATGTTGAAGATGAATTATGGAAGATGTGACTTGGCTGTAAAGTGGCCTAAAATAGTCGCTGTAAAGTGCGTAAAATCTACGTGCTATAAAATTTTGGCGATTACTAATGACGAATACTATGAACATTAAAATCCATCGTAGAAGAATTATGCGAAATATAAAATCTGTAAGATGGTAAAATTACTTGGAGCACTGCTGCCTCGCCAGAGCCCATGAAACACAAGGGCCTAGAGGCGCGTGCTATACGAAAGAGCTATCACAGCGGCATCCTCTGAAGAGAGGACCCGCTACGTACATGTGGGGCTAAAAACATGGAGGACAACAACTTTCAGGAAACTCAGGACTGCGTTGCTGTCAAATAAAGGTTTGATTGATTAGTAGAGTTTATTGGCGCAAGGGCCAGATGTGGCCAAAGAGCGCCAAGTCGATGATCAGTGCTTCTCAATGATATGTGAGTGTTAATTGCGAGCAGTAATAAAACACGGCTGTATAGTGGCCTAAAATATTCACTAAAATGTGCAAAACATGCATGTCGTGTAATGAAGATGTAAAAGGACCTAAAATTTATTCGCTCTAAAGTGCATAAAATAAGAATATCTACATATTAAAAATGACAGTGATTGATCATTTCTCTGATGACAATAGATGTTCCACGAAATAGGGATGATCAGTAAAATATGTAGAATCTGTAGCACTAGTGCCTCAGCAAGGCCTTGAAAGCAAGGGCTGGTAGACACGTGCTCTAAATAATGGTTTCGTTGCAGCTACGACCTCCAGGTGGAGGCCGTGCTACAAGTAGCCTGGCCAAATTACATTTAAGGTGTCAGTTTCAGTTAAAAAGTTTAATACTGATTGAAAAGTAAAAAGGGGCTCATTGCTTAGAAAAAATGCTGGGTGTAACGGTATGTGTTGGAGATAAGCAGATGGAAAGTACTTTTTTCTTTCTGCCTCTATTTCAGTGCATTGGATGAGAACATGAACAACTGTAAGCCTCTTGCCACATTTAGTACATGTCGGCGGTTCCTTCCCGTAAAAAGGTAGGAGTGAGTTGCATAAGTATGTCCTATTCTTAACCTACAAAGAAGCACTTCCTTATGTCTTGCTGTTCTTTCAGATATCCAGTTCCCTAATTTTGGTTTGATAACGTGTAGCTTATTCTCTACTGCATTATCCCATTGGTTTTGCCAGTGTTTCCTCAGTTTGTGGCGTAAGAAGGGCTTAAGTTCTGTGGCTGGTATGGGTATATTGACATCCGTTTGATTAAAGGCGACTTACGTTGCACTTTCGTCAGCAGCTACATTACCTTTTATGCCCCTATGGCCAGGTACCAAACACAGGAGTATGTTTTGGTTGTATGTTAAAGCTAAGCATAGTTCTGTGTATAGTTTATCAAAAACAGGGTTTTTATGTTTTCGAAAACTCATTAACGCCCTTACTACGCTTAATGAGTCTGTGAAAATGATGGCCTTATTGAGATTTGTTTGTCTGATATGTTTTACAGCAGAGAGTATCGCGTACGCCTCAGCCGTGAAAATACTTGTGTTGGGATTTAGAGAATCCGAGGTGGAAAAACATGGCTCAAGAGCTGCATACGCGACACCAGCAGAAGATCTGGAAGCATCTGTATAATATTCCGCACAGCAGTACTTCGCTTGGAGTTCGAGGAAGTGTGACTGTATGTGTGCCTCTGGTGCATGTTTTGTTATTTCGACAAAAGAGATATCGCATTGCATGGTCTGCCATGCCCAAGGAGGTGGAAGGCGAGTGGGAGGCATAAGGATATTTTCCGGGATATGGATGTCTGTTCCTTCTGCCATTGCTTCCAAGCGTAGGCTCAAAGGAGTTCTAATACGTGGGCGGTTAGTGTAAAGTCTGGAAGCGGACAGGTCGCTAACTATGGAATGACATGGATGCTCGGTGTCTGATTTTACCTTGGTGTAGTATGCAAAACTTAGGAATGTTCTGCGTTGGTGTAAGGACCATTCGTTGGCTTCAACGTACAGACTTTCAACAGGGCTAGTTCTAAAGGCGCCTGTTGCCAGTCGTATACCGAGGTTGTGGATTGGGTTGAGAATCTTTAGCGCACTCTCAGTTGCCGAATGGTACACCACGGCTCCGTAGTGGAGGCGTGATTGTACGAGACTCTTATACAGGGTAAGCAGACACTTCCTGTCACTGCCCCAGGTTGTTCGAGAGAGCAGCTTGAGGAGGTTCATGGTCTTGAGGCACTTTTCTTTAAGATATTTTAGGTGGAGGATGAAGTTAAGTTTTGTGTCCAGGATAACACCTAAGAATTTGTGTTCAGGGCTGAAAGTTAGTCTTTCTCCATTAAGGTTAATATCGCGTTGTGGTAGTACACCTCTCTTGTTTGAAAAAAGGACACATGTGCTCTTTTGCGGGTTCAATTTGAAACCATTCTCGTCCGCCCACCTTGAGAATCTATTCAAGCCAAGTTGTAGCTGCCGCTCGCAAATGCTGAGATTGCATGACCTGAACCCTATCTGTACATCGTCCACATAGACGGAATAGAAGAGTGTGCGAGGTAATACGGTGTGGAGGGAATTCATTTTAACAATAAATAACGTGCAGCTCAGTACTCCACCCTGCGGTACACCTGTCTCCTGTATGAATGGTCGAGATTGCACGTTGCCAACTCTAACACGAAATGTCCTGTCAGAGAGATAACTTTCAACTATTCTCAGCAAGTTGCCGCGAATGCCCATTGTATAAAGATCCCGAAGGATTCCGAAGCGCCACGTAGTATCATAAGCCTTCTCCATGTCGAGAAATACTGATAATACAAGCTGTTTGTGGATAAAGGCATCCCTGATATACATTTCCATGCGAACAAGCTGATCTGTCGTCGATCTGCCTTCTCTGAAACCACATTGATATGGGTCTAATTTCTTGTTTATTTCTAGGTAGTGAACCAGGCGACTGTTTACCATCTTTTCAAAAACTTTGCATAAGCAGCTCGTCAATGCAATAGGCCTATAACTATATGGCAAAGAAGGGTCCTTACCCTGTTTCAAAATAGAAATTATGATGGCCTCTTTCCAGGCAGAGGGAATGTGGCCGGAAGACCATATAGAATTGTAGAGACAAAGAAGGGTTTTTTGTGATTCAGACGGCAAGTGTTTTAGCATTTCATATAGGATGCGGTCAGAACCTGGGGCAGATTTGTTGCAGCTGTTTGGGGCTGCCTGAAGCTCTGCCATGCAAAAAGGTCTATTGGACTTTTCCGATCTAATGGTTGTCCTTGTATTTGCCTTTTGTATTTTTGGAATGTTTCAGAGTAGTGCGACGAGCTGGATATATGTTCGAAATGTGCGCCAAGAAAGTTCGCCTGATCTTCCCTGCTGTCGCCTTGAGTATTCACAAAAGGCAGAGAGTAAGACTGTCGGCCCTTTATTCTATTCACTCTATTCCAAATCTTTGTTTCGTCAGTGTGAGAGTTAATGCCCGATATATACTTTCTCCAACTCTCTCTTCTAGCTTGACGCCGCGTTCTTCGACCCTGGGATTTGACCTGCTTGAAATTGACTAAATTTTCTGCAGTCGGAGAGTCCCGAAGTAAACCCCATGCCTTGTTCTGCTTTTTACGCGCTATTCGACACTCATCATTCCACCACGGAAGACGGCGTTTTGTGGACAATGCACTTGCTACAGCGATACACTTGGTGGATGTGTCCAGGAGAAAAACTGTAAAATATTTAACCGCAGCATCTATGCTTAAAGCACTCATGTCTTCCCAGGATAGAGACGCAAGTTTTTTGAACTTTTCCCAGTAAGCTGAGTCAGTTTTCCAGCGAGGCAATTGTGGGGGACGTTCATCAGACCTTGGTGTGCATAGAGCTACAGGCAAATGGTCACTCCCATAAGGGTTTTCAATAACATTCCACTTAAAGTAAGGTGGAAGAGTTGGAGATGCAATGCTAAGATCTATTGAGGAGTATGTTTTGTTTGCCAGATTGTAGTACGTGGGCTCCTTCCCATTCAAAAGACATGCACCTGAAGAAAAAAGGAATTGTTCAATCAGGCGACCTGTCGCGTCGCAGCGCGAGTCGCCCCATAGGTTGCTGTGTGCATTTAAATCTCCAAACACAAGATATGGTTCGGGTAACTGATCTATTAATGTTTGAATTTCTTGTTTGTGAAGCTGAAAATGCGGTGGTATGTATAAAGAGCAAATGCTTATCAGTTTATTTAAAAGTACAGCACGAACGGCCACTGCCTCAAGGGGTGTTAGTAGCCATAGGTGTTGACAGGCTATAGATTTGTCAGCTATGATGGCTACGCCGCCGGATGATGCTAGGGCATCATCGCGATCCTTCCGAAAAATAACATACTGACGTAGGAAGTTTTTATGATTGGATTTCAAGTGAGTCTCTTGGACACACAGCACTTTTGGAGTTAGTTCTTTAAGGATTTCTTGGATATCATCGAGGTTGCAAAGCAGGCCTCTGATATTCCACTGAATAATCAGTGTATCCATATTAAAATAAATGTTGTGCTATGTGTCAAAGAGGACTTGATTTAGCTTACAGCGCCCTTTGGAGGCCCTGTAATTGGAGTTTTGTCTTTCCTGGAGCGGTCGACAATGTCGCGCCGCTCCTTAGGCGTCAACTGCGCCTTCTGACTGGGTGTTGTGTCCATGGCCTCTTGAGAGGCACTGGACACGCGCTCTTAAGAGCGGTGTGTTTTACGCGAAGGCCTTGTCTCTAAAGACAAGGCCTTGGAGCCCACCGTCCTGGTGGTTGGTGGGTTTGTCTTGACCTCGGAGCTGGGCTGACTGGTGCCAGCACTAGCAGAGGCCTCCACTGTGGTCAAATTCGAGAGAGGTAGGGCAGCCTTCGCTGCTCCCACCGTGGGGGCTGGTGGCGTTGCAGCACGCTCGTTATGCGTGGTGCTGGCGTCTGCCAAGTGCCGTTGTGGTGCTGCCCCCCGACGTACCACTTCGGCGAAAGATGCGGTCTGTGTAAATGTTGATGAGATGCGTTGCCTTGCCTCTCTGAAAGTTATGTTTTCTTTGACCTTTATCGCAATTATTTCTTTTTCTTTTTTCCAGACTTCGCATGATCGAGAGTATGCAGGGTGGCCACCATTACAATTGCTACAACGGGGCTGAGCCTTACAGTCACCTGCAGAGTGATCATTGATGCCGCATTTTGCACATGTTAGCCGCCCTCGGCAGCTCTGGGAAGCGTGGCCAAACCTCTGGCATTTAAAACAGCGTCGCGGGTTGGGGATGTAGGGTCGTACTTTGATTTTTATATATCCAGTTTCTATGGTCTCTGGTAACGTGCTAGAGCCAAAGGTAACTATCAGGTGTTTAGTTGGCAGCTCCTTATTGTCCCGTCTGATCTTTATTCTTTGTACGTTTATTACATTTTCATCCTTCCATCCTTCCAGGAGTTCCTCTTCGGTCAAATCCATCAAGTCAATGTCAGAAATTACGCCTTTGGCCGTATTCATGGTTCGGTGTGCTGTTACACTGACGGGGATGTCTCCAAGTTGTACAAGGTTTGTTAGCTTGTCATGTTGTGCTTTGTCTTTCAGTTCAAGTAATAGGTCCCCACTGGCCAGCTTGGTGATTTTATAGCCGCCTCCAATGGTCTCTGTGAGATACTTCGCCACAATGAATGGTGAAATCGTTCTTGCCTTCTTGTCAGGTTTGTCACTGTGTACAACGTGAAATTTCGGGAATGTCTGAGTGGGTTTTTGAGAAAACTGAAATGTAGCATCGGTGCGCCCCCTTTTAGAGGGACGATCGGTTGAAAAAGGGTTGGAAGTTCCCATGAAATATGTTGAATATTCAGCAACAATGCCAATCACCCACCACCGAGCCCAACAAGGGGACAAGGCAAGGTATGTGGTGAAACAAGCCCTACCATGCCAACTGTACATCGTCGCTATAACCACATATGTTCTAACCAAGGTAGGTCATACCACACCAGGTTAACCCTCGCCGCCAGGAATGTTGGAAGTTATCAGAAAAAAAAGAAGACAGGAAAGACTAAAAGGGAGAGGGAAAGACGAAGATGTGCGAAGAGAGAGATAGGAAAAGGCGACTGCCGATTTCCCCCGGGTGGGTCAGTCCGGGGGTGCCGTCTATGTGAAGCCGAGGCCGAAGAGGTGTGTTGCCTCCGCCGGGGGGCCTTAAAGGTCCAAACACCCAGCATCGGCTCAACCCCCAGGATCCCCTTTTCCCCAGACACGGCTAAGCCGCGCACGGCTACACGCGGGAGGGTCCAACCCTCGTGTGCTCGGGTACGTGGTGTCGCAACACACAAAACGCCTGGTTACGCAGACGCCCCTGCGGGGGTCAAATAAAGGTTCTGGGCCGAGTAGCATTGCGGGATGAAGGGGGATCTGCTGCCGGTATGCGAGGCGAAAATGCTTCTTTCTCTCAGATTCGGCTGCCCGACACTCCAGGAGGACGTGGAGGACGGTCAGCCTCTCCCCGCATCTACCGCAGGTTGGAGGATCATTTTCAGTGAGTAAGAAGTTATCTGTGAAAAACGTGTGTCCTATTCTGACGCGACAGAATAGGACATCTGTTCGCCGTGCCTTTGTTACGGAGGGCCAAGAACCTAACTGTGGCTTTATCACATGCAGTTTATTATTGATTTCTTCGTCCCACATGCGTTGCCAGTGGCTTCGTAGTTTCCTTCTTAAGAAAGGTTTCAGGTCTGTGACAGGGGCCGAAGCAGTAGGATTAACTGCATGCAATGAGATTGATGTGGCCATCTGGTCTGCTAGAACGTTACCCTCGATGCCCCTATGTCCAGGCACCCAGCATATAATGACATGCTGGTTAGACATATACGCTCTACAGAGGATGGAATAGAGTTGAGTAAATACAGGGTTTCTGTGTTTACAGTGTGACGTCAAGGCTTTTACGACGCTTAAGGAGTCTGTAAATAAAATTGTTTTTTTTATATTTTATTTTCTGATATGTTTCACAGCCGACAATAGTGCATGGGCCTCAGCCGTAAATATGCTTGTTTCAGGGTGCAGTACACCGGATTCCGAGAAGGATGGGCCAATGGCTGCGTAGGACACCCCGGCATGCGACTTAGAAGTGTCTGTGTAAAACTCTGTGCACGAGTACTTGTACTGAAGCTCCAAGAAGTGCATTTTGATATGTGTTTCTGGCGCATGTTTAGTGACCTGTACAAAGTATACGTCACAGTCTATCACCTGCCACTCCCAGGGCAGTACTAGCTTAGCTGGAGTCATTAGGAGTTGTTCGGGAACTGGGACATCCATTTCCGTGCTAAGTTCTCTTGCACGCAGTGAGAAAGGAAGTCTCATAGAGGGTCTGTTATGAAAAAGTGTTTCACACGTCATGTCGTTAGCGGTTGTGAAACACGGATGTTCTATCTTAGAGCGAACCTTCAGAAAATACGTTAAGCTGATGTTTGTTCTCTGAAGATGAGTGACCACTCATCTGACTCTACATATAGGCTTTCAACAGGGCTTGTCCTAAATGCGCCAGTGGCCAGACGGATACCGAGATGGCGAACGGCGTCTAACGTCTTAAGCGCGCTCACTGCGGCAGAGTGATATACTACGGCACCATAATCTTACCGTGATCGAACTAGGCTCTTGTAAATATTCAGTAAACACTGTCTGTCGCTACCCCACGTTGTGTGGCGTAGGATTTTAAGTAAGTTCATTGTTCAAAGACATTTTTCTTTAAGATGTTTTATGTGAGGAATGAAAGTGAGCCTGGAATCAAGAATAACACCAAGGAATTTGTGTTCTTTGCTGACAGGAATTTGTTGTCCGCCCAGTTCTACACAAGGATCTGGGACCAGGCCTCTCTTTCTTGTGAAGAGAACACAAGAACTTTTGTGGGGGTTGACCTTAAATCCGTTTTCGTCTGCCCACTTGGAAACCTTGTTCAAGCCCTGCTGTACCTGTCTTTCGCAAACTGTGAGGTTGCAGGATTTGAAGCCTATTTGTATATCGTCTACGTATACGGAATAAAAAATGGCAGGTGGTAGTGAAGCACGTAGCGTGTTCATCCTAACGATAAAGAGAGTGCAGCTGAGCACGCCTCGCTGGGGTACACCAGTTTCCTACGTAAAGGGACGTGACAGTTCATTGCCGACTTTCACGCGGAATGTACGGTTGGACAAATAGCCTTCAATTTTGTTCATCATATTTCCACAGATGCCGATTTCCGACAGGTCTCGCAAGATCCCGTAACGCCATGCCGTGTCATATTCCTTCTCCATATCGAGGAATATCGATAGGAAAAACTGTTTATATACAAAGGCATTGCGGATATTTCCTTCCATGCGCACAAGATGATCGTTTGTCAACCGCCCTTCTCGGAATCCACACTGATAAGGATCGAGTATATTGTTGAGCTCAAGGAAATGTATAGGTCTGCGATTTATCATTTTTTCAAAAAGCTTACACAGACAATTAGTTAGAGCTATCGGACGGTAACTTGCCACCAAAGAAGGGTCTTTTCCCTGCTTTAGAACAGGAACCACAATCGCTTCTTTCCATGTGGATGGGAGGTATCCCGAAGCCCAAATAGTATTGAATAGTGTAAGAGGTGTAACTTGTGCGTCAGTATGTAGGTTTCTGATCATGTCATACATGACTCTGTCTGGTCCCGGTGCAGTGCTTTTACATGTGTTCAAGGCAGCTCTCAACTCGGCAATACCGAAAGGCCGGTTATACGGTTCATTCTGCCTGGACTTTCGTATGATTGGCTCATGTTCTATTATTTCTTTATGTTTAAGGGAGGACTGGGAATAATTGATTGAGCTCGACACACGCTCAAAGTGCTCCCAAGTGAATCTGCCTGGTCTTGCAGGGTTTCGCCCTGTGTGTTTACCAGAGGTAGTGTATATGTTTGTCGCCCTCTTATCCTATTAACTTTGTTCCAGACTGGCCTCATCTGTATAGGAATTTATACTCGATAAAAACTGCTCCCAACTTTCTCTTCCAGCCTGTCGGCGGGTTCTCCTGCCCTGGGACTTTATTTTCTTAAATTTAATAAGATTCTCCGCAGTTGGAGACGCGCGTAGCAACCCCCACGCTTAGTTCTGTTTTTTACGAGCGATCCTACAATCGTCGTTCCACCACGGAACACGCCATTTGCACGCCAGGCCATTTACTCCTGATATGCATTTTGATGCGGCATCTATTATAAAGGCTGTAAAATACTCAACAGCAGCATCAATTCCTAGCGAGGACATATCATCCCATGATATACTAGTTAGGGTTCGAAATTTCTCCCAGTCAGCTGTGTCAATCTTCCACCTAGGAGCCTGTGGTGGATATTCGTTCTCTGTAGGTGTTCATAGCAGTATGGGAAAGTGGTCACTTCCCTAAGGATTGTTCATAACTTCCCATTCGTGTTCGGGCAGTAACACGGGGAAACTAAGCTGAAGTCAATTAAAGAAAATGTTCTGTTTGCGAGAGAATAATATGTGGGTGCCTTCTAATTCAGCAGACACGCACCAGAGGAGAGAAGGAATTGTTCAACAAGACGACCTCGCGCATTTTTGCGAGAGTCGCCCCACAGGCAGTTGTGCGCATTGAAATCCCCAAGCACAACGTAAGGTTCTGGCAATTCATCTATAAAGGACTGAAATTCATGTTTAGTTAACTTGTAGTGTGGGGGTATGTAGAGCGAGCAGACAGTGATAAGTTAGTTTAGCAGAAACACTCGTACCGCCACAGCTTCAAGGGGCGTTCGTAGCTTTAAAGGTTGACATGCTATACTTTTATGAGTGAGAATCGCAACACCACCCGATGATGCGACGGCATCATCGCGATCTTTGCGAAACGTAACATACGTACGGAGAAAGTTTGCGTGTTTGGATTTTAGGTGTGTTTCCTGTAGACACAGCACTTTTGGATTGTGCGTTCGGATAAGCTCTTGTACGTCATCAAGATTCCTAAGTAGACCTCTGACATTCCATTGAATGACTTGTGTATCCATATTTTAAATTAAATTGTTGCTGTGTTTACGGAAACGGAAGGGGTGTCTTAAATTACAGAGCCCTTTCGAGACCCTGTAACCGGGGTTTTGCTCTTTTTGAAGCGTTCGAGGGAACCTCGCCGCTCCTTAGGCGCCTGGTGCGCCTTCATGATAGGTGTAGTGTCCATTGCCTCTTGTGAGGCGCCGGACACGTGCTCTTGCGAGCGAGAAGTTTCCCGAAAGGGTCCTGCCTTCGAGGGCAAGACCCCTGCGCCCACCAGCCCCGAGGTCGATGGGGCTCCCTGGGGGATTTGGCTGCGCCGGCCATTGCCAGCGCTAGAAGGGACCTGCGAGGTTGAGGCAGCCTCGGCTGCGCCCACCTTCGGAGTCGATGATCTCTTCTCCTCGGTTGACGGAGCAGCGCTAGCTGCAACCGCCGCGGGGGCAGATGGCGTAACTGCCGACTCACTGCTTGAGGGTCGGACAGCCGCCGGAGGCCGTTGTGACGCTGCCCCCTGACGCGCTACATCGGCAAAGGTTTTCTTGGGCAGGTATGATACCCGCCTTCGTGCCTCTTTGAACGAAATATTCTCTTTTACATTTATAGTTACAATTTCTTTTTCCTTCTTCCATGAGGGGCACGACCGCGAGTACGCGGCGTGATCCCCGTCACAGTTTACACAGTTGAGAGCGTTATTACGTGCTTCTGTGGCGTGTTCAAAGGCACTACATTTCGCACAGGTTTGGCGGCTTCGGCAGCTCTGCGAGCTGTGGCCGAAACGCTGGCATTTGAAACACCTTAGGGGATTCGGTACATATGGTCTGACACGGAGCTTGATGTACCCGGCCTCTACAGACTCGGGCAGAATACTTGAACCGAATGTGAGTATTAGGTGCTTCGTTTGAATTTCTTTACCATCCCTTCTAATCTTAATTCTTCTGATATTGACAACGTCCTGCTCACCGAAGCTCTCCAAGAGCTCAGCTTCTGTCAGCTGGAGCAAATCGTCATCACACACAACACCGCGGGTGGTGTTCAGAGTGCGGTGAGGAGTTACTGTCAATGGAACATCCCCAAATGACACTAGACTTGGCAACTTTTCGTATTGTTTCTGGTCATGCAGTTCTAACAAGAGATCACCACTTGCCAGCCTTAATACTTTGTAGCCTGGACCAAGGACATCAGTTAAAGACTTGGAAACTAGAAAAGGGGAGATATTTCGTACTTGTTTATCGGATTTTTCAGAGTGGATGACATGGTACCGTGGGAAGTTCGGTCTTCGACGACCAAAGAACTGGAATACATCTTCGGTGCGCCCTCTTTTTTGAGGGCGATCAGGAATTGGAGGACAGGAACTTGACAGAAAAATGTAGTTTTCGGCAATAACGCCAGCCACCCACCATGGAGCCCAACGAAGGGACGCTACAGATACCGTAGGAACAGGTCCTCTAAACGCCAGCTGTACGTCATCACTATAACCAAATATGAAATAACCTAGGTTGGCTACTCACACAAGGTTAACCCTTGCTGTCTGGAAACTTGGAAGTAAGGGAAGCTAGGAGAAGACAGGAAAGATGGCAAGTGAGAAAACGACGAAGGTTGAAGGGAGAGAGAGATAGGAAAAGGCAACTACCGATTTCCCCCGGGTGCGTCAGTCCGGGGGTGCCGTCCAGTACGCTGGAGGGCCCAACCCTCTTGTGCTCGGGTACGTGGTGTCACAACACACCAAACGCCTGCTTACGCAGACGCCCCTGCGGGGTCGTCCAAAAGGAGTCCCGAGGAACTGGCAGCAGCGAAGAGCGAGCCTTCGACCCAGAGAGTCCTGAGGAACCGGGAACAGCGGGCCAATGAACCAGATAGCACGGTGCTGCAACCGTAAGTGACCGCGGGTTTTTTTTTCCTTTTGATTCGCCAGACTTCAAATGTTGTGTGTTTATTTTGATAGTTCTAGGAATCGGGAATTTGTTGCATAATGTATGTTTGCACAAATGAATTGAGGAAAACAGTTCTAACCACCAGTCGGGGCAGCTGCCATGGATTTTAGAAGGTTGACGAGGTTAGACTTGTTATTGGTAGAGCTATCGCAGCGGCATCCTCTGAAGAGAGGACCCGCTACGAATATGTAGGGCTAAAAACATGCAAGACAACATCTTTCAGAAAACTTAGGACTGCGCTGGTGTCAAATAAAGGTTCTGGGCCGAGTAACATAACAGGATGAAGGGGGATGCGCTGCCGGTATGCTAAGGGAAAATGTTTCGTTCTTTCATATTCGGCTTCCCGACACTCCAGGAGGACGTGGAGGACGGTCAGCCTCTCCCCGCATCTACCACAGGTTGGAGGATCATTTTCAGTGAGTAAATAGTTATGCGTGCCAAATGTGTGTCCTATTCTGAGATGGCAGAATAGGACATTTGTTCGGCGTGATTTTGATACAGAGAGCCAGAATCCTAACTGTGGCTTTATGACGTGGAGCTTATTATTTGTTTGCGCGTCCCATAGGCGTTGCCAGTGGTTCCGTAGTTTCCTCCGCAAGAAGGGCTTCAGATCTGTGACAGGAACTGCAGCGGTGGGATTAGCAGAATGCGATGCAACTGACGTGGCCATCTGGTCCGTCAGAACATTACCTTCGATGGCCCTATGACCTGGCACCCAGCATATAATCACATGCTGGTTAGATACATATGCTTTACATAAGACGGAAAAGAGTTCAATTATAACAGGATTTTTGTGCTTACAGAACGATATCAAAGCCTTCACAACACTTAGGGAGTCCGTATATATAACTGATTTTTTTAGTTTTGATTTCTTTATATGCTTCACGGTCGACAATATTGCGTAGGCCTCAGCCGTGAAGATACTAGTTTCCGGATGCAGTACGTCGGATTCCGAGAAGGATGGACCGACGGCTGCATAGGACACCCCGTCGTGTGACTTCGATGCGTCTGTATAGAACTCCGTGCAGGAGTGTTTGTGCTGGAGTTCCCGGAAATGCATTCGGATTTCAATGTCTCAAGCGTGTTTTGTAACTTGCATGAAAGATATATCGCATTGTATGAGCTGCCACTCCCAAGGAGGTAGCAGCTTGGCTGGATGCATTAGGCGGAGCTCGAGGAGTGGGACGTGCATTTGATCACTAAGCTCCCTCACACGCAGCGAGAAAGGCTGTCTAATGGAAGGACGATTATGAAAGAGTGTAGCATATGTCATGTCGTTAATGGTATTAAAACTCGGATGCTGAGGATTTGAGTGGACTTTCAGAAAATGTTTGGTTGATGTATGTTCTCTGCACATGAAGTGACCACTCATTTGATTCTGCATATAAACTTTCAATGGGACTTGTTCTGAAAGCTCCAGTGGCTAGTCGGATTCCTAGATGGTGGACCGGATCTAGCATCTTTAGCGCGCTCGGGGCTGCAGAATGATAGATCACGGCACCGTAGTCCAACCGTGATCGAATGAGGCTCTTGTAAAGATTCATTAAACATTTCCTGTCGGTGCCCCATGTTGTGTGGGATACCACTTTAAGTAAGTTCATTGTTTTTAAGCATTTACCTTGAGGTACTTTATGTGTGGAATAAACGTTAATTTCGAATCAAGTATGATGCCTAAAAACTTGTGTTCTTTGTTCACAGGAATTCGCTGACCATACATTTCGATACTGGGTTCTGCAATGAGCCCTCTCTTTCTTGTGAAAAGCACACAAGAACTTTTGTTGGGGTTAACTTTAAATCCGTTTTCTTCTGCCCATTTGGACACATTGTTCAAGCACTGTTGAACTTGCCTCTCACATACAGTAAGGTTGCAGGATTTGAAACCCATCTGTATGTCGTCCACGTAAACAGAGTAAAAAATGGCTGGCGGTAATGAAGCACGAAGGGTGTTCATTTTCACGATGAAGAGCGTGCAGCTAAGTACACCTCCTTGAGGTACACCAGTTTCCTGTATAAAAGGTCGCGACAATACATTGCCGACTTTCACGCGGAATGTACGGTTGGACAAATAGCTTTCTATTAGGACGAGCATGTTGCCACGGATGCCAATTCCCGACAAGTCCCTCAAGATTCCATAGCGCAACGTAGTGTCGTACGCCTTCTCCATATCGAGGAATACGGATAGGAAATATTGTTTATGTAGAAAGGCGTCGCGAATGTTTCCTTCAATGCGCACAAGATGATCGGTTGTGGACCGCCCTTCTCTGAAGCCACACTGAAACGGATCGAGGATATTGTTGAGTTCAAGGAAATGTACAAGTCTGCGGTTAACCATTTTTTCAAAAAGCTTACAAAGACAATTTGTAAGAGCTATCGGGCGGTAGCTTGCCGCCAAGGAAGGGTCTTTACCCTGCTTAAGAACAGGGGCCACAATCGCTTCTTTCCATGTGAATGAGAGGTATCCCGTAGCCCAAATAGCGTTGAAAAGCGTGAGTAGTGTAAGTTTAGTGTCAGTGTGCAAGTTTCTGATCATTTCGTACATGACTCTTTCAGGTCCTGGTGCAGAGCTTTTGCATGTGGTCAAAGCAGCTCTCAACTCTGCAATACTGAACGGCCGGTTATAAGGTTCATTCTGTCTGGATTTTTGTATTATTGGCTTACATTCTTCTATTTGTTTGTATTTCAAAAATGATTGCGAGTAGTGGTTTGAACTCGACATGCTCTCAAAGTGTTCTCCAAGTGTGTCTGCCTCATCTTTCAGTGTTTCACCTTGTGTGTTCACCAAAGGAAGTGAATATGTTTGTCGCCCTTTTATCCTATTACCCTGTTCCAAACTTTGGCCTCATCTTTATAGGAGTTGATACCTGATTAAAACTTCTGCCAACTCTCTCTTCTGGCTTGTCGGCGGGTTCGCCTGCCTTGGGATTTTACTTTTTTAAAATTGATAAGATTCTCCGCAGTGGGGGAGGCGCGTAGCGTCCCCCACGCTTTGTTTTGTTTCGTACGAGCGATCCTACAATCGTCGTTCCACCACGGGACACGCCGTTTGCATGCCAATCCATTTACTTGTGATATACATTTAGTTGCGGCATCTATTATGAAGGCTGTAAAATATTCCACGGCAGCATCAATTTCTAACGAGGACATGTCATCCCATGATATACTAGTTAAGTTTCGGAATTTCTCCCAGTCTGCTGTCTCAGTCTTCCACCTAGGAGCCTGTGGTGGATATTCGTCTTCTTTAAGTGTTCTTAATAGTACGAGGAAGTGGTCGCTTCGGTAACGATCGTTCGTAACTTCCCATTCTAGTTCAGGCAGTATGGACGGAGAAACTATGCTCAGATCAATTGAAGAAAAGGTATTGTTTGCAAGACAGTAATATGTGGGTTTCTTCTTATTCAGAAGGCACGCACCAGAAGAGAAAAGGAACTGTTCAACAAGACGACCTCGCGCATCTATACGAGAGTCGCCCCACAGAGAGCTGTGCGCATTGAAATCGCCAAGAACAACGTAAGTTCTGGCAATTGGTCAATAAATGATTGGAATTCATGCTTCGTTAATTTGTAATGTGGGGGTATGTAAAGAGAGCTAAGGGTGATGAGTTTGTTTAGGAGTACAGCTCAAACCGCCACTGCTTCGAGAGGCGTTTGTAGCTGTAAAAGTTGACATGCAATGCTCTTATGGATAACAATGGCAACACCGCCCGATGATGCCACAGCACCATCGCGATCTTTGCGAAAAGTTATATACTGTCGGAGAAAGTTTGTGTGTTTGGGTTTTAAGTCTGTTTCTTGTAAACACAGCACTTTGGAATTGTGTTTGTGGATTAGTTCTTGAACATCATCAAGGTTTCTAAGGAGGCCTCTGACGTTCCACTGAATTGAATGAATGTGTATTGTTTAGTGGCGCAAGGGCCAAGTATGGCCAAAGAGCGCCATGACTGATAATGTTGTGTTAAGCGCCGATTTGTGAGTTGCGATGGTGGGATGTGACATGGCTGTAAAGTGGCCTAAAATCAATCCGTATCATAAAAGCTTAAATGATATATAATATAAAATTATGATAGTGATACATATAGTTGTCTATGGATCTAGTACGCGTGATCAGTGATCGTGGAGCTAAAATGCAAAAATGTGGAAATACCACGTAAGCCTCCGGGAGGCCTTTGAGCCCAAAGGCTGGGAGGCAGGTGCTTTCTTTTAGTGCAGTTATCGCGGCAGAAACCTCAGTTAAGAGGCCGTGCTACGGATTTCCTGGTGATATGACATGAAAACTGTGTACATCTTTTAAAAAATGCGAACAAGTATTGATATTTAAGGAGCGGTTCCATACCTATGATCATAAGAGGATGAAGGGGAATTTGTTGACGGTGTGGTAATGGAAAATGCTTTTTCCTACTAGCGTCTAATTCAGTGCATTGCAGCAGGATGTGAAGCACAGTAAGTGGCTCACCACATTTATCACACATGGGTGGATCGCCACCGGACAAGAGGTATGCGTGTGTGCTGTATGTGCGTCCTATCCTGAGTCTGCAAAGTGTTACTTCTGTGTGGCGGTTCTTTGATACCGGCGGCCAGTTGCCAAGATACGGCTTGATAACATGTAGTTTATTTTCTGTTTGTTCGTCCCACAAGCACTGCCAGAAAGCCCTTAGCTTTTTTCTTATCGAGGGCTTGAGGTCCATTACAGGGACAGTCGTGGAAGTGTTGGAAGCGTTCGCGTTGATGGATGTGGCTAGCTCGTCAGCCAACACGTTTCCCTCTATCTCTCGGTGCCCCGACACCCAGCATACGGCGATATGCTGTTTGGACTGATAGGTTGTTCATAATGCTGTGTAACGAGATAGAATTACAGGTTTTTTATATTTCCTGACAGTTTTCAAAGCATTTACAACACTCAAAGAGTCTGTGTATATAACTGCCTTTGGGATATTAGATTCATTAATGTGTTTAACGGCAGCCAATATCGCGTAGGCCTCTGCTGTGAAAATACTTGTGTTAGGGTGCAGAACACCGGCATCTGAAAAAGATGGACCGACCGCTGCGTAAGATACGCCAAAATTACACTTCGATGCGTCTGTAAAGAATTCAGGAGAGGAGTATTTGTGCTGTAATTCGAGGAAGTACATTCGTATATGCGCGACAGGCGCGTGCTTTGTGACAGCTACGAAAGATGTATCACAGTCTATTGGTTGCCACTGCCACGGCGGGGGCCGTATAGCAGGGGACATAAGGTGGTATTCAAGCAGTGGAGCCCTTGTTTCTTCAGCCATGTCTCTAACACGCATGGAGAAAGGCTGTGCCACTCTGGGCCGGTTGCGGAAAAGTTGGCAACTGGACAAATCGTTTACGGTGTAATACGCGGGATGCTGACTGTTTCCGTTCACTCTAAGAAAATACATGAAAGACGAATATGTTCTCTGCAGATGCAGTGACCACTCATCCGATTCAACGTACAGGCTTTCCACTGGGCTTGTTCTAATGGCGCCTGTGGACAGGCGAATTCCTGAGTGGTGGACAGGGTCAAGCATCTTTAGAGCAGTTGGAGTAGCCGACTGGTAAACTATGGCTCCATAGTCTAGTCGTGTGCGTATGAGGCCTTTGTACAAGTTCAAGAGGCATTTCCTATCACTGCCCCAGGTTGTGCGTGAGAGCACCTTTAAGATATTCATTGTTTTCATGCACTTGTCTTTAAGATATTTTATGTGCTGTACAAAGGTTAGTTTCGCGTCTAAAATTATGCCTAAGAATTTATGTTCCCTGTTTACGGGCAGACGCTCACCATGCAACACAATTTCAGGATCAGGGTGCAGGCCTCTTTTTCGAGAGAAAATGACACAGGTGCTTTTTTGTGGGTTCAGTCTGAACCCGTTCTCATCAGCCCATTTGGAGACCCTGTTAAGACCAAGCTGGACCTGTCGCTCACAGATGCGAGGGAACTTGATTGGAATCCTATCTGCACATCGTCAACATACGTTGAATAGAAGATGTTACGTGGTATGTGTAGACGAAGAGAATTCATTTTTACTGTAAAGAGCGTGCAGCTGAGCACACCGCCCTGCGGCACTCCTGTTTCCTGTATAAATTTCCGTGACAAGACATTGCCCACTCGAACACGGAATGTGCGATTAGACAGATAGCTTTCAATAACACTAACATATTGCCATGTATACCTAACTATGAGAGGTCTCTCAATATCCCAAACCGCCACGCAGTATCATAAGCTTTCTCCATATCTAAGAATACTGATAAAAAAACTGCTTATGAACAAAAGCTTCACGAATACGTGCCTCGATACGTATGAGATTGTCACTGGTTGATCGACCCTCGCGAAAACCGCACTGGTATGGGTCTAGGAATTTATTAGATTCGAGGATATGTAGTAGGCGACAGTTAATCATTTTTTCGAATACTTTGCAGAGGCAACTTGTTAGTGCTATGGGTCTGTAGCTTGATACAGAGGAAGGATCGTTTCCTTGCTTTAGAATTGGGATTACAATAGCCTCCTTCCAAGCAGAGGGGATCTCGCCGGAAAACCATATAATGTTGTAAAGGTAAAGGAGGGTTTTGTGTGTTTCGGGGGGTAGTTGTTTCAACATCTCATATATTATGCGGTCTGAACCTGGGGCGGATGTATTACAACAGTTTAGTGCTGCCTGCAGTTCTGCTATACAGAATGGATCGTTGTACGCCGCACTTTTAGCAGACTTTCTTTCTAATTTTTGCTGTTCTATTTGTGTTTTGTACTTTAGGAAGGTTTCGGAGTAGTGTGAAGAGCTCGATATGTATTCAAAATGTGCACCGAGAGAGTTGGCTTGGTCTTCAAGGCTTTCTCCGTGGCTATTTACTAGAGGTAAGGAATACGTTTGCTGCCCATTAACTTTCTTCACTTTATTCCAGACTTTCTTCTTATCTGTATACGAGTTGATGCTAGATATAAATTTTGCCCAGCTCTCTCGTCTTGCTTGCCGGCGCGTTCTCCTTGCCTGGGATTTGACATGCTTAAAGTTTTCCAAGTTTTCTGCTGTTGGCGAATCGCGAAGCAGCGCCCACGCTTTGTTCTGCTTCCTCCGTGCTTGCCTAGATGCATCGTTCCACCAGGGAACACGCCGCTTGGAACCCATGCCGCTCGCTTGAGTAATACATTTGCAGGCGGCATCCAGTATAAAAGCTGTAAAATATGCAACAGCATCATCTATAGTTATACCAGACATCTCAGTCCAAGTCATGTGTGTAAGAGATCTGTACCGTTCCCAATCGGCTGTGTCAATCTTCCACCGAGGGACCTGCGGGGCAAGTTGATCTTGTTTCGGCATAGTTAGGGTTATTGGGAAGTGGTCACTCCCATATGGGTTGTTAACCACATTCCATTTAAAATATGGTAAAAGCGCCGGCGATAAAATGCTAAGATCTATGGCAGAGTATGACTTGTTGGCTAGGTTAAAATATGTGGGCTCCTTTGTATTCAAGAGACATGCTCCAGAAGAGAAAAGCATCTGTTCAATGGCGCGACCTCGCGCATCACAGCGTGGATCGCCCCACAAACTGCTGTGTGCATTAAAATCACCGAGAATCATATAGGGTTCTGGGAGCTCATCTATTAATGATTCTAAGTCGCGTCTGTGAAGCTGATAATGTGGTGGTATATACAAAGAGCAGATGGTAATGAGTTTATTTAAAAGTACGGCTCGAACGGCCACGGCCTCCAGGGCCGTTTGGAGCTTTAAATGCTGACATGCTACACTTCTGTCAGCAATAATGGCTACACCGCCAGATGATGCGACAGCATCCTCGCGGTCTTTCCGAAATGTAACATACTTTCGGAGAAAGTGTGTGTGTATAGATTTTAAGTGTGTTTCCTGTAAACACAGCACTTTTGGATTGTGTGTATGGATGAGTTCTTGCACATCATCAAGATTCCTAAGAAGACCTCTGACATTCCATTGAATGATTTGTGTATCCATATTTTAAATTTAATTGGTGCTGTGTTTACGGAAACGGAAGGGGTGTCTTAGATTACAGAGCCCTTTCGAGGCCCTGTAACCGGGGTTTTGCTCTTTTTGAAGCGTTCGAGGGAACCTCGCCGCTCCTCAGGCGCTTGGGGCGCCTTGGGGATAGGTGTAGTGTCCATTGCCTCTTGTGAGGCGCCGGACACGTGCTCTTGCGAGCGAGTTACCAGGGAAGGTCCCGCCTTGGAGGGCAAGACCCCTGCGCCTACCAGCCCGGAGGTCGACGGGGTTCCCTGGGGGATTTGGCTGCGCCGGCCGTTGCCAGCGCTAGAAGGGGCGGGGGAGGGTGAAGCAGCCTCGGCTGCGCCCACCTTCGGGGTCGGTGGCCCCGTCTGCTGGGTAGACGGAGCAGCGGTAGCTGCAACCGCCGCGGGGGCAGATAGCGTAACTGCCGACTCACAGCTTGTGGGTCGGGCAGCCGCCGGAGGCCGTTGTGACGCTGCCCCCTGACGCGCCACTTCGGCAAAGCTGGCCTTAGGAAGGTATGCAACCCGCCTGCGTGCCTCTTTGAATGATATGTTTTCGTTTACTTTGATTGTTACTATTTCTTTTTCTTTTTTCCAAGACGGGCATGACCGCGAGTATGCGGCATGCTCGCCATCACAATTGACACAGTGGAAAGCATTCTCACAAGCTTCAGAGGAGTGTTCGTGCGCACTGCATTTCGCACAAGTTTGGCGGCCTCGGCAGCTCTGCGAACTGTGGCGAAAACGCTGGCACTTGAAACATCGGAGGGGATTTGGCACGTATGGTCTTACACGGAGCTTGATGTACCCGGCCTCGATTGACTCGGGCAAGACACTTGAATTGAAGGTGAGTATTAATTGTTTGGTCGCTAGTTCTTTACCATCTCGCCTTATCTTAATTCTTTTGACATTTGTAACATTCTGTTCGCTGAAGCCCTCCAAGAGCTCAGCCTCAGTGAGCTCCAGCAAATCATCGTCCGAGACAACCCCGCGGGAGGTATTCATCGTGCGGTGCGGGGTTACTACTACTTGGGTCTCCCCAAATGATACTAGCTGTGGCAGCTTCTCAAATTGCTTCTGGTCGCGGAGCTCCAAGAGGAGGTCACCGCTAGCCATCCTCGACACCTTATATCCTGGGCCAAAAACTTCGGTAAGGGACTTAGATACTAGGTACGGGGAGATTGTTCGTACTTGTTTAGCTGGTTTTTCTGCGTGGATTACATGAAAGCGAGGAAAATTGTGGACTTGACGGCCGACAAACTGAAAGACCTCTTCGGTGCGCCCTCGTTTCTGAGGGCGATCAGGGAGTTTAGGAAAAGCGTTTTCCATAAGTACAGTTGGGTTTTCGGCCGCGATGCCGACCACCCACCATGGAGCCCAACAGGGGGACGTGACAGGAGCTCCTGCTTTAGAAACCCTGCCAACGCCAGCCGTACATCGCTGCTATAACCAAATACAGCATAACCAAGGCTGGCTAGCTACACAAGGTTAACCCTTGCCGCCGAGAAACTAGGAAGTGAGGAGAAGTGATGAGAAGACAGGAAAGATGAAAAAGACGAGAGAGAAAGACGAAGATTGGAGAGGAGGACAGGAAAAGGCGACTGCCGATTTCCCCCGGGTGGGTCAGTCCGGGGGTGCCGTCTACGTGAAGCAGAGGCCAAAGGGGTGTGTTGCCGCCGCCGAGGGGCCGTAAAGGTCCAAACACCCGGCATTGGCTCAACCCCCAGGATCCCCTTTTCCCCGGACACGGCTAAGCCACGCACGGCTACACGCGGGAGGGTCCAACCCCCATGTGCTCGGGTACGTGGTGTCGCAACACACCAAACGCCTGCTGACGCAGACGCCCCTGCGGGGTTCCACTGAATTATCTGTGTATCCATATTGGAGGTCAATAAGTGCTGTGTGTACAGAAACAGAAGTAGTGATTGTGAAAATTACAGAGATTAAATTACAGAGCCCTTTCGAGGCCCTGTAACGGGAGTTTTGCTCTTTCTGAAGCGTTCGAGGGAGCCTCGCCGCTCCTTAGGCGCTTGGTGCGCCTTGAGGATTGGTGTTGTGTCCATTGCCTCTAGTGAGGCTCCGGACACGTGCTCTTGCGAGCGAGAAGTTTTCAGAGGAAGTCCCGCCTTGGAGGGCAAGACCCCTGCGCCCACCACCCCGGAGATCGGTGGGGCTCCCTGAGGGATTTGGCTGCGCCGGTTGTTGCCAGCGCTGGAAGGGGCCGGGCAGGTTGGGGCAGCCTCGGCTGCGCCCACCCTCGGGGTTGATGGTCCCTTCTGCTCGGTTGGCGGAGCAGCGCTAGCTGCAACCTGCAGATGCAGATGGCGTAACTGATAGATGGCGCAAGCTGCAGATGGCGTAACTGCCGACTCACTGCGTGTGGGTCGGACAGCCGCCGGAGGCCGTTGTGACGCTGCCCCCTGACGCGCCACTTCGGCAAAGCTTTTCTTTGGCAGGTATGCTACCCGCCTGCGTGCCTCTTTGAACGATATATTTTCCTTAACTTTGATTGTAACTATTTGTTTTTTTTCATGATGGACAGGACCGCGAGTACGGGGCGTGTTCCCCATCACAGTTCACGCAGTGTGGAGCATTCTCGCAATTTTCAGATGGGTGTTCTTGGGCACTACATTTCGCGCAAGTCTGGCGGCCTCGGCAGTTCTGTGAACTGTGGCCAAATCTTTGACACTTAAAGCATCGGAGAGGATTGGGGATGTACGGTCTGACTAGGATCTTTATGTAGCCAGCCTCAGTGGTCTCAGGTAGCATACTTGATGCAAAAGTAAGAATTAAGTGCTTTGTCTCAATCTCCTTGCCATCGCGCCTGATCTTTATTCTCTTGACATTGGTCACATTCTGATCGCTCCAGCCCTCCAGTAGTTCGGCTTCACTCAGTTCCATGAGATCGGCATCGGAAACGACTCCGCGGGTGGTGTTCATTGTGCGGTGCGGTGTGACCGTCACTGGAAGATTCCCAAAGGATACTAGATTAGAGAGTTTCTCGTACTGTGTCTTATCACGCAGTTCTAAGAGGAGGTCACCCCTTGCCAATTTAGAGACTTTATAATCTGGGCCAAAAGCTTCACTAAGTGTCTTTGCAACAAGAAAAGGTGAGATCATTCTCGCCGCCTTTTCTTTTTTCTCTGAATGTACTACATGAAATCTTGGAAAATTGTCATTATTTCGGCCAAAAAACTTGAAAGCTTCTTCGGTGCGCCCTCGTTTGTGAGGGCGATCAGGAAGTGTTGGAAAAGAACTTGCCGTAGATATGTGTGAAAATACGGTAGCGCCGCCAGCCACCCACCATGGAGCCCAACAAGGGGACGCTGCAGGTCCGTGAAAGACGGCCTGCATGTGCCAGCTGTACGACACTACTATAACCAAATTTGTTATAACCAAGGTAACCAAGGGTGTGTTGCCGCCGCCAAGGGGCCGTAAAGGTCCAAACACCAGGCATTGGCTCAACCCCCAGGATCCCCTTTTCCCCGGACACGGCTAAGCCGCGCACGGCTACACGCGGGAGGGTCCAACCCTCGTGTGCTTGGGTACGTGGTGTCGCAACACACCAAACGCCTGCTTACGCAGAAGCCCCTGCGGGGCACGGGAGCGTGAGTGTCGTGAAAGTAGGAGTGAGAGTAAACGTCAAGAACGCGAGAATGAACGGAAACGTGAGCTTCAAGAACTTACTCTTAGGTGTGAGCGTCAAGAACGTCAGCGTGAGCGCTAGAACGTGAGAATGAACGTGAACGTGAGTATCAAGAACGTAAGCGTGAGCGTGAGCAAAAGTACGAGAGAGAGAAGGCAGCATTGATAAAAGAGATACAATATTGTGAGCAGGTAAAGGCACAGAGACAACGGCTGTCTGAAAATTCTGTAGGCAGTACGGAGCACAAGAATGACGTAATATCTAGCGGATTTTCGCCAAAAGCCGACGAGAAGAGTAGTGCCTGTGACATTGGCTGCACATTCCTAGGTGAAGGGAAAAGGCTAGCTGCTAACGATGCCTTAGTGGCAACAGAGGCCGTTAAAGGCCGCAGTGAGAGCGACGAGGTGCTGTGCCAACAGAGCACTGTAGAGACAGCTAGGCCAGCTGTGACTGAATTGGCACAGTCATCGCGCGTGTGCGTCGCAGGTAATGGTATCGAGGTCGTTAGCGAGGTGCAGGGTACAGTTGACCCGACAGACACGGGCACCCATGTCAGGTCAGATCTGCGTGCCGAAGTGAAGTGCCAGCTGGACGATGCAGTTGATGGTAATTCTCAGGATTGCGAGCTGCGTAGCTCAAGAGAATACAACTGCATTGTTCAGGGATCGGTGCAGCTCTCCGCCAGTCTAGCTGGCTTAGATAGGGATGATTCAGTTAATAATCATTCGGACTGTGTGCGTGAGACAGCGATCGATACTGACGGGCTGTGTGCCGATGCACAGCGTGAGCTGGTCAATGCAGTAGATAGTACTTCGCAAGACTGCGAGTTGCATAGTTCGAGTAAAGCCTGCTGCAATGTTCAAGAGTCGGTTGAGCTGTCCGCCAGTCGAGGCAGAGAGATGGTTGATTTTAATGAAAATCAATCAGACTGTGCGGGTAAGTGACCGATCCGGGCCGACGAAATGTGTACCGGCCAGCACGAGGCACGCGAGAGATAGGAAAGCGCCGTAAAAATAGGAATGTGGTGACTAAGGTAGCGCAGCCAAAGACGGCGAGAGACCCAAAATGGCAGGCCGCGAGGAAAAGAAAGGTGCAGTTTTCGTTGACGACGTTGGCACATCAAACACGTTCGAGCCACCGGTCTAAAAGAGACAGAGAAGCATGTTCTGCACGGACGCGGACAAAGGGCACAGGGCGGTTACGTTCCTCGTCGTTCCGTCGTTTTTTCGGAGCGCAGCATGTAGTGCGAAGGAGCGCAAGGTTGCCGGATGAGACGAGGTGGTACGGAGTCGTGACGCGGTCAATCAAGATCGTAATGAAAGCGTGGCGCCAGGACGCAAATTGGCCAGAAACTGTAACGTGCTGAAGGAGCTGATAGTGTGCCGGCCCTTTCGTTGTTCCTGGGTAGCCAGAATAGCTTTCGAACCGCGACCACCTCGAGTACGGCTCAATGTATGAGTCAGACGTAAACGTTTGGCACCGGAGGCCAAGAGAGCTTCCGTAGAAGTGAAATGTGTTGTGTTTTATTTTTTGAGCATCAGATAATTTTCGCGATTTAAGTTTCTTTCAATATGTAAAAGTATGAGCTTGCTTTATGCTTTCGTTTGAGAAGCTCCGAGGTTTGAAAGAGGTGTTTTACTTAAACAATTAGTCTCGCGAGTGTTTGTTAATGAGTTTATAGGCTTTCTTTATTTTTGTGTGCGTGAGTAATCTGAAGGTCAAGGTTATCGTTGAGAGGCCTATCGTAACTCACGTGTGTATTAGTTAACCCTCTTTTTATGTATTTTGTTTATTTTCTAAGGTTAACCGCGTAGGTTTTCAGTAAGTGCATAATTTGCACTGAGAAGCGTTCTTAGTTCCACTAGCGCGTGTCCTGTGTGGACGGAAGGAAGATTTATGACTGGGTTGCTCGCGTGTGTTGAGGGCAGCCGTATTCTGACTTTTCTAATAAGCATTCGTGGAACGAGGCCTTAGGAGACGCATTTTTTAAAGGGTTCTGCGGAGTGCGTAAGTTATGGAAACTAAGTTCTTGTTTAGGTTACGTGTCCTGTAGGGACTAAAGGAAGAAACGTGAGTAAGTGTAATGAAAGTTTTGCCTTCGACGCAAGTACGCGTTCTGAATAGTGACCACAAGGCTAGCGCGCTTGTGATTACGTACTTGTGAAGTTGGCCAGACTGTTCAGTGGCAACAGTACATGAATAAGTACGCTACTGCACTAGGGTGAGAACCGGCTGTTCGCGAAATTAGGCCACTTATGTTCGGCTGTTTTCATTATTTGTTTGCAACGACAATGACCCTTTGTTTTGCTACAACAATAACACTCTGGTCTTGTCGGCATTCGGGGAAAAATGGATAGCGGTTTGGAAAGGCGGTTGGAACTTCTTTGTCATAATTGGGGAAATAAAAGATCAGGGTTCATTTTGACTCAGTAATAGCCTGGCGAGTCAGGGGTTAAGAGCCTGCGCTTACACATGGTGCAGCGCTGTGTTGTTTTGTTTCTTTGACGTACGTTCTCCAGAACCCAGGATCCCGAAGTTCGTCAAACGAGGCTCGACACCAGTACGCTGCAGGTTCTTTCAGCGTTCCTCATGGCCAGCGAATTGATTTCACCTGCCATTCCGAACTTCCGGGGCGAGGACGAGCTGTTCGATACGGGACCTTTTCCTGAGCCCCCTTCGAGTTCGCCAGACCACATCGAATCGCGTCACACCTCATTAAGTAGCGCCGAAGCACCTATACCACGTTCCCGATGCACGGCACGTGCATACAAGTTGGTGTCCCCCACCTGGTGTGCCGCATAGGGAGCTATTCAATGCTTGACTCTTCCCGAAAGTGTAGCGAGAGCCTGGCACTGTTCCAGGTAACGTCGGTCCCGAAGCAAGACGGCTGTAATGCACCGTGACGGCCTGGTAGCAACCACCCATCCGCCTTTATGAGGGCAGTTGCACTGTGGGGAAGGCGATACCGCAGAGAGAAGAAAGCCCTCGGACGATTGGGGCCCAAGGAGCGACCCTCTACACCGGTGTGACACAATCGCACGGGCGCCTACTGTTGGCCGAAAATGACGACACCTGAGCGGGCTCGCCGATTGGCCGAAAATGGCGTCAGGTGAGCGGGCTCGCCGATTGGCCGAACGTGACGTGACTTTGTGACACCGAAGGGCTTAAAAGCCAGAGACCGGGAGCAGCAAGGGAACATTTCTTGATTCATTTCTTTCGAGCTTCTTGCCACGGGCCGCAGCGTCCGAGTTGCTGCCGTTCCGTAATGACTTCAATGATTGTTAATTTCTTGGTCGTCTCACTGCAAATAATGTAAATAAGCCTGTAGTTTTTCATACAAAAGTCGTCCTCAACCTCGACCAACTCCTGCACCCAACGGCAAGGTCCAATATCTGGTAGACAGCAACTGCACTCCAATCCCGACAACTCGTTGACAGCGGTGGGATCGTCCTCGAAATCCAACAACCGGTGGTTGACACCAGTAGGACCGTGCTCAAAGTCTAACAAGCCCTCGAAGAACGGTGCCCATCATTCGCTCGAAAGTGGCAGGCGCGTTGCAGAAGCCAAGCGGCATGACGGTAAATTCATATAGCCCATCAGGTGTTACAAAGGCTGTCTTTCGGCGATCGGCCTCGGCCATTGGCACTTGCCAGTACCCGAAGCCCAGATCCAGCGAGGCAAAGAATTCCGCATCCTGCAGACTGTTCAATGCATCGTCGATGCGCGGCAGAGGATAGAAATCTTTGCGCGTTATTCTGTTGAGGCGGCGGTAGTCAACGCAGAACCGAATGGAGCAATATTTTTTTAACCAGAACAACCGGAGATGCCCATGGACTGTTAGAGGGCCGGATGCTACCACGCTCCAGCATGTCGTCAACGTGCTGGTCCATGATACGGCGTTCAGCAGCCGACACACGATATGGACGCTGGCGCAATGGTGTTTTTTGACCGGTGTCGATACGGTGAACGACGGCGGACGCTCGACCCAAGGATGTTTGGTCAATGTCAAATGAGGCACGAAAACGTTGGAGGAGCTTGATGATTTCTGTGTGCTGCGCAGCTGTAAGCTCTGCGTCGACGGCACGAGCGAAGACGTCTACAGGGGCATCGGTCGTGGCGGGAGGACTGACGGCACAAATCGGAAGTGATTCCGTATCACCAAACATGGTGGCCGAGAGAACGCTAAAGAAAGCTTCAGCGGTACTCAGGCGCTCGCTGCGCAGTAGGGAAGATGGGCAGGCGGACGGATTGCACACGTAAAGGGCAGCAGAACCTTCGCAAAAAGTGACGACAGCAAACGGAAGCACAAAGTTCCGGCGGCGCGCACAAGTGGCCGACGGCGTAAACAGAACAGATGAGTTCGCAGCAGAGTTACATAACACAGGGACCAGAGCGGCGGAAAAAGGTTCGATGTTGATGTCACAGGCGGCAACAACTTTAGGAGAATAATGGTCGTCAGGGTCAAAGCACGGTACTGATAAAGTAAGTTTGGCACGAACGCAGTCGATAAGAGCTTGATTGGCAGATAGGAAATTCCATCCAAGGACAACGTCGTGCGAGGAACGAGGAAGGACGACAAATTCGATAACATACATAACGCTTTCAATGACGACTCGGGCTGTGCACGACGCTGAAGGCTGAATGCGATGCGAAGCTGCCGTACGCAGAAAAAGAGAGATAAGGGGAATGGTCACTTTGTTCAAATTGCGGCAAAGCTTTTCACTAATAATAGAAACGGCAGCTCCGGTGTCGATAAGTGCGTGTACGGTGACGCCTTCTACGGACAGTTCAAATTCGTTCGCCGGGGCAGAATGAGGCCTCGAAATGCTCGACGTAAACACAGTTCTTTCCTCTGGAACTGCGATTGTTAGTTTTCCTCTCGGGCTGGGCTGGGTCGGCGAACCATCGGGGAAATGGATCGGCGACGCGGCGAAGGCGACCGGCGTGAATCGAAGGGGCGGCGACTGCAGGACGAGTCCGGAAGGTTAGGTGGGTCCTGACGCGGAAGTCGAGCGGGCCTGTAGCTTGAGGCGCCCCCACAGTCATGTAAACTGTGACTGTGACGGCGGCAGAATCGTGCTACGTGGTGCTGCAAATGGGTCGCAAGCCCCAGGGGAGCGTTGGCCTGGCGGCCTGGGGCACAGCTGGAAGCATCCGAAGGTCCTGGCAAAGGATGAATCGACTGCTAACAGAACAACTTGTTTATTCTAACATCGCAAAAGAGCGGCCGGTCAGGTCGACCGAAGTGGAGAAACGGGAGACCACGTTACTCGACTGAATAAATCGAAGCTTCTCTCTTGGCGTCCGGGGGCAGCTGCTTTTATACTCTCGGAGTCGAGGGCAAGGAGGAACAGCTCGGAAGAGGCGCACGGGACGGCAGCGCACGGACACGTTGTCACAAGAAGTGACGTTTCCGCCGGGCCGGCGCCCGTCAGACCTCCTCGCTTCACAGTTGGGGAGCTCCTCTCCCCGGCTGCCGCGTTTTAACAAGCGTGGGCACCAACATGCACACACACACACAAACACACGCACGAGGACACGTGGCATTGAAACATGCCTGGACGCGCTTAGCAGGAGGCGTTGGGACAGCGCTGAACTGGCCAAAATGTCCGCCGCTATGAACGAAGCACCGGCGTCCGTTGCATCCGCGCCGGCTATACCGCACGTCGGAGGCGAACGTAACAGACCGCCCCGCCGGGAGAAGGAGATCCCGATGGTCAGGGGACAGCATCCGCTGCCCGGAGGGATGTCGCTCGATGATGCTCATAACCGAAGTCGGTCGTCCCTCGGCGTTTCTTGAGCGCAGCGCACAGAGAAGGCCTCGTTCTCACGTTCAGGTTCACACAGGACACTGCAAAGTGACTTCGGGTGAGTTGCCATTTTTGTTTCGTTCCCAGCAAGCGTTAGAACTACGCCGAAACTCAACCGCTCAGTCAGCAAGCATGACACAACCCCCACTAAGCCATGCCAGGCTCTTTCTCCTTTTATACTACTGCCTAGTTACTTACAGTAGTCTAGCAGCACTCAGAACGCGTCCACAAATTGGAAAATTGCACTAGAAAGCACGTCATGACTTTGAAACACTGAACAAAAGTAATTTGTTAAAAATCCTGCCTCAGCAAGAAAAACATCAGTAACAAACAACTTTGATGCTGATTCCTACTTTAGGGGCCTCGACTTAAGCCATCGGCGTTACCGTTGAGACTCCCCTTTTTGCAACGCACCTCAAAGGAATATTGTTGCAAAGCGAGGCTCCAGCGCAGGAGGCGGCCATTTTTGGAAGAGATGGTCTGCAGCCATTGGAGAGGGCAGTGATTCGTCTCAATGATAAACCTCGAGCTGGCTAGGTAGCAAGACAATTTCTCAACGGCTCACACGAGACACGCACACTCTTTCTTGGTGGCGCTGTACGCCTGCTCACGACTGTTCAGCTTACGACTAGCATAGAGGACGGGGTGTTCTACTTCTCCATTTTCCCGTTGGCACAGTACAACGCCCATGCCTCGCTCACTAGCATCGCACTGAACAACGAACCCTTTTGTGTAGTCTGGCGATCGTAGCACAGGCTGGCTTGTTAAGGCGCTGTTTAGGGCGCTAAAAGCTATTTCCCTTGTCTTGTCCCAGACGACTGCTTGGCGCTCTGTTTTTCTCAGAGCATCCGTCAGGGGAGCCGCGATATCAGAGTACCTGGGGATGTATCTCTGATAGTAGCCGGCGACACCTAAGAACGACCGAATATCGGTCTTCGTGCGCGGTTGCGGGAAGTGGCGCACAGCGGCCACCTTTATTTCAGAGGGGCGGCGACGACCCCGTCCAATCACGTGACCGCACACAACCTCGGCCTGTGCCAACTGGCACTTGGGAGCCTTGACTGTCAAGCCCGCTTCGCGCAGGCGGGTTAGCACTGCCCGCAAGTGTGCCATATGCTCAGACCAGGATACGGAGAATATCGCTACGTCATCTAAATACGGTAAAGCGAATTCTTCCTGTCCCCGCAACACTTTGTCCACGACGCTTGAAAAGCAGTATGGCGCGTTCTTCAAACCAAAACTCAAAACTTTAGGACGGAATTTTCCCATCGGTGAAATGCACGCCGCATACTTACTAGCCTCTTCTGTAAGTGGAACCTGCCAATAACCCCTGACAAGATCTAGGGTGGAAATAAACTGAGCGCTACTAACTTTTTCAAGGCGCTCCTCGATGTTAGGGATCGGATAAATTTGATCCTTAGTGATGGAATTAAGCCTGCGGTAGTCGACGCGAGGACGAAGTTCCTTGCCCGGTACCTAAATAACATCAAAGGGGAGGTATAATCACTCTCACCCGCCTCAATAACACCGAGCTGTAGCATTTTCTTTACCTCAGCCTCCATAATATCGCACTGGCGGGGTGGCACCCGGTACACCTTGGATCGTACTGGCTCTGGGGAGCTAAGTTCTATTTCATAAGTAAGGACAGAAGTCCTACAAGGCCTCTCAGAGAACTGACCTTGAAACTCTTGTAAGAGCTGGTGTAGTTCGGTTTTCTGCTCAGGCGACAGCGGTGCTTTACTGATTAAGTCACTGATGACTTGGTCGGTGTCTTCCCTGTTCGTCACTGAGCCTAGTCTCGGAAGCTCGACCGGAAGCTCTTCGGGAACGCTTACCATCATACACACCACCGCTTGCCGTTGTCTATAGGGTTTGAGCAGATTACAGTGGTAAACGTGCTGTCCTTTCCGTTTTCTTGGCAGACTCACCACATAGTTAACGTCCGACAGTACTTGAACAACCCGTGCTGGGCCCTCCCACTGCCCGTCGAGTTTGTTTTTTAGCGATGTGCGCAATATCATTAGCTCATCGCCCACCTCAAAACGACGGGCCCTGGCTGTCCGATCATAATAAACCTTGGCCCTCTGCTGGGCCTTTGCCATTGCTTCACGTGACAACTCCTGTGCCCTTCTTGAGCGTTCGAAGAGCCTAAGCACGTACTCCACCACGACTGGGTCGTCGCCCCTGCCTTCCCACGAGTCTCTAAGCGTGCGAAGCGGAGACCGCAGCGAGCGACCGTACACCAGCTCAGCTGGCGAAAACCCTGTAGCCACATGCGGCGCGGTCCTTAATGCAAACATCACCCCAGGCAGACACAGCTCCCAGTCAGTTTGTTGTTCAAAACACAATGCTCTCAACACGCGCTTCATGACGGAGTGGAGCTTCTCAACGGAAATCGACTGTGGGTGGTGCACTGAGCTGTGTAACAGCTTTACCCCACACCTTTCGAGAAAGGCTGTCGTCAAAGCGCTAGTAAACACTGTGCCCTGATCTGACTGGATTTCCGCAGAAAAACCAACTAGCGCAAATATGGACAGTAGTGCATTGACTATCTCAAGTGAGCTGAGTTCTTTAAGCAGCACTGCTTCACGGAACTTTGTCGCTGGGCAGATCACAGTCAAAATGTGTCTGTACCCCGTGGCTGTTACCGGCAGAGGTCCCACTGTATCAATAACGAGCCGTCTAAAAGGCTCCGTAATGATAAGTACCAACTTTAACGGCGCCCTCGATTTGTCCGCTGGTTTGCCCACCCGCTGACAGGTGTCACATGTCCTCACAATGTTTTCTGCGTCACGGAAACACCCTGGCCAATAGTACTCTTGCAAGAGACGGTCCTTAGACTTCCTAACTCCTAGGTGTCCGGACCACGAACCCCCATGCGACAAGCGCAACAGATCCTGACGGTAGCACTGAGGCACGATCAGCTGATCGAACTCCACTCCCCTGTGGTCTAGATACTTCCGGTACAGGACACCACTTCTTTCCACAAAACGAGCATTTTTTGGGCGATACCTTCCTTGACATTGCAGCGCATGTTTTCTAGGCTCCCATCCTTTTTTGCTCGGCTATCAAAGCCGACCGGCTGACTTTTACTAATCTATTAAATCCATGTGACGTAGGCACGATGAGCAAATCTGGAGATAGCTCTTCTAACTTTCCCGTGTCGGGCATTTCCTCTCCAGTATCTAGTGCCTTCAACGCTACAGGCTCAATTTTATTCAGTTCGGACGTGCTCTGAAAATCAGCTTGCTGCGCCTCCGACCCTTTCTCATTGTTCGACAACGTCGGCCCCGCAACTACCACTTTTGCAGCGAGCTCCCGAACTCTCGATGTGGTTAAGGCCTGAACGCTAGCCTCACCAAACAAAAGCCCCTTCTCGCGCAGGAGGCGATCGGACCTGTTCGAAAATAGGTACGGGTACTGGGGGGGAGGGGGCAGCATAGATGACACTGCGACCTCCATCTTAAGCGCTCCGAAAGGTCCTTCAATAAGCACTTTTGCTACGGGCAGACACACGCTATGAGCTTCCACGGCTTGCTCGATCCGTGCGCACTCGCCCGTGAGCATATCGGGCACTACGTAAGAGTGGTGAACTACATCCATTGTAGCCGCGGAATCACGAAGCACTCGGCACTCTTTCCGGTTCATGAGGAGGTCTCGCATGTAAGGCTCTAGAAGCTTCATGTTCTCGTCAGTGCTGCATAATGACAAAAACACGACTTTTGTTTTTGTTTCTGGACGCTGCGCCGAAAAGTAACCCGGCTTCTTGCACGTATAACGCACGCGCGCTTGCCTCGTCTCGAACCGCGTTCTACGTTCGGCTTCGGCTGCCGCTGTCTCCTTACGTTCGGTCGGACTGCTTTAACTCGCATCCGCACTACGTGTGTTCCCCCTTGCTCGCATGGGTGTGAACTTCGGCCTCTCAAACTTGGAGCCAAATTCACCCTTTTGACCGCCCTTAGCTCCGCAAACCCGACGCGTCACAAACTCCTCGGCCAGCTCGGCGGCTTTAGCCACCGTACTAACGTCTGGCCTATCCAAGACCCAGCACCGCACGTTCGCAGGTAACCGACTATAAAACTGTTCAAGCCCGAAACACTGCAGAACTTTCCCGTGGTTACCAAACACTTTCTCTTCTTTGAGCCACTCCTGAATGTTTAACATAAGGCTGTAAGCAAACTCTGTATATGACTCACTTCTGCCTTTCTCATTTTCCCGAAACTTCCGACGGAACGCCTCCCCTGACAGCCTGTACTTGTTTAGCAGACTCGATTTCACTTGGTCGAAATCCTCTGCCTCCTCTCTCTTCAAGCGAACGACTACGTCAGCCGCCTCGCCGGGTAACAAAGTGAGCAAGCGCTGTCGCCACGTTTCCCGAGAGAACACGTGCTTCTCGCGCGTTCGCTCAAAGTTAACCAGGAACAAAGCAATGTCCTCTCCAAGCTTAAACGGCCGCATCAGGTCAGTCATTTTGAACGATAATAGTTCTCCTGCACCGTGTGCCTTACTTCCATTACGAGCGCGTTCCATCTCTACCTCGAGACGCTTCATTTCCAAAGCGTGTTGACGGTCGTGCTCCTCTTTCTCTTTTTGCTCTTTACGTTCGCACTCCTCAATGGTCTCAAGGCATTCCGACAGCTCGTCATCTTCAGCTTCTAACTCAAGAATAGCCCTTAGCAGGTCTGGTTTTCTCAGTTTGTCTGAGACATCCAGACTCAACTCTCTTGCAAGCTCCAGCAATTTCGGTTTGCGCAACGACTTCAAATCCATGGCTGCTCTGAATGCTGCTTTCTCTACTGCCTACTATTGTCTTGCCGCAAACTAACCCGGCAGCAACGACAACCACAATTACCAGCTTTGTTTCTGACACTAACCAAAGCCTGGCAAAACTCAGAAGAAGGAAGTCCCGCACCCACCAAACCTCGCAGCCAAGAATTCAGCGCGGTCGTTCCGCTGCAGGCAACCAGTCATCACACAGGGCTCGTTGCACTGCTCCCGGATGGTCGGTGTGCTGCTCGGCCTACAGTGGACCGCATATCTTCGTTGCTGGCCTCCGTTGTCCCGATCTCACCGCTGGCAACCAGTTGTTGCAAATGGGTCGCAAGCCCCAAGGGTAGCGTTGGCCTGGCGGCCTGGGGCACAGCTGGAAGCATCCGAAGGTCCTGGCAAAGGATGAGTCGACTGCTAACAGAATAACTTGTTTATTCTAGCATCGCAAAAGAGCGGCCGGTCAGGTCGACCGAAGTGAAGAAACGGGAGACCACGTTACTCGACTGAATAAATAGAAGCTTCTCTCTTGGCGTCCGGGGGCAGCTGCTTTTATACTCTCGGAGTCGAGGGCAAGAAAGAACGGCTCGGAAGAGGCGCACGTGACGGCGGCGCACGGACACGTTGTGACAAGTGACGTTTCCGCCGGGCCGGCGCCTGTCAGACCTCCTCGCTTCACAGTTGGGGAGCTCCTCTCCCCGGCTGCCGCACTTTGACAAGCGTGGGCACCAACATGCACACACACACACACACACACACACACACACACACACACACACACACGCGCGCGCGAAGACACGTGGCATTGAAACATGCCTGGACGCGCTTAGCAGGAGGCGTTGGGACAGAGCTGAACTGGCCAAAATATCCGCCGCTGTGAACGAAGCCCCGGCGTCCGTTGCATCCGCGCCGGCTATGCCGCACGTCGGAGGCGAAACGTAACAGTGGCCTGGAAAATGGCAGTAATAGGATATTGGCCGGTTATCAGGTGTACGCCACGGGTTGACAATAGGGGTTCCAGCGGCCGAGTAAGGGAGGGCAATCGGACACGAAGGTGGCGGTGGCACATGGAAGGTGCCGGTGGTCCGGTAGGCATCAGGAGCCGGAGGAGCGTAAGGCCGGGCGACAACGTCAGCGTAAGTTAGTGGTCCAGCTGCAGGCTGCGGGGGAGGGGAAGATGGTAGCGCCGCGGCAACTTGCGTCTGAATGACGTGACGAAGCGAAGGAGCCAAGGTTGTCGACGGCTCGGGTGCGCTATTCGCGAGAGAGAGCTGGCGAGCGACTTCCTAACGGATGAACTGCTTAATCTCTGGCATTAAAAGAGAGATGTCGGCAGCGTCGCGGCCGAAATTCAACGGAGATAGATCCGCGGAGTCCTGCTGACCAGCGCGTGTTGACGCACGCTGCTTGCGCAGCTCGTCGTACTGCTGACAGAGCTGTATGACTTCGGCAATCGTCCGGGGACTCTTCGCGACGAGCATCTGGAAGGCATGGTCATCGATGCCATTCATGACGTGCTTGATCTTGTCTGCTAAATCCAGAGGTGTGTTGACGTGCTTGCAGAGCGAGAGCACGTATTCAATATAACTGGTGAAAGTCTCGTCCTGGCGTTGAATTCGGCCACACAATCGTTGCTCAGCGCGAAGCCGGCGAACGGCAGGACGGCCGAAGACCTCTGCCAAAGCTGTTATGAAAGCCGACCAGGTGGTAAAATCGGATTCCTGATTGCGGAACCATAGGTTTTGACACGTCAGCCAAGCAAAAGATGACGTTTGTGAGCTTGGCGCGGTCGTCCCACTTGTGATACGCGCTAACACGGTCATATTCGGCGAGCCAGTCTTCCACGTCGTGGTCATCTGTGCCGCTAAATATGGCCGAATCGCGCTGCCGGATGACGCCAGAGCAAACGATGGGCGGGGGCGCGGGAGCAGCAGCCAGGGACGGTCCCGGTTCATCCGTTGAAAGAGCTGGTGGTAGCGTCCGACTGCGGAGTTCCCGGATGTCGAAGAGAAACCCAGCACCTCCACCAAATACAACGGGGGTGTTTGCCTAGCAACACTACTTCTAGGTTGTAGCGGTAGGCTTAAACAGATCGGTACTATGGCGAAACGGGGAAGCCAGCAATTCTCGTCGTATTCATTTTCACAAGCACTATGCCCACTGCCCAGTGCCTCCAGTACAATTCAAATAAAATTTTGCACGTCCCACAGCGGTTCTAATCGAGCACCCTACGCCCGAGCAACGGCTCTGGTAACAATATACACATCTCGAAGGCTATTCTTGTGGCAATTTCAAGTGCCAAAAGTTATTCCGATGTAAAATATGCATCAAAAGTAGCATTATAATTTAACACATAGCGTTTACGACAAGCTTTATTTCCTGCGATTACTTTTGACAAAGCTTAAGAATAAACGAAGACTCCGAGATTTGCTTTAATTACACGGAGTGAGCCGTAAGTGTTTAGCTTTGACCAGCTTTGACAGCTATGGATTTGGCTTTCGGATGGCGCGAACACCGGCAACCGCTTGACTTACCGTGGCGCGAGATAATGGCGACGAATTCACACGATCTTTTTGAAGTGCCGAACAGCAGCGCGCTTGACACTACCGCGCAAGCTCTTTCTTTAGTTTCTTACGGTCAGGCAAAGACGATTGTTTGACTGACGGGTGCCCTGAAGCATGCTGATTTGCGCGCAAGCCAGCTTGGAAGCCACTTCGCGCTATGGTCTGGCAAATGCTTTCTGATTCAGGTGCGTGTGCGAAGGATTAGTCTGTATCTTCGTATGTTTTTACAGCGAAGCTGTAACGTCACTAGAAGTACTTGGAAACTTTGACGACGTCCTATCGAATTTATAATCAGAGGAAATGTGGGGCACGTTGAGAGTGATACGCGAGTAAGCAAATTAAGAACTATAAAAAATTATATCAACTCTCCTCAGAGGTTGTTGACTAACTTTAGCATCTAAACACTGTTGAAGCACATAAAAAAGTTCTTCCCGTGTCTGCGCGGAAACAAAATGAGCCCCTCTGGAAATCGCAACCATCGGCACGTACAAACGAGTGAGCGAGCTGAGTGCTGCGCCGGCTCTACCGACGGCAGCGTCGGTAGTGCGTCGTCATACGGCTGCTGCAGAGCTCCCACACAAGCTGCGATGCTGGCTGTTAAGAACTTGGTACATATTGTATATGAATAAACATTGATTCACGCCGAGTTATTGTACCTGCCTTGACTAGAGAGGTTGGGCGAGGTTGGCGAAACCGGTGCCGAGCGCGCTCGGACTACATTGCGCACGGATACAGTCATGTGCAAATGCTCCGGCGCTTGTAGCTTTCTCTTCATAGCCAAAAATAGCTGTGCGCGACTATACCTGGGTTGATTACCTGGGTTGACTATACCTGGGATGACAATCAATATTCCTAATGCCTCGTTTTCTACCGGTTTGGAAGCGCTTTATCAAACAAAACAAAAAGTGTTCTTGCAGCTGTAACAAGCAAAGCTGGCAGCACTTTCATATTTGGACTGAATGGACTGCACGTAACGTTATTGGTTATAAGTGCCGAAACGCAATACTCAGATCACGCGGCAGCCAGCGCTTTCTGCGCCACCGGTGAGCGATGGGTGATCGCTGAGAGGCGTAGTGCGGTCACAACGCATAACAAAGGCTCTCGCTTTCATGTGATACAAAAATGTATCAGCTCGATGGCCCCAGCGCCTGCCGGTTACACGAAGAGTGCCAGCGGCTACGCGCTCAGAGTATCGCGTTTCAATCATCTTTTGATGCAATGCATATAAGCGTGCAAGACTGCAATCTTATTTTGCGAACCGCATGGGCAGTTTGCCTAATGTCCCGAGAGAACTGAAAGTGCTGCCATGTGGTTCCTTGGAAGCGTCATATGGCGGTTATTCGCCGTTTCTCACTGTTCCGAAATAACGACGTTGCACCGCGTTTACATTTGCAAAATAGTGTGGCCTGTGAAGTGTAATTGTGGCTAACCTTATGGGCCCTTGACGTTCTTTTGTGCTCATTTCCTTCTTTTGTAATTCGTTTTCTTTTTTTTTACACTCGGCGGTTTGCGGCCCCCAACGCTTAAATAGTCTAATCTAAAACCCTCTATTGGTTCAAGCATTGAGGCTGATGTGCATGGGAAGTTGAGAGTGTATTGTATGAGAAGTACAGTCTCGCTAAAGAATTCCTAAACATGTGCTCAAAAACTTGTACAATTTCTCATCAAGAGGTAAGTGATAACCTCGTCTTTTGCCTACATTCTCCGCATTCATGGCCGCACCATGTCAGCAGCTTAGCATTATGTGCAGTGATGTTTTCTAGTTATTTTATAATAATAATATTTCATTCCGTTCAGAGCAAATTGAATGTTTTGTACCGTGGTAGGGGCTGTAACATGCTTGCGAATTTGAGCACGCTATGCGCTGTAATATTTGTCAGCTTGTAGAAGCTTACTGAACTTCAAACCTAGGGAGTACTGAAGCGTTAATAGCCACTGTGCACCATTACACACAAAATAAACACATTTTGTTTTATAACACGTCATTGTCAGTTACATCACTATGCCAGCAGGCTATCCTAATGACATTGTGCGTTTTCAGATATACAATCGACGCATTCAGTGTTTTGTGGACTTGGGCAAAAGCACTGAAATTCAGGATGGAGCAAGAATTGATTTGGTCATTTGCGATGATCCTGAGAAACCAATGGCAGAAAAGTAAGAATTATCAATTCAGAAAATGCGTAAATAATTGCTTTTTTGTGAATTGTTCATTTACAGCATGTCTCAGATGCACTTCACGCTCACCAGGTCACATTTTAGTCACTTATGTCACATTTGTTTGTTGCATTGTGTTTTACGCAGATAATGTCATAAAGCTCTTCTGGAGAGCATTCATGAAAGTACAGCAGTTTTCATAAAGTGTAAGGTATTGGCTCACCAGTTAAGTCGTAAGGCCATAGCGACTCGTCGTTTACGCACCATAATTACTTTTTGTCGTGGTGAGGTTACCTGCACTAGTAGTGAGTGATTTGTCGCGGCTATTGAAGCATCGTGTGTCAAAATGTCATTTGCATTTTTTTAATGTACAGAGACTGTTCCACCAATGATTCCAGCTTCAGCACAGAGATACCTATAACGATTGATTTCAGATTGTTTGCTCTTTTCTGCACAGAGTTCAGGTTCTCTCTTGCAATCAGCTTCAGCAGATTGCTAATTATGGCAACTATTTTCTACACAGCCAAACACAGGGCTTCAGGACCTACACCATGTGGGAAGCACAAAAGGTTCATCTGAAGAGGTGGGCGAGTATGTGTTGCCTCAAGTGCCGCCGACATTGCAGTGGAGCTGACGACGGCGAAAAAAGGCGATGTTCCAGACCGGTTGAGGAGGAAAAAATGTAGACTGGATTTTCTACGATTTATCATCACGTGGTATGTAAGCAAATATGATTATTATGAAAAAAATCTCTTTTTATGTACGACCGCATTTCATACCATGCACCTCATAATTCAGTTTTGTAACTTTCTTTGCATTCCGTTTGCTGGCAAGTGCAATATTGTGAATTTACCTGTTCACCAAGTAGCCAAAGAGAAATTCGTTGCATAGTTCTTTAATAAACCTCACTAACGACTTAGATCTTAGTGATTGTGTACATGCGTAGGGAAAAAACTTATGCACCTGTTTTCACCATTGGGTTCATAAGTTAACCCAGGTGCCTTTGCATAAGTTATTGCAGAGTGCTTTCCTTGTCCTGGAGATTTCCTTTTAGTGTTGAGAGCATCGTGATGCCACATTTATGAGAACTTTATATATACCACATGTTTGAAAATGACTTAAAAAGACAAGAAAATTGGCTGTGACCACGATATGAATTCCAACCCTCTATGTCCATTGCTTCAACAAGCGGGCATTACTTCCACAAGAACTTGAAACTCATAATTGAATAATTAGAAAATATTAGTGGACTTTCAGTTACCAATTCGCCACTCGTTAACCTTGCCGTGTTTACTCCAATAAATGTAGCCAAAATGTTATTCCTAGGTACCCAAAAAGGATTTATACGGCCGCAGCAAGGTCCCTGGTGGCTTCATACCCGCAGTTGAAGGACAGCTCTGGCAATGGCTACGCATGAAATTTTGCTGCTTGTAACTCAAAAGCCACATAAAACCAGGCAATCAATAGTACCACAGAAGTCAGCACATGTGTATTTTTATATCAAAGCAACTTTAATACTGACGTGATTTAGCTCTCCAGTTCAAGACCTTATGGAAACCATTATTTAGAATATCCCTCAAGTCTTTCTTTTAAAGGTAGGCAATTTATCTAAATTATACAAGTATCATTCTGGTCTCACAGGTACAGAAAACTAGGCTTGCTGGTATGGTTTAATTTCATGCCTAATGGCTCTGCCCAAATAACACAAGACAAAGGAATATGCTGTGAACACATGCGTCAATGGACATAGCCGTTTATTTACTGTTGTCCTTTCCATGTCATTTTTTTTTTCTGTGGTGCCGTTAGCAAACAATCATATCCTCGCACGAACCTTCTATAAAACACTACATAGACATGAGTGAAATATGTCCATTTCACAGGGTTTGTACCCTGTGACCTCTAATTTTCTTAAGCAGTGCTATGACATCTTTTTATATGTTGTCTACTTCCTTTGCTAGATGCAGTTGAATGCAAATGTGTCATGCCTTTGTGACATATACTATTTCGTAGGCATTCTGGGGACGATTGCATTAAAGCCCTCAACATGCACTGTACAATTTCTTTTCATCTATCAAAAACTGGAAGAAGTGATGGTTGTTCTAACAATGTCTAAAGTACTTGGTTCAGCTCCTATTACATACGTGAGCATTTACCATCTCTTGTTCCAGTTTTCATGGTTGCTATCTCTCAAAAACAAATTTAAGAATGTTCGCAAACGGATGCCACCTGGGCGTCCTGAAGTTGATGCACAAAAGGAGAAAGTACGAATACGAAAACTGGGTGACGGCTGTGATCAGCAAAAAGTGCCATGCCACCGTGAGGTAATACATATGTATTTTAATGCACTAGGTTAGCAGGCACTTGTCGATAAGGAGCCATTAGCTGCCGCACAAAATAAAGAATCCTTTAGTGTCATTAATGTGTATAAACTTTCGTACGATTCCCCGCAGGGGCGTCTGCGTCAGCAGGCGTTTGGTGTGTTGCGACACCACGTACCCGAGCACATGAGGGTTGGACCCACCCGCGTGTAGCCATGCGCGGCTTAGCCGTGTCTGGGGAAAGGGGGATCCTGGGGATTGAGCCAATGCCGGGTGTTAGGACGTTAAAGGCCCCCCGGCGGAGGCAACACACCTCTTTGGCCTCTGCTTCACATAGACGGCACCTCCAGACTGACCCACCTGGAGGAAATAGGCAGTCGCCTTTTCCTGTCCTCCTCTCCATTCTTCGTCTTTCTCTCCCACTTTTCTATCTTTCCTGTCTCCTCTTCACTTCATATTACTTCCGTATTTCCTGGCGGCAAGGGGTAACCTTGTGCGTTATGCCCAGCCTCGGGTATAGGTATTTAGTTATAGTGGGGATGTACCGCTGGCGTGCGCAGAACTGGATGCTTCCCGTCCTTTGTCGTCCCCTGGTTGGGCTCCATGGTGGGTGGCGGCCATCCCTGCCGAATATATTATTACTTATGGAATCAACTTTCCCTCCACTTCCTGATCGCTCCTTCAAGAGGGGGCGCACCGAAGATTCCTTCAACCTCTTTATGGTCAGAAAGAAACATTGCCGAAATACCAAGTTATTCACAGTCAACATGAAAGCAAGACCGTCCGAACAATATCTCTATTTGTTGTGGCAAAATCATTGGCCAACTCCATCGGCCCAGGTTACAAAGTATCTAAAATGGGAAGCGGCGATCTTCTTCTTGAACTTCGTGACAAGACACAGTACAGTAAATTGCAAAACACATTGCTTTTGGGGACATTCTAGTTTCAGTAGGCCCACACAGATCTTTGAACACTGTCCACGGTGTCGTCTCTGAAGATGACCTGCTCGATCTTAGTGAAAGTGAGCTACTTGAGGGATGGCAAGATCAAAATGTACTAAAGGTTCAGATAATAACGATTAAGCGGGACGGTAAGGAAATCCCCACAAAACACATAATCTTAACATTTGGAACTAGCAATTTACCAGACTCAATAGAAACAGGATACTGCAAACTCCGTGTAAGGCCACACATTCCTAAGATGCTTCAAGTGGCACCGGTTCGGGCATGGTTCACAAAGCTGCCGAGGGCGCATTTCTTGTGCAAAATGTGCATCAAACGAGCACTCATCTGACACTTGCACTTCCACCACCCATTGTGCTAATTGCGACGGGGATCACCCAGCGTACTCCCGTTCTTGCCCATCCTTGAAAAAAGAAAAACAAATCATCGAAATCAAACTGAACCTTTCCTTCCAAGAGGCGCGCAAGCGCTTCTCGATGAACCAATCTAGTCCGTCTTACACCGATGTGGCGCGCCGGGGGGCAGCGCCACATCATTCGGCGGCCGCCCAAGTCACACGGAGTGTGACGGCGGTCACGCCACCAGCCCCCCCGGCCGGAACAGCCAGCGCTGTTCGGGCCCCTTCATAGGAGGAACAGCAGACCCTAGGGCCTGTTGAACCCAGGGCCACTGCACGTGCAGATAGGCCCACCACCCCTGCGAACGTGCCCGCTGCGCAGGCACTATCCACCGCCTCAGACGAGGTGATGGATACGAACACAAATCCGGCGTCTCAGACGCCCAAGGAACGGCGCAGCTCCCTCGAGCGCATCCGGAAGATAGAGAGATCTCGTTTCACGGGGCCTGGAAAGGTCCCGTGAGATAATCTAATCTATATTTCTTAGACACACAGCACAATACACATACATTATGGATACACAGGTAATACAATGGAATGTGAGGGGTTTACTCCACAACCTAGACGACATTAATGAACGTTTACATAGGTACACCCCAAAGGTGCTGTGTGTCCAGGAAACACATCTTAAACGATCACAAAGAAACTTTCTCCGACAGTATGCCATTTTCCGGAAAGACCGCAACGAGGGCCTAGCCTCGTCGGGCGGTGTGGCAATAATAGTAGATAAGAGTGTTGCTTGCGGCAATTACCCCTTAAAACGCCCCTAGAGGCAGTTACAGTCAGAGCAGTGCTTTTTAGTAAGCTGCTGACAATTTCATCTTTATACATTCCTCCCAACTGTCAACTCTCCAAAACTGAATTTGATAGCTTTATTACGCAGCTCCAGGAACCCTACATTGTCGTTGGAGACTTAAATGGTCATCGTACCTTATGGGGTGACTCTCGGTATGATGCCAGAGGACGTCTGATTGAAAAATTCCTCTTCAATACAGGGGCATGTTTGCTAGATAAGAACGAGCCAACATTTTACAGCGTTGCTAACAAGACATTTTCATCTATAGATCTATCCATTGTTTCAAGTGCAGTCGTGCCGTACTTGGAGTGGAAAGTACATAAGAATCCATAACGGAGTGATCATTTCCAGATTGTATTAAAATTAAGGAAACGGGACGAATGTTGTCCACATGTACCCCAGTGGAAGGCTGACTCAGCGAACTGGCAGCGATACGGAGAGCTGACATATATTACCTGGGATGATATCCGTGCGCTTAGTATCGACGATGCAGTATCGTATTTAACTGCACTTATTGTCGACGTAGCGTCGATATGTATCCCGCAAACAAATGCATCGCCTAATAAACGACGTGTTACCTGGTGGAATAATGAATGTAAGGAAGCACGAACGAAGCAGAATAAGGCTTGGAATCAGTTCCGTGACTCTCCGACTATCGAAAGCCTTATCAGCTTTAAGAAAATGAAATCAGAAGGCAGAAGAACGCGCCACCGTGCCAAAAGGGATAGCTGGCAAAAATACATTTCCGGAATAAACTCTTATACAGACGAAAGAAAAGCCTGGAACAGGGTAAACAAATTAAAAGGCCGCGAAACTCATCCTCCACCATTAGTAAACACACAAGCAGACACTCTTGAGGACCAAGCTGATTGTCTAGGAGCACATTTCGAGCACATTTCCAGTACATCTAATTACACAGAAACATTCCTAAAATAGCAGCGACTAGCAGAACAGCTGCATTTGGGTCGCAAAAGCACATCAAATGAAGCATACAATCGTCCATTTAGTATGGCTGAGTTCCAGGCCTCACTGAACTGTTGCAACAAGTCCGCTTAAGGAAGTAATAGAATAATGTACGAGATGATCAGACACTTACACCATAGAGAAAGGAATTGAACAAGAGCGGACACTCGGCGAAAATTTGAAACAGGAAACACTTCACGCTATAGTATTAACATCGACGAATTGGGGCCGCGAGCATCGAAAAAAAAGAATGTGAAATGAGATTAACAGAAATTGTTTTATTTTTTTATTCTTTCCCGGAAAAAGTAAAAATATCTGCGTATAAATTAAATTAAACTTTGTGGCTTACTTCCGTTGCTTAGTGACAGGCGAACTGGCGAATGACGAGCCAGATGTTTGCGTCATTCGTCATACACACCGCCGAAGCGAGAGACCAGCCGCGCATCTGAGCGTTCGACTGTTCGGGCACCAGTCTACCTGTTCTTCTATCTTGGGATTTAGCCTGGTTCGGTGGCCTGCAGGCGAATTATTGCGTTCTTTCGGAATTTCGACATGGCAGCACTGCACTATAGGACTACGGCAAGGTGAGAAACTTTGTTCGACAGTCTGCAACGCACTTCAAGCAATTAGGCTTACTGCCCGGCACCTAGGCTAGACTTGTGACGCAGTTAACGAAAAACAGCCTGACCGTCGTGAAGCAGTTAATTTGAATTAATGAATCGTACTGGGAGATGTTTGCGACGCTTCCTATAAGCCCCTATATTATTTTAACTAATTTCGGTAGTTTTTGGGCACGCTTGTCGCACAGGGTGCTGTGACGCAGTTTCGCGTGTAATGAATTTTAGTGCGACAAATTTCGGCGCTTTCTGTGACTGCCAACATTATTGAAACTAATTTTGTTACTTTTTGGGCTACCTTTCGAGCGCAGTGGGCGCGCCTGGCGCTGTGACTCGGTTAGCGAAAATCAGCTCGGCCGTGGTGCGCGATTTCGCGCTTTAATGCACTGACAAGTTCATGGCGCTTTTCTTTCTCTGACGCCCAACATTGTTGAAAATTATTTTCGGTAGTTTTGTGTTATGAGGCCCGCTCGCCGCGCCTGTTGTGACGCAGCGAAAAGCAACTCGGCCGTGGTGACAAAGATAGTTGGGCGCGTACTGAATCTTACTGCAACAAGTTTGTGGCAATTTATATGTCCCCGCAATAATTTAAGCCTGCTTTCGGTACCCACGCTTGTCGAAAACGCGACGAGCAGTCGTGAAGATTGATAACACGGGAGTGCGTTGCTTGCGCCTGCTGAACGCACAAGAGATAAACCAAAGAGCTCAAACGACAGGAGCTAGTAACTCGAAAATTCTGTCTTCTGAACGGCAGCCACGCATTTTGTCTTGAGTGAAAGTAGAAGGAATTCTGCGAGCGTCCAGCATGCTATGGTTAAGAGCCTGTGTTGTGGCCACCTCTGTGTATTCGTAGAGTACTATCGCGTCGGTTGTAGCCAAGTTCGCGAAACTCGCCGTTGCCCGCGCATTCGTGCTATTAAAGTGCAGGAAATAAGTATTGGGAAGAGGGGAATGCTCGGAATTGGAATGTGTTTGTGGTATGTACGGTATTGCTTGGGATGAGTCAGGTATTTTCTACGCCGTGTGTGTAAATACGAACTGCTTTTGTTTGTAATGCCGCCCACTCACCACTTTCGCACGCTTCGCCTTTATAGGCGAAGCGTGCGAAAGCGTACATGTTAATACCAAAATAACGCTTGTAATTTTTTCAGCTCACGTCGTCTGGTGGGGCTTCCTGCGGAAACTACTGCTGCTTACCTGGTGCCACAACGTTGGATGAATGCACAAAAAGCCCGCGACGAGCATTTACAAAGAATAAAATAAACATAAATTTTTCCTCATTTCACACGGTGTCTTGCGTCGTTATGAAATTGCACGTGGCACACATTTAATGGAGGCTTGTGAATATCGTTCCCAAACAATTGTACTTAATACAATGATTTGCGAATAAATATTTAATAAATAAAAAATAATTATACAAGTATTTGCTACAAAAGCAAAAAAAAAACGGAGCCGGCGTGATGCGCACCAGCTAGTATTCAAAACGCGCGCCCACAAAACCGAAACCGGAAGTGTGCTTCAGGTTTTAACATCCACGGCTTGGTGCGCTGCAGTCAATTCGGCCGTAAAGCCCCTCAATCTCCCAAAGTAGCGCCATTCACTTCCCTCCTCCTCCGCTCGGCGCGGCCTCGACGGTGGCACCGCCGGTGGTGGGCCTGCCGTAGCAGATGACGGCTAACACGCTACTGGAGGAAATCCGCGGAAAAGTTCGTTCGAGTCCTGCGGAGCAGTTTTTTCTATCTGGATCTTGCTTTGTCAGTCGGTAACTGGCCTTAAGAATGTCGTGTCGGATTTGCGGAAGAAATAGAGAAAAGCACCATTATTCAAGGCGTGTTTAAGGCATAAAGCGCGCGCACGTTGAAAGTTCGTGTTGCTGAAACACGACACAAGCACGCGGTGTGCTCAGACACGCGAGTAATTACCAGATTTTCAGGTTTTGACAGCGTGAAAGTATGTGCACGTGGTTTCGTAGGTTAATTTACGTACCTGCAGGATGCTTTTGTTCGGCCGGCGCGTGAGAGATTCCGACTGTCTGCGGTCAGCAATGCCTGGCAGCAGGGCCGTTTCTGTTCCCCGCCTTTTACAGATGTACGTAGCTCATGCACAGGTTGTGGTGGCCATGAGCAACGTTTTCACACATAGGTGGTATAGATAATTTGAACAACGTACCAGCATATGAAATCGTTATTTATTTATTACAGTGCAAATGGTTAGAATTTGAAAGAAAAAAAAGAAGGAACTTGATGGGACAACTGGAAAGAGGTTCAGAAAATAATTATCCCCCTCCCCTCATTGGCACCAGCAACACTTTTGTTGAAGTGCTAATTTTATCTCTGTATACTACGTGCGTCTGTATTCTTTTGCGTTGTAAGTTTTCACAAGGAAGCAGTGTTGCGTTAACTGGAACAGTCAAGGCACACAGGACAGAAAAAAGTTGATTCTTGGGTTTTACATCCCAACACCACGATCTCATAAGGCACGACATAATGGGGGCTCCGGATAAATTTTTTTCCAGCTGGGGTTCTTTAACGTGCCCCCAATGCACTGGACACGGGCCCGTTTTGACAGGGGCGTCAAAAGAAGAGGTTGGAGGAGCCGTGGCACTTACTTCACAAAGCCGCGCGTTCTTTGCCACTTGCTCGAAATCAGCCCGCCCGATCTTGTGAATCCACACTTTTCTTCGTTTTGCGTTGCGCCCGGCGGATGGTAAAGAAAAAAGCTTTTTGCCGTCACTGGGTCTGTTGTGGCAACCGTAGGCGCAGCAGCACGGCATCGCAATTAAGCACTCGGCCCTAACACATTGTATCAAACTACCGCGCTCCTTGAAACCGCCTGCCGTACTTTCGTCGCGCAGGCCCAACAATGGGGGTCGCAGCGCGCTGGAAAGAAAAGATATACAAAAGCGCGGCGCCTGCTCTGCGCCGGAAAGAAAAAAATATACAAAAGCGCGGGCCCTGCTTTCACGTGACACAGATTGGCCAATGGGGGAGCGGAGGGGCTGGGGCGACAGGAGGAGTGGAGGAGGAAGCGCCTGGGTGAGCGGGGTGGCGGAAACATCTAAGAATGGCGCTATTTTTGGAAAATTGAGGGGCTTTATTCGGCCGCTGGGCTCTATGGGAGTGTCCGCTCTTGTTCTATCCCTTTCTCTATGCTTACACCCTGAAACCCAAAAAACACTACTGTCACTCTTCAATTCCATGTTCTCTGCCGGCTACATTCCTTCTGCCTGGAAAGAAGCAATCGTTATCCCTATTCTCAAAGAGGGCAAGGACCCTTCCTCACCCAACAGTTATAGGCCTGTAGCTCTGACAAGTTGTCAATGCAAATTATTTGAGAAAATGATTAACCGTCGCGTCATCCATTTTCTTGAAAGCAACAAGATACTCGATCCCTTTCAATGCGGTTTTAAGGAGGTTAGATCAACAACAGATCACCCTGTCCGCATCGAGACAAATATCCGAGTTGCCTTTGTCCACAAACAATTTTTTCTATCAGTATATTTAGATATGGAAAGGCATACAACACAACCTGGCGCTATGGAATCCTCCGTCACCTGTCTGGAATGGGAGTTCGAGGCAACTTGCTGAACGTGATTCAGAGTTACCTCTCCAATCGCACGTTCCGTGTTAGAGTTGGTAACGTTCTGTTTCGTCCATTTACGCAAGAGGCTGGTGTTCCGCAAGGTGGTGTACTAAGCTGCACTCTATTTATTGTCAAAACGAACTCGATCCAGACTACCATACCACATACTATGTTTTATTCTGTATATGTGGATGACATCCAGATAGGTTTCAAATCATGTAACCTAAGTATCTGCGAGCGGCAAGTACAGCTTTGCATAAATAAATTATGTATGTGGGCGGACAAAAACGGTTTCAAGCTAAACCCGCAATAACGTACATGCGTCCTGTTTTCTAACAAAAGAGGTATACTTGCGGACCCCGCAATAGATTTAAATGGAGAGCGGCTATCTGTGGGCCATGAACACAAATTTCTAAGAATCCTTTTTGACAGTAAGCTGAATTTTGTACCACACCTCAAGTATCTGAAATCAAAATGCCTCAGGACTATGAATCTGCTGAAGCTCTTATCACGTATATCTTGGGGAAGCGACAGACGGTGCCTTCTAAAACTTTACAAAAGTCTAATATTAACACGGCTTGACTACGGAGCAATGTTCTATAATTCTGCTGCACCTAGCGCTTTGAAAATGCCAGATCGTATTCACCACTTACGTATCCGCCTTGCTACAGGCGCCTTTAGGACTAGCCTTGTGCAAAGCATCTACGTCGAATCAAACGAATGGTCATTGCACTGCCAAAGGACATATTTAACTTTCTCCTACGCCCTGCAAGTTAGCTCAGATGTTAAACATCCTTGTTATTCCACTATATGCGACTTGTCCACTGCTAGGCTGTTTCGTAACCGCCCGGCTACTTGACCTCCTCTGTCCCTCCGGTTGGAAGCACTCTCAGAAAACACAGGGGTCCCTCTTTTACACAATGTCCTAATGGCTCCTACACGGCTTCTACCGCCTTGGGAGTGGCAGACTACAAGATGTGACATCTCTTTCTTAGAAATATCGAAACAAGCAGCTGAGGCTCACATAAAATCTCATTTTCTTGAACTTAAAGAGAAGCATTCCTGTAACGAATATTACACCGATGCTTCGAAGTCTCCTTCTGGTGTTGCTTATGCAACTCTCGGACCCTCATATTCAACATATGGGCCACTAAACCCGCACACCAGTATCTTCACGGCAGAAGCGTACGCTATACTTTCGGCTATTAAAAACTTAAGGCACAGAAATGTCGCTAAGGCTGTTGTATTTACAGACTCATTAAGTGTCGTGAAAGCCCTAATTAGCTTACGAAAGCAAAAGAATCCCGTTTTGAATTAGGTGTATAGCAGTTGTGCTCCACATATATGTGCAAGCAAACGGTTATACTATGCTGGGTATCTGGCCATAAAGGTATAAAAGGCAACGCAGCTGCTGACGAAAACGCTACGTCAGTGAGTTTTAGCGACACAGATGGAAATATCCCCATTCCTGCCACAGACCTAAAGCCCTTTGTGCGCCGTAAATTGAGGCATCATTGGCAAGCAGAGTCGGATACACAAACATTGAATAAGTTACATACTATAAAACCAAGATTGCAGAATTGGATAAGTGACAAAACAGCACGGTACAAAGAAGTACTTCTTTGCCGATTAAGAATAGGACACACTTACAGTACGCACACCTCTTGACTAGCGCGCATCCTCGTACTTGTAGTAGGTGCGGCGATAGCCTGACAGTCCTCCATGTTCTTATCCAGTGCCCTGCAATAGAAAGAGAGAGGAAAAAGTATTTCCCTTCTGCATGTCGGGAAAATATACCTCTCCATCCTGCATTTTTCCTTAGTGACGAACCATTTTTTAAACTGCAAATAGTCTTTGATTTTTTAGCCGAAACCGACATCCTGAAAATAATTAGGCCAGGCAATTTTTAGCACATGACTAACAGCCTTGCATTCAAGGGCTTTCTCGAAACTCTGGTTTCAGTGTTGTTTTATTGCATAAAATTTTAACGAAAGCCCATTGTCATAGCCTACATCACTGCATAGTCACCGTCATTATTTTAGCAACTATATATTCTACGCCACTTACAGCTACAGGTTTTAGGCCCTTATATAGCCATGTGACATCTACCATGAGGAATTCATTGTGCACGCCATCCGTAATGCATCGTCAACATTATCACTTGTCATGGCGCTCTTTGGCCAAACCTGGCCCTTGCGCCATAAAACATCACACATCATCAATGTTTTGTACGATTAATTGCTCATTTGTGTAAGTGCTTTACGGAACTAAAGCACTCATTTCTACTTTAATTTGATTTGGCAGCTCAGCCAGTTTGTAGAATTCAGTTGCTTATTTGTAAATATCTTGGCAAATGCTTAACAAATGTTCTCATTTGGCAAGATGATGATGTGTGTTGTTTTGTGGCGCAAGGGCCAGGTTTGGCCAAAGAGCGCCATGACTAGTGGTAGTGTTAAGGATGTATTATGGAAGATGTGACTTGGCTGTAAAGTGGCCTAAAATAGTCGCTGTGAAGTGCGTAAAATCTACGTGCTATAAAATTATGGCGATGACTGATGACGGATACTATGAACTTTAAAATCCATCGTAAAAGAATGATACAATGTTTAAAATATGCGAGATGTTAATTTGCTTACAGCACTACTGCCTCGCCAGAGCCCTTGAACCATAAGGGCCTAGAGGCATGTGCTATTTAAAATAATTATCGCAGCGGCATCCTCTGGAGAGAGGACCCGCTACGAACATGTGGGGCTAAAAATATGCAAGACAACATCTTTCAGAAAGCTTAGTACTCCGTTGGTGTCAAATAAAGGTTCTGGGCCGAGTAACATAACAGGATGAAGGGGGATGTGCTGTCGGTATGCTAAGGGAAAATGTTTCTTTCTTTTATATTCGGCTTCCCGACACTCCAGCAGGACGTGGAGTACGGTCAGCCTCTCCCCGCACCTACCGCAGGTTGGAGGCTCGTTTCCCGTGAGTAAGAAGTTATGTGTTCCAAAAGTGTGTCCTATTCTAAGACGGCAGAATAGGACATCTGTCCTGCGGGATTTTGTTACAGGAGGCCAGAAACCTAATTGTGGCTTTAGTACATGCAGTTTATTATTGATTTCTTCGTCCCACATGCGTTGCCAGTGGCTTCGTAGTTTCCTTCTTAAGAAAGGCTTCAGGTCTGTGACAGGGGCCGAAGCAGTAGGATTAACTGCATGCAATGAGATTGATGTGGCCATCTGGTCGGCTAGAACGTTTCCCTCGATGCCCCTATGTCCAGGCACCCAGCATATGATCACATGTTGGTTAGATACATAGGCTTTGCACAGTGCGGAGTAGAGCTCATTAAATACTGGATTTTTGTGATTACAGAAAGACATCAAGGCCTTCACAACACTGAGGGAGTCCGTATATATAATTGATTTCTGGATTTGTGATTTATTTATATGCTTTACGGCCGACAGCAGTCCGTAGGCCTCAGCCGTAAAGATACTAGTTTCCGGGTGCAGTACGTCGGATTCCGAGAAGGATAGACCGACGGCTGCATAGGACACCCCGTCGTGTGACTTCGATGCGTCTGTGTAGAACTCCGTGCAGGAGTATTTGTGCTGGAGTTCCCGGAAATGCATTAGGATTTCAATCTCTGGAGCGTGTTTTGTAACTTGCATGAAAGATATATCACATTGTATGAGCTGCCACTCCCACGGAGGCAGTAGCTTGGCTGGATGCATTAGGGGAAGCTCGAGGAGTGGAACGTGCATTTCTTCACTAAGCTCCCTCACACGCAGCGAGAAAGGCTGTCTTACGGAAGGACGATTGCGAAAGAGTGTAGCATATGTCATGTCATTAATGGTATTAAAACAGGGATGTTGAGGATTTGAGTGGACTTTCAGAAAATATGTTTGGCTCATGTATGTTCTCTGAAGATGAAGTGACCACTCATTTGATTCTGCATATAAACTTTGTATGGGACTTGTTCTGAAAGCGCCTGTGGCCAGTCGGATTCCTAGATGGTGGACAGGGTCTACCATTTTTAGTGCGCTCGGGGCGGCAGAGTGATAAATCACAGCACCATAGTCTAATCGTGATCGAATGAGGCTTTTATAGAGTTTCAATAAACACTTCCTGTCACTACCCCACGTAGTGTGGGATAGAAGTTTGATTATGTTCATTGTTTTTAGACACTTTTCTTTAAGATGTTTAATGTGGGGGACGAAAGTGAGTCTGTAGTCAAGTATGACACCTAGAAATTTGTGTTCTTTGTTTACAGGTATCTGTTGTCCACACACTTCTAAGCAGGGATCTGGAACCAGGCCTCTCTTCCTTGTAAACAAAACACAAGAACTCTTGTGAGGATTGATTTTGAATCCATTTTTCTCTGCCCACCCTGCCCTTATGAAAATTAGTGTTGAATTTTAGTAGATATTCCATTGCCGTCCTATTGCTCAATCAACAAAATTTTTGTTGAAATATCATTGTCCCACTATTGCAGATTTGTTGACCAGCATTGAAAAGTGGCCACCGTGAAACCATTGTAATTTCATTTACCAGTTATTGCCTTGACTTTCTATGGAATTCCCATGGACGAACAATTGTATTTCCATGAAATGTAATGTGGAATACAACATTAAGTTTATGGATTGTAAAGTGGAATGCAACAATAAGCTTATGGATTTTCAAGTGGAATGCAACAATAAGTTTATGGATTTTCAAGTGGAATGCAACAATAAGTTTATGGATTGTAAAGTGGAATGCAATATTAAATTTATGGATTGTAAGGTGCAATGCAACATGAAATTAACTAATGTTGATATTCGCCATTGAGGCATGGCTTGGCCTCGGGACATCTTCAAGGTGCATTTTCTAGCTTTCCATTGCAAGGCCTCTTTCCCTGTGGTGTTATGAAAAGAAACAACTTCGGGATTAACAAAAAGCATGTGAATCATTCCTTTTATACAATAGCCCACAAATTTATTGAGCTTCAGGCTCTTTCATTTCTCTTGCCAGTACTGAGGAGATGATGTTCTTTATGTAGGAGAGGCTGGCAGAGGGAAACTTGGAGCAGGTGTAGTCTGGAAAAGAAATACAGCATAAGATTACCGATGCATACAGGATTTTCTAGCTGTCTAATAAAATAATAACAAATTGAAGCCTTATGCTATGTTTAAGTGCAGGCCACACTGCTAGTGTCAGTCATAAAACATCATCACAGAGTAATTTAGCTACGTTGTGTACTTTGAGCCAGGGTCTGCAGTTATCAAGTGTGCACCACAATATTGTAAAGAGCAGAGGCAGAATGAAGATAAACATCTCAGTACTGGCACCAAGCTCTTTGGCATGCATAAAGAACAGGTCAGTGTGTTAGCAGCTATTCATTGGAATTTTATATAATTCATTTGCACGTACAGGTAATCCTCTATAACGAAGCCAGTAAAACCAGCACTTTACTTCGTTGTATAAAAAATTCGTTGAATGCAAAATTGACCTTTTATAAATTCATTTATCCTCACAGCAAATTTCTCTTACCCAAAAGGGTGCGTAAACTTTATCAAATTATCGGGCAATCAGAAAAAATGAATTTCAATGACAAAAACAGTTGAAGCTTCACCCAAAAGTGGAAGCAATGATAGCAACACTAAAGTATCACAGCTATATGAAGGCTAATAAGCGTTGACATACAGCCTTGTTGCTAAGACACACTTATGTGTCCCCGAAATGGTCCGGACAAATTTTGTAGGCACGTGGGGCACAGCTACAGTAAAACATTCGCACAACAATCTGTGTAAAGCATCTTACATTAGAGGGACCCCGAAATGATTTTGATGACTCTGTACAAACATACTGAGCCATTAGAGGATAGGTCCTTCTGATCATTATCTGACACATGCAAGTGCTCCGGTTAAAGCACATAATTTATTATAAGATTTCAAAAATTTACATTGCTGCCGATCACAGCACACCACTCGGCTGAATTTTCAGCCGCATCTAACCATTTGATGTAAACTGTCCTAATGATGCTGGTAGGGCAAGCTATCCGACTGGCCGCCCAGCGCGCTTCATCAATAATTTTTTTAACTTTATGGTGAACCAATGTTGTTCTTAATAGTTCGAATGTTAGTTAATTTGTTTCTATAAAAAGAAAGTAACAGAAAGAGAATGCACAAGAAAAATTTGTCACTACACTTCTGGCGCACAGCAAGTGTCGTCTGCTTGTGTTGCAACATGCTCCATTTTTACGAGAGCTCCGCAGTCATTGTCGGTCTCAGTCCTTTCGCAAGAAACACGATTCGCCTTTGTTACGTTGAAGGCTGAAAACGTAACTGGCAATGTCAAGCTGCGACACCATGTCCCTCTGCAAGGCAGCAGACGAGCGAAGTGGCTGCAGTGCATCGGACTGTCGATATCGAATCGGCGCCAGGATTTGCACGTTTGCAGCCGTCACTTTACACCGGAGGATTACTAAAAACCACAATAGTGTTTCGCGAGTCCGGTATTTGTGTAAATGCAAGCACAAGGAGACAGGGCCTGGCCGTTTGACTGTGCCGTTTCACAGGATGAGCAGAAGCGCAAACTGCACGGCGCAGCCACCTGATGGCACAGAGCTTGACCAAAAACAGTAACAGTAACAAAGTGTATTCTTCCTTACTGTTGGTGTAAATATTTTGCACGAGCGTAATCGTTAACATGTTTTTGTAAATGCTTAAATTGTTTTACGCCGAGACAGAGCAATATTAGCTCGTTGTTTGGCTGGTTAAGCTCTGCGCCAACAGGTGGCTAGACCGTGCAGACCAATCAGTCTGCTCAGCTGTGGTTACCGGAATGCCAGACATATTCGGCGTTGCGACAGACTGCTCAGAATGCACTCTGCTTCGATAGCTCTCGCTTGGGGTCGACTGCCAAGCAACTGGTGGAGAGGTTGGAGAGGCTTCGCGCACTCGGTCCTAGAGAACTGGAAGTAGACGGCACGACGTGCCGTCCTGACGCAGAGCCAGTGAAGGCGGAGCTTAGCCCTGATCACTTGGCAAACGAGTTGAGGAGAAAGCGCATGGCTACGGAGGAGGGTAACTTGTAATCGTCAGTGGCTCTCTTAATACGCAAGGCTTCACACAAATTGTGGTGTGAATGATTAACTTTAGCTGTATCCTACGCGTCTACAAAATTCGTCCGAACTGTTTCAGGGGCCCTTTAAGAGAACTTTAGCCAATTACAAGTTACCCACCCCCATAGCCACGCTTTTTCTCCAACTCATTCGCCAGGCTATGCTCCGTTTTCACTGGCTATGCATCGTGATGGGACATCCTGTCATCTCCTTCTAGTTGTCTTGAGCCAGCGCACCAAGCCTCTCAAACTTCTCTGCTAGCTGACTGGCAGTCAATCCCAAGCGAGCTGTCGAAACAGCATGTGTTGCGAGCATTCTGTCGCAATGCCAAGCGTGTTTGGTTTTCTGTTAACCACAGGCAAGATTTGGAGATTTTGATGGATAGGTGGAGGCTTACACTAAATCCTCTCCATGCTACTATTGCTGTGATAAGGAGCTTTTAGCCTAGACGTCCGTGAGTGGCCTGATCGCTCTGTACGGTCCAGCTACCTGGTGGTGCCGAGCTTGACCAGTCAAACTAAAAGCTAATATTGCTGTGCTGGCGCATATCTCTTGCTAAGTAACGCACGAGGAGATGCGAATTTTTAAAATAATGTTCCAAGACTGGAATTTGGAGTTGTACCACTAGGACTGACGTACATACCAATCACAGCTCGGATACGAATAGGGTCCAAGGCCTCCTTGAATGGCTGGTTTAAGTGCAAGTTGCTCTTCTCACCCAGGAGCGGTTCGTCCCGTAGCTCCTCAGGGGTGAATACATTCCACAAAAGAGCCCTGGCAAATTTGCCAAGGCCACTTTCGCATGCTCAGCATAGCTTCTCTAGGGTACCTTGTTCAACACTCACACCGCCCCAATGTCCACCTGGGAACATGAAAAAAAAATATCATGTGGGAGCTGTATAGCCCATAACCTTTTGCAGAGTAAGATTCAGAATTTGCTGGCAATGACATACCTAACAAAAAATTAAATTATGCTGTTTTACATGCCATAACCACGATCTGATTATGAGGCACACTGTAGTTGGCGACTCCTGAATAATCTGGACCACCTGGGGTTTTTAACGTGCATCTGTATCTAAGTACACTGGCGCTTTTCCATTTTGTCTTTATTGAAATGCAGCCGCTGTGGCCGGGATTCGATCCCGCGACCTCATGCTTAGCAGCCCAACACCATAGCCACTAAGCAACCACAGCGGGTGACACATCTAGGAACAAATAGCTAAATTTAAAGGAGAGAAACAATGCGGTAACCTGCAGCAGTTACTGACATGACTTACAGCGGCAAGTTGTTTTTCATCGACTATCATTTTGCTTTATCATTTCTACACTTAAATAAAAAAATACCGATAACTTCCTTTATGCTTTATTTGGCTTATTATCTGTTGGTTTCACATGATTGCGTTTAACGAAATTGGGCCCCTCAGTTCCCTTTGTCTTTAATTTCATAATGAGGGTCTTGAATCAGGCAGGTTTGATGTCTTCAAATAGCATACAAGAGTTTATTGGTCAGCTGCCTGCTCATAAAGTTCACATATGCGTCACCATTGGCCAAAAGGATGGTCCACATCCAATGGATTGGCATGAATAGAACTGGCTAACACACCCACGGTTACACATAAACAAAATACCCAAGAATCTAGAAGTTGGAACAGTTGCCGCGGTAACGCAATTTGTAGTGAAGAGGTTGTGGGTTCGGCTCCCACCGGAGGCAAGTTTGGTTTTTCTGGCACTTTCATATCCATTCATGATATCTACACACAGCATAAAGGCACAGGAAAAGCTCAAGTGCATACTACTCTGATAACCACCATAGCCCTCAATATCAGGTGACACTTTTTTGTCATGTAACACCAAAGTGACCTCCATCAAGTGAAATTGTACAAGCTCATGACATTAAAGTTACTGTCTGGTGATGGTGTAAGTTATCAGTGGCTTAAAAGGATTCGAACGCAAGCTCACTGTTATGAATTCATCGAAGAAAACACGGATGAGAAAGGGAGACAGGACGAGTGCTTTTTGGCAATAGTAAGTACAGGTTCAGACATGGATGCTACACAGCACACATTATATTAGGACTATAAATGACGTTTCTAGCCAGAAACATAAATGCATAATTACAGTGAAGACAGTGACAAGTTTCCTCAGGCATCAACCCTAATGTGTGCTTTCACAGACAAAATTGATATGAAAAATGCAGCCTATCAATGAGAGGTCATCCTGCCTTTTTAAATAAACAGCAATTTCTGATGATGCATTGCTATACCAATGTGCATGTTCCTGCCTTTGACTTGAAGAGACTTGGAGCTTGCAGAGAACAAGTTTAAGGATAGTGCGAAAAATTCATTTTTCTGACAGTACCATTTCATGCATTTATGTTAGCTAGCTAAGACAGAGGATATGATAGATATATGCACCTTTGGGCAAGCAACAAAAGGTCCAACTGTTTGTTTGGCTTGATTTACAACCTTGCCAAGTGCCGTTTTAGGTCGTTTTGACTAATTTGGGTGCTTCTGCAAAATAAATTGGTTACGAAATTATGAAAGCAATCACTTATGGTTCTTTAGTATATCACAACAGACAGGTGCTTTTGGATTGCACCACAGTCAAAATGCAGCCACTGAGCCATGGCAGCATGTGAAATGAAACTGGAAGTGGATAAATGCACAAGTTACGCAGAATGAAAAAGCGATCACTCGCCACTTTGTTTATCTCATTGTGCTTCTGCTGTCCTTTTCCAAGTTTTTGTGCTAGCGGATGCATGCACATTTTATTTCTTTTCTCTCGTCCTTTGATCTCTTGTTATATATTGAGCCTGTAGTACTAAACACGAGCGTTACTGTGCCATAAGGGTAGTGCAAACTGATTTTATGTTGATTCCTTCAGTACTGGGGTGGTTACGAGCCTCTTCAGTCAAGCAGAGCTGCTAGATTACGTGTATTTAGTAGCATGTCGCTGTCTACTAACGGCCGGCTCATCATCCTTACACAATACTGGGCAGCTCATTCCCACCAACTTACTCGTTTGATATTTACGAGAATCTGCAATTATTATTATCATTTTATTTATTGCATTCTGCCCAATTCTAACTAGACTGGCACAAGTAGTCGGGTAGCAAATACGTCGGTATCAATGCACTGCCCAATGCTGTGTAAGGGCACCAAGCAGGAAATTAGCAGACAGTGACATGCTGGTAAACACAAGTAATCTAGCAGCCCTGCTTGACTGAAGAGGCTCATAACCACCCTAGCAATGAAGCAATTACCTTAAAATCAGTTTAGACTAACCTCTATTTATTGGCACAGGAGCGCTCGTATCCATGCATTCCGTCTTTGGCGCCAAGAGGCTTCCTGAAGTGAGAAGATGTATTGTACATTTTGAGATCGGTAGAATAGCACTTCAATATCCTTTTTTCTTCCTTTAAGCAAAAAATTATTCTAACAAAGCTTTCTCAGTTTAATAACAACACAATGAGCTATCACAAGAGGCAGTGTTTGCATATTTTTCAATTCATTGTTAAATTAGCACACCGTATCAGCTTTCTTGAGTGGTCGTCACATGTGTACACTATTGTACCATATTCCGTCCAAGCATTTTTTTTTCAGCATTGTACAGGTCCTGACCATTTGCCCGATGCAAAATTTAAGCTTTTACTGGAAAAAATCCTAAATACAGGCCATTTTACTGCCTTTCAATGGCCTATAAAAATGTTAGAAATGGCTGATAATCGACGAATGCATTATGGTGTAAAACTTCTTTCTCTTCATTTACCTGAAAAATTTTGTTGTGCTTTCATCGGAAAGGAAGAGTGTTCTTACCAGTGCCTTTTATGACATAGTTTGGCACTTTGTGACCAAGTTCACATGGTAATAACGGAAGCAAAAACCTTTCCGTTGAAAAACATGTTTCATGAAATTAACTTCTTTCTTATTTTGAAGGGTCTTCAACTTTTTCAAGAGCAATGGCAAGTGGTCAAGCACCAAGGTTAGGACAGCTGCTGACTGTATAATGTTGTGGCAACATATGTTTAAAGGCTTTTCACCATAAATGTAATCGTGTTTTTCTGCCATCCGCTTCATACGTTCCACTTCATCTTTTAATTCCCGATTTTCTTCTTGAAGTGCCTTTACCTGAACAGTACAGGTGCTGCCTGGGTTGATATCTGAAATAAAAGAAAGCATCTATTTTTTTAAAGACATACAAGAACAATTGGTTTAGCAGTATCACGCGCACGAAAATTATCTGTGGGCAGTGCATTTTCACAGACTGTCATCGAAGTTATCAACATAATGCCTTCTTACAAACATGCCTTAATTCAATATTGCCAATGGTAGTTGACAAACTATAAAAGCACCATTAAATCAGGCCTTTGGCAATACCAGTTATTCGGTTGCTTGATTCCCAACTTATTCAAAGATTAAAACTGGACAACCAGTGATCAGTCAGCCTGCATGGTTGTTTGATGAATAATATTCGAATGTTCAGATGTCCCGATATTTTTGTTTACTCCACACCGTTGAACGATTTCAATGGAAACCTTATTTAAAAATATATAAACACAGACAATGATCCCTTTAGAATAAAAACAGGAACAGCGCAACACAGGGCGAGCGAGTAAAGAGCACAGCACAGAGCGCTGTCCTGTACTCCATGATGTGCTGTCCCTGTCTTTATTCTAAACAGGAACCAACCAGCCCCACTGAACACAATGCTAACAATGATCACTTGCTTCATCATCATCAGCCTGGCTACGCCCGCTGTGGGGCAAACGCCTCTCCCATACTTCTCCAACTACCCCGGTCATGTGCTAATTGTGGCCATGTTGTCCCTGCGAACTTCTTACTCTCATCCGCCCACCTAACTTTCTGCTGCTCCCTGCTACGCTTCCTTTCTATTTGAATCCAGTCCGTAACCCTTAATGACCATCAGTTATCTTCCCGCCTCATTACATGCCCTGGCCAGGCCCATTTCTTTCTTGATTTCAACTAAGATGTAATTAACTTGTGCTTGTTCCCTCACGAAACTTGCTCTCTTATCCCCCTTAATGTTTATTTATTTATTTATTAGTTACCTGCATCGCCCCGTAGGGCATTACAGCAGGGAGGTTACAAACTTTAATCAATACATCAACAAATTAGTTCAATGCGTGGTAAAAAGCATCATTTTCTGTAATATATACAATGGTCGATGGCAAACTGTTCCAATCTCGAACAGTTCTAACAAAAAAAGAATAACGGAAGACGTCACCCCTACAAGAAAATTCCCTGACCTTCAAACAGTGGTCAAGTCGCCTAGATATATAATGTGGTGCCTGGATATATTTATCGCGGATTATGCCTGTTTTAGAATAATAAATATCGTGGAAAAATTTTAATCTAATATGCCTTCTACGATCCTTCAGCTCTTGCCATGGCTACGCCCATCATTCTTTCCATAGCTCGTTGCATCGTCCTCAATTTAAGGAGAACCCTTTTCATAAGCCTCCAGGTTTCTGTCCCGTAGATGGGTACTGGTAAGACACAGCTGTTACACACTTTTCTCTTGAGGGATAATGGCAACCTGCTGTTCACGATCTGAAAATGCCTGCCAAACGCACCCCAGCCCATTCTTATTCTTCTGATTGTTTCAGTCTCATGATCCGGATCCACGGTCACTACCTGCCCTAAGTAGATGTATTCCCTTACCACTTCCAGTACCTCGCTGCTTATCGTAAACTACTGTTCTCTTCCGAGACTGTTAAGCATTAGTTTTCTGCAGATTAATTTTTAGACCCACCCTTCTGCTTTGCCTGTCCAGGTCAGTGAGCATACATGGCAATTGGTCCCCCGAGTTCCTAAGCAAGGCAATATCATCAGCGATTCGCAAGTTACTAAGCTATTCTCCATTAACTCTTATCCCCAATTCTTATGCTGTGTCCAGTCCTGTACATTTGTGAGCCAATTTTTATTTGTATTTACTTATACAGAAAGAAGTGGCGAGCATGGCCAGTACTTTGTAGCGATGCCTTTTCTCGATGCCAATGCCTTTCAGTGCTTTTCGCATTTATGAGTGGCCTCTTTTAAAGCTCCGCCCGATACACAGCCTCGCTTGACCACTCACAAAAGCGATGAGCACTGAAAGGCATTGTTATCGGGAAAAGGCATGGAGGAAGGAGAGCGTAGGAGAGGCGCCGGCCAACACAGACGTGTTGGAGGTAGTGTGACGGAAGTCGCATGCTGTTTTTCGCAATGCAGCACTGGTAATGGTGCCCCAAATGAAAACCTTGCCATAGCAACCATGCCCCTTAAGCTCTCGCTGCTGTGCTAGGCCTCTGAAAAGTGAAATAAGCATGTTCGACATGCGTCTTTCTCGCAGCACATTATGTTCGCAAGACAAGCTGACTTTGAAGCGAGGTGTGTAAGCTTGAAAGATGTTTTGGGTCTGTGAGTGCAAGTGTCAGCAACAGACATACTCAAGTATTTGCGGTGCAGGTCTTTGTCATCTTCTTCAACATGCCCCAGATGGGCACAGGATCGCGTCTGCTTCACTAAAACTGATCAAGAAGTTTCACAGGCATTGTTCTGATGCGCATCAGCAGCACACACTTCAGGCAGCTCATAGCAATGCAAGTTCAAAGCTCGTGCCTAACTGTTCTGGCGAGCTGAGTGGAGGCACAAAGGGAGATGGCACACCAACATGGCTGCATTTCCGGCTTCAAAAATGTGGGGTGCGAGACTGGGCTAGTTGGTATTCCATGGTGAAGTAACTAGCGCAAGAGTGGACACTAAAAGGCGACAAGGACAGGCGCTTGTCCTTGTCATCTTTTTAGTGTCTCATTGTCTCATGTCCACCCTTGCGCTAGTCACTTCTTCAAAAATGTGACGTCAAGCCCTCCTACTTTGTTTCTTTCCTCCATGGGAAAAGGCATTGCTACAAAAACCGGCCCATGCTTGTCTTGACTAAGTAAGACTGGTTAAGTACCAACCTAGTTTACATAATGAGCTTATTTGCAACTAGTGATAAATGAGGGTTAGTTATTAAATTTACAAACAACTTTTTTGGTAATAGTGTAATGAACAGCCAGCTATGTCATCTAACCTTTCAATCTCCCTCCTGTACTATATATACAGCTTGTCCCACATAGCTTGAGCCAAAGTTTTAAAAATGAAAGGCACTCCGGACGCAAGTTGAACCAAATTCATAATGTTGGCACTGTTCTAGAGTTACTCAGGCTGTTTTTTTTTATTTTCCCCTTAACTAACGGATTATTTGTGTTAAATTAATCAACTTTTTAAGTATTGGCTGCAGACCCCAAGTGTGAGATGCAAAGTTGTAGGGCATTTACAGAAACCTCTCAATAAATTGTTTCCAACACGGTATATTTCACATGGCCCCTTTTTCCGCGTTCCAAAGAAAGCCCACAACATATGAAAAAATACCATGTGGCGGGGCACTTGTGCACTGTTATTGTGCTGCTCTGATGCGTGCGATGGATGAACAGTGTCGGCTGCAGTGAGACTGGCCCGCAAGAGGGTGTTATGCCTGGTGTAGGTATCCGGGCATGCGGCTGTTATTGCAGGACGGTGCAAATGCATGCTGCTGGCCAAATGTTGCCAAAGCGATAAAGCATCTAAGGCCACAAAAGAGAAAAGATGAAAGCAGCATTTTGATTCTGCTTGAAAGAAGGAAAGGGCGAAGTGCGTGGGAATGATGGAAAGCAATTACTGCTGCTGGAATTTTGCCTTTGTACACAAATGACCTTGAAAAAGTTTTCAAATTGAACGATGATGCTACAACTTTAAACCTTAGGGCTCGAATAACAGCGGATAAGTCGCATGCGGACAAAACTAACTAATGGTAAAAAAACCTTGCCTATATTCAAGGAAGATTACACATGTATTCTTCAGACAACTCTTTCCATACTGGCCCCGTCTGCTCTCTTTCTCGCACTTACTGTCTACCAGACTTTTTTTTTTATCTCGCACCCCACGGATGCACATCACTTTGTGGTCGCAGTATCGGGTGGCCGCGTCTGGCTTCACACTTGTGCACCGTCACCAGCGTGTCAGTCCCCGAGAGAGTGCGCCCACAGGCTGTTCCAGTTTACCGGATGTAGATCATACCTTATGTACCTCGTCTGAACCAATTCCAGCGAACTGCAATGTTGGGGGCGAGGACTTACGGAGTCGCCATCTGTCAGAAGCTCCTCCCTTGCGTAGTATGAGATCACGCGGCGCGCTCCTCATAGGTTTCGCTTACAGCGCTAAAAAAAAAACACCACGTGGCGGCCCTCCTCAACATTTATGTAAGTACTCTCACAACGAGGGAAGTTTTTGACTGTCGATATAATAATCTTGGGCAAACTGAAAGCACAGAATTGTTTACAGACACTATCTCTTTGCCGAATACATATGTACAGTGAGCGCCACTGCACGCGGTCGCCAGGATGGAGTCTCCCTAATTGTGTGAAAGGTAGGCAAATGCTGCGAATAAACTATGCGAAATATGTTCTTATAGTGGGCTGTCTGTGTAACCAAATGGGGCATAACAGAATGAAGCCTCAATGCAGCGATCGCACGGGTTCGCAGCGACCGACTGCACGTCTGCATGCATGTCTGTGAACAATGTTTTGCTTTCGCTGTGAGCGCGTTTTCGCAGCGTGCCGTGAGCTTTAGGCTGCAGCATATGAGCATTTTACAGTACAATGGCAATCTTTGTTGCATGGACGCTATCACAACTGTTCAAAAATAATTTTGTGATAGAGATTTCGACACCTACGGTGACTGTGATGTGCCATCGCAACGATTAAATCTTTTTTTGTCTTCTGAATTCTTGGACGTTCCAATATTATTTCTCAAGTGGCATCGAACTGTATGCTTATCGGTCTTCTCAGCGTACGATTTCCCTGGGCTTCTTCGTCGTAATCCAGTGCAATAATTCAGAACACAAACGTGACCATATGCCATGCCTTTTTTTTAATGTGCTTCTTGCCGCTCCCTTTCCGTTCCAGTGAACTTGCCAGTATCTAGCGTCAACAAGTTCATAGACCAAAACCGTCACGACATTAGCTAGGCAGTGGGCGCGGGCAAGCGTCTCGGTGTGCGTTTTCTGCTACTCACCGAACATCGCGCAGTGCTGACACCATAGCAGAAATCTTCCTCGCACCTGTTTGCTGCATACCGGAGTTGTAGGTGATGGCTGTCTGCCACTTCTAAGTTTCGCGAGTCAAGCTTCATGTGGCTCTTTGTTCTGTGGCTACGTGTGAATAAGGCTGACACCAGGCTCCACTGCGTACGTCCGGCACAACGGCACCGAGCAGCAGCCTACCATGCTGCACGCTTCCAAAGGCAGCCACTACCTATTAGAGTGCTTTCAAATGTTGTCAAGCGGTAAAGCCTCACCACTTAATCAGAACTGTAGCGCAGGTGGCACTTTAAACTTTCATTTTCAGCTCGCTTCGGTGCTTCCAATGCAGCCGATGCGGCCACTGTGTCCACGTGACCTCTCATATGTCACGTCACGCCGATGGTGGCATGAGCTTTTCCAGTTGTGGAGCTCGCCCCCAATATCCAGAGCTCCTCAGGCACACACATCCCTGCGTGTTCTCTACAGCAACGCTATTCAGCTGTGACCAACGTTGAGCAGCGGATATGGCTTACTCCAATGAGGAAAGGGAGGATATGGTTTTGGCTCTAGGTGCGTCAAGTGGACATAGAAGGCATGCACTTTAGCTATTTCCACACTGGCATCCAGGTAAGCATCTGAGCTCAATGATGATTGTGCATGCATATGAAACGCTGACAGACTGGGACTTTTACGAAAAAGCAACATAAATCTTCAATCCTGGACGAGGACGTGGAGATAGATACTGTGTCAGTTTTCTTCAGACCCACATGCAAGTGCTCGTAGTGTGGGTGCTGAAGCTGGAGTGCCAAATTCTTCAATGTGAAGAGTACTTAAGAAGAGGCAGCCTCATCCATACCACATGCAGCTGCACCAGATGTTGGAGCCCCGCTATTTCAAAAATCGAAAGCACTTTGCAAACTGGATTATAATCAAGGTGGAAGATTATCTTCTGCCGGGCTTTGCCAACAAAACATTGTGGACTGATGAAGCTACCTTCTCATGTAATGCCCACGTGGACATCCACAACACTCACTATTGGAGCAATGAAAACCCTCACTGGGTTTTGAAGACATTACCAATATCAGCGGTCGGTTAACGTGTAGTGTGGAATTTACGGTGGCACTATCATTGGCCCCCTGTTTTTTAATAACATGCTTACAGGCGAAACATATGAATGACATCCTTGATGGGGCGCCTGAGGATTTTCTTTGCCGAGTTCCATTGGATAGGATCAAGGATATTTGGTATCAGCATGATGGTGCTCATGCACACGGCAGCAGCAAAGCTTGCAAATGGCTGCATGAATTATTCCCGCAGCAGTGTATTGGACAGCATGGGCTCATTGCTTGGCCAGCATGGTCGCCAGATTTAACTCCCTTGCTTTCTTTCTCTGGGGCTACATCAAGGATCAAGTATACCGGACACCAACTACATCAGAGAACCTAAAAGAAAAAGTAAGACAAGTTTGCAACTCCATCCCTGATACCATGATCAAGAACGGCTTGGAAAATGTGCCTATGAGATGGTGACCTCTTCGAACACGCATTATAATCGAAAGGCACTTTTTGGATTGAAGGTCACTGCAAAATCATTCCGGCCCTAACGCCGCCTCCCCGCCCAACCCCATTACACTCCATCGGCAGGCCGCCAGCTCGTGTCCATTTCAAGAATAAAAAAGAAATAAAGCTATCTTCTTGTTCTCTTTCGTCTCCTTAGATGCTTTATCGCTTCGGCACCGCTCAGCCAGCAGCATGCATTTGTGCCGTCATGCGATAAAAGCCGCACGCCCAGATACCTACACCAGACGTAACGCCCTGTCACGGGCCAGTCTCGCTGCAGCCGACGTCTTCATCCATCACACGCTTGAGAGCAAGCAACACAATAACAGTGCACCATTGCCCCGTCACATGGTATTTTTTTATATTTCGCAGGCTTTCTTTGGAATGCGGAAGAAAGGAGCACGTGAGATATATCGTGTGAGTGTGTGTCCTTTTTTGGGGGGGGACTTCGAGAAAGCATTTGATAACGTTCCTCATGAACGCCCGTTTCTAAAACTTTCATGCGTTAATTCTTTTGCTTTTGAATGGATTTGTGACTTTCTAACTAACTGCCAGCAATTCGTGCGCGCCAATAAACAGTCTTCTGCCTACCTTCCTGTCAGCTTGGGCGTGCCTCAGGGCACGATCCTCGGCCCACTATTATTCCTAATATATATCAATGATTTACCGAGTGATATTTCTTCTAACATCACACTTTTTGCAGACGACTGCATGCTACATATATCGTCCAGTTAACAACCTGTCTGACATTCACTCCCTTCGGTCTGACTTTCAACGGATCGAAATCTGGTGCAACGAGTAGCTCATGTCACTAAACACAAATAAAACATCACTACTTTCTTTTCATTGCCAGCAATATTACTCATCACTGAATTATTTGATCTATAACTTCGCAATTTCATGTGTAAGTGCGTACAAGTACGTAGGTGTTCATTTGTCATCACATTTAACACGGTCCTTTCATACAATGCACACTACTAATGAAGCTAACCGCGTTCTTGGTTGTTTACATCGTAACCTTTATCTACCACATCTTTCTGTCCTACTTCTCGCCTATCACACAATAATCTGACCAAACTAGAATACACATGTACTGTTTGGGACCCTCACCAAAGTAACCCTAATAAAATGCTAAAATCTGTACAGAACCATGCAGCCAGATTCATTTTCTCAAAATGCTCATACCATTCTAGTCTCACCGAACTAAAATCTCGTGCAAACCTTGGAAGTCTTTCAGCCCGCCGCAGAATAGCACGTCTGTGCCTATTGTTCAAGTTTTATCACACGTCACCTTGTACTCCTGCCATCAAGTCAGCAGCAATCACGAAACAGCTGTATACCCACCATCTGCTCGAACCACTGTGAATCTTTCTTCATTTTTTGTCAAAACATTGCAAGATTTGAATTACCTTCCCTCTGACGTTGCGCTCCTCTCCAGTAGCACCGACTTCAATACAGTAATAAAAAAATTGTATATAACACCTAATGCATTTGTAAATAGCCCACCCCTCATGTAAAATCCCTTTACTGGGGCCTTTGCGATATTGTAAATAAATAAATATTACTTCTTTTTCATAAATGCGTGACCATCCACCTGTAGAAGACCGGCAGCTCGAAATACGAATACCTTACAGTGTGAATGCCCCAGACACGCTTCGGCCTCCGCGGCCCCAACTCACGGGCCGCCCTGCTTCCAGCTTTGATCCTCCCGCACCCCTTGGGTGCCCTGGAGAACCTGCGCCGCCTCTTTTGTTATAATATCAAGTGCTCTTCTGAAGCGTTCGTTTGCCGGTTACATGTCCCCTCCGGGAGCAGTGCTTGTAAAAAATCCTCCAATCTCTTGTCGCGACGATAAAAGCGGCCCGCGACTTTTATGCGACACCAGTCAGAACTTTGCTGAAATATCGAGCAGAATGACTGATAAGCGGGCAAGCTGGCACGAATTTGTGGCTAGGCTGTATTACATTGCGCTGCTCGGGCATACGTATGAAAAATGTCAAGGTCTAGCACACAAACTGGTCGCGTCGATCATATTCGCTATGAGATGCTTTTTTTTTCCCGTGTCTTAGTGATCAATTGATTGTACGTGCAACACGCTACACCGGCAACCTGGACAGCGCATAAACTTTTCTGAGACAGGTTCCGTGTAACGTGCCTTTAGTTGGGATGCATCATGTAACCACGCAAACGACAACGGACGAGGAAAGAAACACACAGGACAGGCGCGGATGTTTCATCGTCCGTTGTCGTTTTCGCGGTTACATGATGCATTCCAATATCGACCACCAACTAGCCCGCCTCTCCCTGTTAAATATGTTACTTTAGTAGGGACAGCCGTCAAAAAACACGAGATGTACTCACCGAAGGCAAGGAGTACTGCCGGGTCCGGTGGCGCTCCTTCTTTCCAACTGATGAGTTGAATACTTCTTTAATTGACCCCTGCTGCGATATGAGACGGAAGGCCACATCCGTGTCGGCCAAAGCATTCACGGGATACACATCCCACTTGTTATCGTCAACTCACTTCGCAAGGACGTGAGACATCTTACGCTCCAGCTGTCCGAGCAAACAAACGCACGTGCCGAGGCCGGAACATAAAATAAAGAACCAACTTGACGGGAGGCAACTAACAAAAATACGCACGAAATGGCGACGGAAAAATGCAAACACGGCGCAAACGAAAGAGATGGTATCAGTGTTTCCTGCTCACTTTTTAGATATGGCTGTGTTTGGCTTAAAATTATTTTTTTTAAAACTCATAACAAAAGCTTGAAACAAAACTTTAATAAATGTTTGCGGCCCTGTGAGCCACACACTATTGCCTAATAATATAAAATGCATTTTCCAGACCTACCTCTTGGATACGCTGATCTAACGTTTCACTGTTGAGTCATTGAGCGTCGAGGCAGTTGACCGTCTGGCAACGCTTTAGGTTTTCTAGCCAGCGGGTGCACTACTACGTGATTGTATGACTACTCCGCTGTACTCCGCATTCGCTGTTCGCTATGTTTTACTTGGGTGTTGCGCTCTATATTTTATCGTAAAGTAATCGTGCAAGGCCCAGCGCCGTTCACGAATAATGTCGCCGAGAAGACAATTCGGAAATTACTTATGGGACCCGTCCATCGACGTGCCCATACGCTCAAAATAGGTTCAAAAACGTACATCAGTCGGTGCTTCGTCTGCCGCGTTGGACAGTGAACTGGGTTCTACTGATGCAAGTGAACAGAATTTCTGCGAAAACGAAGCAGACGCTGACGCAGGCCACATCGCACCATTCCCTTCAATTGACGCTGCAACTGAAGACTGTCATCCATTGGAAAGCACGCATGAAACCTTGTCTACCTCGTCGTCTGAGAGCAGCGAATCGGAATGTGACGCTGATTGCGCTGACGTGTATCCTGACCCCGGCGAGCAGCATTTTCCGAGAGCCTGGAAGGATGACTTGGTAAGCGTTGTGGTGTCAGGCGTAATTTCCAGATATTATTTTGTTGCTGTGACGTCTTATTTTGCCCCGCTGTAACGCCTGCCGCAGGTTATCTCCTGAAGCTTATGCAGCGTAGTGACCGAGTCGTATAGTGAAAATATTGACGTGGTGGAATGAAGTAGGGAGCGTACCGATGCGATCATTGCTCGCAGCAGTTATTTCTCCCAATTAAGGAGAAAACCGCGCTGTTAAATTCATATTACTGATGTAAACACAGTTTACATCAGTAAACTGTGTTTACTGATGGTAAAGCATTAGTAAACCGGTGCTGGTAACGTGGAGCTGAGGCAGGAACAGAGCACCGCAGAGCCTTAGAATACGTAATGTGCTGATGGAATTTCCTAGGGTTTTCCTTTAACGTTCAGGCGTTATCTTGGCGCCTGTTCTAGCATATATACATAATGCGTGCGTGCGTTCGTGTGTGTGTGTGTGTGTGTGTGTTTGTTTGTTTGTGTGTGTGTGTGTGTGTGTGTGTGTGTAATTTTGTCGTGTTGTGGCCAAAGCCTGCTTTTTTTGGGGTTGTTTGCAAATGAAGCCCTCAAATCTTCCTTGAACATCTGTCGTTATTTAATAGTACTCCAAAAGTACATGTTAAAAATATCTGCTGTCCCGAAGCACACATTTCATGGCAAGACAGTGCTTAGTCTCACTGTGCTGCATGTACCATGGCTGCTTTAAAGAGGTTTCTTTGGTGGCCATCTGGTGTTCACCATGCACAGTTGGCATCTGAATTATTTCGAGGCAGGTTCACAAAGTAAAAGGGGTAGCTTAAAATGGTGCATTAAAGTTAGTTGCCAGGTTAAGTAACATGTTAGCCAGTATAAACTCAGTGCCACAAGATAACTCATGAAGCCCTTGTCATGGCAGGACTTTCTGTCCAATTTACTGTGCAGGTAACAAAACAGGCATCTACAAGTGTATGATTGTAATGTTGTACTTTTTCTAACACCACCATTGTTTGCTACCATGCCTCTCTGCTTAGGATGAAGACCTGTTTCCTGGAGCCCAGCTTACGAAAGCCGAAAGCCTCTTAATGGTCATCGCCCACAGCTTGCGCCATGGCTGCTCAAAAGAAGCCACCGATAGCTTAGTGCAGCTTCTCAGAGCTCACTTGCCAGAAGGTGTCGCGTACCCAACATCAAAGTATACTTCTTTTTTGACACTTTGCCGGATCCGAAAAGCAGTATGCTAAGCACTTATACTGTAGTGTGTTCTTTGGGTAAATTGGTTAACTACCAGAATTACCAGGAAATGATGTGGTTGGCAGTCAGTGCAATGTGAACTATGCGAGTGGCAGCTTACTGAAAAGCTCATCATTTTTTCTTGTAATGGATCTGAAGGGCCAAATTCCAGATGTGTTAGAATCAGGAAAGCTGCAATGCAGTAGAACAGGCACTTCCTTTGATGTGTGTGACATCACAAAAAGCTATCAGTACAAGTTGCCTGTGACTTCGAATGACATTACATTGACATTGAATACTGACGGTGTGCCCCTTTTCGAAAGTTCTGATGCGAGCATGTGGTCTCTTCTTTTGATGATTAGTGAACTGCCATGCAAAGAATGTGCACAGACTCTTTTGTTGTCTGGGCTGTGGTTTGGCACAGGGAGGCCATCAATGAACTCTTTTTTTATACAGTTTGTGAAAAGAATGAATGAAATATCATCCACTGGAGTTGTTTGGAGGGACAGCAGGGGTGTATCGCACACGTCAAAGACATTTCCTGGTCCCCGTACAGTAGACAGCGTTTCCAAATGTGAACTAACTAGTATGACACAATTCAACAGTGCTTATGGTTGTGCATCGTGTGAGGACTCTGGGCAGGTTGTTTCAAAAGGAAATGGGTTTTGTCGTGTGTGTCTGCCAAGTGCTTCTGCAAACAAGCTCAGAACACGAGCCATTTTTGTGCCATGCACAAAAGGCCGTGCAGGCCCCTAGTTGTGGCATCAAAGTAGCAAGTGTGCTGACACTTCTTTCATTTTTTTTTCATTTAGTGAGGCCTTTGTAGTACACTACGTGCATGCCGTTTGTTCTGGTTTTGTTCGGGCAACAATGTTTATGTGGCTGAAGTCCAGACAGTGCCACCGATTTCATCTATGCCGACATCTTCCTGATGCAGACAAATGTCTTCTGAGCCTCGCCCCCATATGGGAGCTCACCAGGCTGCCAAGTTCTTTAAAGGACATAAAGGAGTGGAAAGCTGCCGGTTGGAGGAATCGGCTGCTGTTTTGTTCCCCAGTCACATTAATAGGATGCATTCTAGAAAGACAGTACAACCATTAGTTGAAATTTTTTGTGATCATGCATTACCTTCTTGACCCTTGCATCTGCATTCAGGAGCTTGCTACAGTTAGGAGAAAGATGAAGAAGTTTCTTCTTGAGTACCAGGAATTGTACGGTATCAAGTACGTGACATATAATGCTCTCCTCTTTTGCGTGTTGTCGACAGTGCCGTAAACTAGGGTCCTTTGTGGAGTCACTCTCTTTTTCCATTTGAATTTATGAATGGTACACTTAGACGCTAAGTCAATGGCATCAGATATCCACAATTTCAGATTGCCAACTGTAGCTGGCAAAATTAGATGTTTGCGTAATATTTTGTTTGAGATAAGTGAGTGATAGTTGTCCAAATGGCATGGTGAAGTAACATTTTCCTTAAACTACATAATAAAAGATGAGTAATATGAGATGCCATCAAAGGGCTTTAGACTTGCTTTAGCTATTCGCTGTCTGGAAGTTGCTCACAAGACCTTACAGTCACTTTCATCGCTTGTTACAAAATGAATACTGCAGCTGCATTTTGATTTTCCAACACCATAGAAAATGTTACATTACCTTGCAACAGAGTTCAGTTTTGTTGGAAAGCTCTATGGACTCTTTTGAATTAAGCACATCCTATTTAACCATGCTTGCTTTTGTTAAGTTATTACGTGATGTTGTGCCACATTTTTATGCATTGTTATGATGTGTGCTGTGAGCAAAAGTGAAATATACAGATTTTTTTCATGTATAGTATGCTTTTGTACACTTTTGCGATGCCTGTAAATAATAAAGAGCATTATATGTCTGGTTCCTTGAGTAATCGCTGCTTGGGGGAGTAGCACACAGGTTCACGAGTGGCCCCTCATATTATCACAAGCAATACATTGAAATCATGGGGTGGCACAGAACATGGGTAGCACAGAACATGCGTTTCATTTTCTCTTCATTTGCTTATCCACGTCTGCAAATCTGAAAATTGGTGCGGCAACACTGTGTGGCCAACAGCAGTCATCATTTGCATGCTAGATCTAACTTGCAAAATATAGGTCTATTGGGTAATATAAGTCCAAACAGTGTGACATATTTCAAATGAGCTTTTTCCTATGAGGACAAAAACACGTTTCTTATTCAACAATCACTTAGTGAAATAGCTAGGGTAATTGAAATGTACACTTGCAGCATGCTAACAAACATCATTAAACAGCATTGCACTTGTATCAATACAAGCAGGGGGCTTGTAAATCTGCATATAGACACTTACATTTAATAAGAAACAAGCAGTGCAATAGAGTGAGAGGTGTATTTTCTTTCATATTGTAGCAGACGGCTATCCTGACTCCCTTTAGGATAGGATGCATACTCATACTGTCACGAGTGTGACCTAGCTGATCCTCGGGCAACAATCACGATGGTTGTCAGTAATTTGCAGATAGTTGCTGTTGCCTTGCTGCAGTGTGCCTGTACTCTATCCCAATTTACACCTCTGGAATATTAAGAAAACATGGATGCCTGTTGAGAAAATGTAGAGCAGAAAAACATGGACAGACAAAAGAAACTAGATGACAAACAAGCATTCGTATCATTCTTTCTGTCTGTGTTTTCTCTGCTCAGTTTGTCAACATGTGGAACAACAAGCCCAAACAGCCACAAGCTGAAGAACGCCTGGCTTTCGTCATTCCATCTAATACCTGGTGTCACAGAGCCACTTTCGATTGCAATCAAGCCTGATATGGATCAAATTTGATTGCAATTGACAGTGACAGCTGATAACACTGTCCAATTAAGTGATCCTCATGGAGTTTCAGGTGTTGCAGGTCCAAGGGACTTGTCAAATTTGTCTAATGTGCTGTAAAAATTTCAACATAAAACATTTTTTAAAGGAAAATATTTCGTTTGTCATTGTGAACAGGGCCGTTATCATCAGCTGATTGTATGACACTGTTCTCGACCTATTCTTGCTCCTCATTATTATTCGCTCTATTATGCTATTCCTTCATTCTCTTAGTTTTCTGTTTCATTTCTATATTTATGATTTCAGTAGTCTTCAGTATGTAAACAATTGTCCTAAAAAAATTCAATGCTACTTATAGTGCTTGGATCCACACTAACCTTTGGCTAAGCATCGAGACACTGTATCAAACAAATGGTAGTCAGCCTATGATCGCGATAAAGAGGCTCGAACGCGATGCGCGTATTATTGATCCTAATGGAGCAAGATCACGATTGAAAGTGACCATGTGGTACCGGTGTAATCGCAACGTGAAAATACAACGAGAAATCAATTGGAAAGCATTCAACGGAAAAATCATTGGCAGTGCACAACGGAAATTCCGTTGAACTCTCGTTGTGGTGAGTCAACTGGTGTTGAAATTCCATGTACTTTGACTTGACTCAATTATAGTACAACAAATCGACAATGGAAATTCAACACCCATTTTCGTAAGGGTGACACCTTGTTCAAACCATGCTGTACCTGTCTCTCGCAGACGGCGAGGTTACAGGACTTGAAAGCTATTTGAATGTCATCGACGTAGACAGAGTAAAAGATGGCGGGTGGTAATGAAGCACGAAGCGTGTTCATCTTCACGATAAAGAGTGTGCAGCTGAGAACGCCTCCTTGGGGTACACCCGTTTCTTGCGTAAAAGGCCGTGAGAGTGCATTGCCGACTTTTACCCGGAAGGTACGATTTGACAAATAGCTTTTTATTATATTAAGCATATTACCGTGGATGCCCATTTCTGACAGGTCTCTTAAGATTCCGTAACGCCACGTCGTGTCATACGCCTTTTCCATATCGAGAAATATCGATAGGAAGAACTGTTTATGTATAAATGCGTCCCGGATATTTCCTTCAACACGTACGAGATGATCGGTTGTGGACCGCCCTTCTCGGAAGCCGCACTGATGCGGATCAAGCATTTTGCTCATTTCAAGGAAATGGATGAGTCGCCGATTAATCATTTTTTCAAATACCTTACAAAGGCAACTCGTGAGGGCGATCGGGCGGTAACTTGCCACTAAGGAAGGATCTTTGCCTTGTTTTAAAACAGGAACCACAATGGCTTCTTTCCATGCAGTTGGGAGGTATCCTGCAGCCCAAATGGTGTTGAAAAGTGTGAGTAGTGTAACTTGGGTATCACTGGGTAGGTTTTTGATCATTTCATACATGAGTCTGTCTGATCCAGGTGCAAAGCTCTTGCATGAGCTCAAGGCAGCTCTGAACTCGGCAATACTGAAAGGGCAGTTGTACGATTAATTTTGTAGACATTTTCCTTTGAGTGGCTTACATTCTTCTATTTGTTTATACTTTAGGAAGGATTTCGAATAATGTTTTGAACTTGACACACTCTCAAAGTGTTCGCCAAGTGAGTCTGCCTGATGTTGCAGCGTATCACCCTGTGTGTTTACGAGAGGGAGTGAATATGTTTGTCTGCCTCTAATTCTATTTACGCGGTTCCAGACTTTCGCCTCATCTGTAAACGAGTTGATGTTCGATAAAAACTTTTGCCAACTCTCTCTTCTGGCCTGTCGGCGGGTTCTCCTGCCTTGAGACTTAACTTTCTTGAAGTTAACAAGATTCTCTGCAGTGGGCGAAGCACGTAGCAACCCCCACGCCTTGTTTTGATTCCTACGTGCGACTCTACATTCATCGTTCCACCACGGGACATGCCGTTTGCATGCCGAGCCACTTACTTCACGTATGCATTTACATGCGGCATCCATTATAAAGGCTGTGAAGTATTCCACAGCAGCATCGATTTCTAAAGAACACATGTCATCCCATGATATACTAGTTAAATTTCGGAATTCCTCCCAGTCTGCTGTGTCAATCTTCCACCTAGGAGCCTGTGGTAGATATTCATTTTCTTTAAGTGTTCTTAATAGTATGGGGAAGTGGTCGCTTCCGTAGGGATTATTTGTAACTTCCCATTCGAGTTCGGGCAGTATAGACGCGGAAACTATACTAAGATCTATTGACGAAAAGGTTCTGTTTGCAAGAGAGTAATATGTGGGTTCTTTCTTATTAAGAAGGCACGCTCCAGAAGAAAAAAGGAACTGCTCAACGAGACGACCTCGCGCATCAATACGAGAGTCTCCCCACAAGCTGCTGTGTGCATTGAAATCGCCAAGAACAAGATAAGGTTCTGGCAATTGATCTATCAAGGACTGAAATTTATGTTTGTTTAGTTGGTAATGCGGGGGTACGTAAATCGAACAAATAGTGATGAGTTTGTTCAGCAGGACAACTCGAACCGCTACTGCTTCGAGGGCCGTTCGTAGCTGTAAACATTGACACGCTATGCTTTTTTGAGTTACAATGGCAACACCGCCAGATGATGCCATAGCATCATCGCGATCTTTGCGGAAAGTAATGTGCTGTCGAAGAAAATTAGTGTGTTTTGGTTTTAAGTGTGTTTCCTGTAGACACAGCACTTTTGGATTGTGTTTTTGAATGAGCTCTTGCACGTCATCAAGGTTTCTGAGAAGACCTCTTCGGAGACTTAATTGCTGACATGCAACACCCTGATCGACTATTATGGCAACACCCCCCGAGGAGGAGAGTGCATCATCACGGTCTTTGCGAAAAGTGGCATATTGCCTTAGGAAGTTGGTCTGTGTTAATTTTAGGTGTGTCTCTTGAACACACAGCAACTTGGGATTGTGTTTGTGTAGGAGTTCTCTAATGTCGTCGAGGTTATGGAGAAGTCCTCGAACATTCCATTGTAGTATTTGTGTATCCATTATGCTATATGTGTAGGATGCTGTGTGTTTAAGAGACTGAGATCAGTTCACGAGCGCTTTGCAGGCGCCGTGACGGGAGTTTTGTCTTTTTTGGAGCGGTCGAGTGATGCTCGCCGCTCCTTCGGCGCTGGTGGCGCCGTCTGACTGGTCGTTGTGTCCATCGCCTCTTGCGAGGCGCTGGACACGCGCTCTTCCGAGCGCTTGTTTGGCGAGAAGGCCTCGGCACGCTGGACGAGGCCTTTGGGGGCACCTGCCCGGAGGTGGATGGCCCCTTCTGCTGGGGTGACGGAGCAGCGCTAGCTGCAACCGCCGTGGGGGCAGGTGGCATAACTGCCGACTCACTGCTTGTGGGTCGGACAGCTGCCGGGAGCCGTTGTGGCGCTGCCCCCTGACGCGCCACATCGGCAAAGCTGTTTGGCAGGTTGAACACCCGCCTGCACGCTTCTTCGAATGAGAGGTTCTCCTTTACTTTAATTGTTACGATTTCTTTCTCTTTTTTCCAGGATGGACAAGACCGCGAGTATGCCGCGTGGTCCCCATCGCAGTTTACACAGTGTAGAGGTTTATCGCAGGATTCAGTGGGGTGTTCGTGTGAACTGCACTTAGCACAGGTCAATCGGCCTCGGCAGTTTTGTGAGCTATGGCCGAATCTTTGGCACTTGAAGCAACGGAGAGGGTTAGGTATGTACTGCCTAACTCGTATCTTAATATAACCTGCTTCTATTGTTTCTTGTAGCACACTGGAGCCAAATGTGAGAATTAGGTGTTTGGTATCGATTTCTTTCCCGTCGCGCCTGATTCTAATTCGTTTTACATTGATGATATTTTGGTCCTTCCACTCTTGCAAAAGTTCGGCCTCGGTCAGGTTCATTAAGTCATCTTCAGAGATCACACCACGGATGGTGTTCATGGTGCGGTGTGGGGTCACTGAAACAGGAGTGTCCCCAATAGACACTAGGTTACTTAGTTTTTGGTACTGGTTTTTGTCACGTAGTTCTAGGAGGAGGTCGCCACTTGCTAGCCTAGATGCATTATAGCCTGTGCCAATAGTTTCAGTTAGACATTTCGAAACCAGGAAAGGCGAGATCATTCTCGTTGTCTTTCCAGATTTCTCAGAATGAATGACTTGATAGCGGGGAAAGTTTTCAGTGTGCCGGCCAAAAAATTTAAATACTTCTTCGGTGCGCCCTCGCTTATGAGGGCGATCAGGGAGTTTTGGAAAGGAATAATCCATAAGGGAATGTTCAGTTTTCGGCAGTAACGGCAGCCGCCCTCCATGGAGCCCAACAAGGGGACGCCACAGGTCTTATAAGAAACAAGTCCTGCGGACGCCAACTGTACGTTTCCGCTATAACCAAATATGTACAACCAAGGTTGATTGCACCACACATGGTTAACCCTTGCTGCCGGGAAGAGCGGAAGTAAAGAAGAAATGAAGAGAAGACAGGAAAGATCAAAAGTTAGAGAGAAAGACGAAGATTGGACAGAAGGACAGGAAAAGGCAACTACCGATTTCCCCCGGGTGGGTCAGTCCGGAGGTGCCGTCTACGTGAAGCCGGGGCCAAAGGGGTGTGTTGCCTCCGCCGGGGGGCCTTAAAGGTCCGAACACCCAGCATCGGCTCAACCCCCAGGATCCCCCTTTCCCCGGACACGGCTAAGCCACGCACGGTTAGGCGCGGGAGGGTCCAACCCTCATGTGCTCGGGTACGTGGTGTCGCAACACACCAAACGCCTGCTTGCGCAGACGCCCCTGCGGGAGAGGTATTTAATGTGCTGAATAAAAGTAAGCTTGGAGTCAACTATAATACCTAGAAATTTGTGTTCTTTGTTAATAGGTATTTGATGTCCACACAGTTGGACACAAGGATCTGGAACAAGGCCTCTCTTTCTAGTAAAAAGAACACAAGAGCTTTTGTGGGGGTTGATTTTAAATCCGTTCGTGTCTGCCCACTTGGAAACCTTGTTCAAGCCCTGCTGCACCTGTCTCTCGCATACTGCGAGGTTACAGGATTTGAAGCCGATTTGAATGTCGTCTACGTAGATGGAATAAAAAATGGCAGGTGGTAATGAAGCACGAAGCGTGTTCATCTTCACAATAAATAGCGTACAACTAAGCACGCCTCCTTGTGGTACACCTGTTTCTTGTGTGAAAGGTCGTGACAATACGTTGCCAATTTTCACGCGAAAGATGCGATTCAACAAATAGCTTTCAGTTATTTTTAGCATATTTCCGCAGATGCCCATTCCCGAAAAGTCTCGCAAGATGCCGTAACGCCATGCTGTGTCATATGCCTTCTCCATGTCAAGAAATATTGATAAGGAGAACTGTTTATGTACATAAGAATCACGAATATATCCTTCAATGCGTACAAGATGATCTGTTGTCGACCTGCCTTCTCTGAAGTCACACTGATAAGGTTCAAGTATATTGTTGAGTTCAAGAAAATGCATGAGTCTCCAATTAATCATTTTTATGCGAAGCATATTACGAGAGCTCAACCCAGCTCCTCAGGCGCGGCGGTGTCGCCTTCAATACCACGTGACACCGTGACGTCACGACAGAGGAGAAACGGGGCTCCAACTCGCGCCGTCACTCGCGGCGTCGCGGTGCTATATAAGCAGCTGCGCTTGCATCTGCTAGACACTCACGAGGTGAGATGCCTCCTGGAGACAGAGCTGCTCGTTGGAATGAGAAGCGAAGGTTGCGGCGTGCTACAGAGACTGATTTTCTAGGTGGCTTTGGCTCAACTCTTGCAAGATGGGCTGGGTGGGAATCGAACCAGGGTCTCCGGAGTGTGAGACGGAGACGCTACCACTGAGCCACGAGTACGATGCTTCGAAGCGGTACAAAAGCGCCTCTAGTGAATGCGGTGTTGCCTTAGAAACGAGCTGTTTCTAAGGCTCAGGCGTGCGTCGCTTGCTTAGGCGCACATTTCGTTGCCGCGCCGAACGCTGCGTTGCTCGCCGCTCACCGCGTCCAATGCGGGGCGCGTAGTCGCTGCGCCGTAGCCCATTGGTAGCCCATTGTCTTACACCGCTTGGCGGGTCGACGGGAACGCTGTCGCGTTCCACTCTTGAAGGCGAAGCAGAGTAACGCATGAGTTCTTTCTTCGTCTAGCCGAACCAAATATAGCCAAGCAATAGCAGTTCACCAGGCTAAACAGTGGTTCAACAGCTAAAATAAAGGCTAGTATGCTTCGCATCGTGGGCTTAACCTTAGCTAAGCCACAGCCATTTTTTTCAAAAAGCTTGCACATGCAGTTTGTAAGAGCTATCGGGCGATAGCTTGCCGCCAGGGATGGGTCTTTCCCCGGCTTCAAAACAGGGACCACAATTGCTTCTTTCCATGTGTGTGGAAGGTATCCAGCAGCCCAAATAGTGTTGAAGAGTGCGAGTAATGTAACTTGTGTGTCAGAGTGCAAGTTTTTGATCATGTCATACATGACCCGGTCAGGTCCCGGTGCAGTGCTCTTGCATGAAATCAAGGCAGCTCTTAATTCGGCAATACTGAATGGCCGGTTATACGCCTCGTCATGTCTGCATTTCCGTAAAAATGGCTTGAGTTCTTCTATTTATCTGTATTTAAGGAATGATTCAGAATAGTGTATTGAGCTCGATACACGCTCAAAGTGTTCCCCACGAGTGTCTGCCTGGTCTTGCAAGGTATCCCCTTGGTCATTCACCAAAGGCAACGGATGGATTTGATGCCCTTGCAGCTTTCTCAAGCCATTCCACACTTTTGCCTCCTGCGTGTAAGAATTAATGTTGGAGAGGAACCTCACCCAGCTTTCTCTCTTTGCCTGACGTCGCGTCCGCCTTCCCTGTGATTTAAATTGTTTAAAGTGTATTAGATTTTCGGCATTAGGTGATCTGCGCAATACACCCCATGCCTTGTTCTGTCTCCTTCGCGCCTCTCTACAGTTTTCGTTCCACCAGGGAACACGTCTTCTTAGTGAACCACCATTCGTCTGTTGAATAAACTTCTCGGCTAAATCAATAATAACAGCAGTAAAATATGCAATGGCATCATCTGTAGTAAAATTATTTATAAAATCTGGTGATAAATAAGATGATTCCTTAAAATGTCCCCAATCCGCCGATGCTAGTTTCCATCGAGGAATATGCGGAGGGTTCTCATGCAAAGTTGTCAGGTTTAAAATTACCGCGAAGTGGTCACTTCCATACAATTTATTGATCACGGACCATTCTAGGTGAGGCATAAGAGAAGAAGAACCGATTGCTAAATCTATTACTGAATATGTGTTGTGTTGGACACTGTAATACGTCGGCTCCTTCTTGTTAAAAATGCAGGCATCACAGGTCAAAAGAACATTTTTAATTAATCGACCTCTAGCGCCGCATCGCGAATCTCCCCACATCGTGTTGTGGGCATTAAAATCACCCACGAGTATGTAGGGGTCAGGAAGCTGATTAATTAAGTTATGGAAATCGGTTTTTTTAAGTGAGACTTAGGCGGTATGTATAGAGAGCACACAGTTACCAGCTTGTTAAAAAGGATTGCCCGAACCGATACGGCCTCAAGGGGCGTCTGGAGGGCAATCTGTTGACAAGCTACAGATTTATCCGCAAAAATTGTAACACCGCCGGAGGCGTGAGCCTCGTTGCGGTCTTAGCGATAGATTATGTGCTGACGTAAAACGTTTGTCTGTGTGGGTTTCAGATGTGTCTCTTAAACACACAGCAACCTTGGATTATGTTTGTGTAACAGTTCTTTAATGTCGTCGAGGTTACATAAAAGTCCTCGTACGTTCCACTGCAATATTTGTGCTTCCATTATGATAATGTGTTGGGTGCTGTGTGTTTAAGAGATAAGCATTAATTCACGGGCCTTTTTCAGGTGCCGTGACGGGAGTTTCGTCTCTTTTGGAGCGGTCGAGAGCGCCTCGCCGCTCCTTAGGCGCTGGTGGCGCCGCCTTGCTGGTGGTTGTGTCCATCGCCTCTTGCGAGGCTCTGAACACGCGCTCTTCCGAGCGCTTTGTTTGGCGTGAAGGCCTCGGCACGTTAGACGAGGCCTTTGGGGGCACCTGCCCGGAGGTAGATGGCCCCGTCTGCTCGATTGGCGCAGCAGCGCTAGCTGCAGCCGCCGGGGGGGGGGGGGGCAGATGGCGTTACTGCCGCCTCACTGGGTGTGAGTCGGACAGCAGGCGGAGACCGTTGTGGCGCTGCCCCCTGACGCGCCACTTCAACGAATGTGTTTTTTGGGCAGGTAGGATACTCGCCTGCGTGCCTCCTTGAAACTAATATTTTCCTTGACTTTTATCGTCACGATTTCTTTTTCTTTTTTCCAGGATGGGCACGACCGCGAGTATGCGGCGTGCTCACCTTCACAGTTTACACAATGGAGAGTGTTCTCGCAAGCTTCAGAGGTATGTTCGTGGGCACTGCACTTCGCATAGGTTTGACGGCCTCAGCAGCTCTGCGAACTGTGGCCGAAACGTTGGCATTTGAAACATCTGAGCGGATTTATTTATTTATTTATTTATTTATTTATTTATTTATTTATTGGTACCTCAAATACCCCATTTGGGGTTTTACATGAGGGGTGGGCATATTTACATAATATTTTCAATAAATGCCTTGAACGATGAATGACTGGAGTGGTGCACCGCTTCAGCAGGCAGATGATTCCAGTCTTTCGCTGTTTGAATGAAGAAAGAGTTAAGATGAGCGGAGGTGCGAGCTGGAGGGGGATAAACAGCCTTAGAATGGCCATGACGGGATGAAGTGCGATGCGCAGGCGTGATGTCGGTCTGATGAAGTAGTGAGTGATAAAATTTGTAAAAGAGGCACAGTCTTGCTGTTTTGCGGCGCTGCTCGAGGGTTGGAAGTTTCAGAGATGATTTAAGTTTAGTAACGCTAGTGTGGTAAGAGTAGTCAGAATGAATGAACCTTGCTGCACGATTCTGTATGGATTCTAGTGCTGTTGCCAGGTTAGATTGGTGTGGGTCCCACACTGAGCATGCGTATTCTAGTTTGGGTCGAACGATTGTTAAGTATGCGAGTAGTTTTACTGAGTGCGGAACAAGACGTAGATTACGGCGCAGGTAGTTTAGTACACGATTGGCATCATTGCTAATGTTGCAAATGTGTGAGGACCAACTGAGGTTATTGGACAAGTTAACGCCTAGGTATTTATATGAAGTTACAGCACATATTTCCGAACCGGCGATAGTGTAATTAGCTGACATAAATGATTGGCGACGATGGAAAGTAAGTAGTGACGTTTTGTTGATGTTGAGGGACATTAGCCAATTATTACACCATGTTTCAATGACGTTAATGTCGGACTGGAGGGCGCGAGAATCAGCGTCGTTAGTAATAGGACGATAGATTACACAGTCATCGGCAAATAAACGAATTTTGGAAGAACAACCTATAGGTAAGTCGTTAATGTATATTAAGAAGAGTAGTGGTCCCAGGACTGTGCCTTGTGGCACGCCAGAGATAACGGGTGATAAGGTAGACGAGCATTGGTTAGCGTAAACGAACTGTTGACGGTTAGTGAGAAAGTTGCGTATCCATTGAAGAACATGAGGGTTAAGATTAAGACATGATAGTTTTAGAAAGAGCCGTTCATGAGGAACCTTGTCGAAAGCCTTTTGGAAATCTAGGAAGAGGGCGTCTATGGGTATGTTTTGATCAAGATGCGAGCTGATGTCATTAACGAATAGGGCTAGCTGAGTCTCGCAGGACATGCCTTTCTGAAAACCGTGTTGATTTGGATTAAAGAAATTAGCGGATGTTAGGAAGTTTACAATATGAGAATAAATTATATGCTCCATTAGTTTAGAACAAACACTGATGAGGGAAATTGGACGGTAATTGTGGCACGATGATGATGATCCTTTTTTTGGTACTGGAATTATCTTACCTATTTTCCAGTCTTGCGGCACCACTCCAGATGATAATGATTGCTGAAAGATATGACACAAAAATACACTAGAGATGTGCGCGGTGTTCTTAAGCATTTTGGAATTGATGCCGTCGATGCCGGCTGAGGATGTTAATTTGAGGGATTCGATTGGCTTCGTTATACCATGTGCTTCGATTGTTATGTCAGGCATCGTTGGGTTGTTGAGGTAAGGACAGTCTGGGAGGTCAGTGTTAGGTTCAGAAGTGAACACGGAAGAGAAGACAGAGTTTAGTACTTCAGATACTTTATGGTCTGGAACACGGTTATTATCGTTATCACATAATAGTAATGGTTTACGGTTATTTGGGTTAATGTATTTCCAGAATTGTTTGGGATTGTTTTGCAGCAAGTTAGGGAGTGTAGTTGAGTAGAAGGTTCGTTTAGCTGTTGCGGCCAAGGAATCAAACTCCTTTTCAGTGACGTAATATTTTTCCCAGGCCGGAGCGGTATTGGAACGCTTGGCTTTACGAAATAATCCTTTCTTTTTATTATTTAGTCGTTTTAATGTGTTGTTGAACCATGGGGACGAAGGTCGCTCTGTTAAAATGATGGTTGGTATGTAAGTCGTAGTGAGTTCGATCATTTTATTTTTAAAAAGCGTCCAGTTGGCGTCTACTGTGCGCTTCGGGAAATCTATAATGAACCAGTTGTAAAACTCGGTTAGTGCATTGTTGATGCTGATGTAATCACCTTTATCGTAGAGTGTTATTTTCTTTTTTGATTTTTTGCAATGAGGTAGCTGCCAGGATAATTCTGCATGTAGTACCGAGTGATCACTTAGTTCTGGTAGATGTGTTATAGAAGAAACACTGTCGGGATGGGATGTTAAGATAAGGTCGAGTATGTCAGAGCACTGTTCGTTTTTCCGCGTTGGGGTAGATACTAGCTGTGTCAAACCAAAGGTGAGGCATGTGTTAAGAAAATTACATTCAAGGTTATTTTTAGACAGTGTTATGGCTGGTTCGGACCATGTTATATCAGGAAAGTTAAAGTCACCTAAGAGGAGTAGTTGCGCATGATTAAATGACTTAGTAACAGTTTGCAGTGCCTCGTGGAAGTGAATAGTGAAGGAAGCATCTGCATCGGGGGGTCGATAGCATACACCGATAATAGTTTGTAGGTATGAAGAACTGCACAATACGAATAATATTTCCAGAGGTGAAGTGATATTGATAATGGAGCAACAAAGGCTACGATGGGCAGCTATCAGAACACCTCCTCCGCGTTTGCCTACACGATCTCGCCTAAAAATGTCAAAATCAGGAAGGAAAGAATTAAGCTCTGTGTTATCGACGGTAGAATTCAGCCACGTTTCTGTTAGTACAAGAAGCTTACAATCAGAGGAATCGATAAGGCTACAGAGTGCTTCGCGTTTGGGCAACAAGCTTCTAATGTTAGTATAAACGAATGATACAGGGGTGGTATATGGTTTTGCGATAGCGCGTGATGGTAGCTATGAAGTTGAGGTAACTCTATTTGTAGTGTTATCATACTTGTAAGTTCTGTTATCCACGATTAGTTTATCGTACCGCAGTTTGAAAGGTTTCTGTTGCGACTTGCCGAACTCGATTAGTTGTTTACGTGCATGCCGGGTGTTAGCTGAGTAGTCTTCCGATATGCTGTAGCTGGACCCTCTAAGTTGTTTAGCATTTGAAAGAATGTGTTGTTTTACTTTGAAATGAGCTAATTTGATAATTATGGGTCTGTTTCTATTAGAGCTATATCTGCCAATTCTATGAGCGCGCTTAATATCTAAGGGATCCAACTTGACATTAAGGTTAGAAGCACAAAGTTCCACAATTTTCTTCTCAGATTCTTGCCACGTTTCACGCTCAGTATCAGATACCCCAAAAAACACAAGGTTAGAACGACGAGCCCTATCTTCTGAATCGTTTAGTCTTGATGAAATGTCGGAAATGGCTTTAGTGTTTGTATCGACCACTGTCCTGATGCAATTAACTTCGGTTTTTAGTGCAGTTATGGCGGAAACATCACCTTCAATTTTTGTTAGTCGCCTTTTAATGTCGTCAAAAATTTTGTCGTTCTGCGATAGTTTATTTCGAATTGATTTCATTTCACTTAGAAGGGATGCCTGACCTGAGTTTATTTCCTCCAATGCAGCCATTATGTCACAGGATGCCTGCGTAGAAGTGGAACGGGTGTTAGGGCCGGGATTTGATTCTATGTCGCCAGAGAGAGAAAGAAGTTGTAAGATGACATACGTGCAGTCGCGAACAATGGTAATGCAGCAGCCTGGGCTTGGCAGCACTAGCAAAGCGGCATAGCGGGAACGACGCGCATAAATAGCGTAATTAGTTGTTACCTGTAATGCGAAGAGGCGTCGGGCGTCAGTAAACCGCATTGTCGGAGTGCTGCCAAGCCCACTGATGAGAGCGAGGGGGTGACGTGTTTTATGCGTGAAGGTTGATGTCTGTTTCGATGCGTCGGCTGAGGCAAGGTTGTATGAAAACGATAGATGCGATGAATTTCCGTTCAGGGGCGGTGCGGCGCAGTAGTCAACGGCGCTTGCGTCGTTTTCGGAGCACTGGAGGGTAGACGAAGTTGGCCCGTCTGTAACACCAGCGCGCTCAGGGTAGGGCAAGCCTACACCACGCACGAAGGCATACAGCTGACTGTAGACGTGAGGCGGCGCTGAACGTCGGTCGGCATTGGCACACCCGGGCAGACGGTAGAGGATGCTCCGCCAGGTAAGTGTATCCCGCAAGCCAACACACCGTAAGCCGGGCGTGCCCGCAGGCCTCGTGACGGCACCAGGAGAACAGCAGGTGCCAACGGGGAAGCAGAAGCCTGTGAGCACCTGTAATGCGAAGAGGCATCGGGCGTCAGTAAACCGCATTGTCGGAGTGCTGCCAAGCCCACTGATGAGAGCGAGGGGGTTACGTGTTTTATGCGTGAAGGTTGATGTCTGTTTCGATGCGTCGGCTGAGGCAAGGTTGTATGAAAACGATAGATGCGATGAATTTCCGTTCAGGGGCGGTGCGGCGCAGTAGTCAACGGCGCTTGCGTCGTTTTCGGAGCACTGGAGGGTAGACGAAGTTGGCCCGTCTGTAACACCAGCGCGCTCAGGGTAGGGCAAGCCTACACCACGCACGAAGGCATACAGCTGACTGTAGACACTTGGGCACATACGGCCTAACACGGAGCTTGATGTACCCTGCCTCGATTGACTCGGCAGGACACTTGATCCGAAGGTAATTATCAAGTGCTTGGTTGGGATTTCTTCGCCATCTCGCCTCATCTTAATTATTTTCACATTCATTACATTCTGTTCACTGAAGCCCTCCAAGAGTTCAGCCTCAGTGAGCTCCAGCAAGTCATCGTCTGACACAACGCCGCGGGTGGTGTTCGTTGTACGGTGCGGGGTTACTGTTATGGGGGTCTCTCCAAATGACACTAGTTGCGGTAGTTTTTCATATTGTTTTACATCGCGGAGCTCCAAGAGGAGGTCGCCGCTTGCCATCCTCGACACCTTGTATCCTGGACCAAAAAGATCAGTCAGGGACTTTGAAACAAGGAATGGTGAAATGTTTCGCACTGCTTTGTTTGGCTTTTCGGAATGAATAACGTGGAAGCGGGGAAAATTCTGGGTTTGGCGTCCGAAAAACTTGAAGACATCTTCGGTGCGCCCTCGTTTCGGAGGGCGATCAGCAAGGGAGGGGAAAGAAGTTTCCATGAAAAATGTATACATTCGGCAACAGCGCTGACCGCCCACCACGGAGCCCAACGAGGGGACGCGGCAGAGCTTGCATACAAGTCTGCACGACGCCAGTCTTACGCCGTCACTATAACCGAATATGGTGTACCCAAGGTTGGATAGCCACACAGGGTTAACCCTTGCCGCCAGGAGAAAGGAAGTAAATGGAAAAGAGGAGAAGACAGGAAAGATCAAAAAGTGAGAGATAAAGGCGAAGATTTGAGGAGAGAAAGACAGGAAGAGGCGACTACCGATTTCCCCCGGGTGGGTCAGTCCGGGGGTGCCGTCTGTGTGAAGCAGAGGCCGAAGACGTGTGTTGCCTCCGCCGGGGGGCCTTAAAGGTCCAAACACCCAGCACCGGCTCAACCCCCAGGATCCCCTTTTCCTCAGACACGTCTAAGCCGCGCACGGCTACACGCGGGAAGGTCCAACCTTCGTGTGCTCGGGTAGGTGGTGTCGCAACGCACCAAACGCCTGCTGACGCAGACGCCCTTGCGGGGCACAGGTAAGATATGATTAGGAAAGGTGCCAGATAGAAAACGCATATTCTAACTGCGGACGTATGAATATTATATATGCTAGCGTTTTGATTTCCGGTGATGCGGCTTTGAAGTTGCGTTTTAAATACCCAAGGGTGCGTGAAGCATTAGAACAGGTGGCCTCAATATGAGTTGCCCATGATAGTGTCGATGTCATGTGAACGCCGTTATATTTGCAAGACGGGGCATGATTGACAGGAGCTGAATTTATTGTGTAGGTGTGACTTGTTAAGCTGCGGTTGCGGGTGAATGACAGAGCTTTTCATTTAGTAAGGTTAAGTGGCATTAAGCTTTTCTCGCACCATACCGCGACGGAATCGAGATCCTGTCGCAGTACGGTGATGTCATTCGAGCCTTTGATAGGGGAATATAGGATACAGTCATCCGCGAAAAGACGTAATTTATTCTTAATGGTAGCAGCCAAGTCATTGACGTAGATGATGAAAAAGTAGAGGCGATAAACCAGCGCCATGTGGCACACCTGATGTTACGCTGCTAAGAGATGAATTATGGTTAGTTGCAGATGTAAACTGTGTGCGCCCTTTTAAGAAGTGTTCAAGCCAGGTAAGCAAGCTATTTGTGATTCCGATAGATGCGAGTTTTTGAAGTAGGTGATTGTGGGAAATGCGGTCGAATGCTTTCGAGTAATCCAAGAAAATGGCATCAATCTGCAAATGAAGGTCCATGAAATTTGCCTCTCTCTATCTCCCCTTCTCTCCCGCCATGACAATAACCTAACCTAAGGCAACCGTGAGTGAGAAAGGCTCCTCGTCCGTTCCTATAAAGACAACGGGCTGTGAAAAGCAATGCTGCACGGTTATACTTGCCGTGACAGCTGATGGCCGAAAACTACCGTCGTTCGTGATCTTCAAGCGGAATACATTGCCCAAATTGAAGGTTGAAGGCCGTATTCACATCCGCGTCCAAGAAAAAGGCTGGATGAATGAAAAACACACTGTCTGTCGACACTGTCGACACTGTCTGGGGTAAGCGACCAGGGGCCTTACTGTGACTGCCATTGCTGCTGGTGTGCTCTACAGTTTCAAAGGCCATTTCGGGGACACCGTAAAGGAGAAGTTGCGGGACATGACCAACATGACTATTATCCCGGGCGGACTATCATCTGTTCTGCAGCCCTTGGATGTCTCCGTAAATAAACCCCTCAAGGACTACGTGCGCAAGATGTACGTGGAATGGATGGTCAGCGGTTGATGATGATGATGTGTGTTGTTTTGTGGCGCAAGGGCCAGGTTTGGCCAAAGAGCGCCATGACTGGTGGTAGTGTTAATGATGTATTATGGAAGATGTGACTTGGCTGTAAAGTGGCCTAAAAATGGTCGCTGTAAATGCGTAAAATCTATGTACTATAAAATTATGGCGATGAATAATGACTAAGACTGTGAAGATTAAAATCCATCGTAAAAGAATGATGCATTGTTTAAAATACCCGAGACGTTGAATTTCTTACAGCACTACAGCCTCGCCAGAGCCCTTGAACCACAAGGGCTTAGAGGCATGTGCTTATTCAAAATAATTATCGCAGCAGCATCCTCTGAAGAGAGGAAGTGCTACGAACGTGTGGGGCTAATAACATGAAACACAACATCTTCCAAAAAACCTAAGACGGCGTTGGTGTCAAAGAGTGGTTCTGGATCAAGTAACATAACAGGATGAAGGGGGATGTGGTGCCTGTATGCTAAGAGAAAGTGTTTTTTTCTTTCGGGTTCGGCTTCCCGACACTCCAGTAGGACGTGGAGGACGGTCAGCCTCTCCCCGCATCTACCACAGGTTGGTGGCTCATTTCCCGTGAGTAAGAAGTTGTGTGTGCCAAAAGTGTGTCCTATTCTTAGACGGCAGAATAGGACATCTGTCCTGCGGGATTTTGTTACAGAAGGCCAGAAACCTAATTGTGGCTTTATGACATGCAGTTTATTATTTATTTCTTCGTCCCACATGCGTTGCCTGTGGTTTCGTAGTTTCCTTCTTAAGAAAGGCTTCAGGTCTGTGACAGGGACCGAAGCAGTAGAGTTAGCTGCATGCGATGAGATTGATGTGGCCATCTGGTCTGCTAGAACGTTTCCCTCGATGCCCCTATGTCCAGGCACCCAGCATATGATCACATGTTGGTTAGATATATATGCTTTGCAGAGTGCGGAGTAGAGTTCAACAAATACTGGATTTTTGTGATTACAGAAAGACATCAAGGCCTTCACAACACTGAGGGAGTCCGTATATATAACTGATTTCGGGAGTTGTGATTTGTTTATATGCTTTACGGCCGAGAGCAGTGCGTAGGCCTCAGCCGTAAAGATACTAGTTTCCGGGTGCAGTACGTCGGATTCCGAGAAGGATGGACCGACGGCTGCATAGGACACCCCGTCGTGTGACTTTGATGCGTCGGTGTAGAACTCCGTGCAGGAGTATTTGTGCTGGAGTTCCCGGAAATGCATCTTGATTTCAATCTCTGGAGCATGCTTTGTCACTTCCACGAAAGATGTATCACATTGTATGAGCTGCCACTCCCAAGGAGGTAGCAGCTTGGCTGGATGCATTAGGCGAAGCTCGAGGAGTGGAACGTGCATTTCTTCACTAAGCTCCCTCACTCGTAGCGAGAAAGGCTTTCTTACAGAGGGGCGATTATGGAAAAGGGTAGTGCAGGTCATATCGTTAACAGTGTTAAAACATGGATGTTGTTGATTGGATTGTATTTTAAGGAAATATGTAAGGTTGATATAAGTTCTCTGTAGATGGAGGGACCATTCATTTGATTCCGCGTATAAGCTTTGAATCGGGCTCGTTCTGAAAGCACCAGTGGCTAACCGGATACCTAGATGGTGAACAGGATCTAGCATCTTTAGCGCGCTCGGGGCGGCAGAGTGATAAATAACGGCGCCATAGTCTAGTCGCGATCGAATGAGGCTTTTATAGAGATTCATTAAGCACTTCCTGTCACTACCCCATGTAGTCTGAGATAGAAGTTTGATTATGTTCATTGTTTTCAGACATTTTTCTTTTAGATATTTAATGTGGGGGACGAAAGTGAGTCTGTAGTCAAGTATGACACCTAGGAATTTGTGCTCTTTGCTGATAGGTATTCGTTGTCCACACAGTTCTAAGGAAGGATCCGGAACCAGGCCTCTCTTTCTTGTAAAAAGAACGCAAGAGCTTTTGTTAGGATTGATCTTAAATCCATTCTTGTCTGCCCACACTGAGACTTTGTTCAGGCCATGCTGTACCTGTCTCTCGCAGACTGCGAGGTTACAAGATTTGAAAGCTATTTGAATGTCGTCCACGTAGACAGAGTAAAAGATGGCGGGTGGTAATGAAGCACGAAGCGTGTTCATCTTCACTATAAAGAGCGTGCAGCTGAGCACGCCTCCTTGGGGTACACCCGTTTCTTGCGTAAAAGGGCGTGAAAGTGCATTGCCGACTTTTACTCGGAAGGTACGATTTGACAGATAGCTTTCTATTATATTACGCATATTACCGTGGATGCCCATTTCTGACAAGTCTCTTAAGATTCCGTAACGCCATGTCGTATCGTACGCCTTCTCCATATCGAGGAATATGGATAAGAAGAATTGTTTGTGTACAAATGCGTCCCGGATATTTGCTTCTACACGTACAAGGTGGTCAGTTGTGGAGCGTCCTTCTCGGAAGCCGCACTGATAAGGGTCAAGAATTTTGCTCTGTTCAAGGAAAAAGATGAGTCGCCGATTTATCATTTTTTCGAACACCTTACAAATGCAACTTGTGAGGGCTATCGGGCGGTAACTTGCCACTGAGGAAGGGTCCTTGCCTAGTTTCAAAACAGGGATCACAATGGCTTCCTTCCATGCAGCTGGAAGGTACCCTGCATCCCAAATGGTGTTGAAAAGTGTGAGTAGTGTAACCTGCGTGTCATTGTGTAAGTGTTTGAGCATTTCATACATGATTCTATCAGATCCTGGTGCGGAGCTGTTGCATGCGCTCAAGGCAGCTCTCAATTCGGCAATACAAAATGGACGGTTGTAAGGCTCATTCCTTCGACCTTTTCTTATTAGTGGCTTACGTTCTTCTCTTTGTTTGTATTTGAGAAAGGATTGTGTATAATTTGTTGGACTTGACACGCTCTCAAAATATTCGCCAAGTGAGTCTGCCTGGTCTTGCAGTGTATCGCCCTGTGTGTTTACCAGGGGGACTGAGTATGTTTGCCTCCCTCTAATCCTATTAACTCTGTTCCAGGCTTTGGCCTCATCCCTAAACGAGTTAATACTTGATAAAAACTTGTGCCAACTTTCTCGTCTGGCCTGTCGGCGGGTTGGCCTGCCTTCGGATTTTACTTTTTTAAAGTTGACTAGATTCTCTGCGGTGGGAGAAGCGCGTAGCAACCCCCACGCTTTGTTCTGTTTCTTACGAGCAATCCTACATTCCTCGTTCCACCATGGGACACGCCGTCTGCATGCCAAACCGCTTCCTTCAGATATGCATTTAGATGCGGCATCTATTATAAACGTTGTAAAATACTCCACAGCGGCATCGATTTCTAGAGAAGACATATCAGCCCATGAGAGTCTAGATAGATTTCGAAATTTCTCCCAGTCGGCTGTATCTATCTTCCACCTAGGAACTTGTGGCGGAAATTCATTTTCTTTAGATGTTCTTAGCAGTACGGGGAAGTGATCGCTCCCGTAAGGATTGCTCGTAACTTCCAATTTGAGTTCAGGCAGTATAGACGCGGAAACTATACTAAGGTCTATTGACGAAAAGGATCTGTTTGCAAGAGAGTAATATGTGGGTTCTTTCTTATTTAGAAGGCACGCTCCAGAAGAAGAAAGGAACTGTTCAACGAGACGACCTCGCGCATCGATGCGAGAGTCTCCCCACAAGGTGCTATGTGCATTGAAATCGCCAAGAACAACATAAGGTTCTGGCAATTGATCTACATAGGATTGAAATACATGTTTCGTTAATTTGTAATGTGGGGGTATGTAAAGAGAGCTAATGGTGATGAGTTTGTTTAGGAGAACAGCTCGAACCGCCACTGCTTCGAGAGGCGTTTGTAGCTGTAAACGTTGACACGCAATGCTCTTATGGATAACAATGGCGACACCGCCCGATGATGCGACAGCATCATCGCGATCTTTGCGATAAGTTATGTACTGTCGGAGAAAGTTGGTGTGTTTGGGTTTTAAGTTTGTTTCTTGTAAACACAGCACTTTGGGATTGTGTTTGTGGATTAATTCTTGAACATCATCAAGGTTTCTAAGGAGACCTCTGACGTTCCACTGAATTATCTGTGTATCCATATTGGGAGATAATATGTGCTGTGTGTACAGAAACAGAAGTAGTGTTTATGGAAATTACAGTGATTATATTACAGAGCCCTTTCGAGGCCCTGTAACGGGAGTTTTGCCCTTTCTGGAGCGTTCGAGTGAACCTCGCCGCTCCTTAGGCTCTTGGCGCCCCTGGAGGATAGGTGTAGTGTCCATTGCCTCTTGTGAGGCGCCGGACACGTGCTCTTGCGAGCGAGAGGTTATCAGGGAGTGTCCCGCCTTGGAGGGCAAGACCGCTGCGCCCAACAGCCCGGAGGTCGTTGGGGCTCCCTGAGGGATTTGGCTGCGCCGGCCGTTGCCAGCGCTGGAAGGGACCTGGGAGGTTGAGGCAGCCTCGGCTGCGCCCACCTTCGGGATCGATGGTCCCTTCTCCACGGTTGGCGGAGCAGCGCTAGCTGCAACCGCCGCAGGGGCAGACGGCGTAACTGCCGACTCACTGCGTGTGGGTCGGACAGCCGCCGGAGGCCGTTGTGACGCTGCCCCCTGACGCGCCACTTCGGCAAAGCTTTTCTTGGGCAGGTATGAAACCCGCCTGCGTGCCTCTTTGAAAGTGATATTTTCCTTGACTTTAATTGTAACAATTTCCTTTTCTTTCTTCCAGGATGGGCACGACCGCGAGTACGCGGCGTGCTCCCCATCGCAGTTTACACAGCGGAGAGCGTTCTCACAGGTTTCAGTGGTGTGTTCTTTGGCACTGCATTTAGCACAGGTTTGGCGGCCTCGGCAGCTCTGCGAGCTGTGGCCGAAGCGCTGGCATTTGAAACATCGGAGTGGATTAGGCACGTAAGGCCTGACACGGAGCTTTCTGTACCCGGCCTCGATTGATTCGGGCAGGACACTTGAATTGAAGGTGAGAATTAGGTGTTTGGTTGCAATTTCTTTACCATCGCGCCTCAACTTTATTCTTTTCACATTAACAACATTTTCTAGGAGCTCTGCCTCTGTCAGCTGAAGCAGGTCATCATCTGAGACAACGCCGCGTGAAGTGTTCATAGTGCGGTGCGGAGTCACCGTCACTTGTACGTCCCCAAATGACACGAGACTGGATAACTTCTCAAATTGTTTCAGATTCTGGAGCTCCAAGAGGAGATCTCCACTTGCCATCCTTGTTGCCTTGTAACCTTGACCAAGAGCCTCAGTTAAGGACTTTGAAACTAGAAATGGGGAGATTGTGCGTACTTGTGTGTCTGATTTTTCCGAGTGAATAACATGAAATCGTGGGAAGTTGGGTCTTTCACGACCAAAGAACTTGAATACATCTTCGGTGCGCCCTCTTTTCTGAGGGCGATCAAGGAGGGGTGGGAAGGAATTTGCCATAAGAGAACTTAGTTTTCGGCAATAACGCCAGCCACCCACCATGGAGCCCAACAAGGGGACGTTACAGGGACTGTAAAAACAGGTCCTGCAAACGCCAGCTGTACGTTGCTACTATAACCAAATATGAGATAACCTAGGTTGGTTATTCACACAAGGTTAACCCTTGCTGCCTGGAAATATTGGAAGTAAACGGAAGCTAGGAGAAGACAGAAAAGATGAAAAAGTGAGAAAAAGACGAAGGCTGGAGGGAGAGAGAGACAGGAAAAGGCAACTACCGATTTCCCCCGGGTGGGTCAGTCCGGGGGTGCCGTCTGCGTGAAGCCGAGGCCAAAGGGGTGTGTTGCCTCCGCCGGGGGGCCTTAAAGGTCCGAACACCCAGCATCGGCTCAACCCCCAGGATCCCCTTTTCCCCGGACACGGCTAAGCCACGCACGGTTAAACGCGGGAGGGTCCAACCCTCGTGTGCTCGGGTCCGTGGTGTCGCAACACACCAAACGCCTGCTTGCGCAGACGCCCCTGCGGGGGTGGTCAGCGGAGAGCATGGGCTCACTCCCACTGGCAGAATAAAGAGACCACCACTAGAGACGGTCTGCGAGTGGATACTCCCAGCGTGGGACCTGGTTTCTCCCAGTATTGTGGAGAAGAGCTTTAAGAAGACGGGACTGTCGAACGCGCTCGACGGAACCAAGGACAACGCGCTTTGGGAGGGCGGCGGCAGCGGCCGGGACGATGATTCCTAGTCGGACCTCTTGACCAGTTATTCCGACTACACCGTGCATGACCGGATCTGGCTTGTTAAAGTACGCACTAATTCTGTTAAATAAACAAGTACCCTTCATTTGTGCTATAATTTTTCTTTTATGCGAAGCATTTTGCTAGAGCTCAACCCAGCTACTCAGGCGCGGCGGTTTCGCCTTCAATACCACGTGACACCGTGACGTCACGACAGAGGAGAAACGGGGCTCCAACTCGCGCCGTCGCTCGCGGCGTCGCCTTCAAGGCTGACCACGTGACACAGTGACGTCACGACAGAGGAAAAACGGGGCTCCAACTCGCGCCGTCGCTCGCGGCGTCGCGGCGGTATATAAGCAGCTGCGCTTGCCTCTGCTAGACACTCACGAGGTGAGATGCCTCCTGGAGACAGAGCTGCTCGTTGGAATGAGAAGCGAAGGTTGCGGCGTGCTACAGAGACTGATGGAGAGCGGGAAGAACGTCTGGCCAAGCAACGTGCTCAGTATGCGGCTCGACAAGTTACTTACCGAGTTTAGCCACCAATATGCTTCGCATCTGACTAGGCTTAACCAAGCTAAGCCTCAGCCAATTTTCTAATGTATATACCGCGCGCGTTACTACGTATTTCACGTTATTTCGAATGCGTTTGCGAAATCTCCGCGTAATTTGCGCACCCTCTTTTTGGAGCTTTAAAATCGCGAAAAGAAGTGCGCAAATTATGTGAGTAAATAAGGTAGTGGTCTGCTCAGCATACATCAATTACTTTCTGTTGTTGGGCCACAAGTGGCCTTCAATGTACGATAGCAAATTGTGCACATGGCAACCACTAAATATTTTGCATGATGGATGCAATGGCTGTCTCTTTGATTATAGCTGCATCATTGATGATGATGATGTGTGGTTTTTTGTGGCGCAAGGGCCAGGTTTGGCCAAAGAGCACCATGACAAGTGGTAATGTTGACGGTGTATTATGACGATGTGACTTGGCTGTAAAGTGGCCTAAAAATATTCGCTGTAAAGTGCGTAAAATTAACGTGTTATAAAATTATGGCGATGACAGATGGCGAATACTATGAACATTAAAATCCGTCGTAGAAGAATGATGCAAAGTAGAAAAATATAGGATGTTAAAATTACTTGAAGCACTGCTGCCTCGCCAGAGCCCTTGAAACACAAGGGCCTAGAGGCATGTGCGATACGAAAAAGCTATCGCAGCGGCATCCTCTGAAGAGAGGACCCGCTACGAACATGTGGGGCTAAAACATGCAAAACAACATCTTTCAGAAAACTTAGCACTGTGTTGGTGTCAAATAAAGGTTCTGGGCCGAGTAACATAACAGGATGAAGGGGGATGTGCTGTCGGTATGCTAAGGGAAAATGTTTCTTTCTTTCATATTCGGCTTCCCGACACTCCAGGAGGACGTGGAGGACGGTCAGCCTCTCCCCGCATCTACCGCAGGTTGGAGGATCATTTCCAGTGAGTAAATAGTTATGCGTGCCAAATGTGTGTCCTATTCTTAGACGACAGAATAGGACATCTGTCCGGCGTGATTTTGTTACTGAAGGCCAGAATCCTAACTGTGGCTTTATCACGTGGAGCTTATTATTTGTTTCCGCGTCCCATAGCCGTTGCCACTGGTTCCGTAGTTTCCTCCGTAAGAAGGGCTTCAGGTCTGTGACAGGAACTGCAGCGGTGGGATTAGCAGAATGCGATGTAACTGACGTGGCCATCTGGTCCGCAAGAACGTTACCTTCGATGCCCCTATGACCTGGCACCCAGCATATGATGACATGCTGATTACCTATATACGCTTTACACAGAGCAGAGTAAAGTTCGTTAATTACTGGATTTTTGTGGTTAGAGAAAGCCATCAAGGCCTTCACAACACTAAGGGAATCCGTATATATGACTGCTTTCTGGAGTTTTGATTTCCTTATATGCTTCACAGCCGACAATAGTGCGTAAGCCTCAGCCGTAAAGATACTAGTTTCCGCATGCAGTACATCGGCTTCCGAGAAGGATGGCCCGACGGCTGCATAGGACACCCCGTCGTGTGACTTCGATGCGTCTGTGTAGAACTCCGTGCAGGAGTGTTTGTGCTGGAGTTCCCGGAAATGCATCTGGATTTCAATCTCTGCAGCGTTTTTTGTAACTTCCATGAAAGATGTATCGCATTGTATCAACTGCCACTCCCAAGGAGGTAGCAGCTTGGCTGGATGCATTAGGCCAAGTTCGAGGATTGGAACATGCATTTCATGACTAAGCTCCCTCACACGCAGCGAGAAAGGCTGTCTTACGGAAGGACGATTACGAAATAGTGTAGCATATGTCATATCATTAATGGTGTTAAAACAGAGATGTTCGGGATTAGAGTGGACTTTCAAAAAATATGTTTGGCTGATGTATGTTCTCTGGATATGAAGTGACCACTCATTCGATTCTGCATATAAACTTTGTACGGGACTCGTTCTGAAAGCTCCTGTGGCTAAACGGATACCCAGATGGTGAACAGGGTCTAGCATCTTTAGTGCGCTCGGGGTGGCAGAGTGATAAATGACGGCACCGTAGTCTAGTCGTGATCGAATGAGGCTTTTATATAGATTCATTAAACACTTCCTGTCACTACCCCACGTAGTCTGGGAAAGAAGTTTCATTATGTTCATTGTTTTCAGACATTTTTCTTTAATATGTTTAATGTGGTGGACGAAAGTGAGTCTGTAGTCTAGTATGACACCTAGAAAGTTGTGCTCTTTGTTTACGGGTATTTGTTGTCCACAAAGTTCTAAGCAAGGATCTGGGATCATTCCTCTCTTTCTTGTAAAAAGAACGCAAGAGCTTTTGTTAGGATTGATCTTAAATCCATTATTGTCTGCCCACATTGAAACTTTGTTCAGGCCATGCTGTACCTGCCTCTCGCAGACTGCGAGGTTACAAGATTTGAAAGCTATTTGCATATCGTCCACGTAGACAGAATAAAAGATTGCCGGTGGTAATGAAACGCGAAGCGTGTTCATCTTCACGATGAAAAGTGTGCAGCTGGGCACGCCTCCTTAGGGTACACCCGTTTCTTGTATAAAAGGTCGTGATAGTACATTGCCGACTTTTACCCGGAAGGTACGACTGGACAGATAGCTTTCTATTAGGTTAAGCATATTTCCATGGATACCCATTTCTACCAAGTCTCTTAGGATTCCGTAACGCCACGTCGTATCGTACGCCTTCTCCATATCGAGGAATATGGATAAGAAGAATTGTTTGTGTACAAATGCGTCTCGGATATTTCCTTCTACACGTATAAGATGGTCAGTTGTGGAGCGCCCTTCTCGGAAGCCGCACTGATAGGGATCAAGGATTTTGCTCTGTTCAAGGAAATTAATGAGTCGCTGGTTAATCATTTTTTAAAACACCTTACAAATGCAACTTGTGAGGGCTATCGGGCGGTAACTTGATACTGAGGAAGGGTCCTTGCCTTGTTTCAAAACAGGGACCACAATGGCTTCCTTCCATGCGGTTGGAAGGTACCCTGCATCCCAAATGGTGTTGAAAAGTGTGAGTAGTGTAACCTGCGTGTCATTGTGTAAGTTTTTGAGCATTTCATACATGATTCTATCAGATCCTGGTGCGGAGCTGTTGCATGCGCTCAAGGCAGCTCTCAATTCGGCAATACAAAATTGACGGTTGTAAGGCTCATTCCTTCGACCTTTTCTTATTAGTGGCTCACGTTCTTCTCTTTGTTTGTATTTGAGAAAGGATTGTGTATAATTTGTTGGACTTGACACGCTCTCAAAATATTCGCCAAGTGAGTCTGCCTGGTCTTGCAGTGTATCGCCCTGTGTGTTTACCAGGGGGACTGAGTATGTTTGCCTCCCTCTAATCCTATTATCTCTGTTCCAGGCTTTGGCCTCATCCCTAAACGAGTTAATACTCGATAGATACTTTTGCCAGCTTTCTCTTCTGGCCTGTCGGCGGGTTCTCCTACCTTGGGATTTTACTTTTTTAAAGTTGACAAGATTTTCTGCAGTGGGCGAAGCGCGTAGCAACTCCAACGCTTTGTTCTGATTCCTACGTGCGCTTCTGCATTCATTGTTCCACCACGGGACATGCGGTTTGCATGCCGAGCCGCTTAATTCACGTATGCATTTAGATGCGGCATCTATTAAGAAGGCTGTGAAGTACTCCACAGCAGCATCGATTTCTAAAGAAGACATGTCATCCCATGATATACTAGTTAAGTTTCGGAATTCCTCCCAGTCTGCTGTGTCAATCTTCCACCTAGGAGCCTGTGGTAGATATTCATTTTCTTTAAGTGTTCTTAATAGTATGGGGAAGTGGTCGCTTCCGTAGGGATTATTTGTAACTTCCCATTCGAGTTCGGGCAGTATAGACGCGGAAACTATACTAAGATCTATTGACGAAAAGGTTCTGTTTGCAAGAGAGTAATATGTGGGTCCACTTTTCATGTTACATGAAATTTTTTTATTGTTGTGGTAGTGCATTCATGTATTGTAACTTTGTAGCTGGCATGTAAGATGGTTAGTGAGCCCTTTTCTATATCTGCATCTTGCCACAGAGCTTTTGTTTCACATGTCCTAATACAACTACGTTACATTACAGCATTTTCAGAAATGAAGCTTGAAGTGCACTTTTTTCTTGTAACCATTAATAATTTTTTGCTCTAGCAATGCATCTTATTTTGTCATGAGTTGCCATACAAGATGCTCAGCACCTGTTTATGTCTACATCTTGCCACAGTGCATTACTGCACTGTTGTATATGATACTCAACATGCGCACTTTCTCTCGTCTACCATGCCACTTTTTTATTTGCTGTGGGACTTCATCCACATAGTGTGCCACTTTTCATCTACATCTTGCCACAAAGCTCGTTTCACTCACAAGGGGTGTTGTACCTACATCACATTGCAGTGTTTCATACCTGATGTTCAAAGTGCACTTTCTGCTAGATCTTGCCATTTTGCTTACATATGGTAGTGCAACAACACATTGTATTTTATAGCTGATATGCGAGTTGTTTAGTGTATACACATCTTGCTTATCAGTGGATATTGAAATAGAGGTCATATTTTCGTGCCCTGTATTAGAGCTAATTATAGGCTATGCTGTCTGTCATCCCTCATGTAGTCACATTGATATGGCAGAACTTTGCGGTAGTCATGCCAGTTCAAAACGTGCGCTTCTTATTTTTAAAGTGCACATTATTTCTTGTTTCTGTCTGCAGTGTGCCTTTTTTAATATGCCCACAGGCGACAAGCCCACTTGCGACAATTTATTGACAATGTATTTGAGATGTCACCTAGATCATGGATCAGGTCATTGCAATTCCAATGGATGATGAAAGCCATTGCAAAGCAATTGAAACATAACTTATGCGCGTGTGAGCTATAAAGTTATAAGTTACATGCAATGAAACGATCAGTACTCTAATGAAGGTCGGTAATCGTTCAGGTTACCTGTCTCCTTTTCGGCGCCGTTAAAAGAAGTGCAGATCAATTGGCGTCGATGACGCCGGGCTTTTCGGGTGGATCTCAATCGCCTTCTTCGAGGTGCTGGATGATCGAGAGCCAGGCGCCCAGACGGGCGTCTGAGGCCGTGGAGTACGGCTCAACTTTGGGATCTGCGGCACTGCGGTCTGCCGGCCTTCGATGATGATGGAATCTTCGATGATGATTGGGCAACACTGGCTGCAGCTATCAAAGGGGCGGATGGAGTTTCTATCGACAGCAATACGGAACATAAACCCTGTAGACTCCTGAAACCAGTGTAGCGCTACCCCCTGCCGCGTCACCTTTTCCTCCCTTCATAGGATGAAAACCTTTCCTTCACAGAGATTGTGGTGATTCCTTTTTCTCTTTTCCAGCAAGGGCAGCTCTGTTAGTAAGCTCGACGATCGCCTTTGCAATTGACACATTCTGTAGAAACATTGCAGTTAGAATGTTGGTCGTTGGTACTACACTTCGCACATGTTTCTTTGCCTCTACATGATTGTGATGCATGCCGGAACCTCTGGAACTTCAACCACTGCCTCGGGTTCGGTACGTGTAGTCTCACGTTGATATTCAAATATCCTTCGTCACGTGAACTGGGCACAGTGCTAGTACCAAAACTGAGTATCACATGTTTCATAGGAATCTGTTGGTCATTTCGCCGGAGTGTTATTCTTTGTACCTTAATGATGTTTTGCTCTTGGAATCTTTCAAGGAGCTCTTTGTCACTAAGGTTCAGGAAATCTTCAGTTATTACTCCTCTAAATGTTTTGTGCGAGTGATGTGCAGAGATTGTCACGTTAATGTCAGCGATACCGGTCAGCGATACTGCGAGCTTTTCAAGTTGATCCTTCTTTGTCAGTTCGAGGAGGAGGTCACTGGTTGACATATTTGAGGCTGTGTAGTTACGTCCAATCGCGTTTGCTAGGCATTTAGATATTTTCGTGCCTCTGGAACTGTGGCATCTAGTTTTCCGCGTCAGAAGGGCGTGATTGACGGCGCATAGGTGAAAGAGAGCGACGTCGAGGTGATGGGGATCGGTGGCTAGCTGAGAGCAGGGATTCGGGCGAAGTGTATTGTTGTAGCCTCGCTTTGCCGTTAAAGCGTAAGGATTCTACGCATGCAGGTGCATGGCATCACTTTAACAGACAAGGCGAAGGCGACAGAAACGTTTCACATGTCCTGCATAACCGCAAGAATAACATATAGGGCGATTGTCCGCAGTGAGCCATGGATTTGGAAAGTAGAGGCTGGTCGGCTAAACGGAACTGGTGGTGGCCGAACGATTGGTGACGCGGAAGTATAGGTTAGTTGACGAAGCGACCGGCAGCGACCACTTGTGCTTACGACAGGGGCGCAGACTCCAGAGATGGTGGACGAGCAAAAAGCAAAGTGTCAGTCTCTTATTGTATCGCTTGTCGTATGACTCGGGCCAGATGTGCCTTTGCTGGCTCGAGCGTGCTCAATAAAATGGAGAGCTGTCGGGAGACCTCCCCAAGTACGAGATGCTTGATCTGAATAAACAGTGTATTCTGTTTCCCCAGAGTGAACGCTGCGATCGAGTCGTTCTATTCCAGAGGGCGTCGAGTTTGGGCGCGTTACTTGCGCAATTCGTCGAAACTCTCGCACAAGCTGATATTTGCGACGGTTTGAGGGTGTTTGGCCAAGAACACTTGAAACACGCCATCGGCTACTACTTTGACGATGTGCTTGCTCTTATCCGACTCATGCATCAATGGGTTTATACGCTTATACAAGTCTACGACGTCTTCAATATAACTGATGAAGTTCTCACCGGGTTGTTCAGCACGAAGTCGCTAATCTGCGCGTGGCGCTTGCATACGGCGGGCTGGCCGAAGATTTACCAAAGGTTGTGTTGAATGACGCCCAGTTAATAATCCTCGCTTCTGATTTCGGAAACAAAGATTGGCGACACTGGTGTAGTAAAATATTACTTCGGTCAGCCTAGGCGCATCGTCCCATTTCTTGACTGTCCTTACGATCTGGTATATTGCCAACCAGTCCTCGATATATTGGCCGTCAGTCCCGCTGAACATCTCTGAGGCTGGAGGTAAGGTATGGCTTCGTAGTTCTAGGTTGAAGACTGGGAGATAACCCCACACCTCCGCCAAACTGTAAGCCGGTTAAATTACAAGCAGGGATATAGGCAGGTTGCGAACGTAGTTCCCGCGCCTACTAGGGCGCCCCTCGCGGCGGCGAGCGCGCAATAGGCAGGATACGACCAGCCCGCTTGCGTTCGGAAAGCCTGTCTCTGCACTGTTTCGCAGTAGCTGTTGCCTTTTCTGAGCAATGCCGCAGTGCAACCCGAGCTGTTGAGTAGTGGGCTGCAACAGCACGTACACCAACTCACGAGGAACAAAGCTTTACAGGTTTCCAAGCCGACGGTATGAAGCAGAACGGCGTCAACACTGGATAGCGCTCGTCTGACAGCATAAGCTGTTTTATGTTCCGGCGTTATGCCAAGTGCGTTATAACGCTGAATGCTTTGCTTTTACAGCAATGATGGCAGCAACGGGACACCTACAGTCAGTGGCGTAGCTAGGTCGTCTGGCACCTGAGGCCCATAGGTCTTCTGTCCCCCCCTCCCCCGGGTTTATTGGAGGAAGGTGAGGATATCAACAATTTCCGTGTGTCTCCAGACGTATATGACACCCCCCCCCCCTGGCCCCTTGTACCCAGAGCCCCTCCTCCCCCCCCCCGCCCTTTGCTACGCCACTGTCTGCAGTGCGTACCAGGAAATGCATCGAACAAAGTGGTTTGTTCCCACACTGTACCGCAGTAAAGCTGTGGAACTCTTTCCCAATCCTCTCCCATTAAAACAGCGCTAGGGCTTGCCGAGAGATTTGAGGAGGGGTTGCAGCCGGCTAAGCTGGCATACACCCTTCTGCGCCCAGCATATGAACGAAGGGCCGGATGAGATCACCAAAATTTTTGACAACGTGGTTTATTGGAACCTCCTTTGCACGCACTAAAAAATCGCAACATCAGAGTATCGCACTTCCGGTAATTTCGGCGAAAATATTTTCCCAGCGTAGTCTAACGCAACTGGTAAGTTCATCCCCATTTTTTGTGTTTGGGGAGAGCAACGTTAGAATACCTCTGGTAGGTCTTACGAGTCGTTCGTACGTCCTAAGTTCTTGGATTAGATGTTTTGGACTCGCATATGCCGTCCTGTATGTACAGGGAAACTACCGCGGCGTCCTTGCACTTCCCTGCGATGCCAGCACGGCAATCGCAGCTCCCCGCTAGGATTTGTCTGCTGTCGCCGATCTTCAAGAATCAATTTCGCCTACAATTTCACGCGTCCACACCGTAGATAACGAAGTAACTTACGCTGAGCTTTACGCATCTCGGTGGTGCATTATTTTTCGTTTGCGGAATAAACCTAGCAGTCACTTCCGATCAGCGCGAGTTCAACACTTCCCTCACGTCGTAGACGTGCCCCACTTCAAATAGACGACTTCCTTTCTCTAAATTCTTTCCACAAAAATAGCTATGAAGATCTTGTAATTACCGAAACCCGGTTAAAATTAATATCGGCACGCTGTTTCGCGCCATCGCTACCGTTTGACAGGACGCCAAACCCGCAGCGCGGGCTGCTGACGCCACGAGCAATCCTACCACATTCGCGCAACTATTCGTCAGATGGCGCTATTGGTCGGAACGACAGGGCGCCGCCTAGCACTTGCAACGTGCCCATAGTGCCTGCCTGCTCAGCGGTAACGTTCACGGGGGTTTCGGGCCTACCTCCACGGTCAGTGTCTCTGGGTCTGGATTTCGGGGGTCTGCTGGTGTTCCTTAGCAGGGCGCGGATCAGAGCTGGCTGCTTAGGCGAGTGATGCTTAGGCGGGTGATGTCGTGACCACCGTTACACTCCGTGCGACTTCGGGTAGCCGTCGAATGATCCGGCGCTTCCCCCGGCACTTCTCGTCGGTGTAGGGCGGGCTAGAGTAATTAGGGCGGGTGTAGAGAGTGTAGGGCGGGCTAGAGTAACTAGAGTAAGGAAAGCATTTTTGTGCCTGTTGGAATGATAGGTTGTGCCGATTCACATTGTCAAAAAGGAAATGAGAAAAGAAAAGACGGCGAAGTTAGCAGGGATAATGTAGCAATAAATGGGTTCCACCTACAATACCCTAGTGAAATCTTTAAATTGGCGCAGTCGAAAACAGGAACTTGTGGAGAAAAAGATGAACGACGCATTTAACGGGGGACGAACTCTCACCGAACGCTACAAAGCAAGTGACAAACAACATGCCGGGTAACTGGAGGACGCAACCACACTTGATGTTCTATGGAGCGTTCCAAATGCCTCCGCGTTTGCGGCTGACTCGTCTTGTTCATTGCACGTAGGAAGTCCACCTTTACCGTACCGACTTGCAATGAACAAGCCGAGTCTCAAAATTATTTTAAAACAGCCATCTGAACTCGTGAGACTCAGCCAGCTGTAAGGCCGCCAGACCTTGATATAACTGTTATGGAAGCATTGCTTCACATTAAGAAATGCCAGAAGAAGCAACCACCGCAGATGGTAGATCTTGTTACGCTATCAAGATCTGGAAGCAAGAGAGAACAGCATTTCTTAAAACTCGACATACTTGATGGAAATCGGTCCGGTGTACATATCTGGCTTCATTTTTACGAGTACCCTTGCTCCTAGAACCTATGGTTGACTGACGAGGATCGCATACAGAAGTGACAAGGGTCACAAATCAGGATCAAGCGACAAATACACGCGAGGCTCGCTACTTCATAAGCAGCCATACCTCCAAAACTCAAGACACCACAGAATCTCACCAATATGCTGAAGGAACGTTGTTCCTTGAATCAGGCGTTCTAACAGTACATATGCTTGTGAACCACTAAAACATGTCAGCATTAATGGACACTGGTGCTTCCGTGATCATAATTAATGAAGCTATAGTGGACTCACCCAGCATCATTTCTTTGAAGTATATGCGTGTGTGTAGCTACGTTCGTTCATCTCTGGGTTACCATAAATGCGGACTACAGCAGCTATTCAGTTCCAAGGACACAAGTTAAAGGTGGAAGTGCTCGCCATGAAAGCGCTGAACTTTGCGTTTCTTTTATCACCACATGATATGAACATAAGATCAGCAAACTATAGCATGACGAGATGACCATAGGACAACCTGACCAAGTTTTAAGTTTATTCAGAATAGGAAGACCACACAGGAAATATTGTACAAAACATGTCGATACCTAGCTCAAGGCTAGTTGGGATGCATGCTGGTTATTATTCACAATCACAACGGCATTACAGAAAAGTATAAATCAGTCATTTATACATAAATGTGTATTTACAAAGAAAACGCAGGGTACTTCTAATACTTGTATAGCACTTCTATAGTACTTCTAATAGTGTGTGTGTGTGTGTGTGTGTGTGTGTGTGTGTGTGTGTGTGTGTGTGTGTGTGTGTGTGTGTGTGTGTGTGTGTGTGTGTGTGTGTGTGTGTGTGTGTGTGTGTGTGTGTGTGTGTGTGTGTGTGTGTGTGATTGGCTGAGCACGCACGCACGCGTGACTACCTAAGGTGATATTCTTGACGAAACTTACAAAGCTGTCGCTTAGAAAGATATCAACCCGAGGCTGTTCCTATGACAATACTTCTATAGGTTGTTTGTGGCGCCGTAGAAGCACTCCCGCCCCAGCAATGCTGCTTTAATTATCAGAACGAGCTGTAAGATCCCCGTGGTTTGCAGCGCGGAAGGCATCTCGAGAACGCTTTTTCTTCATGCACAGCTTCCTAAAGTATTGCTCGACTCACACACGAACGACGTCATACGGGCGCTTAGAGACAACCTTCCGCCATAGGTAATGACGCTTGCCCGCAAGATAAAATTGGCACTAAATAACCAGCGCTGTTGTGTTCATTGCTGAGGCGATGAAACAGCTCTCCGCAGTACCCCCCCCCCCCCTCTGCACATGCAGCATCACTGCGTGCATAAAAATATTTTCACGGTGTGCTTCATTTCTTTGTTCTTTCATTTCTGAAGAAAAAAGTGGCAGTTCCCATTGCGCCTGGTCGCGGAATACGCAGTTGCTGGCACAGCAGGACGCCACCCCTGCTCGCTCCTTGTCTCCCATTCAGCCTTGACCTTTCGCGCGACTGAAGACTGCGCGAGTGCTTTGCGCTTACTTCCCTCGCGCGCGTCAAACTGGGCCGAGATTGCCGGCTCTCCTCGCGTGTTTTCACTCGCACATACAGCATACGGTACTCGGCGACTATTTCATCACCCTTGGACTTACTAAGGCCCATCACGGTGACCGCGACGCCGGCATTGCGCCAGGAGTGTCCACATAATTGCTATCGCAATAAACACAACAAATATGAGTTTTTCTCTACGGCATGTGGTCTCGGCAGATGATTGCGAACGAAGTTATTGCTATGTAATTGAAGCAGCCTATAGTCTGTCGTTTTCTATTCACGAAGCAAAATATCGCACAGTAGTGCAGAAAATGATATTCCTGTCGAATGCCTCTACCACGAATACCTGTACAGCGAAATGACCTGTATAAGAAGAGATTGATTGTGTCCGGGCCCAATTCCTTTATTTTACATCTATCGTGAATACATCTACAACGAAGACCACTACACGTGTGCCTGTATACAGACGCAATCTAGGCGTCCCGGATGGCTGATTCGTTGCTTTACGACAAACGGTGGGCTGCGGTGCCTGCAATGCCCTCCGCAGACATCACCAAGGTGCGCTCTGCACTAGCACTAACGGCAGTGCTAGCGGCGCTTTTCGCGATTTTGCCTGTCAGCAAGTAGTCGTCCAACACTGCTCCGGCAATCGCTTAACTCGTACGCTGCTTGTTTAGCCTTCATAATACTGGGTACGAGGACTGATGAACGCGTCGCAGTTGTTGACGACCTGGTGACATATTCAAAGCCACATAGAGACGAAAGAACATGAATGTCAACGGAGGCAACAGTGATGACAATCCTATAAACGAATAAATCATTTTGACGAGAAGGGAGAGAAGCTCGACCACATGCACTTTTAATTTCCCTAGCTCCTGCAGTTGCAGATGCTGCCAGAAAAAGTGTGCAAATTCAAGTAGCTACCTAATTAGGTCTCTCTTGGATTCATTTTTAAATAAAGGGTCTTTAGTTGAACGTGCTTGCACTGCTCTAGTGTGAGCGGCACAAGTTGCTGCCTTGACAACGAAGTGAGCAGTATAACGAACACTTTTGCAAGTTCATGGCGCGTCACAAACGAGGAGTGTGACTGTATGACGTTTATTTATTTAGTGGCCACATTAGAATAAACTCTTCGTTGTACGCACAGTATATTCCCTTTTTCGAGAGCGAAAGGTTGAAGAGCCGCTGAAGAACATAATAAATATGCCCGTCAGAAATCAAAAAGGCACGCTCAGGTGCTGCGCTAGCATTTCAGCACTTGATTCTCTAAAGTTACAGGTCGATATTCTCAAACAACTCTGCTCTTTCGACAGATAACAAAAGGTCACAGTTTGAGGACTTTTACAGTTACCTTTTTTTCCAATGTTCCTTTTCGAAGCAATATGACAACTAAAAAACCTTTAAAATGCCGCAGTTGTTTTCGAAGCAATTTCAGAGACCTTCTCGAGCAAGTATGCTGGCCTTAAGATTTTGTGTAGCCCTTACGCTCCTTGTCTTTAGCGTTAGGAAAGCATATTTGTTTAAAATCAAAGACCTGCGTGATGGTTGCAACACCACTGATCTCAAAAGGGTAAGCGAACTGCCCGCTATATTTTATCAATTTGAATATGCGATTAGTATTATAAGGAAGTAAAATAACCAAGTTGAACTTAATAGTCTGTACTTATTTCGTCACTTTGCAGGACGTACACGTGAGGGCATTATGCAAGTCAGAAGAAGCGCGTAGATAATTAAGGTCAGACCTCGGAGACACATATAAGGCTTTGCAATAGGCGTATGAAGGCAGCAAAACAAAGGATATTGACGTCTCAATGAAAATAACAGTATAGCCAACAGTTTTCGCAGATCAAGCACCTAGACAGGAAAAACACAGCGTCTGTGAAACATGAAAGCTGCAAAACTAGGAAACCAGGCTGAATTGGCTAAGCTGTGAGCGGTAAACAGGCGGGAACTTTAACCTATTACTAATTAGAAATTTGCAATAATTACGAAGCAAAAAATAAAAACGGAAAGAGTTAAAACTTACCATCAAAGGTATTCGGCATTGTAATTTAGAGGGTCAATGCAGTAGCTCAAATATAAAGCAAACATATCAGTAAGTTAGTAGGACGTGTTCCCGGGTTAGTCAGTTCATACTAAACAATTTCAGACCACGTTTCTGTATATTAGCTGTCATTGCAAGTGGAATGAACAATCGTGAGTCAGCGTTCGCCTTGGCCCTTTGCCTTTTTATTTCTACAGGGTGTCCCACCTAACTTTAGCCAGAGTTCAATATATGCGAATGCCACGTAGCTGGCCAGAATCAAGGTCATCTCGTTTACCGCCGCATACTCAAAATATTTTTAACATTCCGCCTAATTAGATATTTAGTCTTAATTAATTAATCAGCTTCTCGAATATTACAATTAGATGAAAAATGTCAATGAGGAAATTGTAGAGCGACATCAAAAACTTTCGATACAGCTTTCTGTTGCTCAAAACATGCTACATAAACGCGTTTTTCTGAGCCTGAAAGAATGCACGCAATGTGTATCGATCGGCCAATCGGTAGAGTTAGGTAGAGTGAGAAAAATTATGGGTATCAACAACCGACGGCAAACAACATTACCTTGGTTGTCTCCAGCTATGTGGCATTCACATGTTTTAATCTCTGGCTAAAGTTACCTAGGGCACCCTATATATTGTGTTGAGAGGCCGTATCTTTCATTGCCTGAAACTTTGCAATCATCAGTTAATTATATGATTACTTCAGCAGCAAAGTACCCATAAAGTGAATAGTACAGCAGCCAGTCCCGACGCATAGCCGCCATTAAAACCGTTCGGGGAGAAGAATTTGAAGCCCCATCAATATTTCGCGTTCAGCTTAGAAATATTATACAATATTTCTTGGCGGGAAAGCAACAGGCAGATAATAGTGTAAATCAGAAGTTTTCTGTGACGGTGCAAGCAATAGGGCTCGAGGACATCAGCGACGTGAGAAAGCAACGCCAGAGTGCGAAGCCGCTGCCATTTTACTACTGTAATAGGTCATCGATCTTAGGTCGTACAGATCAGGCCAGTAAAGTACGTTATTGACGCAACTGCATCTGTTCTAGCTCATAATATTGTTCTTCGCATTTCTACAGCCGTTTTCCCGTCAAAAATCGAGGTTACACGTGCGTTGCCGCTTGTTCAACTAAAGACGAGTCAAGACCTCTCCACTACCGACCGGTGTCAGTCCTTCCAGTATTTTCTGAGAGTTTAGAGAGAGCATTGTTAATGAGAGTTTCATGTTTTCGCCCTGAGCTCAACATTATGAAAAAGTCTCAGTATGTAATCCAGAAAATAGATCAGCTGAACCTGCTTCGTTTACAGCAAAAGGAAATGTATTGACACGTGTACTTGTTTTTATCGGGCGACACGTTTCAGCGCCTAACAAATCTTATCGCACAGCGCAGGACGCACCTGCAGGTGTTGTAAGTTTCTGGAATGTTATCGATGGTTCCATCCGCTGTCTGTGACCGAACCTTGTATTATCTGATTGCATGTGTGCGCGACGCGAGTAATGTAGAACTTTGTGGAACGCACGCGGGTCCCAGCGATTACTCTGGAACATTCGACGACTGGTGTATAAAAGCCGACGCGCTTGACCCGCTCATGAGATTTTCGGCGATCGCAAAGTATATTCGCCGCTATCGTTCTTTAAGTGTCGCCTGCTTTTGAGGGCACAAGTTCGCCCAATAAAACGCTAGTTTCTTTAATCAATGTTTTGCTGCCTTCTTCACCGTCACTACTACGTGACAGTATTCTCTGGAATACTCAAGACAGAAGTTTGGCCATTCGTATCATACATTCTATTTGGGCATTCCAGTACATTCACCGTAATATTCTCCAACAAAAGCTCAACCATTGTGGTACACAGGAAGAGGCCCTCGCATATTTGAAGAGCTTTATTACCCAAAGGTATCACTTCATTAGAGCTATAAGTGATGCAATGCCATCATGAATTAAAATATCCTGAAGGGTCCATCAGAGCAGCCTTGTAGGTGCGTTGTTGCTTAACTGGTATTTAAACGATATTCTCCAGATATCATGAGACTCTAAGTTTGCAGTTTACGCTGATGATGTCAGTATTTTCATACCTTCAAGAAAAGCACACGCTTTTGCCAAAGAAACCAAGCTCCAGAATTTTTGGATTCATGGGCGAATATTTATAATGTAAGAATAAATACCACAACGACAAATTTAGGGGAGAAATCTTTAGAGGTAACTAAAAATCGCCGTTTCGCCCGAAAGGCGAAGCATCGATTGCGATGCGAAAGTAATAGACAGGTGTGAAAAGTACGGATGGCAAGTTTATTGGCTCGTAATCTTGCAAACATTCGCTTACCTAATAAATTAACAATCATAGTGTCAGCGCGCACAGCCAAACATGAACACATCACACTGGATAAGCGCGGACACTCGCTGTCGAAATACTGGCGTGAGGAAGAGTGGCAGGAGTAGCGAGCGAATCGACGACCTTTGTGCTGTCCATGGCTTCAGCGTAAACTGAACCGATAGAACGCAGCACGCACAAATGTACGCGTCGTCGGAGCACCTACACTGTTCTGCGCAGCAACGACCGAAGTGACCTTCGTGATGTGTAGCACTTCAACACTAACTAATGCTAACAACACAAAGGTATGCGCCATCGAAGCGCCTAGACTCCGCCCTCAACGCAGATCGCTTGGAAGATAGGCGCACGTTGCCGCGGAATAAGCTGTATAAACCCGCCCGCGCTCTCTCCCCCTGGAACCGAGCGCGCGGCGCAAGACGCAGCGCTTCATTCCCGCTTTAAGCAATAGCGCGCGCGAAATTGAACCGACATCGTCGGCTCCCGTCGCACGTTTTTACTCGCACATACATCGTACGGCGCGCGGCGATCGCGATATCGCCCTACGACTTTATACGGAACATCACGTCGACGGCGACAGCAAAGTGCACTTATGGTGCCCATGTAGTTCCTATCGTAATAAAAACAAATATGTCGCAAATATGAAATTGCCCAACGCAGTTCAAATAGTTAGAGTACCCCGTTTATATCGTTCGGGTCTTTCTTATAAAGATAACGTGCAATGATTATGTGAATTTTATATTACAATCACCGAGTCATACAAAGAGCATCTTCCATAAAAACCGTGAAACACTTCAAGAATCAAACAAGGTGTTAGTTTACAAATCTTGTTATGCTTGATACTTAAACTACTGTCACTTGGTGCGAGGAGCCACAACTTATGCAAACGTACTGAGAATTCTAAAGATTGAAATAAATGTTCACCCGCGATTTCTAACCCACTCCTTCATGAATCCGCGTCACGTTTGCTCAAAAAGCATCGTATACTAAAACCTAGAAAATCATCGAAAGTAATCGAAACATTTGCGCAGTTGCTCTAGTCGTGCAATCCAATATTCCCTTCGTTGTGGGTATCGCGTCATGAGAACCCTCGTTAGTCGTCTCGTCTGCATATTGTAGCGAAGTTCCGCAGTCTTTAGGTATCAGACGCCTCAGCTCACCCGGGAGACGAAGATGAATGGGGATGAGCTCTGGCAGGGGCAAGTCCAAACGCGCAGGTACGACGACGAGTGTAGCATTTGAACAAATAGGTTTATTCACTTGGCATCTGCCGTAAGTTTAAACTGTTAAAAAATCTACAAACGACAATCTACAATCTACAATCTTCAATGCTTGAACGTATAAGAGTGCATTTTGTCCAAAAATTAAGCGCAAGAACAGTGCATATTTACGGCCACTTTCATAGCGCACATGTCAGAACTGGTGTCATTCTGAATATACATTCAAGTGGATACGCCTTGCAAACGACCCGGCTACAATTATAAATTACCATATTTACCGTAAAGTAAGTAATTAAGAAGTTAATTGATGAATTTCTGGTAATTAGTTGTATATGCATTTTGATTTCGCGTGCAAGTAATGTCCACCTCTCTTAATGATACCGTTAAAGGACTATAATTATGTTCTCTGCAGCTACGATTTTCAAAAATTCTGTCACACCGAAAAATGATCAACCTGCATAATACGAAACACTGCCCTGAAACAATAGGCCCAGCGTGCTGCAGTCAAAGGTGCCACAGTGTCGCTACATTTACAAATAAAGGGCATTTATTACACAATGAAATGGCTTTTTGGTTTTGAGAACGGTCTCTGGATAGATATTTATTATATTGACAATACGTTTTGGCGGAAACTTGTACATGGATATCCCCAAAGGGCTGTAAGTCGTGTGATCCATTACTAATGTACGCTGTCCCCTTATTAACCTGTTCCCTAAATTATCAAGTTAATTTGCGCTCTTTTAGTGCTTTTGCTTGCGCCAGCAAATGTGCATACTTCTGGGCATTACTTTCTTGAAAAATGTTTTCTCTGAGGCGCCTCTTATACCAGCGCCAAACGGTCGCAATTTTCCCGCAGTTTTGGAACACAACCGAGCCAATATGGACCTTTACTACAGCGGACACTGCAAATTCTAGCCTTTCTTGTCTAGTAGACGTCAAGGAAAATGACACTGGAAGTTACACGTATTTACGAAGATCTCACTACGCCTCAAGCACAAAGTGAGTCTTTCACACTGGATATCAGGAGTTTTATGCAGTGTTTGTCCATTTGAGCTTTTCCTTACAATAACCTATTATTTTCTAGAGAGAGGAAGACTGTCCAGCTCAAGGGGTATATTTCGCCAGGAAACGGCTTCGACCAAACAGCTATGCTCCTTTATTATACAACAAGTAAGACACCGCAACCTCAGTACAGTACAATTTATGTTGTTGTGACAGATATCCTGCGCAAAAAAAAGCATTTAAGGTCAGCGCCAAGCGGGAAGTTTAGGCTGAAACCAAATTCAAAGTTAATTTTAAAAGAATTTACTCATTCCCGGGGAAATATTAGGATCTTAAAGACTGTTCCAGATTTTCAATTTTAAGAAAAAATGGTGTCCTCCTAAGGGTCTATTTCTCGCTGGTCTCCGATTAGGAGTGCCGCGTGAAATGGCGTTTTTTTTTAGAAACGGTAGAACTGTGTTTGCGTTCTCGTTCTAGTTCTGAGCAAGGCACGAAAAATGAATAGCACAAAGAATATCTCCTCAGTTATTGCATTGCGGCCGTTCATTACCTAGGAGGAATTTGTGTTCCAGGAATGTGTGCCCAAAGGTCAGCACAAACGTGGTTCTTTGAAACCGAGTAGCGCAAGTGATCCGGCTAGTTGTTGAAATATATTGTGCGAAAGCGCTAATCCTTAGAGAGCGAGACAGGAACAGAAATGCGTTGCTGCCTTTCTCTGTGTCACTGTAGCAAAACAGCACGAGGCGACACGTACAGGACGTAGGAGAGACACGACAAGACGCGGAATTTGGGAAAACATTTTTGCCATGTGTACAACTACACAGGCCGGATTGCCCCAATATCACATATATCACATAAGAAGCAACAAGACAGACGTATTAAGTAAATCCACTTTTTAGGTGTCAAACATGACCGAAGCTGGGCTTACGCATTCACCACCCAATCTGATAAAATGGCAAGCTTCAGTGATCAATCGTGTGAGAGAGCGCTTAGCCATAACCACTTCCATAGCTTCTTCTGACTTAGGACATAACTGGAACAAGCGGTGGTGCATGGTCAGCGCCAGCATCTTCCCTTGTTCGCCATGTACGCGTTTCTTAGCACTGTTTAGCCGCAATAAATTTATACCTACTGGATCAACTTTCAATGCGTTTGCAGTTCTTTGTGTATGTCAGATTTCCATTCACTAAGCTTTAGCTTTATTACATGAATTGACATATTTGTAAGCCATCTTAACTACCCTTGTTTCTTGAGTCTTTCTTGTGCGCCATGGTGGCTTAGTGGCTATGTTGTTGCGCTGCTAAGCACGAGGCCGCAGGATTTACTCCCGGCTGTGGTGGCCACACCTAAATAAGGGCAAACGACAAAAATGCCTTGTGTCGTGTAAATTAGGTGCACGGTACAGGCCCCCAGGTAGTAAAAATTATTTAGGAGTCCCCACTACGACGTACCTCAAATGCAGAATGTTGTTTTGCCATGTGAATTCATAAATTTAATTTATGTCAACTTCAATTATTGCCCAACATTCTTCTTAAGTAAAATTCAAGGAGGATTTTTATATATCCTCCTTGGTAAAATTATCCTTATTACTTTTGATATGCGGCAAATAAGTGATGGTGGATCAATTTCACTTTGGCAGCGCTCGAGAGATGGAACTCGAAAATAGCATGTTCAGCCGCGTTCTCTTCCCAGGGGCAGAGACTGGATATTGACCCAACTTACCTTTGCAAAGGTGAAAAGCAGGTTGTTTTGAAATAGACCACAGCGGTGTGCAGGATGTTGTGCGCGTTTCTTCATCACAAACCTTCCACATTGAAGGCACTCGCTTACACTGATTGCCTGAAGGAGCCACGTTCTTTATTAGATCCGCAATTTTTTTCCCTTCATTTAATCACCCTTATTCGCCCGCATCCCATACGCCTGTATGCCCGAGGCGCGTGGCCCAATGTCCAAGTCACGGGCCTCATATTTAGCTTGGGCATCATTCTTGTACACCTTACGTTATCTGCGATATCGCTGTAATGCCTACTTTCTGCGTAGGGCCACAGCAGCCATTTATACACGGTGTCCCAACTATTAGGCGCCAATATTTAAATATCTGCACAGAACTAAGGTACTGTTGTTTGCCCTTGCTCACATTTAATCTGATTATTGTTTCAGCCTAATTGCATAATTATTCTTAATTAATTATTCAACTTCTCAAATATAGCTAGATGAAAGGTATCAATGAGGAAACTGTAGGGCAACATGGAAAACTCCCTATACATCCTTCTGTTGCTCAATACGTGCTACATAAAAGTATTTTTCCAAGCGGCAAAGAAACCCGAGAGAACACGCAAACTGCCTCGAGTGGCCAGTCACGCGGTAATATTCAAGTCTTCACGATATGTCTTCCTCATACAGGCCTATATAGAAAGTCATCCAAATATCACAATCATAGGAAGATGTTTCTGAACTCATGTAAACTTATGGTGCTAGGCATTATAAAGTATTATGCGAGTAATTTTCAATCCAACAATGGCCAAATTTTAGGAAACAAAATTAAAAAATGAGGTTGTAGTTTCGTATACTGAGATACAGAAATTGCTTCAGGAAGAATGATTTCCGTGTAAAAATATTTTTCACAAAAAACTTTTCTATTATGGGCAAGCAAGACCTCACCTGCTGGCATAGCAACAACAATAATTTATAAGCTGGACAATACCAGCTGTATTACGCTACAAACATTGAAACGATGCTTTCCGGGAATTTATTTATTTAGATTTGTTCCTTGGCGTCGTACGTTGAACATATTCGTCTTTTATCGAACATTTCATTGATGTACGTCTACCAGACAAAGGCAAAGTTTAACTGCTCGTCCCATCAATGATGTAGCGCTGCAAAACGTTCCCATCTAACCTCTTCTCTAAAGCAGAGCTTCTATAGGACTGGCTTTTTAGGGCTAAGTTACATGTTTTATCGTGCCCAGACCTCTTTTAATTACTGATTCTTTCAGTACCACTAATACCCAAGATTACTGCAATTGTTTGCCGCAATTTCCCACTGGTTAAGGTATAGCCACAACGGAAACCAATTTTTGTTATGCGTGTTGCTTTCCTATGTACGACGCAATACCACCCTGATTTATCTCACGCATCCCGATGAGACCCGCCAACTGATGACTGAACTTTGTGAAAGGTTCGCGAAGTCGTCATTCTGCTCTCTTTTGGTCGTTATTCGTTTCCAGATGCCACGCTGTATGCCGTGGAGCAATTACTGTACGAAAGTTACGACAGCAGCTGTGGTGTCATTAAGTTCTCTATGCATCAAACTGGTACGTATTCTGGGTAATATCTTGCTTTGCTAACACCCTGGTAAGCACTTTTTCCTTTATTGCGAGCGCCTCGTACAGAAATGTGAGCGCAGCATGACCTTGATAACCCCAAACACGCAAACGTGCGACGGAACTAGGGGGAGTGGAGAGCGCAGTTGTGATAGGGTACACACTGTTAGCAAAAATGTGCCGAGATTGGGGTTACCGCCTAAACTACGTCTAAGTACTAAATAATTACTGAGGCATGTTGGAGCAAATTGCGCTAATTTACATTGTTTGACAGCCACCTCCAGGAACATTTTAGTCACTGAAGTGAAACAAAAAAGTCATTAAAACTCTCGCTGTAGCTGTGAAATGGATTTTAATAATGTAGGTATTTTAAAACACCCTAATGTAGCCTGTCGTGAAGTAAACAATTTACCTAGACGTTTAATCTTGGTCTGACATTCCTGCAGCTGAAGAAAAACACAGAATTTAGCAACAGAGTATAGAGGGCTTTAGCTCTGGTAAAGTATTTGCTATAGAATAGGCAAATATCGAAGTTGTGAATATGAATAGTTGGTAATATTTTATTTGTGTTTGAAAATGAACTATTTGGTACTTTCTAATATTAAAACTAACCATATATTTCACAACAACCGCCTGTTCAAATCGGGCTTTTGCTCTTCAGACCTGCTGAATAAAGTATCGAAAATTATAATTACAAGTGAAACAGCGACAAAGTTTTGGAAGCAATGCAGTAACAAAATCGGTAATGCAAGCTTTCTTTTCGGTTCCGCGGTGGAAGTGTGGCGCTAGTTAACACTCCATGGGTGAAATCTTGCACACATACATAAATACCCACGAATGCATGCACGCGGGTACTGCCGTCGTCGCAGCCCATTTGCTTGTGCAACGCGCGCGTAATGCAGAGGTTGTGGATTGGGCTCTCACTGCCAGCAAGTTGAGTATTCCTCGGTTTCCCATTAGCTTTTCATTTTCGCACTTCAGTTAGAAACTACAAATAATTTATCCTATGCTTTACGTTTGTTCATTATCTGTTCGTTTCTTATGGTTCTGACTAACAAATACCAGACAGCATTCATACAAAGACGGCGCCCTTACAAAACCGGTCCCCTCCGTTCCCCTTCTTTTCGTCCAATACATGACAATCGGCTATATCGTGCTTATGGCCTGCCAAGTGTTCTTTCTTGATTGCAGCCTAGTCAGTTGGGAGTTTTATCTCTTACGTTACAACCAGTGATGTTTTATTTTTTATTGTAAAAGGCTCTGTATGCTATCTAGGCCACACAAATACCTTCTTATCGTTTTATTTTCCTTTTCCACAACTTCTGATATTTTTTCTACAACCGTTTATTATGCGTTTTTAAAAAGTTGGTCAGCTTCAAATGGTTGTTATTCTTGGAAAGCTTGTTTGCCACCAGGCGCAAAGGTGTCAAACGGCTCTTCGTGCAGTTGTTTTCATTACTGTTGTGATCTTGTGTTTAAAACGATCCTAATTGCGCGTGATAGTTGACTGTCCATTCAGTGCAAGCGCGTTCCTATTTACACTGAAACATATTCCTTATGTATATACGTGCGTCTGCGTTTGTCTATTGGCTATTCTATACTTACTATGCATATTCGATTGATATTTTTTTAAATGTCGATATTCGATCGCCTACCTCTAATATTTACATACTGGATTATGACAGTTTAACTTTTTTCCTTATCTTCACATTGTAAGGTTACAAATACAGCACGATTCAAAAGAACACAAGCAACGTAGTTTTCCTAGCAAGAGAATGCATTTAGTCTGCGTATTATGCCTACATATTTTGTGCTTCTCGACATTCATGGTGGCAGAACTAGATTTTGTGGGACGCGCTTGGTCGCATTTGGTTGACAAGAAATCACAATTACCCAAACTTTGTACAGGTTAAATACTACATTTTCGTCCTTGATCTACCTGAGAGCCGCCGTGAAGTACCGATTGGTCCGAAATCCGTGAGAAATGGAAGCGATTTGTTCAATCACGCGTGGTCGAGCTAAGCCGTTCCGATATTTACGCCTTTTAACGCGACAGCATTAAGGAACTCTTGTGGCAGAAAAGCCGGTGTCGTCGGCGTCGGCCGTGAGCGAAAAATGGCGGCAAGCAATTCATAAATAAAAAGAACTTGCAAGAACGGCTGGGTGGGAATCGAACCAGGGTTCCCGGAGTGCGAGACGGAGACGCTACCACTAAGCCATAAGTTCGATGCTTCAAGGCGGGACAAAAGCGCCTCTAATGAATGCGGTGTTGCCTTAGAAACGTACCGTAGAAAGTTGTACTGCGGTGTATATCGGTAATTATGAGCATGTAAATTACACAAGTCGCAGTTAAACGCGCAGCGAAGTACGTTTCCGCTACATTTCTTCTGCGCTTCGCGCGCACGCAGCGCCATCTTGCGGCAAACACAGAAGACTCCCTCCTCGCATTGCACGGCGCTGCCCCTACAGCTGGCGTGCCACTCACCCGCTTCTAAAGGACGATCCCATCGAGGCGTCAGCCCTAAGATCGCGTCCGCCTTCATGGCGCGTCACGGCCCGGCTGTCCGTGCCGATCAGCACGTTCGGCTCGCGTAGATCGTTTCTCCCTCCGAGACACCGAGTTCTTTTGTTCGTTCCGCTTGCCCAGGCGCACGTTTCGTCTTTGTGTGACTCAAGAACATGTCGAGCGAATGAGTGGGCGGTGTGAATGGGGTGCGATAACGCTATCGCGTTCCACTCTTGAAGGCGAAGCTTAAGTGTCCTCCAATTTTTTGCGTAGTCGATATTGTCACGTGGTAGTGACGTTAAAGAACACAGTAGCAGTACTGTGAAAGACAAACTGGCTTTTATTGGGCGAACCTGTGCCCACAAAACAGGGTACACTTAAAGCACAACGATAGCGGCGAACACAGTCGGCGATCGTCGAAAATCTGATCAGCGGGTCAAGCGCGTCGGCTTTTATACAGCAGTCATCGAATGTTCCAGACTAAACGTTGGGACCCGCATGCCTTCCACAAAGTTCTACAACATTCGAGTCACGCGATGAAATCAGATAACACAAGGTTCGGCGACAACACAGCGGATAGAAGCATCGATAACTTTCCAGAAACTTCTGTACATACAGGCGCGTCCCACGCTGTGCGATTACATTTGTTAGGCTGCGAAACGTGGTTGCCCGATAAAGATAAGTACACGTGTCAATACCCCCCTCTTAAATAGCATCGTCCCGATGCTACAAATATAAGAGAGCGAAACACAAAAGGACACTTATTAAACATAAGTAACAAAACAACGAAAAGAAACAAAGTCAAAGGTCAGTTACGCGAAGCCCCAAAGTTCATTAACGCTGGTAGTACGGCTTGAGTCGCACAACGTGGACTATTTCCGGACGTGAGCGGCGCCGCTGTGATAGCGAAATGCCGTCTGGCACGACCTCATAGTCCAGAGCGCCAATACGTCGGATGACCTTGTAGGGTCCGAAATAGCGTCGGAGTAATTTCTCAACGAGTCCTCGTCGGCGTATCGGGGTCCAGACCCAAACACGGTCGCCAGGTTGGTACTCGACGAAGCGTCGTCGGAGGTTGTAGTGTCGGCTGTCGGTCCTCTGTTGGTTCTTGATCCGCAGGCGGGCGAGCTGTCGTGCTTCCTCGGCGCGCTGGAGATAGCTAGCAACGTCAACATTCTCTTCGTCAGTTACGTGCGGCAGCATGGCGTCAAGCGTCGTCGTCGCGTTCCTGCCGTAAACCAGCTTAAACGGCGTGATCTGTGTTGTTTCTTGCACCGCCGTGTTGTACGCAAAGGTTACGTACGGCAGGACCGCGTCCCACGTCTTGTGTTCGACGTCGACGTACATTGCTAGCATATCGGCGAGGGTCTTGTTCAGGCGCTCCGTGAGACCATTCGTCTGCGGATGGTAGGCAGTTGTCCTCCTGTGGCTTGTCTGGCTGTACTGCAGAATGGCTTGGGTGAGCTCTGCTGTAAAAGCCGTTCCTCTGTCTGTGATGAGGACTTCTGGGGCACCATGTCGCAGCAGGATGTTCTCGACGAAAAATTTCGCCACTTCGGCTGCGCTGCCTTTTGGTAGAGCTTTAGTTTCAGCAAAACGGGTGAGATAGTCCGTCGCCACGACGATCCACTTATTCCCGGATGTTGATATCGGAAACGGCCCCAACAAATCCATCCCAATCTGCTGGAATGGTCGGCGAGGAGGTTCGATCGGCTGCAGTAATCCTGCTGGCCTTGTCGGTGGTGTCTTGCGTCGCTGACAGTCTCGGCATGTCTTGACGTAACGGGCGACGTCGGCGGTCAGACGCGGCCAGTAATACCTTTCCTGTATTCTCGACAGCGTCCGGGAGAATCCGAGGTGGCCAGCGGTTGGATCGTCGTGTAGGGCGTGCAATATTTCTGGACGCAGCGCTGACGGTACAACAAGAAGGTAGCTGGCGCGGACTGGTGAGAAGTTCTTCTTCACGAGCAGGTTGTTTTGTAGCGTGAACGACGACAACCCGCGCTTAAATGCCCTAGGGACAACGTCGGTGTTCCCTTCCAAATACTCGACGAGACCTTTTAGCTCCGGGTCGGCTCGTTGCTGTTTAGTGAAGTCTTCCGCGCTTATTATCCCAAGGAAGGCATCGTCGTCCTCGTCGTCTTGCGGCGGGGGATCGATGGGGGCGCGCGATAAGCAGTCGGCGTCGGAGTGTTTTCGTCCGGACTTGTAGATCACCGTGACGTCATATTGCAGTCTGAGGCTCCACCTCGCCAGCCGTCCTGAAGGGTCCTTTAAGTTAGCTAGCCAACACAACGCGTGATGGTCGCTGACGACTTTGAATGGCCTGCCATATAGATATGGGCGGAATTTTGCTGTAGCCCAAATGATGGCGAGGCATTCCTTTTCAGTCGTAGAATAATTGCCTTCCGCTTTTGACAGCGACCGGCTAGCATAAGATATCACCCGTTCATGCACGTCTTTCTTCTGGACTAGGACGGCGCCGAGGCCTAGGCTACTGGCGTCAGTGTGGATTTCGGTATCGGCGTCTTCGTCGAAATGTGCGAGTATCGGCGGTGACTGCATGCGTCGTTTTAGTTCTTGAAATGCGTCGGCCTGCGCCGTTTGCCATTTGAACTCGACATCAGATTTGGTTAGATGCGTTAGCGGCTCAGCGATGCGTGAAAAGTCCTTGACAAAGCGCCTGTAGTAGGCACACATGCCAAGGAATCTACGCACTGCCTTCTTGTCAATGGGCTGCGGGAACTTTGCGATGGCAGCTGTTTTCTGCGGGTCGGGGCGTAGTCCGGATTTGCTGATGACGTGGCCTAGGAACAGAAGCTCGCCGTAAGCGAAGCGGCACTTTTCTGGCTTCAGAGTTAGCCCTGATGATTTGATGGCCTCTAGTACTGTTGCAAGCCGCCTAAGGTGATCGTCAAAATTTCTGGCGAAGACGACGACGTCATCCAAGTAAACGAGACAGGTCTGCCACTTCAATCCTGCTAAAACCGTGTCCATGACGCGCTGGAACGTTGCAGGCGCCGAGCACAGTCCGAATGGCATAACCTTGAACTCGTAGAGGCCGTCTGGGGTGATGAAGGCGGTCTTTTCGCGATCTCTTTCGTCGACTTCTATTTGCCAGTAGCCAGACTTGAGATCCATCGACGAGAAGTATTTAGCGTTTCAGAGCCGATCCAATGCGTCGTCTATTCGTGGGAGGGGGTATACGTCCTTCTTCGTGATCTTGTTCAGACGACGGTAATCGACGCAGAAACGCAGGGTTCCGTCCTTTTTCTTTACCAGGACCACAGGGGATGCCCACGGGCTTTTCGACGGCTGGATGATGTCGTCGCGGAGCATTTCGTCGACTTGTTGCCTAATAGCTTCACGCTCTCGCGTCGAAACTCGGTAAGGGCTCTGGCGGAGTGGTTGAGCGCACTCTTCGGTTATTATGCGATGCTTTGCAACTGGTGTTTGTCGAATCTTTGATGAAGTCCAAAAGCAGTCCTTGTATCGTCGGAGAAGACTTCTGAGCTCTTGCTGCTTGCTTATGGGGAGACTTGGATTTACGTCGAAGTCTGGTTCGGGGACAATGGTCGGCGGGGTAGATGCGGCAGAATCTGTGAGGACTAAGGCATTGCTCGTTTCCACAATTTCCTCGATGTACGCGATTGTCATGCCCTTGCTGACGTGCTTGAACTCTTGGCTGAAGTTGGTTAGCATCACTTCCGTTTTCCCTCCGTGGAGTCGAGCGATCCCTCTTGCGACGCAAATTTCACGGTCTAGCAGTAGACGTTGGTCGCCTTCGATGACACCTTCTACGTCAGCGGGTATTTCGGTGCCGACCAAAATAACAATGCTGGAGCGAGGCGGGATGCTCACTTGATCTTCGAGCACACTCAAGGCGTGGTGACTACGAGGGCTCTCCGGCGGTATCGCTTGATCTTCAGACAGGGTTATCGACTTCGACTTCAAGTCGATGACTGCGCCATGTTGGTTTAGGAAGTCCATGCCGAGAATGACGTCGCGTGAACACTGTTGGAGGATAACGAAGGTGGCAGGGTAAGTCCGGTCATGAACGGTAATTCTTGCCGTGCAGATTCCAGTCGGCGTAATCAGGTGTCCTCCAGCGGTCCGAATTTGAGGGCCTTCCCATGCAGTCTTAACCTTCTTCAAGTGGGCGGCGATGTGTCCACTCATGACGGAGTAATCAGCACCGGTGTCCACTAAGGCGGTAACTGCGTGGCCGTCGAGAAGCACGTCGAGGTCGGTGCTTCTTTGTCTGGCGGTGCAGTTAGGTCTTGGCGTCGGACCACGGCTGCGTCGTGTTGAACTGAAACTGGAACGTCGCGTCGTCATGTCGTCTTTCGTCGGTGTAGTCTTGGTTTGCTGACTTCGTCGGGTCTGCGGCGTGTCTTCATTAGGTCGTCGAGATAGTTTCTTCGTCGTTTTCGTCGGCGGCGGAGGATCTTCGTCAGTTCGACGAACAGCAACCGCACCTCCATCGGTTGCTGCTTTTAGTTTTCCGGATATGGGCTCGCAGAGCGGCCCCGGGCTGGGCCGCTGTATGGTCGGCGCTGCGGTGACAGGTAGCGGCCTGGTGACGGCGAACGGGATGGTCGTCGAGGGTTCCACTGAGTGGCGGCGAGGTAGTCGGCGATATCGCGAGGGCGTTCACCTTGCTGCGGGCGCGGAGCGTTGACGGCGAAACCTCGCAGTCCCATCTCCCGGTATGGGCATCGGCGATACACATGGCCGGCTTCTCCGCAGTGATAGCAGAGCGGGCGGTGGTCGGGGGCTCGCCAAATGTCCGTCTTCCTCGGGTAGGTGTGCTGGGCGACGGGTGGGCGCGTTGGCGGCGGCGGCGGCGGACGACGGAATTGCGTCGTTGCAGGACCCTGGCGTGGTCGCGGAGGGGGACCTTGACGGCGTACGACGGCGGCGTAGGTCATCGCTTCGGGATGTGGTTGCGGTAATTGGGGTTGCACATCCGGGACTCCAAGCGACCGCTGAACCTCATCTTTGACGATGTCGGCGATCGAAGCCACTTGGGGCTGCGACGAAGGCATGACCTTGCGCAGTTCTTCGCGCACAATGGCCCTTATGGTCTCTTGGAGATCAACGGAGCCCAGCGCTTGGACGGCGCACTGAGACGTGAGCACTTGGCGGTTATATTGCCTAGTGCGCATTTCTAACGTTTTCTCAATCGTCGTAGCCTCTGTCACGAACTCAGCTACGGTCTTCGGCGGGTTTCGGATTAGTCCGGCGAAAAGTTCTTGCTTTACGCCTCGCATCAAGAAACGCACTTTTCTCTCTTCGGACATTTCCGGGTCGGCGTGCCGGAAAAGACGGGTCATCTCTTCTGTAAAGATAGCGATGGTCTCATTAGGTAGTTGGCCTCGGGTTTCCAGCAGAACTTCGGCCCTTTCTTTTCGGACAACGCTCGTGAACGTCCTCAGGAAGTTACTGCGGAACAGGTCCCATGTTGCTAGGGTGGACTCCCGGTTCTCGAACCAAGTCCTCGCGGCATCTTCCAAGGAGAAGTACACGTGTCGTAGCTTATCTTCAGAGGTCCAGCTATTGAAGGTCGAGATCCTTTCGAAGGTTTCGAGCCAGGTTTCAGGATCCTCCGACGTAGCTCCACGGAAGGTAGGGGGCTCTCTGGGTCGTTGAAGTACGATGGGTGAGACTGGGGCAGCCATTGTGGTTGTCTTGGCCACAATCTTCTTGGTCTTCTCAGGCAGAAGTCCGTGCTCCGGGGGCAGCTGTTGTAGACGACGGCTTACTCTATGGTCCGTGACTACGTTGGTGCTCTCTTTACGGTCCGGGCTTGGATCACGGCTTGTCGGGGGCGTGCGGTACATGGACCAAAAGCACCTCCACCAGATGTCACGTGGTAGTGACGTTAAAGAACAAAGTAGCAGTACTGTGAAAGACAAACTAGCTTTTATTGGGCGAACCTGTGCCCACAAAACAGGGTACACTTAAAGCACAACGATAGCGGCGAACACAGTCGGCGATCGTCGAAAATCTGATCAGCGGGTCAAGCGCGTCGGCTTTTATACAGCAGTCATCGAATGTTCCAGACTAAACGTTGGGACCCGCATGCCTTCCACAAAGTTCTACAACATTCGAGTCACGCGATGAAATCAGATAACACAAGGTTCGGCGACAACACAGCGGATAGAAGCATCGATAACTTTCCAGAAACTTCTGTACATACAGGCGCGTCCCACGCTGTGCGATTACATTTGTTAGGCTGCGAAACGTGGTTGCCCGATAAAGATAAGTACACGTGTCAATATGTCTTATTCGTCTGCTGTGTGCTAGATCCCAACAGAAAGTTTATTCCACTTGGTTTCGGTAAATTAGTTCTGACACGGTTGCCAAGCGCCTACCAAACAAATGGATTTAGTGACACCGCTGAACCCGCAGCGCTTAAACGAATTTAAATAGGTTTTGTAAATAATAAAGAAACTTCAATTTTGTGACCACACTGTTAATGCTATGATGACCACTGTGCTGTGAAGTACAATCACAAATTAAGGCTACCAATGTGAAGGCAACCGTTGGTTTAGCATGGTCACGGGGCCTATGTGTCATACAGCGAGTTTCAGCCGCTTGCATGTGGCTTTGGAATATCAGCGCGTTCTTGAAGGTCATTTTCAAAGCAATATCACTGACCTGTGTGTCGTTAAAATATCGCCAACTGTTCATTCAAGCCTGGCAGAGGATGCGAAGAGCTTGAGGAGAAATACGGCCTTTGCTGAAGTTAGTGACGACTAAGCGAGAGTAACACACGATGGTGTGGCAGGTGGGATGTAGAGTGGCCACGGCGATGGCTACTTCTTCAGCCGTCTCGGCAGTGTGGATAGTGACGCTGGAAGCCCGGTGTAGGTCTCCATCGCGTGTGGCGACGTCCACAGTTTGTGTGCCATACTCTGCCAGGCACCACACTCTAAAGACATCATGATCTCCCAGACATGGATCCCGGCCAATGCGCGCCCTGTCCACCCACGCCTCCCCAACCTCATTGACGTCACCTACTCGATTGCGCAAGGCCTCGTCAACCGCACCGGAGTCACTGGAGACGGGTTGGACACGAGCAACAATCTGACCAGCTATAATGATCTTGTTAAGGCCTTTTACCTCAGTCGCCGAACCTTCCCCCCACCTCACCCCAAGTTCAGCCGGGCACAGGCTACCACCCTGCGTCTGCTACAAACTCGTACCCTTCACCCGCGCGCCTCCACCTTACATTCCCTAACGTTTACACTACCCCAAGTGCCGGTGCTGTGGCACTCACCCGGCTACGCATCAGCATATGCTGTTGGAGTGCCCAGCACAGTACACACACGTTAACACCACGACCCTCTCGTCGAGGTTGCGTGAGGCTCTACGGAGCTCCACCCTCGATGACCAAACCTGGGCGACCCAGCACGCGCGTGGGGCGGCGGTCATTAAGTGCTGGTTCTATAATTAAAGTTTCTTCCTCCTCCTTCATTCAAGTCGCTAAAAAGGTCACTGATTGCTAGGAAAAAATAGAAGTTATTGATAGGAAAGACAGAGAGGTCGCTTTAGCTAGTGCGCTTTAGTCTGCTACTCTGCACTGGCGAAGAGGGAAGGGGAGTGAAAGTATTGGGAGGGATGCTGATGATAAGAGAAGTGGTGAGTGCTTTTGTACATGAGACAGTTGTCTCGCTAGAGCCGCTCGTCGAGCTTGTTGTCCTGCAGGAACTTCAACAATAATTTTGTTGCACGCATTGAAATTGCAGTGTCAGGCAATGGGGCGAGGATAGCTTCCTCCGACAGTAGTTTTTAAATAGCAAACATTGCCGTAGACAAACAAAAAAGTCACTAGCGACAAAATCGCTAAAATGGCAACACTGATAGCTTCCTCCGACAGTAGTCGCTAAACAGCAAACATTCCCGTAGACAAACAAAAAAGTCACTAGCGACAAAATCGCTCAAATGGCAACACTGATAAAATACCGGTAAATTACAAAAGCAGCATTGATTTTGTGTTTTCAACGATGGTTAAGTTAGACGGCCTCAAAAAACACAAGGTGATGCAAGTGACGGTAGATTAAATTTGTTTTGGACAGACTAGCGGTAACTTTCTCGGGAATGCAGGCTTGCAAGGCACGTCCCGCAGGCGTCTCGCACCGCAAAGCACGGGTTAGGCCGGCCTATTGTCATCTGCAACAGCACGTCGAGGCGAGGCGCGAAAGAAGGGGATGCGTGTTAAATAAACCGTATCTATGTGAGCCCAGTTCTGAGAAAAAACATGGTTTCAGCTGTTGTTTTGTTGTGTTTGTGCAATATGCAGCTGGCGGTTCCCGCTTTCACAAGGCTAGATTATGGGCATTTACGTGCCCAAACCACTTTCTGATTATGAGGTACGCCATAGTGGGGACTCCGGAAATTTGGGCCACCTGGGGTTCTTTAACGTGCACCGAAATCAGCTTTCACAAGTGTACGCGCGTAGGGGAGGGGAAGATAAATGGCCCACTTTTTCTTTTCAATTCTGACTGTGGGGGGGAGGGGGCATACCTCCCCCGAACCGGTAGATACACCTATGACACGCATGGTGTCACGTATGTACAGGCAAATATGAACACATCTCACTCGATGACCACGAGCATTCGCTGTCACAACGCTGACGTGATGAAGAGCGCCGGCAGCGAGAAGCGAACGTATTCAGGACCAAATAAGTGACAGAAGTCTTGAAACTTCTGGGAACCTCAATTGCACTAGTGACAGATCAAGTAGCCCGAATCAATGTCTCGATCAAGACTTGAAAGACTATGGCAAATTTGCACAGGTGGGAAATTTACTAGCAGTTACTGAGTAAAACCTGTGTGCTATATACACCCCAGTGATGAGTGCCGTGAAGAACCAATGAGGGCGAGACTCCACTGCAGAGGCTAGATCCCCATTATCAGGGTATCAAGCCGCTCTCTGTAGGCCAGAGTGATCTTCGTTGGGGCTCTAGGCGCACATATCACCATTCCTGAAAGAGGAGGGCAAGATTCCTCTTGCCTCCCCCCCCCCCGTAGATACGCCAATGATTAGCTGCCTTTACGACGTGCGAAACAGAAACATGCATAGAAAACCATCCGTAGGTAGTTTAAAACCACGTGATCCAGAACCCTGCTCAAGATCTCGTCATGAAGTACTAGCGTTGTGCTCCGCGATCCCTCACAAGATCTGTCCCTTCCAGTTAAACCTATACTCGGCGACAGGCACGGTTACGCTATCAGGAAACATGCCGTCGCGGCGCATCGACTAGAATACTGCTGTATTGACCTGGACGATAGCAACTACCCTCGGTTTTGCCAACCAACCTTCGACGAGGACGCAAAACAGTTAAATAAATGCTTATGAAAACTGTAAAGCCACTCCACGGAATATATTGTCGTGCCGCGTGGTAAATTTTGCTTTAAACCGGCTCCGGATTGCGACAGCCGATCAACTTGCATTATCGTCCGCTATATGACATCACGCTTTCCTAATTTGAGTTAAGGTTTCGATTTAGTGTTCATGCAACATACCTAGTTGTTTGCAGTATACAGGCAAGGGTCCCCAGTCAAACGACTGCAACGGGCCCCTCGTTGGCCGCCTTAACTTAACGGAAACGTTGTACCAAGTGTAGACGCTGAAGAAGAAAAAGTCGACGTAGACGGTTGTTCAAGAACGGTTGCTTAAACTATATTGGTGCTTTTACGCCCGTACCGTTAATTGAACCTCATCATCAGCCTATTTTATGTCCACTGCAGGGCGAAGGACTTTCCCTGCGATCACCAATTACCGCTGTCTTGCACCGACTCATTCCAAATAGCATTTGCGAATTTCCTAATTTCATCATCCCATCTAGTCTCCTGCCGTCCTCGACTGCGCTTCTGTTCTCTTGGCCCCCATTCCGTAACCTTAATGTTTCACCGGTTATCTAACCTAAGCATTACAAGGCCTGCCCAGCTCCATTTTGTTCTCCTAATATCAATCAGAATATCGGCTATACCCATTTGCTCTCCCATCCACACCGCTCTCTTCCTGTGTCTTAACGTTACACCTAAGAGAGTTCCTTCCATTGGTTTTGCGTGGTCCCCAACTTGTTCTCGAACTTCGTTCTTAATCTCCAAGTTTTGGTCCCATGTGTTAGCACCGGTAGAGTGCATTGATTGTACAAGTTCCTTTTTAATGATAGTCGAAAGCTTCCAGTCAGGATCTGACAATACCTGCCATACGCACTCCGACCCATTTTTATTCTTCTCTAAATTTCTTTCTCGTGATCAGAGTCCCCTGTGAGTAATTGACCTAGGTAAACTTACTCTTTCACGGACTCTAGAGCCTGACTGGAGATCCTGAACTTGTGTTCTTTTGCCAGACCATTTATCATTATCGTTGTCTTCTGCATGATTATCTTCAACCCCACTGTTCCACTAGCTCTATTAAGGTCCTCAATTATTATTTGTAACTCGTTCCCAGTGTTGCTGAACTGGACAACACAATCTGCAAACCGAAGGTTGCTGAGACATTCGGCACTGATTCCCACTCCTACGCCTTTTAAGTTTAATAGCTGGAATACTTCTTCCAAGCATGCATTAAATAGCTTAGAAGAAATTGTGTCTCCTTACCTAACCCCTTTCTTTATAGTAATCTTTCAGCTTTTTCTTTTTGTGAAGAATTAAGGCAGCTGTGGAATCTTTGCAGATATTTTTCAAGATATTTACGTAAGCATCCTGTACTCTGATTACGTAGTGGCGCTATGACTGCTGGTATCTGTACTGAATCAAATGTCTTTTCGTAATACATGAAAGCCGCGTAGGTAGGTTGATTGTACTCTGAAGATTTCTCGATTACCTGATTGATTATACGGATGTTATCCATTGTAGAGTATTCCTTCCTGAAGTCAACGTGTTCTCTTGGTTGACTATAGTCGTGTTATCCTTACTCTATTGGAAAGTATCTTGGCAAATATTTTTTACAATACTGGAAGTAAGCTTAGTCGTGAAGTAAGATATAGTCGTGAGGTATTTCGTGCAAGGGGCCGGAAGCTTCTCCAGCATGATGTCTCCTCCAACTTTGACAAAATCGACTGTGATTCCATCTTCTCCTGCCGCTTTTCTCCGTGTCATGCCTTGGAATGTCCGTCTAACTTCATCGCTAGTTATCGAAAGAACGTCTGTAACCTGTTCATTACTACTTCGGATGGAGGTATCATGGCTGCTCTGGGTACTCTACAGGTCAGTATATAATTACTCTGCTCTTTTACTATATCTTCGAAATTCCTGATGATATTACGCTGCTTTTCTTTTAGTGCAAACATCTTCGCTAGTCCTATTCCAAGTTTTCTTCTGACTGATTTCATGCTGCGTCCCTTTTTAATAGCCTCCTTAGTCTTCCTCAGGTTATAATTTCGAATGTCCCTTACTTTCTCATTGCTCATCATTTTGATAGTTGTGCGAATTCCATCTGATCACTAGTTGGGTCACTTTCATTCTTTGTGCTTTCCTTATTAATTCTTTCGTTACTATGAAGAGGTTACCTAATGGTTGCCTGATGCCTTACATCCCACGTCAATTGCTGCTGCTGAAGCCAGCCTAGTTACGGTTTCATTAATTTCTTCGTCATCTCCATCTCTCTCTTGTAAGCTGTTCTAAGGTTGCATATTTTTTGCAAGTACGAGCCTGAACTGGTCTGCTTTTAACCCTACTGCGTCTACGTTGGCCTGTTTCTTCTTGAACAATCACACTATTTCTCCCTTCATGCTGAGGTGAATCCTAGACCTCACTAACTTATGACCACTGCACTTTACCCTACCTAACACTTCTATATACTGATGCATGCTGGGATCGGCAGAAAGTATGAAATCGATTTCATTTCTTGTTCCACCATTAAGGCGTTTCCAGGTCCACTTTCTGTTGCTACATTTCCTCAAAAAGGAGCTAATTATTCGCAGTTCAATTTCTTCCGAGAATTCGACGAACATCTCCCCTCTAGCGTTCCGATAACCGATGCCATACTTGTCAATCGCTTGTTCTGTTCACCAGCCTGCTTTTTCCCCATTTTTCCATGGAATTCGCCCGAGACTATAGTATACTGAGTTGGCACATTACCCGTCGCTGATAAAATATCTTCATAAAACTGTTCTAATTTTTCATCATCGCGACTGGAGGTTGCAGCATAGGCTTGGACTACCTTCATTCTATACCCCCTATTTAGTTTTATTATGACTACTTGTGATTATAATTCATGCAGTAGGATTCGTCTTTGTTGCCCGCTATGTCGTTATATATTAGGAACCCTACCGCATATTGCTTCTTATCGGGAGTCCCCTATGACAGAGGACATGGCCATTAGCCAGCACTGCATAAGCCTCACCAGTTCTAACCGCACTAAGGCAAACGATATCCCAAACAATGCCTGATACTTCCCCAAAGATTCCTGCTAGGTTTGCTTTACTCGAGAGAGGTCGGGTGTTAAGTGTTCCCAGGGTCAGTTTCCATTGGCGTCTCCGTCCAAGTCCAGATATTCTTAGCACCCCCTGCTGCATTACATGCCTGACCGCTGCCTTGGTCAGGTGCTCCGCTGCAGCTGGGGACCGAGGGCCATTGGTTGATTGAAAGAGTCATAAGGGAGTTAGTGGCCAAATACTGCATTAAGGAGGCCAATTCTTGTTCTGGTGAGGGAGTGTCTTTTTTATAGCTTAGTGGGCCTTCCTAATTTGGTGGTACGTGGATTAGTAAAGTCCCGCTGGCTATCAGCACTTTCGCCGGTGTCAGGCGCCACTCCGTGTATCATACTTGGCCACCACGGAAGCAGACGAGCTGATAGCAGCGCATCCTTCTTTCCCCTAACCACTTCTGCGCATGCGGCACCCTCTCACACGAAGATATAAAAGCAACCACAATAAAGAGACGGCCAGTTTTTCGATGCCCAACCACTGTGTGTGTCGACTTGCTCAGACGCGCACGATACATGGTGTCAGAAGTGCCCGCAGCCGCGCGGCAGAAAGCAAGCCATGGACGCCTTAAAACTGCCCTGCCCACTACAGTTGACTGGCAATGTCAGAAGGCACTGGGAACTCTTCAAGCAAAGACTGGACCTATTCCTGATGGCTACCTCGACAGACCATCCCAAGACCGGAGCGGTCAAGGCGGCCATCCTCCTGAGCGCCGCGGGTGACGAAGCGCTTGAGGTCTATAACAACTTCACATTCGCCGAAGGTGAGCTCAAGGATGACTACGAGACACTAGTGCGGAAGTTTGACGCATACTTTATTGAGCAAGGAAACGAGGTTTACGAACGCCATTTGTTCCGTATGCGAGTCCAAGATGAAGGAGAGCGATTCGAGCGGTTTGTACGTGACCTGAGGACGCAAGCCAAACTCTGTAATTTCGGGGCCCTTGAAGAGTCTCTGATTAGGGACCAGATTGTATTCGGGACTAATAACAAGACTGTCCGAGAGAAAATGTTGCGGGACAAAACCTTGACTCTACAAAAAGCCGAGAACATATGCAAAGCAGCTGAAGCGGCGGCACAACAAAATGCTGCATGGGCCAATGAGCGCGTGCAAGTAGACTCCACTCGCCGATATGAACGAGGCAAAGAACAAAAAGGCCGGTGCAAGCACTGTGGTCGAGCGCACGCGCCGCGGCAATGCCCAGCCTACGGAAAAACTTGCTAGGCATGTAAAAAGCAGAATCACTTTTCATCATGCTGCAAGAACCCGCAAGTTCACGGCATTCAGGAAGATCGTGAAGACAGCTTTCATGTCCTTGACGTCAGCATCTGTGGCGTAAGCACAAAACCAGGGAAACACTGGACAGTGCGCGGCAAGGTCTCTGGTCACGAGATAGAACTGAAAGTCGATACTGGTTCCCAAGCCAACTTGATTCCGCTTAGCATTTTTCAGCGCATCTCGAAAGTGAACACGTTGCGCAAGAGCGCAGCAGTGCTGACTGCCTACAACGGCTCCGAAATCAAGCATCTCGGGGTCGCCACTAAAGCACTAGAGATGAACGGTACCACGAGAGATACTGCCTTCTTAATCGTCAAGAAAGGACGCCAAGCGATCATTGGCTTGAGCACATGCATCGAGTTCGGCATTGTCCCAGCAAACATCGACTCAGTCAGGCGAAGTGGAAAATCAGGGCCAGAAACGGAATTTGCACATATTTTTCATGGAACGGGCTGCGTACAAAGAACGTACAAAATGGTTCTGCGGCCAGACGCGGTTCCAGTCGTAGAACCTGCTCGGAAAGTACCTTTGGCACTGAAGCAACCATTGCGTGACGAGCTGGCACGCATGGAGAAGGCGTCCATCATCGTCAAAGTAGAAGAACCCACCGAATGGGTAGGTCGTCTGGTTGTGGTAAGCAAAAAGAACGGCGCTCTCCGAGTATGCATGGACCCTAGAGAAGTAAACAAAAATATATTACGTGAGCACTGCCCGATGCCTACCCGCGAAGATATAGAAAGTGAGCTTTCAGTTGCTCGATTTTTTTCGCGACTGGATGCCAACTCTGTGGTTTTCATCCGATACCCCTTGACGAAGCTACATCGCGCGACTGCACGTTCGCCACTCCCTTCGGGCGCTATCGGTTCCCAAGGCTACCGTTCAGCATTTCGTCTGCCAGTGAGGTCTTTCAAAAGACACTGACTCAGATCTTTGAAAGTATCCCAAGAGTACGCGTTTACCTCGACGACGTCCTCATTTGGGGTGCTGACAAAACCCAGCATGACCAAACGTTTGCGTGCCGCGCTAGAAAAGGCAGAAAAAGCAGGACTCACGTTTAATCCTGAAAAATGTGCGTTTGGTATGAAGGAGATAACATTTCTAGGTGACATAATCAATGAAGGCGGCGTGCGCCCAAGCCCCGAGTTGATTGAAAGCATCCGAGCCATGCCCGCACCGGAAGACAAAAATGCCGTGAGAAGAATGATGGGTGTCGTGAGCTATTCCCGAATGTACCCAGCTTAAGCGATAAAACGGCGTTGCTGCGAAGCCTCGTCAAGGACGATACGGTTTTTGAGTGGACTACTGCCCATCGGCGCGAGTGGTAAGACGTCTGCGAGGCATTAACATCGCCGCTGCTCCTGGCATTTTTTGATGAAACTAAAGAAACAGAGATCTCGGCAGACGCGTCAGCCATCGGCACTGGCGCGTCGCTATTGCAAAAACAGCAGAATGAATGGCGCCCAGTGATGTACGCCTCGCGAACGCTAACTGATAGCGAAACGCGATATTCGCAAATCGAGAAAGAAACGCTTGGCATAGTGTTCGCCTGCGAAAAATTTCACCAGTTTACTTATGGCCGCAAGGTCCTCATGGAGACGGACCACCGACCGTTATTGGCCATCGCAAAAAAATACATCGGAGAAATGCCACCCCGGCTACAGCGTTTCTTTGTTCGCCTTCTAAAATACAATTATGACTTGCAGTTCGTCCCTGGAAAGGACCTGCTCCTGGGTGACATGCTCTCCCGTGCGCCCTCCCTTTCACCAAACCCGGAAGCAATGGAGGACATCGAGGTTCATGCAGTTTGTCTAGTCTCGTGCATGGTAACCCCATCGACAAAACGTCGCCTTCAGGACGAGACACTACCGGATCCCTATCTGAGTGCTGTAATGCATCAACTGTCGCGTGGAACAACGGTTCAAGTGGAATTACGTCCGTTTACGGCTGAGCTATCTGTTATTGACGGGATACTACTGAAATGATGCAAAATTGTCATACCCAAGTCCATGAGGAGCGAGATGCTAACAAAGGTACACGCAGGCCATCTGGGTATGAGTAAGTGCAAGGCAAGAGCGCGCGCTCTTATTTTTTGGCCTGGACTAGACAGCAGCATTGAATCAGTGATTCGTTCGTGCAACGCATGCCAAAAATATGCGTACAAGCAGAGGTCCGAGCCCTTTATTTTGCGCCCCACACCTACCATGCCGTGGTAGAGTAGGCATCAACATATTCCATTTCGCCGGGAACAGCATCTAGTAGTGTTCGATGCGCACTCCAATTTTCCTGAAGTGGAAAAGTTATCTACAATGACGGCCCATGAGGTGGTACAAAAAACATCCGCGATATTCGCGCGCTACGGGATCCCTGTGCAAGTACTTACAGATAATGGGCCTCAATTTGCATCCAAAGAGTTGGCAGACTTCGCAAGGCGATATGATTTTGAGCACATTACATCAAGCCCGCGATTTCCGAGATCAAATGGACTTGCTGAAAAGGGAGTACAGATAGTTAAGCGCATTATGAAAAAGACCACTGAATCTTGCGACGATTTTTGGTTAGGACTCTTGTCTTATCGTGTGTCTGTACTAGAGGATGGCCATTCACCTGCCCGACTGTTACAGGGACGGCGCCTGCGCACCAACGTTCCGGAATACAGCACTGAGCTGGGATGCCCAGTAGTCAAGCATCAACAGCAGGCCACGGGCAAAACGCTGCACCCTTTGCAGCAAGGAGACACGGTACGCATACTGTACGACAACTGGTCACGTAAGGCAAGAGTGCTTCAAGAAGCGGCTCCCCGGTCCCACATCGTGGAAACAGAGGATGGAAGGCTTCTAAGGCGGAACAGACAACACCTGCTTCAAACGCGGGAAAAATGCCCCAGGGTAGACGAATATGACGACAACAGCAACGCTGAAAATAGTAGCTTACAAAACGAAAGACAGGAGTCTCCAGAGCAAGGCCAAAGTGCACCCGGGTTAACTGATCATCCGCAAGCCAACATACAGGTCGTCCCCAAAGTGGAGACATCGGAAGCAGAGCCCCGCAGGTCGACCCGTCAGAGCAACAAGCCTCAACGGCTGCAATACGAAGCGAATTTCCGTCAAGTCTCCTAGCTTTCTTTTCTTGCCTTGTGGTCATAAAGTCCTTTCTTTTTCGTTAATGGAAAGGAGATGTATCATACTTGGCCACCACGGAAGCAGACGAGCTGATAGCAGCCCATCCTTCTTTCCCCTAACCACTTCTGCGCATGCGGCACTTTCTCACACGAAGATATAAAAGCAACCACAATAAAGAGACGGCCAGTTTTTCCATGCCCAACCACTGTGTGTGTCGACTTGCTCAGACGCGCACGATACACTCCGAACCTAGAGACGTAGTGTACTGGAGGTGAATGTGCACTTGCCACCTTCAGACTAAAAAAAATAAAGAAAAACAAGGATTTCCACTTCCGACTATGGCAACCGAGCAACTGAGATAGCTGGGTCACATAACCCTGTAGACGGCGAAACCACCTTCTGTCGGAGAAGTCCAGCCTAGAGGATCCTACATGACTAAAGCCTCCCTTGAGTTATGCGCGAAAGACGTGATGAAATAATTACCAGAACGAATCGCGTGCCACGTCGTAGGCCGAGCCATCCAGTGTGACTAAGGTGCATTCGCACATACATATGTCTAAACACACACGCAAACTTTCGCTCACGGGCAAATTCGAAATCGGCGATTCAATGCTAGAATTGTACCTACTCTGCAAGTAATTCGCAATTATTGTCTCCCTGTGACCTACATTTTGGCACCTCTTGCCACTCGCAACAACGCTCCGGATTTGTAATACGGCCGTTTTCTGCAAATGTTTTCCAGACGCCCACAGATCAGTTAAGCCTAACTCGTGTGAAATCAGCTAAGACTTAAAGTCTTTAAGAAGCAATGGTACGCCGCCACCTCGTCCGTCATCAAGATGCCCAGGAACAAGAAAGTTAATTCATAGTCTGAGGTTGCTTCAGGCTACATGCGCAATTTTGAAAATGCGCGAGAATGGCGCATTCAAGACACAACAAAAATGTGCTAGAATGAACGCCATGAAATGACAATAAGCATCGGAAGCTCCAGGACAACGCGACCGACTCTAGCAGCATTAGCGAGCCTCATTATGCCTCGTAACGAAAAACGAGTCACCCTCATCGTCATAACACTCTTTAAAGTCTACTGTAGGACGAAAGCCTCTCCCTTCGATCTCCAATTAGCCCTGTACTGCGCCAACCGATTTCAACTAGCGCCTGCGGATTTCTTAATTTTGTCTCCTCATACAGTCTTCTGCCGTCCTCGACTGCGCTTCCCTTCTCTTGGCACCAATTCTGCAACCCTAATGGTCCATCGGTTATCTTACCTACGCATAACATGACCTGTCCACCTCCATTTCTTGTGTCTAATTTACAACACCTCCAGTGTTGTAAATTAGAATATATGCTATCTCCGTTTGCTCGCTGGACCCCACCCCTCTCTTGTCTCTTAACGTTACGCCTAACATTCCATCGCTCTTTGTGCGGTGCTCAACTTGTTCTGGAGCTTCCTTGTCCGTCTCCAAGTTTCTGCCCCATATAGTACCACTGGCAGAATGCATTGATTGTACACCTTGCTTTTTGGGAATTATGGTAAGCTTGCAGCCAGGATCTGATAATGTCTGCTGTATGCGCTTCAACCCATCTTTATTCTCTAAATTTCCTTCTCATGATCAGACTTCCCTATGAGTAATTCACCTAGGTGAACATATTCCTTCAGAGACTCTAGAGTCTGACTGGTGATACTGAAGTCTTCTTCCCTTGACAGGCTATTCATCCAAATCTTTCTTTTCTCCATATGAATCTTCAACTTCACGCTTACACTCTCTGTGCTAAGTCCTCAATCATTTGTTGTAAGTCGTAACCTGTGTTGCTGAACAGGCCATTATCAACTGCAAATGGAAGGTTGCTAAGATATTCGCCATTGATGCTCAATCCTAAAGCGCCCCCATTTAATATCTTGGATACCTCTTCCACGCATTCAGTGAGTATTGAATAGTGGACAAGAAAGTTAATTCCTAGTCAGAGGCTGCTTCAGGGTTGTTATACAAGCGCAATCCGGAAAATGCGCGAGAAGTGAGTATTTAAACCATCACAGTAAACGTATGCCAGAATCAACGCCATGACAAGCATCGCAAGCTCCAGGAGAAGGCGACAGACACTTGCAGCATTAGCGAGCCTTATTATGCTTCACAACAAAAACCAGTAATGGCTCACAAATCTTCCAAACTGCAAATCAGCTATTCGCATGCGTTTTCCCGCGGAAAAGTTGATACACGTTCAGCAAAGCTTGAGAGTAGGCTAGTTGGTATTCTATCACAATTAGCGTTGAAGCACGAAGGTCCGTCCTTTCGTTCATGTTATTTTTCTCGTTCGCACATCAAATCTGCTTGCGTCGGATTGTTGTGCGAACTGCTGTAGTTGAGGCCTAACATGGGACAGCTCTCGACTAACATCCGGGCATTTCGGAATATTAGGTGTTTGGTGAAGGTCGGGTGGCTTTGGAAGCTACACAGATACAGACAAGATCGCACTTGATAGACCGTTGTATGTTTATTTTCAGTGGTTATTGTGGATAAAGAGATGCAAATAACAGCTGTATATTTCGATTTAGGTAAACATAGGGCGGAGAATGAAAATGATAACCTTGAATTACACGTTAAACACGTATACAGCAGTTGTGTTACTGACAAACCGAAAACGGCGAAGAGAAGCACAGATAAAAGAAATTAGATGTATATAGTGAAACAATACAGGGGTATAATGTACCAGTAGAAGAATATCAAATATGTGAAGCAAGCACAATGGGTCGATAGTGAATTGATATGAAAATCGGTGCGCCGTTAGCGCATCACAGGAGCTTATCACGATATCACATTACAATTTCTCTGGCATAGCATAATAATCTGATAAATTATCTACGCTAGGCAATTATTTATACAATGAATATGATGTTGTGTGTAACGTCACCTTCAAACGCAGTGGCACCGTAACTCAATCAAGAAAATCTTATAATGCAAGTGTTAAATGTCTGTAACTCCGTAATGTCACAAATAATGTCTTATTCTGTTTGTGCTCCAATATCAAATGCTCCTTGTTAATTGTTTCATAGCCACATCGCTGTATGGTGTTGCGCTCTTACTGTAGGCTGTGTTTTGAAAACCTATTGTGTGTACGTCTGTTCTGTATATTTGATACAATGCAGACGTATTAACTTTTGTTATGCAAGAAAGCTGGGAGGTCGGCTTGAATGAAATTTATTTACGCTGACTGAGCATTGTGAAAAAGGAATCAGTAGAAAAAGAGAAAGAAAACGTTGTGGTAGTGAGGATGAAAATGAGGGTGAATAGTTATGCTTGACTAGCGAAGTCTCTTCAAACTTTAATCAAGACTACTGTTGTAAAATAACTTGATGATGACCTTTAAAACATCATGCCGATGGCATGGGTCTGGCAAAGGTCCCGAGAGAACCTCTTCAAAGGTTGACCGATGAACTTGGACAAGTGCTCTGCCAGTATTTGGCTATCCACATCATAGCGGGCCGATGCACAACACGTGTTCTGTAGTCTTGCATATATCGCAGGCCTTGCAGTCCTCACTTACTGGGCGGCTGATACGCATACCACTGCAGTGTTGAGTAGAAGGATGTGTTTTGGTACAACACGTTTCTGCGTCAGCAAAATTAGTGAACCAGATATTTCTGGAACGAAAGAAAAACGGTAAGGTTAACCCCAAAAATTAACCACCTAATGGAATGTTGAAACGCGAACTATGAAAATAAACTTAAAAAGAATGAACGTAAGGTGATAATAAAAAAACTTCGAAAATTGCACTGAACTTAGCGAAAGTACAAACCGAGAAGGCTGAGCCCTGCTTATAATATCGCAATTTTGTAGCAGAACAGTGTTGTCGAATGCTCCTATATCAGGCCAAAGCAGAAAACATGAAATCGTTGTTTCATTCTTCACCTTAAACCTGCAAAGTGTCCATCCACTTGTTCACCAATCGACGTACTCTGCTGCTCGTCGTCCACAAGGGCTCCAATATCGCCTGCGTGCGAGGTTAGCCAGTCAGCTATCAAAGGCGTGCCGCACGTGAGCTCCAATGGAGCGGTGTAGCATCTGTAAAATATTGTTATGATACTACACTGATTTTTTATATTCCTGTAGAAATCAAATTAACGTTTAAGAGGGTGGCTTGCTGGGCTAGTTGGTACATGGTTATACTTTTTCATTATTAATTTGTCATGTGTAATTCATTATTAGTGAGTATTTAAGAGGGAATTGGGATCTGCAGGGAACATTCATCATGCGCCCTGAGCACTACTTTAACATCAAAAGAAGTAGATGGAAATTGCGCTTAAATCGTAGAAATAATAGACGAAGCTAACAGCGGACCTACACAGCGCTAGCTCCCTATTGGTCTTGTCCTTACGAGCTGAAACTTCAATTACGTCACGAAGAAACACGGAGGAGCCAGTCGTAGCCATGCCCCGAACTTATACCGAGAAGGCCCAACTTTCTGCTTTCTTGACGCTCGAATACCATTTGAAAAAGCGATTCACCCTTGTATAAAAAGACAAGTGGTGTATTCTCGCCTGATTTATTGACAAATGTGCAAAAAGGCGTTCACAATGATACATCGTTTTCTCACTCTGTTTCCTTTTCTGTTGCAGTCCTCAGACTTGACCTACGAGTGAAGAATTCTGCGATACAGAAGGGACCCGACCCTACCTGTTCGCGCTATTTTCTAAAATCGTATGAGTACTACCAAGGAAAGCATCAGTACAGACTTCTGAAGAATATGACACTCTACAATTCTTCATGTCAAGCAATACTTCACTCAAAGTGGCTGTTAATCGACATGGGCACTACACTTCAGTATGTACTAAGGAAACAGGAGGCTGGGACTATATTTTTCAGGATTGTTTTGAATTACCGTTCTTCTCTTCCCCTTCGTCTCTGGCTTGCACGATTCCACTTCCTTTGCGCGGTATTTGGTAGGCCAATAAATCAATTCCTTATGTTCAGTTTCCTTGAAACTTGTGCCTCAATTCCAGGGACTTCTGCAAGTTTCACCGTTGGCTGTACAACTTGCCAAATTTGGTCCTCTCCTTGCTTCCTTATATAAATATTCTCCTTACTTTACTGAATAACGGAATGCCGTTTGTAACGAGACTCCAAAGTGCAGTCGTAATTAAAGCGGAAGCACCTTTTAGGAACGGATTTTTTTTTACAATGTGTTGTCCCCAACCCCAACAAAACTGAGCAAGAGGGCATGGAACAACACAAAGGGAAAGAATGGACCCATTTGTGCCCGCTCCTTCCATTTGTGCCGTCCCCCTTACACTATAACATGTACCTACCTCACAAATTTTACGCTATCTGTAGCCTGCAACGTCAGCCTCTCGCTAACGAGCCTTGACTGCCCTATGAGCAAAACGAGATCAAGATGAAAGTGGGAGCCAACGTTTCGATAAGTGTATCTTTTTGGAAGCGACATACGCTTTCCTCGCCACAGTATATATACGTAGGGTTCTTCTAAAGGGGAGAGAGGGTAAGGTGGGTGGGTGCTGCAACGAGCGAAGGTGTGTTAGCGGTGAGCGTGTAGAATTGAGAATGAAAGAGTGCTGTGCACAAGGCTGGTGACACGGCCATCTGTCAGCCACGTGTCAGCGGCCGTGTGCCAGCCGGCGTGTTACCGGCGTGCACATCAGCCCTCTATTTCGCTGGTGGTCGGGGGCTATCGTGTCTCTGAAAGAGATAATATAAATAGCGGCAGAAATTGGCGCTCGATAAAAAAAAGTAAGAAAATATTGAAATGGAAGAAATAAATCAATAAGTAAAAGGAAAAAAAAACGGAAAGAATTGAAGAAAACCCAAAAAAAACAAAAACACATGAAGAAACCAAACTATGTGCTGTTGCCTATGGCTTGAAATTTAGCATAGCAAACGGATTCTAAAGCTCCCTTTGAAACTTTTATGTATATTGGTTGCAATCTGTTGAACTTAAAGACAAAGTACGATTCTCTGTATTTTCTCTCTCGTTGAGAATGGAAATTTGGCTGTAAAATGCAGAGTGTAAGTTCATCTAAGTTAGGACCGGGTTGGTCATATATCTATCGCCCACGTTGCCCCTATTTTTTCTTGATTGTCCAATGTAACACAGAGCACGGAACTTGCACTTTCGTTTCTTCCTTCTCGCTAATCCCATCTCCTAAATGTAAACGTGTTGGCAATGAAGGCTTGTCTTTGGCTGGTCGAGGTCCTATCGTTAATTCGGGGTGTTTCCTAGCCGCTCCCTCAAGTAACAGCACACATTGGAAAACTGAGTAGTGCCTGATGACACTTATACCGCCACCAGCGTTGCTTTCGACGCAGCATACGCTACGGGTCCCTGCTTATTTGCTCCATAGCTAGGAGCCTATACATGGAAAAAAATCAATTCAAGAGTTTTTCATGCCATAAACACGACACAATTATCACGCACGCTGTAGCGGTGAACTCCATAATAATTTTCACCACTTGGAGTTATCAGCTTACGATCAATGCACTGCTCATGAGCACCTTTGCATTTCGCGCAACTGAAATGCAGCCACCGAGGGCAGGAAACCATCCCGCCATCCGCTTAAGGTTTTTCAGATGCACTATGACATTTAGTCGATGTCGCTGCAGGAAACACATTATTGTATATTACAATTCTCAAAATGTGAGCCGCATTCCGGGGAAGATGGTAATCCATTACTCTAGTATTATTGCGCAACGAAAAATACATGGACGTAAGTGAAGAACGCACACCAAGCGCAATAATACTATAATACACATGTATAATACGAATGTATTTCTCAAAAAGGAAACTTTTTTCAATTTTCGTCCGATAGACAACAAGTGGTCGATGCTGTGCTAAATCTCGAGCCAAAAGTTGTTTTCATAGTGGTGTGTCGGCCCTTCAAAAGCACGGAAATAACTATGCTGAACGAGTTTAAGTAGAAAATACCGCCATTATCCGCCTGGTGTAGATGCGGGGCACAAATGTCTCGAAACAAAACGTTACGGGGAACAGTCGGGCAATTGATGGGTGATTCAGGCTTTTTTCCAGTGAGCTTAATGTTTTTCCCAAAGCTGCACAAAATAATGAATAAGTTAGTTAGTTAGTTAAATGGGGTTTAATGGCGCAAAAGCGGCTGAGGCTATGCTGCGCCAAACACGAGGTGTTTTAAAATCCAGTGAATGAAGGAAAAGGCTCTGTTAATAATCTATATTTTATGTAAAAATCCAGTGTCGTCTAAAAATTTACGGACGTCACAAAATGGGACCAGTGGATCATCGCCTAAAATTAGAGCAGGGTGTAATGGTATGTGTTGTTCATATAATTTTTTCAAGAGTGCTCGTCTGTGTGTTTCAATCTGCGTACATGTGAGTAATATGTGCATAACTGTTAGTGGCTGTTGACATTTCTCGCATGTTGGTGTGTCTTCTTTCCTAAGTAGGTAATTGTGTGTGAGGTGTGTGTGCCCGATGCGTAGTCGGCACAAAACTACTTCGATGAACCGCTCCTGATGATAGCATGACTTCCACTCCCCAACTATGGGTTTCGTGAGATGTAGCTTGTTGTCGGCGCAACGGTCCCATTCGCGTTGCCATTTTATCGTTAAGGCTTTTCTAATTGCGCGGATGCTATCTTTGTATGGGAGTGTTGTGTGTGTAATGTCTTCGTGTGCTGCCATCAATGCATATGTATCAGCTGCTTCATTACCCGGTATCCCAACATGGCTTGGGACCCAGCAGAGACGAATTGACCTCCCGTATTCGTTAAAAGCCACCATGTTTAAAATGTCTCCGATCAGGGGTTCACACTCAGATTTCAGATGTAGTGCCTTCAGTGTGCTTAAAGAATCTGTGTATATGACTGCATTTGTGTGTTTATCAGCGATAATTTTTTTCACAGCAACCCATATAGCGAAAACTTCGGCCGTGAAAACAGGCGTGTTGTGGCAATCGGATACTTTTTTCCCAATTTTCCGTTGTGACCCCCACACCCACGTGTTCTTTCGTTTTGGAGCCATCAGTGTAATATTGCACGTTATTTTTATATTTCTCCTGAAGTTCACGGAATTCTTGTGTAATGTGTTCGCGTGGGGTGTCTTTCTTCTTTAAATGTGTCAATGTCCAGTCACATAACGGTTCAAAATCGTACCATGGGGGCAAACGCTGTGGCTTTCTGGCAACCTCGAGGACTTCGCAAGGAATGTCATAATCCCGGACATATTCCTCATATCGCAGGACAAGCGGTTTGATCATGTTCGGTTTATTTGTATAGTGTAGGCGTGAGTTGCATTGTGTGAGGATGTTGTAGCATATGTGTTGTGGTGATGACTGAATTCTTATTACGTAGAAAAAAGTGAGTAATGCTCTGCGCTGGTGTAAGGAGGGTTCATTACACTCAACATATAAACTTTGAATAGGTGAAGTTTTGTAGGCACCACTTGCCAGTCGCAATCCAAGGTTATGTACTGGATCAAGTCGTTGGATGTAGGACTGTCTGGCTGAGCCGTAAACAATAGAGCCGTAGTCTAAAAGGCTGCGAACAAGAGAGCGGTAAATACGTAAAAGACACGTTCGGTCGGAACCCCAGTGCTTATGAGATAAAACTTTCAGGATATTCAATGTTTTATTTGCCTTAATCTTTAGTGTTTTAATGTGGGATAGGAAGTTTAGTTTTTTGTCAAAAATTACTCCCAAGAATTTATGTTCTTGTTTTACCGGCAGCGCGACATCATTAAATTTTACATCCGGTTCTAAGTACAACCCTCGTTTTTGCGAAAAAAGCACTGTAACAGTTTTCTGAGTAGAGAAGCGGAAGCCATTTCGCTCAGCCCACTCCATTAGTTTATTTATTGTTATCTGGAGCTGTCTTTCACATGTTCGTAAGTTTGAGGCGCGGCATGCTATTTGCAGATCATCGACATATATGGAGTGCATAACGGAGGTGGGAATAACTTTGTTGACAGAGTTCATTTTTACTATAAAGAGTGTAGTGCTAAGTACGCAACCTTGTGGCACGCCGTTTTCTTGGATAAATGTGCGCGAGAGCACAGTGCCTAGACGGATTTGGAAAGTTCTGTTGGACATAAAATCAGCGAGACAGTTTAGCATTTTGCCACGGATTCCTAACGCGGAGAGATCACGTAAGATACCAAATCTCCACGTGGTGTCGTACGCTTTTTCAAGGTCGAAGAACACTGCCAGGCAGTGCTGTTTTTGTAGAAATGCTTCACGTATTTCGTGTTCAAGTCGGACGAGGTGGTCTGTTGTTGAACACCCTTTCTTATAGCCACACTGGTGAAAATCGATGGAGTTCCGTTTATCAAGCGTGAATGTTAACCTCGCATTTACGACACTCTCGTATGATTTTGCCAAACAGCTTGTGAGGGCAATGGGTCGAAAGCTGCTTGGGGATGTGGGGGATTTACCTGTTTTTAAAAAAGGCACAACTATTGCGTTTTTCCAACTTGTTGGCATGCTTCCAGATTCAAATACTTTGTTAAAAAATTTAAGGAGAGCATTTACGGATGATGGGGACAGGTGTGCAAGCATGGAATAATGAATCCGGTCAGGACCTACTGCGGTTTTCTTGCCAGCAGAGAGAACCCTGTTAAGCTCTTCTAGCGTAAATGGAGCGTTGTATTCGTCCCTTGACATACACGCAGTTGGTAGCTTCTCTTTTTCTGCCGACAGTTTGTATTTTAAGAACCTGTTTGAATAATTAGCCGAGCTAGAGATGTTATAGAAATGTTCGCCAAGTATATTTGCTTGTTCTTGTAGCGTTGTCTGAGTGCCTGAAGGTGTAAGTATGGGTATCGTGTATGGTGAGTAGTCCCCCTTAAACTTTCTGACCTGGTCCCACATCCTTTTGGATGTAACGGTGCTATTAATTGCAGATACATATTTTTGCCAAGAACATTTTTCTGCCTGTCTCCGGATATATCGAGCTTTCGCTTTTGCTTGTTTAAAATTTAGAAGGTTGTTATATGTTGGGTACCTGCGTAAGATTCCCCAGGCCTTATTTTGCTGCTTTTTTGCTATGGTGCATTCATGTGTCCACCAAGGATTAAGCTTTTTCGGAACAACGCCAGAAGATTGCGGAATGGCCTTTTCGGCTGCAGAAATAATACACTTAGTAAATTGTTCATTAATTTCGTCAATGCTTAAATCTGTTAAAGTAAGCTCCTCCAGCCTGGCACTTTCTGTGAAAACAGACCAGTCTGCCATTTGTAGTTTCCAACGGCGCGGTTTGTGAGATATAATGGGTAGTGTTGATGTGAGGTTGATTATAGCAGGTAGATGATCACTGCCATATGATGTCTTCAGTACATCCCATTTAAAATCGGTAAAAATGTCGGGAGAGCAGAATGCTAAATCAATGCAGCTAAAAGTACGTGAACTGGGTGAAAAATGAGTTGGCGCACCTGAATTTAAAAGACAGATGTTATTAGTCAAAATAAAATCTTCGATAAGTTGTCCTCTTTGGTCATTCTTATCGCTACCCCAAAGAGTGCAGTGAGCATTAAAATCACCAACTAAAACAAAAGGCTCTGGCAGCTGGTCAATTAAATCTTCTAAATCTCGAGTTTTCAAATGGCTATGGGGAGGAATGTACAATGAACAGATGGTGACAGTCTTAAATGACAAAACGGTGACAGCTACTGCCTCGTACGGAGTATTTAATGAAACGTTCCGTGTGGGAATACCGCTTTGGACGACAATACCGACACCTCCTGATAAACGACTGGAGTGCTCGCGGTCTTTTCTTACGACAGTAAAACCTTTAAGAAAATGTGTATGTTTGGGTCCTAGGTTTGTTTCTTGGAGGCAGAGTGCCACCGGTGATAATTTACTTATAATATCTTTGATGTCACCTAGATTGTGGATTAGGCCTCTACAATTCCAATGAATAATAAAAGCCATCTTGAAATTGAAAGGTAAAAAATGGCACTACGAAAAACTAAGAGGTGGGGTTATAGGTGACATGGATAAAAAGGCTCATACAAATGAGCGATAACCTTCAGGTTATCGCTTTCTTATTTTGGGTGGTTATTGGGATCTTGTCCCTCTTACAGCGCTCAAGAGAGCGCTTGTCCTTCGGTGTCAATGACACCGGGGTTTTTGCGTCGACCTCCATCGCTCTCTCTGAGGCGCTGGAGGACCGAGAGTTCGGCGCCGAGACACGTGTCTCGGGCCTTGGGGTTCGCTTGATCTTAGGGCCCTGTGGGACTGGTGTCTGCAGGGCCATCGAAGAGGGTGGAGCAGTACTGACTGCTTCCACCACGGGGGCGGGAGGAGTCACTGCGGCACCACTGCGCGTGGGCTCGCAGGACTCCGGAGGCCTCTGTGACGCTGCCCCCGCCTGCGTCACTTCGGCATAACTTCTTCGCGGAAGATACGAAAGCCGCTTTCGGGCTTCTACGAACGAGATTTTTTTCTTTTACAGCTAGAGCAATGACTTCTTTTTCTTTTTTCCAGCAAGGGCAGGACCGTGAATAAGCTGGGTGATCTCCCTTGCAGTTAACACAATGTGGGGAAGAAGTGCAATTCTCAGATTGGTGTTCGTTGGAGCTGCATTTAGCACAAGTTGTTTGTCCTCGACATGCATGTGAAGCGTGTCCAAACCTTTGGCACTTGAAACATCGTCTAGGGTTTGGAATATATTGTCTTACATTGACTTTAACATAACCTGCATCGAGCGAGGTAGGCATTACGCTTGTTCCGAAGGTGAGTATAACGTGTTTGGTGGGGATTTCTTGATCGTTTCTGCGGATTACTATTCTCTGTACCTTGGTAACATTTTGTTCCTGGAAACCTTCCAGCAGTTCCTCGTCGCTTAATCCAATAAAATCTTCTTCAGATATTACTCCCCTACTTGTATTGAGTGTTCTGTGGGCTGAAACAGTCACTGTCGCCTCGCCAATACTGGTAAGTTCAGACAGCTTATCTGCTTGATCTTTACTATTCAATTCTAGGAGGAGGTCCCCGCTGGACATTTTGGAGGCTTTGTATGTCTGTCCGATTTTATCTTTCAGGCATTTAGCGACCAGGAATGGAGAAAGCTTTCTAATAGGCGTGTTGCTTTCACTATGGACTACATGATGATGATGATGATATGTGGTTTTTAATGGCGCAAGGGCCAGTTATGGCCAAAGAGCGCCATGACAAATGGTAATTTAAAGGATTTATTCTGAATGGGGTGGACAGTGAATTTATTATGGTAGGTGTGACATGGCTGTATAAGGGCCTAAAAACTTTCGCTGTAGATGACGTCAATTAATAGCTAGTAAAACAATGACACTGATTAATTATGGACGTGAACGATGGCAGTTGTGTTTTGATAAAAAACATACGAAAACGAGACAACAGTTACATTAAATCATCAAGACGGCCCTCGAATGCAAGGGCTGGTAATCACGTGTTAAAATTTCCTGGCCAAATGATTTTCAGGATGTCAGTTTCGTCTAAAAAATCTAAGACTGTTTGCAGTTTGAAAAACGGTTCGTCACTAAGAAAAAATGCAGGATGGAGAGGTATATTTTCGCGATATGCAGAAGGGAAATACTTTTTCCTCTCCGTTTCTATTGCAGGGCACTGGATAAGAACATGGATGACAGTCAGGCCATCGCCGCACCTACTACAAGTAGGAGGTTCCCCGCCAGTTAAGAGGTAGGAGTGAGTACTGTAAGTATGTCCTATTCTTAATCGGCAAAGAAGTACTTCTTTGTACCGTGCTGTTTTGTCACTTATCCAATTCCGCAATCTTGGTTTTATAATATGTAACTTGTTCAATGTTTGTGTATCCCACTCTGCTTGCCAATGTTTCCTCAATTTACGGCGCAGAAAGGGCTTTAGGTCTGTGGCAGGAATGGGGATATTTCCATCTGTGTCGCTAAAACTCACTGACGTAGCGTTTTCGTCAGCTGCTACATTGCCTTTTATACCTTTATGGCCAGGTACCCAGCATAGGATAATCGCTTGGTTGCAGATATATACGGAGCACAACAAACTATACAACTCATTCAAAACGGGATTCTTATGCTTCCGTAAGCTAATCAGCGCTCTCACGACACTTAGCGAGTCTGTAAAGACAACAGCCTTAGCGACATTTGTGCGCCTTATGTGTTTAATAGCCGAAAGTACACCGTATGCTTCTGCCGTAAAGATACTGGTGTGTGGGTTTAGTGGCCCTGATGTTGAAAATGAAGGTCCGAGAGCTGCGTAAGCAACACCAGCAGGAGACTTCGAAGCATCTGTGTAATATTCGTCACAAGAATACTTCTCTTTAAGTTCAATAAAATGTGACTGTATGTGAGCCTCAGGTGCGTGTTTAGGTAATTCTAAGAAAGAGATGTCACATTGGATAGTTTGCCACTCCCAAGGCGATGGAAGCCGAGAGGGCGCCATTAAGACATTCTCTAAAAGAGAGACCCCTGTTTTTTCTGAGAGTGCTTCCAACCGGAGGGACAGAGGAGGCCGGACACATGGGCGGTTACGGAACAGCCTGGCCATGGAGGAGTCGTTAATAATTGAATGACATGGATGATCCACAGCTGATTTTACCTTCAAGGCATACGAAAGACTTAAATATGTCCTTTGGTAGTATAGGGACCATTCATTAGATTCGGCGTAAAGGCTTTGCACAGGGCTAGTCCTAAAGGCACCTGTAGCAAGGCGAATGCCTAAGTGGTGGACAGGATCTAGCATTGTTAGAGTACTAGGTCCTGCAGAATTATATACTATGGCGCCATAGTCAAGGCGTGTTAGTATTAGACTTTTGTACAGCTTTAATAGGCATCTCCTGTCACTTCCCCAAGCTGTGCGTGACAACATCTTCAGAAGATTCATAGTCTTGAGGCACTTTGCCTTAAGATACTTCAGGTGTGGCACAAAGGTTAGCTTACTGTCTAGAAGGATCCCTAAGAATTTGTGTTCACAGCTCACAGATAACTGTTCTCCATTGAGATTGATTACGGGTTCCGCCAGTATACCTCTCTTATTAGTGAACAGGACGCAGGTACTTTTTCTCGGATTGAGCTTAAAACCATTTTCGTCCGCCCACTTAGACAATTTATTTATGCAAAGCTGTACATGTCGCTCACAGATACTTAGATTACAGGATTTAAAACCTATCTGGATATCATCTACATATACAGAATAAAACATACTATGTGGTACGGCAGTCTGAATGGAGTTCATTTTGACAATAAAGAGAGTGCAGCTCAGCACACCTCCTTGTGGAACACCAGCCTCTTGCGTAAATGGACGAGAGAGAACGTTACCAACTCTAACACGGAAAGTGCGATCCGAGAGGTAACTCTGAATGACGCATAGCAAGTTGCCTCTAACTCCCATTTCAGGCAGATCACGAAGGATTCCAAAACGCCAGGTTGTGTCGTATGCCTTCTCCATATCTAAAAATACGGACAGGAAAAACTGTTTGTGGACAAAGGCATCACGGATATTTGTCTCGATGCGGACAAGGTGATCTGTTGTGGATCTACCCTCTCTAAAACCGCACTGTAAGGGATCGAGTATCTTGTTGTTTTCAAGAAAATGGATGAGGCGACGGTTAATCATTTTCTCAAATAATTTGCATATACAACTTGTCAGAGCTATAGGCCTATAACTGTCGGGTGAGGAAGGGTCCTTGCCCTCTTTGAGAATGGGGATTACGATTGCTTCTTTCCAGGCAAACGGAATGTATCCTGCGGAGAACATAGAATTGAAGAGTGACAGTAGTGTTTCTTGGGTTTGAGGGTGTAGGTGTCTGATCATCTCATACATTATTCTGTCACTTCCTGGGGCGGACTTGTTGCAACAGTTTAGTGAGGCCTGGAACTCAGCCATTCCAAATGGACGATTGTATGCTTCATTGGATGAGCTGTTCCAACCCAATTTCATCTGTTCTGCTAGTCGCTGGTATTTTAGGAATGTATCTGTGTAATGAGATGCACTAGAAATGTGCTCGAAATGTGCTCCTAGACAATCTGCCTGATCCTCCAGAGTGTCTCCTTGTGTATTTAATAAAGGTAAGGGATGAGTTTCGCGGCCTTTTATTTTGTTAACCCTGTTCCAGGCTTTTCGTTCGTCTGTATACGAGTTAATGCTGCTTATGTAGTTTTTCCAGCTTTCTCGTTTAGCGCGGCGGCGCGTTCTTCTACCTTGCGACTTGATCGCCTTGAAATTGATCAGATTCTCTGTGGTTGGGGAGTTACGGAGGAGGCTCCAAGCCTTGTTCTGCTTTTTCCTGGCTTCCCTACACTCCTCATTCCACCATGGAATACGTCGTTTCGAGGGCAACCCATTTGTTTGGGGAATGCATACTGATGCAGCCTCAACAATGAACGCTGTTATGTATGCTACTGCGTCGTCTAAGCTAAGTTCAGAGATATTATTCCAGGGCAGCTGTGTTAGTTCGCGAAACTTTGTCCAGTCGGCTGAGTCAACTTTCCATCGAGGAAGATGTGCATGACACTCACTTTGTTTTTTAAGGTTTAGAACGATGGGGAAGTGATCACTTCCATAAGGGTTATTAATGACATCCCACTCCAGATATGGCACAATTGTACTAGATGCTATGCTTAGATCTATCGAAGAAAATGTTCTGTGTGTAGAGCTGTAAAATGTTGGCTTTTTCTTGTTCAGCAAGCAGGAACTTGAAGAGAACAGGATGTTTTCTACAAGCCGTCCTCTCGCATCACAGCGAGAGTCGCCCCACAGTGGGTTATGCGCGTTTAGATCACCGACGACTATGTAAGGGTGATGCAGCTCATCAATAAAGCTTTGAAATGTTGTGCTAGAGAGTTGATAACTTGGGGGGATGTATACGGACGTGATAGTAACTAGTTTATTGAATAGTACTGCTTGGATAGCAACTGCCTCAAGAGGAGTTCGGAGTTGCAGTTGCCGGCAAGCAACGCCTCTGTCTACTATTATTGCTACGCCGCCGGACGATGCAACAGCATCATCTCGGTCCTTCCGGAAAATAGCGTATTGCCTAAGAAAGTTTGTCTGCGTAGATTTAAGATGTGTCTCCTGAACACACAGCACCTTTGGATTGTATTTGTGTAAGAGTTCTTTGATATCATCGAGGTTGTGGACCAGGCCTCTCACGTTCCAGTGTAATATTTGTGTATCCATCTTGTTTGTATTTATGTGCTGTGTGTCAAGAGATATCACTTAGGTTGGTTCAAGGGACCTTTCCAGGCCCCTTGATGCGGGGTATTTCTTTTTTGTTGGCGCGCTCCAGGGAGCAACGCCGTTCTTTCGGCGTCTGAGACGCCGGAGAAGTTTTTGTTACATCCATCGCCTCGTCAGAGGCGCTGGATGACGCCCGCTCAGCGGGCACGCGCGGGGGTTTTTCGGGCCTGTCTGCGCGAGCAGTGGCCCTGGGACCGGCAGGCTCGGAGGTCTGCTGGCCCTTCGTCGTCGGGGGCGGAAGAGCCGTGGCTGCTCCCGCCAGGGGGGCTGATGGCGTAACCGCCGTCACACTCCGTGTGACTTGCGCGGCCGCCTGAAGATGTAGCGCTGCCCCCCGGCGCGCCACATCGGTGTAGGAAGGACTGGACTGATTTTGGAGTGCGAAACGCTTACGTGCCTCTGGAAATGATAGGTTCAGTTTTACTTTCAGTTCTATGATTTGTTTCTCTTTTTTCCAAGTAGGGCATGATCGAGAGTAGGCGGGGTGGTCTCCTTCACAGTTGGCACAATGGTTTGTTGATGTACAGATGTCCGAAGCGTGTTCAGAAGAGCTACACTTCGCACAAGTAGCACGTCCTCTGCAGTTCTGTGACCCATGCCCAAAGCGCTGACACTTGAAACATCGACGTGGATTTGGGATATACGGTCTCACGCGAAGCTTACAGTAACCGGTTTCTATTGTTTCAGGTAGGTTGCAGGTTCCGAAAGTAATGATTATGTGTTTCGTAGGTATTTGCTTGTCATCTCGCCTCAATGTTATTCTTTGAACTTTGACTACGTTTTGGTCTTGCCATCCTTCAAGCAGTTCGCTTTCGCTCAGTTCAAGGAGGTCATCTTCTGAGACGACCCCACGCACTGTGTTCATTGTTCGGTGTGGGCCCACTGAGACGGGAATTTCCCCAAATGCTACAACTTTCGACAGTTTGTCATACTGCACTTTGTCGCGGAGTTCCAGAAGAAGATCGCCACTTCCCAACTTCGTTACTTTATAGCCTGGGCCAATTGCTTCAGTGAGAGATTTAGCTACAACAAATGGTGAGATCATCCTGACTGTTTTCTTATCGTTCTGACTATGTACAACGTGGTATTTTGGGAAAGATTGTTTTGGCTGCATAAAGAAAGTGAAAGTCTCATCGGTGCGCCCCCTCTTCAGGGAGCGATCAGGTAGCGGAGGAAAGTTATTTGCCATATAGAGCAGGGAAATTCGGCGGCGATGGTGGCCACCCACCACCGAGCCCAACAAGGGGACGCTACAAGGTTGGAAGAATACCTGCAGACGCCAGCCATGCATCGCCGCTATAACCTAATATATATATACCCAAGGCAGGATATATTACACACGGTTAACCCTAGCCGCCAGGAAATACGGAAGTAATAAGAAGTGAAGAGAAGACAGGAAAGTTGGAAAAGTGGGAGAGAAAGACGAAGATTGGAGAGGAGGACAGGAAAAGGCGACTGCCGATTTCCCCCGGGTGGGTCAGTCCGGGGGTGCCGTCTATGTGAAGCAGAGGCCAAAGAGGTGTGTTGCCTCCGCCGGGGGGCCTTAAAGGTCCAAACACCCAGCATCGGCTCAACCCCCAGGCTCCCCTTTTCCCCAGACACGGCGAAGCCGCGCACGGCTACACGCGGGAGGGTCCAACCCTCGTGTGCTCGGGTACGTGGTGGCGCAACACACCAAACGCCTGCTGACGCAGACGCCCCTGCGGGGCACTATGGACTACATAGTATTTGGGGAAGGATGGAGCGTTGCTTCGAAAGGAGAATTGAAACGGTACTTCGGTGCGGCATCTTTTGAGACGCCGATCATGGACAACAGAGATTTGAGCTGCCATAGGAAAATGTTTGTGTTCGGCAACAGCGCCGACCGCCCACCACGGAGCCCAACGAGGGGACGCGGCAGGGCTTGTGTCTAAGCCTGCACGACGCCAGCCGTACGCCGTCACTATAACCAAATATGGTGTACCCAAGGTAGGATATCCACACAAGGTTAACCCTTGCCGCCGTGGAGAAAGGAAGTAAATGGAAGAGAGAAGAAGACAGGAAAGGTAAAAAAGTGAGAGATAAAGACGAAGGTTTCAGGTGAGAGAGATAGGAAGAGGCGACTACCGATTTCCCCCGGGTGGGTCAGTCCGGGGGTGCCGTCTACGTGAAGCAGAGGCCAAAGAGGTGTGTTGCCTCCGCCGGGGGGCCTTAAAGGTCCGATCACCCAGCATCGGCTCAACCTCCAGGATCCCCCTTTCCCCGGACACGGCTAAGCCGCGCACGACTACACGCGGGAGGGTCCAAACCTCGTGTGCTCGGGTCCGTGGTGTCGCAACACACCAAACGCCTGCTGACGCAGACGCCCCTGCGGGGAAATAATGAATAAGAAACTGCCACCGAAATGAAGGAAAAATTGCAGTCAATGGCCAGCTAACTCAACAACGTTTTCTCGAAAATCTTTGCAGGCCCTAAATGTTCCATACGCTATGCCTAACTAGGCCAGTATTGCCTTTAAATTCTCTTTACTATGTTTTCAAAGAGTAATTATGCTTCGACCTATTCGTCCTCGGCCGGAAGAAAATGAGAGGTTAGTTGGCTGTCAGGGTGGAAAAACAATTCTCCTTTACCAGTCCTAATTCTGCGTTCTAGAGAGGAGCACTGACCCACATATGACTCTCATTGGTGACTCTCAGTGAGGCAGAGTTAGATGATACTGACGAGAAATGGGAAGGTGGGTGGCGGGGAATTGGTACACTGTAGACTGAGCAATTCACCTCTGATCTTATGGGTAGAGCATCGGGTTTCTCTGCTTAGGGAAGGGGACTCGAAACTCAATGTCGGAGGACGAACTTGTGTCAATGTGTGTTTGACAAAGGAATGCGCCACTCTCTAATGAACCTATTTCGCGCCCACTGGGTATGTCCAGCTCTTGAACGGAAATTGTTCACTCTAACTTTGGTCACTGGGTGTGCGGCACTGGGTATATGCTGCTCTTCCATCACGAAAGAAATGCGGCATCACTCGTCTGCTGGTGACTGTCGACGGTAAAGCGTTTAGCGATACTACAGCGACGCAGTATATTAATACGGCGAAAATGCATTTTGTATGCGACCTGTACTGCAGTAGCACTTCTCTCTCGTGCTTCCATAAAGCCTCTGCGCCATCTAGCAGAGCCGCCGCGAAACCTGCGCGTGGCTTATGAAATAGATGGCACGCCATTTAACGAGAGCGCTGAGAAACGCATCATGCGCGGCAGCCAGGCTGCTCTACGGTGCCTAATAATGCGGTAGCCTCCTTAGGGTACTTCAGGTACATTCAGGGGGTTAGCTATGTGTTTGTGTCTATGCACCTAATCGGGTTCCCGCCTACCGGGGTCACCAGGTAGTCAATGGTTGAATGAGTTGCGTATCGGGCTGCCGTGCTGAGGTAACAGGGTTCGAAACCAAACCTTTCACCAAATTGATTCAATGAGTATTCGGCAACGTGTACATAGGTACCGCTCTTCAACGAACATGCCGATATCAGTCAATGTAGACGCATAAATGGGTAGATAGAGCTGTTCGAGGAAACTCTGTAATGCCGACTTGGAGTACTGGGTAAGTGCTACTTGGCCTGTGGATGATCTCCAATAAAACATCTTTGATGCTCACTTGGGTCACTGGACGTGTACCAGTAGGTTTCTGCCACAGGAAAAGTGCCGTTCTACAATGACGCAAAATATCCCTCACATTTATCCGACGGTGAACGGAATCGAAGCCTCATGACAAAGGTTCCTGAAAGACAGCGATCCGACGCATTAGCAGGATGCGCGACAAATGCACGGGGTATGTGCCACTTTTCAGTGAACGCCTTCCTCGCTAACGCTTTGGCGAGCTGCGCCATGTGATTCACCGGGTATGTGTCCCTATTCAATGAACGGCTCACTCACTTCGGCCACTGAATATGTGCCACTGAGTGTGTGGCAAGCGAGGGAACAATTCTAAGCCTTCGCAGACGCCGGCATTGCATGGTTCTTCTGCCGGAGGGCACGCACGGATTTCTAGGCAGTGCCGCCAGATGGTACAGCGTCTGCACAAAAAATAGCGAGAGAAAAGTCCACGTGCCGCACGACGTGTTTCTGGGCGTTCGCACGCATTGGCGCGCCATGTATTTCGGAGACCACGCGCAGGCTTCGCGACAGCGGCGATGCTCCAGTACACGCCTCGTAGATACCTTTTTCCGATGGTGGCAGTACGTTGTTATATTGATTCAATGCTAACGATTGGGGTCGTCAGCAGTCGTTGAAAGATGGGTTGTGCCGCAATTTTTTCTGGACACGCTCCCCATTTAGTGCCACAAGTCCGAGTGTGGTATCCGAGACAAGATGCGTGGTGCGGCGGTGCGTGCGAACGCTGAGGATTGTTCCCCCGCTAGCTGCACGCCCTGTGGCAGGTGCTCAGAGGACCAGGTTCACAATAGGTTCTTTGAATAGTTTCACGCACCCAGTGCATTCGTGGTGTAGCTCGGGAAAGCGTTCACGTGAAAAAGGTTAATCGAGAAATGGCACATCCCCCGTGCGTATGTGGCGCAGCTTGCCAAAGCGTCGGGATTCTGTTTTTGAGGAACCCGTGCAAAGTGGTTTGGATTCTGCCCCGCACAGCAGAAATTTTTAAAGGTTTTCTAAGTGTACATTCGGTTAGTCTAAATGCAGCCGCCTTCCTCTCCCGCGCTTTCTAGTGCACACACTGCGCCACCTAGTGGCGCCGCCATTGAGCCCGCGCTCAGAACGGGTCCCATTCCACTGAGCATGGGAGAAAAGAAAGGATCTGTCTTGTCATTTCACAGCCGCAAATTCCTAGGTGAATTACTCAGTTAACCCAGTTGCACTCAACTGCGTTTACTGAAGAGCGGCACACTGCTACTATCACATGACCAGTCAGCAAGTCGATAGCAAAGAGATTTGTTGAAGAGCAGCACAGACCCAGTGGCACATGAACAGTGCTCCAAGTCAGCGTCTAGCATATTCATTGAAAACCGGTGCATGCCCAGTGGCACATCATCACATCCGCATCCCCAGTACCCATGTCGGCATCAAACATTCGTTGAAGAGTGGGACATAGGTACACATGTCCACTTCCCCAGGTCGGACCAACGCTTGATTTTGAACCCTGTTCCTTTCCACAGCAGACCGATATCCATGCGACTATAGGCTAGTCATATACCGAGGTTCCCGAGAAGATAGATAGATAGATAGATAGATAGATAGATAGATAGATAGATAGATAGATAGATAGATAGATAGATAGATAGATAGATAGATAGATAGATAGATAGATAGATAGATAGATAGATAGATAGATAGATAGATAGTCAACCCTCCGAAAGTGCGGGAAGTATCTAAGAATGCTAATCGCGAATAAAAATTCTTTGAACAACATCAACTAGATGACCGATGGGTAAAGTTCACGCCTTGAGCCTGGCTTTGGCGAACTTGCGCGAAGCTCGAGCCCTGACCTTCGCTTGGACCAAAATGGGCTGCACGAGCCACCAGTGGCGAGTGCTATTCTTGCTTTAGCAGCCGCTACCGCTTCGGTGCAGGCGGAATCAAATAACCGTTAAATATCGACACGTGCACTTCTTTATCTTGCTCTGGAGAACGTTTTTAACCCGGCAACAAATTTTAAAGGTTATTGCTCAGCGCAGGTTGTGCCTGCATGTATCGGAAGAATGTTATCGATGGTTATCCGTTGTCTGTTGCCACCAAACCTTGTGTAATATGACTGTGTGGGTGACGCGAATTCTGTAGTAATTCTGAACACATGCTAGCACCAGTGATTACTCTGGAGCCTTCGATGACTCAGTTATCAAAGCCGACGCGCTTTACCCGCAGGTTTCGACGACTGCCCACTCTGTTCGTCGCTATCGTTGCGGTTTTAGTATAGCCAGCTTTTATAGGCACAGGTTCACCTAATAAAAACAGTTTAGTCAGTCAAAGTTGCGCGATTGTGTTCTTCACCGTCAGTATACCCTTACAAAAATGACTTTAGACTGTTTATAGAAAGTCTCTAGACATTTTGTAGAAGAACTTTCCTTTCTATAGATTTGTACTTTTGTTAATACAAGGTCTATAGACTCTCTATAGACGACAGTCGATAAAGTTTCTATTTCTTTGTGTCTATTCGCAGTCTATAGACGGCCTATTAGCCCCGAGAACGAACACGAGCGGCGCTGCGAGCGCCGCTCGCGTGACGTCAGGGCACGGACTCGCGCCTGTCGTCTGCTACAGTTCGTGCGTGCGTTGTACGGGCGCTTTCTGCGGTGTTTTCGTTTGTTCGCCCTCGTTCTCTCTCCCTCGTTCGCCCTCGTTATGGTGGTCGTCTCAAATATATTTTTATGACGTCTTCCTTTGCGAACATTTATTCAGAGAGCTAATTTCTTAGACAACAATGCAGCTCTCGAAGGCAACGCTACAGTGCCAGCCGAAGCGACGCAGACCAGCCCATTGCGGGTTTTTCATACGCGGATAGACAATCGCAAAAGCATAGCCTATAGGAATCCAGTTATGATACCATACCTGCCGCGGTGCAAACAAGTATGTCACAAAGCTGGCTATATATGACTTCTACAGCAGTTACGTTGATTTTATTCCGCTAAAACAGGTTTGCTCACGACGAGTAGTTCATGGTATAATATCGAATTTTTGCATTTCCTCACAGAAATGCTCGGCAGTAGCACGGTGACTAAACTGATACTGGAGCTTAGATTCTACACGCCTCACTTGCTTCTTTAACTGCTTGTCAACATTAGGCGGTTCTTCACGTGTTTACTTTTTTTAAGCGGCGGAAATTTGAAGTAAAGTTAATGAAGGCTTACAGCTATTTACAGAGTACAAATAGGAATGTACCAATATATATTCCCTTTTCCGTGCTACACGTTCAACTCACCTCTTTAGAGCGCGTTTGTTAATGATTAATAATTCATGTTATGTTCCTCTCTTTTGTCTATATTACCAAGTGTATATCATTTATTTATTTCAATGCCGCAGTGTGTTTTGCATTGTTATCGTGGAAATATTTCGCTGTGCTTTCATATATTGTAGAACTGCAATGTTTTATGGCCACTATATAAATGTAATTTATATGGCGCTTGATGTGTTACCCCATGCAGCCATATTGTACCTAAGAGGGTGAGATTACCTCAAGCCGCGTCTGTGCGGCTTTTTTCCCTCAACCACCTCCATTTACCACTCCTCTGTACATGTATGTGTGTAAATGGAAATTAATAAATCAAATCAAATCAAACTCACTTGAGAAATTTACTGGTCCTTGTTGCTTGAGGAATATACATGACGAATCTGTTTGGCAAACTGACACAGGCTGCTCGGCCCAATTTTTTTAGTGAAGTATGCCTGCTGGACCGCATAGCTGCAGCCAGAAAGCAGTCGAAGCGTCAATGACTAGTAGTATGGGACATATTGAAGATATCGAAATTCCCCCTATGGAAGGTCAGAAATCAAGTGAAAGTATATGCAAGGCTTGTGGTGCTTTCTTTATGAATGTTTGCGATTGGATTGGAGCAAACTTAAATTAGTCTGCAAGGTTCTCTTTTATGTACCGACGAAGCGAATAGTTATCCGTTTGTATAATTAAATAACGCTGGATCGAGACATGGTGAGACAAAAGGTGCTTGAATTTTCCTTTTGTAGGCAATCTAAGCTGCGTAGTAGTAGCTCGAGAATACTTTAGCCATTCCAGTTGGCGCTGTAAAAAAATGCTTTATGGTTTTAATTCGAAGTTGAAGTGAACTGATGGGTTTCGCGAACATCGATGGGTTTCGCGAACGTCGAAAACATTCCCGCTTATCCCTATTTCATAAAATTTTCCACCATTCCTCACTTCGTGATGATTTCTTTCAGTCACCGCCAATTATTTTTCCTCGCCGCGATCACCCTAACAAAGTCAAACGCATTTTGTGTCGGTCATTAACTTTCGCTCAATCCTTCGTACCACGCACTATCATCGATTGGAACGATTTACCCTCATACATAGCCATGGAAACTGACACAGCCAAATTTAAGGAAACAATTTGCACTACTGTGAGAACCTGTTAAAATGTTGTGTTTCCTTATTAAGTGTGTTTCCCTGATAATTTTTATGCTTTGTGATTTGTTGCTTGCTCCTGACGTTTTTATGTACCGTTTGTTTTTCTTTTTTTTTGTTGTTTTGTTCCTTATGATGACTACACTGACTCGTTGAAACAAAAAACATATGTCTTGTAAATGTTTTTCTTTTTTTGTATGCTGTAGCTGAATGTACACTTGCTTTTCTTGTAGCCCCCCCCCCCCGCTATGTAATACCCTCCTTCGAGGGCCTTTAGCGGTATTGTAAATAAATAAATAGCGTGCCTGGCCATACGGACAGTCGATTGCTACCGTTACGTGATCAGGGGTGTGCCGTATTGTCGATAAAGGCTACTGAGGGCCACTATGATACATTTCAACACTTTCAATTGAATGGCTGCCGATCTAAACAACGAAACTTTTCTCTCAGGTGGTTGCTACTATGGTGTTTGTGAATTAACTATGTAAATACTCTACATGACACGCCGTCGTGTTAGCAGCCATGAGCAATTCGTTTTTTGGAGGCCTGTTTCAAAAGGGGATGAAAGTAGGAGCAAACATTTTCATAAGAAATGCGCGCCTAACTATTTTTTTACGCATTAATGAATGGCCATATTTGAATAGAACAACACACCAGAGTAATAGGAATCATGATGACAGCTTCGCTGGGCACTGTCTTTCTAACATCGGATAACATGTTGACGCCAATTACCAAATTTTTCTTCCACGTAAAATGCAATACCTCTCATAGCTAAATACTAAAGGAATGTTAAGTGTTTAGCGAAGCATCATACACAACTTCGCGCGTTGAATTTGCAGATATTCTTTTTTTAGTCAAAATTTACCGATAGACACGGCGCATATATGCATTGCAAAAACTTGTAGACCTCTTTAACGCTACTTAGCTTGCGATATCCAAGTCGCAAAGTTTCTCGACTCACACGCTTTTGAAGAAGAAACTGTGGTCAAGGTATTGCAGCTGAAAGAAGCCGACTTATTCTTCAATACGTACGGCTCGAGCCACCTATACCCCAAGCATACACGAAGGGAACGAGCGCGCGCGGCAGCCGAGCGAGCCGGAGCGAGCGGCGTCCTGGCCGTGACGTCACTCGCGAGAGGGCGCCATTCCTCTTTCTCGGGGCTAATAGAAAAGAGTCGATAAGGTTTTTTTTTTTTTGTCTGCTTCCCCTCTATAGAATACCTACAGACGAAAGTCGATAGCGTTTCTATTTCTTTTTGTCTACTCGCAGTCTATAGACGGTCTGTAGAAAAAAGTCGATAAGGTGTTTTTTTTTTGTTTATTTCCCCTTTATGGACTACCTATAGGGCTCTTGCATTGCCCAGGGGGCGCTACGAAAATGGTGTTAAAAAGCGCCCTCTGTCCTGAACTGGGTAGTACCAAGCTCAATCGTCTGCTCCGGAAAGAACGTTCACAATATGGACCCTTAACTTTCGGTTCTATTGTACCACGGCTTGCAGCGAATATCGGGTGCCGAAGATTTTTTCAGGGGTGGCACGCTGCGTAAAGGCAATAAATTATGCAACGCCGAATACGTGTACGCCGTTCAAGAAATAAGCGGCGAAGTTTTAGCGCGGTGTCAATCGCAAGTGAAGCGAGTCGCGTACGAAGTTGAAGTTCAGGTAAGGTTTGCACGCTCCTAGATTCAGGCGTACAAACGTGAGGCAATGCTTGCTATAAATGAAATCACAGAAGCGATATGTAGACATCTATGCGGAACTGCTCTAGTGCACGACGGTACGCGCCGCGACAGCAGCGGTCTTTCAGCATGCCGCGATGTACAAACTGCTCGAGCGCACGATATCGTACACGCCGCGGCCGCGGTCTTTCGACATGCCGCGAAACGGCGGGCCTCCTGCAATCTTTGTTGACTGCATGCCGCTAGACAAGTAGTTATGCCAGCAATGTAGTAGCGGCCACTTGTCCCTGTAGCAACCCATAAATAACTGATGCAATGCATATGAGCTCGCAGTAACGTACGTGCGAATCGCGCTGCAGCGTGAGCTCGTGCGCTGCGCGTTTAATGTAGCTTTTAATGACAGCGCTCGAACATCGATGTGCGGCAATCAATACTACCTTGCTGCGCTGCCTCAACGTGCTGGCTTGAGGTCAAGGATGAGCACATTTAACTCTCTAACCTGTGCTGCTCGTAGTGGTGTAGCGAATTGTAACCGAATCAGCCCGACCATTTGGGGTCATTTGTGTCATTTGTGCACACACCTGGTCACTTCACCACTTCGCACCAGTCGAATTGTTTATTGTCGCTGTGGCGGGTCCTCGAATCGTGAATCACCAGCCATGCCTGCTGGTATGCCGGTCTGCCGTCAGGACTGTAGGTGCAAAAGACCGAATTTTAGGATAATCAAGCATGCTTCAAGACAGGCGAAACAGTCCGCATGGCGCGAAGTTTCGCTTACCCAGCGCGAGGAACTCCAGCTATCCAGCGCGCCCGACGCTCCGCTTCGTGAGGCCTTGAAATAAAACGGTAGAATCTGATGTTCGGATTCAGGTCTTCTTGTTCATGGCAGCCCACGACGCAGAAGTAACGAAGATGGCGCTTTTTCGAGGCTGAGCTAGGTCCCCGAATCGGCGGCACCGATTCCTTCTGCTTCCAGCATTACGTCTCACGGAGAGTCCGTTTTCGTTAAGCTATAGACTGCGGCTAGTTCCCAGCGTGGTCGGCGTGGTCTGTGAGAAGTGACGAGCCTTTTCGCACTAGCAACAGGGCAGAAAAAGTGCGAATCGACGCAAAACTCGAGCTAGAAACGTGCTTCCCCATAGACAGGGCTCAATACTACCCAAGCCGATACTACCCAGATGACGTTTCGCGCGCCGCCATCAGGCGCCGCTACTGTACCTCAAACTCCAGCGCAAGACGCCCATAGACGAAAGTCTATACAGTGTCTCTTTATTTTTGTCAATATACTCTGTCTATAGACATTCTGTAGACGAAAGTCGATATTGAATGTCTATAGAAGAAAGTCGATAATATGCAATGCCGAGTCACCATACTCACCGCCGGCGATGATATGGCACTGGCTCATGCACGACTGGCACCGCAACCCCGGCCTGGCGGGGAAACCGTGCAGACTGCTAGTCTGCGTTCGGTACAGCTGCACCGAACGAGGATCGCGGCGGTGCAGGCAACGTCCGAGTCACCAAGGTCTTCCAGGCACCCGAAGGCCCTAAACCTGGCTGCTTCCCGGACGTACACTTCGCGAAGACCAGGTGGTGAAGATCAGATACTGAAGAGGTGGTAAAGGTGGTGAATAAGTGGCGACAGCCGGCAGACCAGGTGGTGAATTCACCACCTGCTCTGCCTCCGAGTTGCCGTGGTCTTGCAGGAACCAGGAGGCCCTGAACCATTCCCGGAGGCACACGTGGCCCTGTATTCCTCCTCGACCTCGTTCTGGCGAGTGCACGCAGCAGGTCGCGGGAAGTAGCAGCCGCCCGCGCGCTGACATTCCACCGCACAGAGGCAATTAATACGGCACCGCACCATGCACGCAGTTAAGAGGAGGGGAAGATCGCAGATGATGATCGTCGCTAGAACGGTGCCGGTTCCACTACCGTTAGCAACTGACCTCAAGCGCCTATGAGGTCCTCGTCGTAGCCGTCGTTGAACTCCTTTTCTTCAGAATAGTCGTCATCGTCGCCTTCGCTGCCGCTGCCACCGGCCGGCGCCGAGCAACCGCCGCCAGAGTCCGAGACTTCGCCCTCCTCGGGCTCAGACGATGGCGGCGCGCCGCTCGTGTTCTCGGCTTCACTACCCGAAGAGCGGTACTTCCGAGCCACATTCTTCGACAGCTCGCATTTGCGTGCCTTGGCGGCTCCCTTAGCGTCAACGAGCCAGTCGTCGCGTCTCCGAGTCGCTCCTAGCCACGCGTGGTCTCCGTGCTTCGACAAATTGTCGCGTTGATACAGTACTGCATCGCGTTAATGCAGTGACCGCGCCGGCGGGTCCCTTTTCCCAACGGTGGCGCCGGCGAGCTTCAGCAGCGCGTAGGAGACCGCTCCGCACCCCGTGTCCCATGCCAGACCCGATGACGGAGAAGGAGCCGGCGCAAACGCTGCTCAGCGAACGCCAGAGCTGCAGCTCGCACCGCGGAGATGTTCACGCACAACGCCAGGCAGGCGTCGATACTGGTCGTAGAACGGGCGCCGCCCGCCTTCCCCGCTATCATGGTCCGTCCCGGAACGCAGCCAGGGCCGCACGTTACGGGCGCCAATGTGAGAACGGCGCGGTCCTTCAGTCCCCGCCAGCAGGCACCAGTCCTGGCTGAATGCGCCCAAGAGCGCTTGGTTGCTTGCTTGCTCGTTACTTGTAGCCCAACCGAGCCTGGAACCTCCGCTCGTGCTTACGAATCACTTTGTCTTCACCTTCTTCGACTTCTGGCTCCAATGCTGGACTTCCTCCAGTACTATGCAATTCGAATTATTGTCCTCGATTTCCTATATATTTCCCCTGATGAAGGCTATAGGGGTGGTATGTCACCAAACGTGACCGATTGTGCTAAAACGTTAGTTAGTTAATTCGGGTTTAATGGCGCAAAAGCGACTAAGGCCATGCTGCGCCAGCCACAAGATATTAAGAATTCAGATGTTAAAGCAGTGGAAGCTGTGTTACCTTAGAGTCTGTGTAAAAACCGGTTTCTTCTAGAAAGCTGAACAAGTCAGCGAAGGGCACTAGCGGTTCGTCTCCGAGTATTGATGCGGGGTGTAAAGGTATGTGTAAGTTGTAAAGATTCTGTAAAAGCCTTTGTCTCTGTGTTTCAATATTTCGACATGTCATAATAATGTGCATTATGGTGAGTGGTTCATGGCACTTCTCGCAAGTTGGAGGGTTTTCGTTTTTAAGTAGAAAATTGTGTGTCAGGTGTGTGTGTCCGATTCGGAGTCTACACAGGATCACCTCATAGAAGCGTTGCTGGTGACAGCACGACTTCCATTCTCTAAGCTGGGGTTTTATTGTGTGTAACTTGTTATTTGTGCAAGAGTCCCATTCTAGTTGCCAGTTTAATGTCAGGGCCTTATGAATAGCTCGGATACTGTCTTTGTATGGAAGTGTTGTTTGCCTTATACTTTTGTGTGCTGCCATGAACGCGCATCTATCTGCTGCTTCATTCCCTGGTATCCCGACATGGCTTGGGACCTAGCAGAATCGTATGGTTCTTCCATATTCGTCATAGGCCAACATGTTTAGGATATCACCAAGTAGGGGTTCGGACGCGGAGTTAACGTTCAGAGCTCTGAGTGCGCTTAACGAATCGGTATATATGATAGCATTCGTCTGCTTGTCACTGGTAATTTTTTTTACTGCCGTCCATATTGCGAAAACTTCGGCGGTAAACACTGAAGAAAAATTATTTATCCGAATGCTATTTTGCCAATTTTTCGTAATTATTCCGACACCTACGTATTCTTGTGTTTTGGAGCCGTCGGTGTAAAATTCCGTGTAATGTTTATATTTTTCTTGTATAGCTCGGAACTCTTGTATTATGTGTTCTTGGGGAATGTCTTTTTTCTTCAGATGTGTTAGTGTCCAGTCACATAGCTGTGAAAAGTTGTACCATGGTGGCAATCTTGGTGGCCTTTCAGCAACCTGCTGGGCCTCGTGAGGAACATCATAAGCCTGACAGTATTCTTCGTGTCGTAAGATTAGTGGCCGAATCATGTTTGGTTTGCTTGTGTAGTGTGTCCTTGATTTGCACTGTGTAACGATGTTGTAGCATATATGTTGTGGTGATGATCGAATTCGTAGTACATAGGAAAGTGTAAGTAGTGCTCTGCGTTGCTGTAAGGACGGCTCATTGCAGTCAACATATAAACTTCGGACAGGCGATGTTCTGTAGGCGCCGCTTGCCAGTCGTAGGCCGAGATTATGAACTGGATCCAGTCGCTTGATGTATGACGGCCTAGCTGCACCATAAACTACACTACCGTAGTCGAGGATGCTACGTACGAGGGACCGGTATATACGTAGTAGGCAAGTTCGGTCAGATCCCCAGTGCTTGTGGGATAGCACCTTGAGGATATTTAATGCTTTATTTGCTTTAATTTTAGTTGTGTTAATGTGGGCCAGGAAGTTCAGCTTTGTGTCAAATGTTACGCCTAAAAATTTGTAGTCTTCTTTGACCGGCAAGGTTGTACCATGCAATGTGAGGACTGGATTGACGTGTAACCCTCGTTTCTGGGAGAAGAGAACTGCTACAGTTTTGTCTGTTGAAAACCGGAATCCATTATTATCAGCCCATTGTGTAAGGTTATTTATGGTTATTTGTAGTTGTCTTTCGCAAGTGGGTAGATTTGAGGCGCGGCAAGCCACTTGCAAATCGTCGACATATATCGAGTGCATCACAGAGGATGGTATGATCTTATTAACAGAGTTCATTTTGATTATGAAGAGTGTCGTGCTCAGAATACAACCTTGTGGAACGCCATTTTCCTGTGTAAATGTGCGTGAAAGTGTTGTGCCGAGACGCACCTGAAATGTTCTATTTGCCATAAAATCAGATAGACAGTTTAGCATTCTACCACGTACTCCCAAGTCAGCCAGGTCTCTTAAAATTCCATACCGCCACGTGGTATCATACGCTTTCTCTAGATCGAAAAATACTGTGAGACAGTGTTGTTTGTGTAGAAACGCGTTACGTATTTCATGTTCTAGTCGTACGAGGTGGTCAGTTGTCGAGCAGCCCTTTCTGTATCCGCACTGGTGCGTGTCTATCAGGTTCCGTGATTCAAGGATGAATGTGAGCCTTATGTTTATGATACACTCGTAGGATTTGGCTAGACAGCTTGTTAGGGCAATGGGCCTGTAGCTGCTTGCGGACGTTGCGGGTTTACCTGGTTTCAAAAAAGGCACTATTACTGCATTTTTCCAGTCTGTAGGCATTACTCCAGATTCCCAGATCTTGTTGAAACATTTAAGAAGTGTTTCTGCTGATGCTTGAGATAGGTGTGCCAACATTGTGTAATGCACACGGTCAAGACCTGTTGCTGTTTTTTTACCGGCAGAGAGAACCCTGTTCAGTTCTTGTATTGTCAGGAATTTATTGTAAGGTTCCTTTGAAGCCCCAGTGGTGGGCAGTCTCTGTTTCTCCGCCGATTCTTTATATTTTAAGAATGAATTTGAATAGTGTGCTGAGCTGGAGATGTTGTAAAAGTGTTCCCCTAATGAGTTGGCCTGGTCCTGTAGTGTTGTTTGTGTGCCTGGACATGTCAGTAGTGGTATTGTGTATGACGTGTTCTCTCCTTTAAATTTCCTTACCTGGTCCCACATTCGTTTTGACGTGACCGTATTATTATTAATGGAAGATACATATTTTTGCCATGACGATTTCTCTGCCTGCCTTCGAATAAATCGTGCTTTGGCTTTGGCCTGTTTGAAATTTAAAAGATTGTTATAAGTGGGGTACCGACGTAGGATTCCCCAGGCCTTATTTTGTTTCTTTTTGGCTTCGGTACATTCGTTCGTCCACCAGGGATTTAACCTTTTGTGTACAATACCGGATGACTGGGGTATTGCCTTTTCTGCTGCAGAGATTATCACCTCAGTGATTTTTTTGTTAAGTTCATCAATGCTTAGTTCTTGGGAAAAGACGACTTCCAGTTTCGCGTTTTCCGTAAAAGTCGGCCAGTCAGCGAGCTGTAATTTCCACTGGCGTGGCCTAGTGACTATGGTTGGTGGTGATGATAGAAATTTGATGATTGCGGGCAAGTGATCACTGCCATAAGACTTGTCGATGGTTTCCCATTTAAGATCATTAAAAAGAGACGGTGAGCAGAACGCTAAATCTAAACAACTAAAAGTGCGGGAAGTCGGTGAAAAGTATGTCGGTGCACCTGAATTTAAAAGGCAGATACCATTTGATAGAATAAAACCCTCAACCATTTGCCCTCTTTGGTCAGTTTTGGTGCTGCCCCAAAGAGTACCGTGAGCATTAAAATCCCCCACTAAAACAAATGCTTCCGGTAATTGACCCGTTATATTTTCCAAGTGTTTAGTGGTAAAATGGGTGTGGGGTGGGATATACAGGGAGCAAATGGTGATGGTTTTGTGAGTTATGACAGTGACAGCAACGGCTTCTATGTGACTGGTAATCGGAACTTCTCTGACTGCAATACCGCCCTGCACTACAATGGCTACACCACCCGAAAGCCGGTTCATCTGAGTACGGTCGCGCCGTACAACAGTGAAGCCTGTTAATATATGTTTGTGTTTTTCACCTAGGTTTGTTTCCTGTAGACATACGGCCACAGAAGCGAAGTTAAATAACAGGTCTTTAATGTCACCTAAGTTATGTAAAAGACCTCTACAATTCCAGTGAATAATAAAAGCCATTAGGGAATTGAAGGGTAAAAAATGGCTTTAAAAGTTGAATAGGAGATAAAAAAGATATTAGGTGACTTAGATCTGAAGAAGGGTGATACAAAGGAGCGATAACCTTCAGGTTATCGCCTTCTTATTGAGAGTAGTTATTGGGAGTTTGTCCCTCTTTGACCTCCATTTGGGAGTTTTGGGAGTTTGACCTCCATCGCTCTCTCTGAGGCGCTGGAGGACCGAGAGTTAGGCGCCGAGACACGTGCCTCGGGCCTTGGGGTTCGTTTGATTTTGGGGCCCTGCGGGGCTGGTGTCTGCAGGGCCGTCGAAGAGGGTGGGGCAGTACTGACTGCTTCCACCACGGGGGCGGGAGGAGTCACTGCGGCACCACTGCGCGTGGGCTCGGAGGACTCTGCAGGCCTCTGTGACGCTGCCCCCGCCTGCGTCACTTCGGCATAACTTCGTCGGGGAAGGTACGAAAGTCTTTTTCTGGCTTCGAAGAACAAGATTTTTTTCTTTAACAGTTAGTGCAATGACTTTTTCTTTTCCAGCAAGGGCAGGACCGCGAATAAGCTGGGTGATCTCCCTTGCAGTTAACACAATGTGGCGAAGAAGTGCAATTCTCTGATTGGTGGTCGTTGGAGCTGCATTTAGCACAAGTTGTTTGTCCTCGGCATGCATGTGAGGCATGTCCAAATCTTTGGCACTTAAAACACCGTCTGGGATTCGGGATATACGGTCTCACATTGACTTTGACATAACCTGCATCGAGTGAAGTAGGCATTACGCTTGTTCCGAAGGTGAGTATAACATGTTTGGTGGGGATTTCTTGATCGTTTCTTCTGATTACTATTCTTTGTACTTTGGTGACATTTTGTTCCTGGAAACCTTCCAGCAGTTCCTCGTCGCTTAAACCAATGAAGTCTTCTTCAGATATTAGTCCCCTGCTTGTATTAAGTGTTCTGTGGGCTGAAACAGTCACTGTCGCTTCGCCAATACTGGTAAGTTCAGAGAGCTTATCTGCTTGATCTTTGTTATTCAGTTCTAGGAGGAGGTCCCCACTAGACATTTTGGATGCTTTGTATGTTGGTCCGATTTTGTCTTTCAGACACTTCGCTACCAGGAAAGGAGAGAGTTTCCTTACCGGAATGTTGCTTTCACTATGCACTACATAGTACTTTGGAAATGTTGGGGCGTTGCTTTGAAAGGAAAATTGAAATGGCACTTCGGTGCGGCATCTCTTCAGACGCCGATCATAAACTACAGAGGCTTGCGCTGCCATAGGAAATTGTGTATGTTCGGCAACAGCGCCGACCGCCCACCACGGAGCCCAGCGAGGGGACGCGGCACAGCTTGTGTACAAGCCTGCACGACGCCAGCCGTACGCCATCACTATAACCCAATATGGTCTACCCAGTGGCGTAGCAACAGGGGGGGCCGGGGGGCCGTGGGCCCCGGGTGCAAGGGGCCAGTGAAGGGGGGGGGGGTGTCATATACGCCTGAAGACACCCTTTCCGCCGGCTACATCCGGGGGGGGGGGGGGGGTGACAGAAGACCTATGGGCCCCGGGTGCCAGACGACCTAGCTACGCCACTGGGTCTACCCAAGGTAGGATATCCACACAAGGTTAACCCCTGCCGCAGTGGAGAAAGGAAGTAAATGGAAGAGAGACGAAGACAGGAAGGATGTAAAGTGAGAGATAAAGACGAAGGTTTGAGAAGAGAGAGACAGGAAAAGGCGACTACCGATTTCCCCCGGGTGGGTCAGTCCGGGGGTGCCGTCTACGTGAAGCAGAGGCCAAAGAGGTGTGTTGCCTCCGCCGGGGGGCCTTAAAGGTCCGATCACCCGGCATCGGCTCAACCCCCAGGATCCCCCTTTCCCCTGACACGGCTAAGCCGCGCACGGCTACGCGCGCGAGGGTCCAACCCTCGTGTGCTCGGGTACGTGGTGTCGCAACACACCAAACGCCTGCTGACGCAGACGCCCCTGCGGGGTGTGCTAAAAGGTGTGCTATAAGGTAAAGGACAAGCGCATGCTGTAAAAGTGTGATTGCTTCAGGTTTACTTGTCGTCTATAGATTGACTACGGACAAAAGCCGTTAATCTTGACCCAATCAGGGTACGCTGCAATCAAGTGCAGGTATTGGTGGATAATACGGAGCTTGGTTAGAAATAAGCCACTGACGTTATATACTGCTGCGATTGCTTTAAAGCCTTTTTGCAGACTTTAGTATATACACAATATATACCTCCACATTTGTTGGCATATACAGCTCGCCGGCTGGCTGTGTATATACAAACTTGAATGGTGCTTGGTGGTTTTGTTATATTACTTTATATTTAAAACGGGCTTAAATACTGCTCCTAATGTATAATTACTTTATTGCAAATAGATCAGCCCACATTGCAATGTGTTCTTCCAGCAGGCTGTCTCAACAGTTACTTTTAGTGTATTTTTGCCTCCTGAAAGTTGTGCTCAAGTTCGATTTTTGCTACTTAACATAATAATCTAGCTGCATTTCCACCCTAGGAAAATTCCCCGTTAGAAGTGCAGCATAGAGAAATGAATAAGTAAATAAAATTTTTAAACAGCTGTGAAAAATTTTCATAGAGATATTTGCTTATGTCCACATTGCTGGTTATCTCATTATCACACTTTTGCATTTTCTAATTCTTGTTTTTATAGCTCCTAAATGTTTAATTTTGTGAAAGCTTTGCAAAACAGATCTGCACTTGAGCTTGACAGAAAGTGCCTACATGGGCGGACCAAGGACACAAGCAATGTCTTCAAACAACTTCACTTGATGCACTGGTCAAAAATCACACTTGTTTCAGCATACATTGCAAAACCTGCTGTGTATATATATGATACCATTCGTTATGGTAATAATGGGAACAATGCTAGAGAGGAAGCTTTTGAGGCTCGGTGTCACACCAGGAGTGTTTTCTGATATGTTGCTGAGCCCCATATCATAGAGGACATCAATTAAAGGCATGTGTAATGAACAGTTTTGCAAATTACATGGGAAGAAAAAATGTGCTGGAGATTGCACTGCAGCCATGTTGTGGCCTTACTTCTCTGGAACTCAAAACATTTTTCTATTTTTCTCAAAACCACATGTTCGGGGACAAAAGAAACATTTTCTTTGTAAGCACCAAACCTTAATTTAAAAAATATATTTTTCTGTGATCCCTAGCATCCGCGTTTTTCGTATGACCACAGAAGCCAACGGAGCTAACTCTACGGCTATCTCCAAGATCCTTCGACAGACCGCTAATACATCCAGACCGCTGAAATCAAGAACATCTTCCCCACCCCTCACCGCAAGTTAAACAGAACACAGGCAACCACCCTTCGCCTGTTACAGACCAATGCATACCCCTCCCTCACACGCTATCACATCATACACCCAGACGTCTATCCGAGCCAGATGTTCAAGATCTGTAAAGCGCAATCAGAAACACTACCCCACATGCTATGAGAGTGCAAATATCAATACCCGGACATTAATCCCGCGACCCTCTCGTCGAGATGGCACGCCATCCTGCGCAGCTCCCATCTCGACGACCAACTCTGGGCGACCCAGCAGGCCTACGAGGCGGCGAAGAGGCACGACCTCAACGTCCCATCGTGGGAGGCCTAGGCCCAGCCGACTAAACCGCTGGTGCTCACTAAAGTTCACTCTCTCGCTCTCTCTCTCTCTCTCTGCGAGTCGTTCCCAAATATATCTCACATCTACTGAGCCCTAAGGAAAATGTTTGTTTCAGAACTTTTGCATTTATTAATTAGTCTAAAATAAAAGGACTAGTCATAACAACAGCTTCTGTCATGAATGTTTTTCTGAAGGGATTATCATGGCCACAATTCTTGTTTTTGTTCACACGAAAGCCCGGTGTAGCCAAAATACGCAGAACAAATTTCACCGGTGTACATTGAAAATGTTTTTCCGAATACGGTACATTTCTTAACCAAAGCAAGAAAGCCTTGTAATTGACAATATGACATCTTACACACGTTTCTTTGTTTCTATGTAATTTTTAGCACTTTACTAGATAGTGCAGTCATCAAAAACAGCATAGAAGATTTAGGCTCACGTGCTTGAACTTCAGTGAAACTAGAGGCAACCGTACTTAACATGTTAGACGGCTGTTCATGTTAAAATGGGGACACTTAATTAATTATGAGCAAAGGGGGATGCCAGATGCACCTTTTCACGGTATGGAGGATCATATTCAGTTTTTAACCCAACTCTATCATAAAGTTGACAACCCGCCCTGTTCTAAACCGCTATTTTATAAAACCTTGTGGGAAAAAATGAACCCACACATGAACAAATGACGCCAGTAGTAATAACATCCAGCCAGCCACAGTGAGTAGTAGCTAACCTTCCAGCTGTTGCTTCTGATTCAATATTTTGAAATATGACGACATGCATAACTGTGCACACACCACCTAAAGGGGATAAATCTAATCGATAGAGTTCCAGGAAATTAATTTACAAAGATGTGCACAGATAGAGAAAATCTGCCTTTGAAACATGCAATTACTGTACACATATTAAAGAGCAAACAATGAGAAATGGTGACAATGGCAGGAACTCATTCCTTAAAATGAAAACATTAAAAATTCAATACGCGAAGAAAGCAATGAACGACAGATAAATTTACTCATAAATGAACCAAATCCAATCACTTCATACGGCAACATTAGAAGCAGACATACTTCAGCAGTTAAAAAGATCAGAATGCAACATTGACAAAAATGTTCTATCTTTTAAAAACAAGGCAATGCCCTTCAACATTTTGTCTGGATTGGCAGTGACAGTTTCATGGGTTGTCTACTGCAACAAACTTGTGTGGCAATAACTTCAGCGCACTACCAGTCATTTGCATTTTCTCACATGTGACTACAATGTTCTTCGTACATGCCTGAGTAAGTCGGTGACAATGGCATGTAAGAGTCATGCCCACAATGTGGCAAAATATTTCATCATAAAAAATGAAAAAGTTGACACGGCGAGATTTGTCTTCTGACGTAGCAATGAACGTTAGACCCGAGTGTGACAGCTTTTTGAAATTTTGAAAAAGTTAATCAACTTTTGGTGCACTTCGTGAAGCCTATCGAGAGGAATAGATTTAGCAAGCAGAAAATGCATAATGTCAACAAGCTCTATCCAATTGGAGAAGTATGGATTTGGGAAGAGACCATCTAGAGCAACAGGTGAATAGAATAGAAGCCAATAGAGCCATTCTGAAGCTGTCCAGAAGGCTCGCTCTTCAAGTGAGCGTGGTAGTCTTCCAATTTCATACACAGGCTGGAGGGATATCAGCCGTTGGTTCAACTCAATGTGGATGTTCAAATTAAACTTCTCCTTTCTTTTGGAGCCTAGCCACAGGCAAGTCACAGAACACACAAACCCCACGCAGACTACATGCATGTAGTCTACTACAAAGTTAGTCGGAAAAACAAAGTGGTTGAGTGTAAAGAGTATATTGGCCCCTTTTATCCCTCGGTTTGGTGTTCCTTGCACATCAGCATTTCTTGTATGCTTTCTGAAAGATACAGCAGTCCTTTCCTTTGGCTCTCTGGTGAATTGGGTACAGTCTGCTATGCCCAGAGCCTTTTGCAACCACAGTTCCTTCACTCTCACGCCATGCGCAACCATAGGCACCATTAAACATTGTCATGTTCATTACAAGTGCCCTGGCAACTGTGTCCACTGTTACTAGTCCAGGAAACACCCTTGTGGTTCATAAAACCCTGTATTCATTTGTCCACGCAAAACCTCTGCTTGAAAGATGGTTAATTTCTTCCACAAAAGGCCTTAAAAACAATTAATTTTTGGTTTCTCACGTCGAAACCAGATGGCACCAAGCAGCATATTATCCCATCGTTCGTGCTCTGGCAACTCATTTACAGCTAGCTGTAAGGGCCACATTGAGTATCCTGAAGATTTGTACATAGGGAAGCCATCTGTGTTAATAGAGTAACATCATAAGGAGACAGTGGCAGCCTACGATAACAAAGGTTTTGCCGAATGCTTAAAACATCGTAGCTAGTTGACTTGTTTGCTTCAGAGCCCAGTTGCACTTTGAAACACTGAGACTCCAAAATGTTGCGCAATTGCTCCTCACTTCTCAGGGAAACAACAAATGACTTTTTTGCAGCTCCTCCACTGAATACGTGGAGTCACACTCCAAGCACTTCAGCCCATTAGCAATGTCTTTGCCAATGTACACCTTGCAGTAGGGGCAGTAAAAACGCTGCGATGGCAACAAGAGAAAGCTGCGAAATTGCTTTAAGAGAACAAAGCTTGTTGTTGCTGTGGCTGTGTCACAAGGCAGGTGCAGCTCAACAAGGTGAAGTAAGTCTTCAGTAGCTTCTTTCGAAAGCTTAGGACGAAGGCTGAATGCTGTAATCATCAGGAGGCTTTCCTTTACTCAGCTGAGATCCAGGGTATAATGGGGCGCTCTGGAAATACGCGCAAGGCAACATTATCTTTAATGAAAGACGAACGCGAACTTGCGCTGACAAATGCTTGTCAAGACATGTCCATGCAAAGTATAAAATTTTCTAAAGTTAATAGAAGTGTGCAGATATGCATCCCAAAAACATACGAATATATTGGCATGCTGGACACCAACATACTTATAAGTTAATTGGTGTTAAGTATGTTGGTGTTGAACATATGATTTCCATACAACGCAGAATTTCTACTTGGTGGGATGTGCCTTAATTCAGCACTAACCGTCCTCCATTCTGCAGTTGCAGCACACTCCCTCAAGTAGGTTTGAAATTATTACAACTTATGTTTTAATTATACACCTTGATCTTTCATTTGTTTTGCAAACAGTATCAAGTTATACATCTGCCCATGCAAGTAAACAGCCTAATGGGACACTAGTGAGTTCACCTGCATTAGTAAAGTACCTTCAACACAATATAAAAAATTCCACTGTTACCCCGAGAAGATGCTTTGTAAGCCAGAAAAAGTGCCAAAAGTAAAGCACTGCCTTCAAGTTCTTGCACTAGCTCATCGTGAGTTAATGGATTTTGCCAGATTCTGCTAGGACTTAGTTATAGCTTATATGTAAAAATGGGCAGCACTGAGTTCTAAAGCAGCCACACATTGCATGCGGCAAGTTTCGGGAACTTTTACAGAATCAGCAAGGCCCAATTAAATACGAAAAATACTTTGAAACCCGTCGTGTCGCAGCGACGTACTGGCACTGAGGTGTTGGCGCGAAATTCTAAAGATTGATCTTTTACCATCGTCTATTTATATAATCAACCTATTACAGTAAAAGCTCGTTAATTCGAACCGCAAGGGGAAGCCGCTTCAGTTCGAATTAACGAAAGTTCTAACTAACGAAAGTGAAGGAGAGCAACAGTACACTGCGATTTGGAAGCAGTAGGGCATGTCAGAAATTTGGCGTGTGAGAAAAAGATGGCGTGTGCCGCGGGCACACGCCATCTTGAAGTCGAAGCTCTGGGTCCGACTGTGCCACACTACCGATGTCCACCGAAACGAACGTTAGCCGAGGCTTAACACCATCACAATGAATCGCGATGGCCGATACCTCCTCAGCTGAAAACAGACGTGCACAACCGACGAAGACTGCCGAGACAAAGACGCTGAACATGTGAAGGTGGCGAAGGCCCTGATTCGTTGGTTCTTGATTGCAAGCGCAGCTGCGACGTACTTGATTCGCTGTGTTACGATGGCGCTTGCCGTGCCATCTCCGCACATTAGCAGCTGTACAAGATTTGCAAAGCCTCCGAGATTCGCAACGGGCATGAAGTCTCGGAGGTTACGTAGAACGGAGAGGCGGCAGCCGCCGCTGCCTTCTGGCTGACCCCGCGTCGGTTAGATTTTTTTTTCGATTTTGCCTTCTCTCGCCGTTCTCTCCGTTTCGGAGGCAATACAGCCTTGTGTGTAGGCAGTAGGCGCGTTTCTCTGGCCGTGTGCCAGGCGAGCGTAGTTCGAATTATCCGTGAGGGAACCTTCTCGTGTTCGAATTAACGGACTTTTTTATACATACACTTCTGTGGAGCTTGGCCGGACCAAATCGTACAGTTCGAATTATCCATAAATTCGAATTATTGAAGTTCGAATTAACGAGCTTTCACTGTATAGGCAAAATCAATTAATGCAGTTTCTAAAAGATACTTTATCACTCTCAAATGACTTCGAGTTTCTCTTTATAGTGTCCATTAACAGACATAATTAGCTGTAGTCAAGTTTAAATAAAAATAAGGGCCAAACAATAAAAGTTTTCTTACCTCAGTAAGGAAGCTTTCATCGTGGTGAGGCTGCTTTATTTCACTCAAAGATTCCTTACTGAGGGGCCCTCAGTGACAGCTTCTTTGGTGCTTCCTCAGTCTAAGGTAGCTCTGAAGCTACCTTCATGCGTCCTTACGCCACTTCTGACCTTGAACAAGCGCTTCACCTCACTGTTTGGCCATATGACGTTTGCTTGCGCATGTGTGCGACAGACATCTTGCCAGGCATGTTTGTTTCAGTTGCACGTTCAGCATGAATGACATTGCTATGCGCTGCATGACACCGGCATGCCAGTGTTGCTGGAACACACCAGTTTTTGCGCTAGAATGTGGTACTTTTTCACATTTAGTGAACAAAACTAGAAGAAAGCATCAACACGTCTCTAAATTAGCACATCAATTTAAAGATTGTGCTATGGTACAACTTCTCTTTATTGAATAATGGTGTTTACGTAAACCTTTTAAGAGATGCTCTTGAACCCAGGCGTGCGGCAAACGTTCCTTACAAAGCGCCAGGTCGCGGGATTGAATCCCGGTCACGATGGCTGCATTTCAACAGGGGAAGAATACGAAAACACCCGTGTTCTTAGATTTAGGTGCACATTGAAGAACCCCAGGTGGTCAAAATTTACGAAGTTCCCCACTACAGCGTGCCTCATAACCAGATCGTGGTTTTGGCATGCAAAACTCCATAATATAATTTTAATTTAACCGTTCTTTACATGAAGAGGGGCGAAGGGAGCTTTCACAGTAGGCTTGCTTCCTTCATCGGTTCTGCACTGTCAATTGGCCTCACATAAGGTTTCTTGTCGTCGCCATATGTAAGGTTAGGCAGCAGTCGAAGGAAAGGAACATTTTATTGTTTAGGCCTAAGAGTAAGGATAAAAAACGCCAGTGCCCAATACTCTACAACTTCGGTCACTTTTTTAATGTTTATGCGCTTTTTGGCAAGTACCCCGGCAAAACTAGTCCAGCATGCAAGAAGTGCAACGCCTTCTATCATCTGCACAAAAATGTGTAATTTGCGAAGTTATTACGTTAATAGAAATTATGGGGTTTTACGTGCCAACACCACAATCTGATTATGAGGCACACTGTAGTGGGGGACTTTGGCTTAATTTTGAGCACATAAGGTGACCTAAATGTGCACCTAAATCTAAGTACACTAGTGTTTTTGCATTTCACCCCCATCAAGGTGCTGCTGCCGTAACCTTGATTTCATCACGCGATCTCGTGCTTAGCAGTAGAACACCAAAACCGCTGAGCAAGCACAGTGGGTAAGTTATAACATTTAATCGTTATAACAGTGTAAATGTACATATTTGTTAGCTTATAAGCGATAAGGAACCATAAAAAAATTAATCGGGTGTCGTATAGTAGGGGCTGGCCAACTAAAATTTATGGGTGGTTCAAACTGAAATTCGGGGGTGGCCCAACTTGAACTTTGTGGGTGGGCCAATCGAAATTGGTGGGGTTGGCTAACTTGAAATTTGGGAGTGGGCCAACTTGAAAGTTATAGGTGGGCCAGGTTGAAAGGTGGGGTTGAGCCAACCTGAAATTCGGGTGTGGGCCAGTTGAAATTTCGGGCTGTGCCAACTTGAAATTGTGGGGAGGGGGGGTGACTTGAAAGTTGGGGGCCTGCTTACGCATATTTAGGCTACTCCAATGGATACCTTTTCCGTTTTTTTTTCCTAAAAATTATAAGCAATTACAAATTCCATTGCTTGCAGCATACGTCCGTGTATACAGATACAGAACATGCACATATCTATGTACCTGTCTCTCGTCGCATTCCGGTTCGTCGCCATCGCCGTCGTCCGTGTCGCTTGAGGGGGAAAGTCCGCCGTCACTGGATTCTTCAGATGAAAACCATCCGTTAGCATGGTCATCTCCATCGCCACATTCTTCTGTGTCGCCAATGTCATCGCCTAGTGCCAAATCGACGGACGAGCCTTGTGCCGTCCGCGCTACGCCGGAGGTTTCGCAGCACGTTTCCAATACAGCTGACGTAGATGCTTCTGCTCCATGAGCAGAAGCGCTGGGACCTCGCTGTCCAACTGTAGCGCTGTCACCGGGCGGAAAGTCAGCCGAGCGAAGTCGCTGCTCAGTACGCACCGGCACAGTTGCATCAACCTCATACAGGTACTTGCGGCGGCGTTTCGGCATGTTTTTCCGAGTCAGGCGCGCTCATGTGTATCGGACGTAGCATCGGCGAAGGAATTATTATGAGGCAGCGACACTTATCTCTACGTACAATATACGTGAGCGTACTTTAACGCATAAGTTGGAAGGCTTTCACTTCTCGTCGTCGCACAGAATAATTATGGCACACGAAATTCGGTCTCGTTTCGGTCATGGGGGTGAAGAGAGGGGGTGAAGAGAGGGAGAGAGAGACGTACAAAACGACAAAGAAAAATGCTAGGGGTTAGCATGACGTCCCTCAGCCGCAAAACGGATCGTTCGCTCATTCGAGGTAGATGCCCCTTACAACCGTTACGAGAGACCCCACGAACAAATTTCGACCCGCCGTCCAAGGCGGCCGGAGCCCCCGATGCATCGCGAATTTGCACGGTGTAGGAGTTGTCGGACGATCTCGCCGCTGCCACCAGTTGTAAGGCTTGTTGGTCGTAGGGATGAACTTGGGAGGAACTAGGCGTACAGGGTTTATTTACAAATATTTACACTAGAACAAGAGATACATTCGGCAGTCTAGCGTGGCTCCCCAATGGAGCACGCAAGACGAAGCTTACAGCATACCAGCACGAGCACACAGCTCACGAGCACGATCACAGACGAACACGATGACGAGCACGATCACAGAGCACACCCTAGTAGCCGATAAACAGCTGCTTATAAACACTCCCTGCTCCCTGGAACCCTAGGTGAGTGAACCGTTCGACCGGTCCTCGAAGCCGAGCCGCCTTTGAGCGGGAGGGCTTACACACACACAGGTACGCACTGGTTTCACTGCCGCCACCGAGGTGACACGGGCTTCGCACAACTCGGGGCTTAGGTCTTGAAAGGCGCGTGGGGAGGTGCCGCCAATTACCTTCCCTGGGAACTCCCCCGCTCACGGCAGACCAGGTCGGCGGTGGCGGGTTCAGTAACAAAGCCTAGTTCGTCGAACTCATCTCGGCCTTTCCGCGACGGAGAGTCGCTGACGCGGCGTATTGTCCTCTGCACACCGTAGACTTAGTGGCACCGTTCGGCTAGAGGATGACGGTGGCTTCCCAGAAAACGCCAACCCTGCTGCTGCAGCTGGCTGAGAAACTTTGCATATTGACACCTCGGTAGGCCATTCCTAACAGCTCCTCCATGGCCCGGGAAATCTCGACTGGCCAGTCCTGACAACCGCTGGGCAGGAAGAGAATGGCTGGCGAGCAAGAAGAGGGCTTTACTCGCTGCATACCCTGCGCACTTGGAATGCCTTAAACCATCTTACAACAACCGGCACGGAAGAGTCGATCCCGGAAACACAATACCACTCAGCGTGCAAACGCCGGCAAGCAGGTGTTAACCCACCAGGCTTCCTATCAAAATTTCAATGCAAGCCACTTACCTGGGAACCCCAAATTTTGCCCCCCAAAATTTTGTGCCGCCAAAGCGAGCGTTCACGTTCCCCTTGAGTTCGACCAAACCTCACCGTCGCGCTGCACAATAGTAAAGGTTTACCCAAAACTAAACCGAAGGCTCTCAACCACCAATACCCGAACATAACTGATACCCGATAAAAACTTCTGATGATGACGTTTGGTGTTTAATGGCGCAAGGGCCAGGTGTGGCCAAAGAGCGCCATGCTAATGTTAATGAGTTCGCAGTGGACAGATAAAAACTTCTGCCAACTCTCTCTTCTGGCCTGTCGGTGGGTTCGCCTGCCTTGGGATTTTACTTTTTTAATGTTGATAAGATTCTCCGCAGTGGGGGAGGCGCGTAGCAACCCCTACGCTTTGTTTTGTTTTTACGAGCGATCCTACAATCATCGTTCCACCACGGGACACGCCATTTACATGCCAAGCCATTTACTTCTGATATGCATTTAGATGCAGCACCCCTGCAGGGGCCTCTGCGTCAGCAGGCGTTTGGTGTGTTGCGACACCACGTACCCGAGCACACGAGGGTTGGACCCTCCCGCGTGTAGCCGTGCGCGGCTTAGCCGTGTCCGGGGAATGGTGGATCCTGGGGGTTGAGCCGATGCCGGGTGTTCGGACCTTTAAGGCCATTTAAGGCCATGCAAATCTGTACTTGTCGCTCACAGATACTTAGGTTGCATTATTTGAAACCTATCTGGATGTCATCCACATATACAGAATAAAACATAGTATTTGGTATGGCAGTCTGGATCGAATTCATTTTGGCTATCAAAAGAGTGCAGCTTAGCGCACCACCTTGTGGAACACCAGCCTCTTGCGTAAATGGACGAGACAGAACGTTACTAACTCTAACACGGAACGTGCGATTGGAGAGGTAACTCTGAATCACGTTCAGCAAATTGCCTCGAACTCCCATTTCAAACAGGTCACGGAGGATTCCAAATCGCCAGGTTGTGTCGTATGCCTTTTCCATATCTAAAAATACTGATAAGAGAAACTGTTTGTGGACAAAGGCATCGCGGATATTTGTCTCGATGCGGACAAGGTGATCGGATGTGGATCTACCTTCCCTAAAACCGCACTGAAAGGGGTCAAGTATCTCGTTGCTTTCAAGAAAATGGATGAGGCGACGGTTAATCATTTTCTCAAATAATTGGCATAGACAACTTGTCAGAGCTATAGGCCTATAACTGTTGCGTGAGGAAGGGTCCTTGCCCTCTTTGAGAATAGGGATTACAATTGCTTATTTCCAGGCAGAAGGAATGTAGCCGGCAGAGAACATGGAATTGAAGAGTGACAGTAGTGTTTTTTCGGTTTCAGGGTGTAAGTGTCTGATCATCTCATACAATATTCTGTCACTTCCTGGAGCGGACTTGTTGCAACAGTTCAGTGAGGCCTGGAACTCAGCCATTCCAAATGGATGATTGTATGCTTCATTGGTTGTGCCTTTCCGACTCAAATGCAGCTGTTCTGCTTGTCGCTGGTATCTTAGGAATGTATCTGTATAATGAGATGTACTGGAAATGTGCTGGAAATGAGCTCTTAGACAATCAGCTTGTTCCTCAAGAGTGTCTGCTTGTGTGTTTACTAATGGTAGAGGATGAGTTTCGCGGCCTTTTAATTTGTTTACCCTGTTCCAGGCTTTTCTTTCGTCTGTATAAGAACTAATGTCGCAAATATATTTTTGCCAGCTATCCCTCTTGGCACGGCGGCGCGTTCTTCTGCCTTCTGATTTTATTTTCCTAAAGCTCATAAGGCTTTCGATAGTCGGAGAGTCACGGAGCTGATTCCAAGCCTTCTTCTATTTCTTTCGTGCTTCCGTACATTTATCGTTCCACCAGGGAAGACGTCGTTTATTAGGCGATGCATTTGTTTGCGGGATACATATTGACACTACGTCGAGAATAAATGCGGTTAGATATGACACTGCATCGTCAATACTAAGCACACGAATATCATCCCAGGTCATATATGTCAGCTCTCCGTATCGCTGCCAGTTCGCTGAGTCAACTTTCCAATGGGGTACATGTGGATAACATTCGTCCAGTTTCCTTAACTGTAAAACAATCGGGAAATAATCACTCCCGTATGGGTCCTTATGTACTTTCCTCTCCAAGTACGGCACGACTGTACTTGAAACAATGGATAAATCTATAGATGAAAATGTCTTGTGCGCAACGCTGTAAAAAGTTGGCTCCTTCTTATTTAGTAAGCATGCGCCCGTATTGAAGAGGAAGTTTTCAATCAGACGCCCTCTCGCATCACACCTAGAGTCGCCCCACAAGGTATGATGGGCATTTAGGTCTGCATCGACAATGTATGGTTCCGGAAGTGTCGCAATAAAGCTTTCAAATTCAGTTTTGGAGAGTTGACAGTTTGGTGGAATGTATAGGGATGCAATTGTCAGCAGCTTACTAAAAAGCACTGCTCTGACTGCAACGGCCTCTAAGGGCGTTTTAAGCTGTAACTTCCGGCAAGCAACACTCTTATCTACTATTACTGCCACACCGCCCGACGAGGCAAGGGCCTCGTTGCGGTCTTTCGGAAAATGGCATACAGTCGGAGGAAGTTTGTTTGCGAAGGCTTAAGATGTGTTTCTTCGACACACATCACCTTTGGGGTGTACCTATGTAAATGTTCCTTAATGTCGTCTAGGTTGTGGAGTAAACCCCTGACATTCCATTGTATTATCTGTGTATCCATAATGTATGTGCTTTGTGCCGTGTGTCTAAGAAATATAGCTTAGTTCACGAGGCCTTTCCAGGCCCCTTGATGCGAGCTCTCTCTTTCTTCCCGGCGCGCTCGAGGTAGCTGCGCCGTTCCTTGGGCGTCTGAGACGTCTGAGGCGGTGGATAGTGCCCGCCGAGCGGGGATTTTCACGGGAGTGGTGGGCCGATCTGCCCGAGCAGTGGCCCTGGGTTCAACAGGCCCGAGGGTCTGCTGTTCCTTCATTGCGGGGGCTCGAACAGCGCTGGCTGTTCCGGCCGGAGGGCTGATGGCGTGACCGCTGTCACACTCTGTGTGACTTGGGCGGCCGCCGAGTGATGTAGCGCTGCCCCCCGGCGCGCCACATCGGTGTAGGACGGACTAGATTGGTTCATCGTGAAGCGCTTTCGCGCCTCTTGGAAGGAAAGGTTAAGTTTGATTTTGATTTCGATGATTTGTTTTTCTTTTTTCCAGGATGGGCAAGAACGCGAGTACGCTGGGTGATCCCCGTCACAGTTAGCACAATGGTTGGTGGAACTGCAAGTGTCAGATGAGCGCTCGTTTGATGCACCACATTTACACAAGTAGTGCGCCCTCGGCAGCTCCTCGGCAGACCCCCGGACTGACCCACCAGGGGGAAATTCGTAGTCGCCTCTTCCTATCTCTCTCTACTCAAACCTTCGTCTTTATCTCTCACTTTTCATCTTTCCTGTCTTCTTCTCTCTTCCATTTACTTCCTTTCTCCACGGCGGCAAGGGTTAACCTTGTGTCGATATCCTACCTTGGGTACACCATATTGGGTTGTAGTGACGGCGTACGGCTGGCGTCGTGCAGGATTGGACACAAGCTCTGCCGCGCCCCCTCGTTGGGCTCCGCGGTGGGCGGTCGGCGCTGTTGCCGAACGCACGCACTTTCCTATGGCAGCTCAAAACTCTGTTGTCCATGATCGGCGTCTGAAATGATGCCGCACCGAAGTACCATTTCAATTCTCCTTCCGAAGCAACGCTCCATCTTTCCCCAAATACTATGTAGTCCACAGTGAAAGTAACACGCCTGTTAGAAAGCTCTCTCCATTCCTTGTAGCCAAATGCCTGAAAGATAAAATCGGACCGACATACAAAGCCTCCAAAATGTCTAGCGGGGATCTCCTCCTAGAATTGAACAAAAAAAGATCAAGCAGATAAGCTGTCTGAACTTACCAGTATTGGCGAAGCGACAGTGACTGTTTCAGCCCACAGAACACTCAATACAAGCAGGGGAGTAGTATCTAAAGAAGACTTTATTGGATTAAGCGACGAAGAATTATTCGCAGGTTTCCAGGCACAAAATGTTACCAAAGTACAGAGAATAATAATCCGCAGAAACGATCGAGAAATCCCCACCAAACACGTTATACTCACTTTCGGAACATGCGTAATGCCTACCTCGCTCGATGCAGGTTATGTTAAAGTCAATGTGAGACCATACATACCAAACCCCAGACGATGTTTCAAGTGCCAAATGTTTGGACACGCTTCACATGCATGCAACGACCACCAATCAGAGAGTTGCACCTCTTCGCCACATTGTATTAACTGCAAGGGAGATAATCCAGCTTATTCGCGGTCCTGCCCTTGCTGGAAAAAAAGAAAAAGAAGTCATTGCACTAACTGTTAAAGAAAAAAATCTCGTTTTTCGAAGCCAGAAAGAGAGTGTCGTACCTTCCGCGAAGAAGTTATGCCGATGTGCCGCAGGCGGGGGCAGCGTCACAGAGGCTTCCGGCGTCCTCCGCGCCCACGCGCAGTGGTGCCGCAGTGACTCCTCCCGCCCCCGTGGTGGAAGCAGTCAGTACTGCTCCACCCTCTTCGACGGCCCTGCAGACACCAGTCCCACAGGGCCCTAAGATCAAGCGAACCCCAAGGCCCGAGACACGTGTCTCGGCGCCCAACTCTCGGTCCTCCAGCGCCTCAGAGAGAGCGACGGAGGTCGACACAAAAAACCCGGTGTCATTGACACCGAAGTACAAGCGCTCTCTCGAGCGCGGTAAGAGGGACAAAATCCCTATAAGAACTCAAAATAAGAAAGCGGTAACCTGAAGGTTATCGCTCATTTGTATTAGCCTTTTTAAATCCTTGTGACCTCTACCTCACCTCTTAATTTTTCCGTAGTGCCATTTCTTATCTTTATATTTTAAGATGGCTTTTATTATCCACTGGAATTGTAGAGGGCTTTTACACAACCTAGGTGACATTAAAGACATATTAATAAACTTCTCTCCTGTGGCCTTGTGCTTACAGGAAGCAAACCTAGGCGCAAAACACAGAAACATTTTGAAAGGTTACACTGTTGTACGGCGCGACCGTACTCAGGCGAACCGGCTGTCAGGTGCTGTAGCCATAGTCCTGCCAGGTGGTATAGCAGCCAGAGAAGTTCCCATTAAAACTCACATAGAAGCCGTTGCTGTCACCGTTTTAGCTCACAAAGCCATCACCATTTGTTCAGTATACATTCCGCCGCATTCACATTTGACGGTAAGAGACGTAGAGTTAATGTTAAACCAGCTACCCGAACCATTTTTATTAGCCGGTGATTTTAATTCACATAACACCCTGTGGGGTAGTCAAACAACTGACGCCAGGGGTCAAACACCTGAAGATTTTATCCTGACAAACGACATATCCCTTTTAAACACCGCTGCGGCAACTTACCACTGCCCAAGCACAGGAGCTATGAGTTGCCTAGATCTGGCACTGCGCTCTCCCTCTCTTTTTGGAGATATTCAGTGGAGTGTTATTGATAAACCTTATGGTAGTGACCATATGCCCGCTATGATCAAAAGAACATCTCGTCGTCCTACCATCCCACTGAGGCCACCCCGTTGGAAACTCCACCTAGTAGACTGGCCTCTTTTTCTGAAAAGGCCACTCTGGACAACATATCAGATGAGCTAACCATAGATTAAATGAATGATCAGATCACCACCTGTATACTCGCTGCAGCAACAGAAACAATCCCACAATCGTCTGGCTTCCTAAGAAAAAACCTAAAACCCTGGTGGACGAAGGAATGTACGCAAACAAAAAACTACAAAACAAAGCGTGGGGTATCTTTCGGCGATACCCAACACAAGACAATCTACTCTCCTTCAAAAAAGCAATGATTGATTGATTGATTAGTAGGGTTTCTTGGTGCAAGGGCCAGATGTGACCAAAGAGCGCCAAGTCGATGATCTGTACTTCTGAATGATATGTGGGTGTTAATTGCGGGGTGTAGTGAAACACGGCTGTATAGTGGCCTAAAATATTCGCTAAAAAGTGCAATATATACATGTGGTGCAATGTGGCTGTAAAAAGACCTCAAATTTGTTTCCTCTAAAGTGCGTAAAATACAAGTATATACATAATATAAAAATGACAGTGAGTGATCGTTTCTGCGATGACAATAGGTATTTCACGAGATAGGGAAGATCATTAAAATATGTAGAATCTGTAGCAATAGTGCCTCAGCAAGGCCTTGAAGGCAAGGGCTGGGAGGCAGGTGCTCAAGAAAATGTTTTCATTGTAGCTACGACCTCCAGGTGGAGGCCATGCTACAAGTAGCCTGGCCAAATCACATTTAGGGTGTCAGTTTCAAATAAAAAGTTTAATACTGATTGAAAAGTAAAAAGGGGTTCATTGCTAAGAAAGAATGCTGGATGTAACGGTATGTGTTGGATATGAGCGGAGAAAAAGTACTTTTTTCTTTCTGCCTCTATTTCAGTGCACTGGATAAGAACATGAATAACTGTAAGCCTCTTGCCATATTTGATACATGTCGGAGGTTCTCTTCCCGTCAAAAGGTAGCAGTGAGTGGCGTAAGTATGTACTATTCTTAACCTACAACGAAGCACTTCCTTATGTCTTGCTGTTCTTTCAGATATCCAGTTCCCTAATTTTGGTGTGATAAAGTGTAGCTTATTCTCTACTGCATCATCCCATTGGTCCTGCCAGTGCTTCCTCAGTTTGTGGCGCAAGAATGGCTTAAGTTCTGTTGCTGCTATGGGTTTATTCGCATCCGTTTTATTAAAGACGACTGACGTTGCACTTTCGTCAGCAGCTACATTGCCTTTTATGCCCCTATGTCCAGGTACCCAACATAGGACGATGTTTTGGTTGTATATTAAGGCTAAGCATATTTCTTTGTATAGTTTATTAAAAACAGGGTTCTTATGTTTTCGAAAACTAATTAAGGCCCTTATTACGCCTAATGAATCTGTGAAAATGATGGCCTTATTGAGATTTGTTTGTCTGATATGTTTTACAGCAGAGAGTATCGCGTACGCCTCAGCCGTGAAAATACTTGTGTTAGGATTTAGAGAATCCGAGGTGGAAAAAAGTGGCCCAAGGGCTGCATACGCGACACCAGCAGATGATCTGGAAGCATCTGTATAATATTCAGCACAGCAGTACTTCGCTTGGAGTTCGAGGAAGTGTGATCGTATGTGTGCCTCACGTGCATGTTTTGTTATTTCGACAAACGATATATCGCACTCCATGGTCTGCCACTCCCAAGGCGGTGGAATGCGAGTGGGAGGCATTAGGATATTTTCTGGGAGATGGATGTCTGTTTCTTCTGCCATTGCTTCCAAGCGTAGGCTCAAAGGAGTCCTAATACGTGTGCGGTGACGGTAAAGTCTGGCAGCGCGCCGGTCGCTAACGATCGAATGGCATGGATGTTCGGTGTCTGATTTTACCTTAGTATAGTACGACAAACTTAAGAATATTCTTCGTAGATGTAAGGACCATTAGTTGGACTCAACGTAGAAACTTTCAACAGGGCTCGTTCTAAAGGCGCCTGTTGCCAGTCGTATACCGAGGTTGTGGACTGGGTCGACAATCTTTGAATGAATGTGTATTGTTTAGTGGCGCAAGGGCCAGGGATGGCCAAAGAGCGCCATGACTAATTATGTGTTGTTAAGCGCTGCTTTGTGAGTTTCGATGGTGGGATGTAACATGGCTGTAAAGTGGCCTAAAATCAATGCGTATCATAGAAGCGTAAAATGATATATAGTATAAAATTATGATAGTGAGCAATGTAGTTGTCTATGGGTATGGTACGCTTGATAACTGATCATGACGCTAAAATGCAAGAACATGGAAATAGCTCCTATGCCTCCGGAAGGCCTTTGAGCACAAAGGCTGGGAGGCAGGCGCTTTCTATTAATGCAGTTACCGCAGCAGAAACCTCAGTTAAGAGGCTGTGCTATGGATTTCCTGGTGATATAACATGAAAACTACGTACATCTTTTAAAAATTCGAACAACGACTGATATTTAAAAAGAGGCTCTATACCTATGAACATTTGAGGATGAAGCGGAATTCGCTGCCGATGTGGGAATGGAAAATGCTTTTTCCTATTTGTGTCTAATTCCCTGCATTGTATCAGGATGTGAAGCACGGTAAGTGGCTCACCACATTTATCACACGTTGGTGGATCGCCACTGGACAAAAGGTATGCGTGTGTGCTGTATGTGTGTCCTATCCTGAGTCTGCAAAGTGTTACTTCTGTGTGACGGTTCTTTGATACCGGCGGCCAGTTGCCAAGATAAGGCTTGATAACATGTAATTTATTTGCTGTTTCTTTATCCCACAAGCGCTGCCAGAAATCTCTTAGTTTTTTTCTTAATGAGGGCTTGAGGTCCATTACAGGGATAGACGTGGAAGTGTCTGCAGCGTTCGCGTTCACGGATGTGGCTAGCTGGTCCGCTAACACGTTTCCCTCTATCTCTCGGTGCCCCGGCACCCAGCATAGGACAATATGCTGCTTAGACGCATATATTTTTAGCAATGCTGAGTAGAGAGAAATAATTACAGGGTTTTTATATTTCTTGACAGTTTTCAAAGCATTTATGACGCTCAAGGAGTCTGTGTATATAACAGCCTTTGGGATATTAAATTCTTTAATGTGTTTAACAGCGGCCAATATCGCGTAAGCCTCTGCTGTGAAAATACTTGTGTTAGGGTGCAGAACACCAGCATCCGAAAAGGATGGACCGACCGCTGCGTAAGATACGCCAGAATTACACTTCGATGCGTCTGTAAAGAATTCAGGAGAGGAGTATTTGTGCTGTAATTCGAGGAAATACGTTCGTATATGCGCGACAGGCGCGTGCTTTGTAACAGTTACGAAAGATATATCACAGTCTATTGGTTGCCACTGCCACGGCGGGGGCCGTATAGCAGGGGACATAGGGTGGTATTCAAGCAGTGGAACCCTTGTTTCTTCAGCCATGTCTCTGACACGCAGTGAGAAAGGCTTTGCCACTGTGGGCCGGTTGCGAAAAAGTTGACAACCGGACAAATCGTTTATGGTGGAGAACGCGGGCTGCTCACTGTTTGCGTTCACTCTCAGAAAATACATGAAAGAGGAGTATGTTCTCTGCAGATTAAGTGACCACTCATCCGATTCAACGTAAAGGCTTTCCACTGGGCTTGTTCTAAAGGCGCCTGTGGACAAGCGAATGCCTAAGTGGTGGACAGGGTCTAGCATCTTCAGAGCAGTTGGAGTAGCCGACTGGTAAACTATGGCTCCATAGTCTAGTCGTGTGCGTATGAGGCTTTTATACAAGTTCATGAGACATTTTCTATCACTGCCCCAGGTTGTGCGTGAGAGCACCTTTAAGATATTCATTGTTTTCATGCACTTGTCTTTAAGATATTTTATGTGCTGCACAAAGGTTAGCTTCGCGTCTAAAATTATACCTAAGAATTTATGTTCCCTGTTTACGGGCAGACGCTCACCATGCAACACAATTTCAGGATCAGGGTGCAGGCCTCTTTTTCTGGAGAAAATGACACAGGTACTTTTTTGTGGGTTCAATCTGAACCCGTTCTCATCAGCCCATCTGGAGACCCTGTTAAGTCCAAGCTGGACCTATCGCTCACAGATTGCAAGAGAACTTGACTGAAATCCTATCTGCACGTCGTCAACATACGTTGAATAGAATATGTTATGTGGTATGTGTAGACGAAGGGAATTCATTTTTACTATAAAGAGCGTGCAGCTGAGCACCCCGCCCTGCGGCACTCCAGTTTCCTGTACAAACTTCTCTGACAGAACACTGCCCACTCGAACACGGAATGTCCGATTGGACAGATAACTTTCTATAACATTGAACATATTTCCGTGTATACCTAACTGTGAGAGGTCTTTCAATATCCCGAACCGCCACGTTGTATCATAGGCTTTCTCCATATCTAAGAATACTGATAAGAAAAACTGCTTATGGACAAAAGCTTCACGGATACGTGCCTCGATACGTATGAGATGGCCAGTGGTGGATCGACCCTCCCGAAACCCGCACTGGAATGGGTCTAGCAATTTGTTTGATTCTAGGAAGTGTAGTAGGCGACAGTCAATCATTTTTTCGAATACTTTGCAGAGGCAACTTGTTAATGCTATAGGTCTATAACTTGATACAGAGGAAGGATCCTTTCCGTGCTTCAGTATTGGAATTATAATAGCCTCCTTCCAAGCAGAGGGGATCTCGCCGGAAGACCATATAACGTTGTAAAGGGAAAGGAGGGTTTTCTGTGTTTCGGATGGTAGTTGTTTTAACATCTCATATATTATGCGGTCTGAACCTGGGGCGGATGTATTACAGCAGTTCAGTGCTGCCTGCAGTTCTGCTATGCAGAATGGTTCATTGTACGGCGCACTTTTTGCACATTTCCTTTCTAGCTTTTGGTTCTCTATTCGTGTTCTGTACTTTAGGAATGTTTCGGTGTAGTGTGAGGAGCTGGATATGTGTTCAAAGTGTGTGCCAAGAAAGTTGGCTTGATCTTCCAGGCTTTCTCCGTGACTATTTACTAAAGGCAGCGAATACGTTTGTTGTCCATTAACCTTTTTCACTCTATTCCATACTTTTGTCTCATCTGTGTACGAGTTGATGCTTGATATAAACTTCGCCCAACTCTCTCGTCTTGCTTGCCGGCGCGTTCTCCTTGCCTGGGATTTGACATGTTTAAAGTTTTCCAGGTTTTCAGCTGTAGGAGAATCGCGAAATATCGCCCATGCTTTGTTCTGGTTCCTCCGTGCTTGCCTGCATGCATCGTTCCACCAGGGAACACGCCGCTTGGAACCCATGCCGCTCGTTTGTGGAATACATTTACAGGCGGCATCCAGTATAAAAGCTGTAAAATATGCAACAGCATCATCTATGGCTATACCAGACAACTCAGTCCACGTCATGTAAGAGTTCGGTACCGTTCCTAATCGGCTGAGTCGATCTTCCACCGAGGGACCAGCGGGGGAAGTTGATCTTGTTTCGGCGTAGTTAGGATTATTGGGAAGTGGTCACTCCCATACGGGTTGTTCAGCACATTCCATTTAAAATAGGGTAAAAGAGTCGGCGATAAAATGCTCAGATCTATGGCAGAGTATGACTTGTTGGACAGGTTAAAATATGTGGGCTCCTTCATGTTCAAGAGACATGTTCCAGAGGTAAAAAGCACCTGTTCAATGACGCGACCTCGCGCATCACAGCGTGAATCGCCCCACAAAGTACTGTGTGCATTAAAATCACCAAGAATAAAATAGGGGTCCGGGAGCTCATCTATTAATGATTCTAAGTCGCGTCTGTGAAGGTGATGATGTGGTGGTATATACAGAGAACAGATTGTAATGAGTTTATTTAAAAGTACGGCTCGAACGGCCACGGCCTCAAGGGACGTTTGGAGCTTTAGATGCTGACACGCTACACTTTTGTCAGCAATAATAGCTACACCGCCAGATGCTGCGACAGCATCCTCGCAGTCTTTGCGAAACGTAACGTGCTTTCGGAGAAAGTTTGTGTGTGTAGATTTTAAGTTTGTCTCCTGTAAACACAGCACTTTTGGATTGTGTTTATGGATGAGTTCTTGAACATCATCAAGATTCCTAAGTAGACCTCTGACGTTCCATTGAATGATTTGTGTATCCATATTTTATATTAAATTGGTGCTGTGTTTACGAAAACGGAAGGGATGTCTTAGATTACAGAGCCCTTTCGAGGCCCTGTAACCGGGGTTTTGCTCTTCTTGAAGCGTTCGAGGGAACCTCGCCGCTCCTTAGGCGCCGGATGCGCCTTGAGGATAGGTGTAATGTCCATTGCCTCTTGTGAGGCGCCGGACACCTGCTCTTGCGAGCGAGAAGTTTCCCGAGAGGGTCCCGCCTTGGAGGGCAAGACCCCTGCGCCCACCAGCCCGGAGGTCGATGGGGCTCCCTGGGAGATTTGGCTGCGCCGGCCGTTGCCAGCGCTGGAAGGGACCTGGGAGGTTGAGGCAGCCTCGGCTGCGCCCACCTTCGGGGTCGACGGTCCCTTCTCCTCGGTTGACGGAGCAGCGCTAGCTGCAACCGCCGCGGGGGCAGATGGCGTAACTGCCGACTCACTGCGTGTGGGTCGGACAGTCGCCGGAGGCCGTTGTGACGCTGCCCCCTGACGCGCCACTTCGGCAAAGCTTTTCTTTGGCAGGTATGCAACCCGCCTGCGTGCCTCCTTGAATGATATATTCTCTTTTACTTTTATAGTTACTATTTCTTTTTCCTTCTTCCAGGAGGGGCACGACCGCGAGTACGCGGCGTGATCCCCGTCACAGTTTACACAGCGGAGAGAGTTATTACATGCTTCAGTGGCATGTTCAAGGGCACTACATTTCGCACATGTTTGGCAGCCTCGGCAGCTCTGCGAGCTGTGGCCGAAACGCTGGCATTTGAAACATCTCAAGGGATTTGGCACGTACGGTTTTACACGAAGCTTGATGTACCCAGCCTCGATTGACTCGGGCAGGACACTTGAATTGAAGGTGAGTATTATGTGTTTGGTCGCAATTTCTTTACCGTCTCGCCTCATCTTGATTCTTTTGACGTTTATGACATTTTGTTCACTGAAGCCCTCCAACAGTTCAGCCTCAGTGAGCTCTAGCAAATCATCGTCGGAGACAACGCCGCGGGAGGTATTCATCGTGCGGTGCGGGGTTACTACTACTTGGGTCTCCCCAAATGATACTAGCTGTGGCAGCTTCTCAAATTGCTTCTGGTCGCGGAGCTCCAAGAGGAGGTCACCGCTAGCCATCCTCGACACCTTATATCCTGGGCCAAAAACTTCGGTAAGAGACTTAGAGACAAGGAAAGGGGAGATTGTTCGTACTTGTTTAGCTGGTTTTTCTGAGTGGATGACATGAAAACGTGGAAAATTGTGGACTTGGCGTCCGAAAAACTGAAAGACCTCTTCGGTGCGCCCTCGTTTCTGAGGGCGATCAGGGAGTTTAGGAAAAGCGTTTTCCATAAGTACAATTGGGTTTTCGGCCGCGATGCCGACCACCCACCATGGAGCCCAACAGGGGGACGTGACAGGAGCTCCTGCTATAGAAACCCTGCCAACGCCAGCCGTACATCGCTGCTATAACCAAATACAGCATAACCAAGGCTGGCCAGCTACACAAGGTTAACCCTTGCCGCCGGGAAACTAGGAAGTGAGGAGAAGTGATGAGAAGACAGGAAAGATGAAAAAGACGGGAGAGAAAGACGAAGATTGGAGAGGAGGACAGGAAAAGGCGACTGCCGATTTCCCCCGGGTGGGTCAGTCCGGGGGTGCCGTCTATGTGAAGCAGAGGCCAAAGGGGTGTGTTGCCTCCGCCGGGGGGCCTTAAAGGTCCAAACACCCAGCATCGGCTCAACCCCCAGGATCCCCTTTTCCCCAGACACGGCTAAGCCGCGCACGGCTACACGCGGGAGGGTCCAACCCTCATGTGCTCGGGTCCGTGGTGTCGCAACACACCAAACCCCTGCTTGCGCAGACGCCCCTGCGGGGGGTCGACAATCTTTAGCGCGCTCTCTGTTGCGGATGATGATGATGATATGTGGTGTTTAATGGCGCAAGGGCCAGGTTTGGCCAAAGAGCGCCATGACAAGTGGTGATGTTGACGATGTATTATGGAGATGTGACTTGGCTGTAAAGTGCGTAAAATCTACGTGCTATAAAATTATGGCGATGACTAATGACGAATACTCTAAACACTAAAATCCATCGTAGAATAATGATGCAAAATATAAAATATATAAGATGGTAAAATTACTTGGAGCACTGCTGCCTCGCCTGAGCCCTTGAACCACAAGGGCCTAGAGGCATGTGCTATTCAAAATAATGATCACAGCGGCATCCTCTGAAGAGAGGAAGCGCTACGAATGTGTGGGGCTAATAACATGCAATACAACATCTTTCAAAAAGCCTAGGACGGCATTGGTGTCAAAGAGTGGTTCTCGACCAAGTAACATAACAGGATGAAGGGGGATCTGCTGCCGGTATGCTAAGAGAAAATGTTTCCTTCTTTCAGATTCGGCTTCCCGACACTCCAGTAGAACGTGGAGGACGGTCAGCCTCTCCCCGCATCTACCACAGCTTGGAGGCTCGTTTCCTGTGAGTAAAAAGTTATGTGTGCCAAAAGTGTGTCCTATTCTTAGACGGCAGAATAGGACATCTGTCCGGCGGGATTTTGTTACAGGAGGCCAGAAACCTAATTGTGGCTTTATTACATGCAGTTTATTATTTATTTCTTCGTCCCACATGCGTTGCCAGTGGTTTCGTAGTTTCCTTCTTAAAAAAGGCTTCAGGTCTGTGACAGGGACCGAAGCAGTAGAGTTAACTGCATGCAATGAGATTGATGTGGCCATCTGGTCGGCTAGAACGTTTCCCTCGATGCCCCTATGTGCAGGCACCCAGCATATGGTCACATGTTGGTTAGGTATATATGACTTGCACACTTCGGAGTAAAGTTCAATAGCTACTGGATTTTTATGATTACAGAAAGACATCAAGGCCTTCACAACACTGAGGGAGTCCGTATATATCACTGATTTCGGGAGTTGTGATTTGTTTATATGCTTTACGGCCGACAGCAGGGCGTAGGCCTCAGCCGTAAAGATACTAGTTTCCGGGTGCAGTACGTCAGATTCTGAGAAGGATGGACCGACGGCTGCATAGGACACTCCGTCTTGTGACTTTGATGCGTCTGTGTAGAACTCCGTGCAGGAGTATTTGTGCTGGAGTTCCCGGAAATGCATCTTGATTTCAATCTCTGGAGCATGCTTTGTGACTTCCACGAAAGATATATCACATTGTATGAGCTGCCACTCCCAAGGAGGTAGCAGCTTGGCTGGATGCATTACGCGAAGCTCGAGGAGTGGAATGTGCATTTCTTCACTAAGCTCCCTCACACGCAGCGAGAAAGGGTGTCTTACGGAAGGACGATTTCGAAACAGTGTAGCATATGTCATATCATTGATGGTGTTAAAACAGGGATGTTCAGGATTAGAGTGCACTTTCAAAAAATATGTTTGGCTGATGTATGTTCTCTGGATATGAAGTGACCGCTCATTCGATTGTGCATATAAGCTTTGTACGGGACTCGTTCTGAAAGCTCCTGTGGCTAAACGGATACCCAGATGGTGAACAGGGTCTAGCATCTTTAGCGCGCTTGGGGCTGCAGAATGATAGATCACGGCACCATAGTCTAGTCGTGATCTAATGAGGCTCTTATAGATATTCATTAAACACTTCCTGTCACTACCCCATGTAGTTTGGGATAGAAGTTTGATTATGTTCATTGTTTTCAGACATTTTTCTTTAAGATGTTTAATGTGGGGGACGAAAGTGAGTCTTTAGTCAAGTATGACACCTTGAAATTTGTGTTCTTTGTTTACAGGTATCTGTTGTCCGCGCAGTTTTAAGGAAGGATCCGGAACCAGGCCTCTCTTTCTTGTAAAAAGAACGCACGAGCTTTTGTTAGGATTGATCTTAAATCCATTCTTGTCTGCCCACACTGAGACTTTGTTCAGGCCATGCTGTACCTGTCTCTCGCAGACTGCGAGGTTACAAGATTTGAAACCTATTTGAATGTCGTCCACGTAGACAGAGTAAAAGATGGCGGGTGGTAATGAAGCACGAATCGTGTTCATCTTCACGATAAAGAGCGTGCTGCTCAGCACGCCTCCTTGGGGTACACCCGTTTCTTGCGTAAAAGGGCGTGAGAGTGCATTGCCGACTTTTACCCGGAAGGTACGATTTGACAGATAGCTTTCTATTATATTATGCATATTACCGTGGATGACCATTTCTGACAAGTCTCTTAAGATACCGTAATGCCACGCCGTATCGTACGCCTTCTCCATATCGAGGAATATGGATAAGAAGAATTGTTTGTGTACAAATGCGTCCCGGATATTTGCTTCTACACGTACAAGATGGTCAGTTGTGGAGCGCCCTTCTCGGAAGTCACACTGACAGGGGTCAAGCATTTTTTTCTGTTCAAGGAAATGGATGAGTCGCCGATTTGTCATTTTTTCAAATAGCTTACACATGCAGCTTGTGAGGGCTATCGGGCGGTAACTTTCCACTGAAGAAGGGTCTTTCCCTTGTTTCAAATCAGGGACCACAATGGCTTCTTTCCATGCCGTTGGAAGGTACCCTGCGTCCCAGATAGTGTTGAAGAGTGTAAGTAGTGTTACTTGCGTGTCATTGTGTAAGTTTTTGAGCATTTCGTACAAGATTCTATCGGATCCTGGTGCGGAACTCTTGCATGCACTCAAGGCAGCTTTCAACTCGGCAGCACTAAAAGGGCAATTGTGCGGTTCATTCTGTCGGCATTTATTGATGAGTGGCTTGCATTCTTCTTTTTCTTTATATTTTAGGAAGGATTGCGAATAATGTTTTGAGCTTGATACACCCTCAAAGTGCTCCCCAAGTGAGTCGGCCTGATCTTTCAGTGTATCTCCCTGTGTGTTTACCAGGGGGAGTGAATGTGTTTGCCGCCCTCTAATCCTATTTACTCTGTTCCAGGCTTTGGTCTCATCCCTAAACGACGTAATACTTGATAAAAACTTCTGCCAACTTTCTCGTCTGGCCTGACGGCGGATGCGCCTGCCTTGGGATTTTACTTTTTTAAAGTTAATAAGATTCTCCGCAGTGGGGGAGGCCCGTAGCAACCCCCACGCTTTGTTCTGATTTTTACGTGCGATCCTACAATCGCCGTTCCACCACGGAACACGCGGTTTGCACGACAGGCCATTTACTTGTGATATACCTTTAGATGCGGCATCTATTATGAAGGCTGTAAAATATTCGACAGCAGCGTCAATTCCTAGCGAGGACATGTCATCCCACGAAATACAAGATAGAGTTCGGAATTTTTCCCAGTCGGCAGTGTCAATTTTCCACCTAGGAGCCTGTGGTGGATATTCCTTTACTTCAGGTGTTCTAAGCAGGATTGGGAAGTGGTCGCTTCCGTAAGGATTGTTCATAACTTCCCATACGAGTTCAGGCAGTATACACGGGGAAACTAGGCTGAGGTCAATTGATGAAAATGTTCTGTTGGCGAGAGAATAATATGTGGGTGCCTTCTTATTCAGCAGGCATGCACCAGAAGAGAATAGGAACTGTTCAACAAGACGACCTCGCGCATCTATACGAGAGTCACCCCACAGGCTGTTGTGCGCATTGAAATCCCCAAGTACAACGTAAGGTTCTGGCAATTCATCTATGAAGGACTGAAATTCATGTTTGCTTAGTTTGTAGTGTGGGGGTATATAAATTGAGCAAAAAGTGATAAGTTTGTTTAGCAGAACAGCTCGCACTGCCACTGCTTCAAGGGGCGTTCGTAGCTGTAAAGGTTGACATGCTATACTTTTATGGGTGAGAATCGCCACACCACCGGATGGTGCGACGGCATCATCGCGGTCTTTGCGAAAAGTTATGTACTGTCGGAGAAAGTTTGTGTGTTTGGATTTTAAGTGTGTTTCCTGTAAACACAGCACTTTTGGATTGTGTTGGTGGATGATTTCCTGCACATCATCAAGGTTTCTAAGAAGACCTCGGTCATTCCACTGAATTATTTGTGTATCCATTTTTAAAGTAAGTTGGTGCTGTGTGTACGGAAACTGAAAGATGTCTTAGATTACAGAGCCCTTTCGAGGCCCTGTAACGGGAGTTTTGCCCTTTCTGGAGCGTTCGAGGGATCCTCGCCGCTCCTTAGGCGCTTGGGGCGCCTTGAGGTTAGGTGTAGTGTCCATTGCCTCGTGTGAGGCGCCGGACACGTGCTCTTGCGAGCGAGAAGTTATCAGGGAGAGTCCCGCCTTGGAGGGCAAGACCGCTGCGCCCACCGGCCCGGAGGTCGATGGGGCTCCCTGGGGAATTTGGCTGCGCCGGCTGTTGCCAGCGCTGGAAGGGGCCGGGGTGGTTGGAGCAGTCTCAGCTGCGCCCAACTTCGGGGTAGAAGGTCCCTTCTGCTCGGTTGGCGGAGCAGCGCTAGCTGCAACCACCGTGGGGGCAGACGGCGTAACTGCCGACTCACTGTTTGTGGGTCGGACAGGCGCCGGACGCCGTTGTGACGCTGCCCCCTGACGCGTCACTTCGGCAAAGCTTTTCTTTGGCAGGTATGCAACCCGCCTGCGTGCCTCCTTGAATGAGATATTTTCTTTCACTTTGATCGTTACTATTTCTTTTTCTTTCTTCCAGGATGGGCACGACCGTGAGTACGCGGCGTGCTCCCCATCACAGTTTACACACTGGAGAGCGTTCTCACAAGTTTCAGTGGTGTGTTCTGTGGCACTGCATTTAGCACAAGTTTGGCGGCCGCGGCAGCTCTGCGAGCTGTGGCCGAAGCGCTGACATTTGAAACAACGGAGTGGATTGGGCACGTAAGGCCTGACACGGAGCTTTATGTACCCGGCCTCGATTGATTCGGGCAGGACACTTGAATTGAATGTGAGAATTAGGTGTTTGGTCGCAATTTCCTTACCATCCCGCCTCATCTTTATTCTTCTGACGTTGATCACATTTTGTTCGCTGAAGCCCTCCAGGAGTTCCGCTTCAGTCAGCTCAAGTAAATCATCATCTGACACAACACCACGGGTGGTGTTCATTGTACGGTGTGGGGTTACTGTTATGGGGGTCTCGCCAAATGAAACTAGTTGCGGTAGTTTCTCGTATTGTTTTACATCGCGGAGCTCCAAGAGGAGGTCGCCGCTTGCCATCCTCGACACCTTGTAACCTGGACCAAAAGCATCAGTCAGGGATTTTGAAACAAGGAATGGCGAAACGTTTCGGACTACTTTGTTTGGCTTTTCAGAATGAATAACGTGAAAGCGGGGAAAATTCTGGGTTTGACGTCCAAAAAACTTGAAAACATCTTCGGTGCGCCCTCGTTTCTGAGGGCGATCAGCAAGGGAGGGGAAAGAAGTTTCCATGAAAAATTGTATATGTTCGGCAACAGCGCCGACCGCCCACCACGGAGCCCAACGAGGGGACGCGGCAGAGCTTGCATACAAGTCTGCACGACGCCAGTCGTACGCCGTCACTATAACCGAATATGGTGTACCCAAGGTTGGATAGCCACACAGGGTTAACCCTTGCCGCCAGGAGAAAGGAAGTAAAAAGAAGAGAGAAGGAGACAGGAAAGGTAAAAAAGTGAGAGATAAAGACGAAGATTTGAGGAGGGAGAGACAGGAAAAGGCGACTGCCGATGTCCTCCAGGTGGGTCAGTCGGGAGGTGCCGTCTATGTGAAGCAGAGGCCAAAGGGGTGTGTTGCGTCCGCCGGGGGGCCTTAAAGGTCCAAACACCCAGCATCGGCTCAACCCCCAGGATCCCCTTTTCCTCAGACACGGCTAAGCCGCGCACGGCTACACGCGGGAGGGTCCAACCCTCGTGTGCTCGGGTCCGTGGTGTGGCCACACACCAAACGCCTGCTGACGCAGACGCCCCTGCGGGGCTCTGTTGCGGAGTGGTACACCACGGCTCCGTAGTCGAGGCGTGATTGTACGAGACTCTTATACAGGCTAAGCAGACACTTCCTGTCACTGCCCCAGGTTGTTCGAGAGAGCAGCTTGAGGAGGTTCATGGTCTTCAGGCACTTTTCTTTAAGATATTTTAGGTGGGGAATGAAGTTAAGCTTTGTGTCCAGGATAACACCTAAGAATTTGTGTCAGGGCTGACACTTAGACTTTCTCCATTAAGGTTAATATCGTGTTGTGGTAGTGCACCTCTCTTGTTTGAAAACAGGACACATGTGCTCTTTTGGGGCTTCAATTTGAAAACATTCTCGTCCGCCCACCTTGAGAATCTATTCAAGCCAAGCTGTAGCTGCCTCTCGCAAAAGCTAAGATTGCATGACCTGAACCCTATCTGTACATCGTCCACATAGACTGAGTAGAAGAGTGTGCGAGGTAATACGGTGTGGAGGGAATTCATTTTACCAATAAATAACGTACAGCTCAGTACTCCACCCTGCGGTACACCTTTCTCCTGTATGAATGGCCCAGATTGCACGTTGCCAACTCTAACACGAAATGTCCTGTAAGAGAGATAACTTTCAACTACTCTCAGCAAGTTGCCGCGAATGCCCATTGTAGAAAGATCCCGAAGGATCCCGAAGCGCCATGTAGTATCATACGCCTTCTCCATGTCAAGAAATACTGATAATACAAGCTGTTTGCGGATAAGGGCATCCCTCATGTACAGGCTCGTCCACTCTTAGGGTGAACACGGCTCACCGTGGCCGCGCTCCGCGGGGCGCCAGTGCGTCCGGCGCGGCGGCGCATCGAAGCGAAGCGGCGCAGGCGCACACGGACCCAGGGGAGGTGCCTCGCGTCGTCTGCTACAGCGCTGGAGCGCGCCGCCGCTTGCTTTGCTGTACACTTCGCTAGACCCAGGTGACTGAGTGCCCGAGGCGGCATTGCAGGAAGGCGCAATTCACTAACTTTAGCATTTTCCAGCCGGTTCCGTCTACAGCTTTTCAACAGCCTGCTTAATCAATATACATAAACAGAAGCACGCTTCTCATCACATATGTCACTTAGCATGTTTTTCATATGTGATGAGGGTAAAAATAGGGTCTTTTTTTCGCGTTCTTAATTAGGCTAGGGCATAGAGGCGGCGCTTGATAGTCATGTCAGGGACGTCACCCAGCCTGAGGCTGTTCTTAATTTCTCGAATGGTGGAGGTCGGGTTTGCTGAAGCCGCCTCAACAATGGTCACTCTTTGCCGGGCTTTACGGGGAGCATCCGCAATTCTCCCATCCTTCTTGTAATAGCCTGGACGATTCTATTTACAGTTTTCAGTGACCTTTTTATCATCTCCGATATAACGCGTTGAGAATAGTTTTGTAGGCACACATCTACAATGCTTCGTCGTTCTTTTTCCGGTAACCGCGACATGGCTAGTTTCCAAAGCACACCGCGGAAATGAAATTATCCTGCACGTTTACAGCGTTTTTATCGCCGAAGTGCCATGGCAACCAGCAACCGAACAAAATGCAATTCATCATGCAAGTCGACGGAAATGCGTTTAATGATGATGATGATGATGTGTGTTGTTTTGTGTGTGTGTGTTACTGGTGGTAGTGTTAAGGATGTATTATGGAAGATGTGACTTGGCTGTAAAGTGGCCTAAAATAGTCGCTGTAAAGTGCGTAAAATCTACGTGCTATAAAATTATGGCGATGACTGATGACGAATACTATGAACTTTAAAATCCATCGTAAAAGAATGATGCAATGTTTAAAATATGCGAGACTTTAAATTGCTTACAGCACTACTGCCTCGCCAGAGCCCTTGAACCATAAGGGCCTAGAGGCATGTGCTATTCAAAATAATTATCGCAGCGGCATCCTCTGGAGAGAGGACTCGCTACGAACATGTGGGGCTAAAAACATGCAAGACAACATCTTTCAGAAAGCTTAGTACTGCGTTGGTGTCAAATAAAGGTTCTGGGCCTAGTAACATTACTGGATGAATGGGGATGTGCTGGCGGTATGCTACGGGAAAATGTTTCTTTCGTTCAGATTCGGCTTTCCGACACTCCAGTAAGACGTGGAGGACGGTCAGCCTCTCCCCGCATCTACCACAGGTTGGAGGCTCGTTTCCCGTGAGTAAAAAGTTATGTGTGCCGAAAGTGTGTCCTATTCTTAGACGGCAGAATAGGACATCTGTCCGGCGGGATTTTGTTACGGGAGGCCAGAAACCTAAGTGTGGCTTGATTACATGCAGTTTATTGTTTGTTTCCATGTCCCACGAGCGTTGCCAGTAGTTCCGCAGTTTTCTGCGCAAGTAGGGCCTCAGATCTGTGACAGGGACTGCTGCGGTAGATTTACAGAATACGATGCAACTGATGTGGCCATCTGGTCCGCCAGAACATTGCCTTCAATGGCCCTATGACCGGGCACCCAGCATATGATGACATGCTGGTTACATATATACGTTTTACATAGGACGGAATAGAGTTCGTTGATGACTGGGTTTTTGTGCTTAGAAAATGACATCAAGGCCTTCACAACACTGAGGGAGTCCGTATATATAACTGATTTCTGGAGTTGTGATTTATTTATATGCTTTACGGCCGACAGCAGTGCGTAGGCCTCAGCGGTAAAGATACTAGTTTCCGGATGCAGTACGTCGGATTCCGAGAAGGATAGACCGACGGCTGCATAGGACACCCCGTCGTGTGACTTCGATGCGTCTGTGTAGAACTCCGTGCAGGAGTATTTGTGCTGGAGTTCCCGGAAATGCATTAGGATTTCAATCTCTGGAGCGTGTTTTGTAACTTGCATGAAAGATATATCACATTGTATGAGCTGCCACTCCCACGGAGGCAGTAGCTTGGCTGGATGCATTAGGGGAAGCTCGAGGAGTGGAACGTGCATTTCTTCACTAAGCTCCCTCACACGCAGCGAGAAAGGCTGTCTTACAGAAGGACGATTGCGAAAGAGTGTAGCATGTGTCATGTCATTAATGGTATTAAAACAGGGATGTTGAGGATTTGAGTGGACTTTCAGAAAATATGTCTGGCTCATGTATGTTCTCTGAAGATGAAGTGACCACTCATTTGATTCTGCATATAAACTTTGTATGGGACTTGTTCTGAAAGCGCCTGTGGCCAGTCGGATTCCTAGATGGTGGACAGGGTCTAGCATTTTTAGTGCGCTCGGGGCGGCAGAGTGATAAATCACAGCACCATAATCTAATCGTGATCGAATGAGGCTTTTATAGAGATTCAATAAGCACTTCCTGTCACTACCCCACGTAGTCTGGGATAGAAGTTTGATTATGTTCATTGTTTTTAGACACTTTTCTTTAAGATGTTTAATGTGGGGGACGAAAGTCAGTCTGTAGTCAAGTATGATACCTAGCAATTTGTGTTCTTTGTTTACAGGTATCTGTTGTCCACACACTTCTAAGCAGGGATCTGGAACCAGGCCTCTCTTCCTTGTAAACAAAACACAAGAACTCTTGTGAGGATTGATTTTGAATCCATTTTTCTCTGCCCACCCTGACACCTTGTTCAAACCATGCTGTACCTGTCTCTCGCAGACGGCGAGGTTACAGGATTTGAAAGCTATTTGAATGTCATCGACGTACACAGAGTAAAAGATGGCGGGTGGTAATGAAGCACGAACCGTGTTCATCTTTACGATAAAGAGCGTGCAGCTGAGAACGCCTCCTTGGGGTACACCCGTTTCTTGCGTAAAAGGCCGTGAGAGTGCATTGCCGACTTTTACCCGGAAGGTACGATTTGACAAATAGCTTTTTATTATATTAAGCATATTACCGTGGATGCCCATTTCTGACAGGTCTCTTAAGATTCCGTAACGCCACGTCGTGTCATACGCCTTTTCCATATCGAGAAATATCGATAGAAAGAACTGTTTATGTATAAATGCGTCCCGGATATTTCCTTCAACACGTACGAGATGATCGGTTGTGGTCCGCCCTTCTCGGAAGCCGCACTGATACGGATCAAGCATTTTGCTCATTTCAAGGAAATGGATGAGTCGCCGATTAATCATTTTTTCAAATACCTTACAAAGGCAACTCGTGAGGGCGATCGGGCGGTAACTTGCCACTAAGGAAGGATCTTTGCCTTGTTTTAAAACAGGAACCACAATGGCTTCTTTCCATGCAGTTGGGAGGTATCCTGTAGCCCAAATGGTGTTGAAAAGTGTGAGTAGTGTAACTTGGGTATCACTGGGTAGGTTTTTGATCATTTCATACATGAGTCTGTCTGATCCAGGTGCAGAGCTCTTGCACGAGCTCAAGGCAGCTCTGAACTCGGCAATACTGAAAGGGCAGTTGTACGATTCATTCTGTAGACATTTTCCTTTGAGTGGCTTACATTCTTCGATTTGTTTATACTTTAGGAAGGATTTCGAATAATGTTTTGAACTTGACACACTCTCAAAGTGTTCGCCAAGTGAGTCTGCCTGATGTTGCAGCGTATCACCCTGTGTGTTTACGAGAGAGAGTGAATATGTTTGTCTGCCTCTAATTCTATTTACGCGGTTCCAGACTTTCGCCTCATCTGTAAACGAGTTGATGTTCGATAAAAACTTTTGCCAACTGTCTCTTCTGGCCTGTCGGCGGGTTCTCCTGCCTTGAGACTTAACTTTCTTGAAGTTAACAAGATTCTCTGCAGTGGGCGAAGCACGTAACAACTCCCACGCCTTGTTTTGATTCCTACGTGCGACTCTACATTCATCATTCCACCACGGGACATGCCGTTTGCATGCCGAGCCACTTACTTCACGTATGCATTTGCATGCGGCATCCATTATGAAGGCTGTGAAGTATTCAACAGCAGCATCGATTTCTAAAGAACGCATGTTATCCCATGATATACTAGTTAAATTTCGGAATTCCTCCCAGTCTGCTGTGTCAATCATCCACCTAGGAGCCTGTGGTAGATATTCATTTTCTTTAAGTGTCCTTAATAGTATGGGGAAGTGGTCGCTTCCGTAGGGATTATTTGTAACTTCCCATTCGAGTTCGGGCAGTATAGACGGGGAAACTATGCTCAGGTCAATTGAAGAAAAGGTATTGTTTGCAAGACAGTAATAAGTGGGTATCTTCTTATTCAGCAAGCACGCACCTGAAGAAAAAAGGAATTGCTCAACAAGACGCCCTCGCGCGTCTATACGAGAGTCGCCCCACAGGGAGCTGTGCGCATTGAAATCGCCAAGAAGAACATAAGGTTCTGGCAATTGATCTATAAAGGATTGGAATTCGCGTTTCGTTAACTTGTAGTGTGGGGGCACGTAAAGAGAGCTAATGGTGATGAGTTTGTTTAGGAAAACAGCTCGAACCGCCACTGCCTCAAGGGGCGTTTGTAGCTGTAAACGCTGACAGGAAATACTTTTATGAATACAGATGGCAACACCGCGTGATGATACGACAGCATCATCGCGATCTTTGCGGAACTTGACATACTGTCGGAGAAAGTTTGTGTGTTGTGGGTTTAAATGTGTTTCCTGTAGACACAGCACTTTTGGATTGTGTTTTTGTATAAGCTCTTGCACGTCATCAAGGTTCCTAAAAAGACCTCTGACGTTCCATTGAATAATTTGTGTCGCCATTTTGAAGGTAAATAAGTGCTGTGTGTATGGAAACGGAGGTGATGCCTTAAGTTACAGAGCTCTTTCGAGGCCCTGTAACGGGCGTTCTACTCTTTCTGGAGCGTTCGAGGGAGCCTCGCCGCTCCTTAGGCGCTGGGTGCGCCTTGAGGATAGTTGTAGTGTCCATTGCCTCTTGTGAGGCGCCGGACACGTGCTCTTGCGAGCGAGAATTTACCAGCGAGGGCCCTGCCTTGGAGGGAAAGACCCCTACACCCACCAGCCCGGAGGTCGATGGGGCTCCGTGGGGGATTTGGCTGCGCTGGCTGTTGCCAGCGCTGGAAGGGGCCGCGGAGGTTGGGGCAGCCTCAGCTGCGACCACCTTCGGGGTAGAAGGTCCCTTCTGCTCGGTTGGCGGAGCAGCGCTAGCTGCAACCACCGTGGGGGCTGACGGCGTAACTGCCGACTCACTGTTTGTGGGTCGCACAGCCGCCGGAGGCCGTTGTGACGCTGCCCCCTGACGCGCCACTTCGGCAAAGCTTTTCTTTGGCAGGTATGCAACCCGCCTGCGTGCCTCCTTGAATTATATATTTTCTTTCACTTTGATTGTTACTATTTCATTTTCCTTCTTCCAGGATGGGCACGACCGCGAGTACGCGGCGTGCTCCCCATCGGAGTTTCCACAGCGGAGAGCGTTCTCACAGGTTTCGGTGGTGTGTTCTTTGGCACTGCATTTAGCACAAGTTTGGGGGCCTCGGAAGCTCTGCGAGCTGTGGCCGAAGCGCTGGCATTTGAAACATCGGAGCGGATTAGGCACGTAAGGCCTGACACGGAGCTTTATGTACCCGGCCTCGATCGATTCGGGCAGGACACTTGAATTGAAAGTGAGAATTAGGTGTTTGGTTGCAATTTCTTTACCATCGCGCCTCATCTTTATTCTTTTCACATTAACCACATTTTGCTCATTGAAGCCCTGTAGGAGCTCTGCCTCCGTCAGCTGAAGCAGGTCATCATCTGAGACAACGCCGCGTGAAGTGTTCATAGTGCGGTGCGGAGTCACTGTCACTTGAACGTCCCCAAATGACACGAGACTGGATAACTTCTCAAATTGTTTCAGATTCTGGAGCTCCAAGAGGAGATCTCCACTTGCCATCCTTGTTGCCTTGTAACCTTGACCAAGAGCCTCAGTTAAGGACTTTGAAACTAGAAATGGGGAGATTGTGCGTACTTGTGTGTCTGACTTTTCCGAGTGAATAACATGAAATCGTGGGAAGTTGGGTCTTTCACGACCAAATAACTTGAAAACATCTTCGGTGCGCCCTCTTTTCTGAGGGCGATCAAGGAGGGGTGGGAAGGAATTTGCCATAGGAGAACTTAGTTTTCGGCAATAACGCCAGCCACCCACCATGGAGTCCTACAAGGGGACGCTACAGGGACTGTAAGAACAGGTCCTGTAAACGCCAGCTGTACGTCATCACTATAACCAAATATGAAATAACCTAGATTAGCTAATCACACAAGGTTAACCCTTGCTGCCTGGAAAATTTGGAAGTAAGCGGAAGGAAGGAGAAGACAGGAAAGATGAAAAGTGAGAGAAAGACGAAGGCTGGAGGGAGAGAGAGAGACAGGAAAAGGCAACTACCGATTTCCCCCGGGTGGGTCAGTCCGGGGGTGCCGTCTATGTGAAGCAGAGGCCAAAGGGGTGTGTTGCCTCCGCCGGGGGGCCTTAAAGGTCCAGACACCCAGCATTGGCTCAACCCCCAGGATCCCCCTTTCCCCAGACACGGCTAAGCCGCGCACGGCTACACGCGGGAGGGGCCAACCCTCGTGTGCTCGGGTCCGTGGTGTCGCAACCCACCAAACGCCTGCTGACGCAGACGCCCCTGCGGGGAAATGCGTTTAATGGAAACACCTCTGGTGTCTTTCGATTTGACGATTCATCCCAGAATCTTTAACTCGTGGACGGCCAGTCACCCAGATCAGTAGTCGTTGGCTGCACCGCATCATCATATTAAGCTAGGATGGGGTAGCATGACCTACGCAAAAAAAAGGGGGGGGGGTGATGATGCGTGATTGAACGATCGCTCTCTAACTTTCTGCGAAATTTATAGCGGGTTTCGGTCGTTGTCTTAAGTCAATTAGGCACATTCGTTCTAGCATCAAGACATGCGCGAAACGGCGCGCTAGGCTCATCCCATGATGACTCCAACCAAGAGCGCTCCTAATAGGTTTCTCGGTATGCACTACACCAAGTGCTGTGAGAGTAAAATAAGAGGGCCCCAGCCTAATAAAGAGCGCGAAAAAATGATTATTAATTTTTACCCTCATCACATATGAAAAACATGCTAAGTGACATATGTGATGAGAAGCTTGCTTCTGTTTATGTATATTGGTTAAGCAGGCTGTTGACATGCTGCAGACGGAACCAGCTGGAAAATGCTAAAGTTAGTGAATTGCGCCTTCCTGCAATGCCGCCTCCGGCACTCAGTCACCTGGGTCTAGCGAAGTGTACGGCAAAGCAAGCGGCGACGCGCTCCAGCGCTGTAGCAGACGACGCGAGGCACCTCCCCTGGGTCCGTGTGCGCCTGTGCCGCTTCGCTTCGATGCGCCGCCGCGCCGGACGCACTGGCGCCCCGCGGAGCGCGGCCACGGTGAGCCGTGTTCACCCTAAGAGTGGACGAGCCTGTACATTTCCATGCGAACAAGCTGATCTGTCGTCGATCTGCCTGCTCTGAAACCATATTGATATGGGTCTAATTTTTGTTTATTTCTAGATAGTGAACCAGGCGACTCCTTACCATCTTTTCAAGAACTTTGCATAAGCAGCTCGTCAATGCTATAGGCCTATAACTATTTCCCAAAGAAGGGTCCTTACCCTGTTTCAATATGGGAATTATGATGGCCTCTTTCCAAGTAGAGGGAATGTGGCCGGAAGACCATATAGAATTGCAGAGACAAAGAAGGGTTTTTTGTGTTTCAGACGGCAGGTGTTATCATTTCATATAGGATGCGGTCAGAACCTGGGGCTGATTTTTTGCAGCTCTTTAGGGCTGCCTGAAGCTCTGCCAAGCAAAAAGGTCTATTGTATGCCTCGCATTTTGTACATTTCCGTTCTAATGGTTGTCCTTCTATTTGCCTTTTGTACCTTTGGAATGTTTCAGAGTAGTGCGACGAGCTGGATATCTGTTCGAAATGTGCGCCAAGAAAGTTCGCTTCATGTTCCGTGCTGTCGCCTTGAGTATTCACCAAAGGCAGAGAGTAAGACTGTCGACCCTTTATTCTATTCACTCTATTCCAAACCTTTGTTTCGTCAAGGTAAGAGTTAATGCCCGATACATACTTTCTCCAACTCTCTCTTCTAGCTTGTCGCCGCGTTCTTCGACCCTGGGATTTGACCTGTTTGCAATTGACTGAATTTTCTGCAGTCGGAGAATCCCGACGTAAACCCCATGCCTTGTTCTGCTTCTTGCGCGCTATTCGACACTCATCATTCCACCATGGAAGACGGCGTTTTGTGGACAATCCACTTGTTACAGCAATACATTTTGGGTAGGTGTCCAGGAGAAAAACCGTAAAATATTTAACTGCAGCATCTATGCTTAAAGCACTCATGTCTTCCCAGGATAAAGAAGCAAGTTTTTTAACTTTTCGCAGTCAGCTGAGTCAGTTTCCCAGCGAGGTAGTTGTGGGGGACATTCATTAGACATTGGTGTGCATAGAGCTACAGGGAAATGGTCACTCCCGTAAGTGTTTTTAATAACTTTCCATTTAAAGTAATGTAGAAGAGTAGAAGACGCAATGCTAAGATATATTGAGGAGTATGTTTTGTTTGCCATGTTATCTGATGATCTGTTGTGCCTGCTTGTTGTGGATGGGGTTGTCGAGCTAAACCCTGGACCCATTACCAAGGCTCAAGAGGAAAAGCTAGACCTTGTGGCTGGCTCTATCTTGCGTGTTGAAGTTAGTAATTCTGCGCTTCAAGAATCTGTGAACAAGGTGCTTCATATGCACGTTGAGTTAAAGAATGATTTAGAAAAACTAACAAAGCGTGTCCTTGATCTAGAGCACAAAGTTGGAGCGCCCCGCAGGGGCGTCTGCGTCAGCAGGCGTTTGGTGCGTTGCGACACCACGGACCCGAGCACATGAGGGTTAGACCCTCCCGCGTGTAGCCGTGCGCGGCTTAGCCGTGTCCGGGGAAAAGGGGATCCTGGAGGTTGAGCCAATGCCGGGTGTTTGGACCTTTACGGCCCCCCGGCGGCGGCAACACACCTCTTTGGCCTCTGCTTCACGTAGACGGCACCCCCGGACTGACCCACCCGGGGGAAATCGGTAGTTGCCTTTTCCTGTCTCTCTCTTCCTCTAGTCTTCGTCCTTCTCTCACTTTTCATCTTTCCTGTCTTCTCCTAGCTTCCGCTTACTTCCGATTTTTCCAGGCAGCAAGGGTTAACCTTGTGTGAATAACCAACCTAGGTTATCTCATATTTGGTTATAGTGATAACGTACAGCTGGCGTTTGCAGGACATGTTCTTACAGTCCCTGTAGCGTCCCCTTGTAGGACTCCATGGTGGGTGGCTGGCGTTATTACCGAAAATTCAATCCCTTTATGGCAACCTCTTTCCCTCCACTTCCTGATCGCCCTCACAAAAGAGGGCGCACCGATGAAGTTTTCCAGTTCCTTGGACGTCAGAGACCAAACTTTCCACGTTACCATGTGATCCATTCAGAAAAATCCGATAAACAAGTACGAAACATTTCCCCCTTTCTAGTTTCTAAGTCCTTAACTGACGTCCTTGGTCCAGGCTACAAGGTATCAAGGCTGGCAAGTGGTGATCTCCTGTTAGAGCTCCATGATCCGAAACAATACGAAAAGTTGCCCAGTCTAGCATCATTTGGGGATATTCCATTGACATTAACTCCACACCGCACTCTGAACACCACCCGCGGCGTTGTCTCGGATGACGATCTGCTTCAGCTGACAGAGGCGGAGCTCCTGGAGGGCTTTAGTGAGCAGAATGTTGTCAATGTCCGATGAATTAAAATAAGACGGGATGGTAAAGAAATTCAAACGAAGCACCTGATACTTACATTCGGTTCAAGTATTCTGCCCGAGTCTGTAGAGGCCGGGTACATCAAGCTCCGCGTCAGACCATATGTGCCAAATCCCCTAAGATGTTTCAAATGCCAGCGTTTCGGCCACAGTTCGCAGAGCTGCCGGGGCCGCCAAACATGTGCAAAATGCAGTGCCCTTGTACACGCCACTGAAGCTTGTGATAACTCTCTCCACTGTGTAAACTGTGACGGGGATCACGCCGCGTACTCACGGTCGTGCCCCTCCTGGAAGAAGGACAAAGAATTTGTAACCATAAAAGTAAAAGAGAACATATCGTTCAAAGAGGCACGAAGGCGGGTAGCTTACCTGCCAAAGAAAAGCTTTGCCGAAGTGGCGCGTCAGGGGGCAGCGCCACAACGGCCTCCGACGGCTATCCGACTCGCAAACAGTGAGTCGGCAGTCACGCCATCTGCCCCCGCGGCGGTTGCAGCTAGCGCTGCTCCGTCAACCGAGGAGAAGGCATCATCGACCCCGAAGGTGGGCGCAGCCGAGGCTGCCTCAACCTCCCAGGTCCCTTCCAGCGCTGGCAACAGCCGGCGCAGCCAAATCCCGCAGGGAGCCCCATCCACCTCCGGGATGGTGGGCGCAGGGGTCTCTCCTTCCGAGGTGAGACTCTCTCGAAAAACTTCTCGCTCTCAAGAGCGCCTGTCCGGCGCCTCACAAGAGGCAATGGACACAACACCTATCCCCACGGCGCCCCAAGCGCCCAAGGAGGGGCGAGGCTCCCTCGAACGCTCCAAAAAAGGCAGAACCCCGGTTACAGGGCCTCGCAAGAGCTCTGTAATCTAAGGCATCACATCTGTTTCCGTAAACTCAGCACAAATTCACTTTAAATATGGATACACAAATCATACAATGGAATGTCAGAGGTCTTCTGAAAAACCTTGATGATGTACAAGAACTCATCCACCAACACAATCCAAAAGTGCTGTGTTTACAGGAAACACACCTAAAATCAAAACATACAAACTTTCTCCGACAGTACATAACTTTTCGCAAAGACCGCGATGATGGTGTCGCATCATCGGGTGGCGTTGCCATCGTCATCCATAAAAGCATTGCATGTCAACGTTTACAGCTACAAACGCCTCTCGAAGCAGTGGCGGTTCGAGCTGTTCTTCTAAACAAACTTATCACTATTAGCTCTCTTTACATCCCCCCACATCACAAATTAACGAAACATGAATTCCAATCCTTTATAGATCAATTGCCAGAACCTTATGTTGTTCTGGGTGATTTCAATGCACACAGCAGCTTGTGGGGAGACTCTCGTATCGATGCGCGAGGTCGTCTCGTTGAACAATTCCTTTTTTCGTCCGGTGCGTGTCTGCTGAATAAGAAGGAACCCACTTATTACTGATGGATTGATTGATTGATTAGTAGAGTTTTTTGGCGCAAGGGTCAGATGTGGCCAAGGAGCGCCAAGTCGATGATCAGTGCTTCTCAATGATATGTGACTTTTAAATGCGAGGAGTAATAAAACACGGCTGTATAGTGGCCTAAAATATTCACTAAAATGTGCAAAACATGTATGTGGTGCAATGAAGATGTAAAAGGACCTAAAATTTATTCGCTCTAAAGTGCGTAAAATAAGAGTATCTACATATTAAAAATGACAGTGATTGATCGTTTCTCCGATGGCAATAGATGTAACACGAGATAGGGATGATCAGTAAAATATGTAGAATCTGTAGCACTAGTGCCTCAGCAAGGCCTTGAAAGCAAGGGCTGGGAGACACGTGCTCTAAATAATGGTTTCGTTGCAGCTACGACCTCCAGGTGGAGGCGGTGCTACAGGTAGCCTGGCCAAATCACTTGTAAGGTGTCCGTTTCAGTTAGGAAGTTTAATACTGATTGAAAAGTAAAAAGGGGTTCATTGCTGAGAAAGAATGCTGGGTGTAACGGTGTGTGTTGGAGATAAGCAGAGGGAAAGTGCTTTTTTCTTTCTGCCTCTATTTCTGTGCATTGTATAAGAACATGGATAACTGTAAGCCTCTTGCCACATTTGGTACATGTCGGAGGTTCGCTTCCCGTCAAAAGGTAGGAGTGAGTGGCGTAAGTATGTCCTATTCTTAACCTACAAAGAAGCACTTCCTTATGTCTTGCTGTTCTTTCAGATATACAGTTCCCTAATTTTGGTTTGATAAGGTGTAACTTATTCTCTACTGCATTATCCCATTGGTCCTGCCAGTGCTTCCTCAGTTTCTGGCGTAAGAATGGCTTAAGTTCTGTAGCTGCTATGGGTTTATTCACATCCGTTTCATTAAAGACGACTGACGTTGCACTTTCGTCAGCAGCTACATTACCTTTTATGCCCCTATGGCCAGGCACCCAACATATGACTATGTTTTGGTTGTATGTTAAGCCTAAGCATAGTTCTGTGTATAGATTATTAAAAATAGGGTTTTTATGTTTTCGAAAACTCATTAAAGCCCTTACTACGCTTAATGAATCTATGAAGATGATCGCCTTATTCAGGTTTTTATGTCTGATGTGCTTTACAGCTGAAAGTATTGCGTACGCTTCAGCCGTAAAAATACTTGTGTTGGGATTTAGAGTACCGGAGGTGGAAAAAAATGGTCCAAGAGCTGCATACGCGACACCTTCAGATGACTTGGAAGCATCTGTATAAAACTCGGCACAGCAGTACTTCGCTTGCAGTTCGAAGAAGTGTGACCGTAAGTGTGCCTCTGGTGCATGTTTTGTTATTTCGACAAAAGAGATATCGCATTGCATGGTCTGCCATTCCCAAGGAGGTGGCAGGCGAGTGGGAGGCATAAGGATATTTTCTGGGATATGGATGTCTGTTTCTTCTGCCATTGCTTCCAAGCGCAAGCTCAAAGGAGTTTTAATACGTGGGCGGTTAGTGTAAAGTCTGGAAGCGGACAGGTCGGTAACTATGGAATAACATGGATGCTCGGTGTCTGATTTTACCTTAGTGTAGTATGATAAACTTAGGAATGTTCTGCGTAGATGTAAGGACAATTCGTTGGACTCAACGTAGAGACTTTCAACAGGGCTCGTTCTAAAGGCGCCTGTTGCCAGTCGTATACCGAGGTTGTGGACTGGGTCGAGAATCTTTAGCGCAGTCTCTGTTGCGGAGTGGTACACCACGGCTCCGTAGTCGAGGCGTGATTGTACGAGACTTTTATACAGGCTCAGCAGACACTTCCTGTCACTGCCCCAGGTTGTTCGAGAGAGCAACTTGAGGAGGTTCATGGTCTTGAGGCATTTTTCTTTAAGATATTTTAGGTGGGGAACGAAGTTAAGCTTTGTGTCCAGGATGACACCTAAGAATTTGTGTTCAGGGCTAACAGTTAGTCTTTCTCCATTAAGGTTAATGTCTGGTTGTGGTAATACACCTCTCCGATTTGAAAATAGGACACATGTACTTTTTGGGGGGTTCAATTTAAAACCATTCTCGTCCGCCCACTTTGAGAGTCTATTCAAGCCGAGCTGAAGCTGCCTCTCGCAAATGCTAAGATTGCATGACCTGAACCATATCTGTACATCGTCTACATAGACGGAGTAGAAGAGTGTGCGAGGTAATACGGTGTGGAGAGAGTTCATTTTAACAATAAATAGCGTACAGCTCAGTACTCCACCCTGCGGTACACCTGTCTCCTGCAAAAATGGTCGAGACTGTACGTTGCCAACTCTAACACGAAATGTCCTGTCAGAGAGATAGCTTTCAATTATTCTTAGGAGGTTGCCGCGAATGCCCACTGCAGAAAGATCCCGAAGGATCCCGAAGCGCCACGTAGTATCATACGCCTTCTCCATGTCAAGAAACACTGATAACACAAGCTGTTTGTGGACAAACGCTTCCCTGATGTACATTTCCATGCGTACAAGCTGATCTGTCGTCGATCTGCTTTCTCTAAAGCCACATTGATATGGATCTAATTTCTTGTTAATTTCTAGATAATGTACCAGGCGACTGTTTACTATCTTCTCAAAAACTTTGCATAAGCAGCTCGTCAAAGCTATTGGCCTATAACTATTTGCCAAAGAAGGGTCCTTACCCGATTTCAATATAGGAATTATGATGGCCTCTTTCCAAGCAGAGGGAATTAGGCCGGACGACCATATAGAATTGTAAAGACAAAGAAGCGTTTTTTGTGTTTCAGGCGGCAGATGTTTTAGCATTTCAAATAAGATGCGGTCAGAACCGGGGGCAGATTTGTTGCAGCTGTTTAGGGCTGCCTGAAGCTCTGCCATGCAAGAAGGTCTATTGTATGCCTCGCATTTTGTGCTTTTCCGGTCTAGTGGTTTTCCTTCTATTTGCTTTTTGTACCTTTGGAATGTTTCAGAATAGTGCGACGAGCTGGATATCTGTTCGAAATGTGCGCCAAGAAAGTTCGCCTGGTCTTCCATGCTGTCGCCTTGAGTATTCACCAAAGGCAACGAGTAAGGCTGTCGACCGTTTATTCTATTCACTCTGTTCCAAACCTTTGTTTCATCAGTGTATGAGTTAATTCCCGATATATACATTCTCCAACTCTCTCTTCTAGCTTGTCGCCGCGTTCTCCGACCCTGGGATTTGACCTGCTTGAAATTAACTAGATTTTCTGCTGTCGGAGAATCCCGAAGTAAAGCCCATGCCTTGTTTTGCTTCTTTCGCGCTTTTCGACACTCATCGTTCCACCACGGAAGACGGCGTTTTGTGGACAATCCACTTGTTACAGGGATACATTTGGAGGAGGTGTCAAGGAGAAAAGCCGTAAAATATTCAACCGCAGCGTCCATGCTTAAAGCACACATGTCGTCCCAGGATAAAGTAGCAAGATTTTTGAACTTTTCCCAGTCAGCTGAGTCAGTTCTCCATCGAGGTAGTTGTGGAAGGCATTCATTAGACATTGGTGTGCTTAGAACCACAGGGAAATGGTCACTCCCGTAAAGGTTTTTAATAACTTTCCATTTAAAGTGGGGTAGAAGAGTTGGAGATGCAATGCTAAGATCTATTGAGGAGTATGTTTTGTTTGCCAGATTGTAATACGTGGGCTCCTTCCCATTCAAAAGACATGCCCCTGAAGAAAAAAGGAATTGTTCAATCAGGCGACCTCTCGTGTCGCAGCGCGAGTCGCCCCATAGGTTGCTGTGTGCATTTAAATCTCCAAGCACAAGATATGGTTCGGGTAACTGATCTATTAATGTTTGGAATTCTTGTTTGTGAAGCTGAAAATGCGGCGGTATGTATAAAGAGCAAATGGTTATCAGTTTATTTAAAAGTACAGCACGAACGGCCACTGCCTCAAGGGGTGTTCGTAGCCGTAGGTGTTGACAGGCTATAGATTTGTCAGCTATGATGGCTACGCCGCCGGATGATGCGAGGGCATCATCGCGATCCTTCCGAAAAAGAACATAATGACGTAGGAAGTTTTTATGATTGGATTTCAAGTGAGTCTCTTGGACACACAGCACTTTTGGAGTTAGTTCTTTAAGGATTTCTTGGATATCATCGAGGTTGCAAAGCAGGCCTCTGATATTCCACTGAATAATCAGTGTATCCATATTAAAATAAATGTAGTGCTATGTGTCAAAGAGGACTTGATTTAGCTTACAGCGCCCTTTTGAGGCCCTGTAATTGGAGTTTTGTCTTTCCTGGAGCGGTCGAGAATGTCGCGCCGCTCCTTAGGCGTCAACTGCGCCTTCTGACTGGGTGTTGTGTCCATAGCCTCTTGAGAGGCAGTGGACACGCGCTCTTGCGAGCGGTGTGTTTTACGCGAAGGCCTTGTCTCTAAAGACAAGGCCTTGGAGCCCACCGTCCTGGTGGTTGGTGGGATTGTCTTGACCTCGGAGCTGGGCTGACTGGTGCCAGCACCAGCAGAGGCCTCCACTGTGGAGAAATTCGGGAGAGGTAGGGCAGCCTTCGCTGCTCCCACCGTGGGGGCGGGTGGCGTTGCCGCACGCTCGCTATGCGTGGCGCTGGCGTCCGCCAAGTGCCGTTGTGGTACTGCCCCCCGACGTACCACTTCGGCGAAAGATGTGCTCTGTGCAAATGTTGGTGAGATGCGTTGTCGTGCTTCTCTGAAAATTATGTTTTCTTTTACCTTTATCGTAATTATTTCTTTTTCTTTTTTCCAGACAGAGCATGATCGAGAATATGCGGGGTGGCCACCGTTGCAATTGCTACAACGGGGCTCAGCCTTACAGTCATCTGCAGAGTGATCATTGATGCCGCATTTTGCACATGTTAGCCGCCCTCGGCAGCTCTGGGAAGCGTGGCCAAACCTCTGGCATTTAAAACAGCGTCGCGGGTTGGGGATGTAGGGTCGTACTCTGATTTTTATATATCCAGTTTCTATGGTCTCTGGTAACGTGCTAGAGCCAAAGGTAACTATCAGGTGTTTAGTTGGCAGCTCTTTATTGTCGCGTCTGATCTTTATTCTTTGTACGTTTATTACATTTTCATCCTTCCATCCTTCCAAGAGTTCCTCTTCGGTCAAATCCATCAAGTCAATGTCAGAAATTACGCCTTTGGCCGTATTCATGGTTCGGTGTGCTGTTACACTGACGGGGATGTCTCCAAGTTGTACAAGGTTTGTTAGCTTGTCATGTTGTGCTTTGTCTTTCAGTTCAAGTAATAGGTCCCCACTGGCCAGCTTGGTGATTTTATAGCCGCCTCCAATGGTCTCTGTGAGATACTTCGCCACAATGAATGGTGAAATCGTTCTTGCCTTCTTATCAGGTTTGTCACTGTGTACAACGTGAAATTTCGGGAATGTCTGAGTGGGTTTTAGAAAAAACTGAAATGTAGCATCGGTGCGCCCCCTTTTAGAGGGACGATCGGTTGAAAAAGGGTTGGAAGTTCCCATGAAATATGTTGAATATTCAGCAACAATGCCAGTCACCCACCACCGAGCCCAACAAGGGGACAAGGCAAGGTATGAAACAAGCCCTGCCATGCCAACTGTACATCGTCGCTATAACCACATATGTTATAACCAAGGTAGGTCATACCACACCAGGTTAACCCTCGCCGCCAGGAATGTTGGAAGTTATCAGAAAAAAAAAGAAGACAGGAAAGGCTAAAAGGTAGAGGGAAAGACGAAGATGTGCGAAGAGAGAGATAGGAAAAGGCGACTGCCGATTTCCCCCGGGTGGGTCAGTCCGGGGGTGCCGTCTATGTGAAGCCGAGGCCGAAGAGGCGTGTTGCCTCCGCCGGGGGGCCTTAAAGGTCCAAACACCCAGCATCGGCTCAACCCCCAGGATCCCCTATTCCCCAGACACGGCTAAGCCGCGCACGGCTACACGCGGGAGGGTCCAACCCTCGTGTGCTCGGGTACGTGGTGTCGTAACACACCAAACGCCTGCTTACGCAGACGCCCCTGCGGGTAAACTTCCGCTGTAAGTGGAGTAGAATACATAGGTGCTAAAATAATGACGGTGACTAGGATGTGATGTGGGCTATGGCAATCGGCTTTCGTTAAAACATGATGCAATAAAACTTAACACTGACAACAGAGTTTCAAGAGAGCCCTTGAAAGCAGGGCTGTTAGTCGTGTGCTTAAAAGTTGCCTGGCCAGATGATCTTCAGGGTGTCCGTTTCGGCTAAAAACTCTAAGACTGCTTGCAGATTAAAAAGAGGTTCATCGCTAAGAAAAAATGCAGGGTGAAGGGGTAAATTCTCGCGATATGCAGCAGGGAAATACTTTTTCCTCTCTGTTTCTAATGCAGGGCACTGAATAAGAGCATGGAGGACAGTGAGATTATTGCCGCACTTAACACAAGTTGGAGGATCGTCCCCAGTCAAGAGATGAGAGTAGGTTCCGTATGTGTGGCCTATCCTTAAACGGCAAAGGAGTACTTCCTTGTACCTTGCTATTTTCCCATTTATCCAGTTCCCCAGTTTTGGTTTTATCATGTGAAGCTTATTTATTGCTTGTTTATCCCATTCGCCTTGCCAATGATTCCGCAATTTACTGCGTAGAAAAGGCTTTAGGTCTGTGGCAGGGATGGGGATATTTGAATCTGCATCGCTAAAAGTTACTGACCCAGCGCTTTCGTCAGCAGCTTCGTTGCCTTTGATACCTTTGTGACCAGGTACCCAGCATATCACAATCATTTGATTGCACATATATAGGGAGCACAACAGACTGTACAGCTCACTAAAAACTGAGTTTTTATATTTTCTTGGTCTAAGTAGGGCTCTGACTACGCATAATGAATCTGTAAATACAATGGCCTTAGCAAGTTTTGTGAGCCTTATGTTTTGAACAGCCGAGGGTATAGCGTAGGCTTCAGCTGTAAATATACTTGTGTGTGGATTTAGTGCTCCGGATACTGAAAATGAAGGTCCCAGAGCTGCGTAGGAAACCCCTTTAGAGGACTTGGAAGCGTCTGTATAATATTCTATACAGGAGTACTTCTCCTGAAGTTCATGAGAATGGAACTGTATGTGTGCTTCTGGTGCCCTCTTAGATATTTCTATGAAAGAGACGTCGCATTCAATGGTCTGCCACTCCCATGACGGGAGCAGGTGAGTGGGTGCCATTAGGACATTCTCTGGGACTAAGATACCTGTTTCTTCTGCCAGTGTTGTCAAACGAATGCTCAACGGAGGTCTAATAGCTGGGCGGTTACGAAATAATATGGCTGTAGACTCTTCATGAATAAGTGAGTGACATGGATGCTGAACCTCTGATTTGGCCTTGAGAGCATAGGAAAAAGTTAAATATGTCCTTTGGAGATGTAAAGACCATTCATTACACTCCACATACAGGCTTTCTACGGGACTTGTCCTAAAAGCACCTGTAGCCAGGCGTATACCCATGTGGTGAATGGGATCTAGCATCTTTAAAGCACTAGGCGCAGCAGAGCTGTATACTATTGCTCCATAGTCGAGGCGGGACCGTATAAGACGTTTGTATAGGTTCAAAAGGCATCTCCTGTCACTTCCCCAAGATGTGCGGGACAAGAGCTTTAGTAAGTTCATTGTCTTCAGACATCTCGCTCTCAGATACTTAAGGTGAGGGACAAATGTTAGTTTAGAGTCTAAGATGATTCCTAAAAATTTATGTTCGTGGCTGACAGATAGCGGTTGTCCATTAAGATGGACAACAGGGTCAGGTAATACACCTCTCTTTTTAGAGAATAGAACGAATGTGCTTTTTTGGGGGTTTAACTTGAATCCATTCTCGTCAGCCCACTTAGATATTTTGTTTAGGACAAGCTGTATATGTCGCTCACAGATAGAAATATTGCATGATTTAAATCCTATCTGTACGTCATCCACATACACTGAATAAAACATTGTTCGTGGTATGACGCTATAGAGGGAATTCATTTTTACGATGAAGAGCGTACAGCTCAGTACACCACCTTGTGGCACACCTGTTTCCTGCGTAAATTGACGAGATAGTACTTTACCAACCCTCACACGGAACGTACGATTAGAGAGGTAGCTTTGAATAAGGTTCAAAAGATTGCCTCTGACATCCATACTAGCCAGATCACGAAGAATTCCAAAACGCCAGGTTGTGTCGTATGCCTTTTCCATATTTAAAAATACGGCTAATAAAAACTGTTTGTGCACGAATGCATCTCGGATATTCGCCTCCATGCGGACAAGGTGATCTGTCGTACATCTACCCTCCCTAAAACCACTCTGCATGGGGTCTAGTATTTTGTTGCTCTCAAGATAATGAATTAGGCGTCTGTTTACCATTTTCTCAAAGAGTTTGCATAGGCAGCTTGTCAGGGCTATAGGCCTGTAGCTGCAGACCGAAGTTGGATCCTTGCCCTCTTTGAGAATAGGAATGACGACTGCTTCCTTCCAGGCAGATGGAATGTAACTGTGTTGTGTTGTGTTGGGTTTAATGGCGCATAAGCAGCTTAGGCTATCATGCGCCAAACGCAAGGTCAGATTTCTTTTTAAAAAGTTGGGTCACCTCAGCGACAATCCTTGTCTAGGCAAGGACTCCGAGGATCCCAACAAACTAAAGACCTCAGTCTTCTTCTCAAGTATGATGATGATGATTGGAGGTTAATGGCGCAAGGGCATCTAAGGCCAAAGAGCGCCAGGACATGTGGTTTGGTTTAGTAGAATTGTGGGTTTAGTTCTATGGCTTAGAATAGAGGCTGTATAGAGGCCTACACGTAAGGCAAATCTACAAATATTAGTAAATGATTGGTAAAATTATTACGAAGATAAGTATAAAGCCTCGAATGCTTGGCTATAGGCACACATAGTAAAGTATTGCCGATAGCCCGAGTCCCTTGCTGTACAATTCTTGCTTACGCAAGAAGTGCAAGAGAGCTCAGACATACTTTGTACATCAGACCGTGCCTCACCTGTGAGGCACAATCTGATGGTGAGGATGATATGAGATTATGTCTAGAAAATTAACTTCTGCGAGATAATTAAGCACTCTCTTAAAGTTAAAAAATGCATCCTCTGATAAAAACATTGATGGATGGGGAGGTATATGATTTGAGTAAAGTTCCCTAAAATGAGCCACTCGCTCTCGGTGAAGTTCAGGACATTGTATGAGGACATGTAGGACAGTTAAGTTCTGACCACAGCGTGTGCACGTCGGTGGGTCAGTTGCAGTCAAGAGGTGTTTGTGTGTGCCATAAGTGTGTCCTATTCTGAGTCGTGCCAGTGTCACTTCGGTGTGTCTATCAAGCTTCAGTGGGAAAGGTTTGGTTAACTGCGGTTTAAGCAGGTGGAGCTTATTTTCAACTTCCTTGTCCCATTCAGCTTGCCAATGAATACGGAGCGCCTTTCGTACCACAGGTTTCATGTCCACACCAGGCATCCTGCTTACATCAACGGTATTCCTATGAGCCTCTTGTCCGGCATTTTTATCCGCCATTTCATTGCCTGCGATCCCAGAGTGTCCTGGCACCCAGCACACAACAAGAGCTAGGTTTTGTTTATACGCTGCGTGAATGTGTTTAAGGAGCATGTATAATACAGGGTTTCGGCTTGCTTTGCCACAGGACAGGGCTGTGACAACGCTTAAAGAATCTGTGTATATTATAGACTTTTGTATTTTGTGTTGTACTATATGCTCAACAGTTATCAGAATACCGTATGCTTCTGCTGTAAAGATGCTGGTATATTTATGCAAGGTTTTAGAGTTGGAGAAGTTCGGGCCATGGGCTGCACATGATACCGAAGTTGCAGTCTTTGAAGCATCAGTGAAAAATGCCAATGACTTATACTTCTCTTCAAGGGCCAAGAAATGTTGCTGAATGAGAGCATTTGGACAACTCTTTTTGTTAAGTTCTGTAAAGGACAAATCACAGGTCACTGTACATTCATCCCAAGGTGGGATGGGTTCAACGTAGTCGCTTTCCTGCAGTTCTGTGAAATCTACTCCGAGTTTTTCTGCAACAGAATTTACTGCTAACGGGAACGGCGGGGCGTGTGAAGGCCTGTTTAAATACAACTGATTTGTGGACTGATCACTTATGAGTGCTTTGCATGGATGTTGTTTTAGTGACATGATTCTTATTGCATAGGTGACTCCCAGATATGTACGTTGATAATCCAGCGGCCACTGATCCGATTCTGCATATAGACTTTGGACGGGGCTCGTCCGAAAGGCACCAAGTGCTAGACGGATACCTAGGTGATATACAGGATCGAGTACCTTAAGTGTTGTCTTTGTAGCCGACTGGTATACAATACATCCATAGTCTATGCGTGACAACACAAGACCTTTAAAAAGAGATATGAGGCAATACCTATCTGTTCCCCACGACTGGTGGGATAAAATCTTTAAAAGGTTCATAGTTTTAAGACATTTCAGCTTCAACTGTTTTACATGCTGCATGAATGTTAGCTTGCTATCGAAGATTACACCGAGAAATTTTTGTTCTTTTCTATTTACCAGGCTTCTCCCATGCATCGTAATGCGAGGGTCCGGATATAAAATCTTTAAAAGGTTCATAGTTTTAAGACATTTCAGCTCCAACTGTTTTACATGCTGCATGAATGTTAGCTTACTATCGAAGATTACACCGAGAAATTTTTGTTCTTTTCTATTTACCAGGCTTCTCCCATGCATCGTAATGCGAGGGTCCGGACATACGCCTTTTCGCCTGGAAAACAGCACACAGGAAGTCTTTTCTGCACTGAATCTAGACCCGTTTTCGTCGGCCCATTTCGTGAGCCGATTAACAGTCAACTGGATCTGGCGTTCACATATGGACAGGTTGCAGGATTTAAAGCTGATTTGGATGTCGTCCACATAGACAGAATAAGACACCATTCGTGGTATAACAGAGCGGAGAGAGTTCATTTTGATTATAAAAAGTGTGCAACTTAGCACACCTCCCTGTGGTACACCGTTTTCTTGAATAAAAGTTCGCGATAATACATTGCCAATTCTTACGCGGAACTTCCTTTCAGATAAGTAATCTTGCAAAATGTTCAGCATACTACCACAAATTCCATAGGACGACAGGTCTTGCAGAATACCATATCGCCAGGCAGTATCATACGCTTTTTCAAGATCAAAGAATACAGATAGACAGTATTGACTGTGTACAAATGCATCACGTATATACGACTCAAGCAGAACAAGATTATCGGTTGTCGACATCGCTCTTCGGAAGCCAGATTGGTGGGGTCGAGTATACCATTATATTCGAAAAAGAACACAAGGCGACGGTTAATAATTTCTTCAAATACCTTAAGTAGACAGCTGGTCAGTGCAATTGGTCTATAGCTATTAACTAAGGAAGGGTCCTTGCCGTGTTTTAGTATTGGTAGGACTATTGCTTCCTTCCAAGATGAGGGTATATGACCAGTTGCGAAAATCTTATTGTAAAGACCTAAGATGCACTTTAGGGTCTCATTAGGCAGATTGTTGATTATTTCATATGTTACTGTGTCAGAACCTGGAGCCGAGCTACCACAAGAGCCTAGGGCAAGCTTGAGTTCATGGAACGTTAATGGTCTATTGTAGCCTTCTGATGTCTTTTTTGGATGTAGAGGAATATTTTCAGCTATTCTTTTATGCTTTAAGAAAATTTCGGAATAATTTTCCGAACTGGATACTCTCTCAAAGTGCTCACCAAGAGTGTTTGCTTGGTCTTCTATTGACTCACCAGAGCCATTGACGAGAGGAAAAGGATTTGGACGTTGTCCTTTTAGTTTACGTACCCTGTTATATACCTTGCTAACATCCGTGTACGAGTTTATGGAGGATACGTAGCGTGTCCAGCTTTCTCTTTTCGATACTCGGCGAATACGGCGGCCATTTGCCTTGCACCGCTTAAATTCTATTAGATTTTCTGTGGTTGGGTGGCGTGAGAATCTACTCCACGCTTTGTTCTGGAGTTTCTTTACAGTTTCACAGTCTTTGTTCCACCACGGTTCTGGATTTACTTTATCTGTGCAGGATTGAGGTATGCAGTTTCGAGCGGAACAGAGGATGTGTTCAGTGATGTAGCTAGCCAGTTCTTCTACACCTAGATGGTCCACTTCTTCTAGGCACAGTTTACTTATGTTTCTAAATTTTGACCAGTCTGCTGCATGAAGTCTCCATTTTTGGGGGTAAGCTGGTCCATCGTGCCACTTTGTTGTTTCTAGGAGTGTCGGGAAATGATCGCTCACATGTGGATTAGTGATAACTCTCCATTCCAGGTGTGGGAGAAGTGATGCTGACCCTATGGCTAAATCTATACATGAATACGTGTTGTGTGTAGGACTGTAGAAAGTTGGCTCTGTCTTGTTAAAGAGACAGGCTCCAGATGAAAGAAGGAATTTTTCTATTGCTCGTCCTCTCGTATCACATCTTGAATCACCCCAAAATGGGCTGTGAGCATTAAAATCTCCAATTACTATATAGGGTTCAGGAAGCTGGTCAATCAGCTTTTCAAATTCTGCAATGTCTAACCGCTCATCAGGCGATATATATATGGAGCAAATCGTTATAAGATGATTGAACAATATAGCCCGAACAGCCACTGCTTCAAATGAACTCTGGAGTGATACATGCTGGCATGCTACTGACTTTTGGGCTATAATTGCCACACCACCTGAAGAAGAATTACCATTATTTCTATCTTTACGGAAAACTATGTACTGTCTTAAGAAGTTCTGGTGTGTAGACTTTAAATGTGTTTCTTGAACACAGAGCAGTCGTGGCTGATATTCCGCTAGAAGATCTTTGATATCATCTAGATTGCGTAATAGGCCCCTGGCATTCCACTGAATTATTTGTGTAGCCATATTGAGGAAGATTTTTGTTGTCTGTGTTCAAGAGCACGTGGTAAAGTTAGGTAAATATGTATACAAGGACGGTAACCGTTTAGGTTACCGGTCCCTTTCTTTGAACAGTTACAGGTATTTTATCTCTTCTAGCGCGCTCTTGAGAGCGCTGATCTTTCGGCGTCGATGACGCCGGCGATTTCTGATCGACCTCCATAACCTTCTCGGAGGCGCTGGAGGATCGTGAACTAGGCGCTGAAACTCGCGTCCCAGGCCGTGGAGTTCGGTTTAGCTTTGGAGCCTGCGGAACCGAAGTCTGCAGGCCCACCTTCGATGTTGATGGAGCAGCATCTGCTGCTGCCACCAGAGGGGCAGGCGGAGTCATTACCGGACCACTATTAGTGACCGCGGTAGACTCCCGAGGTATTTGTGACGCTGCCCCCCGTCGCGCCACCTCGGAATAGCTTGTGTGATCTAAGTACGAAAGACGTTTCCTTGCTTCGTGAAATGTAATATTTTCTTTGACTTTTAGTGCAATGATTTCTTTTTCTTTCTTCCATTTAGGGCATGTCCTGGAATAGGCTGGATGGCTTCCTTCACAATTCACACAATGTGGGGATGAGTCGCAAGTCTCTGATTGATGTTCATTGGAGCTGCATTTCGCGCAAGTCTGCCTTCCTCGACATGTCTGGGATCCATGCCCATACCTCTGGCACTTAAAGCACCGTCGAGGATTTGGAATGTACGGCCTAACACGTACTTTGATATAGCCTGCATCCACTGTACTAGGCAACGCACAGGTACCAAAAGTTAGTACAATGTGCTTTGTTCGAAGTTGTTCGTTATTCCTGCGGATTATAATTCGTTCTACCTTGATTACACTTTGGTCCTGGAAACCTTCAAGCAACTCTTCATTGCTAAGGTCCATGAAGTCGTCTTCAGAGATTACTCCACGGCTCGTGCTCATGGTTCGATGTGCGGACACAGTGACTGCTACATCGCCTATGCATTTCAAGTCATTCATTTTCTCATATTGGGTTTTGTCTTTCAATTCAAGGAGCAGATCTCCATTGGACATCTTTGTGGCTTTGTAGCCAGGTCCGATCGTGTTGCCAAGGCATTTCGCCACCAAGAACGGGGAGAATTTACGCATGCTCGTGTTGCTTTCGCTATGGATCACATGGTACTTAGGGAAATTTTCTTCATTGTTTTTCAAAAAGAATTGAAAGGTTGCATCGGTGCGCCCTCTTTTTAGAGGGCGATCAAGGGAAAGTGGTTTGCTGGAAGCCATATAGAGATCATGAGTTCGGCAGCAGCGCCAACCGCCCACCACCGAGCCCAACATGGGGACGGAGCAGGTCTTACGAGTAAGACAAGCCCTCGCCAGTTGTACGGTGCCGCTATAACCCAATCTGGAGTACCCAAGGTTGGCCACCCACACAAGGTTAACCCTCGCTGCCAGGAAATTCGGAAGTAAATAGAAGAGACGAGAGGAAAGGAAAGATTGAAAGGAAGAGAAAAAGACGCAGAACGGAGAGGGGGACAGGAAAAGGCAACTACCGATTTCCCCCGGGTGGGTCAGTCCGGGGGTGCCGTCTATGTGAAGCAGAGGCCAAAGGGGTGTGTTGCCTACGCCGGGGGGCCATAAAGGTCCAATCACCCAGCATCAGCTCAACCCCCAGGATCCCCCTTTCCCCAGACACGGCTAAGCCGCGCACGGCTACACGCGGGAGGGTCCAACCCTCGTGTGCTCGGGTCCGTGGTGTCGCAACACACCAAACGCCTGCTGACGCAGACGCCCCTGCGGGGCTCCTCAAGTATGAGAAGGTGGGTGAGGGATATAGCAAGATGAAGTTGGGGATAGGCTCATTTATAGTTTTTCAATGATACCTGCTTCTCTTAAGAAGCTAATAACATGTGTGGCATCCACAAGTGCATCTTCGCCTAAAATCAATGCTGGGTGAAAGGGTATGTATTGATTGTAAAACGAGGTAAAGTATTTTTTCCTTAGTGTTTCGAGTTTTACACATGTTAATAAGATGTGGTTTACAGTAAGTTCATTACCGCATTTTTCACAGCAAGGCTTTTCTTGTTTTGTCAGTAGGAAGTTGTGTGTAAGGTGCGTGTGCCCTATGCGAAGGCGACATAAAATTACTTCGATGAAGCGTTCTTGGTGTGAGCATGTCTTCCATTCTTTTATTACAGGTTTTACTAGGTGTAGTTTATTGGTTACTTCACTATTCCATGTAGACTGCCATTTATTCCTCAGTTTATGGTTTACTAATTTGATACAGTCTTTGTAAGGAATTCTTGTTTCGATGATTTTTTTATGTCGAGCTTTCGCTGTACATTCATCTGCTTTTTCATTGCCACCGATTCCGACGTGACTGGGCACCCAGCAAAATTTTATGTTGTGTCCTTTTCTAGTGGTTTTTCTTATGTTATGTAGGATGTCGCCGATTAATGGTGTAGTTGCATTTCTAGGGTGAAGTGCTGTTAGTACGCTTAGTGAATCTGTGTAAATTATGCTGTTTTCAATGTTCTCATTTACTATTTTTTCTATAGCTAGAGAGATTGCGTAGCACTCTGCAGTAAAAATGGATGCACACTGAGGTAGGCGTACCGTTTTTTCCCAAATGTTTTGTGTCGCAGCACTGCCAACGTATCCTGCCGATTTGGAGCCGTCAGTATAAAACACTGTGTATTCCACGTATTTTTCGTTTAGTGCTAAAAATTCTTGTATTATGTGTTCATGTGGTGTTTGTTTTTTTTTGAAGATGTGTTAATGTGAAGTCACACACTGAAGGCTGGCAATACCAAGGTGGGAGTGGATCGGGTTTTCGGGCTATTTGAGGCAATGTGTCCCTTATATCTAGTTCTTGGCATCTCTCCTCGAAGCGGAGAAGAAGTGGTCTTATTGCTTGGGGTTTGTTTGTAAATAGTATTCGTGATGGGCACCTTGTAACTATTGGGTAGCAGATGTGTTTCGACAGTGAACGAATTTTTAGGATGTATGAGCATGTAAGCATGGTTCTTCTGTCGGAAAGGGGTGGTTCATTTGTTTCAACATATAGACTGGGTATAGGAGATGTCCTGTATGCACCAGTTGAAAGACGTAAACCTAAATTATGTACTGGGTCAAGGCGGTTTAAATACGACTTCCTTGCTGAGCCATACACTATGGACCCATAGTCTAAGCAGGAGCGTATAACAGAACGGTAAATGTGGAGGAGGCATACCCTATCAGAACCCCAGTGTTTGCGTGAAAGGACCTTAAGTATGTTCAGAGATCGGGATGCTTTCTTTTTTAGCGCGTTGATGTGCGGAAGGAAGGTGAGTTTTTTGTCAAAAATTATGCCTAGAAATTTGTGCTCGTTTTGGACAGGTAATGTGGCTTCATTCAGATGTAGGGTGGGGTCTGTCTGTACTCCTCGTTTGAGTGAAAAGAGGATGACCACTGTTTTTTGTGGAGAAAAACGGAAAAAATTTCTGTCTGCCCATGTTGCTAGTTTATTTATTGTAAGCTGTACCTGTCTTTCGCATGTTGATATGTTCGATGATGTGCAGGCTATCTGAAGATCGTCGACGTATACTGAATACATAATGGACTTTGGGATTATTTTGCTAATGGAATTCATTTTTATAATAAAAAGTGTTGTGCTTAAAATACACCCCTGAGGTATTCCATTTTCCTGAACGAAATTTTTCGACAGGGTTGAGCCTAGGCGCACATGGAACGAACGGTTAGACAAAAAATCTTTTATGCAGTTCAACATCCTGCCATGGATGCCAAGGTCGGCCAGATCTTTAAGAATCCCGAACCTCCAGGTTGTGTCATATGCCTTCTCTAAATCGAAAAAAACAGCAAGGCAGTGTTGTTTGTGTATAAATGCTTGTCGTATTGTGTTTTCAAGACGAACTAGATGGTCATTAGTGGATGATCCTTTATTAAAACCACATTGATGGATATCGAGCAGTTCACGGATTTCTAGCACGAAGGTTAATCTAATATTCAGGACATTTTCGAAGGACTTCGCAAGGCAGCTGGTAAGGGCTGTAGGCCTGTAGCTACTGGGGGAAGTTGGTGGTTTTCCGGGTTTCAAAAATGGAACAATTATAGCTTTCTTCCATGCTTCAGGTATCTTCCCCGATATCCAAATTTTGTTAAAAAAGTTTAAAAGGGCTTTTACGGCATGTTCAGAGAGATGGCCTAGCATTTGGTAATGTATTCTATCGGGACCAGGTGCAGTTTTTTTACCAGCGGACAGGACCCTATGAATTTCTTGAATTTTATTTAAACTATTGTATGGTTCATTTATGCTGCTATTTATCGGTAGTCTTTGTTTCTCAGCTGTGTTTTTGATTTTTAGAAATGATTCTGTATAGTGTGATGAACTGGAAGCTGCCGAGAAATATTTACCCAATATATCTGCCTGTTCTTCTATGCTTGTCTGTATACCGGGGGCTGTGAGAAGTGGAACTGTAAATGGGGAATAGCTGTTATTTAGCTTTCGTACCTTCTCCCACATTTCTTTTGATGTGGTTGAGCTGCTTATAGAGGACACGTAGCTTTTCCATGAATTCTTTTCAGCACTGCGGCGGATATATCGAGCTTTTGCTCTCGCTTTTTTAAAGCTTATAAAGTTTTCTGCCGTTGGGTATCTGTGAAATATTCCCCAAGCTTTGTTTTGTTCTTTTTTCGCTTCTCTACATTCTCGTGTATACCAAATTTTTTTATATTGTTTTACTACCCCGGACGACTGAGGTATAGCAAGGTTTGCAGCGTCAATAATACAGTTTGTAAAAGCTTCATTTAGTTCGTCTATGGTGAGATTATCTGACACAATTTTTTCTAGGCTGGCTTTCTCTTGAAAAAGGGCCCAGTCGGCTAAATGGAGCTTCCACCGTTGTGGTTTTGTCGGGATTACTTCCGATGAGGATATTAGGCTGATTAGTACAGGTAGGTGATCGCTTCCGTATGGGTTGTCTAGTACGTCCCATTTTAGTTCAGTGAGAATAGAGGGTGAACAAAAGGACAGATCGATGCAGCTCATTTTTCCTGAGCTAGGTGAACAATAGGTTGGTTTTCCAGTGTTTAGTAAACATGGGTTATTATTCAGTATAAGATCCTCAATAATTTGGCCTCTTTTATCGGTTTTTTCACTACCCCAAAAGCTGGAGTGCGAGTTAAAATCTCCGACTATCAAATATGGCTCCGGTAACTGTTCTATAAGGTGCTCCAGTTCATGTATAGTTAATCCTAGATGCGGCTCCAGGTATAGACAGCATAATGTAATTGTTTTAAATGTGTGCAGGATGGCTGCCACAGCTTCTAATTTAGTATTAAGATGGTGTTCTTTAGCTGCGATCCCCTCTTTAACTATAATAGCTACGCCACCTGAGAGCCTGTTTGCGTGCTCTCGGTCGCGGCGGAAGACTTTATACTTTTTGAGTATGTTTTTATGCTTGGAACCTAAGTTTGTTTCTTGGAGACATAGGGCCACGGGTGAGAGGGTGGTCAGTATGTCTTTTATGTCATTTATGTTATGTAAAAGTCCCCTGCAATTCCAGTGTACTAAAGCCATTGTGTATTGTATGTGTGGGGTGAAAGGGGATCTAAGTTTTGTTTTCGGGCCACTTGATTGGAAGCCTCTCTTTAAGGTGGCGATCCAAGGAGCCCCGCCGTTCACCCGACGTCGACGGTACGGGGTTTCCTTGACTTGTGTCCATTGTATCTTCAGATACGCTGGACGCCCGTGCCGGACGCACGGTTTCATTCAAGTTGGGCCTCGCCGTGTGGGGAGGAACCCTAGAGCCTGCTGACCTGGGGGTCCGCACGGCTTTTTTTTTTTCAGGTAGTGGCGCAACGCTAGCTGCGTCCACTGTGGGCGCTGCAGTCTCTGCCCGAGCCTCACTGTGTGTGACCTGGGCAGGCTGGGAAGGCCGCTGTGTTGCCGCGCCCTGTTGCAGCACAACGGAGTAGCTTTTTTTTTTGCACTGATGAAAGTCGCTTTCGCGCTTCCCTGAAAGTGATATTTTCTTTTACTTTGAGTGTGATGATCTCTTTTTCTTGTTTCCATGTTGGGCAGGCACGCGAGTAGGCAGGATGATTGCCCTCGCAGTTTATACAATGGTGTATTTCAACTTCACAGTTGTCTGAAGGGTGATCGTGGGAAGCACACTTAGCGCACGTCGTTTGGCCCCGGCAGCTCTGTGAGCCGTGGCCGTACCTTTGGCATTTGAAACAGCGTCGCGGGTTTGGTATGTACGGTCGGAGTTTCAGATTGGTGTAGCCTACCTCCACAGATTCAGGCAGTGTGCTCAATGCGAACGTTAAGACGAGGTGCTTTGTTTCGATTTCCTTGTTTTCCCGTCTGATCTTTATTCTGTACACATCTGTAACATTTTGTTCTTTTAGTCCGTTAAGGAGTTCTTGTTCGGTCATATACTTAAGGTCATCGTCAGAAATGACGCCACGAACGGTATTCAGTGATCGGTGAGGGCTGATTGCTACGGGAATGTCACCAAAGGCTGTTACTCCTGAAAGTTTCTCGTACTGATGTTGGTACAACAATTCCAAAAGGAGGTCCCCATTTGCTAGTTTCTTTATTTTATATCCTTGTCCAATGGTGTCGGTTAGGGTCCTTGTAACATTGAAAGGAGAGACATATCGTGCAGAAATTTCTCAATGCTCACTATGGACCACGTGGAATTTGGGAAAGTTGCTTTTGGTTTTTGTGAAGAACTGGGCAGTGACATCGGTGCGCCCTCTCTTGTTAGGAGGGCGATCGCTTGAAGCAAAAGAGTTAGCCATAAAAATTGTATTTTTCGGTCGCGGTACCAGCCGCCCACCAAGGAGCCCAACGAGGGGACGGGACAGGAGCTTGCAAGCAAGCCCTGCCCACGCCAGCTGTATACCGCGGCTATAACCCAATATGGCGTAACTCAGGGTAGCTAGCCACACAAAGGTTAACCCTAGCCACCAGGAAAGGAAGGAACAAGAAGTGAAAAGAAGACACGAAAGATGGAAAAGTGGGAGAGAAAGACGAAGATTGGAGAGGAGGACAGGAAAAGGCGACTGCCGATTTCCTCCAGGTGGGTCAGCCTGGAGGTGCCGTCTATGTGAAGCCGAGGCCGAAGGGGTGTGTTGCCTCCGCCGGGGGGCCTTAAAGGTCCAAACACCCAGCATCGGCTCAACCCCCAGGATCCCCTTTTCCCCAGACACGGCTAAGCCGCGCACGGCTACACGCGGGAGGGTCCAACCCTCGTGTGCTCGGGTACGTGGTGTCGCAACACACCAAACGCCTGCTGACGCAGACGCCCCTGCGGGGAGATGGAATGTAACTGGCAGAGAATATGGAATTAAAGAGTGATAGTAGTGTTTTGTGTGTTTCGGCGTGTAGGTGTTCTATCATCTCATAAGCTATTCGATCGCTTCCAGGAGCTGATTTATTGCAACAGTTCAATGCAGCCTGAAATTCCACCATGTTAAATGGCCGGTTGTAAGGTTCATTTATATTTCCTTTCCTGTTCAGAGGCTGTCGTTCCACTTGTCGCTGATATCTTAGAAATGTGTCTGAGTAATGGGATGAGCTCGAGATGTACTGGAAATGTGCCCCTAGCGAATCAGCTTGGTCCTCAATAGTGTCTCCTTGTGTGTTGACTAAAGGTAGAGGGTGAGTTTCACGGTCTTTTATTTTGTTGACCCTATTCCAGGCTTTCCGTTCGTCAGTATATGAACTGATGCTACTGATGTATTTTTGCCAACTTTCCCGTTTGCCCCGGCGGCGTGTTCTTCTACCTAGTGACTTTATTTTCTTGAAATTAATAAGATTTTCGGTAGTTGGAGATTCGCGAAGGTGATTCCATGCCTTATTTTGATTTTTACGAGCTTCTTTGCACTCCGCATTCCACCAGGGAACACGTCGCCTAGTGGGCGAACCATTTGATTCAGGGATACACAGTGACGCCGCATCTACTATAAATGCTGTCAGATATGCCACGGCGTCATCAATAGAAAGTGCAGAGATGTCTTCCCAGGTCATGCGGGTAAGTTCTTTATAACGTTTCCAGTCGGCTGACTCGACTATCCAGTGGGGGGCGCATGGGGAGCATTGATCATGTTTTGTTGATTTTATGATAATTGGAAAATGGTCGCTCCCATATGGGTTTTTAAGCACGTTCCACTCTAGATACGGAACGAGTGTGCCAGATGCAATGCTCAAATCGATCGATGAAAATGTTTTGTTTGCCACGCTATAGAATGTAGGCTCTTTATTATTTAGCAAACATGCACCTGTAGTGAAGAGGAGGCTTTCTACTAGGCGTCCCCTGGCATCACAACGACAACCTCCCCAAAGGGTGTTGTGTGCATTGAAATCTCCGACGACAATATAAGGTTCGACCAGTTCATTAATAAAGCTTTGGAATTCCGTTTTGGAAAGATGGCAGTTCAGAGGGATGTATACTGAGGAAACTGTTACTAGTTTATTAAACAGTATCGTACGAACTGCAACTGCCTCTAGGGGTGTTCTAAGTTGTAATTGCCGGCAAGCAACACCCTTATCTACAATTATTGCCACACCGCCAGACGAGGCATGAGCGTCGCTGCGGTCTTTTCGGTATATGGCATACTGCCGGAGAAAGTTCGTGTGTGAAGGATTAAGATGTGTTTCTTGGACACACAGCATCTTTGGATTATACTTATTTAAGTTCCTTAATGTCTTCTAGGTTGTGGAGTAAACCCCTGACGTTCCATTGTATTATCTGTGTGTCCATATAGTATGTGTTTTGTGCTGTGTGTCTAAGAAATAAAGATTATATAAGCTCACGAGACCTTTTCAGGCCCCTTGATACGAGCTCTCTCTTTCTTCCCGGTGCGCTCGAGGGAGCTGCGCCGGTCCTTAGGCGTCTGAGACGGCGGATTTGTGCTTGTATCCATCACCTCGTCTGAGGCGGTGGATACTGCCCGCGGAGCAGGCACTTTCGCGAGAGTGGTGGGCCGATCTGTACGGGCAGTGGCCCTGGGTACAACAGGCCCGGAGGTCTGCTGGCCCTCATTTGCGGGCGACGGGACAGCGCTGGCTGTCCCAGTCAGGGGGGCGGATGGCGTGACCGTCGTCACTCTCCGAGTGACTTGGGCGGGTGCCGAACGATGTGGTGCTGCCCCCCGGCGCGCCACATCGGTGTAAGAAGGACTGGTCTGATTGTTGGTATAGAAACACTTGCGTGCCTCTGGGAAAGTCAGATTTAGTTTCACCTTGAGTTCTATTATTTGTTTTTCTTTTTTCCAAGAAGGGCAGGATCGCGAGTAAGCAGGGTGGTCTCCTTCACAGTTGGCACAGTGGGTTGCTGAACTGCAAACGTCAGAAGTGTGTTCAAAGGAGCTACACTTGGCACAAGTAGCACGCCCTCTGCAGGTTTGGGACCCGTGCCCAAAACGTTGACACTTAAAATATCGCCGTGGGTTTGGAATGTATGGCCTGACACGGAGCTTGCAGTAACCGGTCTCGATTGATTCAGGGAGAATGCTGGTTCCAAAAGTTATGATAATGTGCCTAGTTGGTATTTCTTTGTCATCTCTTCTTATTTTAATCCTTTGCACCTTGACAACGTTCTGTTCTTGCCATCCCTCCAGTAATTCACTTTCACTAAGCTCCAGAAGGTCATCTTCCGAGATGACCCCGCGCACTGTATTCATTGTCCTGTGTGGGCCTACTGAGACGGGAATGTCCCCAAACGCTAGAAGTTTTCAGAGTCTGTCGTACTGTGGCTTGTCGCGAACTTCGAGAAGATCACCGCTTCCCATCTTCGTTACTTTATATCCTGGGCCTATTGCTTCAGTGAGGGATTTCGCTACAAGAAAAGGTGATAACATACGGACAGTCTTAGTTTCGTGTTAGCTGTGAACGACGTGATATTTCGGGAAGGGCTATTTTGGTTGCATAAAAAAGCTGAAAGGTTCATCGGTGCGCCCCCTCTTCAGGGAGCGATCAGGTAATAGGGTAAAAGCTTCAGCCATAAAAAATTGGAAAATTCGGCGGCGATGGTGGCCACCCACCACCGAGCCCAACAAGGGGACGCTACAAGGTCGGGAAAATACCTGCAGACGCCAGCCATGCATCGCCGCTATAACCTAATGTACGATACCCAAGGTTGGATAACTACACCAGGTTAACCCTCGCCACCGGGAAGTCTGGAAGTGATAAGAAGCGAAGAGAAGACAGGAAAGATTGAAAGTGAGAGAGAAAGACGAAGATTGAAGAGAAGGACAGGAAAAGGTGACTGCCGATTTCCTCCAGGTGGGTCAGCCTGGAGGTGCCGTCTATGTGAAGCCGAGGCCGAAGAGGTGTGTTGCCTCCGCCGGGGGGCCTTAAGGGTCCAAACACCCAGCATCGGCTCAACCTCCAGGATCCCCTTTTCCCCAGACACGGCTAAGCCGCGCACGGCTACACGCGGGAGGGTCCAACCCTCGTGTGCTCGGGTACGTGGTGTCGCAACACACCAAACGCCTGCTTACGCAGACGCCCCTGCGGGGATGTGGGGGTATATAAAGTGAGCAAATAGTGATAAGTTTGTTTAGCAGAATAACTCGAACCGCTACTGCCTCAAGGGCCGTTCGTAGCTGCAAACGTTGACAGGCTATGCTTTTTTTAATTATAATTGCAACATCGCCCGATGATGCGAGAGCATCATCGCGATCTTTGCGAAAAGTAACGTGCTGTCGAAGAAAATTTGTGTGTTTTGGTTTTAAGTGTGTTTCCTGTAAACACAGCACTTTTGGATTGTGTTTATGCATGAGTTCTTGCACGTCATCAAGGTTTCTCAGAAGACCTCTGACATTCCATTGTATGATTTGTGTATCCATATTTAATGTATATTGGTGCTGTGTATACGGAAACAGAAATGATTAATTAGATTACAGAGCTCTTTCGAGGCCCTGTAACCGGGGTTTTGCCTTTTTTGGAGCATTCGAGGGAGCCTCGCTGCTCCTTAGGCGCTTGGTGCGCCGTGGGGATAGGTGTTGTGTCCATTGCTTCTTGTGAGGCGCCGGACACGCGCTCTTGAGAGCGAGAAGTTTTTCGAGAGAGTCTCACTTCGGAAGGCGAGACCCCTGCGCCCACCAGCCCGGAGGTCGATGGGGCTCCCTGTGGAATTTGGCTGCGCCGGCTGTTGCCAGCGCTGGGCGGGGCCGGAGATGTCGAGGCAGCCTCGGCTGCGCCTACCTTCGTGGCCGCTATCGGTCCTGCGGGATCGCTGCGTGTAGCGCAGGTTGCCGCAGATAACTCTTGTGGGGCCGGCAACCCACGGGTAGCCTGGCCTGGTTGCTGGTTGGATGGAGTAGGCTTACCTACTTCCACCCTGGGGGCAGGAGCCAAGGGTACCTGCTCGCTGCACGTAGGCTCGGTACTTGGCATTGGCCGCTGCGACGCTGCCCCCCGACGCGCCGCATCAGCATAAGGTGTGTTGTGGAAAGGCGAGCACTGTTTACGGGCTTCCTTAAACGAAACAATTTCCTTGACTTTAAGTGTGATTATCTCTTTTTCTTTCTTCCAGTTCGGACAGGAGCGTAAGTAGGCTGGATGGTCGCCACTGCAGTTGACACAGTGGGGTGTGCCACTGCAGTTGTCGGAGGGGTGGCCCTGGACTCCACACTTTGCACAAGTTGTTTGACCACGGCAACTCTGTGAGCCATGGCCGAACCTCTGACATTGGAAACACCGTCTAGGGTTGGGGATATAAGGTCGGACATTTAACCTGATATATCCTGTTTCGACGGTTTCTGGCAGAACGCTGGATGCAAAACTTAAGACAAGATGCCTGGTGGGTATTTCCTTGTTGTCTCGTCTAAGTGTAATTCGTTTTACATTGGTGACATTTTGTTCTTTCCACCCTTCCAGGAGCTCCGCTTCTGTCAAATCTTGGAGGTCTGCTTCTGATACGACTGCGCGAGAGCTATTCATTGATCTGTGTGGTGTAACAGAGACTGCTATATTGCCAAATGTCACAAGCCTGCCTAGTTTCTCATACTGATTTTTCTGAGGAATCTCAAGAATAAGGTCTCCACTTGCCATTTTAGTCACTTTATAACCTGACCCTAAGGCTTCGGTCAAAGATTTTGCTACTGTGAATGGTGAAATGAATCTGGCTTGTTTTTCAGGGTTCTCACTGTGCACTACGTGGTATTTTGGGTAGGTCTCTTTAGTGCGGGTGAAACATGTGCTCAGGTCTTCGGTGCGCCTCCTCTTCTGAGGGTGACAATCAAGTAGGCGGGGAAATGCGGGTGTTCCCATAGTATTTAACTCCCTTTTCGGCAGCAATGGCGGCCACCTACCACGGAGCCCAACATGGGGACGCTGCAGGACTTATCGCGTAATGCCGCAGGCGCAGACCGTGCATTGCCACGATAACCTAATATATTATACCCAAGGGAGGGCACATACACAAAGTTAACCCTAGCCACCTAGGAAAATTAGGAAGTGACGGAAGAGAAGAGATGAAAGGACAGTAAAATAAAGAAGATAGGAAAGAAAAAGGTTGAACAGGTGGATAGGAAAAGGCGACTGCCGATTTCCTCCGGGTGGGTCAGTTCGGGGCTGCCGTCTACGTGAAGCAGACGCCAAAGAGGTGTGTTGCCTCCGCCGGGGGGGCCTTAAAGGTCCGAACACCCGGCATCGACTCAACCCCCAGGATCCCCCTTTCCCCGGACACGGCTAAGCCGCGCACGGCTACACGCGGGAAGGTCCAACCCTCGTGTGCTCGGGTACGTGGTGTCGCAACGCACCAAACGCCTGCTGACGCAGACGCCCCTGCCGGGATGCCATGGAGGAAGAGTAGATTTTAATGAAGAGAAACGAGGAGAGGTCGGCCTGGAGAGCTTGTCTCCAGCCTGCTACGTTTCCCTGGGGAAAGGGGCAATGGTAAATACAGGGAAGGGTAGGTGGCATCTGATTATGTTATGGCACAATGAGTTACTATATAGACATCCAATATGCGGAGGCGCAATGTAGGTGCAATACACGCAAGAGTAACCTTGTCCACACAATAAGTTATCATGCAAATCCATTTTGCACTGTCTGCAGGTCTCGCAGGTTCTAGAGGCGATCGTCTAAACCAGTCTCATGTAGAAAGTTCAAGAGACTTTATGGCACGTTGGACCCAGTCAACTCTTGACCACGTGCCCAGAATATTTTCTTCCTAAAAGGGGCGATAGTCCAAGCAGTCAACACTACACTTAAGTGTTCTTCGTTCGTCCGCTTAGTGAGGGCACACATAAAGTACTTGAGCTATTGTCTCGGGAGTGTGACAGACGCTGCAGTGCTGAACATGAAGGCTGTGATGTGCAATTTTGTTGCCTTTGACCCTCCTGTTGCATGTCACCCAGAAAGAGTATTAGAGCACCAACAAGATGACATAGGATGGGACACACTCAAGCACAAGTGTGTGTTACCCATTGTGTCCTTGTTTTGTTCTTGCCCTTTTACTCTTCTGTCTTTGCTGTTTTGTTGCAAGTGTTACATCCGTTCTGCAATTAAAACGGACTGTGCTAAATCTGCACCAACCAGAAGTGTGGTCAATGCAACTGTGGGAAGGATTTATTCATTTTTGTTTATTTAGTTATTTGTTTATTTATTTAATTATCTATTTATTTATTTATTTTAGAATGATACTGTTGCATCTCTTCTAACTGGTCATAACTCATTGTGATATAGAATCGTCACTTACAGCGCATACATAGACGAGAGAGCTCGTGTATGTATGTGCTGTAAGTGACGATTGATACCATGGAATACCACCCAGCCCGTACTCAAACCTTACTGTGATATGGAAGTTCCTAAACAGGAATAAAATGCCTCGGAAAGGCTGGTTATTTTTGAGCAAGCAGGTGGCAATTAACAAACCGGCCTGTTAACACGTTTCCCTCTGTCCCCTCTGTTGTCCGCTACACCTTTGTTAAAGTCGGCTACTGTATATATAGTACAGCCCTATTTGTTACGTGACAGTGGTTATGCTATATAGCTTTTGAAATCTAGTCTGGCTTCTGTGTTACCTGTAAAGTGCATGCCTTTCTTCATTCATCCAGTAATAATATATTCTGGTCAGTTGTCATTTCTTGTTTTCTGCATCCTCAGGCATTTAATCTTGCTATGACAACAAATTACTTATATAATAATCATAGTGGTAAGATATTTGCAGCAAGAGCAGTCCTCTGTGCTGCCACCCTGCTACAATATGGCATTTTAGCAGAACATTTCACCGAGTTTGTGTCAAAGAAAGCAGAAGAAAGAAAGCTTTATTCCATTCATGCTGTCTTCGGTTAGTACAGGAAGCATCTTTAACAGCAGTTAATGCAGCAGTTTGTCAGGTCAGTTTGTTATTGAATGACTGCGACTCATTTATGATAACGCATTTGGTACAATTTTGTCATTTTAATTACCTCTAATACTGTAAGCCTGTATTCTTGCCCAAATCTAATATGTTTTTCCCTACAGTTCCGTAAAAGTACCCTTTCTGTAAAATATGAATGGTGCATATTTTTCCTTAAGACAGTATATTCTGCATTTCATGTTTTTTCTCTTCCCATCTGCTTCAAAAAGGGAGGCAGCTGTTCCAGAATTTTCTTCAAGACAGTTGGTCTTTTGCACCACTGATTTCGTCAATGTAACAAAAAAACCGAACTGCTCATGTCGAGTGCAAATAAAGCTTCAGTTTCCTCAATTTTGTTTGTCCTGTTACAAATGGAGTGTGGAATGCGCACATGCCTGCCTCCTGACTGGCATACAAGCTGGTTGAGACGCACAACAAATCTTTTGCACCACTGATTTCGTCAATGTAACAAAAAAACCGAACTGCTCATGTCGAGTGCAAATAAAGCTTCAGTTTCCTCAATTTTGTTTGTCCTGTTACAAATGGAGTGTGGAATGCGCACATGCCTGCCTACTGACTGGCATACAAGCTGGTTGAGACGCACAACAAAAATGTTAGTTCTTCAGCCTACGTAGCAGCTGTGCCAATACGTCTTAAATTTGATGCATTCATGCATTTCTGCCATTAACCGACAAACTAGTAGGGACCGATAGACTGGTAGACCGATAGACTGGTAGAGACTAATAGACTGGTAGACCGTCAGACTGGTAGACCGTCAGACCGGTAGACCATCTGACTGGTAGACCTTCAAGGTCCGAAATTACGTATAGCCATCAGACATGTAAGCCAGTAGCTTGATGGAATTTTTGACTGGGAGAGGACAAGATATAACTGGACCTTCTCGAGGAGCGATGGCTAAGCGCTCTGACTAGCTCGGAACTACACGACCAATTATGGGCTATCCAGCGGGCCCGGGCAGCGGTGGAAAGGCTGTGCCTCACCGCACATAATGCCCGGGTGGCCTGAGCCCGGGCTGGCAACCTCGCAGGTCTTTTTCCCATTAAAGTTTTTTTCCTTCCGTCGTCTCTTCCTTCGACAGCTTTAAATCTTTGGCTATCGCCGCCAAACGTTCCCACTCCATCTCTAAACCAGCAAGATCAGTGACAGGGCCGAAACAGAATCCTGGAAATTTCCCGGGACGGATCCTATCCTGGAACGTATCCTCGTACGGATTCTATCCTGGCAGGCTCGCCAATCGTGTCACACTGATCTCGGGGCCGCGCGGGTGTTGGGAGAGATGCAGTCGGGAAACGCTGGCAAGCACAGCAAACAGATTTTACTAAGAGCAAACCCAAGATAAAACACTCAAAACTCAATCAATTCCAAATACCATTCCCAAGACATGGAACACCAAAAAGAGAAATCGGCACCTTTGTCGCCTACGTAACGGTGACTAAATATGTCCTAATTGCCGGCCGTGTCTGTTCCTAGCGCGTTCCACGCGAAAGTCTGGCAACCCTGGCCTATGGCCGCGCGCTAACAAAAGGAACGCTCTTACAAAGTTCAGTCGTGGCACGTATCTCCAAGTCCGATGTGCGTCAGCTCTTGGTCACCGTCAGTGCTCCCGCCAACTAAGCAAGTTTTGCTTCCTTAGTATCGGTCGGCCAGCTCCTCCGTCTCGGATGTCGGTGCCCCGAACTATGTCGGTGATGTGGCACTCCGGCCTGCCTGGCTAGGCCTAACACCGGGCTCCACCGCTTCTCCGAGTGCCGGCAGGACGCCCCGGGGACTATCGTCCGTGCTGGTCTGCCGAAGGGGGATCCAATTCCTGAAGTACCCGGCACTGCCGTGGGAGGCTGCAGCAGGTCCAGGGAGCCTCGCTCGAACGTCGCCGAGGTCGAGGGCCACGCCTGGGTCGCCAGCGTCACGGGCCTGTCCGAACCTCCATGGCTCCCGTTGCCAGTACGAAGCTGGCGCTCCAACCTTCCTGGCCCAGAGCCACGTCGATAATCCCAGCTTGGCGCCACTTCTCCGATCACACCTCGGATCATGCACCTCGAGGGCTCGTGCCATTTGGACCTGTCGGCGCACATCGTCTTCTTTTTTTGTGGGCCCCACGCCTCTTACATATCACAGCGTCTGTGCAGGAATTATGCAGCATCAAAGTCAAATAAATATGTCTACAATGAACGGAACAGTACAGTACCAAATGTTGCCATTTATTATGGAGGCAACCAAGATCTTTCGAATGCTCTTCACCGATGAAATGGCAAACGGTTGCAAAAGACGTCACTGTCCTGCTGCTGAGCTGCCTGGTCAGATATAATGCAGTGAAAGTGCTCGTGAAATATGTGGGAGAGCAGACCATGCAGTAGTGCAGCCCTTTTCCTAACCCCACTTTTATGCCTTTGCAGACAAAGTTTACTTAATACGGCTGCGCATGCATAAACACGTTGACATTGATGCAGCAGCATTTTAAGATATCTTTCTACGCCAGGTAAAATCACAATATTGCACTCCTCTCCACTCCTGTTTCAAATTTAGGCATATGAGGTTAAGAAACTTATTGACATATTGTAGGGCATTAGCAATTAAAATGGGAGGAAAGTTTGTGCGCAGTTTTTGAGGCAACAGTTCATTGTTCTTTCAACAATCAGCAATTGAAAGTGCATCTGACATTGAACGTCCAACGGAATCAAACATTGACCATTACCCATTGGTGAAATCTACATGTTAAAGCAGGGTGAGGGACGACAGGGTGTGCTGTAACCATCCAGAAGTGCCACACCTAGGCGGCCATCTGTTTTGCCGGCTGCACAATATACCACTGCAGGGATGTGTAGCTGCTCAGACGTCAAAATAACAGTAGATGCTACTGTGCCGAAGTACTTCAGAAACTTTTACATTTACATGTGCCAACCATCAGCATAAAAAATATGTTTGTACAAGCACAGTATCTTCAGTGGAAGTTGCAGTGTTATATTTTGCATGCAAAAATGTAATAAAGTGTAAAGGCGGCACTGAGCAAAAATTTGACTTGTGAATTCCTACTGTGCAAATTGCACAGATTAACAATATATGATCTGACGAGGGACCATAGAGTTTCTCACTATAACACTATGTATGGGAGCTTACCAAAATGCGCATGCACTCAAAGATGATTCAGCTGTTAAAAATATCAAGTGAAGCCCACGCAGGTAGGCACGACAAACATTCTACTCTGTGTGCTTCAGTGTCATGGTAGGAAAAAAAGTGTTCAGTGTGTTTCTGATTAACAGATATATATATACCAACAACGCATAGTAGGATAATTTGCTTGAACGTGCGCGGAACTTTATTTTCCGTCCTGCTCACATCGCTCTCTCGACTATCTGTTTATCAAAAGCAGAAAGTTCAGACAGCGTACGGGAAACGGAATCGACTATTACGCGTATAAATATAGCGTATTTTCTTTTCTGGTAATGCTATGTCCAGACTACGTTCGTAAGGCGCCGATTTTTCGTAACATACGTAAGCGGAAGCGCAACAAGCGTATGCGTCTAGTTCAGACTGCGAACGTAAAGGTACCAACGTGCGCAATTCTCGCAAAAATCGTGGGTGAGAGTGTTAAAAGGTCGGCAACATTTACGACTGTTGCGACACAGCCAATGACCGATAAGCTTTCGGTTTTCAACAACCGGTGACGACATTTCTGTCCTCCCGTCTGCAGACAGCTCCGGGCGCCGGAGGTGCCGTTCCGCCATTCCGTGCGCACGGTTAGGTTGGCTGTGTTGTTCGCACCGCCAACCGAAGTTCGTGAAAATTTGTGCAGTGCGCCTTGCCAGACTGTTTTCAGAGTTCATGTGGTTTGTTCGTTGTGCGTTTGTGTGCAGTGTAAGGGTGTGCAAAATGGACTCACTGGCAAGCGACGACTTGTTAAATGAAGAAGTACGTCAGCGACCCGTGCTTTTTGACCAGCGTCTGAAAGCGTACAGGTCAAACAACGTCAGCAAGACGCATGGGAGCAGGTATCCACAGTGCTGGGACAAAGCGGTAAGTAAAATTTAATGTAGCATTTGTGGGCATGACGGTGACGTCAGGAGAACATTCGAAATGTATAAAAACGAGCCACTTATCTCGGTGACGGCGTCGCCCGGCTGCGATCTGCCGGGCTGCTCCGTGTCGCGTGCGTCAATTCGCTCAGCGGCGTGCTGTCTCCCTGGGCGCTTTTTTTGAGCTAGCGAGTTTTCAACCGTATGACGTTTTGTAAACTTTGTGAAGCGGTCTAAGTGAAGTGGTTAAGTCTTTATTCACAGAAGGCCGACGCGACACCGATTTTGGTCTGCCGACGGTTGTCGACGGCAGTTTACAGGACGGAAAACGCGTGGCCAACGGTTTAAAGGAACGAAAATGCGGTCGCCAACAGTCGGTAGACCAAAATCGGTGTCGTGTCGGCGTAGTGTGAATCAGCCTTTAGGGAGAGTATTTACGACCACGATGGTTGTCTGGTCGCTGCAAGTGATTTTGGGATAAGCTGTGAAGGCTACCCTGCACGAAACGCAGCGGTAGACTCGCGAAAGCGCTTAATGAAGTGTGCAAAATGCGATATGACTTTCAAAGTTGTCACGTAAATATTTAATTGACACTTTCACGTTGCGTGAAATCATGTTTTGGTCGTGTTTTAAGTATTTGAGATTTCGGATTACATTTCACGGATAATGCTCGCTCCCTTTCTTGGTAATCAAGATGCCACAAACCCCGGGCGCGTTGTGACAAGTGTCAAACCGATCTTCACAACAAAGCGGAGCTAGTGGGCTATATTGTTTTTCTACGTCCCGCCAGTATGTTTCAGTAGTTTTTTTCTTTTCTTCAAATGGACAACCTTGAATTGTAATGTGCCGATGGAGTACCCACTGGTGAATATATTCATTCGTTTTTAAGAACCAGTAACAGAGTACTATGTATTTTGTCTCTTTTCATGCATGCAGTGCCTGACATTCAACACAGATGGCAGAGCCTCCGACAGAAGTTCCTTCGGCTGCGGAAGACATACGTGAAGTCTGGAAGCAGCTCTGACGCCGTAAAGAAGTGGGCCCTCTTTGACAACCTGACATTTCGCAACGACGCAATCCAGGGCAGAAGGTGCGCTACCTGAAGTTTGCATTTTTAATTGCTCATTGCCAGTCGGTGCGCTCAGCGCCCGCTATGCACTGCTCTATCTGTGCATGCCCCAATCCTTCTCTCGTTTTCTCTGCCCCCCTTCTCTCTTGAATAGTATTCTATTTCAATTCGTGCTGTTCCTGTGCACACGTTTAGTTAATTGGCACGCTGAAGTGGAAAAATTATTTTGAACAGCCTAAACATGTCGTTCCCCACTAACAGTTTAATGGAAAAAATATGATCGCGTCCATTTCAATGCCACTTTAACTCATTGTTTATGTTTGGATAATTTTGAAATGCCTCACATCCAGAAAATTTGCACGTAATGCATAGCATCTTCCCCTCTTAACTGGACACCTAATGCTGGCGGTCACAGATGTTGCTCTCATTTCTTTTAACGCAGCACTGTGTCCAACATGGAAGGAGGACCCAGCCATGTGGCACCGGAAGTACGACATCCGTGTACGTTGACTCCAAACAGTGATTCGAGCACGTCGGCAGAGGCACTGTTTCATTCATTGTATATGCACAGCAGCGAAGACACCAGTCTAGTTGAAGACGTTCCCATTGTCCAAGCTACAGATGTCACAGAAGTCGGCGACACACTAGCTCCGTCAACCTCACTGTGCGACAATGACTTGGCTGAAGGTAATCGTCAAGGACCTTCTGAAAGCGGGGCCGGTTCAAGCCCGTGTGCCACTGCTTGCCCCACCCAACCTACAAGCAACAAAGAAGGACACTCCCGGAAGAGGAAGCAAGCCAACATTGATGAGCTAATGGTCACGGCCTTAGCCTTAACAGAAAATAGGGAGCGGCTAAATGAACTGAAATCGTCATCGAACACCGATCAAGATGAACTTTTTTTGCTCAGCATGAAGCCACTTTTAGCCAGACTGCACGACCGCAAGGAAGAAATGACAAAGCTCCGAGTTCACAAGTTATTAATGGAAGCTGCTTTCCCATCTTCTGTGCCGGGAAGTGACAATGAAAGTATTTGAAAAAGACACAAGAAGTGCTCTAAACAAAGTATTTTATTGCCAGGGCATATTGCGTAGAATTTGTGATATTTTTTTATGCTGGAGCTCAGCTGTATTCTTCTACAAAATAGACACTGCTTCTATCTTCTGTTGTTTTTTGGTTGTGAGCGAAATAATTAGTTTTTTTCTCGAACAAATCAAAATAAATTATCATGCCTTCACGGTGAACGTAGAGAGCACTCATTCCTTCAAGTAAACTGCCATGGCACGGCGCCACGTCCATGGAAGTAGCTGGCAAAGCTGTCGCGCACGTCTGCTGCATTCCTCGAGTAGGTATTAGAACCTTGCCGGCACGCCTGGGTGAGAGGTGGGGTGGATTTCCTCCAGTCACCTGAAATAAGCTCTCCTGAGCTTCCATTGATGTCTGCGAACTGCGGAGGACAGTAGCCACCAGCCTGTCTTCCCTCCTGCATTAGGAAATTGTGCAGGCAACAGCAGGCAGCTACTGCTAGGACGAAAAAACGAGTCAAAAACACAAAGGACAAGAGGAGAAGTTCACATCACAACGACTGGACAATCAACTGAGGTTTATTAGAATCGGTATAGTCCCAGCAAGGCCAGTAGAGCATGCGCAACCGCATCATCACTTATCACATAGCATGAAAAGACAAGCACCGTTTCTATCGGGACCGACTTAGATATTCAAATTCTTTTTCATGTAAGCGCACCGAGGTTGTACTAACGCAGTCATCACCTAACAAACTGATCAAGTACGCTTCCAAGATTTCACGCTCTTCTTTGCCCTTGCCCCTACCAAGAATCGTCACATTGCTAAACAAGGGATAACAACCACACTCATTGCAATGGCGAGGCAAGTTTGCACCGTTATCTGACCCCAGGGAGGAGTGGTGCTCACGCAGGCGGTCATTAATACATCGACCGGTTTGGCCTATGTAAAATCTTTCGCACTTGAGAGGGAACTTATAAACAACCCCTGCAGCACATGCCGTGAAACGGTTTTCATGCTGCGTTGTGCAAACATTGTTCCTTGCCCTGCCTCGCGAACTGCGCGAACACAGACCCGAAAGCTTACAAGGGGCAGAAAACACAACACTTACTCCCTGCTTGGCGGCAACTTTCTTAATACTGTGGCTCACTTTATGCACATACGGCATAACTTCAAGTTTCTTACGTTCAATAGCCCCACCATCTACCAGCTCCGTGCGTTCCTTCTTTAGCCTTTGAAGCAGCGATTCAGCCACCGCTTTCAAAAGAGGCGGAGGGAACCCTGCGGCTTCTAGACGTTGGGATTGTGCGTCAAAGCTACTTTTAATGGCGTGGTGACAGCTTCTTTCAAGTGCATTGCGGAAACAATTCATTGCAATCCCTCTTTTTACAATCTTTGAATGTGCAGATCCAAATGGTAAAAGAGCTTTCTTGCCCATAGGTGAAAACATCCAGCACAAATGCCCGTCGTCAAAGAAAGTTAGTTGCAGTTCTAGGAACCTGATGGAATGATTGCTGGGAAGTTCATGAGTGAAATAAGGAGTGCTTGAAGAAGCTTTAAAAGCAGTCAATACATCGTCTACTGCTGCGGGCAGAGTGTCATTTGGTAAAAGCTCTAAAAGTACTAAAAAATCGTCCACATACCTAAAAACTTTGCACACACGCTTGTTTAGAACGAAGCCTTGACGTTTCCTGTCAAATTTTGCTAAAAATATCTGGGAAAGCACTGCGGCAACACTAGAGCCAATACATATTCCTTTTTTCTGAAGGAACAAGGAACCTTTGAATTCAACAACAGTGGATGACAGATAAAAGGATAGGAGCTCTAGAAAGGCATCCGCCGACATACCACATGCATTCTGGAAGTTTACAGCACTGCAGTGATCAATAAGTTCACGCACAGCTACAAAGAGTTCATCATGGGGAATGCTGTAGAAGAGGTCTTCAATGTCAACTGAAAAGTTAGTTAGTTAGTTAGTTTGGGTTTAGTGGCACAAAGGCAACTAAGGCCATGCTGCGCCAGTCACAAGACAAAATAAAAGGACCGTTAGGGCAGGTAACCCTGCATTACATTATAGCTGGTGTAAATAGCCAGTTTTTTCTAAAAAGTCGAAGAGGTTAGGAAATGGCACTAGGGGGTCATCTGCTAGTACTAGGGTAGGGTGTAATGGGATGTGCAATTTATACAGGCTGTGTAAAAACCTCCGTCTCAGTGTATCGATGTGTGGACATGTTATTAAGATGTGCATGACTGTAAGAGCTTCGTTACATTTTTCGCAAGTTGGCGGGTTTTCTTTTCGGAGAAGGAAATTGTGCGTCAGATGTGTGTGTCCAATTCGAAGTCGACACAAGATCATCTCGTAGAATCGTTGCTGGTGACTGCATGATTTCCACTCTCCAATGACAGGTTTAATTAGATGAAGCTTGTTGCTTAAACAAGTGTCCCAATCGCGTTGCCATTTTGACGTCAAGGCCTTCCGAATCGCATTGACACTGTCTTTATATGGAAGTGCTGTATTTTGAATGTTTTTGTACGCTGCCATTGATGCGCATCTATCCGCCGCTTCGTTACCCAATATTCCAACATGGCTTGGTACCCAGCATAACTTAATTGATCTGCCATATTTGTTTGACGTTAATGCATTCAAAATATCGCCGAGCAAGGGTTCACTTTGGGATTTCATGTGTAGAGCCTTCAGTACGCTTAATGAATCTGTGTAGATGACAGTGTTTTCAAGTTTGTCAGCAATGATCTTTTGAACTACCGTCCATATCGCGTACACTTCGGCTGTGTAGACAGAGGCATGTTGAGGTAATCGAATACATGTTTCCCAATTTTCTGTTACAGCCCCTACACCCACGTGTTTTTCCGTTTTAGAGCCATCAGTATAAAATTCTATGTATTTTATGTACTTGTCTTGAAGAGAGCGGAATTCTTGTATAATGTGCTGATGTGGTGTGTCTCTTTTCTTTAGATGTGTTAGTGTCCAATCACATAACGCTGTGAAATCACACCACGGGGGTAAACGTTCTGGCTTTCTGGCAACCTGGAAGACTTCCCGAGGGATGTCATATTCCCGACAGTATTCCTCGTATCGCAAGATAAGCGGCCTAATCATGTTTGGTTTATTTGTGTAATGTAAGCGTGAGCTGCACTTTGTGACGATGTTGTAGCATATGTGTTGTGGTGAGGATCGGATTCTGAGTATGTAGGAAAACGTTAGTAGCGCTCTGCGATGCTGTAAAGGAGGTTCATTACATTCAACATGTAAGCTCTGTATAGGTGATGTTCTGTAAGCACCGCATGCTAGTCGTAGTCCTAAGTTGTGGACAGGATCAAGTCGTCGGACGTAAGATAGTCTGGCTGAACCATATGTAATGCTACCATAGTCTAATATGCTACGCACCAAAGTGCGGTAGATGTGTAGCAGGCATTTACGGTCAGAGCCCCACCGTTTCCGGGAGAGGATTTTTAGAATGTTAAGTGCATTGTTTGCTTTGATTTTAATACTATTGATGTGTGCGAGAAAGTTCAACTTTTTATCAAACAGAACACCCAGAAACCTGTGTTCCTGTTTCACGGGTAGTGTGGCATCCTGTAGTTTAAGGATGGGATCTGGTTGTAGGCCTCTTTTTTGTGTGAAGACAACACTAATCGTTTTTTCACTTGAGAAGCGAAAGCCGTTTTCAGATGCCCACTGCGTTAGTTTGTTTAGTGTAATTTGAATTTGTCGTTCGCAGGTTGCCATGTTCGATGCACGACATGCAATTTGAAGATCATCCACATATAGTGAATGCATTATAGAAGATGGAATTACATTATTGAGCGAGTTCATTTTTACCACAAACAGTGTTGTGCTCAATACGCATCCCTGAGGTACTCCGTTTTCCTGAATAAATACGCTGGACAGCACCGTTCCCAAACGCACCTGGAATGTTCGATCGGACATGAAATCAGCTAGACATTTAAGCATTCTGCCGCGGATCCCTAAATCCGCTAAATCCCTTAAAATACCGAACCTCCATGTTGTGTCATACGCTTTTTCGAGATCAAAGAACACTGTAAGACAATATTGCTTTTGTAGAAAGGCTGCACGTATCTCGTGTTCTAACCGAACTAGATGATCTGTTGTGGAGCAGCCTTTCTTGTACCCACACTGATGATTATCGAGCAGGTTCTCAGTTTCGAGGACGTACGTCAATCTGATGTTTATAATGGATTCATATGACTTGGCGAGACAGCTTGTGAGTGCTATAGGTCGGTAGCTGGTAGCTGTTGTAGGATGCTTTCCAGCTTTCAAGAAAGGGATTATAATGGCTTTTTTCCACGCATTCGGCATTTTTCCTGTTTCCCAGATTATGTTAAAGAAGCGGAGCAATGTCTTAACTGCTTTTGAAGATAGATGTGCGAGCATTGTGTAATGTATTCTGTCTGGACCTGGCGCTGTTTTTTTTCCAGTAGTGAGTACTCTGTTAATTTCGGAAAGTGTTAGGGGGGCATTATATGGTTTCTCGGAACTTCCTGCTGTCGGAAGCTTTTGTTTTTCTGCTGATTGTTTGTACTTTTGAAATTCAGTGGAGTAGTTTAGTGAGCTTGATATGTTATGGAAATGCTGCCCTAATATGTCTGCTTGTTCTTTTAAATTCGTCTGTGTACCTGGAGGTGAGAGTATGGGGATTGTATAAGGAGCGTACTGGCTTCTAAATTTACGAAGCTGATCCCACATTCTTTTGGATGTTATTGAGCTGTTGATGGAGGATACATATGCTTGCCATGACTGTCGTTCGGCTTGCCTACGCGTGTGCCTGGCTTTCGCCTTTGCTTTTTTGAAATACAGGAGGTTATCTTGTGTTGGGTATCGCCGAAAGATACCCCAAGCTTTGTTTTGTGCTTTTTTAGTTTGTGTACATTCACTCGTCCACCAGGGTTTTAGTTTTTTCCTTAAGAAACCGGAGGATTGCGGGATCCTCTGTTCTGCTGCAGCAAGTATGGAGGCAATAATCTTCTCATTCATTTCGTCTATTGTTTGATCATCTGATATGTCGTCGAGACTGGCCTTCTCGCTGAAGAGAGGCCAGTCTGCTAGATGGAGTTTCCAATGGGGTGATCTTAATGGTACTGTAGGGAAAGGAGATGTTCTTTCAATAATGCCGGGCATATGATCGCTACCATAGGGATTGTTAATAACACTCCATTTAAAATCTATCAACAGAGATGGAGTGCACAGCGCCAAATCAAGACAGCTCATACCTACTGTGCTTGGGGAGCAGTAGGTTGGCGCACCAGTGTTTAAAAGGCTTATTTCGTTAGTCAGGATAAAATCTTCAAGTGTTTGTCCCCTGGTGTCAGTTGTTTTGCTACCCCATAATATGTTATGAGCGTTAAAATCACCTGCTATTAAAAAAGGTTTAGGTAGCTGGTTTAAAACTAACTCCAGATCTCTTACAGTAAAATGTGAATGTGGTGGTATGTACATTGAACAAATGGTAATGGTTTTATGTGCTAAAACCGTGACTGCAACGACTTCTAAGTGAGTAATAATGGCAACTTCTCTAGCTGCAATGCCACTCTGTAGGACTATAGCTACACCACCCGAAAGCCGGTTCGCCTGAGTACGATCGCGCCGCACAACAGTGAAGCCTTTTAAAATGTTTTTGTGCTTTTCGCCTAAGTTTGTTTCTTGTAAGCACAAGGCCACAGGCGAGAATTTACTTAACAAGTCTTTGATGTCACCTAAGTTGTGTAAAAGCCCTCTACAATTCCAATGAATAATAAAAGCCATCTTGAAATTGAAAGGTAAAACTGGCACTACGAAAAACTAAGAGGTGGGATTGATGATTTGTAGAGTTTATTGGCACAAGGGCCAGATGTGGCCAAAGAGCGCCAAGTCGATGATCTGTGCTTGTCAATGATATGTGGGTGTTGATTGTGGGGAGTATACGATACATGGCTGCATAGTGGCCTAAAAATATTCGCTAAAAGGTGGAAAATATACATGTGATGCAATGTGGCTGTAAAAGGGCCTAAAATTCATTCGCTCAGGAGTGCGTAAAATACAAGTCTAAAAACATGACAGTGATTGATGGTGTCTGCGATGAAAATAGATGTTTCATGAGATATGTATGATCAGTAAAACAACAAATGGCTGTAGCACTAGTGCCTCAGCAAGGCCTTGAAAGCAAGGGCTGGGAGGCAAGTGCTCTAGAAAATGGTTTCATTGCAGCTACGACCTCCAGGTGGAGGCCATGCTACAAGTAGCCTGGCCAAATTACATTTAGGGTGTCAGTTTCAGTTAAAAAGTTTAATACTGTTCCAAACGTAAAAAGGGGTTCGTTGCTCAGAAAAAATGCTGGGTGTAATGGTATGTGTTGGAGATAAGCGGAGGGGAAGTACTTTTTCCTTTCTGCCTCTATTTCAGTGCATTGGATGAGAACATGAATAACTGTAAGCCTGTTGCCACATTTGGGACATGTAGGGGGTTCGCTTCCCGTCAAAAGGTAAGAGTGAGTGGCGTACGTATGTCCTATTCTTAATCTACACAGAAGTACTTCCTTATGTCTTGCTGTTCTTTCAGTTATCCAGTTCCCTAATTTTGGTTTGATAACGTGTAGCTTATTCTGTACTGCATTATCCCATTGATGTTGCCAGTACTTCCTAAGTTTATGGCGCAAGAAGGGCTTAAGTTCTGCTGCTGCTATGGGTCTATTAACATCCGTTTCATTAAAGACAACTGACGCTGCACGTTCGTCAGCAGCTACATTGCCTTTTATGCCCCTATGGCCAGGTACCCAACATAGGACGATGTTTTGGTTGTATATTAAAGCTAAGCATAGTTCTATGTACAGTTTATTAAAAACAGGATTCCTATGTTTTCGAAAACTCATTAAGGCCCTTATTACGCTTAATGAGTCGCTGAAAATGATGGCCTTATTGAGATTTGTTTGTCTGATATGTTTCACAGCAGAGAGTATCGCGTACGCCTCAGCCGTGAAAATACTTGTGTTGGGATTTAGAGAATCCGAGGTGGAAAAAGATGGCCCAAGAGCTGCATATGCGACACCAGCAGATGATCTGGAAGCATCTGTATAATATTCGGCACAGCAGTACTTCGCTTGGAGTTCGAGGAAGTGTGACTGTATGTGTGCCTCAGGTGCATGTTTCGTTATTTCGACAAACGAGGTATCGCAGTTAATGGTCTGCCAATCCCAAGGCGGTGGAAGGCGAGTGGGAGGCATTAAGATATTTTCTGGGAGATGGATGTTTGTTTCTTCTGCCATTGCTTCCAAACGTAGGCTCAAAGGAGTTCTAATACGTGGGCGGTTACTGTAAAGTCTGGCAGCAGACAGGTCGCTAACAATGGAATGACATGGGTGCTCGGTGTCTGATTTTACCTTAGTGTAGTATGAAAAACTTAAGAATGTTCTGCGTAGATGTAAGGACCATTCGTTGGCCTCGACGTACAAACTTTCAACAGGGCTAGTTCTAAAGGCGCCTGTTGCCAGTCGTATACCGAGGTTGTGAACTGGGTCGAGAATCTTTAGCGCACTCTCAGTTGCGGAGTTGTACACCACGGCTCCGTAATCGAGGCGTGACTGTACGAGACTCTTATACAGGCTCAGCAGACACTTCCTGTCACTGCCCCATGTTGTTCGAGAGAGCAGCTTGAGGAGGTTCATGGTCTTGAGGCATTTTTCTTTAAGATATTTTAAGTGGGGGATGAAGTTAAGCTTTGTGTCCAGGATAACACCTAAGAATTTGTGTTCAGGGCTAACAGTTAGTCTTTCTCCATTAAGGTTAATATCGGGTTGTGGTAGTACACTTCTCTTGTTAGAAAACAGGACACATGTGCTCTTTTGGGGGTTCAATTTGAAGCCATTCTCGTCCGCCCACCTTGAGAATCTATTCAAGCCAAGTTGTAGCTGCCTCTCGCAAATGCTAAGATTACATGACCTGAACCCTATCTGTACGTCGTCCACATAGACGGAATAGAAGAGTGTGCGAGGTAATACGGTGTGGAGGGAATTCATTTTAACGATAAATAACGTACAGCTCAATACTCCACCCTGCGGTACGCCTGTCTCCTGTATGAATGGTCGAGATTGCACGTTGCCAACTCTAACACGAAATGTCCTGTTAGAGAGATAGCTTTCAATTATTCTCAGCAGGTTGTCGCGAATGCCCATTGCAGAAAGATCCCGAAGGATCCCGAAGCGCCACGTGGTATCATACGCCTTCTCCATGTCAAGAAAGACAGACAGCACAAGCTGTTTGTGGACAAACGCTTCCCTGATATACATTTCCATGCGTACAAGCTGATCTGTCGTTGATCTGCCTTCTCTAAAGCCACATTGATATTGATCTAATTTCTTGTTAATTTCTAGATAATGTACCAGGCGACTGTTTACCATCTTTTCAAAAACTTTGCATAAGCAGCTCGTCAATGCTATAGGCCTATAACTATTTGCCAAAGAAGGGTCCTTACCCTGTTTCAAAATAGGAATTATGATGGCCTCTTTCCAAGCAGAGGGAATGCGGCCGGACGACCATATAGAATTGTAGAGACAAAGAAGGGTTTTTTGTGTTTCAGGCGGCAGGTGTTTAACCATTTCATATAGGATGCGGTCAGATCCGGGGGCAGATTGGTTGCAGCTGTTTAGTGCTGCCTGAAGCTCTGCCATGCAAAAGGGTCTATTGTATGCCTCGTATTTTGTGCTTTTCCTTTCTAATGGTTGTCTTTCTATTTGCCTTTTGTACCTTTGGAATGTTTCAGAGTAGTGCAACGAGCTGGATATCTGTTCGAAATGTGCGCCAAGAAAGTTCGCCTGATCTTCCATGCTGTCGCCTTGAGTATTCACTAAAGGCAGAGAGTAAGACTGTCGACCCTTTATTCTATTAACTCTATTCCAAACCTTTGTTTCATCAGTGTAGGAGTTAATGCCTGATATATACTTTCTCCAACTCTCTCTTCTAGCTTGTCGCCGCGTTCTTCGACCCTGGGATTTGGCCTGCTTGAAGTTGACTAGATTTTCTGCTGTCGGAGAATCCCGAAGTAAACCCCATGCCTTGTTTTGCTTCTTTCGCGCTTTTCGACACTCATCGTTCCACCATGGAAGACGGTGTTTTGTGGACAATCCACTTGTTACAGGGATACATTTGGAGGAGATGTCAAGGAGAAAAGCCGTAAAATATTCAACCGCAGCGTCTATGCTTAAAGCGCACATGTCGTCCCAGGATAAACAAGCAAGCTTTTTGAACGTTTCCCAGTCAGCCGAGTGAGTTCTCCAGCGAGGTAATTGTGGAAGGCATTCATTAGCCATAGGTGTGCTTAGAACTACAGGGAAATGATCACTCCCGTATGGGTTTTTAATAACTTTCCATTGAAAGTACGGTAGAAGAGTAGGCGATGCTATGCTAAGATCTATTGAAGAGTATGTTTTGTTTGCCATGTTATAATACGTGGGCTCCTTCCCATTCAAAAGACAAGCGCCTGAAGAAAAAAGGAACTGTTCAATCAAGCGACCTCTCGCGTCGCAGCGCGAGTCGCCCCATAGGTTGCTGTGCGCATTTAAATCTCCAAGCACAAGATATGGTTCAGGCAACTGATCTATTAGTGTTTGGAATTCTTGTTTGTGGAGCTGAAAATGCGGCGGTATATATAGGGAGCAAATGGTTATCAGCTTATTTAACAGTACAGCTCGAATGGCCACTGCCTCAAGGGGTGTTTGTAGCTGTAAGTGTTGACAGGCTATAGATTTGTCAGCTATGATGGCTACGCCACCGGATGATGCGAGGGCATCATCGCGATCCTTCCGAAAAATAACATACTGACGTAGGAAGTGTTTGTGTTTAGTTTTCAAATGAGTCTCTTGGACACATAGCACTTTAGGAGTTAGTTGATTAAGGAGTTCTTGGATATCATCGAGGTTGCAGAGTAGGCCTCTGATGTTCCACTGAATAATCAGTGTATCCATATTAAAATAAATGTTGTGCTATGTGTCAAAGAGAATGAACTTGGTTTAGCTTATGTTGCCCTTTTGGGGCCCTGTAATTGGAGTTTTATCTTTTTTGGAGCGATCGGCAAAATCGCGCCGCTCCTTAGGCGTCAACTGCGCCTTCTGACTCGGTGTTGTGTCCATAGCCTCTTGAGAGGCACTGGACAGCCGCTCTTGCGAGCGGTGTGTTTTCCGTGAAAGCCTTGTCTCAGAAGACAAGGCCTTGGAGCCCACCGTCCTGGTGGTTGGTGGGCTAGCCTTGACCTCGGAGCTGGGCTGACTGGTGCCAGCACTAGCGGAGGCCTCAACTGTGGACAAATTCGGGAGAGGTAGGGCAGCCTTCGCTGCTCCCACCGTGGGGGCGGGTGGCGTTGCCGCACGCTCGCTATGCGTGGCGCTGGCGTCCGCCAAGTGCCGCTGTGGTACTGCCCCCCGACGTACCACTTCGGCGAAAGATGTGCTCTGTGCAAATGTTGGTGAGATGCGCTGTCTTGCTTCTCTGAAAGTTATGTTTTCTTTTACCTTTATTGTAATTATTTCTTTTTCTTTCTTCCAGACTGCGCATGATCGTGAATATGCTGGGTGACCACCATTACAATTACTACAACGGGGCTCAGCCTTACAGTCATCTGCAGAGTGGTCATTGATGCCACATTTTGCACATGTTAGCCGCCCTCGGCAGCTCTGAGAAGCATGACCAAACCTCTGGCATTTAAAACATCGTCGAGGGTTTGGGATGTATGGTCGTACTCTGAGTTTGGTATATCCAGTTTCTAATGTCTCTGGTAGTGTGCTAGAGCCAAAGGTAATAATCAGGTGCTTAGTTGGCAGTTCCTTGTTGTCACGTCTAATTTTTATTCTTTGTACACTTATTACGTTTTCATCCTTCCATCCTTCCAGGAGTTCTTCATCGGTCAAGTCCATCAAGTCTATGTCAGAGATTACGCCTTTGGCTGTATTCATGGTTCGGTGTGCTGTCACACTGACAGGGATGTCTCCAAGTTGTACAAGGTTTATTAGCTTGTCGTGTTGTGCTTTGTCTTTAATTTCTAGTAACAGGTCCCCACTGGCCAGCTTGGTGATCTTATAGCCGCCTCCAATGGTCTCTGCGAGATGCTTCGCGACAACGAATGGTGAAATAGTTCTTGCTTTCTTGTCGGGTTTGTCACTGTGGACAACATGAAATTTAGGGAAAGTCTGAGTGCCTTTTAGAAAAAACTGAAACGTAGCATCGGTGCGCCCCCTTTTAGAGGGACGATCGGTTGAAAAAGGGTTGGAAGTTCCCATGAAATGTGTTGTGTATTCAGCGACGATGCCAGTCACCCACCACCGAGCCCAACAAGGGGACACGGCAGGGTATGCGGTGAAGCAAACCCTGCCATGCCAACTGTACATCGTCGCTATAACCACATATGTTATAACCAAGGTAGGTCATAGCACACCAGGTTAACCCTAGCCGCCAGGAAAGTTGGAAGTTATCAGAAGAAAAAGAGGACAGGAAAGACTAAAAGTGAGAGGGAAAGACGAAGGTGTGCGAAGAGAGAGACAGGAAAAGGCGACTGCCGATTTCCCCCGGGTGGGTCAGTCCGGGGGTGCCGTCTATGTGAAGCAGAGGCCAAAGGGGTGTGTTACCTCCGCCGGGGGGCCTTAAAGGTCCAAACACCCAGCATCGGCTCAACCCCCAGGATCCCCTTTTCCCCAGACACGGCTAAGCCACGCACTGCTACACGCGGGAGGGTCCAACCCCCATGTGCTCGGGTCCGTGGTGTCGCAACGCACCAAACGCCTGCTGACGCAGACGCCCCTGCGGGGAAGAGGTGGGATTATAGGTGACATGGATAAAAAGGCTAATACAAATGAGCGATAACCTTCAGGTTATCGCTTTCTTATTTTGGGTGGTTATTGGGATCTTGTCCCTCTTACCGCGCTCAAGAGAGCGCTTGTCCTTCGGTGTCAATGACACCGGGGTTTTCGCGTCGACCTCCATCGCTCTCTCTGAGGCGCTGGAGGATCGAGAGTTAGGCGCCGAGACACGTGTCTCGGGCCTTGGGGCTCGCTTGATCTTAGGTCCCTGCGGGGCTGGTGTCTGCAGGGCCGTCGAAGAGGGTGGAGCAGTACTGACTGCTTCCACCACGGGGGCGGGAGGAGTCACTGCGGCACCACTGCGCGTGGGCTCGGAGGACTCCGGAGGCCTCTGTGACGCTGCCCCCGCCTGCGTCACTTCGGCATAACTTCTTCGCGGAAGATACGAAAGCCGCTTTCGGGCTTCAAAGAACGAAATTTTTTCTTTTACAGTTAGAGCAATGACTTCTTTTTCTTTTTTCCAGCAAGGGCAGGACCGTGAATAAGCTGGGTGATCTCCCTTGCAGTTAACACAATGTGGGGAAGAAGTGCAATTCTCAGATTGGTGTTCGTTGGAGCTGCATTTAGCACAAGTTGTTTGTCCTCGACATGCATGTGAAGCATGTCCGAACCTTTGACACTTGAAACACCGTCTTGGGTTCGGGATATATGGTCTGACATTTACTTTCACGTACCCTGCATCCAGAGAGGTAGGCATTACGCTTGTACCAAATGTAAGTATGACATGTTTGGTGGGGATTTCTTGGTCGTTTCTACGGATTACTATTCTTTGCACCTTTGTCACATTTTGTTCCTGGAAACCTTCCAGCAGTTCCTCGTCGCTTAAACCAATAAAGTCTTCTTCAGATATTACTCCCCTGCTTGTGTTAAGTGTTCTGTGGGCTGAAACAGTCACTGTCGCCTCGCCAATACTGGTAAGTTCAGACAGCTTATCTGCTTGGTCTTTACTATTTAATTCTAGGAGGAGGTCCCCGCTAGACATTTTGGAGGCTTTGTATGTCTGTCCGATTTTATCTTTCAGGCATTTGGCGACCAGGAATGGAGAAAGCTTTCTAATAGGTGTATTACTTTCACTGTGAACTACATAGTATTTGGGGAAAGATGGGGCGTTGCTTCGAAAGGAGAATTGAAACGGTACTTCGGTGCGGCATCTTTTGAGACGCCGATCATGGACAACAGAGATTTGAGCTGCCATAGGAAAGTGTGTGTGTTCGGCAACAGCGCCGACCGCCCACCACGGAGCCCAACGAGGGGACGCGGCAGGGCTTGTGTCCAAGCCTGCACGACGCCAGCCGTACGCCGTCACTATAACCAAATATGGTGTACCCAAGGTAGGATATCCACACAAGGTTAACCCTTGCCGCCGTGGAGAAAGGAAGTAACTGGAAGAGAGAAGAAGACAGGAAAGGTAAAAAAGTGAGAGATATAGACGAAGGTTTGAGAAGAGAGAGATAGGAAGAGGCGACTACCGATTTCCCCCGGGTGGGTCAGTCCGGGGGTGCCGTCTACGTGAAGCAGAGGCCAAAGAGGTGTGTTGCCTCCGCCGGGGGGCCTTAAAGGTCCGATCACCCAGCATCGGCTCAACCTCCAGGATCCCCCTTTCCCCGGACACGGCTAAGCCGCGCACGGCTACACGCGGGAGGGGCCAACCCTCGTGTGCTCGGGTCCGTGGTGTCGCAACACACCAAACGCCTGCTTGCGCAGACGCCCCTGCGGGGTCAACTGAAAAGGCCGTGTTGGAACCAGGGATCCCACTATTAAGGACCTCTACCACCGCTGCCGAGCTAGCCACACTGAATGGATCCTGCACTGGGAGGGCCGTCAACTGTCGCTGAAGAAACTGGCTTACTACCTTCTGCCATCATCCTGTCTCCGTGATGATGGCTCTCGGAGGGCAACCCACCTTGTGTTTTTGCTGAAAAGAACACTTGCAGGTGGTTCCGCTTGCAATTCATGACACTTCGCGAAAGTTTTTCCAAGTTGTTTTCTTTCAGGAGCTTCACCGCTGCCGTCTTCAACCTTGAGGGCTTCCGATTTGTAGACTCGAAGTTCTTCGCTACATCAGCCATTGCCTTCTCTCCAAAAGACCTTGTCGGAAGGACCACGAAGCCACCATCCTTGTCCGCTTAGGGGAGGATCAGATTATTTTCGATGAAGTGTTCGACAACCCGGTTGAGTAATCATTCCATCAGGTTCCTAGAACTGCAACTAACTTTCTTTGACGAAGGGCATTTGTGCTGGATGTTTTCACCTAGGGGCAAGAAAGCTCTTTTACCATTTGGATCTGCACATTCTGTAAAAAGAGGGATTGCAATGAATTGTTTCCGCAATGCACTTGAAAGAAGCTGTCACCACGCCATTAAAAGTAGCTTTGACGCACAATCCCAACGTCTAGAAGCCGCAGGGTTCCCTCCGCCTCTTTTGAAAGCGGTGGCTGAATCGCTGCTTCAAAGGCTAAAGAAGGAACGCACGGAGCTGGTAGATGGTGGGGCTATTGAACGTAAGAAACTTGAAGTTATGCCGTATGTGCATAAAGTGAGCCACAGTATTAAGAAAGTTGCCGCCAAGCAGGGAGTAAGTGTTGTGTTCTCTGCCCCTTGTAAGCTTTCGGGTCTGTGTTCGCGCATTTCTCGAGGCAGGGAAAGGAACCATTTTTGCACAACGCAGCATGAAAACCGTTTCACGGCATGTGCAGCAGGGGTTGTTTATAAGTTCCCTCTCACGTGCGAAAGATTTTACATAGGCCAAACCGGTCGATGTATTAATGACCGCCTGCGTGAGCACCACTCCTCCCTGGGGTCAGATAACGGTGCAAACTTGCCTCGCCATTGCAATGAGTGTGGTTGTTATCCCTTGTTTAGCAATGTGACGATTCTTGGTAGGGGCAAGGGCAAAGAAGAGCGTGAAATCTTGGAAGCGTACTTCATCAGTTTATTAGGTGATGACTGCGTTAGTACAACCTCGGTGCGCTTACATGAAAAAGAATTTGAATATCTAAGTCGGTCCCGATAGAAACGGTGCTTGTCTTTTCATGCTATGTGATAAGTGATGATGCGGTTGCGCATGCTCTGCTGGCCTTGCTGGGACTATACCGATTCTAATAAACCTCAGTTGATAGTCCAGTCGTTGTGATGTGAACTTCTCTTCTTGTCCTTTGTGTTTTTGACTGGTTTTTTCGTTCAAGTATGTACCAACTGGCCCAGATTTCAACCCTTCTGCTAGGACGGCATTGTGTGGTAAGAGGCTCATTCGGTTCCTCAACACCCTCCAGCGCGCACACATAACGCCGAAAGCATTCTCAAAGCACCTACGAGCTCTTGAGAGCCTGTAGTTGTAAATCCGTTTTGCAGTGTTGGCCACTTGCATGCCAGGGTATGGCTTCATCAGATTTGTCTTGAGAGGGAAGGCGTCATTGGCCACAAAGACATAAGGGAGCACTGGGCCTCCATATGGAAGTGCACAAGGGGCGGGCAAATTCTGGTGTCCATTGTCTACAAACTTCCCCAGCTCTGACGCCGCGAATACACCACCATCACTTTCACGTCCGTAGCATCCTATATAAACAGAAGTGAACTTGTAACTGGCGTCACAGGACGCCATCAAGTTGACGCTAAAGCATTGCTTATAATTGAAGTACAAGGTACCAGAGTTCGGAGGCGCATCTAAGTGAATATGTTTGTCCTCAATTGCTCCCGCGCAGTTCGGAAAATTCCACTTCCAGCAAAATTCGTCGGCAATAGCCTTTATGCTTTGCTCATTTAGTGGTTTCAAAAATCTAGGCTGAAGAACGGTCCATAACGCCTGGCACACCTTCGGAACAAGTGTCGAAACTGTCGATTTTCCGACCCTGAAGCTGTAAGACAGAGACTGGTAGCTGTTTCCAGTGGCTAGGAACCTAAAAAAAGAGAAAGCATGTATGAAGGTCGAAAAAGCGGCAAGAAAGGCAAGTTTCACTATAAGTAAACAACACGGCCAAACCACTTAGCAAAAAGTGCTCTAGTGGCCACTGCAAATAGGAGTAGCGTGGGCCAAATTACTGCGAATATATGTACGCCGTGTGCAACACAAGCTGCTTAAAAATATTAAAATTACTAAAGCTGCTCATAGTGTTATAAGAATGCAATTATATATAATCTCTCTTATTATTAAAATAAGCCATGCGCTCGCGGTTCTTTTCATTTCACTGGCAGCCTTGCATTTTGTCTAGGTATCCTGCCTGAACTCCCCTGGCTGAACCTTTGCTGCTATCAGGCATCAACGTGCTTACCTTATAGTTATTGCAAGACGCTCCGCCGAGGAAATCGATGGCCGCAGATGCGTGCTCCGAACTTCTATGAGTGGTCTCACTAGGTTTTCAAGGAAGCGGAACTGCTGGGGCGACATGCGCATGAAGTTATGAAACACCAACTCGGAGCTTGGCGAAAAGGTTGTGAAAATCGTCGTCCACTGCCCTGTCGAGAAATACTTGCCGCACCCAAACCCTTCTGCGTCGCCTTCGGGCGATTGAATACATGACTACAAGTTTGTTTTGAGCGTGAATTTCTTCGAGCTCGGCCAGCGCTCGCATGTTGACAGGAGCCATATTGGACCGCTGGTGACGTCGATTCTGCAGCTCTAAATTTGATTGGCCTGTTGTAAAAGCCGTAATTTACCCAGCAGTAAATGTGAACAAAGGTGCCGGCTTAACTGCCGTAACGTTTTTTACAGCCGTTACGTTCGATATGCCGAAAGAGCTGTTACGCGCGTTACGACCGTAGTGTGAACATAGCATAAGACGGTATGCCTACGTGAATAATGCAAAACTGTGCCCCGTATTTAAATATAGACAGAGAGAGATTAAAGCAGCAGGTCGAAAACCAGACAGTTAACACCGCTGGAAACGGGATGTGCGCAGCGTACTCTTCTTTCTGCAAAACGATACGTGAACAGGATAATTTCACGTGGCTAAAGCCTGCTTATGTGATTGTATCACATGGGTCAATCGTATTTTCTGTGTGAAAAATCACACTCTGCAAGGTCTCATGGACCGTAACATTAACCTTAGATCGTTTAGTGAAGAAACAAAGCTTAATTTCTAAGCTCTTGGTGCGAAACAAAGCGAACATAACATAAAAAACGCAGTTCAGAGGGCAAATTTATACATATTATTGGCCTTTGTCCCCTTCGGGTAAACAAAATGCTGCACCTTTAATAAGCGCAGAACACAAATGCACAAGAAAACACCAGTATAATGCTAAAATATATCTGTTTTGTATATATCTTATGTTTTTAAATGCTGGCACTTGAAAAGACAAATAAATGGACAACGATTGTGTCTCACAAACGCGTTTTTAAATTTATTTAGGTGTCGCTACAAAAGATGACTGCAGAATTTCTAAAAGGCTGAATTTCAGGCCAGCTTCGACTTAATGCTCGTTAAAGTGCGCTCCAGACCACGCGAAACCGAAATTTTTCAGCGGCTGCGCTAGCTGCGCTCGCGCACGTGTTTGCGACGGACTTATCCCAAGCTGCGCAACGTGTCTGCGCATCCGCTGCTGGCCCGAGCCCCAGCAAAATGGGGGACGGTGTCGTCTGCTTGGGAATCCTGGAGTCGGGTGAAAGAAAAAAGCTCATTCTCCCAATCAGTGCTTACAGTGAGCTTGAGGCAGCATTGAAAAAATTCACTGCTGTAGGCAACACGCTGGTGAGTTTCGCATTTATGTGACTTCTTACGAGGTCTAGGTTCTTATCATAACCAAAGATACTGGCTCAGCTTTCTCCTCATACCAGATAGTTTATTCCCGATTTTCTGGCTCGCTAACTATTTTGCTTAGGAGAACAGGGTAAGCAACATTTCTGGATAAACAAAGAACCGTGCGTAATGTGATATACTTAGTTTGAAATGAAGAGGATTGCATTTTTTCTGAAGTACGGAACCGTATTGATTATTTTTGCACTTATAAAGCTTGGGATGAGTGCGACGCCAGTGTTTTTTTTTTCCCGGCCTGTTCGTGTCTCTTCTATCGAGCTATTCTTACAGGCGCAAAGTATTATATTTGCAGTTTCCCTAAAAAATAGTAGGCAAGCGTTGTGCCCTGTTCTGACTTTAAGTAGGGACCTTGTGGCATAGTCAGAAGAGGAGGGAAATGGGACTTGGGCATGCGCTCGCAAAACTGTATTTATTTTAATTTTTTTATTTAGTATGCGACTTGCCTCTCCCACGTCTTCGGTCAAGTGCTCATCTCCCACCCGTTTTTCCGAAAAAAAAAGGGAAGAAAGCGGTTGTACAATGGGAGCAATGCATGTGTATTGACATGTTGTTTTTGGAGACTTCCCTTAAAAGCATTAAATGTGTCTGTCTTTTCCAGATCCAGATACATGCTGCTGACTTGATGACTTTGTAGACCTTGAAGAAGAAACAAGTGCCCGACAAGGCCAAACTGAAAGTCACCAGGAAAGTGGTTATTCCTACTGATGTGAGCACTTCCCACCAATTCATGACTTGTGCAATCATGGCCTGCTTTATATCGTGAGGTTGTCTTGGCACAGTGAAATTTAAGAAACATACATGCATTACAGCTCCACATAATAATCCGTATGATTCTATTGTCTGTGCCAGTGTTGGGCACATTTCATAGTTAAACACTTAGTATTGCTGTGTTTTTATTGCAGGATACAAGCTCTCTCGACACCTCTTTCGGCCTGCCAAGTGGCTCTAGTAAGTGGTAAGTGGCCGAGCCGACTCTTATGCCATTATTGCTTCCTGTGCTGCGTCAAAAACAGCATATTCTGTTCATCAACCTGCCTGTTTTTTATTAAAACTTATATGCTTTATTTTGTCATTGTCAAATTAGGCACCTCATGTTTCCAGTATCCTACACATTCTCCGCTCACGCACCACCGAGCTTTCAATGATTGCTTCAAAAATAGAGCGAGAAAAGGAGCCATAATATAGCGGCTTCTCCCTAAACAATGTTAGTGTATTCATAGAATCTATCCTGCTTTTTAAGTGTATTCCAGTAAACCATTGTACTGCGAAATTGGCGCGACAGTAGTTATCAAATGCTTGGCAGATTTACAGCTCAAGCCCTTTAGCGTAAGATCCAAGGACTCGTATATTTCATTTCATTTCATTTCATTTATTTTCACCTTAAAGGCCCGGAGGCATTACATAAGGGAGGGCTTTAATCCTTGTAACAATGTTAGAAGAAATGTACAGAACAGTAAGGAAACAACAATAAACAAATACAAGCCAGGAACAATTGTGAAAAAAAAAGGAACATCGTGTTAGAGTAAGGGTCGGTGGGATCAGTAATTAAGCAGTGTGGTTATTTAACATTTCGCGGAACGTTTTACGGTCAGTACATGACACGATATCTTCTGGGAGATGGTTCCAATGGGTTATAGCGTCGGGAAAGAATGAAGTGTTCATGGCAGACGATCGGGTATTAATGTTTGCTATGGGACGACTGTGGCTTAAGCGAGAGGATGTACGTAATGGTGGATTTAACAGGGAATGCCTGGAGTGTGGATGATAATAAAAGGTGTGAAGCAAGCAGAGACGAGAGATGATCCGGCGGGAAGCAAGTGATGGTAGTTTAAGTGTACGTTTTAGTGAGGTTATGCTGGTATCACGAGAGTAATTGGAAGTTATAAACCGAGTAGCGCGATTTTGTATTGCTTCTATGTCATAGGCTAGATATGATTGGGAAGGGTGCCAGATAGATGACGCATATTCTAACTGAGGACGTACGAATGTTAGATATGCTAGCTTTTTTATTTCTGGTGATGCGGCTTTCAGGCTGCGTTTTAAATATCCAAGGGTGCGTGAAGCATTAGAACAGATGATGTCAACATGAGTTGCCCATGATAGTGTCGATGTCATGTGAACGCCGAGATATTTGTAAGACGGGGCATGATTGATAGGAGCTGAATTTATTGTGTAGGTGTGACTGGTTAAGCTGTGGTTGCGGGTGAATGACAGAGCTTTGCATTTAGCAAGGTTAAGTGGCATGTACCATTTCTCGCACCATACCGCGATAGAATCGAGATCCTGTTGTAGTGCGGCGATTTCATTCGAGCTTTTGATTGGGGAATATAGGACACAGTCATCCGCGAAAAGACGCAATTTATTCTTAACGTTAGCAGGTAAGTCATTGATGTAGATGAGGAATAGTAGAGGCGATAAACCAGCACCCTGTGGCACACCCGATGTTACGCTGCTAAGGGATGAATTATGGTTATTTGCAGAGGTAAACTGTGTGCGCCCTTTTAAAAAGTGTTCAAGCCAGGTAAGCAAGCTATTTGAGATTCCGATAGATGCGAGTTTTTGAAGTAGGTGATTGTGGGAAACGCGGTCGAATGCTTTTGAAAAATCCAAGAAAATGGCATCGATCTGCAAATGAAGGTCCATGAAATGTAGAATGTCATGGGTGAACTCGGCGAGTTGGGTCTCGCATGAAAATAGTTTTCTGAAGCCGTGCTGGTGAGGGTAAAAGAAGTTAATAGATTCCAGGTGAGACATTAGGCTGGATGAGATTATATGTTCTAGAAGTTTAGAAGGAATGCTGGTCAGAGAAATTGGGCGATAATTTATAGCACGCGAGCGGTCGCCACTCTTGAAGATTGGTACGACATGGGCTTTCTTCCAGTCGCCGGGCAAGCTTTCAGTCTTTAAGGATTGTGTAAATATTAGATGTAGTACCTGGCTAGAAATGTTACTGGTGTTAACTAGTATTTTGGCGTTGATTCCATCACACCCAGCTGAGGTGGTTAGTTTGAGTGAATTAATGAGGCTACATATGCCATCAGGGTTGATCTTGATGTCTGACATTAATTTTACTGGGAGTGGTGGTATTGGTTCAATGGGAGTGTCATTAGTGATGGAGAAAACTGAGGTAAAGTAGTCGTTAAGAGCTGACGCGCATTTCTCAGAATTAATGAGATTACCATCCGGATCTGTTAGTTCAATCTGTCTAGAATGTGTCTTTACTGAAAGTAAGCGCCAGAATTTGTTGGGGTTTGATCGTAGAATCGTCAGAAGGTCATGATTAAAAAAGTTATCTTTGGCTATCGTCAGCTCCTGAATATATTGGTTAGCGCACAGTTCGTATTTTCCCCATGTTTCTGAGTTATTTGTAAGTTTGGCTTTTCGGTAAAGCCTTTTCTTTTTAGCAAGGAGAGCTTTCAGTCGTTTATTAAACCATTCATTGTTAGAGTCAGATTTCACGAGCACTGTTGGTATGTATCTAGCTTCCAGGTTGAGCAATACATTCTTATAAAGTTCCCAGTTGCTATCAACAGTTCTTGATAAGTAAGACTGCTGAAAATCATTTAAAAAATTTTGGAGTTCGTTATTTATGGCGTATTTATGGCGTATATATTGGCATAGACCAGCTAGTATGGTTCATTGCAGCCCAAATCTGCTCTAATACTGTGGAGAAATTTCTTTCCCTAGAATTTTATGTAGTCAAGTTATTCTTGGTATGACAGTATTTTTTTAATGTGCGCAGACCTTCCAGAGGTGGTGCACCATTCAATATGACTGACACAATAAGCAATAAGAACAATGCAAATCATGCATAATAGAAGTGCAGTGCTAGTGAAAAGTGATCTGGAATATTATCAAGCTATTCATCTTTGAATTTAAATATTTTAATGCCATCATGTTGATTAAGATAGCCTGTATATGCTCCCATTATTAATAGCAAAAAAGAAAGAGATGCACTTTCATTCGTAGGATAGTTCATTTTACTATCCGCCATTTCTGTTGTATTAGGATGTGCTGAACGTTCTCTACCGGTGGTTGCTAAATAATAAAGAACTCAATGAATTTCAGACGTTTTGCTGTTCCCTTGTAGACCTGTCATAATGTGACGAAAAAGTGATTGAACTATCACTTTTTTCATCTCTCCTGGCGAGCACGAGGTGGTTACCATACTTTGCACAACAAGCAAGACTATTTGGAATTTAAACTTCCTCACTTTCATCCCTAAGAAAGGGTACTACAAAGTGGAACGCCCATTAGTAAGTTACTTCGGCGCTTTGTCAACAAGCTCTTTCAAGAATGCTATAAGAGTGCATTGTATGCATTGGTTTCATGTTACAATTGATTTTTTTTTTTGCGACCTTCTTACCTTGACTGTATGACATGGGCATTGTTTGATGTCGTAATAAAAACTGCCTACACTCTAAAAACAATTGCACCCTTTGGGGTGTATATTTGTCCCACAACAATAATCGTCATCTGTCTTGCCCGCGTTTCCTTTCTTTAACGCTGCGAGCCCGGTACTTCGCAGTCACGAATGGCATTCGCGTTATCAGTTTGACGCAGCATTCTCGACAGGAAAGTAGCGAGCGCCGAGTTTTGAAGAAAGGAAACGCAAGCAAGGCAGATGACGATTATTGTTGTGGGACAAATATACACCCCAAAGGGTGCAAACTGTTTTAGAGTGTGGAAAACATAATGCGAAATAACAATATTTGATTTCCTTGAAATCCACGTAGGATTTCCACGTGTGATTTCCTTGAAATATTGTCACGTAGGTCACGGTGAGCTACCTGGCACGCAGGCAGACAGAAAGGAACACTGCGTCGAGGTTAGATGTAAAAAGAGTTTAATGGGCGAACTTGTGCCCGAAATCAACTGAACAACGCGGTGACGGCGAAAGCAGCAAGCGCGTCTGGGGCGCTCGTCGGACTGAGCCAGCGCAGGCGGTGGTCCCGCATTTATACGTTTCGCGTGCGTGATCGAAACGCGTCAAGCGACGCCGCCTGCGGCGCAGCGACGCCGGTCGCGTCGCAGCGACGCGAGCTGCGTACCTCGCGTCGCTAGAAGCTGAAATAAACGCACGTTGCATTACCCCCCCCCCCCCGTGAAAAAGCATCGCCCCAATGCTCAAGAAAACAAGAAACCTGTAAGCATGCAATCAACCAAGGATAACGAAAAAAAAAAGAATGTCTGTTAGTCCGCTAACGTTCAAAAAACTTCTTGAGGCGCGCGACGTGCACCATCTCAGGTCGTGCGCGACGTCGCTGTGACTGCGTCACTCCATCGGGCACAACCTCGTACACCAGCGGTCCAAGTCGTCGAGTTATCTTGTAGGGCCCGAAGTAACGGCGCAGGAGCTTCTCACTAAGGCCGCGGCGACGAATCGGTGTCCACACCATAACGCGGTCACCAAGTGCGTACTCTTGGTCTCGTCGTCGTAGGTTGTAGAGTCGGGCGTCGACGTTTTGCTGCTCTTTAATACGCATTCGGGCTAGCTGACGAGCTTCCTCGGCACGTTGAAGGAAGCCGGCAACGTCTGCATGGATGCTGTCGTCTTCAACGTGAGGCAACATCGCATCAAGCATCGTGGCGACTTGGCGACCGAAGACAAGCTCGAATGGCGTCATCTGCGTTGTCTCCTGTGGCGCGGTGTTGTAGGCAAACGTCACGTACGGAAGGATTTCGTCCCAAGTCTTGTGCCCGGCGTCCACATACATGGCGAGCATGTCGGCGAGTGTTTTATTTAAACGCTCCGTAAGGCCGTTTGTCTGCGGGTGGTGCGCTGTAGTGCGCCGATGGCTTGTGTGGCTCAAGTGCAGAATCTGTTGCGTAAGTTCAGCTGTGAATGCCGTACCTCTGTCTGTAATAAGGACCTCGGGTGCACCATGACGGAGAACGATGTTCTTTAAGAAGAATCTGCCGACATCGATTGCATTTCCCGATGCTAACGCCGCTGTCTCGGCATAGCGCGTCAGATAGTCCGTTGCTACCACTATCCACCTGTTCCCGCAAGTAGACGTCGGGAAGGGGCCAAGCAGATCCATGCCTATCTGCTGGAATGGTTTCCATGGTGGCTCGATTGGTTGCAGGAGGCCGGCTGGCCTTGTAGGCGGTGTTTTCCGACGTTGGCAATCTCGGCAGGTTTTCACGTAGCGTGCGACGTCTGCGTTCAGGGCCGGCCAGTAGTATTTCTCTTGAATTCTTCTGAGAGTTCGAGTGAATCCCAGATGCCCCGCTGTCGGCTCATCGTGAGACGCTTCTAAAATCTCTTGCCTTAGCTTGACTGGCACGACGAGTAGATATGCCGCTTTGTACGGCGTGAAGTTCTTTTTCACAAGCACATTGTCGCGCAGGCATAGCGATGAAAGCGCGCGTCTGAATGCCTTTGGCACTGAATCGGTCTTCCCTTCGAGATATTGAACCACACAGCGTAGATCAGGATCGGCACGTTGATCTTGTGCGAAGGTGTTAGAGCTTATGGGCCCAAGGAAGGCATCGTCGTCATCGTCAGAGGTCGGGGCGGATTCAACAGGGGCTCTCGAAAGGCAGTCGGCGTCTGTGTGCTTTCGGCCTGACTTATACACGACGGTGACGTCGAACTCCTGTAGTCGCAGGCTCCAACGAGCGAGGCGACCTGACGGGTCCTTCAGGTTAGCGAGCCAGCACAGAGCGTGGTGGTCACTGACGACCTTGAAGTGCTTCCCGTAAAGGTACGGCCGAAATTTTGTGACCGCCCAGATGACAGCGAGGCATTCCTTTTCGGTAGTCGAATAGTTCAATTCGGCTTTCGACAGTGATCTGCTCGCGTAGGCGATGGCTCGCTCCAGGCCGTTCTTCTTATGAATCAACACAGCACCGAGTCCTATGCCGCTTGCATCCGTGTGGATCTCGGTGTCAGCGCTCTCGTCGAAATGGCCGAGTACGGGCGGTGACTGCAAGCGTCGTTGAAGTTCGCGAAAAGCGTCTTCTTGGGGCTTCTTCCATGTGAACTGCGCGTCGGCTTTCGTAAGGCGAGTGAGAGGCTCTGCGATTCGAGAGAAATCTCGGACAAAACGCCTGTAATACGCACAGAGCCCCAAAAATCTGCGGACAGCTTTCTTTTCACTAGGTATCGGGAAACTTTCGATGGCTGCCGTCTTTTTGGGGTCCGGACGCACGCCTTCGCGATTAACTACGTGACCGAGGAACAGGAGCTCTTCGTAGGCGAAACGGCATTTCTCTGGTTTCAGAGTGAGTCCCGACACCCTAATTGCCTCTAGCACGGTCTCCAGCCTATTAAGGTGCTCGTCGAAGGTGGATGCGAAAACGACTACGTCATCGAGATATACGAGGCATATCTGCCATTTCAGCCCAGACAACACGGTGTCCATGACACGCTGAAATGTCGCCGGCGCTGAGCATAGTCCGAATGGCATGACTTTAAATTCGTAAAGACCGTCCGGCGTGATGAAGGCAGTCTTCTCACGGTCCCTTTCATCGATCTCAATCTGCCAGTAGCCGCTGCGGAGGTCCATCGACGAAAAATACTTGGCACCGCACAGTCGATCTAACGTGTCGTCGATTCTCGGAAGCGGGTAGACGTCCTTTTTTGTGATGCTGTTGAGACGCCTATAATCGACGCAAAATCGTAGGGTACCGTCTTTCTTCCTTACAAGCACCACCGGTGAAGACCACGGGCTCTTGGACGGCTGAATGACGTCGTCGCGAAGCATTTCTTCAACTTCTGTCTTGATTGTTTCACGTTCTCGCGCTGATACGCGGTAGGGACTTCGGCGGACGGGACGAGTCGATTCATCAGTTATAATGCGATGCTTCGCTATGTGCGTTTGCCGGATCCTCGACGACTTAGAAAAACATTCGGAATATCGCAGAAGAAGGCGACGTAGCTTTTCTTGCTTTTGTTGAGGCAGGGAGGCATTAATGTCGAAGTTCACCTCATCAGCCACCGTCGACGACGCCTCATGGGACGACTCGGAGAGCGCTAATGCGTCGCTTATTTCGGCGAACTCTTCCAAGAAAGCGACCGTCGTACCCCTGTTGAGGTGCTTGTGTTCTGTGCTGAAATTGGTTATTAGCACAGCCGCTCTGCCTTCACGCAGGTGGACGACACCGCGTGCGACGCAAATTTGGCGATCCAGAAGCAGCTGCAAGTTCGCTTCGACAATCGCATCGCCGCTTGAGGACGCGTCTGTTTCGACGAGTGCGATGACGCCAGCATTTGGCGGGAGGCTCACTTGATCGTCGAGGATGGTGAACGCGGCGCGATGATGATTGCTTTGCATTCTTTCTGACCGTTTTGTCGTCAGTGTTATGGTTTTCGTCTGCAGGTCGATCACCGCACCGTTTTCGTTCAGGAAGTCCATCCCGAGGATTACGTCGCGAGAGCAGTGCTGTAGGATGAAGTTCACAGGGTAGGTGTGACCGTGAACAGCCACTCGCGCAGTGCATCGTCCCGTCGGGGTTATGAGGTGGCCTCCTGCTGTGCGTATTTGAGGACCTTCCCATGCGGTTTTGACTTTCTTGAGTTGTGACAAAAATCGTCCACTAACGACGGAGTAGTCAGACCCGGTGTCGACGAGTGCAACCACTGAATGTCCATCTAGGGTAACTTGTAAGTCGGCACTTGGTGTTCGCGTTCGATGTCGATCGGTCACCGACTGTGCGGTCTGTCGCTTCGCACGGTCGCGGCTGCGTCGGGTGGAAGCCTCGTGGCAAGGTGCTGTTGTGGCCTTCAGCCGCGTCATCGAATTTGTGGTGTCGGGTTGCGGCTTCGTGTTTTGTGGCGTCGGTGCGTCGGGTCGCGTCTTGTTGTCGGAATGCAACGAGGCGTCGGAATGCGTCGAGGCGGCGGAATGCGTCGTGGTTGTAGGAGGGTTTTTCGGTCTTCGCTCGAGAGCGGCGTCACCTCCTGACGACGCTGGCTTTAGTTTCCCCTACGAGGGCTCAGTGACCTCTCCCTCGCGTGCCCTGGGTACGGCGAAGACGAACGGCGTGGGTAGGGTGACGGGGTCCTGAAACGACGTGGGACGGCATCTTCGGTCGCTCGAAGATAGGCTTCAATTTCTCGAGGCCGTTGGCCAGGAAGAGGTCGTGGGGCGTCGATGTTGTACCCGCGGAGGCACATCTGACGGTAGGGGAATTCTCGAATGAGGTGGCCGGCTTCACCACAGTGAAAACAAAGCGGTCGTCGATCTGGGGTTCTCCAGATGTCAGTCTTCCTCGTGGTGGTTTGCCGAAACGTGTTTGAGCGGACGGCCTGCTGCGGACGCGGCGGTGGCGGGTAGGCTTGGCTGCGTTGAGGTGGCGCGTACGTATCCCGTCGCCAGCTGGTCGGCCTCACTTGGCTTTGCAGAGCGGCGGCGTAAGTTGAAACGCGTGGCTCCTGGCAAGGTGGCGATATGGTTGGCGCCGTTTCGGCAGGATCGAGTGTGCCCAGCGCTTGTTGTACCTCGTCCCTTACAACGTCGGCGAGCGAGGATATTTGTGGTTGCGGACCCGGTAGCAACTTGCGCAGCTCGTCGCGCACGATGGCACGGATCGTATCTCGAAGGGCCACTGCGGAGGTACTTCGGGAGTCGTCGCAGTCTGACGGAGGAGTGCGTAAGTTGCGGTCGTATTGCTTTGCGCGCAGCTCGAGCGTCTTCTCGATAGTGGCCGCTTCGCTAATCCATTCGGCGACGGTCCTCGGCGGGTTGCGAATGAGAGCAACGAAAAGTTGCTCCTTGACGGCCCTCATAAGGTACTGAAGCTTCTTGTCTTCAGTCATGTTGGCATCCGCGTGGCGGAAGAGCTTTTGCATTTCTTCCGCAAAGACGGTTACGGACTCGTTTGGATGCTGCTGGCGAGTTTGAAGCAAGGCCTCAGCTCGTTCTTTGCGCAGAATACTTGCGAAAGTTGCAGATAAGTGCCTCTTGAAAGCCTCCCACGTTGTCAGGGACAGCTCCTGGTTCTCGTACCAGGTTCTAGCAGAGTCTTCGAGAGAGAAGAAGACGTTCCGAAGTTTGTCTTCATCAGACCACTTGTTGAAGGTTGCAACTCGTTCGTAACGTTCCAGCCAATCTTGTACATCTTCACAAGTGGAGCCGCTAAAAAGCGGAGGTACTCGCGGCTGCTGGACGACGAGCGGCGCAGGTGTAGTGGCGGCTTGCATTGGTGACGTCGAGCAGTGGTTCACACGGCGACCAGGGGCAGGTAGTGGTCCCAATTCAGCCGGCAGTCCTTGAAGTCGGCGGCTGCTCCGGGTTTCTTCCTTCTTGTCTTCTCTGGAGCTGTCTTCCGCGTCGCCAGCTCCAGATGCACTTGGGCTGGTGTCACGGCTTTGAGGGGGTGTCCGGGGCATAAGCACCTCCACCAAAATGTCACGTAGGTCACGGTGAGCTACCTGGCACGCAGGCAGACAGAAAGGAACACTGCGTCGAGGTTAGATGTAAAAAGAGTTTAATGGGCGAACTTGTGCCCGAAATCAACTGAACAACGCGGTGACGGCGAAAGCAGCAAGCGCGTCTGGGGCGCTCGTCGGACTGAGCCAGCGCAGGCGGTCATAGAGAAAGGAATTGAACAAGAGCGGACACTCGGCGAAAATTGGAAACAGGAAACACGTCACGCTATACTTTTAACATCGACGAATTGGGGTCGCGAGCATCGAGAAAAAGAAGAATGTGAAATGACATTAACAGAAATTGTTTAATTTATTTTATTCTTTCCCGGAAAAATTAAAAATATCTGCGTATAAATTAAGTTAAACTTTGCGGCTTACTTCCGTTGCCTAGCGACAGGCGAACCGGCGAATGACGAGGCAGATGTTTGCGTCATTCGTCAGACACACCGCCGAAGCGAGAGCGACCGGCCGTGTATCTGAGCGTTGGACTGTTTGCTCACCCGTGTGACTGTTTTTCTGTTTTGGGATTTAGCCTGGTTTCATGGGCACCCGGCGAATTCTAGCGTTCGTTCGGAACTGCGACATGACGAAATTGCACTATTGGACAACGGCAAGGTGAGAAACTTTCTTTGACAGTCTGCGACGCATTTCGAGCAATTAGGCTTATCTGGCACCTAGTCTAGACTTGTGATGCAGTTAACGAAAAACAGCGTGGCCGTCGTGGAGCAGTTAATTTTAATTAAAGAATCGTACTGGGAGATGTTTGCGACGCTTCCTGTAAGCCTTAACTAATTTTAACTAATTTCAGTAGTTTTTGGGCACGCTAGTCGCACAGGGTGCTGTTACGCAGTTTCGCGTGTACTGAATGTGACAAGTTTCGGCCATATTGGCGCTTTCGCTGACCCCCAACATTATTGTGACTAAATTGGTTACTTTTTGGGGTACTTTTCAAGCGCAGTGGGTGCGCCTGGCGCTGCGACGCAGTTAGCGAAAAGCAGCTCTGCCGTGGTGCGCGGTTTCGCGCTTTAATGCACTGACAAGTTCATGGCGCTTTTCTTTCTCTGACGCCCAACATTGTTGAAAATTATTTTGAGGCCCGCTCGCCGCGCCTGTCGTGACGCAGCAAAAAGCAGCTCGGCCTTCGCGCTTTAATGCATCTAGCAAGATAAATTTGCGGCCCTTCCTCTGGCGCCCAACGTTACTGTAACTTATGTTTTGTTAAATTAAAAATGTTAAAGCTAATTGCCTTTGTTCGTAATCTCGTCCGTTCGCCGCTTTCGCGCATGTCGCCTCTTCAAGCGCTTTACATCAATGACACATGCTTGTCATTTACGTTTCTCAACAGATGTCCTCCTGTAGTGGCTCGTACGGCAGTTACTGTTGTGTACAGTGGTGCCAAAACAATGGAAGAACGAGAAAGAAACCCGGCACCAGTTTTTTTCGTATCCCACAGGACAGCAGGTTTGTTGTGTTGCAATTTAGCAGCGCACTGTTTCTGCTGCTTTAATGAAAATATCCAGCAATGTCGCCCGATTATAACATTTATTTAGCTGAAGTAATCCAGTGAGGGGCATAATGTGTACGCTCTGGAATCAGTTTGGGATTCTTAAAAAATCATGAGCATTTACACATTGCAGCAAATGCATCTTTTTTTTTGTGGTATAAGCGTACCATTGTACCTGTAACTTAAGTGTTGTGTACCTCTTTGTGAGTATCTTGTTATAGAAAATTTGCAAAATGAAACATTCTATCGCATTAAGTGGAACATTCTAGAGGCCCCTACAGCTGTTCGGCAATTTCAAAACTAGTGTACAATTTTTTATTTATAACTAATGTAGCGCATTTGAAATTCCTGATTTGTCAAGCATGTACGCACTCATGCAATAAAATGCTTGATGCTTATTGTTTGTGCCATACAACATGCTCTTTTAAAACGTGCGCAGGTCGACGGCATGGGTGGCATATTCCCGCAGAGCCGACCTTATGGAAAAGCCGGCAGGTGTGTTGTACAAGTCATACAGGATATGCAGCGACCATTTCACTGCAAAAGATTTCCTGGACCCAGGTCGCACGCGACTCATTAGAACAGCTGTACCTACAGTTTCCTCAGGTACGCAATAGAGCAAAGTTGCAAGTGTCAGCACTGTCTTGGTGCACTTTGCTGTAGCTCATGTACGTCTCTGTGTCTTCATAGAATTGCTAGTGGTAAGAGTTTTGTGGCAATTATTTCGACCTGAACCAACCTCAGGTGAACATTTTTTTCTATTTAGCTTTTGCAGATGCTGCCGATGTGCCATCTGTTGGAGGTTTCGCTGTTGCATCACATCAAAACACCGTTCCAGAGGACCATCTGGAAAAGTCTATAGGCATCAGCACTATGTTTGAAGACCCTGCATTGCAAGGTACTTGTAGTGTCCTGTGTTTGCGACTAACACTCAGTGTTGCCAATGAATGTAGGCTGCAGCCGTCCTGCAAGTGAGGAACAAGCTGGTGAGGACGTCCTACATAAGACATGCGAGCAAGGCTCCCTCATGACGGCAAGCCATGCTGCTAAAGGTGAGTTTGGTGTATCAAGTTAAACTTAACAAAGTGGCAATGATGGGTATTTTTCCAGCAAGCCTACAACAGATGTCTGGCTGCAACACCCCTGTGAGCGAGCTAGGTGCAACGACCTCCCAGGTGGATATGTTTGGCAGCAGTTCTACCGAGGATGAGCGTTGTGCTGTTGATGGTAACTATCATACATTTTATAGAGCAGACGCATAGTTCTTTTAACAACATTATTGTTTCAAACCAGGGTGTGTTGAATTTGATTTTTAACTGAATCTGAAAAAGGTTAACCTGGCGATATAGATAAGGCATTTCTCTTTAGAGACTTTTTATGGACTAGTCAATATTTAATTGTTTTTCAGAAATCTCTCTCGACGTCTGTTATACTTTCTGCCTGGAAAACAGCTAAAGTTATTCCGCTATTCAAATATGGTAGTAAGCAGTCCTTACTAAACTACAGACCCATCGTTATAACGTGTCATTCTTGTGAAATACTTCAATGTGTAATTTGCGAACATATTGAATTCTTGGAGTGTAATGGTTTATCTGGTGCTCAGCACGGTTTGGATTTATCACTGCAACCCAGCTTATTGAATTCACTACCGTCGCACAGGCCCCATCAGGCCCTCTATGCAGGTGATCGAATTGATGCAATATTTATTGATATTTCAAAAGCTTTCGACACTGTGTTGCACTCTGAATTGTTCAAGAAGCTCACTGTTATTCTTAACAACAAAGTGTTTAACTGGATTTCTTTTTTATCCAATCGGTCTCAGTACGTACTATGACGTACTCTTTAGGTCTTCTCAATCCTCCACATGCAGTGTAACGTCTAGTGTGCCTCAAGGTTCAATATTGGGTGCGTTTCTATTTTTGATCTTAATAAATGATCTAACAAGTAATGTTCCTCTTAGAATCTGCATTAGGCAGATGATTGTGTATTGTACCATACGATTAAAACTCGTCACGATCACATCATCCATAACGACTCGTTTGCATCACTTCAATCATGGTGTGACTTGGCAGATGCAAATCAACTTCCAGAAAGTTGTACCTATGTCATTTACCAAACATTTTCCGCCTTCTCCACTTACCTATTCGTATAACGACTACCCTCTAGGAGATGCTTCACATCGAACTCGTGCAACCTAGTGCTTAGGCTGCTTGCAACGCATATTACGTTCATCCCCACTTAGCACACGACTCCTCACTTATAAAACGATGGTTCGTCCAATACTGAAGTGTGGCTCTGGCGTTTGGAATGCACACAAAATATCTATCAAAAAAAGTGCATCTGACAAGAAAGCTGTGGGCTTCGTTTATCGTTTTGACAGGTATTTTTTGCCCATTTCCCATCTTAGTTTTCAACTTGCCAGTCTCTCTTCTCGTCGTCACTTTGAATCTTTCAGGTTTCTTTATACTCTTACTCCCCACAATTCTCCATTCTCCTTACTTGGCAAGTAAGGGAAATCTAGACCCAATATCACCAGACATCACCATGAGTTGAATACGTCCACTTGTCACCATCATACCGAAGCGTTTAGTCTCCCTGTCCCTTCTGAGATTGCGGAGTGCGCTGCCTGGTTACGCAAGATCTTTACCACTCAATGAATTTCTATTGTATATTAGTCATGATGTTCTGTGCTCTTTATGCTATTCTATGTATTGTATTTCCCCACTCCTGCGATAGCCCTTCTGGGCTGCAGTATATCGAAATAAGTGAAATTAATAAATAAGTCCTTAGTCGACCATAACCTTTGAATAACCATTACATACGAGGTAACTGGAAGGTCAAGGTGCGATATTTAAGAGTACTGTTCAGATTGGAGCACGCTCATAAAGTGCACAATCTTTTAGGATGATTCTTCTTGTGACATATATTTTCCATATATGTGTACTATGATTGTATCATTGTTAAATTGTGTGGTGGACACTGGCACTTCTCATATCAGAAATTGAAGCTTTTATGAATGCTTGTCTGCAGAAGCATGAGCTTTGTAAATGCGTAGAGTGATATCTCTAACAAACTCTGTAAACACATGACGTACAACTTATAAACTATGCAATATTTATTTTGTTTAAAGAGCACAGTGGTATTAACTGTTGATGCTTAGCATTTGGTTAGGTCTTGCTGTGCAAGTTAGGAAATAATTGTCAACGCACAAGCTACCGTTGCTTTGTACTTTCAACTATATTGGCAGTAAGTGAGGGAGGTAATGCAAAATTGTGCCAGGCAAGTTCTTGTTAGCGTTGTAGCTCAAAGGATGCTTGGGATGCATAAGCTGTTTGGGTAATATCTTGTTCTGTGTTTTTGTGCAGATGCCATTTCCGAGGTGTCCCCAAGCGCCAACATTTTCGATTCAGCTGAAAGACCAGTAGGAAACTATCCCGGTAAGTGTTTGGTTCATTTAACGCTAGCCAAAGGCTTTGTGGATTTTCTTCAAGATGGGGGGTGTTCTTGTAATAGTGGTTCATTTTAATAATGGAAAAGTTGAGCAGCCGAAGGAAACTCATATTGTTTGATTTTTGTACTATTTACTCGAACTCCTTCATGAGTATATGCGAGAAAGGCTCCCTCATGGCTTTGACACAAAGCAATTTAGATCTACTTTTAATTGTGTTCATGGAGGCTCTGTGTAGGAATTGTACCTGCGAACAATGGTTATATTTGGTTGAATGTATCGTACTGTTTTACAGTTTCATAATGAGCTGTTCAGTATGAAGTAACCAGTAAATTAGTGTTGTATCAAGAAATTGTCGAATTGTTGTACACGTAGCTTTATTTATGCGTGCATATTTTTTGTATCTTACAGTTGCTTGGAAGAGCGCAGTGAGGAGCTCTCCGTCAACAAAATTTAGGGCGACCGTCCGGCGACTGCAGTCCAAGCTAGCAAGATGCCAGCGGACCATCAAACGGTTGCAGAAGAAGCAGAGCAAGCTACCGCCATCCATTTCGAAGGCACTGGGCATTATTCGTCCATCAGTGACAGAGGAGGTTTTTAAGCTTTTGTGCACACACCTGCGATTGCAGCAGAGGGGAAAAGGCAAGCGCTTCCCTATCTGGCTCAAAAAGTTTGCCTTGCATTTGAACTTCCGTGGACCCCGTGCATACCGTTTTTTGGCACCAATTTTCTCTTTGCCAACACAGCGTACTCTGAGACGCTGGTTGTGCAACTTTAGGATGTCACCAGGAGTGATTCCCGGAATTATTCAAAGTATTTCTGCTAGCACTCACGCATGGAATGAGCGCGACCAAGTATGCACCCTTATGTTTGATGAAATAGCTTTGAAAAAGAACTTATCCTATGATGCCGGTGAAGATATTGTGCATGGGTTTGCAGATGATGGCATCGAGCGGTCATCAAGTATTGCCGACAGAGCCATGGTTGTGCTTCTGGCAGGTATATCTAAGAGGTGGGTTCAGCCAGTCGCATTTACGATAGGGCATGTTTTGACATCGGCAAATGTTATTGATAAATTACTAATCTCGATTATTGAGCAACTTAAAGCCGTCAGAATTGTTGTCAAAGCGGTAATCTGTGACCAAGGCACGTCAAATGTCAGCTTGGCGCATAAATTGGGCATCACGATTGGGAAACCATATTTTGAAGTTCTAGGCGAGAGACTATTTTATTTTTGATGTACCTCATTTGATCAAAACGACCCGCAACAATCTCCAAGCACATGAGTTGCTCATTGGGAAAGAAGTTGTGAATTGGTCGCATATTGAACACCTGTACAAATCCACACATGAACTAAGGTTACGATTAAGCTAACAGAGCGGCACATATACCAAAGGCCATTTTGTAACATGAAAGTCAGCAGAGCTGTACAAGTCCTGAGCTCATCAGTTAGTATTGCAATTATGACATTGGTTTATGTAAATGAGCTTTCCTCTTCAGCTGTAGCTACAGCAAACTTTTGTGACCGTATGGATAAGCTATTCGACACATTGAACAGCTCCAGCCCCCATAGGAATGCTCAGAAATACAGATATGCCATAAAAAAGGGGCAAAATGAATTAATTAAATTTCTGAAAGAACAGCTTCCATGGATTGCTTCTTAGAAATTTTCTGGCAAGCGTCAGCCGCAAACAATCACTGGCTGGCAGATAACAATTCAGGCTGTCATCCATCTTTGGGACGATCTCTCGGCCAATTACAACTTCATCTATCTGCTAACTCGTAGGCTCCAACAGGACCCACTAGAGAACATGTTTGGGCACATCAGACAAAAGCACGGTTGCAATACTAACCCAAATGTGTCTCAGTTCATTTGTGGTTTAAAGCATATTTGTATTCAGAAAGCCTTCAAACTCTCTGAGCAGGGCAACGTAGAAGAAGATAGATCTAAACTCCTCCATGAAGTGTCGCCGTTCTCTCTAAATAGCACCTCTCTGGTTGATGTAGTCGAATCAGTTGGCCCTGATAACTTTCCGTCTCTCGAAGACATTTCAGTTCTTGCAAAAGACATTCAGTCGCATATCATTGACGATTCAGCAGCATATTACGTGGCAGGCTTTCTGGTCAAAGTGTTCCTGGCAAAATCATTCGAAGGGTGCACTTGCCGACAGTTGCTGCAAGGTGACATAAATTCAGTGAGTGCCGAGCACCAGTATTTTACACTACTGAAGGCTTATCACGTACCGAGCAAACTGTTTGGAAATTTGACAGTGCCATCACAAAGATTGTTCGATTTTGTTCAAGAAATGGAGACCCACTTTCTTGCCGTGATTGAGGCTACAGCGCATCTTGCACATGTGTGTGATGTTTTGTATCAGTATCTGTTTGGTGTGGGGGAAATGGAATTTTGCTGCATTGCATGTCGCCAGAGATTTGTCAAAATGTATTGCCGGATACGTCTGTGTTGGCATGTTCGATTCGTAAACCGCAATTTAGACAAAGTTAGGTTTCATTCATCAGTGTCTGGCGTGCAGCTTGAAAAAGTTAAAGGTTAATGCAGTACTTCTTTTCACCAATGAACATATAATTGGCATTTAAGGTCTGCTAGGGCTCCCTTGCTCAAATTGAATAGCATTTTGGCAGGGTCACACTATTGATACATTACAAGTGTGTGGTGGTGGTGGTAGGTGGAGGGGGGCGGTGGGGGTGGTGGTGGGGGGCGGGGGTGGTTGTGGTGGGTCGTGGCACCCTCCGGAGGTGCAGCAGCTCCTCCGGGGGGAGGGGGGGGAAATGGCCCTACAGAATGCTATTCCTTGTGAACACGGCACCCACAGCAGGCTCAAAACAATTTCTTTTAACCTTTACCAAGTGCCATAGTATAGAGCAGTGCGCACTGGTGGTTGCCTCAAAAATGTTACTCTTGCCTGCGTCCGGCTGAAACGTTTAATGCTTCTATATTGATTTTGCACACCTTACTGAGCTGATAAGGAGTGGGTAAGGATTTAAGCCCAAAGCAATGCAGTTGTCTCAGCAAGACTACTTTGTTAATTGGATATATAACGCCAAAAGTATATGAGGACGTGTGCACGAGGAGGAGGGGGGGGGGGGGGGTTAGGTTGTGGAATGAGGGATGGGGGGGAGGGGGCACGGATTTAAATGTAAAGCAATGCGGTGGTCTCAGCAACACTACTTTGTTAATTGGCTATCTAATGCCAAAAGTATGAGGATGTATTCACAAGGAAGGGGGGTGGGGTTAGCTTGTGGATTGAGGGATGGGGGGAGGGGGCACGGATTTAAATGTAAAGCAATGTGGTGGTCTCAGCAACACTACTTTTTGTGTTAATTGGATATATAATGCCAAAAGCATGACGATGTGTGTGCGAGGGGTGTTGGGGGTGTTAGCTTGTGGAACGAGCGATGGGGGAGGGGGCATGGATTTAATTAAGGGCAAAGCAATTTGGTGCTCAGCAACACTGCTTTGTGGGTTAATTGGATACGCAGCGGCGACAGTATACGTGGATATGCGTGTCATTTTTTGTATTTCAGTTTGCTTGCAGCGCGCAAAGTGAATTGCAGATAGATGTATGGTTGGTGTGAAAGCTGCTTTCTTATGAAGCGAGATAAACATTAATTTTTTCTTTTTCTCTAAGGTTCTGTATTGTATTCAAAGCTTTGTTTTGTATGTATTAGCATTCGTTTTAATGCTCCAAATGGACTGCATACCACGTTTGTTTTATTTTGGGGGTAGAGGCCATGGATGTATATTTAAGTGCAAAGCAATGTGGTGGTCTCAGCAACACTACTTTTTGTGTTAATTGGATATATAATGCCAAAAGCATGACGATGTGTGTGCGAGGGGTGTTGGGGGTGTTAGCTTGTGGAACGAGCGATGGGGGAGGGGGCATGGATTTAATTAAGGGCAAAGCAATTTGGTGCTCAGCAACACTGCTTTGTGGGTTAATTGGATACGCAGCGGCGACAGTATACGTGGATATGCGTGTCATTTTTTTGTATTTCAGTTTGCTTGCAGCGCGCAAAGTGAATTGTAGATAGATGTATGGTTGGTGTGAAAGCTGCTTTCTTATGAAGCGAGATAAACATTAATTTTTTCTTTTTCTCTAAGGTTGAATGAATGTGTATTGTTTAGTGGCGCAAGGGCCAAGTATGGCCAAAGAGCGCCATGACTGATAATGTTGTGTTAAGTGCCGATTTGTGAGTTGCGATGGTGGGATGTGACATGGCTGTAAAGTGGCCTAAAATCAATCCGTATCATAAAAGCGTAAAATGATATATAATATAAAATTATGATAGTGATACAACTAGATGTCTATGGATCTAGTACGCGTGATCAGTGGTCGTGGAGCTAAAATGGAAAAATGTGGAAATACCACCTAAGCCTCCGGGAGGCCTTTGAGCCCAAAGGCTGGGAGGCAGGTGCTTTCTTTTAGTGCAGTTATCGCAGCAGAAACCTCAGTTAAGAGGCCGTGCTACGGATTTCCTGGTGATATGACATGAAAACTGTGTACACCTTTTAAAAATGCGAACAAGTGTTGATATTTAAAGAGTGGTTCCATACCTATGATCATAAGAGGATGAAGGGGAATTTGTTGACGGTGTGGTAATGGAAAATGCTTTTTCCTATTAGCGTCTAATTCAGTGCATTGCAGCAGGATGTGAAGCACAGTAAGTGGCTCACCACATTTATCACACATGGGTGGATCGCCACCGGACAAGAGGTATGCGTGTGTGCTGTATGTGTGTCCTATCCTGAGTCTGCAAAGTGTTACTTCTGTGTGGCGGTTCTTTGATACCGGCGGCCAGTTGCCAAGATACGGCTTGATAACATGTAGTTTATTTCCTGTTTGTTCGTCCCACAAGCACTGCCAGAAAGCCCTTAGCTTTTTTCTTATTGAGGGCTTGAGGTCATTTACAGGGACAGTCGTGGAAGTGTTGGAGGCGTTCGCGTTGACGGATGTGGCTAGCTCGTCAGCCAACACGTTTCCCTCTATCTCTCGGTGCCCTGGCACCCAGCATACGACGATATGCTGTTTGGACTGATAGATTGTGCATAAGGCTGAGTAAAGAGATAGAATTACAGGGTTTTTATATTTCCTGACAGTTTTCAAAGCATTTACAACACTCAAAGAGTCTGTGTATATAACTGCCTTGGGGATATGAGATTCATTAATGTGTTTAACGGCAGCCAATATCGCGTAGGCCTCTGCTGTGAAAATACTTGTGTTAGGGTGCAGAACACCGGCATCTGAAAAAGATGGACCGACCGCTGCGTAAGATACGCCAAAATTACACTTCGATGCGTCTGTAAAGAATTCAGGAGAGGAGTATTTGTGCTGTAATTCGAGGAAGTACATTCGTATATGCGCGACAGGCGCGTGCTTTGTGACAGCTACGAAAGATGTATCACAGTCTATTGGTTGCCACTGCCACGGCGGGGGCCGTATAGCAGGGGACATAAGGTGGTATTCAAGCAGTGGAACCCTTGTTTCTTCAGCCATGTCTCTAACACGCATGGAGAAAGGCTGTGCCACTCTGGGCCGGTTGCGGAAAAGTTGGCAGCTGGACAAATCGTTTACGGTGTAATACGCGGGATGCTGACTGTTTGCGTTCACTCTAAGAAAATACATGAAAGACGAATATGTTCTCTGCAGATGCAGTGACCACTCATCCGACTCAACGTAGAGGCTTTCCACTGGGCTTGTTCTAAAGGCGCCTGTGGACAGGCGAATTCCTAAGTGGTGAACAGGGTTAAGCATCTTTAGAGCAGTTGGAGTAGCCGACTGGTAAACTATGGCTCCATAGTCTAGTCGTGTGCGTATGAGGCTTTTGTACAAGTTCAAGAGGCATTTTCTATCACTGCCCCAGGTTGTGCGTGAGAGCACCTTTAAGATATTCATTGTTTTCATGCACTTGTCTTTAAGATATTTTATGTGCTTTACAAAGGTTAGTTTCGCGTCTAAAATTATGCCTAAAAATTTATGTTCCTTGTTTACAGGCAGACGCTCATCATGCAACACAATTTCAGGATCGGGGTGCAGGCCTCTTTTTCTAGAGAAAATGACACAGGTGCTTTTTTGTGGGTTCAGTCTGAACCCGTTCACATCAGCCCATTTGGAGACCCTGTTAAGACAAAGCTGGATCTGTCGCTCACAGATAGCAAGAGAACTTGATTGAAAACCTATCTGCACATCGTCAACATACGTTGAATAGAAGATGTTATGTGGTATGTGTAGACGAAGGGAATTCATTTTTACTATAAAGAGCGTGCAGCTGAGCACCCCGCCCTGCGGCACTCCAGTTTCCTGTACAAATTTCTGTGACAGAACAGTGCCCACTCGAACACGGAATGTCCGATTCGACAGATAACTTTCGATAACATTGAACATATTTCCGTGTACACCTAACTGTGAGAGGTCTCTCAAAATACCAAACCGCCACGTTGTATCATAGGCTTTCTCCATATCTAAGAATACTGATAAGAAAAACTGCTTATGCACAAAAGCTTCACGGATACGTGCCTCGATACGTATGAGATGGTCAGTAGTGGATCGACCCTCCCGAAACCCGCACTGGTATGGGTCCAGCAATTTGTTTGATTCTAGGAAGTGCAGGAGGCGACAGTTAATCATTTTTTCGAATACTTTGCAGAGGCAACTTGTTAATGCTATAGGCCTGTAACTCGATACCGAGGAAGGATCCTTTCCGGGTTTTAGGATTGGAATTACAATAGCCTCCTTCCAAACAGAGGGGATCTCGCCGGAAGACCAAATAACGTTGTATAGGTAAAGGAGGGTTTTCTGTGTTTCGGATGGTAGTTGTTTTAACATCTCATATATTACGCGGTCTGAACCTGGGGCGGATGTATTACAACAGTTTAGTGCTGCCTGCAGTTCTGCTATACAGAATGGATCGTTGTACGCAGCACTTTTAGCAGATTTCCTTTCTAATTTTTGCTGTTCTATTTGTGTTTTGTATTTTAGGAAGGTTTCGGAGTAGTGTGAAGAGCTCGATATGTATTCAAAATGTGCACCGAGAAAGTTGGCTTGGTCTTCAAGGCTTTCTCCGTGGCTATTTACTAGAGGTAAGGAATACGTTTGCTGCCCATTAACTTTCTTCACTTTATTCCAGACTTTCTTCTTATCTGTATACGAGTTGATGCTAGATATAAATTTTGCCCAGCTCTCTCGTCTTGCTTGCCGGCGCGTTCTCCTTGCCTGTGATTTGATATGTTTAAAGTTTTCTAGGTTTTCTGCTGTTGGAGAATCGCGAAATATGGCCCACGCTTTGTTCTGGTTCCTCCGTGCTTGCCTGCATGCATCATTCCACCAGGGAACACGCCGCTTGGAACCCATGCCGCTCGTTTCCGTAATACATTTACAGGCGGCATCCAGTATAAAAGCTGTAAAATACGCAACTGCATCATCTATGGCTATACCAGACATCTCAGTCCACGTCATGTGAGTAAGAGTTTGGTACCGTTCCCAATCGGCTGAGTCAATCTTCCACCGAGGGAGCTGCGGGGGAAGTTGATCTTGTTTCGGAGTGGTTAGGATTATTGGGAAGTGGTCACTCCCATACGGGTTGTTAAGTACATTAAATTTAAAATAGGGTAAAAGCGTCGGCGATAAAATGCTAAGATCTATGGCAGAGTATGACTTGTTGGCTAGGTTAAAATATGTGGGCTCCTTTGTATTCAAGAGGCATGCTCCAGAAGAGAAAAGCATTTGTTCAATGACGCGACCTCGCGCATCACAGCGTGGATCGCCCCACAAACTACTGTGTGCGTTAAAATCACCGAGAATCATATAGGGTTCTGGGAGCTCATCTATTAATGATTCTAAATCGCGTCTGGGAAGCTGATAATGTGGTGGTATGTACAAAGAGCAGATGGTAATTAGTTTATTTAAAAGTATGGCTCGAACGGCCACGGCCTGAAGGGCCGTTTGGAGCTTTAGATGCTGACACGCTACACTTTTGTCAGCAATAATAGCTACACCGCCAGATGCTGTGACAGCATCTTCGCGGTCTCTGCGAAACGTAACGTGCTTTCGGAGAAAGTTTGTGTGTGTAGATTTTAAGTGTGTCTCCTGTAAACACAGCACTTTTGGATTGTGTTTGTGGATGAGTTCTTGAACATCATCAAGGTTTCTAAGGAGACCTCTGATGTTCCATTGAATGATTTGTGTATCCATCTTTAAGGTAAATTGGTGCTGTGTTTACGGAAACGGAGTGGATGCCTTATATTACAGAGCCCTTTCGAGGCCCTGTAATAGGTGTTTTGTTCTTTCTGAAGCGTTCGATCGATTCTCGACGCTCCTTAGGCGTTTGGTGCGCCTTGGGGTCAGGTGTAGTGTCCATTGCCTCGTGTGAGGCGCCGGACAAGCGCTCTTGCGAGCGAGATGTTTTCAGAGGGAGTCCCGCCTTGGAGGGCAAGACCCCTGCGCCCACCAGCCCGGAGGTCGATGGGGTTCCCTGAGGGATTTGGCTGCGCTGGACGTTGCCAGCGCTGGAAGGGGCCTCGGAGGTTGGGGCAGCCTCGGCTGCACCCACCTTTGGGGTGGATGGTCCCTTCTCCTCGGTTGACGGAGCAGCGCTAGCTGCAACCGCCGCGGGGGCAGATGGCGTAACTGCCGACTCACTGCCTGTGGGTCGGACAGCCGCCGGAGGCCGTTGCGACGCTGCCCCCTTACGCGCCACATCGGCAAAGCTGCTCTTAGACAGGTATGACACCCGCCTACGTGCCTCCTTGAAAGATATATTTTCTTTGACTTTGATTGTCACAATCTCTTTTTCTCTTTTCCAGGACGGGCAGGCGCGCGAGTATGCGGCGTGCTCGCCATCACAGTTGACACAATGTGGAGTCTTCTGGCATGTTTCGGAGGAATGTTCAGTGTCACTACACTTGGCACATGTCAGCCGGCCTCGACAGTTCTGTGAACTGTGGCCGAACCTTTGGCACTTAAAGCATCTGAGAGGATTTGGCACGTATGGCCTAACACGAAGTTTGATATAACCGGCCTCGATGGACTCGGGGAGGACACTTGAACCGAACGTGAGTATCAGGTGTTTCGTGTTGATCTCTTTACCGTCTCGCCTGATCTTAATTCGCTTAACATTTATTACATTCTGTTCACTGAAGCCCTCCAAGAGTTCAGCTTCAGTGAGCTCTAGCATGTCATCGTCCGAGACAACGCCTCGGGTAGTGTTCATGGTACGGTGCGGGGATACTGTTATTTGGGTCTCCCCAAATGAGACAAGTTTCGGCAGTTTCTCGTACTGCTTCTTATCGTGGAGCTCCAAAAGAAGATCACCACTTGTCATTCTCGATGCCTTATATCCTGTTCCAAAAACTTCAGTTAAAGACTTCGAAACAAGGAACGGTGAAATGTTGCGCACTAGTTTGTCTGGGTTTTCCGAGTGAATAACATGGTATCTAGGATAGTTCTGGACTTGTTGTCCGAAAAATTGAAAAACTTCTTCGGTGCGCCCTCGTTTCTGAGGGCGATCAGGTAGTTTAGGAAAAGCATGTTCCATAAGTAATATTGGGTTTTCGGCCGCGATGCCGACCACCCACCATGGAGCCCAACAGGGGGACGTGACAGGAGTTCCTGCTAGAGAAACCCTGCCAACGCCAGCCGTACATCGCTGCTATAACCAAATACAGCATAACCAAGGCTGGCTAGCTACACAAGGTTAACCCTTGCCGCCGGGAAACTAGGAAGTGAGGAGAAGTGATGAGAAGACAGGAAAGATGAAAAAGGCGAGAGAGAAAGACGAAGATTGGAGAGGAGGACAGGAAAAGGCGACTGCCGGTTTCCCCCGGGTGGGTCAGTCCGGGGGTGCCGTCTACGTGAAGCCGAGGCCAAAGGGGTGTGTTGCCGCCGCCGAGGGGCCGTAACGGTCCAAACACCCGGCATTGGCTCAACCCCCAGGATCCCCTTTTCCCCGGACACGGCTAAGCCGCGCACGGCTACACGCGGGAGGGTCCAACCCTCGTGTGCTCGGGTACGTGGTGTCGCAACACACCAAACGCCTGCTTGCGCAGACGCCCCTGCGGGGATTCTCTAAGGTTTTGTATTGTATTCAAAGCTTTGTTTTGTATGTATCAGCATTCGTTTTAATGCTCCAAATGGACTGCATACCACGTTTGTTTTATTTTGGGGGTAGAGGGCATGGATGTATATTTAAGTGCAAAGCAATGTGGTGGTCTCAGCAAGACTACATACTAAACTGTGTGTTAATTGGAAACGAAACGCCAAAAATATACGTGGATGTGCGTGTCATTTTTTGTCTTTCAATTGGCCGTGCAAAATGAATGGCAAATGTATGATTGGTATGAACGCCGCTTTTTTATGAAGTGAAATAAACATTACTTTTTGTTTTTCTCTAAGCTTCTGTAGTGTACTCATAGCCTCATGCCTTGTGTTATGTATCAGCATTCTTTTTATTACGCCACATGGACTGCACAGTGTTTTATTTTGATGGAATGAAATAAATATGGAATTCCATTGAAAGCTTATCCTAGCATCTCTTTTCTGGAAATGGCACTGTTGTACAAACCCTGCCTGACAGCTGCCTTTCCGTATATTTTCACATCCTACAAAATACTGCTTCCCGCCCTAAGCAGCGCGCGCCTGTAGAAATAAAAAGCACGCGCATTAATGGTACGAAAAGGGGATCAGCGCAGCAGGCGCCACGTGTACCAGCTAGTATTCAAAACGCGCGCGCACAAAACCGAAACCGGAAGTGTGCTTCAGGTTTTAACATCGACGGCTTGGTGCGCTGCAGTCAATTCGGCCGCTGGGCTCTATGGGAGTGTCCCCTCTTATTGTATATCCCTTTCTCTATGAGGCGGTGGTCCCGCATTTATACGTTTCGCGTGCATGATCGAAACGCGTCAAGCGACGCCGCCTGCGGCGCAGCGACGCCGGTCGCGTCGCAGCGACGCGAGCTGCGTACCTCGCGTCGCTAGAAGCTGAAATACACGCACGTGGCAATATATACTTGCTAAATGCGCAAATCATCAATCCTCTCTATTCCTCAGCCCGAGTTATTTAACGAGAGTGCTTACACGACATTTACTTTCAATGTGCAGTGTATTTGTCAATGTATAACGCAAGCTAGTCTTTTACTCTACAAGTTGATTTGTACACTCCAGAGAAACCAGCACAAAGTTCTTGTTATGGAATGCCTCAAAATTCCTGCTCTTAGAAACTGCAAAGAAAACGTTTCAGCTATTGGCCTCGAGGTCGAACAGAGTCGGCTCCTAGCGGCGAGGTGACGAAGCTCCTAAGTGTGGGTGCCGGTGGCCCGTCGCCGCTCCAGCCACAGTGTGCAGCGTTCGTAGTTCGCGAAATCACGATGGATGTTGACGAGGGCGGTTTGTTGGATGGTGAGTAACCTCTCAACCTGTTATTCTTTCATTTTTGTAACGGGAATTCCTAAAGTAAATCGCTGTACGTTTTTAGTGTACTGATGCGAAAAGCATTTCCTTAACGCGACCACACCATGTGCGCTCGTCTCCTTTCAACGTGTTGTGAGGTTAACATGCGGTCTTTTTCCGTTTTACAGTACCCTTGCCTCTAAGCACAATTTTCAACCATGTTGGGGATGGTGTAAGGTGTCTCGTCGAAGGCGACGAAGTTGTTGCGGCGGGCCACATCATTGAGTGTAGTGCCGTCGCTTCCACCTGCTGCTCTGACGGTCCTGTGCACGTTATCGCATTCGTGCTGCAGTGGTCCGCGCTTAGTAAAGACCCACACCGAGTCGACCTGAAGTTGACCGACGAGACGGAAATAGCAGAATTGAACCGCACATGCCTTGCAGGGTAAACTATTGCCTCAAGTTGTTCGGATGTAGAAGGTCGCGGCGCGTATCGCGATTTGTTTATATTACATCATACTAAGCTGACTCGCGAATTTGCGATGTGTTTACGTTATGCGATAAATTTAGAGTACTTACGTTGCTTTATCAATTTTTGTTTTTAGCCAGACCTACGAAATCACGAGTTAGTTTCAGAGTGTTACTACCACTGTGAAATGCTTTCGAGTCGCTTTATAACCAGTTGCAACCGGTACACGAAGCTCAAATAAAGCATGCAACGTTTAATTTATGTTGTATCATAATCATTAGATCCCTTTAATTACTTTCGCATGCAGGCACTTGAATTTGCAGTGGTGCTTATGGTAAATCCCCACAATATAGTCATTAAGATGACATTTAATTTGTAAGATGGCTATTTTTTGACTAGCTTAAGATAGTGGCTCTTGTTTCCAGAGATTTTATAAGATCAGTTACGGACCGATCACATGTGGTAGCATCATTTATTTACTATATCTGACAATCAAGTGTTTCAGCAGTATGTAAAATCAATGCACCTGGTGAGTATAAACGATGCACCTTGGAATAATTTGTACATTTTGTTTTTCTTTCAGCACCTCTCACAAGTGCAAGCATTGTATTGCTGTGCTTTTACATATTAACAAAGTACGGCAATTAACCCTTCTGTCATCAACTGACTTACCGCAGTCATGGGGACAAAACGCCAAGTATACTGTCAAACAGAAATATGGACCTACCCCCATAACTGAACTACCATGCTGCCCCAAGGTATGCATATTGGTTTGGCTGCCTAAATATTGTGTTATCCTTAAAGTGATTGGCAGATTTTTTTAAGCTACAGCTCATTAATAATGGTGATTCAGGAAAGACGGGCACGAAACCGGACTACATGCTTACGTTTAATTCCCTTGAAACGCTATGCCATGTGGCAACCCAAGTGTTAAAAAAAAACATTAATTTGCTTTCACAGTGCTCTGGCATACAAGAATACTCTTGATTCTAAAATTGCCTGAGACGAAACACAATTGCACATTGACCTAAGGAGTATTGTAAGATGACTTTATGGTGCAGGTCGGTGTAAGCAGACGACGCATGATACCATGAAAGACGTGTGTTGGCTTATTCTATTGCTTGTTCTAAGCCTTGCTTCCATTGAGTTTGCTATAAGAAACTTTGTAATTATGCGATGCAGCTTTTCATACATTATTACAATGGCATATAGATCAATATTGGATAACTACAAGCTTGCAAGAGAGGTTTTAGCTTGTCTTGCTCATGTACATGTACACAGCAACATCCAGAACGACTACTACATTTTTTTCAATTTATTCAAAAATAATTCTCTATTTTTAGAGAATATTTAGCTTTCTTACAAAAATGTTCAAGAAAATGGCATACGTTTGCTCGCAACCAAGTAACCTTGCTAATGAATTGTCTAGTTGCCATTTGATTTAAGCCCTTGAGTACTTCCGTCAATCAAATTTATTTATTTTGATGCTTTGCCCTGGCATGCCGAACACGTTTGCTGTATTTATTTTGTACACTGTTACAATTAGGTTGTAAAGGATGTTGCCAAACGGCATGGACGCTGAGAGGTAATTTCGCCCCAGAATAGTGGGAGGTCGCCGTTTTCGGGCTTCGCCGAGAGTAAAACCAGCCGGGCGCTTCAGTAATGAGGCGGGAGGCGCTCTTTGGCGGCACATCCCGCGCCGACACCTCGGGACATCTTAACCTGTCACGCGTGCGGTCTTGAAACGTAGGAAAGGGTGCGACGTTGGGGGCCTTTTGCCCCGGAAACGCGGACGGAGGTGCCCTGCCTGGGACGGACCACGGGCAAAGCGTCGTTAGGGCGTCAATGGCCATGTCTGGGTACAAAGGGGCAACTTAAAGCCAGAGGGATCGGTGTCCCGATGCGCGGTCTCTTGAAAGGCAGGCTGGCACCCGAGACAAATCCATCTGTGCACTTAGCTTTACGGGCCCGCCGGAGGAGACGAACTATGCACAAGACGGCATGGCTAATCGGTGGGTTCACTTCGGCAGGGTTGCCCTTTGTGGCACGCCGTGCGCGATGGTTGTAATTAAGGTGCGAGGACGGGGCGACGCAGATGGTCGTAAATATGATGACCCACTGTAAATAGCTGTCAATGTAAATAGCGTGTACATAAAGTCTATTCTCCAAGTGCAACGTCTATGGCGTCCCGTCTCTGATGGAAGAGGAGAAACGACAGCTGAAGCAAAATTTTCTACCAAGTAAGCTGGTTACGCCAGCTTGTGGAAGCACTCTGTGCTTATGTGTGTAGGAAGGAGTAGAAAATATACTTAGGTCATCGAAATTTTAGGCGAATACGTTAACCATTGTAATTATGGGAATTTAATGGAGGTTTGGATGTAGTTTCAGGAGCCTGCAGTTTCTCGGCTACAGGAAGGGGTACCGAAAAGGCTCATGCGTGGCTTGCCATATGCTTGCTCAGCCGAAATGCACGTCACAAAAAAGCCAAGACGAGGTGCGAACTTCATTCATTCATTTTTGAATACCTGGCGTTCATACACCTACGAGGCTAAACTATTGTTCTATAGTGACAGAACGCTTGATTTCAGGGGCATGTGTCACTTGTCATGATAAAACAAATGCCTTTCTACATCCGCAGGACTCTCCACTCTCGACAAGCTTGCCAACAACACTGCAACTAACAAAGCAGCCAAGCCCTGCACAATGCTCGAGCCCATAAGAAAGTCGCAGAAGCCAGATTTCAATTCCTTCGTGGAAGAGGTGCAACAAGCATTTAATGAAAACACAATTAGTGAAATAGAGAGGCTCACGGTGTCCCAATCTACTAGTGATGATTGAAACAGCTATCGCAAGAGTGTTGTCACCAGTACAATCTGTCACATGTTCAAAACAAAAGCAAATAAGCTCAAGTCAGAGCCACGGCCCCACAACCTGTCAGGTCTATTTAAGACACTTTTGAAAAGCTCAACATTTCAGACAAAGGCCATGAAGGCTGGTAGCGAAAGAGAAAGCGAAGCAAGGGAAAGATAAACAGCAATAATGAATGCCGATGGGCACACCGTCACTGTGAAGCAGACTGGATTTATAGTGTATAAAGATTTTCCTGTGATCGGTTGTTCCCCTGATGGGATTGTGAATTTTGCATGCGAATGCTGCTCAGGATGATGATGATGTGTGGTTTTTTGTGGCGCAAGGGCCAGGTTTGGCCAAAGAGCGCCATGACAAGTGGTAATGTTGACGATTTATTATGGAAGATGTGACTTGGCTGTAAAGTGGCCTACAAATATTCGCTGTAAAGTGCGTAAAATTAACTTGTTATAAAATTATGGCGATGACAAATGGTGAATAATGTGAACATTAAAATCCATCGTAGAAGAATGATGCAAGGTAGAAAAATATAGGATGTTAAAATTACTTGGAGCACTGCTGCCTCGCCAGAGCCCTTGAAACACGTACAAGGGCCTAGAGGCATGTGCGATACGAAAAAGCTATCGCAGCGGCATCCTCTGAAGAGAGGACCCGCTACGAACACGTGGGGCTAAAAACATGCAAGACAACATCTTTCAGAAAGCTTAGTACTGCGTTCGTGTCAAATAAAGGTTCTGGGCCGAGTAACATAACAGGATGAAAGGGGATGTGCTGTCGGTATGCTAAGGGAAAATGTTTCTTTCTTTCATATTCGGCTTCCCGACACTCCAGCAGGTCGTGGAGGACGGTCAGCCTCTCCCCGCATCTACCGCAGGTTGGAGGCTCGTTTCCCGTGAGTAAAAAGTTATGTGTGCCAAAAGTGTGTCCTATTCTTAGACGACAGAATAGGACATCTGTCCGGCGGGATTTTGTTACAGCAGGCCAGAAACCTAATTGTGGCTTTATTACATGCAGTTTATTATTTATTTCTTCGTCCCACATGCGTTGCCAGTGGCTTCGTAGTTTCCTTCTTAGGAAAGGCTTCAGGTCTGTGACAGGGACCGAAGCAGTAGGATTAACTGCATGCAATGAGATTGATGTGGCCATCTGGTCAGCTAGAACGTTTCCCTCGATGCCCCTATGTCCAGGCACCCAGCATATGATCACATGTTGGTTAGACATATATGATTTGCACAGTGCGGAGTAGAGCTCATTAAATACTGGATTTTTGTGATTACAGAAAGACTTCAAGGCCTTCACAACACTGAGGGAGTCCGTATATATAACTGATTTCTGGAGTTTTGATTTATTTATATGCTTTACGGCCGACAGCAGTGCGTAGGCCTCAGCCGTAAAAATACTAGTTTCCGGGTGCAGTACGTCGGATTCCGAGAAGGATGGACCGACGGCTGCATAGGACACCCCGTCGTGTGGCTTTGATGCGTCTGTGTAGAACTCCGTGCAGGAGTATTTGTGCTGGAGTTCCCGGAAATGCATCTTGATTTCAATCTCTGGAGCATGCTTTGTGACTTCCACGAAAGATATATCACATTGTATGAGCTGCCACTCCCAAGGAGGTAGCAGCTTGGCTGGATCCATTAGGCGAAGCTCGAGGAGTGGAACGTGCATTTCTTCGCTAAGCTCCCTCACACGCAGCGAGAAAGGCTGTCTTACGGAAGGACGATTACGAAATAGTGTGGCACGTGTCATGTCATTAATGGTGTTAAAACAGAGATGTTCGGGATTAGAGTGGACTTTCAAAAAATATGTTTGGCTGATGTATGTTCTCTGGATATGAAGTGACCACTCATTCGATTCTGCATATAAACTTTGTACGGGACTCGTTCTGAAAGCTCCTGTGGCTAAACGGATACCCAGATGGTGAACAGGGTCCAGCATCTTTAGTGCGCTTGGGACGGCAGAGTGATAAATGACGGCACCATAGTCTAGTCGCGATCGAATGAGGCTTTTATGCGAAGCATATTACGAGGGCTCAACCCAGCTCCTCAGGCGCGGCGGTGACCATGAAATCACGTGACACCGTGACGTCACGACAGAGGAGAAGTGGCTTTGGCTCAACTCTTGCAAGACGGGCTGGGTGGGAATCGAACCAGGGTCTCCGGAGTGTGGGACGGAGACGCTACCACTGAGCCACGAGTACAACGCTTCAAAGCGGTACAAAAGCGCCTCTAGTGAATGCGGTGTTGCCTTAGAAACGCGCTGTTTCTAAGGCGTGCGTCTCTTGCTCAGGCGCACATTTCGTTGCCGCGCCGAACGCTGCTTTGCTCGACGCTCACCGCGTCCAATGCGGGGCGCGTAGTCGCTGCCCTGTAGCCCATTGTCTTACACCCCTTGGCGGGTCGACGGGAACGCTGTCGCGTTCCACTCTTGAAGGCGAAGAAGTAATGCATGAGTTGTTTCTTCGTCTAGCCGAACCAAATATAGCCAAGCAACAGCAGTTCACCAGGATGATGATGATGATGTGTAGTGTTTTATGGCGCAAGGGCCAAGTTTGGCCAAAGAGCGCCATGACAGGTGGTAATGTTGACGATGTGTTGTGGATGACGTGCACAATGATCGCATCATGGTAAATGAGATATGGCTGTAAAAGGGCCTAAAAACTTCCGCTGTAAGTGGGGTAGAATACATAGGTGCTAAAATAATGACGGTGACTAGGATGTGATGTGATGATGATGTGTGGTTTTTTGTGGCGCAAGGGCCAGGTTTGGCCAAAGAGCGCCATGACAAGTGTTAATGTTGACGGTGTATTATGAAGATGTGACATGGCTGTAGAGTGGCCTAAAAATATTCGCTGTAAAGTGCGTAAAATCTACGTACTATAAAATTATGGCGATGACTAATGAATACTATGAACATTAAAATCCATCGTACAAGAATGATGCAAAATATAAAATGTATAAGATGGTAACATTACTTGGAGCACTGCTGCCTCGCCAGAGCCCTTGAAAACAAGGGTCTAGAGGCATGTGCTATACCAAGGAGCTATCACAGCGGCGTCCTCTGAAGAGAGGACCTGCTATGAACATGTAGGGCTAAAAACATGCAAGACAACATCTTTCAGAAAACTCAGGACTGCGTTGGTGTCAAATAATGGTTCTTGGCCGAGTAACATAACAGGATGAAGGGGGATGCGCTGCCGGTAGGCTAAGGGAAAATGTTTCTTTCTTTCATATTCGGCTTCCCGACACTCCAGGAGGACGTGGAGGACGGTCAGCCTCTCCCCGCATCTACCGCAGGTTGGAGGATCATTTTCAGTGAGTAAATAGTTATGCGTGCCAAATGTGTGTCCTATTCTCAGACGACAGAATAGGACATCTGTTCGGCGTGATTTTGTTACAGAGGGCCAGAATCCTAACTGTGGCTTGATCACGTGGAGCTTATTATTTGTTTCCGCGTCCCATAGGCGTTGCCAGTGGTTGCGTAGTTTCCTCCGTAAGAAGGGCTTCAGATCCGTGACAGGAACTGCAGCGGTGGGATTAGCAGAATGCCATGCAACTGACGTGGCCATCTGGTCCGCCAGAACATTACCTTCGATGGCCCTATGACCTGGCACCCAGCATATAATCACATACTGGTTAGATGCATATGCTTCACATAAGACGGAATAGAGTTCAATTATTACAGGATTTTTGTGCTTGCAGAACGATATCAAAGCCTTCACAACACTTAGGGAGTCCGTATATATAACTGATTTTTTGAGTTTTGATTTCCTTATATGCTTCACGGTCGACAATATTGCGTAGGCCTCAGCCGTGAAGATACTAGTTTCCGGATGCAGTGCGTCGGATTCCGAGAAGGATGGCCCGACGGCTGCATAGGACACCCCGTCATGTGACTTCGATGCGTCTGTGTAGAACTCCGTGCAGGAGTGTTTGTGCTGGAGTTCCCGGAAATGCATTTGGATTTCGATATCTGAAGCGTGCTTTGTAACTTGAACGAAAGATGTGTCGCATTGTATCAGCTGCCACTCCCAAGGAGGTAGCAGCTTGGCTGGATGCATTAGGGGGAGCTCGAGGAGTGGGACATGCATTTGATCACTAAGCTCCCTCACACGCAGCGAGAAAGGCTGTCTTACGGAGGGACGATTGCGAAAGAGTGTAGCATATGTCATGTCATTAATGGTATTAAAACAGGGATGTTGTGGATTTGAGTGGACTTTCAGAAAATATGTTTGGCTAATGTATGTTCTCTGCAGATGAAGTGACCACTCATTTGATTCTACATATAAACTTTGTATGGGACTCGTTCTGAAAGCGCCTGTGGCCAGTCGGATTCCTAGATGGTGGACCGGATCTAGCATCTTTAGCGCGCTCGGGGCTGCAGAATGATAGATCACGGCACCATAGTCTAGTCGTGATCGAATGAGGCTCTTATAGATATTCATTAGACACTTCCTGTCACTACCCCACGTAGTCTGGGATAGAAGTTTCATTAGATTCATTGTTTTCAGACATTTTTGTTTAAGATATTTAATGTGGGGGACGAAAGTGAGTTTGTAGTCAAGTATGACACCCAGAAATTTGTGTTCTTTGTTTACAGGTATCTGCTGTCCACGCAGTTCTATGCAAGGATCTGGGATAAGTCCTCTCTTTCTTGTAAAAAGAACACAAGAGCTTTTGTTAGGATTGATCCTAAATCCATTCCTGTCTGCCCACGTTGACACTTTGTTCAGGCCATGCTGTACCTGTCTCTCGCAGACTGCGAGGTTACAAGATTTGAAACCTATTTGAATGTCGTCCACATAGACAGAGTAAAAGACGGCGGGTGGTAGTGAAGCACGAAGCGTGTTCATCTTCACGATAAAGAGCGTGCAGCTGAGCACGCCTCCTTGGGGTACACCCGTTTCTTGCGTAAAAGGACGTGAGAGTGCATTGCCGACTTTTACCCGGAAAATACGATTTGAAAGATAGCTTTTTATTATATTAAACATATTACCGTGGATGCCCATTTCTGACAGGTCTCTTAAGATTCCGTAACGCCACGTTGTGTCATACGCCTTTTCCATATCGAGAAATATCGATAGGAAGAACTGTTTATGTATAAATGCGTCCCGGATATTCCCTTCAACACGCACGAGATGATCGGTTGTGGAGCGCCCTTCTCGGAAGCCGCACTGATAAGGATCAAGCATTTTGCTCTCTTCAAGGAAATGAATAAGTCGCCGATTTATCATTTTTTCGAACACCTTACAAATGCAGCTTGTGAGGGCTATCGGGCGGTAACTTGCCACCGAGGAAGGGTCTTTGCCTTGTTTCAAAACAGGGACTACAATGGCTTCTTTCCACGCGGTTGGAAGGTACCCTGCATCCCAGATGGTGTTGAAAAGTGTAAGTAGTGTAAGTTGCGTGTCATTGTGTACGTTTTTGAGCATTTCATATAATATTCTATCAGATCCTGGTGCGGAACTCTTACATGCGCTCAAGGCCGCTTTCAACTCGGCAGCACTAAATGGGCAATTATAGGGTTCATTCTGTCGGCATTTATTGGTGAGTGGCTTGCATTCTTCTATTTCTTTATATTTCAGGAATGTTTGCGAATAATGGTTGGAGCTTGATACACTCTCGAAGTGCTCCCCAAGTGAGTCTGCTTGTTCAAGCAGGGTATCGCCTTGTGGGTTTACCAGGGGGAGTGGATGTGTTTGCCGCCCTCTAATCCTATTTACTCTGTTCCAGGCTTTGGCCTCATCCCTAAACGAGTTAATACTTGATAAAAACTTTTGCCAGCTTTCTCTTCTGGCCTGCCGGCGGGTTCGCCTGCCTTGTGATTTTACTTTTTTAAAGTTAATAAGATTCTCTGCAGTGGGGGAGGCGCGTAGCAACCCCCACGCTTTGTTCTGATTTTTACGTGCGATCCTACAATCGTCGTTCCACCACGGGACACGCCGTTTGCAGGACAGACCATTTACTTGTGATATACATTTAGATGCGGCATCTATTATGAAGGCTGTAAAATATTCGACAGCAGCGTCAATTTCTAGCGAGGACATGTCATCCCACGAAATACAAGATAGAGTTCGAAATTTTTCCCAGTCGGCAGTGTCAACTTTCCACCTAGGAGCCTGTGGTGGATATTCCTTTTCTTCGGGTGTTCTAAGCAGTATTGGGAAGTGGTCGCTTCCGTAAGGATTGTTGTTAACTTGCCATTCGAGTTCAGACAGTAGTGACGGGGAGACTAGGCTAAGATCTATTGAAGAAAATGTTCTGTTTGCAAGAGAATAGTATGTCGCTTCCTTCTTATTCAGTAGACAAGCACCAGAAGAGAAAAGGAACTGTTCAACAAGACGTCCTCGCGCATCTATACGAGGGTCGCCCCAAAGGTAGTTGTGTGCATTGAAGTCGCCTAGAACCAGATAAGGTTCTGGCAATTCATCTATAAAGGACTGAAATTCATGTTTAGTTAATTTGTAATGTGGGGGTATATAAAGCGAGCAAATAGTGATGAGTTTGTTTAGCAGAACAGCTCGCACCGCCACTGCCTCAAGGGGCGTACGTAGCTGTAAAGATTGACATGCTATACTTTTATGAGTGAGAATCGCCACACCACCCGATGATGCGACGGCATCATCGCGATCTTTGCGAAACGTAACATAGGTACGGAGAAAGTTTGTGTTTTTGGATTTTAAGTGTGTTTCCTGTAAACACAGCACTTTTGGATTGTGTTTATGGATAAGTTCTTGAACATCATCTAGATTCCTAAGTAGACCTCTGACATTCCACTGAATGATTTGTGTATCCATATTTTAAATTTAATTGGTGCTGTGTTTACGGAAACGGAAGGGATGTCTTAGATTACAGAGCCCTTTCGAGGCCCTGTAACCGGGGTTTTGCTCTTTTTGAAGCGTTCGAGGGAACCTCGCCGCTCCTTAGGCGCCTGGGGCGCCTTGGGGATAGTTGTGGTGTCCATTGCCTCTTGTGAGGCGCCGGACACGTGCTCTTGCGAGCGAGAAGTTACCAGGGAAGGGCCCGCCTTGGAGGGCAGGACCCCTGCGCCCACCAGCCCGGAGGTCGGTGGGGTTCCCTGGGGGATTTGGCTGCGCCGGCCATTGCCAGCACTGGAAGGGACCTGGGAGGTTGAGGCAGCCTCGGCTGCGCCCACCTTCGGGGTCGATGGCCCCTTTTCCTCGGTTGGCGGAGCAGCGCTAGCTGCAACCACCGTGGGGGCAGATGGCGTAACTGCCGACTCACTGCGTGTGGGTCGGACAGTCGCCGGAGGCCGTTGTGACGCTGCCCCCTGACGCGCCACTTCGGCAAAGCTGGCCTTAGGAAGGTGTGCAACCCGCCTGCGTGCCTCTTTGAAAGTGATATTTTCCTTGACTTTAATTGTTACTATTTCTTTTTCTTTTTTCCAAGACGGGCATGACCGCGAGTATGCGGCATGCTCGCCATCACAATTGACACAGTGGAAAGCATTCTCACAAGCTTCAGAGGAGTGTTCGTGCGCACTGCATTTCGCACAAGTTTGGCGGCCTCGGCAGCTCTGCGAACTGTGGCCAAAACGCTGGCACTTGAAACATCGGAGGGGATTTGGCACGTATGGTCTTACACGGAGCTTGATGTACCCGGCCTCGATTGACTCGGGCAAGACACTTGAATTGAAGGTGAGTATTAAGTGTTTGGTCGCTAGTTCTTTACCATCTCGCCTTATCTTAATTCTTTTGACATTTGTAACATTCTGTTCGCTGAAGCCCTCCAAGAGCTCAGCCTCAGTGAGCTCCAGCAAATCATCGTCCGAGACAACGCCGCGGGAGGTATTCATCGTGCGGTGCGGGGTTACTACTACTTGGGTCTCCCCTATTGATACTAGCTGTGGCAGCTTCTCAAATTGCTTCTGGTCGCGGAGCTCCAAGAGGAGGTCACCGCTAGCCATCCTTGACACCTTATATCCTGGGCCAAAAACTTCGGTAAGGGACTTAGATACTAGGAACGGGGATATTGTTCGTACTTGTTTAGCCGGTTTTTCTGCGTGGATTACATGAAAACGGGGAAAATTGTGGACTTGACGTCCGAAAAACTGAAAAACTTCTTCGGTGCGCCCTCGTTTATGAGGGCGATCAGGTAGTTTAGGAAAAGCATGTTCCATAAGTAATGTTGGGTTTTCGGCCGCGATGCCGACCACCCACCATGGAGCCCAACAGGGGGACGTGACAGGAGCTTCTGCTATAGAAACCCTGCCAACGCCAGCCGTACATCGCTGCTATAACCAAATACAGCATAACCAAGGCTGGCTAGCTACACAAGGTTAACCCTTGCCGCCGGGAAACTAGGAAGTGAGGAGAAGTGATGAGAAGACAGGAAAGATGAAAAAGACGGGAGAGAAAGACGAAGATTGGAGAGGAGGACAGGAAAAGGCGACTGCCGATTTCCTCCGGGTGGGTCAATCCGGGGGTGCCGTCTATGTGAAGCAGAGGCCAAAGGGGTGTGTTGCCTCCGCCGGGGGGCCTTAAAGGTCCAAACACCCAGCATTGGCTCAACCCCCAGGATCCCCTTTTCCCCAGACACGGCTAAGCCGCGCACGGCTACACGCGGGAGGGTCCAACCCTCATGTGCTCGGGTCCGTGGTGTCGCAACACACCAAACGCCTGCTTGCGCAGACGCCCCTGCGGGGCAGTTCACCAGGCTAAACAGTGGTTCAACAACTAAAATAAAGGCTAGTATGCTTCGCATCCTGGGCTTAACCTTACCTAAGCCACAGCCATTTTTATATAGATTCATTAAACACTTCCTGTCACTACCCCACGTAGTCTTGGATAGAAGTTTCATTATGTTCATTGTCTTGAGACATTTTTCTTTAATATGTTTAATGTGGGGGACGAAAGTGAGTCTGTAGTCGAGTATGACACCTAGAAATTTGTGTTCTTTGTTTACAGGTATCTGTTGTCCACACACTTCTAAGCAGGGATCCGGAACCAGGCCTCTCTTCCTTGTAAACAAAACACAAGAACTCTTATGAGGATTGATTTTGAATCCATTTTTCTCTGCCCACCCTGACACCTTGTTCAAACCATGCTGTACCTGTCTCTCGCACACTGCGAGGTTACAGGATTTGAAACCTATTTGAATGTCGTCCACATAGACGGAATACAAAATGGCCGGTGGTAAGGAAGTACGAAGTGTTGTCATCTTAACAATAAAGAGTGTGCAACTGAGCACGCCACCCTGGGGTACACCGGTTTCTTGTGCAAAAGGACGTGACAGCACATTGCCTACTTTCACCCTGAAGGTACGATTGGACAAGTAGCTTTTTATTACGTTTAGCATATTACCATGAGTGCCCATTTCTGACAAATCTCTCAAGATTCCGTAGCGCCAGGTCGTATCGTAGGCCTTCTCCATATCGAGGAATATCGATAAGAAGAACTGTTTGTGTACAAACGCGTCACGAATATGTCCTTCAATACGTACAAGATGGTCGGTTGTGCAGCGCCCTTCTCGGAAGCCACACTGAAAGGGATCAAGCAATTTGTTTTGTTCAAGGAAATGTATGAGTCGCCGATTTATCATTTTTTCAAATACCTTACACATGCAGCTTGTGAGGGCTATCGGGCGGTAACTTGCCACTGAAGAAGGGTCTTTCCCTTGTTTCAAAAGAGGGACCACAATGGCTTCTTTCCATGCCGTTGGAAGGTACCCTGCGTCCCAGATGGTGTTGAAGAGTGTAAGTAGTGTAAGTTGCGTGTCATTGTGTAAGTTTTTGAGCATTTCATACATGATTCTATCGGATCCTGGTGCGGAACTCTTGCATGCGCTCAAGGCCGCTTTCAACTCGGCAGCACTAAAAGGGCAATTGTACGGTTCATTCTGTCGGCATTTATTGGTGAGTGGCTTGCATTCTTCTATTTGTTTATATTTCAGGAATGATTGCGAATAATGATTTGAGCTTGATACACTTTCAAAGTGCTCCCCAAGTGAGTCTGCTTGTTCAAGTAGGGTATCGCCTTGTGTGTTTACCAGGGGGAGCGAATAAGTTTGTCGTCCTTTTATCCTGTTAACCCTGTTCCAGAGTTTTGATTCCTCTGTATAAGAGTTGATGCCCGATAAAAACTTTTGCCAGCTTTCTCTTCTGGCCTGACGGCGGGTTCGCCTGCCTTGTGATTTTACTTTTTTAAAGTTAATAAGATTCTCCGCAGTGGGGGAGGCGCGTAGCAACCCCCACGCTTTGTTCTGATTTTTACGTGCGATCCTACAATCGTCGTTCCACCACGGAACACGCGGTTTGCACGACAGGCCATTTACTTGTGATATACATTTAGATGCGGCATCTATTATGAAGGCTGTAAAATATTCGACAGCAGCGTCAATTCCTAGCGAGGACATGTCATCCCACGAAATACAAGATAGAGTTCGGAATTTTTCCCAGTCGGCAGTGTCAATTTTCCACCTAGGAGCCTGTGGTGGATATTCCTTTACTTCAGGTGTTCTAAGCAGGATTGGGAAGTGGTCGCTTCCGTAAGGATTCTTGTTAACTTGCCATTCGAGTTCAGACAGAATTGACGGGGAAACTAGTTAGTTAGTTAGTTAGTTTGGGTTTAGTGGCACAAAGGCAACTAAGGCCATGCTGCGCCAGTCACAAGACAAAATAAAACGGACCGTTAGGGCAGGTAAACCTGCATGACATTATAGCTGGTGTAAATAGCCAGTTTTTTCTAAAAAGTCGAAGAGGTTAGGAAATGGCACTAGGGGATCATCTGCTAGTAATAGGGCAGGGTGTAATGGAATGTGCAAATTATACAGGCTGTGTAAAAACCTCCGTCTCAGTGTATCGATGTGTGGACATGTTATTAAGATGTGCATGACTGTAAGAGCTTCATTACATTTTTCGCAAGTTGGCGGGTTTTCTTTTCGGAGGAGGAAATTGTGCGTCAGATGTGTGTGTCCAATGCGAAGTCGACACAGGATCACCTCGTAGAATCGTTGCTGGTGACTGCATGATTTCCACTCGCCAACTACAGGTTTAATTAAATGAAGCTTGTTACTTAAACAAGTGTCCCAATTGCGTTGCCATTTTGAAGTCAAGGCCTTACGAATCGCATTGACACTGTCTTTATATGGAAGTGCTGTATTTTGAATGTTTTTGTAAGCTGCCATTGATGCGCATCTATCCGCTGCTTCGTTACCTACTATTCCAACATGGCTTGGTACCCAGCAAAACTTGATTGATCTGCCATATTTGTTTGACGTTAATGCATTCAAAATATCGCCTAACAAGGGTTCACTTTGGGATTTCATGTGTAGAGCCTTCAGTACGCTTAGTGAGTCTGTGTATATGACAGTGTTTTCCAGTTTGTCAGCAATGATCTTTTGAACTACAGTCCATATCGCGTACACTTCGGCTGTGTAGACAGAGGCATGCTGAGGTAATCGAATACTTGTTTCCCAATTTTCTGTTACGGCTCCTACACCCACGTGTTTTTCCGTTTTAGAGCCATCAGTATAAAATTCTATGTAGTTTGTATACTTGTCTTGAAGAGCGCGGAATTCCTGTATAATGTGTTGATGTGCTGTGTCTCTTTTCTTTAGATGTGTTAGTGTCCAATCACATAACGCTGTGAAATCACACCACGGGGGTAAACGTTCTGGCTTTCTGGCAACCTGGAAGACTTCCCGGGGGATGTTATAATCCCGACAGTATTCCTCGTATCGCAAGATAAGCGGCCTAATCATGTTTGGTTTATTTGTGTAATGTAAGCGTGAGCTGCACTTTGTGACGATGTTGTAGCATATGTGTTGTGGTGAGGATCGGATCCTGAGTATGTAGGAAAAAGTTAACAGCGCTCTGCGATGCTGTAAAGGAGGTTCATTACATTCAACATGTAAGCTCTGTATAGGTGATGTTCTGTAGGCACCGCATGCTAGTCGTAGTCCTAAGTTGTGGACTGGGTCAAGTCGTCGGACGTAAGATAGTCTGGCTGAACCATATGTAATGCTGCCATAGTCCAATATGCTGCGCACCAAAGTGCGGTAGATGTGTAGCAGGCATTTACGGTCAGAGCCCCACCGTTTCCGGGAGAGGATTTTTAGAATGTTAAGCGCGTTGTTCGCTTTGATTTTAATACTATTGATGTGTGCGAGAAAAGTTCAACTTTTTATCAAACAGAACACCCAGAAACTTGTGTTCTTGTTTCACGGGTAGTGTGGCATCCTGTAGTTTAAGGATGGGATCTGGTTGTAGGCCTCTTTTTTGTGTAAAGACAACACTAATCGTTTTTTCACTTGAGAAGCGAAAGCCGTTTTCAGATGCCCACTGCGTTAGTTTGTTTAGTGCAATTTGAATTTGTCGTTCGCAGCTTGCCATGTTCGATGCACGAGATGCAATTTGAAGGTCATCCACATATAGTGAATGCATTATAGAAGATGGAATTACATTATTGAGCGAGTTCATTTTCACCACAAACAATGTTGTGCTCAATACGCATCCCTGAGGTACACCGTTTTCCTGAATAAATACGCTGGACAGCACCGTTCCTAAACGCACTTGGAATGTTCGATCGGACATGAAATCAGCGAGACATTTAAGCATTCTCCCGCGGATCCCTAAGTCCGCTAAATCCCTTAAAATACCGAACCTCCATGTTGTGTCGTACGCTTTTTCAAGATCAAAGAAAACTGTGAGACAATATTGCTTTTGTAGAAGGGCTGCACGTATCTCGTGTTCTAACTGAACTAGATGATCTGTTGTGGAGCAGCCTTTCTTGTACCCACACTGATGATTATCGAGCAGGTTCTCAGTTTCGAGGACGCATGCCAATCTGATGTTTATAATGGATTCCTAGGACTTAGCGAGACAGCTTGTGAGTGCTATAGGTCGGTAGCTGGTAGCTGTTGTAGGATGCTTTCCAGCTTTCAAGAAAGGGATTATAATGGCTTTTTTCCACGCATTCGGCATTGTTCCTGTTTCCCAGATTATGTTAAAGAAGCGGAGCAATGTCTTAGCTGCTTTTGAGGATAGGTGTGCGAGCATTGTGTAATGTATTCTGTCCGGACCTGGCCCTGTTTTTTTGCCGGTAGTGAGTACTCTGTTAATTTCGGAAAGTGTTAGGGGTGCATTATATGGTTTCTCGGAACTTCCTGCTGTCGGAAGTTTTTGTTTTTCTGCTGATTGTTTATACTTTTGAAATTCAGTGGAGTAGTTTAGTGAGCTTGATATGTTATGGAAATGCTGCCCTAATATATCTGCTTGTTCTTTTAAATTCGTTTTTGTACCTGGAGGTGACAGTATGGGGATCGTATAAGGAGCGTACTCGCTTCTAAACTTTCGAAGCTCATCCCACATTCTTTTGGATGTTATTGAGCTATTGATGGAGGATACATAGGTTTGCCAGGACTGTCTTTCGGCTTGCCTACGCGTGTACCTGGCTTTCGCCTTTGCTTTTTTGAAATTCAGGAGGTTATCATATGTTGGATATCTCCGAAAGATACCCCATGCTTTGTTTTGTGCTTTTTTAGTTTGAGTGCATTCATTCGTCCACCAGGGTTTTACTTTTTTCCTTAAGAAGCCGGAGGACTGCGGGATCGTCTGTTCTGCTGCAGCAAGTATGGAGGCAATAATATTTTCATTCATTTCGTCTATTGTTTGTTGATCTGATATGTGGTCAAGACTGGCCTTCTCGCTGAGGAGAGGCCAGTCTGCTAGATGGAGTTTCCAACGGGGTGGTCTTAGTGGGACTGTAGGGAAAGGAGATGTGTTTTTAATAATGCCGGGCATATGATCACTACCATAAGGATTGTTAATAACACTCCATTTAAAATCGATCAACAGAGATGGAGTGCACAGCGCCAGATCAAGACAGCTCATAGCTCCTGTGCTTGGGGAGCAGTAGGTTGGCGCACCAGTGTTTAAAAGGCATATTTCGTTAGTCAGGATAAAATCTTCAAGTGTTTGTCCCCTGGTGTCAGTTGTTTTGCTACCCCATAAGATGTTATGAGCGTTAAAATCACCTGCAATTAAAAAAGGTTTGGGTAGCTGGTTTAAAACTAACTCCATATCTCCTACAGTAAAATGGGAATGTGGTGGAATGTACATTGAACAAATGGTAATGGTTTTATGTGCTAAAACCGTGACAGCAATGGCTTCCAAGTGAGTATTAATGGTAACTTCTCTAGCTGCAATGCCGTTCCGTAGAACTATAGCTACGCCACCCGAAAGCCGGTTCGCCTGAGTACGATCGCGCCGTACAACGGTGAATCCTTTTAAAATGTTTTTATGCTTTTCGCCTAAGTTTGTTTCTTGTAAGCACAAGGCCACAGGAGAGAAGTTACTTAACAAGTCTTTGATGTCACCTAAGTTATGTAAAAGGCCTCTACAGTTCCAATGGATAATAAAAGCCATCTTGGAATTGAAGGGTAAGAAATGGCACTACGAAAAACTAAGAGGTGGGGTTATAGGTGACATGGAGAAAAAGGCTAATACAAATGAGCGATAACCTTTAGGTTATCGCTTTCTTAATTTGAGTGGTTACTGGGATTTTGTCCCTCTTACCGCGCTCTAGAGAGCGCTTGTCCTTCGGTGTCGATGACACCGGGGTTTTTGTGTCGACCTCCATCGCTCTCTCTGAGGCGCTGGAGGACCGAGAGTTAGGCGCCGAGACACGCGCCTCGGGCCTTGGAGTTCGTTTGATTTTAGGGCCCTGTGGGACTGGTGTCTGCAGGGCCGTCGAAGAGGGTGGGGCAGTACTGACTGCTTCCACCACGGGGGCGGGAGGAGTCACTGCGGCACCACTGCGCGTGGGCTCGGAGGACTCCGGAGGCCTCTGTGGCGCTGCCCCCGCCTGCGCCACGTCGGCATAAGTTCTTCGCAGAAGATACGATAGCCGCTTTCGGGCTTCAAAGAACGAAATTTTTTCTTTTACAGTTAGGGCAATGACTTCTTTTTCTTTTTTCCAGCACGGGCAGGACCGCGAATAAGCTGGGTGATCTCCCTTGCAGTTAACACAATGTGGCGAAGAGGTGCAATTCTCTGATTGGTGGTCGTTAGAGCTGCATTTAGCACAAGTTGTTTGCCCTCGGCATGCATGTGAAGCATGTCCAAATCTTTGGAACTTAAAACATCGTCTGGGATTTGGAATATATGGTCTCACATTGACTTTGACATAACCTGCATCGAGTGAAGTACGCATTACGCTTGTTCCGAAGGTGAGTATAACGTGTTTGGTGGGGATTTCTTGGTCGTTTCTGCGGATTACTATTCTTTGTACTTTGGTGACATTTCGTTCCTGGAAACCTTCCAGCAGTTCCTCGTCGCTTAAACCAATAAAGTCTTCTTCAGATATTGCTCCCCTGCTTGTGTTAAGTGTTCTGTGGGCTGAAACAGTCACTGTCGCCTCGCCAATACTGGTAAGTTCAGACAGCTTATCTGCTTGATCTTTACTATTCAATTCTAGGAGGAGGTCCCCGCTAGACATTTTGGAGGCTTTGTATGTCTGTCCGATTTTATCTTTCAGGCATTTGGCGACCAGGAATGGAGAAAGCTTTCTAACAGGTGTGTTACATTCACTGTGGACTACATAGTATTTGGGGAAGGATGGAGCGTTGCTTCGAAAGGAGAATTGAAACGGTACTTCGGTGCGGCATCTTTTGAGACGCCTATCATGGACAACAGAGATTTGAGCTGCCATAGGAAAGTGTGTGTGTTCGGCAACAGCGCCGACCGCCCACCACGGAGCCCAACGAGGGGACGCGGCAGGGCTTGTGTCCAAGCCTGCACGACGCCAGCCGTACGCCGTCACTATAACCAAATATGGTGTACCCAAGGTAGGATATCCACACAAGGTTAACCCTTGCCGCCGTGGAGAAAGGAAGTAAATGGAAGAGAGAAGAAGACAGGAAAGGTAAAAAAGTGGGAGATAAAGACGAAGGTTTGAGGAGAGAGAGATAGGAAGAGGCGACTACCGATTTCCCCCGGGTGGGTCAGTCCGGGGGTGCCGTCTACGTGAAGCAGAGGCCAAAGAGGTGTGTTGCCTCCACCGGGGGGCCTTAACGGTCCGAGCACCCGGCATCGGCTCAACCTCCAGGTTCCCCCTTTCCCCGGACACGGCTAAGCCGCGCACGGCTACGCGCGGGAGGGATGATGATGATGATGTGTGGTTTTTTGTGGCGCAAGGGCCAGGTTTGGCCAAAGAGCGCCATGACAAGTTGTAATGTTGACGATGTATTATGGAAGATGTGACTTGGCTGTAAAGTGGCCTAAAAATATTCGCTGTAGAGTGCGTAAAATTAACTTGTTATAAAATTATGGCGATGACAGATGACGAATACTATGAACACTAAAATCCATCGTGAAAGAATGATGCAGAATAGAAAATATATGAGATGGTAAAAATGCCTGGAGCACTGTTGCCTCGCCAGAGCCCTTCAAACACAAGGGCCTAGAGGCACGTGCTACACGAAAGAACTATCGCAGCGCCATCCTCTGAAGAGAGGAGACGCTACGAACATGTTGGGCTAACAACATGCAACACAACATCTTTCAGATAACTTAGGACTGCGTTAGTGTCGAAGAGCGGTTCTGGGCCGAGTAACATTACAGGATGAAGGGGAATATGCTGCCGGTATGCTAACGGAAAATGTTTCTTTCTGTCAGATTCGGCTTTCCGACACTCCAGGAGGACATGGAGGACGGTCAGCCTCTCCCCGCATCTACCGCAAGTTGGAGGATCATTTTCAGTGAGTAAGAAGTTGTGTGTACCAAATGTGTGTCCTATAGACCCTTTTCCTAATTCAGTCTGGCAACATTGACACAGGAGGCTCCACGTGCCGTTACTCTATTACTCTATGAGTCGTCCGCCATTAGTTGGTCAGTGCGAGTGGTGCGGTGTGTTCGCTGGTCGCTAGGTTGACGCACAGCAGCAGCATGTCGTGGTCCAAGAGCCTCGCTGTCATACCGAAAAGCCTTGATATAAGCAAAATAGAGGCGTATCGCACGTCGAGAAGCGTCGGGAACCGCAATGCACTACGCAGCCACAAGTTCGTCGCAGAAAGCTACGTCCAATGCTCGACGATTGAAACACGTTCATTCACAACGCAGTAAGTATCCTCGCTATCATTTTCTTTTCGCTTGCTTGCTAGCGTTTTTGTTGTTAAACGATACAACGACCGTTCATAAGGCACACAGGCTGATTCACATGCGTTTGCGAAGTGATATGTTGCCGTGCAGAAGGATAACGTGTCGCCCGATATGACAGCTGTAATGAATGCGTTTATGCTGGCGCCAGCAGAAGTTAACTTGTACTTCTTACTTCGATGCAGTGATTCCACGCTCGTGCGCGTACGTGCTAAGTGCTTCAGGAGCCAAAAGAAGACAGCAACACCATATGCCGTGACCGCCCTGCTGACGCACGATGGTTTTGTGAAAGAGTGTACATGCGAGTGCGCAGCTGGAGAAAACGGCACATGTCACCATGTCATGGGACTTTTGAAAGTCCTTGTGCTACTTCTTGATAACGGGTATGCAGAGGCTCCGCCGGAAATGTCATGTACGGAACTGCCACAAATCTGGAGGAGGCCCCGGGGGCACAAAATACCGGCTTCTAGCGTCGACGAAATTGACTGGAGAGCCGCACGGCCAGACGGTCTTTCTTACCCGCTCCAATCGCGTCTTTATGAAGCCAGGAAAAGACCAAGGAGCGTAGAAGATGTTCAAAAAGCTGCGAGGCAGTTCGCAAGAGAGATGGCTGCACATACTGCGAGTCCACTTCTGGAGCACTGGCAGTCTGCAACGCTAAAGAAAGCAGACAGTTTGTTTGGCGAGACGTGTGAAGGCAGCCTCTTGTGGAGTCAGAAACCACTTGTACCACATGACTTCACCACCTATTTATGCCCAGAAATTCAGGTTGGGGTGACTACAGAGTTGACACCCATGCAGCCAGCATTTTTTCCAGAACCCTTAAACACTGTTGTGTCGTGCGTGGGCCTGCCACCAATGCAGCAGGCTGTAATCGAGGCAAGCACATACATGCATGTAGCATGCCGGCATTTAGCATGGAATAAAGCACAGGAAACATGAGAACCTTGTGCACACCTTTCGCTTCTTTGTCTTCGACCTATGTAGCATACTCTTGCTACGTGCTGCATAACTTGTGTTAACTAACCTACTTCGTCACGTTTATAATGCTTTTGCTTATTAGCAACCAAACATAATATTTACAAAGTTATGTTGACTGTGGTTATGTCTTTCTGTGCGTTAACTCTAACATGTGCTGCACCCTTACACGCAGGCTTTCGTGTGCCGTCTGTTGATGTAGCTCACCAGGTTGAACAGACCTCTTGCGAGCAGAGCCTATTCATAGCATACATGTAGCATGGAATGAAGCCAGAAAATGCAATAACATTGTGCACGACTTCCAAGTAGTGCCCGTGTGTTTTTCAACGTGTGCTCTTGCTACTCACTATATACCTTACTTATGCTAACTAACCTACATTTTCATAACACTATTTCTTCTGCTTAGCAACCAAACAGTTCTATTAGTTTACAAAACTATGCTGACTCTGTTATGTCCGCTTTCTGGGTGTTAACTCTAACATGTGCTGCACCCTTATATGCAGGCTCTCATGCTGTCTGTTGATGAAGCTCGCCAGCTTGAGCAGACCTCTCGCCAGCAGAGCCAAAGTGCGACATGGAAAGCTGCTCGCAAAAACCGCTTGACTGCTTCCAATTTTGGTGTTGCTGTTACACGTGAGAATTGGACAGAGAAAGGCCTGCAGAACCTCACCGCAGACCGAGATATGTCTAGAGTCAGGGCCATCCAGTAAGTACGGGTCCAAAAACATTTTCTTGGCCAAGTTAGTTCACAACAAAGTGAAAACTATAGCACAAGAAGACAAAGTGTACAGGCGAGGCACTTCCTTGTTTACATCTGCTATGGATAATCTTGCTTCCAGTGAATCACGGTGGCTACAAGTGATTGGCACTAATGAATGTTATTAGCAGATTACACATGTGCACCTGTTGTCACACATGGATCAAAAACCTTGGAAATGGGAGTAGCTTTGCACACTATTGTCAATCAAGCTTTTAGTCGTGGGTACAGGTTGGTCTTTAATAAATATCATTTCATTAACCTGTGCTCCTCAACATCGTTACAATATTAGCATATGTATACACACCGTATGTACTGCCTAACGTGGATTGTATCACAGAATGCAAAAGACAGAACTTGCATCATGGTATTTCTTTTTCAGGTACGGAGTTTCAAGCGAAGCCATGGCTGTTCAAAAATATGAAACAACCCTCCGAACCTTCCGGCACAATATTCAGACCTTCCACTGCGGCCTTATTGTGGATCCCACGTGCCCATGGCTCGGTGCATCGCCTGATCGTGTGGTGTGGGACCCAGAGGAACCGAATCCTCATGGTATTGTCGAAGTTAAGTGCCCATATTCAATGAAAGACTTGAAAATACCAAGTACTCATGGCTCGTGCCTTGTGAAAGATAGCCACGGCACGTACAGGCTAAACCGCACCCACCATTACTATTACCAGGTGCTTGGACAGATGGCCCTTTCAGGGCTTACTTGGGCTGACTTTGTCATGTATGCTCCACAGTTTCTAGTTGTCGAAAGAATTCGATTCATTGAAAGTGAATGGCAGAAATGCAAAAATAGGTTGGACAGCTTTTATTTTTCCACACTTCTGCCGTACTTGGCAAAAACATGCAGTACGAACAGTGGATGTTGAATTCAAGATATTACGAAATGAATGAGCATTTATGTATTTATTAATAAACTTGTGATACTATTGACAGTGCCTTGTATCCTTTTCTTGTAACGAGTATTGAAGCCATGTGCTCATTGCTTTGGCCATGCTAGCTTGGCAGTCACTGCGAAGGTTATGTAGTACTGAACTGACACCTTGCACATCACTGCAGCAAGATTGTTGCTGCTGCAGATCCTAGGTTGCTATTAAAGGACTTTGAAGATTGCTTAAGAATGCACACAATGCCCAAATTTCATTAATGATCGGTGCAATTGACAGTGGGATGGGCCTGTCGAAAATATGAAATGCCTTAATACGTTGAATGCGCCGCTCGACATGTATTCTGAGACTTGCAATATCCTCTGTTTGTCTAACTTCTTCTTCAGTAAAGTGCTGTCTCCGAAGGAAAGGGGGAATGTTCAACGCAACTCCTTTTGCACTGAGCAGGTCCTGTATCTTAAAGCCCTTGTCGGCCATTACCGAGTCGCCAGGCTCAAACTCGAGTTTTAAAAACCCGCTTTTTTCTACGAGCTCTTTGTCTGACACAGACCCTGTAAATAATTTTGACAGAAACGTGATCGTTCCATCAGGTGAAATGACAACCAAACCCTTCATTGTATTAGTTGACTTGTAGGTTGAGTAGGTCGCCGACTGAAGGACCAGAGAGCTTGGAACTTCGCATCTCACTTCTGTCGCGTCGATAATGGCTCTTGTTGATGGGTATCGCTCTTTAAAAATGGCTGGCATAGCCTTGTCAACCTTGTCTCTGCTTAGCCAAAGGTCCATCTGGCCAACCTGCAAATAAATAAAGCTGATCCATGTGGTACATATTCTGGATACTGTAGCAATGGACACCCTGAACCTGTAGGCAAGGTCCCTTTCGAAAAGCCCAAGGCGCAACCTGACGAGAACAAGAAAAAGCTGGTCCTTAGCCGTCAGCATGTGCGGCCTCCCTGCATTACTTGATGAACTTGAATAGCTCCTAGACCATACTTTTATATTTTCCACACACTCACCGGGGTTTATCAAACGGAAGAAGCACATGAATGATTCAAAGTTTGAAAGCCCAGTATAGAAACTAATGTCCTCAGGGCTGTCCTTAAAGCATTCGACAGAAAATTGCCTGCTTTTATGCCGATCAAGCTTTTTGTTTTCCATATTAAGTATTTCATACTCTCTTTGAGCTTTATAAAGCACATCTTTTGCTGACTTCATCTCTTTCGTTCTAATTTCCAAGTCGCTCTCCAGTTGTTGTGTACGCACTTGAAGCAGAGAGAGCTGCGTCTCGAGCTCAGGCACTCGCTCTGCATTTGCTTTCGCAGACTTCACTTCTTCGATCCTACCTTCTAAGTCGCTTTCCAGTTGGTGTATGCGCATTTGGAGCACAGAAAGCTGCTTCTCGAGCTCCAACACTCTAACTGCACATGCACAATCACACACTTCGTGGTCTCGGACGTGGGTCGCACTGGCCGGCTTTGAAACACTTGCACACTCTGTGGCGTCCATAGTTTCAACAGCTGTTGAAGAATCCCGCGACGCGGCGACATCACTACTAGGAGAAAGCGGTGGTTGTGACGCAAACCCGGAGCTGCTAGCCTGGCCGACGGCGGAAAGCAGTTTTACTTTCGCGACACACTGTTGTCGTTCTTTCGGTTTTTTTCTTGCTGGTGGCTTGGGTTTTCCAAAGGCAAACACGCTCGGCACGGCGTCAACCCGGAGGTAACGCCGATCGCCGACTACATTCGGCAAGTAGCTGTTAGTGGTGAAGTGATTCGAGCACACCTTTGTGTGCTTCGTCACGACAAAAAGCTTTCCTTCATCGCGCTTAATAGCTACAATCCATTTCTTCTTCAGATGCGGATCCTTCGGAAAGCAGAAGAACGACACCTGTAAGACGATAAAAGCGACGTAAGGCGCGCGCATGAGACGCAACAAACAGTAAACGAAATGTATACACACGCATACTTGCCTTCGAGCCATTGTCGTCCAGAACTCCTCGCTGGTTGCAAAGCGGCACGCAGCAATGCACAGGCATGTTACCGAATGCCGAGGAGAACCGGATTCAACGGAAATTCGTCGGGCAGGCAGATGAAAACTTATGCGCTCAGTATAGTTTTGCTTGCCGGTCCGCTTCGTCAGTGCGCGGAGACGCCGACTTCGCCCAGCTAATGGCGCCGATCTCATAGTCGCTGTCGTCCTCAATAGGTGGCGCTGAATTCCGAAACCGCCCTATTCTGAGGCGACAGAATAGGACATCTGTTCGCCGTGATTTTGTTACGGAGGGCCAAGAACCTAACTGTGGCTTTATCACGTGCAGTTTGTTATTTATTTCTACGTCCCACTTACGTTGCCAGTGATTTCGCAGTTTCCTTCTTAAGAAATGATGATGATGAGTGGTGTTTAATGGCGCAAGGGCCAGGTTTGGCCAAAGAGCGCCATGACAGGTGGTAATGTTGACGATGTGTTGTGGGTGACGTGCGTAATGAACTCATCATGGTAGGTGAGATATGGCTGTAAAAGGGCCTAAAACTTCCGCGGTAAGTGGAGTAGAATACATAGGTGCTAAAATAATGATGATGACTAGGGTGTGATATGGGCTATGGCAATGGACTTTCGTTAAAACATGATGCAATAAAACTTAACACTGACAAGAGAGTTTCAAGAGAGCCCTTGAATGCAGGGCTGTTAGTCGTGTGCTTAAAAGTTACCTGGCCAGATGATTTTCAGTGTGTCCGTTTCGGCTAAAAACTCTAAGACTGTTTGCAGGTTAAAAAGAGGTTCATCGCTAAGAAAAAATGCAGGGTGAAGGGGTAAATTCTCGCGATATGCAGCAGGGAAATACTTTTTCCTCTCTGTTTCTATTGCAGCGCACTCAATAAGAGCATGGAGGACAGTGAGATTATAGCCGCACTTAGCACAAGTTGGAGGATCGCCCCCAGTCAAGAGATGAGTGGGTGCCGTATGTGTGGCCTATCCTTAATCGGCAGAGAAGTACTTCCTTGTACCTTGCTATTTTCCCATTTATCCAGTTCCCCAGTTTTGGCTTTATTATATGAAGCTTATTCATTTTTTGTGTATCCCATTCGCCCTGCCAGTGATTCCTCAATTTACTGCGTAGAAAGGGCTTTAGGTCTGTGGCAGGGATGGGGATATTTGAATCTGCCTCGCTAAAAATTACTGACCTAGCACTTTCGTCAGCAGCTTCGTTGCCTTTTATACCTTTGTGACCAGGTACCCAGCATATTATAATCGATTGATTGCACATATATGCGGAACATAACAAGCTATACAGCTCATTAAAAACCGAGTTCTTATGCTTTCGTAAGCTAATTAGGGCTCTCACTACACTTAATGAGTCTGTAAATACAACAGCCTTAGCGATATTTTTTTGCCGTATGTGTTGAATAGCCTTAAGTATGGCGTATGCTTCCGCTGTAAAGATACTGGTGTGTGGGTTTAGTGGTCCAGATGTTGAAAGTGAGGGTCCCAGAGCTGCGTAAGCAACACCAGTTGGAGACTTCGAAGCATCTGTGTAAAATTCATCACATGAGTACTTTTCCTTGAGTTCTATAAAATGCGAATATATGTGTGCCTCCGGGGCTCGTTTCGATATTTCTAAGAACGAGATGTCGCATTGGATAGTCTGCCACTCCCAAGGCGGTGGAAGCCGTGTAGGAGCCATTAAGTCATTGTGTAAAAGAGGGACCCCTGTTTTTTCTGATAGTGCTTCCAACCGGAGGGACAGAGGAGGCCTAGTGGCTGGGCGGTTACGAAACAGCCTAGCAGTGGACAAGTCACATATAGTGAAATGACAAGGATGTTCAACATCTGAGTTAACTTTTAGGGCGTAGGAGAAAGTTAAATATGTCCTTTGGTAGTGCAATGACCATTCGTTTGATTCGACGTAGAGGCTTTGCACAGGGCTAGTCCTAAAGGCGCCTGTAGCAAGGCGGATACCTAAGTGGTGAATAGGATCAAGCATTTTCAGAGCACTAGGTCTGGCAGAATTATAGACTATTGCTCCGTAGTCAAGGCGTGTTAATATTAGACTTTTGTAGAGCTTTAAAAGGCACCGCCTGTCGCTGCCCCAAGAAGTACGTGACAACAGCTTCAGCAGGTTCATAGACTTGAGGCACTTTGATTTCAGATACTTCAAGTGTGGTACAAAAGTCAGCTTACTATCTAAAAGGATTCCGAGAAATTTGTGTTCATGGCTCACAGATAGCCGTTCTCCATTTAAATCTATTGCGGGGTCCACCATTATACCTCTCTTGTTAGAAAATAGGACGCATGTACTTTTTTGTGGGTTTAGTTTGAAACCGTTTTGGTCCGCCCACTTAGATAATTTATTTATGCAAAGCTGTACTTGTCGCTCGCAGATACTTAGGTTACATGATTTGAAGCCTATCTGGATGTCATCCACATATACGGAATAAAACATTGTATGTGGTATGGCAGTCTGGATCGAATTCATTTTGACAATAAAAAGAGTGCAGCTCAGCACACCACCTTGTGGAACACCGGCCTCTTGCGTAAATGGACGAGACAGAACGTTACCAACTCTAACACGGAACGTCCGATTGGAGAGGTAACTCTGAATCACGTTCAGCAAGTTGCCTCGAACTCCCATTTCAGACAGGTCACGGAGAATTCCAAAGCGCCAGGTTGTGTCGTATGCCTTTTCCATATCTAAAAATACTGACAGGAAGAACTGTTTGCGGACAAAGGCATCACGGATATTTGTTTCGATACGGACAAGGTGATCTGTTGTGGATCTGCGGTCCCTAAAACCGCACTGTAAGGGATCAAGTATTTTGTTGCTTTCAAGAAAATGGATGAGGCGATGGTTAATCATCTTTTCAAATAATTTGCATAGACAACTAGTGAGAGCTATAGGTCTATAACTGTTGGGTGAGGAAGGGTCCTTGCCCTCTTTGAGAATAGGGATTACGATTGCTTCTTTCCAGACAGAAGGAATGTATCCGGCAGAGAACATGGAATTGAAGAGTGACAGCAGTGTTTTTTGGGTTTCAGGGTGTAAGTGTCTAATCATCTCATACATTATTCTGTCACTTCCTGGAGCGGACTTGTTGCAACAGTTCAGTGAGGCTTGGAACTCAGCCATTCCAAATGGACGATTGTATACTTCGTTGGAAGTGCCTTTCCCACCCAGTGTCATCTGTTCTGCTTGTCGACGTAATTTTAGGAATGTATCTGTGTAATGAGATGTACTGGAAATGTGTTCGAAATGTGCTCCTAGACAGTCAGCCTGGTCCTGAAGAGTATCTGTTTGCGTGTTTACTAATGGTAGGGGATGAGTATCGCGGCCTTTTATTTTGTTTACTCTGTTCCAAGCTTTTCTTTCGTCTGTATATGAATTAATACTAGAGATGTATTTCTGCCAGCTTTCCCTTTTGGCAAGGCGGCGCGTCCTTCTACCTTCTGATTTTATTTTCTTGAAGCTGATCAAGTTCTCGGTAGTTGGGCAGTCGCGAAGGCGACCCCAAGCCTTATTTTGAATTTTGCGGGCTTCCCTACACTGCTCATTCCACCAAGGAATGCGTCGTTTAGAGGGTGATCCATTCGTTTGAGGGATACATATTGATGCAGCCTCCATTATAAACGCCGTCAAATATGTCACTCTATCATCGATTGAGAGAGTACAGATGTTCTCCAAGGTCAAATGTGTCAGCTCTCTGTATCGTTCCCAGTCAGCACAGTCCACCTTCCAACAGGGCAAATGTGGAGAAAACTTATCGCTTTTTGTTAATTTTAAGACTATTGGGAAATGGTCACTCCCATACGGATTTTTGATTACTTTCCACTCCAGGTATGGCACTAGTGTACTTGATGTTATACTTAAGTCAATAGATGAGAACGTTTTGTTTGCCACGCTGTAGAATGTAGGTTCTTTCTTGTTCAGTATGCATGCATTGGAAGATAAAAGGAAGTTTTCTAATAAGCGCCCTCTCGTATCACAACGAGGACTTCCCCAGAGGGTGTTGTGCGCATTTAAATCGCCCACTACAATGTATGGTTCGGGGAGTTCTGTGATAAAGCTCTCGAATTCTGTTCTGGAAAGTTGATGGCTCGGAGGAATGTAAAGAGAGCAAACAGTAACTAGCTTATCAAATAGCACGGCTCTGATTGCCACTGCCTCAAGGGGCGTTTGCAGATGTAAATGCTTACAGGCGATACCCTTATCGACTATACTAGCAACACCGCCTGACGAGGCGTAGGCGTCACTTCGATCTTTCCGGTAAATGGCATACTGTTTGAGAAAGTTAGTATGTGAAAGATTTAAGTGTGTCTCTTGCACACACAGCACCCTTGGATTAAACTTGCGAAGGAGTTCCTTAATGTCATCAAGATTGTGTATTAGACCTCTGACATTCCAATGCATTACTTGTGTGGCCATATTGGAAGTGTTTTATGGTGCGTGTGAAGAGATATGGATTAGGTTGGTTCAAGGGACCTTTCCAGGCCCCTTGACCCGGGGTATTTGTTTTTTCTTGGCGCGCTCCAGGGAGCAACGCCGTTCCTTCGGCGTCTGAGACGCCGGAGAAGTTTTTGCTACATCCATCGCCTCATCAGAGGCGCTGGATGATGCCCGCTCAGCGGACACGCGCGGGGTTTTTTCGGGCCTGTCTGCACGAGCAGTGGCCCGGGGACCGGCAGGCTCGGAAGTCTGCTGGCCCTTCGTGGTAGGGGGCGGAAGAGCAGTGGCTGCTCCCGCCAGGGGGGCTGATGGCGTAACCGCCGTCACACTCCGTGTGACTTGCGCGGCCGCCAAAAGATGTGGCGCTGCCCCCCGGCGCGTCACATCACTGTAGGACGGATTCGATTGATTGTGGACACTAAAGCGCTTGCGCGCTTCTGGAAAAGTGATGTTTAGTTTTACCTTCAGTTCGATTATTTGTTTTTCTTTCTTCCATGACGGACACGATCGTGAATAGGCGGGGTGGTCTCCGTCACAGTTAGCGCAGTGGGTTGGAGAAGAACAGTTGTCTGAAGCGTGGTCTTTAGATGCACATTTTGCACAAGTGGCACGCCCTCGGCAGCTCTGAGACCCGTGCCCAAAACGCTGACACTTGAAGCATCGGCGCGGATTGGGAATGTACGGTCGTACGCGTAGTTTACAATATCCCGTCTCTAATGAATCAGGTAGTTCACTTGTTCCAAATGTTATTATTAGATGCTTTGTTGGAATTTCCTTGTCGTCACGCCTTAACTTGATTCGTTGCACCTTCACCACGTTTTGGTCTTGCCATCCGTCCAACAGCTCGCTCTCACTAAGATCAAGGAGGTCGTCATCAGAAATGACACCACGCACAGTGTTCATAGACCGGTGGGGGCCCACAGATACAGGGATGTCACCAAACGCAACAAGTTTCGTCAGTTTGCTGTATTGGAGCTTGTCACGTACTTCCAGAAGAAGGTCGCCGCTTCCCATCTTAGTTACTTTGTAACCAGAACCGATTGCTTCTGTCAGGCATTTTGCGACCACAAACGGGGATATTGTACGGACTGTCTTTGTTTCGTGTTGACTATGTATTACGTGGTACTTGGGAAATATTTCTTTTGGTTTGAAGAGAAAGTTGAATGTTTCATCGGTGCGCCCCCTCTTCAGGGAGCGATCAAGGAGTGGGGGGAAATTTGAAGCCATATATAATTACTGTATTCGGCAGGAATGCCCGCCGCCCACCTGGGAGCCCAACCTGGGGACGTCACAGGATTAGAAACATTCTATTCTGCGTACGCCAGCGGTACAATCCCACTATAACCTAATATATATACCCAAGGCTGGATATATTACACAAGGTTAACCCTTGCCGCCAGGAAATAAGGAAGTAATAAGAAGTGAAGAGAAGACAGGAGAGATAGAAAAGTGGGAGAGAAAGACGAAGAATGGAGAGGAGGACAGGAAAAGGCGACTGCCGATTTCCTCCAGGTGGGTCAGCCTGGAGGTGCCGTCTATGTGAAGCCGAGGCCGAAGAGGTGTGTTGCCTCCGCCGGGGGGCCTTAAAGGTCCAAACACCCAGCTTCAGCTCAACCCCCAGGATCCCCTTTTCCCCAGACACGGCTAAGCCGCGCACGGCTACACGCGGGAGGGTCCAACCCTCGTGTGCTCGGGTACGTGGTGTCGCAACACACCAAACGCCTGCTTACGCAGACGCCCCTGCGGGGCCTTCTTAAGAAAGGCTTCAGGTCCGTGACAGGGACCGAAGCAGTAGGACTGACTGTATGCAATGAAATTGATGTGGCCATCTGGTCTGCTAGAACGTTACCCTCGATGCCCCTATGTCCAGGCACCCAGCATATAATGACATGCTGGTTAGACATATACGCTCTACAGAGGACGGAATAGAGCTCAATAATTACGGGGTTTCTGTGTTTACAGTGTGACTTCAAGGCTTTTACCACGCTTAAGGAGTCTGTAAATAAAATTGTTTTTTGAACATTTGATTTTCTGATATGTTTCATAGCCGACATTAGTGCATAGGCCTCAGCCGTAAATATGCTTGTTTCAGGGTGCAGTACACCGGATTCCGAGAAGGATGGGCCAATGGCTGCGTAGGACACCCCGGCATGCGACTTAGAAGCGTCCGTATAAAACTCTGTGCACGAGTACTTGTACTGGAGCTCCAAGAAGTGCATTTTGATATGTGTCTCTGACGCATGTTTAGTGACCTGTACAAAGGATGTGTCACATTCTATCAGCTGCCACTCCCAGGGTGGTACTAGCTTAGCTGGAGGCATTAGGCGTTGGTCGAGAATTGGGACATCCATTTCCGTGCTAAGTTCTCTTGCACGCAGTGAGAAAGGACGTCTCACAGAGGGTCTGTTATGAAAAAGTGTTTCACATGTCAAGTCGTTAACGGTTGTGAAACACGGATGTTCCTTATTAGAGCGCACTTTCAGAAAATAGTTGAAGCTGATGTAAGTTCTCCGAAAATGGAGTGACCACTCATCGGACTCAACATACAAACTTTCAACAGGGCTTGTTCTAAATGCCCCAGTGGCCAGACGGATTCCCAGATGGTGTACGGGGTCTAACATCTTTAGCGCGCTCGGGGCGGCAGAGTGATACACTGCGGCTCCATAGTCTATTCGCGACCGAACTAGGCTCCTGTAAAGATTCAACAGGCACTTCCTGTCACTACCCCATGTTGTGTATGATAGGATTTTAAGTAGGTTCATTGTTTTTAGACATTTTTCTTTAACATGTTTTATGTGAGGAATGAAAGTGAGCCTAGAGTCAAGAATAACACCAAGGAATTTGTGTTCTTTGCTGACAGGAATTTGGTGTCCGCCCAGTTCTACACAAGGATCTAGGACCAGGCCTCTCTTTCTTGTGAAGAGAACACAAGCACTTTTGTGGGGGTTGACCTTAAATCCGTTTTCGTCTGCCCACTTGGAAACCTTGTTCAAGCCCTGCTGTACCTGTCTTTCGCATACTGTAAGGTTGCAGGATTTGAAGCCTATTTGTATATCATCTACGTATACGGAATAAAAAATGGCAGGTGGTAGTGAAGCACGTAGCGTGTTCATCTTTACGATAAAGAGAGTGCAGCTGAGCACGCCTCCCTGGGGTACACCAGTTTCTTGCGTAAAGGGACGTGAGAGTTCATTGCCGACTTTTACTCGGAAGGTACGATTTGACAAATAGCTTTCAATTGTGTTCAGCATATTTCCACGGATGCCAATTGCCGACAGGTCTCGTAAGATCCCGTAACGCCATGCCGTGTCATATGCCTTCTCCATATCGAGGAATATTGATAGAAAAAACTGTTTATGTATAAAGGCATCGCGGATATTTCCTTCCATGCGCACAAGATGATCGGTTGTGGACCGCCCTTCTCGGAATCCACACTGATAAGGATCGAGTATATTGTTGAGCTCAAGGAAATGTATAAGTCTGCGATTTATCATTTTTTCAAAAAGCTTACACAGACAATTAGTTAGAGCTATCGGACGGTAACTAGCCGCCAAGGAAGGGTCTTTTCCCTGCTTTAGGACAGAAACCACAATCGCTTCTTTCCATGTGGATGGGAGGTACCCCGAAGCCCAAATAGTATTGTATAGTGTAAGAAGTGTAACTTGTGCGTCAGTATGTAGGTGCCTGATCATGTCATACATGACTCTGTCTGGTCCCGGTGCAGTGCTTTTACATGTGTTCAAGGCAGCTCTCAACTCGGCAATACCGAAAGGCCGGTTATACTGTTCATTCTGCCTGGATTTCCGTATGATTGGCTGACGTTCTATTATTTCTTTATGCTTAAGAAAGGACTGGGAATAATTGATTGAGCTTGACACACGCTCAAAGTGCTCCCCTAGTGAATCTGCCTGGTCTTGCAGGGTTTCGCCTTGTGTGTTTACTAAAGGGAGGGAGTATGTTTGTCGCCCTCTTATTCTACTAACCCTGTTCCAGACTTTGGCCTCATCTGTATACGAGTTGATACCTGTTAAAAAGTTCTGCCAGCTCTCTCTTCTGGCCTGTCGGCGGGTTCGCCTGCCTTGGGATTTAACTTTTTTAAAATTGATAAGATTCTCCGCAGTGGGGGAGGCGCGTAGCAACCCCCACGCTTTATTTTGTTTCTTACGAGCGATCCTACAATCATCGTTCCACCAGGGGACACGCCCTTTGCCTGCCAATCCATTTACTTGTGATATACATTTAGTTGCGGCATCTATGATGAAGGCTGTAAAGTACTCCACAGCTGCATCGATTTCTAAAGAAGACATATCAGCCAGCGAGATGTTAGTAAGTGTTCGAAATTTCTCCCAGTCAGCTGTGTCTATCTTCCACCTAGGAGCTTGCGGAGGATATTCGTTTTCTTTAGATGTTCTTATCAGTATAGGGAAGTGGTCGCTGCCGTAAGGATTGTTCGTGACTTCCCATACGAGTTCGGGCAGTATGGACGGGGAAACTATGGTAAGATCTATTGAAGAAAAGGTTCTGTTTGCTAGGGAGTAATACGTGGGTTCCTTCTTATTGAGCAAGCAAGCACCTGAAGAAAAAAGGAACTGTTCAACAAGACGACCTCGCGCGTCTGTACGAGTGTCGCCCCACAGGGAGCTGTGCGCATTGAAATCCCCAAGGACAACATAGGGTTCTGGCAACTCGTCTATAAATGACTGAAATTCATGTTTGTTTAATTTGTAGTGTGGGGGTACGTAGATCGAGCAAATGGTGACGAGTTTATCCAGAAGAACAGCTCGAACCGCCACTGCTTCGAGGGGCGTTTGTAGCTGTAAACGCTGACAGGAAACACTTTTATGAATCAAAATGGCAACGCCGCCTGAAGATACGACAGCATCATCGCGATCTTTGCGAAACTTAATATACGGTCGGAGAAAGTTTGTATGTTGTGGTTTTAGGTGTGTTTCCTGTAGACACAGCACTAGTGGATTGTGTTTTTGGATAAGCTCTTGCACATCATCAAGGTTCCTAAGAAGACCTCTGATGTTCCATTGAATTATTTGTGTATCCATATTGGAGGTCAGTAGGTGCTGTGTGTACAGAAGTAGTGATTATCGAAATTACAGAGATTAAATTACAGAGCCCTTTCGAGGCCCTGTAACGGGAGTTTTGCCCTTTCTGGAGCGTTCGAGGGATCCTCGCCGCTCCTTAGGCGCTTGGGGCGCCTTGATGTTAGGTGTAGTGTCCATTGCCTCGTGTGAGGCGCCGGACACGTGCTCTTGCGAGCGAGAAGTAACTAGAGAGGGTCCCGCCTTGGGGGGCAAGACCCCTGCGCCCACCGGCCCGGAGGTCGATGGGGCTCCCTGGGGAATTTGGCTGCGCCGGCTGTTGCCAGCGCTGGAAGGGGCCGGGGTGGTTGGAGCAGCCTCAGCTGCGCCCAACTTCGGGGTATAAGGTCCCTTCTGCTCGGTTGGCGGAGCAGCGCTAGCTGCAACCACCGTGGGGGCAGACGGCGTAACTGCCGACTCACTGTTTGTGGGTCGGACAGGCGCCGGACGCCGTTGTGACGCTGCCCCCTGACGCGTCACTTCGGCAAAGCTTTTCTTTGGCAGGTATGCAACCCGCCTGCGTGCCTCCTTGAATGAGATATTTTCTTTCACTTTGATCGTTACTATTTCTTTTTCTTTCTTCCAGGATGGGCACGACCGTGAGTACGCGGCGTGCTCCCCATCACAGTTTACACACTGGAGAGCGTTCTCACAAGTTTCAGTGGTGTGTTCTGTGGCACTGCATTTAGCACAAGTTTGGCGGCCGCGGCAGCTCTGCGAGCTGTGGCCGAAGCGCTGACATTTGAAACAACGGAGTGGATTGGGCACGTAAGGCCTGACACGAAGCCTTATGTAGCCGGCCTCGATGGATTCGGGCAGGACACTTGAATTGAATGTGAGAATTAGGTGTTTGGTCGCAATTTCCTTACCATCCCGCCTCATCTTTATTCTTCTGACGTTGATCACATTTTGTTCGCTGAAGCCCTCCAGGAGTTCCGCTTCAGTCAGCTCTAGTAAATCATCATCTGACACAACACCACGGGTGGTGTTCATTGTACGGTGTGGGGTTACTGTTATGGGGGTCTCGTCAAATGAAACTAGTTGCGGTAGTTTCTCGTATTGTTTTACATCGCGGAGCTCCAAGAGGAGGTCGCCGCTTGCCATCCTCGACACCTTGTAACCTGGACCAAAAGCATCAGTCAGGGATTTTGAAACAAGGAATGGTGAAACGTTTCGGAGTACTTTGTTTGGCTTTTCAGAATGAATAACGTGAAAGCGGGGAAAATTCTGGGTTTGACGTCCAAAAAACTTGAAAACATCTTCGGTGCGCCCTCGTTTCTGAGGGCGATCAGCAAGGGAGGGGAAAGAAGTTTCCATGAAAAATTGTATATGTTCGGCAACAGCGCCGACCGCCCACCACGGAGCCCAACGAGGGGACGCGGCAGAGCTTGCATACAAGTCTGCACGACGCCAGTCGTACGCCGTCACTATAACCGAATATGGTGTACCCAAGGTTGGATAGCCACACAGGGTTAACCCTTGCCGCCAGGAGAAAGGAAGTAAAAAGAAGAGAGAAGGAGACAGGAAAGGTAAAAAAGTGAGAGATAAAGACGAAGATTTGAGGAGGGAGAGACAGGAAAAGGCGACTGCCGATGTCCTCCAGGTGGGTCAGTCTGGAGGTGCCGTCTATGTGAAGCAGAGGCCAAAGGGGTGTGTTGCCTCCGCCGGGGGGCCTTAAAGGTCCAAGCACCCAGCATCGGCTCAACCCCCAGGATCCCCCTTTCCCCAGACACGGCTAAGCCGCGCACGGCTACACGCGGGAGGGTCCAACCCTCGTGTGCTCGGGTACGTGGTGGCGCAACACACCAAACGCCTGCTTACGCAGACGCCCCTGCGGGGTACGCGCGGGAGGGTCCAACCCTCGTGTGCTCGGGTACGTGGTGTCGCAACACACCAAACGCCTGCTGACGCAGACGCCCCTGCGGGGTGAGCCCTATTATATCCCATTTAGTGCCCTCTAATTCCTCCAATAGCACTGCTAGACTCGCCTCACTAGATAACGTTCTAGCGTTAAACGTTGCCAGGTTCATATTGCTAGGTTCATTGCCAGGTGTTTCAGTTATTCACCGTGAATTGTTTTCGCGACTTCGAAAAGTTACGACCCCCTATGATGGACCTACATTACTCGCTGCTCAAGGGGCCGCCATTTGACCTACCGCTATGTGCACTGCTCGTATTTCCATTGATAGACTTCTTCATTACGTACAATTTGCAGTGCTAAGTTCGTGTGCCCAGCAGCTCATATTGGGATGGGATTTTCTTTCTACGGCCTCCGCCTCCATCTGCTGCGGGCAACACGTTCTCCACACGACCAACACGGTCTATTCACTTCATGCAGATGATGCTCCACTTCACTTGCTTGCTGCAGCAGATACCGCACTACCTCCTCGCCATCAAAGCATTGTTACTATTGCGTCTGATGTCATTGACTGCGGCGACGTGCTCGTATTACCATCTGCAAGCGGTCTCGCAAGAGGGATAGCCTTCGGTTTTGTCATGGCTCTGCACTTCTCTACGCTACAAACATGACAACCAAAAAGATTCTCATCCCTAAAGGCACTACATTGGCTTGCGCCACTGAATCGAAGTCTATCTCTGTTGTTTCCTTTAACAGTTTTTTACTGCAGATTTAGCTGCCACATGTATGCGACTAAAGTGGGAATGCACTGAAGGGTAATGTTTTAAATGATTTAAATGTAGATGAAAAATAAGTGGTTAATTACATGGGCATGGTAGCTTTCTGCCTAAAAAGCACACATAAATTTATATGTGCATGCTTGTCTTTTTGAGCTAATGTGCTAAACCACTTATAGAAACATAAAAGTTATTCTGGTTTAAACAGTGGTGGATTAACTGCAGAGTGCATCAAGCATTCATTTAACCCTCTTATTTACATCGCTGATCATTTTCCCACTGTACTGCCAAAAGCACCATTGCTGCAATGCTCTGTGCTGCCACCAGTAGTAGTGGTATCATATCATAGCTGTTTAGGTGGCATGCTCTGCATGCTTTACCGATTTTAATAGCTGCAATCAGCATATTTTATCTGGTTTAGTTATGCTATATGGACAAAGGCCGATTGCTGAGCCACCTTTTTTGCAGGAATACTTCTCAGTGTATGTGAGGAGACTTACTAAATCTGAATGCTGATACTGCCATATGATGCAATTCATAGCTTATTCTGATGCGTTCAGGAGATGACCTTTGCATTTGTGCGCTTATATTTGCAGGAACACTGAAGTACTTGTGCCATGCGGAGCCAGCCCCAGAAAGAACGCATGAAGGTGTTTTCAAGGCGATGCTTCAAGCTGTACACCAGAGAACTACAGTCGCCGGTATTAAGGGGCCATCTCCCTTGATGAAGCTAAAAAGTCTAGACCTTGTGTGGGGCTTGCCCCCAGACTATATGCATTGTGTTTTAGAAGGTGTAACAAAACAGCTGACTGAGTTCTGGCTTTCATCTGTAGGATCTGCCTACTACATTGGCAGAGAGCTGAAACTGCTGGATGGGAGGTTGTGTAGCATCAAGCCACCAATAACATTCGGTCGAACACCACGACCACTCTCGGAGCGTTCTTTTTGAAAGGCTGCTGAATGGCGTCATTGGCTTTTATTTTACAGTATTCCATGCCTTTCAGGTGTGCTTGCACAAAGTTTCCTGGCCCATTTTTCTCTGCTTTCGAAAGCGGTTTTTTTATTGCTTAAAGATATTGTTACTGCGAGCGGCATAAATGAGGCAGAAGAGCTGTTGCTGAGATTTGTTGCTCATATGTCAAGACTTTATGGAGAATCTTCAATGACATTTAATGTCCACCAACTGCTACACTTGCCGAAGTCAACACGCATGTTTGGTCCACTTTGGGCAACATCGACATTTCCCTTTGAAGATGGCAATGGCTTTGTATTGCCTCTTATTTCTGCGGCAAAGTTTGTGCCAATGCAGGTAGCTGAGAGGTGCATTATGCGAGAGATGTATCGTAACTTGGCAAGAACAGTGACTATGTCTGCTCGCATAGCATCCGCGAAAGCGAAGATGGAAATTCAATACAAGGCATGCTTTCAGACATGCGTTCTTGGTGTGCCCCAGCCATTTTCAGGGATGTCAGAAACTCTGCAGGAATTGTTTATTTCTAAATTTGAGAGAGTGCCTAAAGTTTCAAGGTACTTCCGAGCACAGGTTGGCACAGTAGTCGTACATGCTGCAGACTATTTAGTTCCGCGAAAAACCTCTTCATATTATGTCAGTATGAAGGATGGGAAGTACGTGTATGTCTTGGGAATTTATGCGGACACAAGCTCCATATACTTTCATTGTCAGCACATGCTCATTGGTGCTTGTGCTTTTGATGTACCTCACATTATGCACTGCCAACACCCACCACCCTCAGAAAATAACTGCCTGTACAGCAGTGATGACTTGCAGGCACAGTGTGTATTCTTCACTGTAGGCAGCTCATCCTACATCTGTGATGTTGGGAACTCTGTAGAGAAGTTTTGATTCCACCTGTAGATGTACAAGGCCTACAGGGAGTGACTACTGACGTTCTAAAGGAATCCTTTGTAGTGAAATGGCGAGTTTACGAAATGTGTACAGCTAGCTGAAAGTATTCATGCCTGCAGTAGTTAATCGTATGAACTCTCTTGGTGTGCATCAACACTAGCAATGTTTGAACTGAGAGAGCAGTGGGGACTTCATTCTGCATAATTTACGCCATAGTCTCTTGTATAGTTTCTGTGCCCGCTCGTATTTCAATCCAGGCTTGCAGCGCTCTCTCTGTCGAAGCACCTATGAGTCATGTCGAAGCACCTATGCAGAAAAATCGCAATGGCAGTGTATGCACTTCTGGAAGTCTTAAAATGTGACAAAACCTGTTTGCCTTACTAAAACAGTGCCTTGGGATAAAGGATATAGGAATAAAGCAGTGACTGCTGTCTGTGAAGTAAAGCACGGGCATATCCCTCGCAGTAAAAGTACACATTGGCCTCTCATAGCAAATTTGATGTTTTGCATTCAAGAGCCCCTCACTTTGCTGTAGAATTTAGGTGGCTTGCTTTTATACAAAGAACTTGCTACATTGGCCGAGAGCCGCAGTCGTGTGCCACATGCAAAAAGAAAGAATGAGAAATTTATCAGTTAATGTTCTTGTTTTGCACATTGTCAACAAGTCGCAAGGTTAATGTGCTTGGGTTTCAACATGTAATGGAGTCGCCGTCGACTGTGTACCGGATTTGAAAGCTTAGATTTCTAATTATTCTTGCTGTTAGATGCCATTTTGGTATCAATGCGGCAACATAAGCTTTGGTGTGTGATATTGACAAAAATGTTGCTGAAGTGCTGCGACAGCATTAAGTCTTAATTATTCAGGCCCCAGCGATCACGAGAAGTTGTTCAAGACGACTGTGACTAAGTTTTTACCCTCTATGCTAACCTTGCCCTGGAGGTCGTACACAAGAATGACATTGCCAGAATGTTTGCACAGAAGCTCCTGTCATGAATGGTCTAGAAGCTGTAGATGCAAATGACAGCAATACTTTTGTTTGTGTCGCACTTCATATTGACTTTTTGCTAGGCTAGCTTGTAATACTGCTTTCATGTGAAACTGTATCGAGCGTAATGCACACGGTCGTGGCTACAAGAAGAATGCTTTATTGATAAGAAGGGAACGTATTTATAGCTGCGCTGCTCTCTTCGTTTGCACAGTGTTGTTATCTTGGTTGGCCGTTGCATCCTCCTTTCTTCGAAGAATGGAAACACTGAAACCACGGAAAGCACTCAACATCGAAGAGTAGCAGACAACACTCCTAGGTTGTTTCAGTCTGCCGGAATCCGTGCGTGTAGGCCAGGCGATCTGGTGGTCTTCGCGGTCTGGTAGATCTCCTTAGTAAATCTGGGATGTTAGGTGGGCCGGGTGTGCCTGCTGGTGGTCGATCCGGTGCGGCCTGCGAAGGTTCAGGCGGCTGCTGCGAGGCTGCGCTCGAAGATGCGTCAGGGGTGTCGTCGCAGTCGTCCGCCTGGTAATGGATGGCTTGATGGAACGCTTCTGATGTTTTGCGATGGGGCTGTCTATTTCGACGGAAAACCCGGCCATCCTCTGTGAGAACGGTGTACGACCTTGGGGCCACGAGATCTTGGACTTGCGCCGTGATTTCCCATCTACCATTTCCGAGGATGCGGACGACGTCTCCCTTCTGTAGTGGAGTTAGTGTTCTTCCTGTGGTCCTTGCTTGGATATGTTTTTGGACGGGACCTGATGATGACGCTGAAAAATCTGGAAGTAGCGTTCTGAGCCTTCGTCCCATTAGCAGTTCCGATGGTGATCGGCCATCCTCGAGAGGACACACCCTGTAATTGAGAAGGCCCAAATAGAAGTCCTGTTTCTTGCTCTCAGTCTTGCCAAGCAGCCGCTTGACCACTTGTACGCCCTTCTCGGCGAGTCCATTGGACCTGGGAAAATAGGGACTGAAAATCGTATGCACAAAGTCATAACGAGCCGCAAAATCTTCAAACTCTTTTGACGTGAACTGCGGCCCGCCATCACTGCAAACTTCTAGTGGTAATCCATGCCTTGCAAAGATCTGACGTAGTTTGTGGATGACAGTCGTTGCAGAGGTATCCTTGAGATGCTCGACTTCTGGAAAATTAGAGTAGGCGTCATAGACAACTAAATAATGCTTTCCGGCGTGTTGAAAAAGATCTGTACCAACCCTCACCCATGGCATGTCTGGAACGGTGCGTTGGCACAGGGGCTCGTCAGGCTGTCGATACGCAAACTTCTTGCAAACTTCACACCTGTCAGTGAAGTGGGCAATATCTGTTGACATTCCTGGCCAATACATCAACTTGCGAGCCCTCGATTTGCATTTTCCTAAGCCGAGATGCCCTTGGTGCACTCGTCGCAGCATCTCTGTTCGCATGCTTGCAGGTACGACTACTTTAGTTCCCTTGAGGAGTACTCCGTTGACTACAGAAAGTTCTTGTGCAAAGGACTTTAGCTCACCTTCTACAGGTATTGACGACTACAGGCCGGAAATGACGTCTTGCGCTATTGCATCACTGGCCGTTGCTGCCTGCAGACGAGATAGGGTGGCTGGTCCAACAACGGCAGTCAGAACGCCCACGGCATGAACTTCAACATCCGTTGCGCCTTTTTCTGGTTGTTTCTGCGATGGGATTCGTGACAGGGTGTCGGCAACAACCAATTTGCTGCCTGGAACATACTGCAACTCAAACTCGTACTTCAGCAGTCGAAGAAATAGTCGCTCCAGACGGGGTGGCATGTCGCCTATTTCTTTCTTTGAAATAGCCAATAATGGGTTGTGGTCGGTTTCGATAACGAAATGTCTTCCAATAACATAATTATTAAACTTTTCACAGCCGAATGTTATGCCCAGGGCCTCTTTTTCTGTTTGGGCGTACTTTCGCTCAGTTTCTGTGAGTGCTCGCGATGCGTAGCCTACCGGGCGCCAGTATTTTCCATGTTGTTGGAAAAGCACTGCTCCGAGTGCAAATGCTGACGCATCCGTCGACAGTTTCGTGGAAAGCTCGGGATTAAAGATAGCCAGGACGGGTGCTTCCGTCAGCATCTTTTTGAGCAGCACCCACTCGCGCTCGTGAACATGCGTCCACTCGAAAAGTGTGTCGTTTCTAATCAGGCTGCGCAGGGCCTCAGTGTGGGCTGACAACAGTGGCAAGTATTTCCCGAAATAGTTCACGGTGCCAAGCAAGCGTTGAACGTCTTTCTTGGTCGCTGGCGGAGGGTGGTTTAAAAGGCACCTTATCAGGTCGGGATTCGGCTTAATACCTTCGGAACTAATCTTATCACTCATGAAGCTGATTTCAGTACGTCCAAAAATGCACTTTTCTGCATTCAAAGTTAGGCCCTCTGCCTGTGCCCTTTCCAGCGCTTTGTACAGGCGTCCATCGTGCTCCTTTCGCGTAGAACCCCACACTAGCACATCGTCAATGTACACACGTGTTCCCGGGAGGTCGTCGAATATCTGGCTCATTGTATGCTGGAAAACTTCGGGTGCAGATGCAATAGCGAATGGCAGTCTCAGATACCGATACCGACCAAACGGTGAACTGAATGTGCAGATTTCTGATGTTTTTTTGTCGAGGGGGATTTGATGGAACCCACTGTTTGCATCGAGTCTGCTGAAATACTTTGCATGCGCTAGATCACCTTCGATTTCTTCCCGGCATGGCAACTGGAAGTGCTCTCTCTTCACCGCCTTATTAATTGCCCGCGGGTCCATGCATACTCTTAAGTCTCCATTTTTCTTCCTCACGATAACCAAGGGACTTACCCAGTCTGACGGTTCTTCCACCTTCTCGATGATGTTCGCAGCATTCATCCGGTCAAGTTCTTTCTTAAGCGGCTTCTTGAGGGCGTAAGGCACACGCCGGGTTGGCTGAACCACAGGGACAGCGTCCTTCCGGAGCACCATTTTGTACTCGCGCCGCGTCCTGCCTATGCCCGTAATAGCCTTGGGAATGCCTGCTTTAGGTTTTCGTATGTCTCGCTGCTGTCCACCGAGTTCACTCTGTTGACCAGACCAAGTTGCTCACTTGCCCCGAGGCCCAGAATAGCTTGCTTCTTCTTTACTATGAAGAACTCAAGCAGTACACGCCGTTTGCCTAACTGCACGGCGAGGCAAACTTTTCCACTGTGCGGTATTTCGCCGCCCCCGTAATGGCGCAGGATGCTCCTCGTTGGGTACGGCTGCTGTCTAGTTCCGAGCCTTTTGAACAGCGAACGCGGCAACAAGTTAGCCTGTGCTCCCGTGTCGACTTTAAGCTGCATATCAGTTCCTTCAATGCTCGTTGTTACAATCCAGTCACAACTCTCGGGACCACACTTGCTTTCCGTCGTCCTGATCTCCAGAACGCCGAAGTCATTGTCACTCTCCGCTCCTTCGACCACGTCATCAACGGCTGCTCGCTTGCTCGTACAGCAGGCGGCAAAGTGATTAGGCTTCGTGCACTTGTTGCATGTTTTGTCGTACGCCGGACACTTCCTTGGCGCATGCAAGAAGTTGCAATACCGGCATTTTTGGCGTCCGTGTTTAGCTTGCGTTCGTAATACAGGTTCAATCTTGTTTTCCTCCGTCCACGCCCTATTTTGCGATTCGGCAAGTTCCTCAGCTTTGCAGCATTCCACCGCTGTGGCTAGGGTCAGGTCTTTCTTTCGAAGAAGCTTTTCTCGCAGGGAAGAGCTGCAAATGCCATAGACAATTTGATCCCGCAGCATGGAATTTCTTAAATCCCCGAAGTTGCACATTCTTGCTTTTAGTTGCAGATCCCGAAAGAACTGTTCAAATGGCCCTCCGTGTGCCTGACGACGCGAGCGAAACACATATCGCTGATAAGTTTCATTACACTTAGGCAAGCAGTAGTTTTCAAATGCTTTAACCAAAACGTCGTAGTCTTTAGCTTCCTCTGGTGATAGGTTCAGTGTATTAAACACGTCAATTGCTTCTTGACCCGCAACATGCAAAAAAATTGCAGCTTTCTGCTGCTTACTGCGTGGCTTCGTGGGCTCAGTTGCTATCAGGTACAGCTCGATGCGTTTCTTGAATGTCTGCCAGGACGCTGCAGCGTTGTCGCCCACTCGCAGTGGCTCAGGCGGGCGCAGGTCGGTCATGGTCCCGTGAGCGATCCCACTTCTGACACCATGTATCGAGCGTGGCTACAAGAAGAATGCTTTATTGATAAGAAGGGAACGTATTTATAGCTGCCCTGCTCTCTTCGTTTGCACAGTGTTGCTATCTTGGTTGGCCGTTGCAGAAACTAAAGCACAAGGAACCATCTTATGATAAATGAGGACAATCTCTTACGTTTGTTCCTGCACACATATTTTTTGCTGCAGATGCAATTTTTATTTGTGGCAATCTGTTTGTTCTTGCCCATTGTGGGCATTACAGGCACGTAGATTGAGTGAAGTGAACCTGTGCAAAAAAATAGAACGCAAACTATTAGGCGTCTGCTCTACTCTTAGCTTTTATTGCTGAGTGGTATAATCGAAGCATATATTTGTTTTGGACATGGTGAAAAGGTTAACATCGCGACATATGAAAATTGAAAATTGCCTTTATTTTTCCCTTGTAACAAAAATTGGGAGAGCACCACAGACTAAAAGCTGCAAAAGCGTTTTCAGCTTTTGTTAGGAATGTTTTCCGCTGATGCTGCATGCATGTTGGCCACTTATCTGTCAGGGGTTCTGTTTTCTGTCATTGTGGGTGAATTACAGTTTATTTTGACTGGCAGTGGCAAGCAGGCAGGCTGTCATGGCTATTGGCTAGCGCTATGTGCAATGCTCAGTTGCGCAGTTCCTTTAGCATGGCCAAAGTTTAGCCGCCCTTTCTAGTTCTAAGGAATCTTTTCAATTTCACCGTGCAGCCATGGATTGCTTGAAAACTGTGCCCAGTATACTACTGATGTTGGTGGCTTTAGAGGCAGGCATGTCCTCCTTTTGGCATCTGCACATCCATGTTCTTGTAGGAATCTAACTGCAATGGTTCTGTGCCAAGTCTTTTAGACTGCTGCTGAGAAGTTACGTGCATGTGCTCTGGTCATAAATTTTAGTTTTTCTACCTCATTGATAGCTTTGAATTGGGGCTTGTTGGTCTGGCCGCAAGCTTAAGTAAAGTGAGGGTATAATTAATTTTTCCCCCTTTCTCGATCACTGATGTGGCATTTTTATTTATTTTTATTTTGCATCTCGTCATCAACATGCTGCAAAACTGAACAGTAGTCATGTCTGCTGACATTGTTTGCGAAGCGTCTATAGTTGAACACTTTGCACAAACCGTTGGACTGTTTATTTTAGTATGTATTTTTCACTGTTATTGTGTGCGAGTAATGAGATGTGAAAGCTGTCGTTAGTGAAGTGGGTCTGTCATGGTATGCTTTGTCCAAACTGTTGTAATGCTGTTTTTTCCCAGTGCCTTGCACTGCTGTATTGCTACGTTTCTATGCGGCATTGCATGGTGTGTCCTGAGCTTTTGCAGACTAGCTAGTTTTCTATTGCTGTTTTTTGTTTATTGTATCATTTACTTCTAGTTGTCCTTTTATAAAATGAGAATCGATCAATATGTAATGTATATTAACCGATATTCCACAAGTTGTATTTCTTTTTTGCACCTGTATAAAGAAAGGCTCTTTTCATGCATTGAATTATCTAGATATGTACAGTGCTCATGGATTGAAACACGACACTGTGAGAGTGTGGCCGCCAGTACATGGAGCACTGCTCGTGGAAGCAAGGTGTTGCATTGTGGTATTGCATTGTTTTGAGCGTATGCTTACTGCTTCTGGCTGCCTATAATGGGACTGCGGTTCTCTGCAGTGCCAGAGGGGTGCTGCAAGCTTGGTGTGCTGGAGCGTGCTTGCGTGCCAACGGTTTCACGACATTATTTGCTCACGCACTCTTGTTATACGTGCCCTTCGTATGCGGCACACATGTTGTCCACGTAAGGCACATTTACGTTCATCTGAATAGAAGGAACGTCTGCACAAAGAAATAGCAAACTTTATTCCAGAATGTAACCTTCTAGAAAAAAAAGAAAATAACATTTGCTATTCCTTCGTGCAGACATTCATTTTTTTAAGATGAACATAAATGTGCCTTATGTGCACAGAATATCTGCCGTATTGGAAGGGCATGTGTAACAAGAGCATGCGAGCAGACAGTGTCACGAAATTGGCAGCACACTCTAGCGCGCCAGGCATGCAGCATCAGTGGGGCGCTGCGGGGAACCACAGTCTCATTCATTGGCAGCTGGAAGCAGTAAGCCTATGCACAAAACGCTCTCACCCTCGCGGTATACCACACTGCAACACCCCGCTCCCACGTGTCATTGCATATACCGGCGGCCACACGCTTGCAGTGTTGAGTTTCAACCTGTGAGCACCATACATCATGCTTGCCATGTAATAGGGCGTGCAGACCTCGTCAAGCCTTTCTTGCTTTTTGTCTGTGTCCTCGTCAGCCGACACACGATATGGACGCTGGCGCAATGGTGTTTGTTGGAGCGCGGGAGGAGCAGCCTGGGACGGTCCCGGTTCATCCATTGAAAGAGCTGGTCGTAGCGTCCGACTGCGGAGTTCCAGGATGTCGAAGAGAAACCCAGCAGCTCCGCCAAATACCACAGGGGTGTTTGCCTAGCAGCACTTCTAGGTTGTAGCGGTAGGCTTAAGCAGGTCGGTACTATGGCGAAACGGGGAAGCCAGCAATTCTCGTTGTCTTCACTTTCACAAGCACTATACCCACTGCTCAGTGCCTTCAGTACCATACATCTGTTTTTCCAGTGTGAGGGATCTTGGAATCGGAGCCGAGGTGCACCGGGCAGGTGTATGCTGAGGGCAAGGGTCCAGCAAGGGCTGATATTGAGAACCGTGTCGTCCATTGGTGCTCTGATGGCACTGGCGTAGTACAGCAAAAGCTGCTGTCTGCACGATCAGTCGCAGCTGATTCATGCTATTTCACAAGCTTAGGTGCAGGTACAATGCGAAGGACAGGTGGAGGTGGCTGGTGCGAGAAGCCGTCGGGAGTGGTGTCTTGTGGTAATCTCGGTGTATCTGCAGTATCCATGTCTCGTGAGGGATTCAGATAGCTGTCATTGCCCAATTTATCAAGAGCAGGTTTACTTGCTGCTGATGACATGAATATAGAGATACATAAATTTGGCGGCAGCAGTGATACCAAAAAAGCGGCAGTTGTGTAGGGCTTGCAGCTGCAGCATGGTGGCGTGGTGCCTTACTCGTGCTGAGGTAGAATTGACACTCAAGCTGAATGAATACATGGCAAGGCTACACCTGTGAAACTGTTGCAGTTCAGGCATCTGTGGGGATCAAGAGCACTGCTCTTCAGAAGACAGTCTACTTGCTACTGCTTGCTAGGAGAATTCCTATGTCAACAAAGTTTGGGCGATGGTGGTGGTTGCTCAAAGTGGTCCTTGCACTATCGTGTAGAGAAAGTGTGCCTAGTAGGGCGAGTAAGCCTCTGAAATGGTTGTGAGAGGTCACCAGATACGACAGGTTGGGATGAGAGCCCGTGGCAGTGTGTAAGGAAGAACTTGTGGTTGGCTCAGTTTCCTTTTGTGGGAACATCAGGTGTGCAGACTTATCTGAGCTGGTGTGACAACTCATGGGATGAAGAGAGGTTCGAGGTCTGGACTGGCATGTGATAACAACCAGCATGGGTGAACATGGGCAAGCATTGTGAAGATATTCAATGAGGCCACTGGTCATGGGGTGAAAGTGGTCATGACAGCGTGCTGGGAGGAAGACGAAGTGTAGTAGCCGATTATGCTGTGCCGCAGGTCCTTACAGATGTTTGGCACAGGAGGTGCCAGTCACAGTTCCACAATCTGGCCCTCTGAAAGCTCCCGTAATGCATGGTGGTAGTGCAGCAGTAAGTCAGTCACATTGTTAGTGAAATGGCTGTCCAGCTGGCTAAACCAGAGGGCTCGTTAGGTGATGCAGAACACCTGGAGGCCGTGGAGCTGTGGGAAGTCGGCTGGTACAGAAAGACTGCCGTCACGCTCACTGTGACTGAGTGGCTATACTTGTGCTTGCATGGTTGGCTCGGTTGCCTGAAGTCGCCATTCCATGAAGGTGGTTTAGGAGAGGTAGCATTCAGGTGCAACTGTTCATTGAATTGACCAGCCATGGCACCAATAGTTTGTGAGAGTGGTTGATAAACTCTGCTGCCTAGGCTGAATGTGCTAAGGTGTTCTATTCATGTGCAAATCTGCATGTGGCATTCTCCTTCCTCAGTAGGGCTGTAGCCCATTGCTGCACCACTGTGATCCAAACCCAAGCTTGTGCATTTATTTGGTTTCGTGAAGTGCCTAATAAAATGAATGCCCTTCAACATGCTCAGCAGCAACTTTTGTACATTGAGGCATCCATAATTATAGGCACAGGCACTTGAGAACCATGAGTGACACTTGTGATTTTGATGTAAAAAAGTGCTTACTTAGAGACAAGCATGGTGAGAAAATTTAACAATGATATGACTACATGCACATTATCTGACAAAGGCTAAGTGACATTTACCTACACATTGGTGCATTTTTTGTAGGCTTAACTGTTGGATCGCACAGTTATGCAAGTTTGTTTATTCACGTTACCCCTAAAGACCCTCCAGGAGAAGGTATTACATAGGGGGGAGGGCTACCCTTGCAAATACTCTTGTATCCTCATTTATGACAATGTACCACTGAGTGCTAGCTTACATGTTGTATTATCTGCGGTGTTTGTTTGCATAGTGCTTGGTCAGACTGATGTGCATTTTAAATAGGCTATGTTGCTCATTTTTTAGATATTCTTAAGAAAATTGCTTTGTCACCTCTAAGCAACTATTTTATCAATGTATCTTGTCACCTCATGGCCATTGTTTAGCCCATGCTTTGTTGATGTACATCTGTGTATAATTTTTATTCACCAATAAAAAGTACAATTGTCTGAACATATTGTCTTTTTTTAAATGACGCGTGTGAGACACGGACAAATGAGGAATGAAACAGTGCTGTGTCTTCATTTGTCTCTGTCTCTTGTGGTGTTCTTATTTTGAACATGTACTACCAACATGCCCAAGTCGACCCTTGATATTTTCTTTTAGCTCTCTGTAAGCCTGTAGGATAGTTGTAGACATGTAGAGACGAGAGGAACGGTACGACCTTCGGCTGGGCAGGCAACGAACGAAGTGCCTGGTGCTGTTTATTGACACAATATATACACAAATGCCCAGAACCACTATAGTGGTGCATTCTATTAGATGGGTAAGCCGCTTTAGTGTTGTCAGTGGTGCTCGTGGCACCCCGTGGATTAAATGCAATGATGCACTAGATCTTACTTTCCGTGATCGGATTTGTAAGTTCAGTCTCTTCGGTGGCACCACGCACTTTCCGGACCTTGTAACCTTTTCGGGAATGCCACCCAATACAGATGGAATATTTGATTTAAGCTGATTCTAACTTGGAGGTGCAAGTTGGAATTAGCTAGCCCAAGACAGGTATTTGGATATAGCAGGGAGAGGCCTTCTTCCTGCAGTGGACATCAAAATAGGCTGATGATGACAAGAATGAACATATATGCAAAGAATCCACTGTAAGAGTCCAGTGTACTTCCTGTAAAATATATCACGTAAAATGTTTAGCAAACTATACAGTTAGAGGATATTTCTTGTAGGCCATTGGGAATTAGCGGACTATTGGGATAAGCTTCATGTAAGATCAACAGATGATGATGATGTGTGGTGTTTTTTGGCGCAAGGGCCAGGTTTGGCCAAAGAGCGCCATGACAAGTGGTAGTGTTAACGATGTATTATGGAGGATGTGACTTGGCTGTAAAGTGGCCTAAAAATAGTCGCTATAAAGTGCGTAAAATCCATGTACTATAAAATTATGGCGATGACGAATGACTAATACTGTGAAGATTAAAATCCATCGTAAAAGGATGATGCAAAATAAAAATATATAGGATGGTAAAATTACTTGGAGCACTGCTGCCTCGCCAGAGCCCTTGAAACACAAGGGCCTAGAGGCATGTGCTACACTAAGGAGCTATCGCAGCGGCATCCTCTGACGAGAGGACCCGCTACGAACATGTAGGGCTAAAAACATGCAAGACAACATCTTTCAGAAAACTTAGGACTGCGCTGGTGTCAAATAAAGGTTCTGGGCCAAGTAACATAACAGGATGAAGGGGGATGCGCTGCCGGTATGCTAAGGGAAAATGTTTCTTTCTTTCATATTCGGCTTCCCGACACTCCAGGAGGACGTGGAGGACGGTCAGCCTCTCCCCGCATCTACCGCAGGTTGGGGGATCATTTTCAGTGAGTAAATAGTTATGCGTGCCAAATGTGTGTCCTATTCTGAGACGACAGAATAGGACATCTGTTCGGCGTGATTTTGTTACAGAGGGCCAGAATCCTAACTGTGGCTTTATGACGTGGAGCTTATTATTTGTTTGCGCGTCCCATAGGCGTTGCCAATGGTTCCGTAGTTTTCTCCGCAAGTAGGGCTTCAGATCTGTGACAGGAACTGCAGCGGTGGGATTAGCAGAATGCCATGCAACTGACGTGGCCATCTGATCCGCCAGAACATTACCTTCGATGGCCCTATGACCTGGCACCCAGCATATAATCACATGTTGGTTAGATACATATGCTTTGCATAAGACGGAATAGAGTTCATTTATAACAGGATTTTTGTGCTTACAGAACGATATCAAAGCCTTCACTACACTTAGGGAGTCCGTATATATGACTGATTTTTCGAGTTTTGATTTCTTTATATGCTTCACGGTCGACAATATTGCGTAGGCCTCAGCCGTGAAGATACTAGTCTCCGGATGCAGTACGCCGGATTCCGAGAAGGATGGACCGACGGCTGCATAAGACATCCCATCGTGTGACTTCGATGCGTCTGTGTAGAACTCCGTGCAGGAGTGTTTGTGCTGGAGTTCCCGGAAATGCATTTGGATTTCAATGTCTGAAGCGTGTTTTGTAACTTGCATAAAAGATATATCGCATTGTATGAGCTGCCACTCCCAAGGAGGTAGCAGCTTGGCTGGTTGCATTAGGCGGAGCTCGAGGAGTGGGACATGCATTTGATCACTAAGCTCCCTCACACGCAGCGAGAAAGGCTGTCTAATGGAGGGACGTTTATGAAAGAGTGTAGCATATGTCATGTCATTTATGGTATTAAAACACGGATGTTGAGGGTTAGAGTGGACTTTCAGAAAATATGATTGGCTTATGTATGTTCTCTGCAGATGAAGTGACCACTCATTTGATTCTGCATATAAACTTTCAATGGGACTTGTTCTGAAAGCTCCAGTGGCTAGTCGGATTCCTAGATGGTGGACCGGATCTAGCATCTTTAGCGCGCTCGGGGCTGCAGAATGATAGATCACGGCACCGTAGTCCAACCGTGATCGAATGAGGCTCTTGTAAAGATTCATTAAACATTTCCTGTCGCTGCCCCATGTTGTGTGGGATAACACTTTAAGTAAGTTCATTGTTTTTAAGCATTTAGCCTTGAGGTACTTTATGTGTGGAATAAACGTTAATTTCGAATCAAGAATGACGCCTAAAAACTTGTGTTCTTTGTTCACAGGAATTCGCTGGCCGTACATTTCGATACTGGGTTCTGCAGTGAGCTCTCTCTTTCTTGTGAAAAGCACACAAGAACTTTTGTTGGGGTTAACTTTAAATCCGTTTTCTTCTGCCCATTTGGACACTTTGTTCAAGCCCTGTTGAACTTGCCTCTCACATACAGTAAGGTTGCAGGATTTGAAACCCATCTGTATGTCGTCCACGTAAACAGAATAAAGAATGGCTGGCGGTAATGAAGCACGAAGGGTATTCATTTTCACGATGAAGAGCGTGCAGCTAAGTACACCTCCTTGAGGTACACCAGTTTCCTGTATGAAAGGTCGCGACAATACATTGCCGACTTTCACGCGGAATGTACGGTTGGACAAATAGCTTTCTATTAGGATGAGCATATTGCCACGGATGCCAATTCCCGACAAGTCTCTCAAGATACCATAGCGCCACGTAGTGTCGTACGCCTTCTCCATATCGAGGAATACGGATAGGAAATATTGTTTATGTAGAAAGGCGTCGCGAATGTTTCCCTCAATGCGCACAAGGTGATCGGTTGTGGACCTCCCTTCTCTGAAGCCACACTGAAAAGGATCGAGGATATTGTTAAGTTCAAGAAAATGGACAAGTCTGCGGTTAACCATTTTTTCAAAAACCTTACAAAGACAATTTGTAAGAGCTATCGGACGGTAGCTTGCCGCCAGGGAAGCGTCTTTACCCTGCTTAAGAACAGGGACCACAATCGCTTCTTTCCATGCGGATGGGAGGCATCCCGTAGCCCAAATAGCGTTGAAAAGCGTGAGTAGTGTAAGTTTGGTGTCAGTGTGTAAATTTCTGATCATTTCGTACATGACTCTATCAGGTCCCGGTGCAGAGCTTTTGCATGTGGTCAAAGCAGCTCTCAACTCTGCAATACTGAACGGCCGGTTATAAGGTTCATTCTGTCTGGATTTTTGTATTATTGGCTTACATTCTTCTATTCGTTTGTATTTCAAAAATGATTGCGAATAGTGGTTTGAACTCGACACGCTCTCAAAGTGTTCTCCTAGTGTGTCTGCCTGATCTTTCAGTGTTTCACCTTGTGTGTTCACCAAAGGAAGTGAATATGTTTGTCGCCCTTTTATCCTATTAACCCTGTTCCAGACTTTGGCCTCATCTGTATAGGAGTTGATACCAGATAAAAACTTCTGCCAACTCTCTCTTCTGGCTTGTCGGCGGGTTCGCCTGCCTTGGGATTTAACTTTTTTAAAATTGATAAGATTCTCCGCAGTGGGGGAGGCGCGTAGCATCCCCCACGCTTTGTTTTGTTTCTTACGAGCGGTCCTACAATCGTCGTTCCACCACGGGACACGCCGTTTGCATGCCAATCCATTTACTTGTGATATACATTTAGTTGCGGCATCTATTATGAAAGCTGTAAAATATTCCACGGCAGCATCAATTCCTAACGAGGACATGTCATCCCATGACATACTAGTTAAGTTTCGGAATTTCTCCCAGTCTGCTGTCTCAGACTTCCACCTAGGACCCTGTGGTGGATATTCGTCTTCTTTAAGTGTTCTTAATAGTACGGGGAAGTGGTCGCTTCCGTAAGGATCGTTCGTAACTTCCCATTCTAGTTCAGGCAGTATGGACGGAGAAACTATGCTCAGATCAATTGAAGAAAAGGTATTGTTTGCAAGACAGTAATATGTGGGTTTCTTCTTATTCAGAAGGCACGCACCAGAAGAGAAAAGGAACTGTTCAACAAGACGACCTCGCGCATCTATACGAGAGTCGCCCCACAGAGAGCTGTGCGCATTGAAATCGCCAAGAAGAACGTAAGGTTCTGGCAATTGGTCAATAAAGGATTGGAATTCATGCTTCGTTAATTTGTAATGTGGGGGTATGTAAAGAGAGCTAATGGTGATGAGTTTGTTTAGGAGTACAGCTCGAACCGCCACTGCTTCGAGAGGTGTTTGTAGCTGTAAAAGTTGACATGCAATGCTCTTATGGATAACAATGGCAACACCGCCCGATGATGCGACAGCACCATCGCGATCTTTGCGAAAAGTTATATACTGTCGGAGAAAGTTTGTGTGTTTGGGTTTTAAGTTTGTTTCTTGTAAACACAGCACTTTGGGATTGTGTTTGTGGATTAGTTCTTGAACATCATCAAGGTTTCTAAGGAGACCTCTGACGTTCCACTGAATTATCTGTGTATCCATATTGGAGGTCAATAAGTGCTGTGTGTACAGAAACAGAAGTAGTGATTATGAAAATTACAGAAATTAAATTACAGAGCCCTTTCGAGGCCCTGTAACGGGAGTTTTGTTCTTTCTGGAGCGTTCGAGGGAGCCTCGCCGCTCCTTAGGCGCTTCGTGCGCCTTGAGGATAGGTGTTGTGTCCATTGCCTCTAGTGAGGCTCCGGACACATGCTCTTGCGAGCGAGAAGTTTTCAGAGGGAGTCCCGCCTTGGAGGGCAAGACCCCTGCGCCCACCACCCCGGAGGTCGGTGGGGCTCCCTGAGGGATTTGGCTGCGCCGGCTGTTGCCAGCGCTGGAAGGGGCCGGGGAGGTTGGGGCAGCCTCGGCTGCGCCCACCTTCGGGGTCGATGGTCCCTTCTGCTCGGTTGGCGGAGCAGCGCTAGCTGCAACCACCGTGGGGGCAGATGGCGTAACTGCCGACTCACTGCGTGTGGGTCGGACAGCCGCCGGAGGCCGTTGTGACGCTGCCCCCTGACGCGCCACTTCAGCAAAGCTTTTCTTTGGCAGGTATGCTACCCGCCTGCGTGCCTCTTTGAACGATATATTTTCCTTAACTTTGATTGTAACTATTTCTTTTTCTTTTTTCCATGATGGACAGGACCGCGAGTACGCGGCGTGTTCCCCATCACAGTTCACGCAGTGTGGAGCATTGTCGCAATTTTCAGATAGGTGTTCTTGGGCACTACATTTCGCGCAAGTCTGGCGGCCTCGGCAGTTCTGTGAACTGTGGCCAAATCTTTGACACTTAAAGCATCGGAGAGGATTTGGGATGTACGGTCTCACTCGGATCTTTATGTAGCCAGCCTCAATGGTCTCAGGTAGCATACTTGATGCAAAAGTAAGTATTAAGTGCTTTGTGTCAATCTCCTTGCCATCGCGCCTGATCTTTATTCTCTTGACATTGGTCACATTCTGATCGCTCCAGCCCTCCAGTAGTTCAGCTTCACTCAGTTCCATGAGATCGGCATCGGAAACGACTCCGCGGGTGGTGTTCATTGTGCGGTGCGGTGTGACCGTCACTGGAAGATTCCCAAAGGATACTAGATTAGAGAGTTTCTCGTACTGTGTCTTATCACGCAGTTCTAAGAGGAGGTCACCACTTGCCAATTTAGAGACTTTATAACCTGGGCCAAAAGCTTCACTAAGTGTCTTTGCAACAAGAAAAGGTGAGATCATTCTCGCTGCCTTTTCTTTTTTCTCTGAATGTACTACATGAAATCTTGGAAAATTCTCATTATTTCGGCCAAAAAACTTGAAAACTTCTTCGGTGCGCCCTCGTTTGTGAGGGCGATCAGGAAGTGTTGGAAAAGAACTTGCCATAGATATGTTTGAAAATTCGGCAGCGCCGCCAGCCACCCACCATGGAGCCCAACAAGGGGACGCTGCAGGACCGTGAAAAGACGGCCTGCATGCGCCAGCTGTACGACACTACTATAACCAAATCTGTTATAACCAAGGTTGGCTATCCCACACAAGGTTAACCCTTGCCGCCGAGGAGAATGAAGTAAATGGAAGAGAGGAGAAGACAGGAAAGGTCAAAAAGTAAGAGATAAAGACGAAGATTCGAGAGGAAGAGATAGGAAAAGGCGACTGCCGATTTCCCCCGGGTGGGTCAGTCCGGGGTGCGTCTACGTGAAGCCGAGGCCAAAGGGGTGTGTTGCCGCCACCGAGAGGCCGTAAAGGTCCAAACACCCGGCATTGGCTCAACCCCCAGGATCCCCTTTTCCCCGGACACGGCTAAGCCGCGCACGGCTACACGCGGGAGGGTCCAACCCTCGTGTGCTCGGGTCCGTGGTGTCGCAACACACCAAACGCCTGCTGACGCAGACGCCCCTGCGGGGTAAGATCAACAGATCTTCAAGTGAGACCATATGTTTTATGAGCTGGTTCAAGACCAACAACTACAGACTGTGCTAGCAGAATGGGGATGTAAGGATAAATGTGCTAAACTTGCAGCAAGTAGTCTAAAAGAATCGGTTTGACAATTGGTGAAGCATCCTTCATCAAACGTGTGACAAGGGAGATGAAAAAAAAGAAAAAAATGATATTTTCCCTGAAGAAACAAAAGCAGCTTGAAGTGATCACAGAAATGAAAGATCAATCTAAACAAAAAAGAGAGGCAGTTGAATAAGCTGCCAGAAGCAAGTGTTTGTGAAATATTTTTGTTCAAAGACTATCAGGTACAAAAAAGTTCTTGCAGTTAACAAGGAGAAAGACTGATGCAAAATGAGGCTTGATGCAAATGAGGTGTGCAATGGAATGATTCTAATTTAGCAGAACCACAGTTGTATAGAGACACGAGTTTCCTGATAAACACATCCAGGGGGTCACTTATGCGTAATAGTTAACAGCCCTTGAGTAAGCATGTCTTGCTTTAGGCTGTCTATAATTTCACTGTCTCGATTTAGACACCAATTTATTATTTGGGAAATCTTGCCACATTTGGATTCCTTCAAAATGATGCATGCTGCTTTATATTTCCCTTAGCTCTCAACGAGAACTACACACTAATATCTATATATGCATCCGGCATGTGCTGTTTCTTTTTCCTTGACTAATGGGACTACCTGTATAAAATAATGTGAACAGGCCATTTATTTCTGCACGGACTCCATGGAACTTTTAAGTTTTGTTTATACATTGGGCCTCTCTGATACTTGAAGGTGTTTTTTCTTGAATATTTGTATCCAATACAATGATATAATATTGCTCTTTGTACACTATTAGTTAAAATGAAAAGCATGAAGCCAAAGGGAAAGCTCATACAGTATATTGCACATGCTGCAGCGACAGAGCTGAAGCCATCTAGTGTTTGAGGCATGCCTGCCTAATAGCAATCCTGTTTATATCTGCTGCTGAATTCAAACATGAAGCCTGTTTTTCATGCACTTATCACCTTCCCACAGTACTGTGGGGCAAAGCTGTTGCTACATTAAGCACCGATTGACATTGAAGCAACACTTGTAACAGCTATGTTAAATTTATTTAAAAAGCATGAATTGCTGAAATTATGCAGGCAATCCGATCAGGCATGTTGGTAAAGTGCCGTGGTATCAGGCAGCATGAAATTGATGAGTTGAGTTGAGTTGAGTTGAGTTTAGTGGCACATAAGCAGCTGAGGCTATCATGCGCCAAACACTAGGCAGAGATTCTTTTTTAAAAAGTTGGGACACCTCAGTGAGTCCTTGTCTGGGCAAGAGCCCGGAGAGTCCCAACATATTAACTAAAGACCTCGGCCTTCTTCTCAGGGATGAGAAGGTGAATGAGGTGTTCTATAATATGTAGTTAAGCATTCTGTGAAGTTTTAAAGTTTTATGAGAACTCCTGCTTCTTTTAAATAGCTAAACACACATGATACATCAACAAGCGCATCTTCTCCTAAAATCAAAGCTGGGTGAAAAGGGATGTGTTCTTTGTAAAATATGGTAAAAAACGTCTTTCTCAATGGTTCAAGTTTTCTGCATGAAAATAGGATATTTTACTGTTAGTTCATTTCCACATAGTTCACATTGGGGTTTGTCTTGCTTTGTTAGAATGAAGTTGTGTGTTAGGTGTGTGTGTCCTATGCGAAGACGGCACAGAATCACTTCTTTGAAACGTTCCTGGTGTGTGCAAGATTTCCATTCACCTAACACGGGTTTTAGCAGGTGTAATTTGTTGTTTACTTCTTTGTTCCAAGCGGACTGCCATTTTTCCTTAGTTTATATTGTATCAACTTCATGCAGTCGTTAGGAGGTATCTTTGCTTTTGTGATTTCTTTGTGCCGGGCTTGTGCCGCGCATGCATCTGCTCTCTCATTGCCACTAATTCCGACGTGGCTCGGAACCCAGCATAATTTAATGTTCAGTCCTTGTGTGGTGGCTTTTAATAAATTGTGTATAATGTCTCCTACTAATGGTGTGACTGCATTTCTGGCATGAAGAGCTTTGAGTGCGCTTAGGGAGTCTGTGTATATGATACTATTTGCGAGGTTCTCCTTTATTATTTTGTCTATGGCTATACAAATGGCGTAACATTCAGCAGTGAAAATGGATGTGCACTGCGGAAGTCTTACTGTTTCTTCCCAGTTTCCCTGTACAACTGTGCTTCCAACATGTTCATTCGTTTTCGAACCATCAGTATAAAAGTTTGTGAAGCAGCTGTATTTTTCTTCTAGTGCATGGAATTCCTGAATAATGTGTTGTGGCGGAGTTTGTGTTTTACGGAACTCTGTTAAAGTGAGATCGCAAGCTATGGGAAAGATGAACCATGGGGGTAGTGGATTTTGTCTGTGGGTAATGCCAGGTAATGTGTCCACTATGCCAAGATTCCGACACATCTCTTCAAATCGCCGGAGCAGTGCTCTTGTAGTTTGTGGTTTGCTGTTGAAAATTACCCGTGAAGGGCATTTCGTTACAAGGGGATAGCAAATGTGTTTTGGTAGAGATTGTACCTTAAGGATATATGCACAGGTTAGAGCGGCTCTTCTAGTTTCTAGTGGGGGTTCGTTTGTTTCTACGTAAAGGCTAGTTATAGGGGACGTTCGGTATGCACCGCATGAAATACGCAAGCCTGAGTTATGTACTGGGTCAAGTTTTTTTAGGTATGTCGGTCTTGCTGAACCATACACTATGCAGCCATAATCTAAGGAGGAACGTACTAAGCAACGGTAGATGTGTAGTAGGCATGTTCTATCAGACCCCCAATGTTTGTATGACAGTACTTTGAGTATATTTAGTGACTGGGAAGCTTTGTTTTTGAGAGTGGTTATGTGTGGTAGGAATGTGAGCTTTTTATCGAAAGTTAGACCTAGAAATTTTTGTTCATTCTTTACTGGAAGTACGGTTTCATTTAGGTGTAGGGTGGGGTCAACCTGTAGTCCTCTTTTGAGTGAGAAGAGGACAGCAACTGTTTTTTGGGGTGAAAATTTAAACCCATTTTTGTCTGCCCAGATCGCGAGTTTATTCAATGTAAGTTGTATCTGTCTCTCGCATGTTGGTAAGCTGGAGGATGTGCATGCTATTTGAAGGTCATCGACGTATACAGAATACATAATGGATTTAGGAATGATTTTTGCTATGGAGTTCATTTTTACTATGAAAAGTGTCGTACTTAAAATACAACCCTGCGGCACTCCATTCTCCTGGACGAATTTCTTCGAAAGGGTTGCACCCGGGCGCACATGAAATGAACGGTCGGACAAGAAATATTTCAGGCAGTTCAGCATCCTACCACGAATTCCAAGTTCTGCTAGGTCGCGGAGAATACCAAACCTCCAGGTGGTATCGTAAGCTTTATCGATATCGAAAAACACTGCTAAGCAGTGTTGCTTGTGTACGAATGCTTCTCGGATTGTATTTTCTAGGCGGACGAGGTGATCAGTTGTTGAACACGCTTTTTTAAATCCACACTGGTGGATGTCAAGGAGTTCACGTGATTCAAGAGTGAACATGAGCCTCATGTTCAGGATAGTTTCAAAAGATTTTGCGAGACAACTTGTGAGAGCTATAGGCCTGTAACTGCCAGGGCTGGTTGGTGGCTTTGCAGGCTTCAGAAACGGTACAATCACGGATTTTTTCCAAGCCTCCGGAATTTTTCCCGATACCCATATTTTGTTGAAGAATTGTAAAAGTGCGTTCACAGCAGCGTCTGAGAGGTGAGCCAGCATTTCATAGTGTATTTCATCAGGGCCGGGTGCCGTCTGTTTACCTGCGGACAGTACTTTTTGGATTTCGTGAAGTGTGATTAATGTATTATAGGGCTCATTTGTACAGCCACTTGTAGGAAGTTTTTGTTTTTCGGTTGTATGTTTGTGTTTCAGGAACGATTGAGTGTAGTGTGAGGAACTTGAAACGTTAGAAAAATGTTCCCCTAGTACGTCTGCTTGTTCCTCTATACTTGTTTGTGTGCCAGGAGCTGTTAAAAACGGGATCGCGAAAGGGGAGAAGCTGCCATTTAATTTATGAACTTGTTCCCACATTCTTTTGGATGTGGTAGAGCTGTTAATCGAAGATATGTAATTCTTCCAGGAAGTTTTCTCAGCATCTCGACGGATGCGACGTGCGTTGGCTTTCGCCTTTTTAAAATTTACAAGATTTTCATGGGTTGGGTATCTACGGAAGATGCCCCAGGCTTTGTTTTGTTTCTTTTTTGCTTCCTTACAATCTTGTGTGTACCAGGTTTTTTGATTATCTCGAACCACTCCCGAGGACTGAGGGATAGCTAGCCGCGCGGCATTAATAATACAGGTTGTTAACAGTTTGTTTTGATCATCGACATTTAAATTACTTGAGAAAACTTTTTCCAGGCTGGCCTGCTCTTGAAATAGTGCCCAGTTTGCCAAGTGTACCTTCCAGCGACGTGGTTTGCTAGGGATGATTTGTGGTGGGGATGATAGGTTAATTTTCACAGGAAGGTGATCACTTCCGTAAGGGTTGTCAACAACATCCCATTTAAAATCTGTAAAAAGTGATGGGGAACTAAAAGATAAATCTAAGCAGCTCATCTTGCCTGAGCTCGGGGAGCAATATGTGTGCTTTCCTGTATTGAGCAGGCAGACATTATTTGATAGAATAAAATCTTCTAAGATACGGCCTCTAGTGTCTGTTTGGTCACTCCCCCAAAAAGATGAGTGAGCATTAAAATCCCCGACTACTAAATATGGCTCTGGTAGTTGTTTAAAAAGTGCTTCTAAATCATGAAGTGTAACATTTAGATGTGGTTCCAGATACACAGTACATATTGTGATTGTTTTAAAATCAAGGACGGTGACTGCTGCAGCTTCATATTTCGTTTGAAGCCTTATTTCATGAGTAGCAGCGCCATTTTTTACGATTATCGCGACACCTCCTGAGAGCCTACTCGCTTGCTCTCTATCACAACGAAATACTTTGTAGTTCTTTAAAATGTTCTTATGTTGCGGTCCTAAGTTAGTCTCTTGTAGACATAAAGCCACAGGAGAAAATGAGTTTAGGATGTCTTTTATATCGCTGTAGTTTTTAATGAGTCCACGACAATTCCAATGTACTAGGAACGCCATGTTTAAATATTTTTTAGCGGTGTGGCTATAAAGAGTTAGGTTCCTCGTCTTTGAGGACCCGTTATTGGAGTTCTTTCTTTTTTCTTTTTTTCAAGGGAGTTGTGCCTCCGCAGTTGCGGGGGCGGATCGGAAGTTGTCTCCATGGCCTCTCCTGAGGCACTGGAGCTCCGCGACACCGCGGGTGTGCGTGTATCAGGCCTCTCCCGTTGGGGAGAAACCTTGCGGGCCGCCGACTTGAGGGCCGGCGGGCTCTGTTTGGTAGGTGGCAGGACAGCTTGTGCTGTCTCTGCCTGGGGCGTGGGTGGCTCTGCCGGAGGCTCGGTAACCGTGGCCTCAGCAGGTGCCGAAGGTTGGTGTGGCGCTACGCCCCGTCGCACCACATCAGCGAAGTTGTTTCTTCCATTGAAAGAGAATGTGTTTGTTAGTGTGATGCGCCTTCTTGCTTCTTTGAATGAAATGTTTTCTTTGGTTTTCAACGTGATGATTTCTTTTTCTTTTTTCCAGGACGGGCACGCCCTGGAGTACGCGGCATGTTCTCCTTCACAGTTTACGCAATGCGCTGCGCCGTCACAGTTTTCAGAAGCATGTTCTTTAGAAGCACATTTTGCACAAGTTCTGCGGCCCCGGCAACTCTGCGAGCCATGGCCGAACCTCTGACAATTGAAGCATCTGCGGGGGTTGGGAATGTAGTGCCTTACAGGTATTTTTTAAGTAGCCGACTTCTATTTGTTCAGGAAGTGTGTTGCTGTTGAACGTGAGGATCAGGTGTTTTGTGTTGATTTCTTTGTTGTCCTTCCGGATTTTGATCCGGTGGACGTCTATGACATCTTGGTCGGTGAGCCCTTCAAGCATTTCTTGTTCTGTCAAGTGAACGAAGTCGATTTCTGATATTACACCGCGGACAGTGTTGAGGGATCTGTGGGATGTAATGGAGACAGGGGTGTCCCCAATGGACGCGAGGTTTGACAGTTTTGTGTGTTGCACACTGTCACGAAGTTCAAGCAGCAAATCGCCACTAGACATTTTTGAAAGCTTGTAGCCAGGGCCGAGGGCTTCTGTCAAGGACTTGGATACTATGAATGGGGACAAGATTCTTGCTGGCTTTTCTTGTACTTCGCTATGTATTACATGATACTTTGGGAAGGTAACTTTCCTTTTCTGGAAAAATTCACTTGCTTCGGTCCGCCCTCTTTTATAAGAGGGGCGATCATTTTGGGGGAAAGGAGGAGCCATAGGAAAAAAATGTGTTGTTCAGCCACGGTGCCAGCCACCCACCATGGAGCCCAACGAGGGGACGCGACAGGAACATGCGAACAAGTCCAGCACACGCCAGCTGTACATCGAGACTATAACCTAATACGACATAACCAAGGTAGGTTAGCCCTACAAGGTTAACCCTTGCCACCTACGAAAAACTGAAGTGAATAGAAGATACAAGGAGACAGGACAGGTGTGAAAGAAGAGGGTAAAGAAAAAGCGTGTGGAGGAAGAAGACAGGAAAAGGTGACTGCCGATTTCCCCCGGGTGGGTCAGTCCGGGGGTGCCGTCTATGTGAAGCAGAGGCCAAAGGGGTGTGTTGCCTCCGCCGGGGGGCCTTAAAGGTCCTAACATCCAGCATCGGCTCAACCCCCAGGATCCCCTTTTCCCCAGACACGGCTAAGCCGCGCACGGCTACACGCGGGAGGGTCCAACCCTCATGTGCTCGGGTCCGTGGTGTCGCAACACACCAAACGCCTGCTTACGCAGACGCCCCTGCGGGGTGAAATTGATGAGTACACGGGGTAAATGTACATGCAAGCGAGCACCGACTTCAACCAATTTTAATGCACAATACTAAAATGCTGAGATCTTGTTCACCTAACTGATGATCTATATACAATTTCTGACATACAACAGTGCTACAACTACCAGCAAAAAGAGTTTGTCGCAGTCGTTGCTTAAACATTGAACACATTTAACATTACGCATTAATTGTTTTGGTGCACTTTTTTTGGTGGCATTGACATGGTCACTCACAAATAATACACTTGATAATAATGAAGCAGCCTGCACAGGTTGCTAAAATTTACCAGGAGATATCATTGTGGGCTGCATGCATAGATAACAGCCTTTATCATGGAAAAAATAAGTCAGCTAGCTGTTACAGCATTTGCCAGTGTATGTGGCATATGGCATATTCTTCACGCTCACATATGCATCTTGGGGGCTATATAGCATATTTTCACTGGCTGGCTGTGTGTTATATGTTAATCTTGCAGTTTACACATTTTGTGACAGTTGCATTGCATGGGTGTGCTCCATGTCTACCAATAATCAATTGATGCACTGACTCAAAGCTAGACTTAAACACACAATGTCTGCAGGAACATTGAGCCTTCTGCCTTAAGTTAGTTCGGTGCACCCACAGCAAGGATATGAGAACAGTATCCAATTGCTGTATATCCTAATGACAATTTGTTAGCTGTTAAATTAATTGCTGTGCTGATAAAAATTTTGTTAACTCGCTTCAGAATGAAAGGCGTGCAATGGAATTCTGTTCATGCAGCATTTAACGCGCATGGATGCAGAGCTATCGCATACGCTGTAGTAATGATCGGCGATAGCATATATAGCCCAGTTAAGTACATGCAGACATTAGATTTCCCGTTTGTAATCGAATTGGGCCGCACGCAACATACGGCAGTGCGTATACATTGGGAAAGCTCGTCGTTTTCCTAGCGGACGTATGTTTGGTGCATGAGGTATACATCACAAAACTGCACAATCGCTCGCGCTCAGGGACGTCGCGTTTCGACCACGATTCTACTTGTGAAATGCGCGCCGCAGCTGTCGCAGCGCTGCATTCAAATGGTGCGTTCATACACTCGATTCGCTGTGAGACCTCGACAGCTGTTTACGCCAGTTCTGGACAGTTTCTTCACTAAATGATGCCTTGCCGATATACCGTTCTTTGCCGTCACGGAAATGCTTTGATCCTTTACTGAAGACGTGTTTGTTTAGCTGCCAAAGCTATAGGAACGCGCCGCCGCGGCCTTATTGCACTGTATATATATTGCGCAGTGACGTTGTGGATGGATGGATGTGTGTTGTTTAGTGGCGCAAGGGCCAGGTGTGGCCAAAGAGCGCCATGACTGATAATGATGTGTTAAGCGCTGATTGGTGAGTTACGATGATGGGGTGTAACATGGCTGTAAAGTGGCCTAAAATTAGTCGCTATCGTAGAAGCATAAAACGATATATAGGTATGAAATTATGACAGTGATACGTGGAGTGGTCTCTGGGTATAGGAGGAGAGACAAGTGATCATGGGGCTAAATTCATGAATATGGAAATAGCACATATGCCTCCTTAAAGCCTTTGAGCCCAAAGGCTGGGAGGCAGGTGCTTTCTTTCAATGCAGCTACCGCAGCAGAAACCTCTGTTAAGAGGCTGTGCTACGGATTTCCTGGGGCTATAGTATGAAAACTATGTACAGCTTTTAAAAATTGAAACAGTGATTCATGTTTAAAGAGAGGTTCCATACCTATAATCATTTGGGGATGAAGGGGAATTTGTTGCCGGTGAGGTAATGGAAAGTGCTTTTTCCTATTTGCATCTAATTCTCTGCATTGCATCAGAATGTGAAGCACGGTAAGTGGCTCACCACACTTATCACAAATGGGTGGATCACCACCTGACAATAGGTATGCGTGTGTACTGTATGTGTGGCCTATTCTAAGTCTGCAAAGTATTACTTCCGTGTGGCGGTTCTTTGATACCGGCGGCCAGTTGCCAAGATATGGCTTGATAACATGCAGTTTATTTTCTGTTTCTCTATCCCACAGCCGCTGCCAGAAAGCCCTGAGCGTTTTCCTTATGGAGGGCCTAAGGTCCATTACAGGGACAGTCATGGAAATGTCTGCAGCGTTCGCGTGGACGGATGTGGCTAGCTGGTCAGCCAACATGTTTCCTGCAATCTCGCGGTGCCCCGGCACCCAGCATACTACGATATGCTGCCTGCACGCATAGGTGGTGCATAATGCTGAATAGAGAGATACAATTATAGGATTTTTATATTTCTTCACAGTTTTCAATGCGTTTACGACGCTCAAAGAGTCTGTATATATAACTGCCTTTGGTATATTTAATTCTTTAATGTGTTTAACGGCAGCCAATATGGCGTAGGCCTCTGCTGTAAAGATACTTGTGCTCGTGTGCAGAACACCGGTATCCGAAAAGGATGGACCGACTGCTGCGTAAGATACGTCAGAATTACACTTTGATGCGTCTGTAAAGAATTCAGGACATGAGTATTTGTGTTGTAATTCCAGGAAATACATTCGTATATGTGCGAGAGGCGCGCGCTTTGTAATAGTTATGAAGGATGTATCACACTCTATTGGTTGCCACTGCCACGGTGGGGGCCGTATAGCAGGGGACATAAGGTGGTATTGAAGCAGGGGAAAACTTGTTTCTTCAGCTATGTCTCTGACACGCAGTGAGAAAGGCTTCGCCACTGTGGGTCGGTTGCGAAAAAGTTGACAACTGGACAAATCATTTATGGTGTTATACGCGGGGTGCTGACTGTTTCCGTTTACTCTAAGAAAATACATGAAAGACGAGTATGTTCTCTGCAGTTGAAGTGACCATTCATCCGATTCAACGTACAGACTTTCCACTGGGCTTGTTCTAAAGGCACCTGTGGACAGGCGAATTCCTAAGTGGTGGACAGGGTCTAGCATCTTCAGAGCAGTTGGAGTAGCCGACTGGTAAACTATGGCTCCATAGTCTAGTCGTGTGCGTATGAGGCTTTTATACAAGTTCATGAGACATTTTCTATCACTGCCCCAGGTTGTGCGTGAGAGCACCTTTAAGATATTCATTGTTTTCATACATTTGATTTTAAGATACTTTATGTGCGGTACAAAGGTTAATTTCGCGTCTAAAATTATGCCTAAAAATTTATGTTCCTTGTTTACAGGTAGACGCTCACTATGCAAGAGAATTTCAGGATCAGCGTGCAGGCCTCTTTTTCTCGAGAAAACGACACATGTGCTTTTCTGTGGGTTCAGTCTGAACCCGTTCTCGTCAGCCCATTTGGAGACCTTGTTAAGGCCAAGCTGGACCTGTCGCTCACAGATTGCAAGAGAACTTGATTGGAATCCTATCTGCACATCGTCAACATATGTGGAATAGAAGATGTTACGTGGTATGTGTAGACGAAGAGAATTCATTTTTACTATAAAGAGCGTGCAGCTGAGCACACCGCCCTGCGGCACTCCTGTTTCCTGTATAAATTTCTGTGACAAGACATTGCCCACTCGAACACGGAATGTGCGATTAGACAGATAGCTTTCAATAACACTAAACATATTGCCATGTATACCTAACTGTGAGAGGTCTCTCAATATCCCAAACCGCCACGCAGTATCATAAGCTTTCTCCATATCTAAGAATACTGATAAAAAAAACTGCTTATGAACAAAAGCTTCACGAATACGTGCCTCGATACGTATGAGATGGTCACTTGTGGATCGACCCTCCCGAAACCCACACTGGTAAGGGTCGAGGAATTTATTTGATTCGAGGATATGTAGTAGGCGACAGTTAATCATTTTTTCGAATATTTTGCAGAGGCAACTTGTTAGCGCTATAGGTCGGTAACTTGATACAGAAGAAGGATCCTTCCCGTGTTTCAGAATTGGAATTACAATAGCCTCCTTCCAAACGGAGGGGATCTCGCCGGAAGACCATATAACGTTGTATAGGTAGAGGAGGGTTTTCTGTGTTTCAGGTGGTAGTTGTTTTAGCATCTCATATATTACGCGGTCTGAACCTGGGGCGGATGTATTACAACAGTTTAGTGCTGCCTGCAGTTCTGCTATACAGAATGGATCGTTGTACGCCGCACTTTTAGCAGACTTTCTTTGTAATTTTTGCTGTTCTATTTGTGTTTTGTACTTTAGGAAGGTTTCGGAGTAGTGTGAAGAGCTCGATATGTATTCAAAATGTGCACCGAGAGAGTTGGCTTGGTCTTCAAGGCTTTCTCCGTGGCTATTTACTAGAGGTAAGGAATACGTTTGCTGCCCATTAACTTTCTTCACTTTATTCCAGACTTTCTTCTCATCTGTATACGAGTTGATGCTAGATATAAATTTTGCCCAGCTCTCTCGTCTTGCTTGCCGGCGCGTTCTCCTTGCCTGGGATTTCACATGCTTAAAGTTTTCCAAGTTTTCTGCTGTTGGCGAATCGCGAAGCAGCGCCCACGCTTTGTTCTGCTTCCTCCGTGCTTGCCTACATGCATCGTTCCACCAGGGAACACGCCGCTTGGAACCCATACCGCTCGCTTGAGTAATACATTTGCAAGCGGCATCCAGTATAAAAGCTGTAAAATATGCAACAGCATCATCTATAGTTATACCAGGCATCTCAGTGTAAGTCATGTGTGTAAGAGCTCTGTACCGTTCCCAATCGGCTGTGTCAATCTTCCACCGAGGGACCTGCGGGGCAAGTTGATCTTGTTTCGGAGTAGTTAGGGTTATTGGGAAGTGGTCACTCCCATATGGGTTGTTAACCACATTCCATTTAAAATATGGTAAAAGCGTCGGCGATAAAATGCTAAGATCTATGGCAGAATATGACTTGTTGGCTAGGTTAAAATATGTGGGCTCCTTTGTATTCAAGAGACATGCTCCAGAAGAGAAAAGCATCTGTTCAATGACGCGACCTCGCGCATCACAGCGTGGATCGCCCCACAAACTGCTGTGTGCATTAAAATCACCGAGAATCATATAGGGTTCTGGGAGCTCATCTATTAATGATTCTAAGTCGCGTCTGTGAAGCTGATAATGAGGTGGTATGTACAAAGAGCAGATGGTAATGAGTTTATTTAAAAGTACGGCTCGAACGGCCACGGCCTCCAGGGCTGTTTGGAGCTTTAAATGCTGACACGCTACACTTCTGTCAGCAATAATGGCTACACCGCCAGATGATGCGACAGCATCCTCGCGGTCTTTGCGAAATGTAACATACTTTCGGAGAAAGTGTGTGTGTATAGATTTTAAGTGTGTTTCCTGTAAACACAGCACTTTTGGATTGTGTGTATGGATGAGTTCTTGCACATCATCAAGATTCCTAAGAAGACCTCTGACATTCCATTGAATGATTTGTGTATCCATATTTTAAATTTAATTGGTGCTGTGTTTACGGAAACGGAAGGGATGTCTTAGATTACAGAGCCCTTTCGAGGCCCTGTAACCGGGGTTTTGCTCTTTTTGAAGCGTTCGAGGGAACCTCGCCGCTCCTTAGGCGCTTGGGGCGCCTTGGGGATAGTTGTAGTGTCCATTGCCTCTTGTGAGGCGCCGGACACGTGCTCTTGCGAGCGAGAAATTACCAGGGAAGGTCCCGCCTTGGAGGGCAAGACCCCTGCGCCCACCAGCCCGCAGGTCGATGGGGTTCCCTGGGGGATTTGGCTGCGCCGGCCGTTGCCAGCGCTAGAAGGGGCGGGGGAGGGTGAAGCAGCCTCGGCTGCGCCCACCTTCGGGGTCGGTGGCCCCGTCTGCTGGGTAGACGGAGCAGCGGTAGCTGCAACCGCCGCGGGGGCAGATGGCGTAACTGCCGACTCACATCTTGTGGGTCGGGCAGCCGCCGGAGGCCGTTGTGACGCTGCCCCCTGACGCGCCACTTCGGCAAAGCTGGCCTTAGGAAGGTGTGCAACCCGCCTGCGTGCCTCTTTGAATGATATGTTTTCTTTTACTTTGATTGTTACTATTTCTTTTTCTTTTTTCCAAGACGGGCATGACCGCGAGTATGCGGCATGCTCGCCATCACAATTGACACAGTGGAAAGCATTATCACAAGCTTCAGAGGAGTGTTCGTGCGCACTGCATTTCGCACAAGTTTGGCGGCCTCGGCAGCTCTGCGAACTGTGGCCAAAACGCTGGCACTTGAAACATCGGAGGGGATTTGGTACGTATGGTCTTACACGGAGCTTGATGTACCCGGCCTCGATTGACTCGGGCAAGACACTTGAATTGAAGGTGAGTATTAAGTGTTTGGTCGCTAGTTCTTTACCATCTCGCCTTATCTTAATTCTTTTGACATTTATAACATTCTGTTCGCTGAAGCCCTCCAAGAGCTCAGCCTCAGTGAGCTCCAGCAAATCATCGTCCGAGACAACGCCGCGGGAGGTATTCATCGTGCGGTGCGGGGTTACTACTACTTGGGTCTCCCCAAATGATACTAACTGTGGCAGCTTCTCAAATTGCTTCTGGTCGCGGAGCTCCAAGAGGAGGTCACCGCTAGCCATCCTCGACACCTTATATCCTGGGCCAAAAACTTCTGTAAGGGACTTAGATACTAGGAACGGGGAGATTGTTCGTACTTGTTTAGCTGGTTTTTCTGCGTGGATCACATGAAAGCGAGGAAAATTGTGGACTTGACGTCCGAAAAACTGAAAGACCTCTTCGGTGCGCCCTCGTTTCTGAGGGCGATCAGGGAGTTTAGGGAAAGCATTTTCCATAGGTATAGTTGGGTTTTCGACCGCGATGCCGACCACCCACCATGGAGCCCAACAGGGGGACGTGACAGGAGCTCCTGCTATAGAAACCCTGCCAACGCCAGCCGTACATCGCTGCTATAACCAAATACAGCATAACCAAGGCTGGCTAGCTACACAAGGTTAACCCTTGCCGCCGGGAAACTAGGAAGTGAGGAGAAGTGATGAGAAGACAGGAAAGATGAAAAAGGCAAGAGAGAAAGACGAAGATTGGAGAAGAGGACAGGAAAAGGCGACTGCCGATTTCCCCCGGGTGGGTCAGTCCGGGGGTGCCGTCTACGTGAAGCCGAGGCCAAAGGGGTGTGTTGCCGCCGCCGAGGGGCCGTAAAGGTCCAAACACCCGGCATTGGCTCAACCCCCAGGATCCCCTTTTCCCCGGACACGGCTAAGCCGCGCACGGCTACACGCAGGAGGGTCCAACCCTCGTGTGCTCGGGTCCGTGGTGTCGCCACACACCAAACGCCTGCTGACGCAGACGCCCCTGCGGGGGCAGTGACGTTGTAAGAGCGGACGGTTCGGAAAGACGCGCACACGGAGAAAACAAGCGAGAAGCGCAGGCACAACGCATTGATGCATGGTGTATTGCTCGGCAGCCACAAAAATAGAGTACGAGATCTTAATCACCTGCTGAGCTTATGAGTTGATGACAAGTCACCGAAAAAAATTGTAGTGCAGCCTTCATTCCGCTTCTAACTGGCCCAAGTTTGTGATGTCGCTTATATATACTATATATACATAATATACTCACGCGGTAGCTGTGCTAAAATAGCGGCAATTAGTTTCTGCTCTCCTCGACACTCTTAAGGTAGCGCAACTCATGTTATTGTGTAACCGTAATTAACATGAGGTGAAGAAATATCCTTCACCGATGTACTGCGCAAAGCCACTCGGTTGCTAGTTGCCTCATGCATCTCCCGATTTCGGCACCACAAAGCTAAATAAAAGTAAAAGCACTAAACAAAGACTGATCGCCGTTTTGATTACTGCAGATTTTTCATGAGGTTTTACACGTTCAACTCGGTTAATCGGCTGCGTGGACGTTTTCGTTTCAGACGGTCATGATGCCCGTAGAAATCTATCTAACCTTTAAGCGCCCTACAGGTGTACGAAAGCTATATGTAAAGGATCTCCAATAAACGACAAGACTCTTAGTGGCATTGGAGGGTTGCCTGTAAGAGTTTTTACGTGACATTTAAGAGCCCTGTTCGTATTGGGAGGGTGCATATAGACACTCTTGACTGACCTTTAAGAACCCTATTGGTATTGGGAGAGTACCTATAGGAATCCCTGACTGACCTTTAAGAATCCTATTGCTATTGGGAGAGTGCCTGTAGGATGATGATGTGTGTTGTTTTGTGGCGCAAGGGCCAGGTTTGGCCAAAGAGCGCCATGACTGGTGGTAGTGTTAATGATGTATTATGGAAGATGTGACTTGGCTGTAAAGTGGCCTTAAAATAGTCGCTGTAAATGCGTAAAATCTATGTACTATAAAATTATGGCGATGAATAATGACTAAGACTGTGAAGATTAAAATCCATCGCAAAAGAATGATGCATTGTTTAAAATATGCGAGACGTTGAATTTCTTACAGCACTACAGCCTCGCCAGAGCCCTTGAACCACAAGGGCTTAGAGGCATGTGCTTATTCAAAATAATTATCGCAGCAGCACCCTCTGAAGAGAGGAAGTGCTACGAACGTGTGGGGCTAATAACATGAAACACAACATCTTCCAAAAAACCTAAGACGGCGTTGGTGTCAAAGAGTGGTTCTGGACCAAGTAACATAACAGGATGAAGGGGTATGTGGTGCCTGTATGCTAAGAGAAAGTGTTTTTTTCTTTCGGGTTCGGCTTCCCGACACTCCAGTAGGACGTGGAGGACGGTCAGCCTCTCCCCGCATCTACCACAGGTTGGTGGCTCGTTTCCCGTGAGTAAGAAGTTGTGTGTGCCAAAAGTGTGTCCTATTCTTAGACGGCAGAATAGGACATCTGTCCTGCGGGATTTTGTTACAGGAGGCCAGAAACCTAATTGTGGCTTTATGACATGCAGTTTATTATTTATTTCTTCGTCCCACATGCGTTGCCAGTGGCTTCGTAGTTTCCTTCTTAAGAAAGGCTTCAGGTCTGTGACAGGGGCCGAAGCAGTAGGATTAACTGCATGCAATGAGATTGATGTGGCCATCTGGTCTGCTAGAACGTTTCCCTCGATGCCCCTATGTCCAGGCACCCAGCATATGATCACATGTTGGTTAGATATATATGCTTTGCACAGTGCGGAGTAGAGTTCAACAAATACTGGATTTTTGTGATTACAGAAAGACATCAAGGCCTTCACAACACTGAGGGAGTCCGTATATATAACTGATTTCGGGAGTTGTGATTTGTTTATATGCTTTACGGCCGAGAGCAGTGCGTAGGCCTCAGCCGTAAAGATACTAGTTTCCGGGTGCAGTACGTCGGATTCCGAGAAGGATGGACCGACGGCTGCATAGGACACCCCGTCGTGTGACTTTGATGCGTCGGTGTAGAACTCCGTGCAGGAGTATTTGTGCTGGAGTTCCCGGAAATGCATCTTGATTTCAATCTCTGGAGCATGATTTGTCACTTCCACGAAAGATATATCACATTGTATGAGCTGCCACTCCCAAGGAGGTAGCAGCTTGGCTGGATGCATTAGGCGAAGCTCAAGGAGTGGAACGTGCATTTCTTCACTAAGCTCCCTCACTCGTAGCGAGAAAGGCTTTCTTACAGAGGGGCGATTATGGAAAAGGGTAGTGCAGGTCATATCGTTAACAGTGTTAAAACATGGATGTTGTTGATTGGATTGTATTTTAAGGAAATATGTAAGGTTGATATAAGTTCTCTGTAGATGGAGGGACCATTCATTTGATTCCGCGTATAAGCTTTGAATCGGGCTCGTTCTGAAAGCACCAGTGGCTAACCGGATACCTAGATGGTGAACAGGATCTAGCATCTTTAGCGCGCTCGGGGCGGCAGAGTGATAAATAACGGCGCCATAGTCTAGTCGCGATCGAATGAGGCTTTTATAGAGATTCATTAAGCACTTCCTGTCACTACCCCATGTAGTCTGAGATAGAAGTTTGATTATGTTCATTGTTTTCAGACATTTTTCTTTTAGATATTTAATGTGGTGGACGAAAGTGAGTCTGTAGTCAAGTATGACACCTAGGAATTTGTGCTCTTTGCTGATAGGTATTCGTTGTCCACACAGTTCTAAGGAAGGATCCGGAACCAGGCCTCTCTTTCTTGTAAAAAGAACGCAAGAGCTTTTGTTAGGATTGATCTTAAATCCATTCTTGTCTGCCCACACTGAGACTTTATTCAGGCCATGCTGTACCTGTCTCTCGCAGACTGCGAGGTTACAAGATTTGAAAGCTATTTGAATGTCGTCCACGTAGACAGAGTAAAAGATGGCGGGTGGTAATGAAGCACGAAGCGTGTTCATCTTCACTATAAAGAGCGTGCAGCTGAGCACGCCTCCTTGGGGTACACCCGTTTCTTGCGTAAAAGGGCGTGAAAGTACATTGCCGACTTTTACTCGGAAGGTACGATTTGACAGATAGCTTTCTATTATATTATGCATATTACCGTGGATGCCCATTTCTGACAAGTCTCTTAAGATTCCGTAACGCCACGTCGTATCGTACGCCTTCTCCATATCGAGGAATATGGATAAGAAGAATTGTTTGTGTACAAATGCGTCCCGGATATTTGCTTCTACACGTACAAGGTGGTCAGTTGTGGAGCGTCCTTCTCGGAAGCCGCACTGATAAGGGTCAAGAATTTTGCTCTGTTCAAGGAAAAAGATGAGTCGCCGATTTATCATTTTTTCGAACACCTTACAAATGCAACTTGTGAGGGCTATCGGGCGGTAACTTGCCACTGAGGAAGGGTCCTTGCCTAGTTTCAAAACAGGGATCACAATGGCTTCCTTCCATGCAGCTGGAAGGTACCCTGCATCCCAAATGGTGTTGAAAAGTGTGAGTAGTGTAACCTGCGTGTCATTGTGTAAGTGTTTGAGCATTTCATACATGATTCTATCAGATCCTGGTGCGGAGCTGTTGCATGCGCTCAAGGCAGCTCTCAATTCGGCAATACAGAAAGGACGGTTGTAAGGCTCATTCTCTCGACCTTTTCTTGTTAGTGGCTTACGTTCTTCTATTTGTTTATATTTTAGGAAGGATTGCGTATAATGATTTGAGCTTGATACACTCTCAAAGTGCTCTCCGAGTGAGTTGGCCTGATCTTGCAGTGTATCTCCCTGTGTGTTTATTAGGGGGAGTGAATGTGTTTGCCGCCCTCTAATCCTATTTACTCTGTTCCAGGCTTTGGCCTCATCCCTAAACGAGTTAATACTTGATAAAAACTTGTGCCAACTTTCTCGTCTGGCCTGTCGGCGGGTTCGCCTGCCTTCGGATTTTACTTTTTTAAAGTTGACTAGATTCTCTGCGGTGGGAGAAGCGCGTAGCAACCCCCACGCTTTGTTCTGTTTCTTACGAACAATCCTACATTCCTCGTTCCACCATGGGACACGCCGTCTGCATGCCAAACCGCTTCCTTCAGATATGCATTTAGATGCGGCATCTATTATAAACGCTGTAAAATACTCCACAGCGGCATCGATTTCTAGAGAAGACATATCAGCCCATGAGAGCCTAGATAGATTTCGAAATTTCTCCCAGTCGGCTGTATCTATCTTCCACCTAGGAACTTGTGGCGGAAATTCATTTTCTTTAGATGTTCTTAGCAGTACGGGGAAGTGATCGCTCCCGTAAGGATTGCTCGTAACTTCCCATTTGAGTTCAGGCAGTATAGACGCGGAAACTATACTAAGGTCTATTGACGAAAAGGATCTGTTTGCAAGAGAGTAATATGTGGGTTCTTTCTTATTTAGAAGGCACGCTCCAGAAGAAAAAAGGAACTGTTCAACGAGACGACCTCGCGCATCGATGCGAGAGTCTCCCCACAAGGTGCTATGTGCATTGAAATCGCCAAGAACAACATAAGGTTCTGGCAATTGATCTACATAGGATTGAAATTCATGTTTCGTTAATTTGTAATGTGGGGGGTATGTAAAGAGAGCTAATGGTGATGAGTTTGTTTAGGAGAACAGCTCGAACCGCCACTGCTTCGAGAGGCGTTTGTAGCTGTAAACGTTGACACGCAATGCTCTTATGGATAACAATGGCGACACCGCCCGATGATGCGACAGCATCATCGCGATCTTTGCGATAAGTTATGTACTGTCGGAGAAAGTTGGTGTGTTTGGGTTTTAAGTTTGTTTCTTGTAAACACAGCACTTTGGGATTGTGTTTGTGGATTAATTCTTGAACATCATCAAGGTTTCTAAGGAGACCTCTGACGTTCCACTGAATTATCTGTGTATCCATATTGGAGGTCAATAAGTGCTGTGTGTACAGAAACAGAAGTAGTGATTATGAAAATTACAGAGATTAAATTACAGAGCCCTTTCGAGGCCCTGTAACGGGAGTTTTGTTCTTTCTGGAGCGTTCGAGGGAGCCTCGCCGCTCCTTAGACGCTCCGTGCGCCTTGAGGATAGGTGTAGTGTCCATTGCCTCTAGTGAGGCTCCGGACACGTGCTCTTGCGAGCGAGAAGTTTTCAGAGGGAGTCCCGCCTTGGAGGGCAAGACCCCTGCGCCCACCACCCCGGAGGTCGGTGGGGCTCGCTGAGGGATTTGGCTGCGCCGGCTGTTGCCAGCGCTGGAAGGGGCCGGGGAGGTTGGGGCAGCCTCGGCTGCGCCCACCTTCGGGGTCGATGGTCCCTTCTGCTCGGTTGGCGGAGCAGCGCTAGCTGCAACCACCGTGGGGGCAGATGGCGTAACTGCCGACTCACTGCGTGTGGGTCGGACAGCCGCCGGAGGCCGTTGTGACGCTGCCCCCTGACGCGCCACTTCAGCAAAGCTTTTCTTTGGCAGGTATGCTAGCCGCCTGCGTGCCTCTTTGAACGATATATTTTCCTTAACTTTGATTGTAACTATTTCTTTTTCTTTTTTCCATGATGGACAGGACCGCGAGTACGCGGCGTGTTCCCCATCACAGTTCACGCAGTGTGGAGCATTGTCGCAATTTTCAGATAGGTGTTCTTGGGCACTACATTTCGCGCAAGTCTGGCGGCCTCGGCAGTTCTGTGAACTGTGGCCAAATCTTTGACACTTAAAGCATCGGAGAGGATTTGGGATGTACGGTCTGACTCGGATCTTTATGTAGCCAGCCTCAATGGTCTCAGGTAGCATACTTGATGCAAAAGTAAGAATTAAGTGCTTTGTCTCAATCTCCTTGCCATCGCGCCTGATCTTTATTCTCTTGACATTGGTCACATTCTGATCGCTCCAACCCTCCAGTAGTTCAGCTTCACTCAGTTCCATGAGATCGGCACCGGAAACGACTCCGCGGGTGGTGTTCATTGTGCGGTGCGGTGTGACCGTCACTGGAAGATTCCCAAAGGATACTAGATTAGAGAGTTTCTCGTACTGTGTCTTATCACGCAGTTCTAAGAGGAGGTCACCACTTGCCAATTCAGAGACTTTATAACCTGGGCCAAAAGCTTCACTAAGTGTCTTTGCAACAAGAAAAGGTGAGATCATTCTCGCTGCCTTTTCTTTTTTCTCTGAATGTACTACATGAAATCTTGGAAAATTCTCATTATTTCGGCCAAAAAACTTGAAAACTTCTTCGGTGCGCCCTCGTTTGTGAGGGCGATCAGGAAGTGTTGGAAAAGAACTTGCCATAGATATGTTTGAAAATTCGGCAGCGCCGCCAGCCACCCACCATGGAGCCCAACAAGGGGACGCTGCAGGACCGTGAAAAGACGGCCTGCATGCGCCAGCTGTACGACACTACTATAACCAAATCTGTTATAACCAAGGTTGGCTATCCCACACAAGGTTAACCCTTCCCGCCGAGGAGAATGAAGTAAATGGAAGAGAGGAGAAAACAGGAAAGGTCAAAAAGTAAGAGATAAAGACGAAGATTCGAGAGGAAGAGATAGGAAAAGGCGACTGCCGATTTCCCCCGGGTGGGTCAGTCCGGGGGTGCCGTCTACGTGAAGCCGAGGCCAAAGGGGTGTGTTGCCGCCGCCGAGGGGCCGTAAAGGTCCAAACACCCGGCATTGGCTCAACCCCCAGTATCCCCTTTTCTCCGGACACGGCTAAGCCGCGCACGGCTACACGCGGGAGGGTCCAACCCTCGTGTGCTCGGGTACGTGGTGTCGCAACACACCAAACGCCTGCTTACGCAGGCGCCCCTGCGGGGGGTGTCTGATTTTACCTTAGTGTAGTATGATAAACTTAGGAATGTTCTGCGTAGATGTAAGGACAATTCGTTGGACTCAACGTAGAGACTTTCAACAGGGCTCGTTCTAAAGGCGCCCGTTGCCAGTCGTATACCGAGGTTGTGGACTGGGTCAAGAATCTTTAGTGCAGTCTCTGTTGCGGAGTGGTACACCACGGCTCCGTAGTCGAGGCGTGATTGTACGAGACTTTTATACAGGCTCAGCAGACACTTCCTGTCACTGCCCCAGGTTGTTCGAGAGAGCAACTTGAGGAGGTTCATGGTCTTGAGGCATTTTTCTTTAAGATATTTTAGGTGCGGAACGAAGTTAAGCTTTGTGTCCAGGATGACACCTAAGAATTTGTGTTCAGGGCTAACAGTTAGTCTTTCTCCATTAAGGTTAATGTCTGGTTGTGGTAATAAACCTCTCCGATTTGAAAATAGGACACATGTGCTTTTTTGGGGGTTCAATTTAAAACCATTCTCGTCCGCCCACTTTGAGAGTCTATTTAAGCCGAGCTGAAGCAGCCTCTCGCAAATGCTAAGATTGCATGACCTGAACCCTATCTGTACATCGTCTACATAGACGGAGTAGAAGAGTGTGCGAGGTAATACGGTGTGGAGAGAGTTCATTTTAACAATAAATAGCGTACAGCTCAGTACTCCACCCTGCGGTACACCTGTCTCTTGTGTGAATGGTCGAGACTGCACGTTGCCAACTCTAACACGAAATGTCCTGTCAGAGAGATAGCTTTCAATTATTCTCAGCAGGTTGCCGCGAATACCCATTGCAGAAAGATCCCGAAGGATCCCGAAGCGCCACGTAGTATCGTACGCCTTCTGCATGTCAAGAAACACTGATAATACAAGCTGTTTGTGGACAAAGGCATCCCTGATGTACATTTCCATACGCACAAGCTGATCTGTCGTCGATCTGCCTTCTCTGAAGCCACATTGATATGGGTCTAATTTCTTGTTTATTTCTAGATAGTGGACCAGGCGGCTGTTTACCATCTTCTCAAAAACTTTGCATAAGCAGCTCGTCAGTGCTATAGGCCTATAATTATTTGCCAAGGAAGGGTCCTTACCCTGTTTCAAAATAGGAATTATGATGGCCTCTTTCCAAGCAGAGGGAATGCGGCCGGACGACCATATAGAATTGTAGAGACAAAGAAGGGTTTTTTGTGTTTCAGGCGGCAGGTGTTTAAGCATTTCGTATAGGATGCGGTCAGATCCGGGGGCAGATTGGTTGCAGCTGTTTAGGGCTGCCTGAAGCTCTGCCATGCAAAAGGGTCCATTGTATGCCTCGTATTTTGTGCTTTTCCGTTCTAATGGTTGTCCTTCTATTTGCCTTTTGTACCTTTGGAATGTTTCAGAGTAGTGCGACGAGCTGGACATTTGTTCGAAATGTGCGCCAAGAAAGTTCGCCTGATCTTCCATGCTGTCGCCTTGAGTATTCACTAAAGGCAGAGAGTAAGACTGTCGATCCTTTATTCTATTAACTCTGTTCCAAACCTTTGTTTCGTCCGTGTAAGAGTTAATGCCTGATATATACTTTCTCCAACTCTCTCTTCTAGCTTGTCGCCGCGTTCTTCGACCCTGGGATTTGGCCTGCTTGAAATTGACTAGATTTTCTGCCGTCGGAGAATCCCGAAGTAAACGCCATGCCTTGTTCTGCTTCTTACGCGCTATTCGACACTCATCATTCCACCACGGAAGACGGCGTTTTGTGGACAATCCACTTGTTACAGCGATACATTTGGTGGAGGTGTCAAGGAGAAATCCCGTAAAATATTCAATCGCAGCATCTATGCTTAAAGCACTCATGTCGTCCCAGGATAAAGAAGCAAGTTTTTTTAACTTTTCCCAGTCAGCTGAGTCAGTTCTCCAGCGAGGTAATTGTGGGGGACATTCATTAGACATTGGTGTGCATAGAGCTACAGGGAAATGGTCACTCCCGTAAGGGTTTTTAATAACTTTCTATTTAAAGTATTGTAGAAGAGTAGGAGATGCAATGCTAAGGTCTATTGAGGAGTATGTTTTGTTTGCCACATTATAATACGTGGGCTCCTTCTCATTCAAAAGACATGCACCTGAAGAAAAAAGGAACTGTTCAATCAAGCGACCTCTCGCGTCGCAGCGCGAGTCGCCCCACAGGTTGCTGTGTGCATTTAAGTCTCCAAGCACAAGATATGGTTCGGGTAACTAGTCCATTAATGTGTGGAATTCTTGTTTGTGAAGCTGAAAATGCGGCGGTATGTATAAAGAGCAAATGGTTATCAGTTTATTTAAAAGTACAGCACGAACGGCCACTGCCTCAAGGGGTGTTTGTAGCCGTAAGTGTTGACAGGCTATAGATTTGTCAGCTATGATAGCTACACCACCGGATGATGCGAGGGCATAATCGCGATCCTTCCGAAAAATAACATACTGACGTAGGAAGTGTTTATGATTAGATTTCAAATGAGTCTCTTGGACACACAGCACTTTTGGAGTTAGTTCTTTAAGGAGTTCTTGGATATCATCGAGGTTGCAAAGCAGGCCTCTGATATTCCATTGAATAATTAGTGTATCCATATTAAAATAAATGTTGTGCTATGTGTCAAAGAGAACTTGATTTAGCTTACAGCGCCCTTTTGAGGCCCTGTAATTGGAGTTTTGTCTTTCCTGGAGCGGTCGACAAAGTCGCGCCGCTCCTTAGGCGTCAACTGCGCCTTCTGACTCGGTGTTGTGTCCATGGCCTCTTGAGAGGCACTGGACAGCCGCTCTTGCGAGCGGTGTGTTTTACGTGAAAGCCTTGTCTCGGAAGACAAGGCCTTGGAGCCCACCATCCTGGTGGTTGGTGGGTTTTTCTTGGCCTCGGAGCTGGGCTGACTGGTGCCAGCACTAGCAGAGGCCTCCACTGTGGTCAAATTCGGGAGAGGTAGGGCAGCCTTCGCTGCTCCCACCGTGGGGGCGGGTGGCGTTGCCGCACGCTCGCTATGCATGGTGCTGGCGTCCGCCAAGTGCCGTTGTGGTGCTGCCCCCCGACGTACCACTTCGGCGAAAGATGCGGTCTTTGTAAATGTTGATGATATGCGTTGTCTTGCTTCTCTGAAAGTTATGTTTTCTTTGATCTTTATCGCAATTATTTCTTTTTCTTTTTTTCCAGACTTCGCATGTTCGAGAGTATGCAGGGTGGCCACCATTACAATTGCTACAACGGGGCTCAGCCTTACAGTCATCTGCAGAATGATCGTTGATGCCGCATTTCGCACATGCTAGCCGCCCTCGGCAGCTCTGGGAAGCGTGGCCAAACCTCTGGCATTTAAAACAACGTCGCGGGTTGGGGATGTACGGTCGTACTCTGATTTTGATATATCCAGTTTCTAATGTCTCCGGTAATGTGCTAGAGCCAAAGGTAACTATCAGGTGCTTAGTTGGCAGCTCTTTGTTGTCCCGTCTGATCTTTATTCTTTGTACGTTTATGACGTTTTTGTCCTTCCATCCTTCCAGGAGTTCTTCTTCGGTCAAGTCCATTAAGTCAATGTCAGAAATTACGCCTTTGGACGAATTCATGGTTCGGTGTGCTGTTACACTGACGGGGATGTCTCCAAGTTCTACAAGGTTCGTTAGCTTATCATGTTGTGTTTTGTCTTTCAATTCGAGTAATAAGTCGCCACTGGCCAGCTTGGTGATTTTATAACCGCCTCCAATGGTCTCTGTGAGATACTTCGTCACAACGAATGGTGAAATCGTTCTTGCCTTCTTGTCAGGTTTTTCACTGTGAACAACGTGAAATTTCGGGAATGTCTGAGTGGCTTTGAGAGAAAATTGAAATGTTGCATCGGTGCGCCCCCTTTTAGAAGGACGATCGGTTGAAAAAGGGTTGGAAGTTCCCATGAGATATGTTGAGTATTCAGCGACGACGCCAGTCACCCACCACCGAGCCCAACAAGGGGACAAGGCAAGGTATGTGGTGAAACAAGCCCTGCCATGCCAACTGTACGTCGTCGCTATAACCACATATGTTATAACCAAGGTAGGTCATAGCACACCAGGTTAACCCTCGCCGCCAGGAATGTAGGAAGTTATCAGAAGAAAAAGAAGACAGGAAAGACTAAAAGGGAAAGGGAAAGACGAAGGTGTGCGAAGAGAGAGACAGGAAAAGGCGACTGCCGATTTCCCCCAGGTAGGTCAGCCTGGAGGTGCCGTCTATGTGAAGCCGAGGCCGAAGAGGTGTGTTGCCTCCGCCGGGGGGCCTTAAAGGTCCAAACACCCAGCTTCAGCTCAACCCCCAGGATCCCCTTTTCCCCAGACACGGCTAAGCCGCGCACGGCTACACGCGGGAGGGTCCGACCCTCGTGTGCTCGGGTCCGTGGTGTCGCAACACACCAAACGCCCGCTGACGCAGACGCCCCTGCGGGGACTACACCAAGGATGGTGTTCATCGTGCGGTGCGGGGTAACTGTGACATCTCCAAATGATAGAAGGTTAGGCAGTTTCTCGTGTTGTTTTTTGTCGCGGAGCTCCAAAAGGAGATCACCGCTAGCCATCTTTGATGCTTTATATCCTGGTCCAAATGCCTGAGTTAGAGTTTTTGAAACAACAAAAGGTGAGATTGTTCGTGCTTGTTTTCCTTGTTTTTCAGAATGGATTACATGGAATCGCGGGAAAGTTTCTTTTTGGCGTCCAAAAAATTCAAAGATATCTTCGGTGCGCCCCCTTTTCAGGGAGCGATCAGATAGTGGAGCGAAAGAACTAGCCATAAGTGGGAGTGTATTTTTCGGCAGTAGCGCCAGCCACCCACCATGGAGCCCAACAAGGGGACGCTGCAGGGCCTGTAAAACAGGGCCTACAAGCGCCAGCTGTACGCTGCCGCTATAACCAAATATGATATAACCAAGGTTGGCTACTCACACAAGGTTAACCCTTGCTGCCAGGAAGGTCGGAAGTAATAAAGAAATGAGAAGGAGACAGGAAAGGTGGAAAGTAAGGAAAAGACGAAGGTTGTAGGGAGAGAGAGACAGGAAAAGGCAACTACCGATTTCCCCCGGGTGGGTCAGTCCGGGGGTGCCGTCTATGTGAAGCAGAGACCAAAGGGGTGTGTTGCCTCCGCCGGGGGGCCTTAAAGGTCCAAACACCCAGCATCAGCTCAACCCCCAGGATCCCCCTTTCCCCAGACACGGCTAAGCCGCGCACGGCTACACGCGGGAGGGTCCAACCCTCGTGTGCTCGGGTACGAGGTGTCGCAACACACCAAACGCCTGCTTGCGCAGACGCCCCTGCGGGGAGTGGTGAAAAAATTGTCGGGATGGACATGTGGTAGTGAATAGCATGCCTCCGACAAAGATGCGGCCAAGTCTTGTGCTATGACTGCACTACAAAGAAAGTACTTCCTCAAGGCCCTTGCCGCTGCGAGCAGTATGATCAGTCGCGAAATGACATCTGCAGCTCCTGCACTGCTTATATGTGAAGTAGAAACAGGATTTGCGGACTGATTCAGTATAAAAGTGTGTTGGTGTGAACATTTCTTTTTTTTCTTTTCATACCCTTAACAATTCAACATTTGTTAATTCAGAATTTAGTTCCAGTCCTGTGAAATTTGAATGAATGAGGTTCTACTGTATTACACCCCTTCTTTCACCGCATGTGTAATTTGAGCTCACTGGGGTACTGCAACAACTGTTTTCAGCCTCAAGGGTAAGATTGCTAGCTCTGGGACAAAGGAGCTCCTTAAGCGTGCAATAAGTTTTACTGTGGTTTTCTACTCTTCCCATCTGCTTCCCTAGACTTTTTCTCAAGTCTAAATAAAAACTAGTATATCCCGTACAAAAGGTGCTTGTCGCTGACTGTGGGATTAAATGTGGTGAATCCTCCGAGGTAGAATTGTTGTCCCTGGGCCATTATCAGTGAAGCTTCATCGACTAGGGCTTCCTACAGTCAGGGCGTAAACTTTGAACCTTTTGCATATATCTTGGTTTTATCTTTGAGTGCCATCACTGTTTGGCAACCTACTTTTCCTTAATAACTGTTACCTTTTTTATTTATTATTTCAAGAACAGAGACTTTTTCCGAGAGCACATAAGCTCTTTTGTATTTGAGTAATTAATCTCTTGCAATTTTTATCTTTCGTAGGTTCACATTGGAAATGGCCTACTTATCTGTGCCAACAAGTGGACGTGGGTCAATCAAGCAAAGACAGACAGCATGTTTGCCAGGGAGGTTGCCCGGTGCCTGTGGCAGCCACATGAATTGGTCGGCAGGAGTGTCACGGGCAAAGTTTGCATGCGCAAACTGAAGGAAGGTGGCGAGGCAAAGCCAGCATTAACACCAGAGAAACTTGGTGCACTTCGAAGTAAGTAGACCCTGTCCTGCTAGCTCATGTTTTCATAACGATTGCGAAGTGTTTTGAAGTTAAAGAAGCAATGCCTATCACATGGTGCTATTTCTGCACGAATATAATGGGCTGTAAGATGGGGTTGTATAGAGGTGATCTTATATGGGCCGACATAGTTTACATCTACACATCAGGAGCATGGATAGCTGTATGTGCATATTTAGTGATGCGCTCTCGCTAACAAAAACTATCACTTAGTTTCTATGGTGGTATTATAGGTGCATTAATCTTTCCTATTAATAGTTCTGCACTGGCATCTATGCAGTGTTTTCCATCTGCATATTCCGCGATGCGGTAGCGAAAAGCTGTGTAATTTGTGTAGTCACTTGCATGAGCTGGTATATACTTGATAATTTAATGTAAAATATGTGTGGAAATGTATTAGACTATTTCTGTGGTCTTTTATTGCAATTCTGCAGCCATTTATATTGTTTGTAAAACACAAACATTTCACAGAGATGGGAACAAGACAATGCGAGGATGAGCGCTTGCTTTCAACTGCTGTGGTTAATGTTGAAATATCAATTTATGTCGGTAAAAAACTCAAGCCTCCGTGTTCTATTTTTGCGGTTTCTCTGTGAGATGTTCACGCTTTACACTCAATATCGTGCCAGAACTAGCCATATCAGTTACGCAGTGGAGCCACCTACTGCGCATGTCAGTTCCAATGGCTTGTGGAATTTAACAGGGCATGCTTTGTTTGCATTTTTTGTGCAGAGTCATACGAGCACTTTGTGGCGAAACATCCGAGCGCTGTAGACACAGAGGCCAGGAGGCTCAAGGACTTCAACAAGCACCTGGCCACCATGCTGCGTGATGCTAAATAAAGATGGTTTGTGCTGCGTGCCCTAAAAAGTGTCCTCTTCGGAGCTGGCTCATTGCCCGACTCACGTGCGATTGAAATCCACTCGCTGCAATGTTGGCAGACGATGTTACTGTGTGCCACTTCATCAGAAATATTGCATGAACAAAAGAACTCGTTCAACGCAAATGAGAACACTTGTACAATGTAGCTAAATAAGAATAGCGTCTTTTGCATAGCTGAAGAGAACATTTTCATGTAGCATACACAAACGAGAACGATATCGTTGAGCGTAGCCATGCGAGAACGATATCGTTGAGCGTAGCCATGCGAGAACTATATCGTCAAGCATAGGTATGCGAGAATAATCTCGTTTAACATACCCACACGAGAACGATCTCGCTTACTGTAGCCATACGAGAATCTCGTTCAGTGACGATGTCCACTCGTACACATGTGACATACGATGTCGTTGAGTCTACGAAGCAATAATAGCGTAGAGAAGTTCTCGTTCAATTATCATACATATTTTTTTCAATAGGGAACGTGCGGCACGCCGTCGAAAGTGCCATCTCGTTTCTCTAGAGCAAACTGCTTCGTGAAAAGGGCCAATACTATAACTGTTGTGTATGTATTGTACAATATTATTTTATGTCTGTACTCATATGCCACTGCCTTCTGGTGCCATGCAGAAACGTCAGAGGAAATGGATTTATTCCTCAGCAAGAGGCCTAGGAAGGCCATGAACTCCAATGAATCAAAAGGAAAGAAGAGGACAAAAGGGAAGGTATGATTACCCAACACTTTCTTCTTTTTTGGCATTTATGTATTGGACTACACTGTGACACATACTGCCTGGTCTGCTCGATGAAAGCACATAAGTTATGCCAATTGGGTCCGTGCACCAAACACATTTGGCCATCATTATGTGCCAACTTTCATTGCACACCTAATGCAATGTGCAATTTACTGTATAGAAAAGCATGGTTGAGAGAGAACTGTAGAAGCAAATATACAATAACTTCATTTTAGCATAGCTCTTTTCTTTGCTTATATCTTACAGAGTCCCTTAGTGAACTTGCTGCTCCAATGTGCTGGGGAGAGTATGAATGCTAGCTTTGAAATGTCTTCCAACATTTATCTTCAAATTGAAAAGCGCAATGTGATATTATAAATTAGTCAGGCACAACTAAAAGGCATTTTACCTGCTTTCAATCTTAATAAAAATACGTGAGCTGTAATTGTAATATTGCGAAGTGTTTATGGCCTGTTAATGATCTCTCTATCCAAATGGTGGTCTGGAATCACACTGTCACAAGTGGAAGTTTAGACATCATTGTAAATTTATACATGTTGAGTTTCAAAGGCTTACTTTATGTATGTGATATATTATTTCTGTGAAAGGCAATAAGCTTTGCGCTTTTAGTGTTTGCCGCAACAATCATTGCTTTTTTTTAATAATACTGCAGCCCGCACCATCAACAAAGCAGCTTCGTCTGGGAACACAAAACACTGTTCAGGCGGAGTTTGCAGCTCACATTGAAGGAGTTGCCACACCTAACTGCACATGTTGCAGTGACGGCTGTGCAGTGCATGGCCAACTAGACGAAGCGAGATAAGAAAATGCTCTTCTGAGAGAGGAGCTACTAGCTCAGAAATCGAGCTTCCTCAAAAAAATAGAGGAGCTCGAGAAAAAGTAAAATGACACTCTGCATCTGAATATAGAGCTTCAGAAAGCATTGACGTCGAAGATTTTTACAAGTGGTGAGTGACCTTTGCATGTTCTTATGATAGTGTTTTACATAAAATTCCACACAGCGGGGGGGGGGGCACCCCCCCCCTTTGAAGTTAGGCAGCATACCCCCCTCAATCACCGCCCACGCCACCACTCCTCACACACATTCCTAAAGCGCTGACAAATCAATCTATTCGGCGGTCAACATTTTGCTGCCTTTTACAGCAAAAGCTGTATACGACTAACATTTCATAGCTTTTTCGGTGCCCATCAACAGGAAAAGTCATCATGTGGGCCGATCCTGGTGATGTGCAAGAAGGGTCCAAGCTCAGTGGCACATACCCCTGTGGGCTCGGGAACCTGAACCACCCTTCAAAATCTTCGGGATGGGCCCACGTATGGGGAGTACTTAAAGCCTGCTTCACCTCCGCAATGGGTCGGCCCGGCATAACACTACCATCGAGATTGGCCCACATATAGGGAGTGCTTAATGCCTGCTTCACCTTTGCCGCTGGTAGACCCAGCATTGCACTACCTTCGAGCCGACCCGCAGCCGAGGTGAAGCACTTTGCTTTTTCTTTGATAGCTTTGACTGTCGTCTGCTCTCGCTGCGATTCCATTTTCAGAGTGGAATGGTCATCGGTTTTTTCACTCCTTTTGGATGGCGGTAGTTATCGGCATCTCCTGGGGTGTGAAGGCTGGTTTTCTCATCAATTCGGTGCCCGCGCGATTAACACGTGATGAGTTCAGTTGTCACCATATGTTCAACGATCATGCACATCGCTGTTGCTTAGTTAGTTCAACCTTCTTTGTTTAGACTGATCCAGGGACCAGGAAAGGGATTCGGTTCGCAGTCAGCTGGTGTGTACACTCGTGGAACGAGTAGTGGCCGGAGAAAATGCCAGTTGCGTTTAACTTTTCCATTTGCTTCATTATTTCCTCAACTAATGGCTCGCCGCGACACTGGCAGATCCTTGGAACCATATACCCGTGATATGGGTTAGATAAGGTGGAAAATAAATTAATGCGAAAGAGCATCCATCATAAGGCCATGGAGTAACAGTTAAACCCATACGCAATATGACTCGCTTGTTAGCTCGTATGGCTTTTCCCTAATTGTATAGCACTTTTCGTGCAATATTGGCAGCTGGAAACAAGCATCACAAGGAGCTTTTTCTTTTTTTTTGGCTCCAGATATCTATCACCTTCGTTTATCCATACACCAAAGTGTTTGTATTTGTTTACATGAGCTGTAACCTTACTCGAGGACGCTGTGAACAGCGCCGCTCGCGGCAGCAAATGAAGATGTTGCCAGGCAGGGCGTTCGCGTAAGTGATTCAGTTTCAGTTTATTGTTCATTCAAGATACATAGTTGTTAGCAGTATACAAGTGAGGGCCCCCAAGTCAAACAACTGCAGCGGGACCCTCGGTTGAGTAATTAAGCGATGTACTAATGGAGAGAGCCAAGGCAACAGCCAAACAGGAAGGAGAAGCAAAAATTAACAAATTATACCGTTGTTCGTGAAAATATTTATGGATCAACATCTTTTTATTTAAAAAGGAAGTAGATAAAACGCTGCCGAAAGCGGAGAATAATTCTGTGTGTTTTGTGTGACACTTTACCATTATAAGTCGAGCTACCTGACGTAGCCACTTCTCTGCTGTGCTAATGTGGGCATTTTTCTAACCTTCCGCGGTGTGCACAGTACGTCTAGAACCGCAATGTCCTGCGCTCCATGCGGTTGCACGGGACTGGTGACTACGCATCGTTAAGCAACTTCCCAAATAACAATACGAGTCGGTTTCGGCACTTAAATTGGTACAGCAGTAAATGAGGGTTCCAAAAGAACTGCGATTGTTCTGCAATATATATATATATATATATATATATATATATATATATATATATATATATATATATATATATATATATATATTTCTCTATAATTCTTCCAGAGCTAATTCAAAAACCGTCAATACAAATCTTTATTTTACACTTCTTGTTTAGTTGTTCTTGGCAGTGTTCTTCCGGCGCTTCTGTCTTGCGCGGGTTTATTTGATGAGGTTCCTTGTTTGCCAAGTAAAGGAGCGGTGTATCTTACAGGCGTACCTGTGAGGTACACCTTATTTCAATTCTATTTTGCGGGTTACGCATCTTTATGGCGAATGGTGGGCATTATTCACATTTGTACTGGTAAAGGTACCTCCGCCCTCATTTGCATAGAAAAACTGCCTTCAGTGGTAGTTCTCTTAGCACACCATGGTATTCCTTGATGAAACCACCTGTGTTGACCTGTGTGCAAATGGCCAGGTTAAGGTCTGTTTGATTCACCTGCACCACAGGAAACAGTTGACGAGGTGCTACACCATGTCATAGTGGGAAGTAAAAGACTGAAAAAGCATGCATGAAGGCAGTACGGTGTGTACTTGCTGTTCACTCTGCTGGTTCTTGCGGAGCAGCTTTAAGTGCTTTACAAGGTGGTTGCAGCGCAATATCTGCTCAGTTTCATTGGAAGACGTGACTCGTACCATCACTTTGTCATTGCAACAGTGTTGCTCGAAAAAGAGCAGCGGAAGTTGTATTCACTCCATCATTGGAATTCATCACCAGTAATGTTGAAAATTGGGTTTGTTGTTTCTGTGCTTTGGTTATGCCCTTGTTCCAAGTCTCGCATGTACATTTAGGATAGTGCCTGTATATCTGCTGTAGCACCAACTCATAGGCAAAGTGAGAAACGAAATGGCAGGCATCAAGCCAGGACAAAATCACTTGGGCAGCAGTGTTTTCATGCACCTATAACCAGTGAAGAAGGGGTAAGGCGTGCAGACACAGACACTAGAGAACTGGACAGCATGAATTCCAACTATCAACTGAAGGAGGCACTGAGGTGAAATAAGAAAAAAGACACAAGACTCATCTGCACATGCCCTGGAATGGTAGCAACACGTGTCAGTTGGGTACACGTACTGACATTCATGCACGTGCGGGTACAGTCGGGTACACGTGCCAACATTGCAGGCCGGCACGTGTTCTCGATTGACGCGTGGTGCTACCACTTCAGGGCATGCGCAGATGAGTTTTGTGTCTTCTTTCTTATTTCACCTCAGTGCTTCCTTCATTTGATAGTCAGTGTTCGGGTTGTCCACTTCTCTAGTGTCCGTGTCTGCACGCTTTACCCCTTTCTTGCATCATGAATCCTTACCAACTAGCTCAGCTTTCTGTCATTCTATCACCAGTGCTCATTTTGCACTGACTCTACTTCACACAATGGCATTGCTTATATTGAATTATGTGTAGTAGCCTAACTTTGAACTTTCATGCAAGTTATCGGATTTGTTTCTAAACAACCAAGCAGACTGAGAGTCTGAACTTGAAATGAATTTGAACCAACTCTACTGCCATCAGTTTCCCCTGAAAGCAGTACAAGTAAATCTGGCCATGTGTTCAAGACCTACTGGATAAAAGTTATTGTACAAAGAGGTGAATAGTAAAGAAACGCCAGTATCGTCACCTCTTTTTCCTGCAATCTGTCTCTATGCTTACATATGTACAGCTTACCTATACTCAATAACGTGCCTGATGAGTTAGACTTATAGTGTTGTAATAATAATTTCAGAGAGCAAGATCAGTTATGCCCGGTGTGTGGACGTGGCAGTAGATGCAGAAGCTCCTGCACAATCACGGAGCTCTGGTGTTGAAGCAAAAGGCAAGCTACATATGTGGTTCATTTTCCAAGTTTAGTTTTTGTTGTCTTCATTTCACTATACCATCGTACCATTTTTTTTTACTTCACCAGAAAAAAACCAGGCACCTGCATTTGATCTATACAGTTAAATTTTGACCGATAGATATATTGGCAAAAGTGATTCATGTGTTCAGTCCTGGGATTAAACATTGCAAACATTTCACATAAAATTAAAATTGTGCATTGCAGCTGTTCATGTCTGGGATATAGCCACTTGAAATACATGTCAGACCAGTCATCTTAGAGAATTTATATGCGGTTAGCTACTGTAAGTTCTCTATACAGGACTCAAGGTACTTTGTGGCTGGGCCAGTGTAGTCGCAAGCAATTTCTGTTCTTTCTCTATTTTATAATTAGGAACTCGGGGCCCCATAATGATCTTGTAGTGTTCTATACGCTAAGGTCTACAACATGTCCAGAATTGGATCTTGCTTTCTCTTTGACAACCAAAAAACAATTAATTTGTCATGTCATTTGCTAGGTTATACATTTACATATCTATGTGCTTGATATCATGTTGAAGGTAGCAGAAACGTTGTTGGCACATTATCATTGCAGACTTGGGCTTGCACTCCCGCAGCAGGCCACATTGTGAAGCCGACAAGCTGTCGCACCACATGGGTGAGAAAACATTTAGTGCACATATGCAGTTTTAAATTAGCTAGCACACTCAGATAAATCTTACTTTTATGGCTGTATGGGTGCTAGTATACGTTGCCCACATTGTAATAACTTATTGTTTGTATGGTCTTCAGGAACCACTGCAGCTGCGGCTTCAGCTGCTTCTGTCCAGGAATGTGGGTCACAGCAGCTTGGTAAGAGATTTCCTATATGCCACTGTTGCGTAGTTCTTTTTATGGACCACTGGTCATTTGCTTTTTGAGAGCTTCCATCAGGAGCCGCTTGCACAGATATGTTTATCGGCATTTATATTGATTGAGTAGTAATAAGGTACTTCAGGACTGTAAATTGGGGCCGCAATGTGTCCAGCAGTGTACAAGGAATGTGTGCAGTTGGAAATTCAACACAATACCCACGGTGGTGGCTTATTGGCTATAGCATTGTGCTACTGAGCATGTGCTTGCAAGTTTGATTCCTGGCCATGGCATCTTCATTTCGAAGGGGGCGAAACGCGAGCACACATTTATTTAAATTTAGGTGCGGCCAAATTATTCCAGTCCTCCACTATGGCATCTCTCACATCCGCAGTGTTGCTTTGGGACGTTGAACCCCATGAGAGCAGCATTCCCGGCAAGTTGGTAATCCATTGCTTAAATGATATTGCGCGACATAAAAAACGACACGGACGTGAACGAAGACGACACACCAAGCGCAAACTTTCAACTAAGTTTGTTGTGCCACTGCGTCATTTTATACATGGCATGCACGTAGATCGCGCATGCGCTTACGAGGAAATGAAGTGCGAAATCATGTAACATGGTCAAGTGTCGTGTGATGCCGCGTCCAAGTAACGTAATTCTTTTTCTGTGAGAGCCAGAGACGGGAAGCTGACACACGCATCACCCAATTTTGCGATCATCTGCGCTTCAGATATCTCACGGATGAGCTGCGTGCTGCCACGGGAAACAATCGTACATTGATCCTCAAGAGGTTTGCACCCATGATCGCGACAGTGGATCGCCAAGAAACCGCCAGAGCCGTTTTTAACATTGTTGCTGTGCTCACGGAGCCGATCATAGAGGCAACGCCCACCGGGTGGTGTACAACGTTCCGCTTTCATGTGGCAAGAAATATATAGGACAAACTGGGCGTTGCCTCAATGATCGGCTCCGTGAGCACAGCAACAATGTTAAAAACGGCTCTGGCGGTTTCTTGGCGATCCACTGTCGCGATCATGGGTGCAAACCTCTTGAGGATCAATGTACGATTGTTTCCCGTGGCAGCACGCAGCTCATCCGTGAGATATCTGAAGCGCAGATGATCGCAAAATTGGGTGATGCGTGTGTCAGCTTCCCCTCTCTGGCTCTCACAGAAAAAGAATTACGTTACTTGGACGCGGCATCACACGACACGTAACCATGTTACATGATTTCGCACTTCATTTCCTTGTAAGCGCATGCGCGATCTACGTGCATGCCATGTATAAAATGACGCAGTGGCACAATAAACTTAGTTGAAAGTTTGCGCTTGGTGTGTCGTCTTCTTTCACGTCCGTGTCATTTTTTTATGTCACGCAATATCATTTAAGCAATGAACCCCATGAATCAATCCATCGAAAGGTCATGTTAAATGCTCAACTGTGTGCTTGTGCCAGGGGTTGTCGGATACAGTGTCGTGCCACCTCGGGCCAGAAGTACCACATTACCGATAAACAAATTTTCCTGTTGGTAAATGGCTCGCAAGGGGCACCAGGTTTAGACATTGTAAACAAATGTGGTCCCGTTATGGTTGTGTCTGGAAAATAGTACATAGGCTGAAACAGCTGAAAATTCAAGCAAAATGATGCGCTACACCAAATTAGCAGAGACAGCACAGCATCTTGTTTAATAGGGTTCGTCCGCAGTGCACAAGTTGGCAGAACACGATGGGTTTCATTTGAAATACAGCCAAGCAAATCTGAAAATATTCCGTGCAGAAAAAAGAAAAGAAAAAGGTAGTGGAGCTCATGACATAAACATACCATGGGCACTTGGCTCCAGTATGGGACAAGGCTGGGCAAGAATGTTGTGAATGCTGTTCAGAGCAATCTCTCTCATTGCCTTAGAGAGGGTTACTTGTTTGAAGTCCAGAACAAATTAATCAGCCATATCATTGCAAGGTGCTGCACTGACATGTTTACTTTGAAATATATGAAATTAATGTACAAACACTTACTGGTGTGTTATTATTGCCGAACCTAGCGACAGGCCATCTGGTGCTGGTGACGCGGAAGCTTTTCAGCCCTCGGGTAAGATAGTACTTCATGTACAGGGCCAGTTTTTTCATGTTTGCCATCCTCCTATATGACTGTTGTTCAGTCTTAATATTCCTTGAAATTAAAAAATTGTCCTCCACCTTACGCAGCACAAGGCTACGAATTTCTCTGTAGCTTCATGCTACTGTTGAGTGCATGACATTTTTTTTCACTTTCACTTTCACCGTGAGTAGTGTTTACTCAGGGTGCGAAATAGTCGTCGAGCTTCCTACGTGCTGCGGTGTAGAGAGGGGTTGCGTTACTGGAGCCACCGGTGCTTGAAATGGTAGACGCAGCTGCGGCTGCGGGAGGATCGGGTAGTGCACAGTACATGTCATACACTTCTTCCCCCACGTAGTAGTAGTATGGCCATCTTCCGGGCATCGGCTGTGATACCGCAGGCTACGATGAAGTTTTCGAAGCGTTTCACCCACTTCAACCACTCGGTGCCGATGTTGTTGGCGTCAGTGGCACGCGAAATTTTAGTACATTTAGAAATGTATTAATGTACATTTAGTAATGTATTATTATTAGCAAGTACACTAAAATATTGTGTATTTCCTGTACGCTGTACTTGATGCAAATAAAAATAATGTCAGGTATTCAGAAAGACTTATTTTCTGCCAAATAACACAAGGCTGTGTATGTGCGGGCCTAATATGTAAGCTTAGCCATGCACTCCAACAAGCCAATAGGCCGGTAAACCAACAGGCCCATAAGCCAACAGACCCATAAGCCAACAGACCCATAAGCCAACAGGCCAATAAAGCCAACAGACCCATAAGCCAACAAGCCAACATGCCAGATTTCCGCATAGCCAACAGACATGGCCTTGTTGGAATTGTTGACTGGGAAGGTGCTCATGTTGCTTGACAACTGCAGTGCGCATCACGTCAACGCACACTTGAGCGCTGTAGAGGTTTTGTTCCTGCCCCCAAACACTACCGCCAAGCTGCAGCCCATGGACCAGGGGGTTATAGCCAACCTTAAGGCTCACTACCGGCACGGAGTGATCGAGCGCCTCCCGATTGATGTTCACACTGCCGACAACGTGGCCGGCATGAAGGTGCCTTTGGTAAAGGCGATTTTCTTCGCAAGCGAAGCCTGGAGGGATGTGAAGCACCTGACCATCACCCACTGCTTCGAGAAAGCCGGCTTCTCCCGAAGCAGCAGTGCGGAGGCGGCGCCTGCTGAGGACGAAGCTACCGCAATTGATGTCGCTGCAACCACTGATGCTGCTGCCGCGACGGCCTGCTTGGAGCAGCTTTGGGATTCCGCTAGTGACTTGAACCTTGTGCCTGCGGGTCTAAGCCACATGGACTTCATTTTCGCTAACGAAGACCTTGTTGCCACCGAGGACTTCACGACTGAAGAAGTTGCTGGGAGTGTCATGGAAGAGACCTTGGCGGACAGCACCTCCGACAGCGAATGCGACGATGCTAGTTGTGCCCCCAAGCCGGTCACCCCCGCAGCGGCCATCGCAGCTGTTGACATGCTACAGATGTACCTCGGGAGTCCGGAGTTCGACCAGATCTTTGGTTTGCAGTTGGATGGTATGGAAGCCGCAATCCTGAAGTCCGCACTCGCGAAACATGTTCAGGGGACGCTGGACCACTTCTTTCAGCGGCAATAAATCGGTATGCCCATGTTTGCATTTTTTTCATAGTCCACATATTACGAAATAGCGGATATAGCGAAGTGATTTCCGATTCCCGCCTTCGTTATAACCTGGCTAGACTGTATATATATCAAATAACCTATCAGCCTCGATCCGCACGTGTAGATCAACCGCATATATCAGTGGTCAAAAGCAGCACATTATTGCATTACATGTCATTGCCCGTTTGGTATGATTCGTGTTGTTGAGCTGTGTATATATATCCTATTCCGAAATATTTTTCAGCCATCTAACCATAAAACAGCTGAAGAATTGGTCACAGGCTGCATGCACAGTGTCACCCGCTCACAATTTTTTCCCCGGATCTGCAAACGTATTTGACAAATTCTCACACATACCAAGCAACTAGTCGGAATGGATACTGGCTAGTTCACTTAATTAGCTTACTTATATTCCTGACCTGTGTAATGGCTTGCAGTTATGCTGCTGAAAATGCTATCATTTCTGTGTAAATCCTGTTTTTAAATGCTTGACGAATGTAATGTATGCTGAAATGCCATATATATAAAATGAGAGCATGCTTTTAATTTGAGGATTCTTATAGCTAAAGGGTGTACCGTGTTTTGCACACTACTGCAGGCTACTGGCCCAGCATCAGCATTATAAATTTGGTATTGTTTTTCTTTTTTCAGAATCTGAGGATGACCTAAAAAGAAAGATGAAAAGTGGGTGTGTTAGAGTCAGGAGAATCCTCAGCAGCAGCGATAGTGAGGAAAGCGACAAGGACGTCGCAATGCAGGTAAGCAAATTTTTTCGTATAGTGGTGATATTTCTTTTGTGCTTGCGAATGAAGAGTGACGTCATATCTGTGTGATATGCTATTTGCTTCTCTTTACAGACACAACAAAAAAAACGGGAAGGGCCCAGCAATAAATTTTTGGAGATACTTGCTGCAAGAAAGAAAAAGCTCACAGAAAAAGCAAGCACAGAGCAAAAAACTTAACTTTCAGCAGCTCAAGAAGTGGCCCGCCTCAGCTCAACCGTTAAGCAACAAGAAGAACTTAAAGAGCTCCGAGCTCTAAATAGAGAGCTGTAGCGAAAGCTGCTGGATTCGTTGGACTGCAAGCAAGGCAGCAAGCAACACACCAAAGAAACCCCGCAGGGGCGTCTGCGCAAGCAGGCGTTTGGTGTGTTGCGACACCACGGACCCGAGCACATGGGGGTTGGACCCTCCCGCGTGTAGCCGAGCGCGGCTTAGCCGTGTCTGGGGAAAAGGGGATCCTGGGGGTTGAGCCGATGCTGGGTGTTTGGACCTTTAAGGCCCCCCGGCGGAGGCAACACACCCCTTTGGCCTCTGCTTCACATAGACGGCACCCCCGGACTGACCCACCCGGGGGAAATCGGCAGTCGCCTTTTCCTGTCCTCCTCTCCAATCTTCGTCTTTCTCTCCCGTCTTTTTCATCTTTCCTGTCTTCTCATCGCTTCTCCTCACTTCCTAGTTTCCCGGCGGCAAGGGTTAACCTTGTGTAGCTAGCCAGCCTTGGTTATGCTGTATTTGGTTATAGCAGCGATGTACGGCTGGCGTTGGCAGGGTTTCTATAGCAGAAGCTCCTGTCACGTCCCCCTGTTGGGCTCCATGGTGGGTGGTCGGCATCGCGGCCGAAAACCCAACATTACTTATGGAACATGCTTTTCCTAAACTACCTGATCGCCCTCATAAACGAGGGCGCACCGAAGAAGTTTTTCAGTTTTTCGGACGTCAAGTCCACAATTTTCCCCGTTTTCATGTAATCCACGCAGAAAAACCGGCTAAACAAGTACGAACAATATCCCCGTTCCTAGTATCTAAGTCCCTTACCGAAGTTTTTGGCCCAGGATATAAGGTGTCAAGGATGGCTAGCGGTGACCTCCTCTTGGAGCTCCGCGACCAGAAGCAATTTGAGAAGCTGCCACAGCTAGTATCATTTGGGGAGACCCAAGTAGTAGTAACCCCGCACCGCACGATGAATACCTCCCGCGGCGTTGTCTCGGACGATGATTTGCTGGAGCTCACTGAGGCTGAGCTCTTGGAGGGCTTCAGCGAACAGAACGTTACAAACGTCAAAAGAATTAAGATAAGGCGAGATGGTAAAGAACTAGCGACCAAACACTTAATACTCACCTTCAATTCAAGTGTCTTGCCCGAGTCAATCGAGGCCGGGTACATCAAGCTCCGTGTAAGACCATACGTGCCAAATCCCCTCCGATGTTTCAAGTGCCAGCGTTTTGGCCACAGTTCGCAGAGCTGCCGAGGCCGCCAAACTTGTGCGAAATGCAGTACGCACGAACACTCCTCTGAAGCTTGTGAGAATGCTTTCCACTGTGTCAATTGTGATGGCGAGCATGCCGCATACTCGCGGTCATGCCCGTCTTGGAAAAAAGAAAAAGAAATAGTAACAATTAAAGTCAAGGAAAATATCACTTTCAAAGAGGCACGCAGGCGGGTTGCACACCTTCCTAAGGCCAGCTTTGCCGAAGTGGCGCGTCAGGGGGCAGCGTCACAACGGCCTCCGGCGACTGTCCGACCCACACGCAGTGAGTCGGCAGTTACGCCATCTGCCCCCACGGTGGTTGCAGCTAGCGCTGCTCCGCCAACCGAGGAAAAGGGGCCATCGACCCCGAAGGTGGGCGCAGCTGAGGCTGCCTCAACCTCCCAGGTCCCTTCCAGCGCTGGCAACGGCCGGCGCAGCCAAATCCCCCAGGGAACCCCATCGACCTCCGGGCTGGTGGGCGCAGGGGTCTTGCCCTCCAAGGCGAGACTCTCCCTGGTGACTTCTCGCTCGCAAGAGCAGGTGTCCGGCGCCTCACAAGAGGCAATGGACACTACACCTATCCTCCAGGGGCGCCAAGCGCCTAAGGAGCGGCGAGGTTCACTCGAACGCTCCAGAAAGGGCAAAACTCCCGTTACAGGGCCTCGAAAGGGCTCTATAGTCTAAGGCATAACTTCTATTTCCGTACACACAGCACCAAATTAACTTCATTATGGACACGCTAATTATCCAGTGGAACGTCAGAGGTCTCCTCAGAAACCTTGATGATGTTCAAGAACTTCTCTACGAACTCACTCCAAAAGTGATGTGTGTACAGGAAACCCATCTTAAATCTAAACACACTAACTTTCTTCGTCATTATGTTATTTTTCGTAAAGATCGTGATGATGCCATCGCATCATCTGGTGGTGTAGCCATTATACTCGACAAAGGTATAGCGTGCCAACATCTACAACTACACACGCCCCTAGAGGCAGTGGCCGTTCGAGCCATACTTCTAAACAAACTTATTACCATCTGCTCTCTGTACATACCCCCGCATTATCAGCTCCATAAACATGAGTTCCATACATTAATAGATCAATTACCTCAACCCTATTTGGTTCTAGGAGATTTAAATGCACACAGCAATTTATGGGGTGACTCTCATTGCGATGTGCGAGGTCGACTGATTGAACAGTTTCTTTTCTCTTCTGGTGCATGTCTTTTGAATAGTAAGGCACCTACATATTATAATACTGCACATAAAACCTATTCCTCTATAGACCTCAGTATTGCATCTCCCACCCTTTTACCTGATCTTAAATGGAGTGTTATTAGAAATCCATACGGGAGCGACCATTTCCCGATAGTTCTGTCTACACCGAAGATGAATGAATGTTTCCCACAGTTTCCTCGGTGGAAAACTGATTCAGCTGACTGGGAACAATTCCAAAAAATTACTCTGATATCGTGGGCTGACATCAGTGCTCTAAGCCTGGAAGTTGCGGTTGAATACTTCACTATTTTTCTGATAGATGCCGCAACCAAATGTATCCCAGAAACAAAGGGGTCATCTAACAAGCGTCGTGTTCCGTGGTGGAACGAGGAGTGTCGTAACGCGCGTAAAAAGCAGAACAAAGCATGGGGGTTGCTCCGCGATTCTCCGACGGCAGAAAACCTTGTTAATTTCAAGCATGTGAAATCTCAGGGAAGGAGAACGCGCCGACAAGCAAGAAGAGAGAGTTGGCAGAAATATATATCAGGAATTAACTCTTACACGGATGAGACAAAGGTCTGGAATAGAGTGCACAGAATAAAAGGTCGACAACCCTACTCGCTACCTTTAGTAAATACACAGGGAAATAGCATGGAAGACCAGGCGAACTTTCTAGGCGCACATTTTGAACGCATATCCAGTTCGTCGCACTACTCTGACACATTTCAAACACAAAAAACACGAATAGAACGGCAGCAATTAGTACGAAAAAGTGCAAAATCTGAGGTATACAATAGACCATTTAGCATAGCAGAGCTTCAAGCAGCACTAAACGGCTGCAACAAATCTGCCCCAGGCTCTGACCGTATAATATATGAAATGCTAAAACACCTGCCATCTGAAACACAAAGAACACTTCTTTTCCTTTACAATGGTATATGGTCTTCCGGCCAGATTCCCTCTGTCTGGAAAGAGGCCATTATAATTCCCATTCTGAAACAGGGTAAGGACCCCTCCTTGGCAAACAGTTATAGGCCGATAGCGTTGACAAGCTGCCTGTGCAAACTCTTTGAAAAGATGGTGAATAAACGCTTGCTCCACTATCTGGAAACCAACAAAATATTAGACCCATACCAATGCGGTTTCAGGGAAGGTAGGTCGACGACAGACCAGCTTGTCCGCATGGAAATGTACATCCGTGAAGCCTTTATCCACAAACAGCTTGTCGTATCTGTATTCCTTGATATGGAAAAGGCGTATGACACTACGTGGCGCTTTGGGATCCTTCGGGATCTTTCTGGAATGGGTATACGTGGCAACCTGCTGACCATTATTGAAAGCTACCTGTCTGACAGAACGTTTCGTGTCAGAGTTGGCAATGTGGAGTCACGATCATTCGTACAGGAGACAGGTGTACCGCAGGGTGGAGTGCTGAGCTGTACTCTCTTTATTGTGAAAATGAACTCCTTACACACCGTCATACCTCGCACACTCTTTTACTCGGTCTATGTAGACGATGTACAGATAGCTTTTAGATCGTGCAATCTTAGCATCTGCGAGAGGCAGCTACAGCTCGGCCTAAACAAACTCTCAAAGTGGTCAGAAGAAAATGGTTTTAAATTTAACCCTCAGAAAAGCACATGTGTTCTTTTCTCAAACAAGAGAGGCATATCACCAGGACCCACTATTCACCTTAATGGACAACGACTGTCGGTCAGCCTTGAACACAAATTTTTAGGCATCATCTTAGACACAAAACTTAATTTTATTCCGCACTTGAAATATCTCAAAGCGAAGTGCCTGAAGACAATGAACCTGCTGAAGCTACTTTCTCGAACAAACTGGGGCAGTGACAGGAGGTGTTTGCTTAGCCTATATAGGAGCCTTGTACGATCACGCCTCGACTATGGAGCCGTGGTGTACCAATCCGCATCGGATAGTGCTCTCAGAACTCTCGACCCAGTCCACAATCTAGGCATACGGCTGGCAACAGGCGCATTTAGGACAAGTCCTGTGGAAAGTCTGTATGTGGAGGCGAACGAATGGTCGTTACATCTGCGCAGAACGTATCTAACCTTCTCCTACTTTTTAAAATGTAAATCGAATAACGAACATCCGTGTTATTTAACTATACATGACTTATCTTCTGCAAGACTTTACCATAACCGCCTATCTGTTCGACCTCCTCTATCTGTGCGCTTAGAACAACTGGCTCATGAAACTGCTATTCAACATCGAGAAATAGTCCTAATGACTCCCACTAACATTGCACCACCTTGGGAATGGCAGAATATCCAATGTGATATGTCTTTCGTCGCATTAACAAAACATGCGCCTGAGGTACAGATACGTTCACATTTCCTCGAACTCCAGGCAAAGTACTCTTGCGCGGAGTTTTATACAGACGCTTCAAAGTCTACTTATGGTGTAGCCTATGCAGCTCTCGGACCGTCATTCTCAACGTCCGGTGCACTAAATCCAAACACCAGCATTTTCACAGCAGAGGCATACGCGATTCTCTCTGCTGTGAAACATATAAAACAAACAGGTATAATAAAGGCTGTCATATTCACAGATTCATTAAGCGTTGTTAGTGGGATATCAAATCTACGAAAACACAATAACCCTATCCTTAATCAGGTCTACAACCTACTATGCTCAGCCTACATGTCGAACCAAACAATTGTTCTTTGTTGGGTGCCTGGCCATAGAGGCCTAGAGGGCAACGTAGCTGCTGACGAAAGGGCTACATCTGTAGCTTTTTGTGATGAAGACCTCAATATACCTGTACCTTACACAGATCTTAAGCCTTTCTTACAATATAAACTACGGAAATATTGGCAAAGGCAATGGGACACTCAGGTATCCAACAAACTACACCTAATTAAACCAAAGATAGGCAACTGGATCTCTGAGAAAAAAACAAGACACCAGGAAGTACTGCTCTGTAGATTAAGAATTGGGCATACCTATAGCACCCATTCGTATATTCTTACTGGAACTGACCCTCCAACATGCACTAGGTGTGGCAGTAGACTTACAGTCCTTCATGTTCTCGTTCAGTGCCCATTATTAGAAATGGAGAGAAAAAAGTTCTTCCCTTTCTTGTACCATCATAATGTACCTTTACACCCAGTCTTCTTTTTAGGCAATGAACCTCTATTTAATTTTAAACTAGTTCTCAAGTTCTTAGAAGAAACAAATACCATAGACATTATTTGGCCAGGCTATTTGTAGCACAGCCTCTGCCTAGAGGCTGTAGCTGCAATGAAATCACTCACAGAGCACATGCCTCGCAGCCCTTGCACTGAAGGGCTCTGTAGAGGCACTGGTGCTGCTATAAATTAACATGTTTTAGTGTCTTATCGTTCTCAACGTACTTTTACAACCAAAGGACTCACTTTTCATTGACATTATTTTAATAAGTACATATTTTACACCATTTACTGCTTTTACTCGATCACCGACATATTCACCGATACTCATTGCCATCCATCACCAAATGTCATGGCGCTCTTTGGCCATTTCTGGCCCTTGCGCCAAGAAACAATATCCATCAATCACACCAAAGAAAAGCAAAGAGCTTTTCTTTGGTGTGTGTGAAGAACACAGAAGGAGCAGTGATTAGGTTTTGCAGGCAGTATACTCGATTAATAAAAAATAACCATTGTTTTGATGCTTTTTCATATTTCACATCATGCAGCCAATTCACAGGAACCACAGTTAGCATTGCCAGCAGTACACGCACCTCAGCTGCCTGATACAGTATGCAACTTGTCATTTATGAGTTCGGGAGGAAGGGTTTATTCCTGTCCTTCCCTTCAACAAGTGTGTAGCTGGCATATTTAGTTTTTGTTCGGTTTTTTTTATTTGTGATTTGCATTCTTTTACAAACTGACATTGGTAGCAGGCTTGAAATAGCAAGCTCTGCTTGGAGGTGGATACAAACCAACACAAAAGACTCTATGTTTGTTAAAGATCTTTTGACAGCGGTGTGCAGTCCAGTAGAGCTGCTTGGGCGGTCTCTGCAAGGTAACTGCAAGTGAAGAAACTTCCTATGGCTATTTTTTAAATCTGTTCTCTAATTATCTTTGCATTCTTCTTTGTTCTTGCACATTGCAGGAAAGCATTGTCCACGCTTTCCTGACCGCCCGAGAAAAGAGCCGCTGTCGCCATGGAAAGCGTCGGTTATGCGGTGAGTGAAGAATGGATAAGTCAGCATGTCTAATACTTCAAATTGTTATTAACTGGGTTCGGCTAATGAAACTTTACATTTCCTGCTTATTGTGTGTGTATTTTTACTTTTGTTCCACAGAATGCTACAAGGAGCGGCTTCAAAAAAAAGGACTGGTGACCACAATGATGCCTGGGGCATTGAAACAAATGAATCACTTCGTTGTAGAAAAGATAAGCGACATTCAGAGGATGGCCAAAAGGTTTGAACGCTGGCTAATAGCATGGTCACATTTCAGGCCAGAGGGATAAAGTTGTAGAAAAATTATTTTGCCTGTGCATGCAGTGTCTGCAGTACTACATATATGCATGCCAGTACTCGGATCATATTTAATTGCCCACAAATATTATCTGCAATTACCTCCTTGGTATTTAGAGACCAGCTAGCTTTTAGGAAATTGTCAGCACATTTGTCATTAGAGAGCTTTTGCCATATTCTCCATGCTCTACAATTTATAGTGCCTGCATATTCATTTTGCCTTTTATTCTTACACTGTTTCGATCAGAGCAACCAAGGAGCTGCCACAAGACAGACCATGAGAATCGATCAGCAGCTGAGCCTATCTGCAGCAGGATTTATTTAATTGTTTAGTAAGATTTCACTACTTCATTTGCTTTGTGTATTCCATAAATTTTGTGTTTTGTTTATAGCCAATTGGTATTGACTGTATTGTCCATTGGTGCAATTGGTCATTCCAACCAATTTGTTCAACACAGTTGGTGCCCATTGAGTACAATTGGTAACTCGCAGAAAAGCCAATTGGTCACATTCCAGTTGCTGCAATTGGTCTAACTGTGTACTAATTTACGATTGGAAATTTTCCAATTGGTACCAATTGTTTTTTGTTTTTTTTTTACTGGGATATTTTGCTAGTGATCTGCCTAGCATTGCCACAGGCCACAAACCTGTTGCTTATATAGTTGACTTTCTTCCTTTCTATTTAATATTCTTATTGCCAAAATAGGCATTTCCTTTAAATATTCTTGTGCTTTGTCTGTAAGCGTGAGTGCAAAGACAATAAATGTGAAAGAAGCTTGGCGTTAGTGCAACAAAGTAGCGCAAATGATGCAGCTTGCATTCACCGAGTTCCACTTTAGCGACATCATATCAAAAGGAACCTTATTAAAAGTACTGTACACAGCACCATGTGCACTATGTCAAGTCAAATTTTGCTATTTTACACACAACATAGATGAACATGTAGCAGCAGTTTTTTTATTACTTTTCAGCTCCAAAGCATTATTGAAGCTCTGTTAGAGCAATGAGGCACCATGGTAGAGGGCTTTGCATTAATTTTGACTGCCTGGGTTTTCTAATGTGCATTAAATTTACATACACAGGTCTTTTGCATTTCTGCCCAAGGCTACAGCTTGCTCCATTGTTAATACGAAAGTGAAAATCCTCAAACTCGACACAGTTCCCATAAAATCTATACACAAAAAGAATGATGGGCCTAGCTCTCACAATTACACACTTGCAATACACACCTGAGGTCACTCACACATGCAATGGTTCCTTACATGATAAATGCTAGTAAAATGACTAATGCTGTGCTGGATTGCCTTTGGATCCAGCACAGCATTAGGATTGTGCTGGATTGCCTGTGCTGGACGCTTTTGAATTAAAGGCGGCGACCGGTGCGCGAGCACGAACGCAGCGCCCATCGCTGCAGGAACGGCGGCCGAGGAGATTCCTTTCTGTACGAAGGAGTCACTTCACACTTACATTCTTCTACTTTAATTTGCATATAGCACTGGACCAACCCTAAGCTGTCCATTTTTGAACCTTGTGTACTACGTCTGTGTAATTTAATATACGTGAGCCAATTTACGGCAGTGCACAACATTTAAAAAAAAAAGGGGGGGGGGCGAAGGTGCCGGGGGCAACGTCCAGTTTATGCTCTTGCTTTCACATAAATTACAGTGTCCATTTCTTGTGCAGGCGACGAAGAATTCCCCTCATCAGAACAAACGTCAATGCAACACCTTGTAGGCCACGCATGTAAGCTAAGTAAACATTTATGCATTCGTACTTAAGCGAGTATGGAGCTCTGGAGCATGGCATTTTCTCATTTAGGCTTCTGTGTTATTTGCGCAAGGACGTTTGAACTTTTGTGTATGGATTCTCACAGCTGATCAAATACTACGTTTGAAGCTGTTAACAGTAACGGTACATGCAGATGCAACACAAAATAATTTGCAAATGGAGAAACCATTTAGTCAGGCCGTTCAGACTTGCGCATGCAAGCAAAGTGTTTTGTTGCGAAGGTTGCACTGAAGACTGCTTTTTTTTAACTAGTTTGTTTCCTTTCTGCGTGCTTTCATTTTGCAGCTCCCGAGGAGCCTTCATGCTTGGAATGTCGAGTTCTACAAGACAATGTAGCCACAGCTCAGTGCCACCTGCAAGCGGACCTGCAGAATAACCAAGCTTCTGCATGCAAGTATCGCACAGTTTTGTTTCTAAGGCTTGCAAATCCTGTGTTCCTGCATGTCCTGATTTTGGCCGAAGTGGTGTGGATAGACGTAGTCTTTAATGTACTTGTTTAAAACACAATCTTTTCAGCTGGAAATGTTTCGAATAGTTAAAAATTATATTGTTGGTGTGGAAAAAACACGGGGAATGCGGGAGATGGAAATTCAAGACAATGAACAAAACAAGTTGAAAGCAGGAGCCATTTCGACAAGTGGACTTGTCTTCTTCAAGGCAACATGTCACTTTTAAAAAGGCAAGTCCACATGTCGACACAATGGCTCCGGCTTTCATCTTGTTCTCGCTTTGCTTATTGTTGGTGTAGGTGCGATATGTGCAGTACAATCTGACCATTATGGGTGTGAAAATTAGGAATGCGGTTTCTTTTGCACTGAAAGCTAATTGTATAACAAAGACTTCAGTCTGACAGGCAGATTCAAGGTCATTATTTATTTATTAGCATAATAAATATCCTCATGTAAAGGTGTTGAAACAAGTAACATCATTATACATTGTGTTGACACCAGTGCTTTCCCTTCATATGGCCATCACACATTCAATTTATCATGCAGGCATGATAGACAAAAAGGCGACAGCTGACCTGCTGTCAGCACACATCACTGGAGGAAGAAAACCACTGCCTTCAGCATGACCTGGATATTGCACACAGTCGCCTGGCAAAGGCAGCCCCTGGAGACAGGGATGTGCTCCGCAGCAATCCATACATGATTGTTTTTTACACAGGGCTGCCAAATTATGCAGTTTTGGAGGCTGTTTACATCCTAGTTGAGCCTCATGTAAGGCATACATTACGAAACCGCCTGAGCAAATTTCAGGAAATGGTCGTTTTCCTATCAGGTTACGGCTTAACGTCCCATTACAAGATCTTATGCACAAAGTGAAACACGAAACAGGACAATTTCGAATTGTGTAAGTCGGGCCTCCACCTCAGCACCAGTTAACGTTTTGCTGGGGCTACACTGGATGCTCTGGTCTCATGCAGTTGCTCGTGCAGTCTCAAGCAGTCAAATGCCCATACATGCTTAGGAATGCAACTGCATTCAGTGATGAAAACACTTGCCTAATGGAATTTAATGGGACCATACAGCTTCAGAGAAGCCATGTCTATTATTACCAGGTGCAGACAGAGATGGCTGTGTGCCAAGTGAAGTGCTGTGACTGGTTTGGGCACCAAGCCTTCTTCGCATTGAAAGCATAAAGTGGGATGAACAGTGCTGTGCAAACATCTCAATTTCAAGAAGGTTCTTTGCGAGTGTAGTGCTCCTCGAACTTTACGCAAGTGTTTCAGCAGGCAGAAAAGTGTTGGCACAACTGCATTAGGCCAACAGGTATATTGTTTTTGTAATGGGCCCGAAATGGGCAAAATGGTCACCTGTGAGAATGACGCCTGCAAGTATATATGGTTCCATTTTTCTCATGTTGGACTGACACGAGTGCCCAAAAACAAAGTAGTGGTACTGCCCACAATGCAGAGAGAAAGAGAAGAAGTGTGCCAAGTTTGAATACTTTGGATCAATTGTTGTAGTCATAGAGACTTCCAAGTATTTTATATGTCGCTACACTGCGGCCACTGGGCAGATTTTTGCAAGGCTAACCGTACCAGTAGATCAAAACTTCATTCTGCAAACTTTATGAACTTGCAGCTTAAACAAGCAAATGTGTGGGTTGACAGCCTTTCACTTCCTGCCATCAAAGAGCTGGCCATTGATTCTGCAACTGCAAGTAGTGTCAAAGAGTGCAAGTATGTACCAAGGAACAATGATGTTTGCTCTTAACTTCAAAAAGGTTGTTATTAACTTTAAAGCTTGTAAATACTGTTCAAAAGTTATTTGTAGAATACCAGAGTGTTGCAACCATGCCAATGTCAACTGCTGCCACCCAATTTTTCAGTTGACAAGTCTGTGCGATAAAGTTTGAAGTTATGCACCAGCTTGCATGCCTACCTGTCCGAGTGCAACTTGTTGAAATCGAAGTTTTCACGTATGAACTGCACATGGCAGTGTTTGAGGATGAAGTCGTTTATTACAAATACAAAAAAAGCAAACTCAAAAGGAAAACATCTCAGCCACGGCAACTGCTGAAATTAATCCGCAAGAACCCAATTTGCGGCTGATGAAAAATAAACATCGATAAAGGACATGGAACACCATATACACCACCAGAAATTGAGCATGAGGGGACGTGCTTGCTCCATGCTCTGAACAAATGCCAATTGAATGGCTAGTGAGACGAGGCAGAAACGAATTATTTTTGACGAATCTGCACCACGCTAGCTTTTGTCCATCACCCCACTCTTGACCTTTTGCCTAAATCACAAGCTATGATGGGCACTCGTCAACACCTACAAGCGCATGCTCTGTGCTTGACTCCTTCAACGCTGCGACAATAGAAGGGCACAAATTTGACAGCGCACAGCAGACAGTCACTATTTTGTCCAGTGGAGTGACGTTATCACCTTGTCGGCATGTGACATAGTCAATTGGCACAACACACTTAAGCAGCAAGGATTTGTTTCTAATAAGTCCAATTACCCTCTCCACGTGAATCCTCACATTTGCGAGCCTCCTTGTACTTTCTACTTCTGGCGCCGATAGCTGCTTTTTGCCTTTAGTGTATGCTGGCTGATGTAGGCGAGCACATAAAACCACGCTGTCAGCAATGTTAAAACCTCAATCAGCAAGGACAATGTCGCCAGAAAGCAAGTTGTCCAGTAGCCTTCACAGAGATGTGCCTGTCGCTTACATGAGCACCGCAGCCTTCAGAGATAAATGTGACAACACCCTGTGGTGCAATTTCTATCAAATACTTTGCATTGTTGCTTCCCCAGTATGTCGACCAAGTTTCACTCCTTGGAAAATATGACGGCCTTTCGATCTTAACCTCAAAGCAGTCAATAATGACTGCCACATCGCTGCCAAATGAATCAAAGAAAGCTTGTGGCATGGTACGCTGGAGAGCACTTCGTTCCGGCCAAGTAATTTGGGACTCCGAATGGCAGTACACAACATGAAGCCATTTGTTGAAAATCCTGCACACAGTTGATTCAGACACACTGAATCTGAATGCGCGCACAGCATTTTGAAGATTTAACTTCATCTTCATCAGGAAAAGGAAGAGCTCTTAAAATCTTGCCAAGCTGTTGTTGACACCACGGGCTACAAATGGTTCCAGCAGCTTGAAAACTGCGAGCAGCAATGTGAAACTTTCCATCCCTGTGTTGTGAGCTACCTTAGGCTCCGAAGTTCTGAATGATTCCTCTGACACTGCAAGGTGCTCATTTTCTGAATGTGCAGTGTACAAGCAGCTGTTTATCTGATGCATTCTTCTTCCAACGTCCTGATGTCACTCATGGCCATGCCAGTCTGTACATAAACACCTGCATGAGAATAATCCTCATTTAGGTGTGTGAATGAAGGAGCCGGCGAAGGGTCGGAATGTCATACCCCTATCAAGCGGGCAAGTTAAGTGCACTCGGTGTTTAAGTGCACTTTCCCAAATCTTAACGTCGCAGCGGAGTGTACTCTCAGATGAGTGCACTCGAGTCGGAGTACGTTCACGGAACGCACTTTCCTGGTTGAGTGCGTAGCCCGCTGCCAACGGTTTGAAGGAGTGCCTAGCCTCGCCGCCAACGCTTTCAACGACGCAAAATGTAATGCATAAAAACAGGACACAGAAGTTAATTCCAGTTATTGAACAGCTTTTAACACTATAATTTGTGTTTAGCGAGAAGCGAAACAGCACAATAAAGAAACAAATTTATCATGTACGCAACTAACGGCGCCAGAATGACGCGGCACTGCGGCGCCGCCATGTTCATTCAGTTCGTGTTTGTTTTGGTGTGAAAGCGTGCTGACCACGCCGGTCATGCTTTGAGACGTGTGCGTGGCATTTTGCAGAGTAGCTACATATCGAACTCGCCGTCATTGCGCTGCTTTGGGTGACCGCTCTTGGAAGCTCGCCGTCACCTGTCCTCTGAAATCGTGCGTCAAGTGTGTCGAACATGGCAGCTCAAAATGAGGAGAGCTGCCAACGCAAAGAGCGCACAACTTGGACAGATGAGGAGACGCATGCGCTGATCAATATATGGGAAGACATCTTGCCAGATCTGCGCGGTGCCAAAAGAAACCTCAAGGTGTACATGGCCGTTTCTGAACGGCTCCGTGCAGTGGGCATCATGAAAAGCACGAAGTGAAAAAAAAAAGATCCAGAATATGAGCAACAAATACAGGTAAAAGCTGATTTATATTCTACTTAACACCGTGATTGTACATCTGTTTTACTTGAGGTAGCTGAATTATTTCATGTATTCGTCGTCTCTTATTATGCCGGACTCTTCTGTTGGCATTTGTGTGTGTCCCAAAGCTGCATGTGGGCCACTAAAGAAGGCATTGTGAACAGTCATGGATTAATTTTGACCACCTGGGGTTCTCTAATGTGCCATGGCGTTGTACAGCGCTCGCACGTTTTTGCAGTTCGCCATATAAAAGCTGTAGAGGTTACCGAAGTTCAGCTGTTTGTTAGGCTGCCACCAGAGTGTGGTGCCCCCTGTGACCTGTGTGTGTCTGTCTCTATATATGTTCGCGCCCAATAAAGGAGGGTCATTCCCTTTTCGTCTAAGCAAGTGTCGGTACGCGTCGGTCCGTCCCTGTGTGCTCGTGCCCCGCGCGGCACTTACCACGCAACAAAAGCAGGCATAGCTGACGGGATTCGATTGTGGCTCAGCAGCCGAAAGCCAAAGCGGCGAGTCAAAAATTGCTTGTTGTCGCAGCAGTTACACCACAGAATTAACATTTTCAGTCTGCTTTATTCCCTTAACTACAAAGAAAGTATTGTTGCGCATTGCTGCAAACATTGCAGCAAACTGTGGCGCCATTTTTTAATATTCTATTTCAGGCTACTGACCAGGACTGGAACAAAGACCGGATCTGGAGGAATGTAAAGGAAGTTTTACTGGGACCTCCACCGTTTCCTTGGATCGCTGCCAGCCAATGATTCCACCCTGATGGAAGAAAGTGGATGTAGTGCCACTGATGGCACCTCTCCAGAGGAGGTATCCACCGTAACATTGTTCGGCAGTAACTGATGCAGGTGTCAGCCAGTCCAGTTGATACAGTATATGCTGCCTGTCACATTCACATTCAGTGCAACATTTATTTTCTTGGCTCAAAATTCAGGTTTTGGCGAGTTGCTTTATGCTCTTATGCATGTTTGAAAACCATATAAAAATGGTTGAAATAGGAACACTGAGTGAAAGGACAAATGCTAAATTTATAGTCAGCAAAATAGCAGAATCCATTACTCCATGAGCGCGCATTTTGTTCGCAGATGTTTGTTTATGCTTGCACTTTTTTTGCACACAACAATGTTTTTATTCTTTCTTCAGCTGTTCAATGGCATGGTGCACGGTACCCGCCGTGGTTGCTCAGTGGCTATGGTGTTGGGCTGCTGAGCACGAGGTCGCGGGATCGAATCCCGGCCACGGCGGCCGCATTCCGATGGGGGCGAAATGCGAAAACACCCGTGTGCTTAGATTTAGGTGCACGTTAAAGAACCCCAGGTGGTCAAAATTTCCGGAGTCCTCCACTACGGCGTGCCTCATAAAGTGGTTTTGGCACGTAAAACCCCAAATATTATTATATGGTGCACGGTGAAGTGGGCCAGCCCCCAGACACACCTACTAATTCACTTTCTGAGCTAAGCTCAGTGTCACGAGGTGGAAGCCTCACCACTCGATTCTGCTACTGAAGAGGAACCTGCAGCCCCTACAGCAACAGCTGCAAAGAAAAAAAGGCTTGCTCCTGCTCCTACCACAAGACTGCTTTCAGAATTGTTAGAAGAGCAACGTCAAATGCACTGCTCACTAGAGCGCCACAGAACCGAGACTGTGGCAATACAAAGGGAGCGGCTCGAAATATTGAAGCGGAGTGAAGCTCGGGAGAACAAGCTGCTCGAAATAATGCATAAGATGTATAAATAAATAAATGATGCCAGACATGATGTGTGCCCTTGCAGTCCTTTTTTTATTGGTGTGACAACTCAAATGTAATTTTAAATATTTCTTAGCCAGATAATGGCAACATGGCTTTTTAAGCTTGTTGATTGATGGTCTGAAACGCAAACTAGCCTAGCAGAGAATGACACAATAGAATGCAGACACGCCGCATGAATGCTCACACTGCGTGTTGCCATTCTGTTGTGCTACAGTTCATTTTCCAGGTAAAGACAGAGCTCTGCTCTCATTGACGTCCTCGTATCCTTCTTTACTGTCGTCTGTCTGTGCCTTGGGTTGGGCTTAATTTTTCAAGTCGTGTCACACCAAAACTGCCACATTAGTCGAACAGCAAGATGTAGCAGTTGTCTTAAAAAAAGACACAGTGACACAGTCAAAAATGCCTGCTTCACTTCAGCCAGGTTCCTATTGCACTCAGTCATTGCACGTGCTGGACCTTTTTCCAAAAATAACTTGCTATGGCGTCCCTTACCTCCTGCCTCCCCCCCCCCCCCACTGCACTCTTCTGTGTTGCGTGATGGGTGTGCATACAAGTCCAATGCACGTGCCTCACTTTCCCATAGGGGCTCTACACTGTCTTTCGTTGCCTCACAGATATTGTGAAGTACACAAGCAGCTCGAATAGCCAGTTTGGCCTTGTTCAGTCGGCACTCCATGCTCTTCATCCCAAAGCGAAAGCGGGCCTTTAGCCTCCCAAAACCATTCTCGGCAATCCTCCTAGTCTTTGAAAAATTGTAGTTGAACACTGCTTCACGGCTTCCAGGCTGAGCATTTGGAAATGGCTTTTGCAGGTTTGGTGACAAGGGAAATCCTTGGTCACACAAAAGAATCAGTGGAACATTGGTGCCCTCTATCATTGCCATGGGAGAGCTGAAGGTCCCTTTCTTGATTAGCGTATGCAGCTTCGATCGGCCCTAAACACTGGCATCATGGCAACTTCCGGGACTTCCAACGTTTATATAATGAAAATGGTATTTGTGATCCACTACTGCCAGGAGTATGATACTGTACCTGTGTGGGAAAGCAAATGTGGGTTCATCAGCAATTGCTATGAAGATACACATGGAAGTAGTCTTCACCACAGTTGTCTAGAGCGCTGAAATGACTCCCTGTTGCCTAGAGGAATTGCAATTTTTAGGCAGGCAATCAGTATTAAAGGTGCACAGGCATACAAACTGCCATGTGACTTGCCCTGTAGTGATTATACTGCAGTTAACTTTTTCTGAACTGAAGCTCACTGCTTCAGCACTGTAGACAAGCGTGTTGACTGTAATTTGCTGCATAATGTAAAACAGGATATTGTTAGGATGACTCCTACGAGCAATATTTATACTGAAAGCATTCAACAGAGAACATTTTAAACTGGCACATATAAATGCACACGTACAACAGGAGACACATAGTGTTACAAATTCAAATCGTATATCCGTCAGAAACGGTGCAGATGTATGTGCAGTATTGAGTTACACGCACGTCATCTGCCATGGCTCTTAATATTCCATCATAAACACATTCATACCATTAAGTATGCATGCTGCTAGGTAGTAGGCAACTTTTGCATCTTTACATATACAATGCCTGATATGTATATATCATCCCGTATAAAATCCCGCATGAACCTTTAACTGCGAAGAAAACTGCCATTCATCTCTACGTCATAATGATATACAATTGCGCTAATTGCAAAAATTTTGTCTGCCAGAGGCGAAGGGACCTACCAGCCTTTGTAGTTACAATAGTCTCTGGCATGCTCTTTTGGCGGCGAGACAGGAAAGTGGCAGCCATCCAAGGCGCCGATGGCTTCCAGGAAGCCTGTGAAGGCGTAGAATTCACGCATGTGGGCACTCATTTTGTTGGGATGTATAATTTGTAACCATTCCCTTCAAGCAGGTCCACCACGGCGACACAGAATTCTTGATGTAGAACATTCACAGTGGAGCAACCTATGCCAAAGAGGTGGGCAATCGTTCTCTCCTCAGCGCTAGAGCACAAGCGGTATAGCCCCACTGCGACACGTTTTTCCAGAGATCGGCGCCATCATGTTGGTGGTTTGCCGCTCAAGGACCGGGCGGCACGATTCCGCTATGTACCGAAAGGTGGAAGGAGACACACGTAGCGCTTGTCTGAAATGAAATTCGCTTAGGTTGGGTAAGGTGTCCTCAAACCATGCGTCACTCCTCACAAAGCGCCTCCGTTCCCGATGGGTGGAAGGATAATACTCTGCCAGGACGGTCAGGATGGCAAAATTGTTTGCCATGAGCTGATCCTCCAAGTACCTGAAAGTTGCTTCTGCGTCTTCAAGGTCATCGTCTAGTTCTTGCCATTCACGCCAGGCTCTTGCGCACAGATAATAGCCTAGAACTTGCTCATATTCTGTTCTCGCAGGATGAGCAGGATCAACTGCTGCCTCGCCGCACGCCGCCATGTTTTGGATTAGCTAGGCATTCGTCTTGGCCAGCATTGACTTGCAACACACTTATAATAAAAACATCTTCGTTTTTTGTTGAGACAAACAGATGAAGTTAGTTTTCATATATAATTCGACTTAAAACAATAACTTTTTAGTAGCTTTCTCTTGTTAATTTACATATTTAAAAAATGCGCTCTTAGTGTGTCGCCATTTTTTTTACTGCGAGTGCACTCTGTTTTCCCGTTGTGAAGCACGTTGCCTAAAGTGTGACTCAAGGTTTCGAAGTGCACTCCTCGTAAGTGCACTTGACCGCTTGACAGGGGTATAAGACGGCAGCTAGTTAAGGCTATAAAGGCATGGTACAAGGCTGACTCACCAGCTTCTTCTGTGGCGTCAGCCTCCTCGGCTTGTGGTGATGGGGGATCAGGCACAGCTGCGGCAACACTGCATGGCTGTTCTGGCGCAGCCGGCTTGGTTGCCTCGGCCTCGGCACGCCACTTACTCTACCGCCGTCGCTCGCTGCACTCGTGGCGATCCACATCTGCTTGCCTAATGCTGTAGCCGAGATGCAGCGACAGGCCCGTCTGGGTTCATGCTATCGAACAAATGGATGGCGTCCTTGCGAATCCAAAACATTCACTTCTTCAGAGTGTAGTCCTTGCTTCCCACGTTTTCGTGAACATTTAGTTCACGGCACCTGTCACGAAGTGCGCTCCGTACACACGTAAATTGTGGTTCTGGGGGACCAGATCGGCTCGATTAATGCAAGCCAGCCACCACGTGCTGCTGGATTTGGTGGTCGTAGCTGCAGGAGGGACCTTGACTCTTTGTCGGGTCTTAGGTGAGCAGGATTTATTTGCAGTATTTACATGTTAAACATGGGATACATTTACAGTCTAACGTCACTCCCTCATGGAGCCCGCAAGACGAACATACAGCATACGAGTACATTGACGAGCACAGAGCACGACGATGAGCACACTCTAGCAGCCGACAATCGCTGCTTATAAGCACTCTGTTCAACATCATTCGACGCCACTGTAGACCAGCCGCCTCTCCGCGAGACGGTTTACACACATACACATGTACACACAAGTTTCAGTGCCCCCTCCGAAGGCAGATGACCTTTGCAGCGCGGCTGTCGTGTTATCCATAGTCCTGCGTCCCCGTAGTCAGGTGGTAACGTCCGAACCCATCCGGCGCCTCTACATTCCAGAGCTGCCTTTCTCCTTGGTCGCCTCGTGTGTCGGCAGACTGCGACGAATCCTGGGGCCCCCGTACCTCAAAGCACCCTTTTGCCAAGACGGCTCCCCATGCCGCAGAGACCATGACGACCTGGCAAATTAACCAACAATGCACAGGACGCCAAACGTGGCCAACCCTGCTGTCGTCACCGATCCTTCAAACGCGGCGCATGGTCGGTTAGCGTCGTCCTCGCTCGTTCTCCGAAGTGCGCCGCCACGCCGGATTGATCGACGCACCTGCAGCGGGCTGAAATCGCTGCAGGCCGATGCTAACAGCTCCTCCATGGCCCGGAAAATCTCATCTGGCCAGTGCTGGCAACTGCTGGGCAGGAAGAGAATGGCTGGCGAGCAAGGCCATGGCTTTGCTCTCTGCAACCCCTGCGCATTTCGAATGCCTTCTACCATCTCACAACTGGCACAGAAGAGTCGACCCGGCAACAATACCACTCAGCATTTAAATGCCCGGAATTAGCTGTTAACCTACCAGGCTTCCTATCAAAATTTCAATGCAAGTCACTCAACTGGGAATCCCAAATTTTGCCCCAAAATTTCGTGCCGCCAAAGCAAGCATTCACGTTCCTCTTCGACCAAACCTGACCATCGCGCTGCACAAGAGTAAAGGTTTACGCAGAACTGAACCGAAGGCTCTCAAGCACGAATACCCCAACATAACTTAAGCAACTTAGCTTCACGAACAGTCTGTTCTTACCCTATCACAGTGGCGTACTTATCTCACGTACTGTTGCCACTGAACAGTCTGGCCAACTCCATAGGTATGTAATTACAATCGCGCTAGCTTTGTGGTCACTATTCCAGATGCATACTTGAGTCATACACAAAGTTTTCATCACGCTTGCTCACATTTGTTCCTTTAATTCATACAGGACACGTTCCTTAAACAAACAACCACACTCGCAAAACTTACGCAACACAGAGGAACCTTTACACAAATGTGTCTTCTAATAACTAGCTCTACGCACGCTCACCAAAAAAGTCAGAATATGGCTGCCCTCAACACACACGAGCAACCCAGTCATAAATCTGCTTCCTTCCGTCCACACAGGACACGTGCTAATGGACCTAAGAGTTCTTCTCAGTGCAGATGATGCACTTACTGAAAAACCTACGCGCTTAACCTTAGGAAATAAAAAAAAACATAAAAAAGAAGGTCAACTAATACACACGCGCGTTACCATAGGCCTCTCAACGATAACCTTGACCTTCAGGTTACTCACACACACAAAAAAAGAAAGCCTATCTACTCATTAATGAACACCTCGCAAAACTACAGTTTACATAAAACACCTCTTTCAAACCTCGGAGCTTCTAGAACGAAAACACAAAGCTCATACTTTTACATATTGACACGTGTACTTATCTTTATCAGGCGACCACGTTTCGCCGCTTAAAAACTAATCGCACAGCGAGGGACGCGCCTGCATGTATCCGACATTTCTGGAAAGTTATCGATGCTTCTACCCGGCTGTCTGTTGTCGCCGAACCTTGTGTCATCTGATTTCATCGCATAACACGAAAGGTGTAGAACTTTGTGGAAGGCACGTGGATCCAAACGATTAGTCTGGAACATTCAACGACTGCTCTATAAAAGCCGACGCGCTTGACCCGCTGATCAGATTTACGACGATCGCTGACTGTGTTCGCCGCTCTCGTTGTGCTTTAAGTGTAGCCTGTTTTGTGGGCACAGGTTCGCCCAATAAAAGCTCGTTTTTGCCTTTCACAGTATTGCTACAGTGTTCTTTGACAATTTCAGCGATTGGACCCACTTGGGACTGCATCCTTGGGTAGAACTTCTGCAGCTCCTCCCTTACTACCACTCGGATAGTCTCGCGCAGGTCGTCGGTGGCCAGTGATTGAACTCCGGCGTAGTTTGTCGAGTTCGTGCGGCGGTCGAATTGCCGGTTTCGCATCTCGAGCGTCTTCTCAATGCTGGTGGCCTCGCGAAGAAACTCTTCGACGGTCTTCGGTGGGCTTCTTAGCACTCCGAAGAAAAGCGACGACAAACTGCGATATCTCTTCTTCGCTTTGGAAGACGCGGCCAGGACGTGGTTCGAGAACCGAGAAGCCACCTTAACGACTTGAGAACTTTTCCGAAGCGGCTTGCTGCAGACATTCACAAGCGTCGTACGCCGAGAACGAGCCCAAGCGCTATTAGAAACCCGGGTGCAGCTACCTAATGAGACGACCGCGATCTACACGGAAGAAATGAGCCGTCTCTTCCGCCACGCCGACCCTGAAATGCCCGAGGAGAGGAAAGTCCGCCTGCTGATGCGTGGTGTGAAGGAGGAACGGCTTTTACAGCAGAGCTCACCCAAGCCATTCTGCAGTACAGCCAGACAAGCCACAGGAGGACAACTGCCTACCATCCACAGACGAATGGTCTCACGGAGCGCCTCAACAAGACCCCCGCCGACATGCTAGCAATGTACGTCAACGTCGAACACAAGACGTGGCACGCGGTCCTGCCGTACGTAACTTTTGCGTACAACACGGCGGTGCAAGAAACAACACAGATCACGCCGTTTAAGCTGGTTTACGGCAGGAACCCGACGACGACGCTTGACGCCATGCTGCCGCACGTAACTGACGAAGAGAATGTTGACATCGCTAGCTATCTCCAGCGCGCCGAAGAAGCCCGACAGCTCGCCCGCCTGCGAATCAAGAGCCAGCAGAGGACCGACAGCCGACACTACAACCTCCGACGACGCTTCGTCGAGTATCAGCCTGGCTACCGTGTTTGGGTCTGGACCCCGATACGCCGACGAGGACTCAGTGAGAAACTACTCCGACGCTATTTCGGACCCTACAAGGTCATCCGACGCATTGGCGCTCTGGACTATGAGGTCGTGCCAGACGGCATTTCGCATTCACAGCGGCGCCGCGCACGATCTGAAATGGTCCACGTGGTGCGCCTTAAACCCTTTTACGAACGCTGACGAACTTCGTCATTTTTGTTCTTTTCTTTGCTACGAGTGCTTTTGTTTATTACCTTCGTTTGTTTGCAGCATCGGGTCGATGCTTTTTAAGAGGGGGGTATTGACACGTGTACTTATCTTTATCGGGCGACCACGTTTCGCCGCTTAAAAACTGTAATCGCACAGCGAGGGACGCGCCTGCATGTATCCGACGTTTCTGGAAAGTTATCGATGCTTCTACCCGGCTGTCTGTTGTCGCCGAACCTTGTGTTATCTGATTTCATCGCGTAACGCGAATGGTGTAGAACTTTGTGGAAGGCACGTGGGTCCAAACGATTAGTCTGGAACATTCGATGACTGCTCTATAAAAGCCGACGCGCTTGACCCGCTGATCAGATTTACGACGATCGCCGACTGTGTTCGCCGCTCTCGTGCTTGAAGTGTAGCCTGTTTTGTGGGCACAGGTTCGCCCAATAAAAGCTAGTTTTTGCCTTTCACAGTATTGCTACTGTGTTCTTTGACGTCACGACCACGTGACAATATTGAAAGAAACTTAAATCGCGAAAATTATCCAATGCTCAAAAATTAAAACAAAACACTTTTCACTTCTACGGAAGCTCTCTTGACCTCCCGTTCCAAACGTTTAGGTCTGACTCATACTTTGAGCCGTACCCGAGGTGGTCGCGGTTCGAAAGCTACTCTGGCTACCGAGGAACAACAAAAGGGCTGACACACAATCGGCTCCTTCAAGACGTTATAGTCTCCTGCCAATTTGTGTCCGGGCACCATGCTATCATTACGATCTCGACTGACCGCGCCACGACTCCGAACCCTCTCGTCTCGTATTGCCACCCTGCGCTCTTTCACACATGCTGCACTCCGAAAAGAACAACGGAACGACAAGGAACATAACTGCCCCGTGCCCTTTGTCCGCATCCATGCAGAACATGTTTTTCGGTCTCTTTTCGACCAGTGGCTTGAATGTGCTTCATGCGCAAATGTCGTCAACGACGACCGCACCTTTCTTTTCATTGCGCCTGTCGCCGTCTTTGGCTGCACTACCTTATTCACCGTCTTTCGGTCATTACTGCGCTTCCTTTTACGGCGCTTTCTCTTTGATCTCGCTTTCATGTCGCCTTCTCGTGCCTCGTGCTGGCCGGTACACATCTCGTCAGCCCGGATCGGTCTCTTACCCGCACAGTCCGAGTGATTCTTAACCAGATCACCCCTCTCTTGGCTACCTAGACTGGTGGAGAGCCACACCGATCCCTGAACAATGCAGTTGTCTTCCCTTGAGCTACGGAGCTCGCAGTCCTGCGAACTGCCCTCAACTGCATCGTCCTGCTGCTACTTCTCTTCGGCACGGAGATCTGACTCGACATGGAAGCTCCCATCTGTCAAGTCTGCAGTATTCTGTACCTCGCTAACGACCTCGCTACCATGAGATGCGACGCCCACGTGCGGTAACTGTGCCAATTTGTTTGCAGCTGGCCTAGCTGTCTCTACAGTCCTCTGTTGGCACAGCACCTCATCGCTCTCACTCTGGCCTTTAACAGCCTCTGCTGCCACTAAGGCATTGGTAACTGCTAGCACTTCGAGTTCACTTATGAACGTGCTGCTAATCTCGTAGGTGCTGCTACTTCTCTCGCCTTTCGACCAAAATCTGCTGTCGACTTCCTCGCACTTTCACTGCATCCCGCCTACAGATTTTGCAAGCCTCATTGCTTCTGGTAGGCCTTCTTCCTGAGAAATTCTTTTCCGTTCCTGCCTAGCCTTTTCCTGTTCTTGCTTAAATTCTTCCTGTTCTTGCCTAATTGCTTCCTGTTCCCGTTTTTTGCTTAGAATTCGGTTACCCATTTGTTCGATGAATTTCAAATCATTGTGACTTTCTAGAATAGTTTTACGAATCTCTGATTCCTTCAAGTCCTTATCTACGTTTACCTCGATCTCTTCACACAACCACAACAGGTCAGCTCTCGCTAAACACATTAGGCCCATGGTCGTTACTTTAAGCTTTGGCTCTGCTGTCACAAAATACTTGCTGCGATACCCACGCAAATCAGAATGCAAGTAAAAGATCCCCAGAGAATCAAATCCAAAAACACAGAGAAATTGAAGCCTGGTAAATCTTACAGCCAAAACCAAACGCTTACCCACTGAAGTAGCACCATATCACCAGTCCTCCGCCGTATCCAGTCAGTTGCTAGAGGTGGTCAATCCCAAGTCGCCTCCAACTTGATCAGGATACCAGTCGGTCACCATGTGCCAACGTCCGTCAGCTGCCGTTGCTGTCTCCGAGTCGTATCCGATCTAGGAGCCGTAGGCCGATCCCTCCGCTGCCATTCAGATATTAGATTTGGAGTCAGGCTTGTAGGACAATCGGAGGAACTTGGGGCGACAGGACTAGACGAACAGGGTTTATTTACATTATTTACAGTTTAAACAAGACATACATCGACAATCTAGCGTGACTCCCAAATGGAGCGCGCAAGACGAACATACAGCAAATGAGCACACAGCATGACGACGGGCACAGAGCACGACGACGAGCACACCCTAGCAGCCAACAATCGCTGCTTATAAGCAGTCCGTTCGACATCATCGTTCGACGTCATCGTTCCGCGTCACCATAGACCAGCCGCCTCTCCGCAGGACGGTTCACACACACAGACACGCACACACAAGTTTCAGTGCCCACTCCGAGCAGATGACATTTGCAGCGCGGCCGTCGTGTTATCCATTGTCCTGCGTCTCCGTAGTCAGGTGGTCACGTCCGAACCCATCCGGCACCTCTACATTCCAGAGCTGCCTTTCTCCGTGGTCGTCTCGTGTGTCGGCAGACTGTGACGAATCCTGGGGCCCCCGTACCGCAAAGCACCCTTTTGCCAAGGCGGCTCCCCGTGCCGCAGAGAGACCATGACGACTTGGCAAATTACACAACAATGCACAGGACGCCAAACATGGCCAGCCCTGCTGTCGTCACTGATCCTCCAAACGCGGCGCATGGTCTGTTAGCGTCGTCGTCCTCGCTCGTTCTCCGTAGGGCGCTGCCACCCCGGATTGATCGATGCACCTGCAGCAGGCTGAAATAGCTGCAGGCCGATCCTAACAGTGCGCAGATTTGTGCTGAGCGTCTGAAGAGCATGCGCACCTGTCTACGACGATCCTCGGAATTCAGAAAAAGTTCACGTTAGTAGGCTTCTTTTGCCTGGAGCTGTCGCTATGGTTGTAGCAGCCAACAACTGCGCACAAAGCCATATTGAAGCTGCGAGTGGTTGCGAACCAACACAATGCGAGCTGACAGGCGGCAGTAAGCAAGGAGTGGCCCGGCAGCAGTTTGCAGCAAGGCCAACAGGCGTCTCACGGTGACCAGATGCGACGTCGGTGCAAGCCATGTATTTTTTAACGACGCACGAGTTTGCTGGAGCTGGCCGCGTCTCCTCTTTTCTTTCTTTTTAGGAAGAAATGTTCAGGGTGCTACTTTTTCATCGCTTTAGTCCTTGCACGAAACTATAAATTGGACACTGAATACCTCAACAGATTGCCTGTCTCATTGGGGTTAACTACGACTGTGCACACAACTATTAAAACTTTCTTTTTCTGAAGTGTCTACAGCGATATTCTCTATATATAAACAATATTATTCCTCCGAAGAAGCCTTCCGCATTCTCAGTGAGCGACGCAGCCAAATGAAATGGCTGAAAAACCGATTTTGTTTGGCCTTAAAATTGCACACCTGTTTTTCCTCGAATAATGTCAGCCTTTTCTCTGCAGAACTACATGCAGCACGGAAGCCCCTTCCTGCTCGGGTAGTGATGATGTTTCTGAGACCGCTGAAAGCATTTTGTCAGGAATGTACAGCACACCCCTGTCACCATCAGCAGTTGGAAGTTTTCTGGACACTCCAACTGAACTACCATCACCAGCAACGCCAGCATCATTGGCAGTACCACCAACATTGGTAACCGGGAGATAGTGACGCTTTGAAAGCCAGCTTTGAAAAAGACAGCAGACAAACAGCTTTGAAAAAAACTTTTGGGCCAACTTGAGAAAAGAATGTATGGGAATGAGGCGTTTGGTTTGTCTGTAGGCCTAAGTTTGGATAAGATGCCACGTAAAAGGGCATCAAAATGTAAAGTTAAAATTATGCAGCTCGTTGCAGAACTGGAGAAAGAAATGGATTAACCTGCAAGTCAATTAATGCAGTGTTTATAGCCCCATTTTTCAGTTTTGGTGCCAAGGGACTCGTATAAGAGGTGGGCATGTAGCCTTTGTTTATGCTGATTTTTTATATTTGTTTGTTTTTATTAGTTCTATGCTTTAATACCTCGCTTATCCATACAAAAAATCCGAAATTCTCAATTCTAACATTTTCATTTCTTCTCCAGAACTGCATAATTGCTTGTGATGTGCTGTGATATGCGCGGACTATGATATGCGTAGACTGTGACATGCTGTTAACCAATTGCGATAAAATAGTACAAATATTAACGCTGCAATATTGAACCTAATTTCTACGAAGTACAAAACTGCATCCTTTTTTTTAGCTCACTTCCTTTGTGTACTCAGTGATACTTCATTTAACCATTTATGCCTTGACGGGGTCAGAATCATCCCACTCTTTTCAAGTGCAGATAAATGGACAAGGGTACACCTATGTACCATATTTTAGCACGCTGAATACTCCCCAACAATCAAAAAGACTATTTAGTGTGTTTTAATCTCTCACTAATAGGCCTCCGTGGTGTTCCGAGTGTTTTTACAGGCGCAGGTGTGCTGTTCGACAAGGCTCATACTGGCAGCAAATTGAGGTTTCTGGCTTTTTTTTTTGTCAGACTCAGTACTTCTTCAAGCAATCTTCGAGTTCAATGCAAGCTTCCTTATATGCCAAAAATACTTAGGTATGGATATGTACCACATTTGATGACATTTTACAAAGTGATTGGTACAAGTGCGTACTCCTTTTTTCTACAAAAGCAGCAGTCGAAATGGCTTGAAAGTTGTGTCATTCGATTTCTAGTCAATCGGAGCGCAGTTTTTGCACTAATTTGCAGAACACAACAAAAACAAAACGTAATCAAGTGACCTTTATTTTGCAGACCAAATCAGCAGCAATGCGACAGCAGCTGCTAACTTCACGTACTTAGATGATGGCACTGAGTATAAGCAGATTAGTCCATAAGCCATTACCACGATTCCAGCTAGGTACACCTTTGACCGTAGACAGAAAGCTGATGCCTTCTATTATTTTAAAATTTCTTTCACTTTCCTCATGGTCTGCTGCCTCATTATGACTTTGTATGTATTATATTGCTTCTTCTTGCAATTCCACCTTGCCAAGGGAGTTGTGCGGGCTGAAGCTGCTTTTAAGATCATGCGCAACGTCAAGCCAACACTTGTTGTAAAGGACATGGCTGAAGCTGTGTGGGGAAAAGATGACTTAGAAAAGAAGAGCATCACAGGCATGGTGGGGCCACGAAAAAAATGCCTAGGCGAATTGGCTAAAGAGCCACTGACACCCGAGAAGGTTGCTGTTGTTGCAGGTGAATTGATGAAAAAAAAATATTTAGAAAACGTCGAACTGTTGCTAAGTTGCAATATTTTACGGCCGCCACAAACAATGCCAACAGTTTAATTCACATACACTAGCTTAATTCCAGCTTCCATTCAAGCTTCTTCTAAGTTGTGCTATGACAGCTGTCACTGGAGAGGTTTTAATCTGTTTCTGTTTCTACATTTGCTCTTTTCACAGCCACGCAGAAGCACTGAGGTGCAGAAAAGAACATGGAAGTAGAATCGACTGTAGTAGCGCCGGCTCAAATTGTAATAAAGCCTGGCAAGCTGGACATTGTCGACTATGCATCTCTTGATATATTGAGGCTTGTGGCCAGTTGGCTGCTGCGACCAGCTTGGCACTAACACCTCGGCATATGTACCTACTGGTTCCAGTAGCTACTGGTCCCACTACCTGCTGGGAATTGGCTAATAAACCATTAGAACTGGCCCCAAAGCATCCCAGTTGCAAATTTTCACATGGGATGGCATCCGCGGACATGAAAAAGAGGAAGAATCTGGACTTCGCAAGAAAGCTTGAGGTAATCCGGCGTGTCGAGAACGGAAAAAAGAAGTTCTCCATGGCAGACGCATTCGACATTCCGCAGAGTACTTTAGGTAAATTTTTAAAAACAAGCAGGACATCAAGCAAAAAGCAGGTGAGGAAAGTCCCTCGGGACCGTCTAAGCTTACTTAGGCACTTTGTGGCCCTGGCAGCGGTCCCATTTTTCTACATTAAAACACGATCCGGCATCGCAGAACATTAGCAATGTTAATTATTGAAAACAACTGTGATCACAGTGAAATTAAATGTTGTGCCTGCACTGTGATAAACGTAAATGGTGTTCTTTTTTTTAATGTTGAATGATATGAGCGCATTTGTTGAGAGTGCTTGCCATTTTACATTGTGCTCAGAGAACCGCATTCATTGTTTGGCAGTTTGGCGCTCACAAGTTACAATGCCCACTTCTATTGTCGATTTTTTGGTGTCTCTTGGGCAGACTCAGCGACTTCAGGATGCATTTGACGAGCTGACAGAGGAAGAGTTCCGCGAGCACTTCAGGCTCTCTAAAAGCACTGTGCGGTGGCTCTGTGAACAATTGGAAGTCATGGCCATCAGTGGCCTTTGGACCGGTGGTATCACGACACAAGACAAGGTGCTTTGCACTCTCAGTTTCTTTGCGACAGGGAGCTTCCAAAGATCCTTCAGCTGTGAAGAATTCATATCCATGGGGCAGGCTTCCGTGAGCGAGAGCATTCACGCAGAAGCAATTACTGTGGTGGACCGGCAACTGGGTTGGGTGAGCTTCCCGTTGACACCGGCCGGCAAGGCTAGTGCAAAGGAAGCTTTTGCAGATTGCGGCCGCATTCCCTGTGTAGTGGCCTGTGTCGACAGGACACTCATAGCCATCAAACAGCCTGAAGGACTCAGTTCGAGCGAGACTGCGAGCTTCATGTCGAGAAAAGAGTTCTACGCATTGAATACCATGATCGTAAGCACTCGCGATCTGCCACTTCTTGCACGCTTTCATCTTTTATAGTAGCTTACCAGTTTCATGTAAATCATCGTAGTGTGTGCAATACGGGTATCATGTAACGCATTATTGGTCGTGATCGAGCCTGTTCGGATAGAATTTCTCGGTTGACTCATTTGCTCAAGCTGCGGGAGGGAGGAGCGAGCGGAGACACTCGCCTCAAAAAGATTTGTCAAGTGTACGGCAAGAAACGAAAGCGTGCATGGAACGCGCAGCGAAAGAAAGCAGACGACATCGTGCTGTCAAGATCACCTGAGGCAACCGAGGCAGTTCATTCCGACGACGGCATGCTGCCATGACCACCTGTTGGAGCCAAAGCGGTGCCAACAGTGCTGCTCTCTCCTGGTCCTAGCTGCAGCACCTTCTTGAATAATCCCGTCATCGGATCATCTGGCACTTCCAATGACATTCAAGACCGCGCCGACACGGTATTCTTTACTGCAGAGGAGACAGCTGAGCACATCACAAATGTGGCGGACTTGAAAGAGTCTTTGACACCGCAGTGCACGACTGAACATAAGTTCAAGATACTGGAGGTTCAGCTGGAGAGCTACAGCAAAGAAAACGGCATGGAATTCTCTATTATTGATATGACTGTGATTAACTCATTTTTTTTACTTGTCTGCTCAAAGTGCGGCGCAAGAAGCATGACTTTCTCAAAAGGGAAAAAAAGACTATGGGCTGTGTTCAAAGCTTGTGCTCTCGTGTAACGACTGCAACTTCCTTAAGGGAAGTTTTTCGTCTCCAAGATCATTCGATGATATTGACGCCAAGACAAGGCCTTTAGAAGTAAATTTGCATGCCATGCAAGCTATCAACAGCATCAGTAAAGAGGCAACAGCTCTATCAGACTTTTTCGCAGCCATGAATGTTTCACATCGAGGCCTTCACAGAAGACTTACCAAAACCACATGAAGACTATGTAGTAAGCCTGCAGTGTGACTGCCACGGAATGCGAAGCTGCTAGTGTTGCTTGCGTCAAGGATTTGTATGCGGAGTTGGGCAACGCACCCGGGAAGGTCGATGTTATCTACGACAGCACCTGGTTGACCCGCGGGCGCAGTTCGCATATATGTGTCGGCTGTATAATTGAAATGTATACAGGCTTAGTAATAGACCATGTTGTGTTGTCTAACTTTTGCCTAGGGTGTACCTTGGGACCTAAAGAAGACGATGAAGGACACGCTGCCTGGCTCATCAAGCATGCACTTGCGTGCCAAAAAAATGTTGATTGTAAGGCTGGCCAGATGGAAGTAGAAGCAGCCCTACAATTATTCCAGCGGTCACTCGAGATGCATAAGCTTTGGTATACTACAATGCTTTCAGATGGTGACACTACCACGCCCTCACTGAAAATGCAGTCTACAGCTACATCAAGGTTTCAAAAAAAGACTGCATAAACGATGTGCATAAACAAATGTTTGCCTGCTTATGTACCCTAATCGACAAAAAAAAAAAAAGCTCAAGGTGGGTCACTTGGTGGTAAGGGTAGACTGACTTAAGAAAAAGTCAACATCGCCTCCTACTATGGTTATGCCTTGCGCAGTCACAATCACGATGTGCCAGGCATGCAAAAGGCTGTGCTGGCCACACTAAAGCACATGCACTGACCAAACACCCAAGCGTTACCTCTGCCCTGAAGGCCCCTGAGTCGTGGTGTAACTTTAACAGGGCCATGGCCAACAATGAGGAGCCACCACCACACAAGCGTAGCCTGCCTGACTGTCTGCGAGGCATTGTAGCCTGTGTTTATGCGGCTTAGTGACAAAGCCCTTTTGGAGAGGTGCTGTGACGGGATCACTCAAAACCCAAGCGAAAGCTTGCACTCTGTGATGTGGCAGCAAGTCTCAAAGACACAGCATGCCTCATTACACGGCGTTGAAAGGGCAGTGGCTGAAGCTATTAGCTGCTTCAACCAAGGTGTCACAAAGAGCACTGTGGAAATCGCCGTGAAACTACGCTACAGCCCAGGAAGTCGCTCCGTGCTCCGCCGTCTCGAAAAGGACAACAGCAGGCTTGAGAAGTGAAAGAAAAAGCACATGGACAGCAGTTCGACAAAGGCAAGGCTCGCAAAACGAGACAACCCAGCAAGGGACTCGGCGTACAGTCCTGGCCTGCTGTAGGGCAGTCGCAGTACAGAGCAGTGGAAATTTCTTGGCAAAAGTTCGGAACGTTGTTCATAGCTTTCCTGTCTGTGGAAGAACCCCTTTACTATACTCTTCAAGTGTTTCTTTTGCTTTCTGCGTACTGGAACAGACACACAACATTGTAAATAAAGTTTATCGTGCTAGTTCAGTGGCCAGTGTGCTATTATTTTGAGTGTGCAGTCACATTTAGTATGGCCATTCTTACAAAACATAGAGCTTCAACACAGTGCCATTTGTATTGCTGTAGATTCACTTCAGCAAAAGCTACATTTATTTGAAACTTCAAACGCGTTTATTTCAGTTCGATGTTCTTGCACAACGTACTCAGCCTTACAGGTGTTTTTTCTGGGTTGTTTTTGGCCGAAAATGACAAGGGTAGTATCGTATTCTTATTGAAATGATATGGGGGGTGATGCCATTTTTATTACTCTTGCACCGTCATGAAAACTACATTCCGGTATAGTACTCCCTGCTAATTAGAAAGAAATGTTCATAATAAATGCAAGATTGTTTTGTTGTGCATAACATTCTTCCAAATGAATAAAAATAGCATCAACCCCTACAGTAGACCTTTAGCAATGGTGTCATGCATTTAGTTTTTGGTTTAGCAAGACGGAATTATCAAAAAGCCCAGCAACGAGTTTGAAATAATTTTTGAACTGCTACAGCTATCAAAATCCAATTAAAGATTTGAAATCAGCACGAAAAATTACCCCAGACAGTGGAGTTTATTAAAGATTCACACAAAAATAAGAAAAATATTTTTAGGACTCATCTCCCCCCTTAAATTAGTTTTCTTTTGCCGGACATTTCCGGCGCAGATTATATGCTGCAACAGTAAGAATTTTTTTTCATATTACGTGTTTAGTTATTAAAGCAATACAAACATTCTGCATTAATATATCGTCCCCAATTGAAGGCAAAATTGGCGACGCAAGCTTCTGGGGCTGAGCTCGCTCGTTTATTGACTGTGCTCTCCCTCCTGTTCACACAAATCTTGCAGATGGCCCACTTTGTCATGTCAGAGCCAGACCAAACAAACAGAAAAGAGAGCTGTTTGCGTGATTGCACGTTACGGTTGGTTCCACTATGTACTGAAAGGTGGAGGGAGGCACACATAGCACTTGTCTGAAATGAAATTTGCTTAGCTTGGGTAAAGTGTCCTCAAACCATGTGTCACTCCTCACAAGGCACCTCTGTTACTGATGGGTGGGAGAATAGTATGCTGCCAGGACAGCCGCGACAGCGAAATTGTTCGCCATGAGCTGATCCTCCAAGTACCCAAAAGTTGCTTCTGTGTCAAGGTCGTCGTCGAGTTGTTCTTAACATTTACGCCGGGCTCTCGAGCACAAATAGCCCAGAACTCGCTCATATTCTGTTCTAGCATGACCAACTGCCACCTCGCCGCACGCCACGTTGTTCTGGATTGGCTAGGCATTCGTCTTGGCTGGGCTTGAATTGTAACACTAATGAAAAAAATTTTTGTTTCTGTGTGGAGTAAATATAGATTAAGATTATCTTTTATAGTACAACTAAAGCAATCGCTTTTTAGAAGTTCTTTATTTTAATCTACATTTTCAAAACGTGATTTTAGTCGGTCACCATTCTTTTTCTTAGAGTACACTATGTTTTCCCGTTTAGCAGCGCTTAGCCTAAAGTGTTACTCAAGGTCCCGAAGTGCACTCCCCGTATGTGCACTTAACTTACCCACTTGACAGGGGTACAACACTACATACGTCCCTGAATATGTGCACGTGTGAGTGTGTGCAAACCCGCACATAACATTGGCGTGAATATAAACGTAACCACCCTCGTTTTCTTCCCAGTTGGCCGTCGCCTAGGCAAGTGCGAAAGCCCAAGGCTGCTTTTATGCTGTCACTTGCTTTCCACACGTCATGGGTGCAATTGACAGCACCCATCTGCGGATGCAAACTCCTGAAAAGCACGAAGACGCCTACCTCAACCGCCACTTTTATCACTCAATAAACGTGCAGCTGGTGGTTGACAGCCACTGCCGGATTATCAATGTCGCCGCATGCTGGTCAGGCGGCACTCGCGACGTGCAGATGCTGGTGAACACTAGCCTTGTTTACATGAATGCGAGAGAAGCACATCATATTTTGCGAATGCGTCGCTGTTTACATGTATGCGCACCTAACAGACTGCGTGACTAGCACCATGCAGTGTCAAATTTGGAAAATAGACGCCAACTTCCGGCGCTCAACTTCCATTGGCGGGTGCAAACCGCATGTAAAGTGCATGGCGTCTATCAGCGTAGGCAAATATCCACATTCTCTTTTACGTGGCTGCACTTGCGTGCTACCAGGAACGTTGCCGCCTTATCCAATCCTTGTACCATGAAACGGCAATACGAGCAGCCTGCCCAGCTGCTGACTCAACTCCGGCAGAATGGATGCTATTGGCAGGTAAGAACATGATTTTTTTTTTTCCTGCAAGCTTCGCAATGGTAGTGAAATTGCTCGCGAGCCAGCAACCTTTAATAGTGGCTAGGTACAAGCACTGCCATTTAAACATGAATGCAGCAGCAGTGCTCCATTATATGCGACACAAATTGTTCATTCGCGAGCAATAGCATTAAAACCACTGGCACAGAAAATTTTTCGTGTTCTTCATAGCCTAGGCATGCCTTCAGAAATTAAGTGGTACAGCCTATGTGCGTGTTAACCGGTGCAGCATACTGAAGTAATTCTAGGTGGCGAAGCTGCACTAGAATGGACTGAAATATTTTGTTGATGCCATGGTCTTCACACTTACTGCTCGTGACTGTACCTTATAAGAACGAATTCTAGGTTGACGATATGCTAGGCAGGCTGTTAACACTATTTATCAAGACATCCTTGAGTCCTTGCACGGGAAGCAGATGCAAGCCGAGGCTCCTACAAACAAATGATCATTCAAGAGCGGGCCAAGATTTACGTAATACCAGTTTTAGTTGACACCAGCAAAAGACATGTGCGATCGTACAGGTGATTTAAAACTTGCTGGTTCCAACTCTATGTACTTATCTTTCTCTCCCTTTCTTATACAGTGGTATGCTGTTGTTTGTAACTGAAACATATTTGTTTTACAGGTTTTTCATCAGTGAGTAAATGTACCATGTGGTCAAAATCACGATCTCCCGATTGGTTGAATTGCATAGTGCTTACAAAATTCACTGATGAAAATTGGAGAGAATTTTAGGATGACAAGGGCCTCATTCTATGAGCTTGTGGCTTTTATGGTGCCTTACATGCCACCCAAACCAGGCTGTGTTAGGCCACCTGTGCCTATAGACAAGAGAGTTGCAATAGTCCTATATAGGTTGGACAGCTGTTCAGAATACCGGGTTGTAGGCAATTAAGTCGAAGTGCACAAAACCACAGTGAAAAATTGCACCTACGTTTTGTGGCAACTTGGTGAAGTACCACATGAAGACATTTATGCAGATGCCATCTGCACAGGAAGCTGTAGCCATTGCTGCAAGATTTGAAGCAAAGTGCCACATTCTTCAGATTTTTAGGGGCTATAGACAGGACCCACATCCCAATTACAGCCCCCAAGAACGGGTATCGTGATTTCGTAAACAGGATGTGAACTTCTTACAACATGCTGGCTGTGGTGGAGGATCGGGCCCTCTAAGTGTATTCTTTTGAAGCAATGTTTTGTCATGCGAGCTTAGTAATTCCTACATCCTCTCTTCACTATTATTTTCTTTAACTGAGCACAGCTGAATACAAGTGTGCATACATTCCATGCAGCAGAAATCTGGCTCCAGACAGATTGTCTGTTAATGCATGAAATGGCATATATACATCTGTTGAAGTGAGTTTATTAGCATTTTTACAGATTTCGCTGCATCATGTGCAACGTCCCTGGGTTTGCACATGACTCATCGGTCCCAAAAGTGTTCTGCCCGTACTGCAGAAGTGAAGACGTCTTGCCATGTGGGGCCTGCCCTCACCATTCATGCTACTTGGTGACCCCGCTTATCCACACTTGCTGTGCGAAAGGATACACTGGAACGCTCACAGCTGAACAAGAGTCGTTCAATGTGCACTACAGTTCAGGCCGTAACATTGTGGAGCATGCCTTTGGGAGACTTAAAAGGAAGGTGGCAGATGACCATGAACAGAGCAGATATTAACTACAAGTTCATGCCTACCGTTATTGCAGCAGTATGCATACTGCACAACTTCTGTGAAGAGAGGCACAAAATCGTTGCGGATCAGCGGATTTCTGATGTGAGAGATATTGAACACAACGTCCACATGTAGCCAACAATTACCCCAGCTGACACAAACGCAGTGAACAGTCAGAGACTTCCTGAAGAACTACCTTGTACAAAAGTTTTCTTTGCATTCAGCATCGTGGTGACAGTGAAAGGAGAGGGAGAAGTGTTGCTGGCATATTTTTTTCTAGTCAATAAAACCTGGCCAAAGCCTACTTTTGCTCTTAAACCACAGCCTGAACAAAAATCCATGAATGCAGATATTACCTAGCACACACTGTCCCTGAAGTGTGCTGCAACAGAAATTATGAAGCATGCACTCATAAGTACGAGCTTTGTATTCACGAGTCTATAAGAATCAAGTTAAAATTGCAAAATAAATATTATTGAACATTGGGAGCACAACTTATTGCTACCCATTTTTACTAACAATAAACTGCGAGGCTGCTGAATGTTCCTGAAAGAATATTTGAGATATATACTATCATTGGCAGCATATGCACATATTTGCTAGCTGCAAAGGTAAACCTGAAAACAAGGGCGACGTGCACATACTTGTACACAACTTGATGTACCACACTCGTAAAGTGAATGTCACGTAAAATACTAAAAGGTTTCCATGCCTTCCCAGCATAACACAAGGCAAGGTCACAACCCATGTGCCTTAAACCGCTCAGTTATTAAAAAAGAAACACATTTTTGTCACTGAGTACAATAAATATAAAAATGGGATGGCGCATTATTACGCACTGTGAAAAGTGCGAGTTCTAGCTGTTGTGCGTCTCTCACCTCGCAACACACATTGCCGTTTTCTTTTCTTTTTTTTTGCCATTTCCATTTTGCGGTGCTCGAGCGCAGTTTCTTCACTTTTTCTCTTGTGTGTTAGCTATAATTTGCACTTTGTACTTTTAGATGCTGTTAATATTAGGTGTATTTATCTATTTGTTTGCTTATTTATTTATTTATTGAAGTGTTTGTTTATTGTAAGATTTGTCGTGGGAATGGCCATTGAGAGGAAAAAAATCAACTTTACAGAGAGGGGAATTTGGAACGACCTGGTGACGAGAGAGAGCAACATGCTGGAAAACAAGCGTGCTGATGCGGTGTCCCTAAGCGAGGACAAAAAGAAATGGCAGCAGATAGAAGAACAGTTCAACAGTTAGAACGGAGTCCGCCAGCACACGGAGCATCAGCTACGCAAGTGTTGGGACAACTTGAAAGAGAAGTGGCGCAGGGCAAAAGCCACCGACACAAAGATGCTGTTCTGAACTGGTGAGTTATATTTCCTCTCATCTTGTGTGTCTCAAAACGACATTAGGGAGCAATTAGGGAGCACCGGGTGTCGTCGCATAACCCATGAGCGCCGCGCGTCCATTCAGCCCAAATGGCTCGCCTAAGAAATGCACGGAGCATTCCGGCGCATCTGCAGTGTCACCCGCGCCTGCCATGCAATGCTGTTTTGTTGCATGAAGGCTGGCATGGCTGCGCCAGCCAACGAGACACCAGTGCCAACAGATCAAGGTGAAGAAGTCCGATTTTCAAGTCGTGTAATATATTTTGTCAAACACACATAAGGGGGAATACGGTGTCAGGTAGAAAGGAGCGATACGTCAGGCTTTTGCTTCATGTGAGAAACGCTGGCTAAGCGATAGTATATGAAGACGACAAGTCGGGCCAGTTGGTTAGGATTGATCATAAAGTTCGTAATACACAATATGGACAATTGGAAGGAAAGAACGACAAGCCGTGTTGTTGTTTTCCTTCCTATTGTCCGTGTCTTGTGTTACGCTACTACGAACCTTACGATAAGTGGTGGTAGTTAGAGTGGATGTCTAGCGGATCAGTTTTGAACTGATCCTTTAAGGACCATGCCGTATTTTCATCGAGCAGTATTCCAATATGTATTTCCTTGACTTCATGCTTTTCAGGGGGCGGCAAAGCAGCCAATTCGGTGCTCACAGAAGAGCTGCAGTGAGTTGGCGCCGTGGCATCGCATATGTCAATACGAATTGACAACGCTTTTGACAGCGACCGTGCACGACACGACGTTGCTACCAGTGAGGCCACGGCAGTACTTGCTATGCTGTTGCCATCCATGCAGCCAGCAGCGATCCCTGAAGGCGACGGTAAAATTAGAAGCGTTTTGTCTTTACACGAAAAGTGCATGTTGTTTCTGTTGCACGCTGCCTATATGATTAAAAAATGACTGATGGTGTACAAATATGGTTTGTTTTTGCGATAACGTTATTACGTAATATACACAAAGCATATTTTGGATTTAACATGACCAACATGTTCGCCAGTGAAATTCCTTATCTGAAGAACCTCACGTATCAAGTCTGTTATGTGGGCGTCTTTTATGGCGGTGCAGATGTAAACCAGAATTGTATATAACTCAGAGCGAAGTGATTTTTTAGCTACTAATTTTCTAAAAATGCACTGTAAATACTGCAATTGATGGGAGTTACTGCTGCTCAGCTTGGAAGCTTCCACTAATTGGCTGGCAGGTAATTATAATGGCAAGACGTGGTCATGTTTCAGCACCAGCCTGTGCTGCAAGAAATTTATTGGAAGAGGTTCATGACATATTTGGAAATAAAGGCACATAATAAGTAAACAAGTGGCAAGTTTCTGCAGATGTGTGCATACTGTGATGTTATTGTTCGGCAATGTCCAAATACTCAATTTCACAGGATGCACATGAAAAATTATCTGGTGACAATTAACATGACATATATGCATGCCTTAAACGTGGCAATGGTATACTGTTTTGCAGCTACTGAAATTGCAGACCATCACGCCAACCAGGATGAACCAATCTGGGAATTGGAACCACTGAGCTCTTTGAACGCTGATACCGCTTGAACAGAAATGGAATGTTTAGGCGAACCGGAAGCATCTCAAGCTCCACAAGTGCCTGTGAGCCAGCAGGGCATGAACAGACCTACACGTCCACTGCCTCCACTTGTTCGGAAACATGGCAGCACAGCAAGAACTTCACAGCTCAATATGGAAATTCATGCACGGCTAGAAGCTGTTGCAGATGAACGACTCAACAGGCGGAAGGAGCACCTGCTGTGTATGCGAATTGCGAGGGCTGAGAGAAAAAAACGCAAGGGCATCAATGCGCAAAAACTGAAAAACGCCGAAGCGAAGGCAGCGCTTCTGAAATTGAAAATGCAGCTGCAGACAAAGCAGTTGGAATAAAAATATTTTGTTCTTTGGAAGCAGTGTTGTTTTTTGTTCTTAACGAGAAAAATAGTCGCGAATAATATGCCTGCAGGCTCTGAACCCATCTTCAGTGTCTGGTTGCTATGGCTCATCAGGTGGCATTGATGGACCTGGCTGTGCAGCAGTACCCTGTTGTGTGGCAGTAGGAGGAGGTGCAACAGGAGCTGGGTGAACATAATAATATAATAATATTTGGGGTTTTACGTGCCAAAACCACTTTCTGATTATGAGGCACGCCGTAGTGGAGGACTCCGGAAATTTTGACCACCTGGGGTTCTTTAACATGCACCTAAATCTAAGCACACGGGTGTTTTCGCATTTCGCCCCCATCGAAATGCGGCCGCCGTGGCCGGGATTCGATCCCGCGACCTCGTGCTCAGCAGCCCAACACCATAGCCACTGAGCAACCACGGCGGGTGGGGGAACATCCGGAGGGATGGGGTCACTCAGGTGGCGGCTGAGATTGTCCAGTGCAGCACACACTGTTATGACCAGAACAGATGTTGTCTTTATCTGCAATTTCATGTCGAGGCACGGAAACCTACTTTTCCAAATATCGAAGACCCTCTCAATGGTACACCTTGTTGTTTTCTGGGAGTTGTTGTACCTTTGGAGGAATGCGTATTAAGATTGATAAAAATTCAATCCCTAATCATTATTTTGCCATTACTGTTCAGCTACATGCTTACCTACGCTCCGCAGAACCTTTAGGTTCCTTTAGTGGAGTCATTACATAACGCCTGCAAGCGCATCCCTTGTCTCCCAGAAGCGCACCTTGAACTTCCCCATCCTTATAGCGTGCTCTGGCATGGCTGTTGTTGAATATACGGCTGTCGTGATTGGAGCTTGGCCAACTGGCGACAAGATCAAAAAACTGCAAACGAGGTACTGTGATTGCCTGCAATAAGAGAATATGCAGCTCTCATTAAATGCTTTCATTTTGGCATGCATTATAGCTTTTGGGACCCCTTTTGGACCCCTGTCTCCTGTTCATGCGCGACTTGGGCCATTTGCCCGCACGATCGCTGGGGACACGCAGTTCCAAGCCTTATTTTGGATAGCACACATTCCCCGTGGCCGCTGGCGCCGGTGCGATGCGGAGCCTGCTGCTTGCGCGCACGGCTCACGTTACGCCGCGCATAAGAACAGTGCCTGAGGAGCGGGCCCCTCTCGCCCTCTCTTTGGCTTCTCTCTCCTTCAGCATTGGAGGTGCGTGGGCGCTTTCGCCCGGACAGATTGACTTTCAGTGCTCTTGGATGTCGTGTGGACCCACTTGGTCCCGCGCCTCTCTGAGCAAGGCAGCCCCCTTCTGTGTGGCGAACCTACTCGGAAGAGCCAGCGTGGTGCAGCAGACTTCCTGGGAGCTTTTACTCGTAAACTGCGACTGCTACCCCAGTGCCGTATTCCAGTACTGTACGCACATTTTGTACATAAAAGGGAATAAACCCCCATTCGTTAGTGCCACGGCTGGAGTCGTCTCTACGCCTTGCTGGTGAGTCAGCGAACCCACCGTGGCGCCCCTTTGCATGTGCTGCGTGTGGGGACGAGCTACGTGTCTCCTTAGACCTTAGCTAGCCGGGTCCGGGCACGCTAGCCCGAAGCCCCACATATTTGGCACCCAACGTGGGGCCCGAACCCACTACCCTGAGATTAAGAATCTCATGCCCGCACCAACCTGGCGAAAGCACGCGCTGGACAAAAGGCACAATACGACTGGTCGCATGGAGAGATACATTATCAAGTAGGTGACCTCGTCCTCTGGCGCAATCGTGCTGAGTGACGCAACAAAGGGCATCTCAGCCTATCGGCCAAGTGGTTGGGCCCATACCGAGTGGAGACCAAAATGTCACCTCTTGTGTATAAGCTGGTGGACTTAAACGGTAGACCATCTGGCGGTCCAGTGAACGTTTCTGACCTCAAACCTTTCGTTGCCAGAAGCAGCAACTGGGAAGAGGAAGAGACACAGCAAGCACAACCGAGCAAGACGGTGAATCTCAACTCGCGCACTCGCCGGTATAACTCGTGAAAACGCTCTTAGTCACCGCTTCTCGCTGTTGTGCAGAGGGACCTTAGTCACCGCCGAGCTGGCAAGCAGACAAGTGCGACTATAGCGTGAACGCATGAGTTAAAGCGGAAAAAAGGCACTCATTAGCCGAATACGACGCTTTTTAGTAGTGCGCAGCTTCTGCTGAGGGCCGTGGTAAATCAAAGTGATCTGCGAGCCCGCCGGTGTGAGCTGTGAAAGCGGACCTAGCTGTTGCCTTACTGCTTGCGCCCGGGGAACTTTATCCTGCAGTGGCGCTTGAGTGGCATGAAAGGCACGGTTAGCCTTTCAGCGCTGGCCGGAGGGACGCATGAGGCTGCCATAAGCCCAATATGCCCCTTTCCGTGAGCCTCCTCCTTCCCTCTGGCAGCCGCCTGCAAAGGTGAATGCGCCAGAATGATGCGTGATTGCCAAGTCCACGGATGCAGTGTGACCTTCGTGTTCTGTGTATGAACATTGTCGGCGGACTGTGAGATTTGCTGTTGGTGTGTTATTATCATCGGAGTGCGGATTAGTTGTGTGAAGTGTTAATTGTCAGGCTGGTGCTACACAGACGCCTACAATGAACCCGTCCCAACACGCCTCGAGGACGTCGACCGACTCGTCCAGGTCTCACGGGAGCTGTCGCCGCTGCCGCAGGCACCTCCAGTCGCAAGCTGTTCGGGAAGCCACTGCGGTCGCACTCGCTCCTGAGACCACAGCACGACTCGTGGTCCGATCTAGCACTTCTACCATCTCCGCATCCTTCCAGGTGCGGTCGTTGCCTGAGTCTCCACAGCCAAGTTCCCGTTTGCCTTCACGCCGCCATGTCGCTAGTGGGCCTTCCAATCGGGCTCCAAAGCGCCACTTTGCTTCGTGTCGATGAAACGGTGGAAGGAACAAAGAAAGGTGGAGAATGACATGAACGGGCGAGAGATCCCACGCATCTTTCGTGGCCGCACGGTATCAGCCATGGTCGAGGCCTCGGGCGGAGCAGTCACGGCCCCTGACCCTTCGGCAGTGTACTGCGGCGTCTGCGGTGTGCTGAGGCTGTGCCTGTCCCACGACTCCAGCAGGGTAGGGTGCACAAGCTTCATGTGAGGGGGACAGAGCCAGCTGCCGGTTAGCCCGGGATGGACCCAGCCACACAGGTGCTGCAGAACACGGACCCAGACGTCAACCCTGCCTTGCTGCGTTCCGTTGTCGGTGCTCTTGCCTCGGACCCTGTGTTCGCGGCGACCATCGCAGCAGCTGTCCAGCAGGCGACAGCGCTGGCCCCCCTCCACAGCTCTGTACTTTTGCCGGAAGCCAGAGGCACCAACCCTGCGGGAGGAGTCTCGACTTCGATATTTTCATGCGAGAAAATAAAACAGGTCAGACGTCAGCTTCGCCATTGATTCCGGTCGGCTTCCTCATGGGCCGGCCCGAGTCTTCAGGAGAGGGGGGATGTGGGGACCCCCTTTGGACCCCTGTCTCCTGTTCACGCGCGACTTGGGCCATTCGCCCGCGCTATCGCTGTGGACACGCAGTTCTAAGCTTTATTTTGGATAGCGTACATTCCCCGTGGCCGCTGGCGCCGGCGCGACATGGAGCCTGCTGCTTGCGCGCACAGCTCACGTTAAGCCACGCGCCGCATGTAAGAACAGTGCCTGAGAAGCGGGCCCCTCTCGCCCTCTTTCGGCTTCTCTCTCCTTCAGCATCGGAAGTGCGCGGGCAGTTTCGCCCAGACAGATTGACTTTCGGTGCTCTTGGCTGTCGGACGTGCGGACCCACTTGGTCCCGCGCCCCTCTGAGCAAGGCAGCCCCCTTCTGTGTGGCGAACCTACTCGGAAGAGCCAGCGTGGCAGAGCAGGCTTCCCAGGAGCTTTCACCCGTAGTCTGCGACTGCTACCCCAGTGCTGTATTCCTGTACTGTACGCGCATTTTGTACATAACAGGGAATAAACCCCTATTCGTTGGTGCCACGGCTGGAGCCGTCCCTACGCCTTGCCAGTGAGTCAGCGAACCCGCCGCGGTGCCCCTTTGTGTGCGCTGCGGAGTGGGGACGAGCTACATGTCTCCTTAGACCTTAGCTAGCCAGGTCGGGCACGTTAGCCCGAAGCCCCACAAGCTACGTCCCAAAATACCCTTGCTGTGATGTGAGAGTGCACCATCACTGCAATGGATCAGTAATTCTGGGGAGCTAAACATCCTTGCCATGATAAAATAAGATACTGGCATACAAGGCATACTTTCACTCCATAGCCTTTTAACATGCTTTTGTGAAGTCATGCAGTAGAATAAATCCATAAATTGAAAAAGAAAAACCCTACTAAAATTTTTAAAATTCAGCCCTCGTTCGTTTACAATAGCTGCCAATAAGCGCATTTGGAAAATTGCGGCTAGTGCTCAAAGCGATGTGCCATAATATGTTTTTTGTACACAGAATAGCTTTAAATAATGCTCAAAGTGTGTTTAGGATCCACACGATGACTCGTAATCAGCTTGTGAATGTATTTCGACTAATAATTGTAACATGAACTCTCCACATACTTGCACATTAAAAGAAAAACATCCTCTCCTGCAGCAACGCTCCGTGTTCCATCCTTTACGTGGGCGCCGGCTACAATGGCCTTCGGTTGGCAGGTCCTGACAGTAGCTCGTCAGGATTAAATAAAGTTCATTGTCTGTCTGTATGTCTGTCTCCTGCAGCAAAAGACTTCTGCGTCTTTGCCTCCAGGGCTCTTGATCCTGATGTGCGTGCAGTCCATGCACCCTGTCACACCAAGAAACTTCGCTATGCGATAAAATTCGTCCAAACTCGAGATGCTTGTGCGGCATCGGGGAACTTCACGAGTGCTGGGACCAACGTAGCTGCGATCACCGTCATCACACGTTCAATGATGAGAGACACTGTAGGCTGGGATATGCTGACCAAGTCACCAGTGACCACTTTAAATGTCCCGGCGCTGTAGAAACGGAGGGTCACAAGGAGCAGTAGACCAGCTGGCAATATAGGCCGGAAATCTGTCACTGTACTACGCGATATGGGAAGCAACATGGTAAAAGTCAGAAGAAGCCTAGTCAACAACAACCAACTCATAGGGGAAAGCAGTCCAGTCTAGTAGATGGTACCGTGAAGATGCTACCTGAAGCTCAAATCCACATCGAGACCCCCTGTTTCTGTGGCAACATCGCAGCCCTTTGTATGCAAGAGCCTTTGTATGATGTAATACTAGGGAACATAGAGGGTGTTAAAGCACCGGACAAGCCCACAAGCCGTCTAGCGTGGCAGCAAAAGAGACAGATGATTTACCGACAAGAAAAGAGGCGCCCGGTGCCACCGTAACGAGAGCCCCCCCCACCCCCCCGCCCACAGGCGAAGAGCGCTTGAAAGAAATTCGAGAGGCTGAAAACGCTTGACGCAGAAACTGACCCCGGAACAGTGGGCACATACACCGAGGCACAAGAAAGGGACGAGCCATTACGACACTGCTTGTTGCAGATCGGCAAAAGGCTAACCTGCAGAGATAAGCAGAGCACGATTGAATTTAAACAAGAAAACAAACTTCTGTATCGTACATAGGTACGTTCAGCAACTAGTCGTTCTCAAGGAATATCTCAAGGAATCTCAAGGAAAGCAGTACTAAAAATGGCCCATGATGGGATCATGTCTGGGCATCTGGGAGCTCAGAAAACAAAAGACTGCATCATGGAAGAATTTTTTCGGCCAGGTCTTAGTGCCGACGTTAAGAGCTTTGTGACCTCTTGCGATATCTGTCAGTGCACGACGTCTAAAGGAAGAGTACTGCATGTGCCGCCAGAGGAGATACCAGTCACAGACACTCCGTTTGAGTGGGTAGCAATTGACATTGTGGGGCCCATACAGCCACCATCCAGAAGTGGGAATCGCGATATATTGACCCTTAAGCACGAGACACACGGTGCGATTTCGCGTCCGATTGGACGTGCGGCGCACCAAAACGACATCATATCCGGCTGTTTTCGCGGGATCGGAAAGCTTTATCGGACGTCCGGCATGCGGCTGCCTGGCCAGTTTTTCATTGTGCGACGGCCGGAATGTCGAAAGGCAACAGCCAATGACAGCGCGGATGGCGTGACGTAGCCACCTCGGATTGGGAAGACGGCCATAGCACAGAACACCTATGGCCATAGCAGGGTTTACATCAACGAGTGAGTGAACTTTCGTGTCCAGCGCGCACCCGGCTGAGATGAACCCAATAATACCGAATGAGCTCCTCATATCGCTGGTCCAATGCGAACCAGCTGTGTGGGACCAGAGATCCGACGTGTATAGAAAGAACGGCGCCCGGCTCAACGCCTGGAAAAGGATAGTGCAAGCCCTAGGCCTCATCGTGTCACAAGGTAGGTAGTCGAGTGATTTTTGAGTGCAGTGTCCTCGCGCACTGTGTTACATGGCGCATTTGTTTGTTTTCACTGCATTAGTGTACCATGTTGTCTAGTGCAAGCAAAACACGCAATTTGTTTCATTCGAATCGTTAGCTTCCTGATGCGGCAAGGTTCCAACTGGTGTTGTTGAAGTCACGGGAGCGGTTTTTTCGTTGCGTGGTGTACGTCGAACCACATTTCTCGCGCCTGCAGGGCTCGTGTTGAATGAATCATGCCAGATTATATCTTTCTCGCGCATTACGGCGCTGTACCTTCAATACAACATCACTGATTTTCCCAGAGGAGCAGTAGAGGCCGTAGTAGAGACCGGGCCTGCTCTCCTGGAGAGGTTTCGTTGATCATGCCAGGCTTTTCATATGCTGCTCTCCGTGACCTCTTGAAATCATGTTTAATGATCTGCTTTGAGTTCAATAAACATCCTTCTGCAAAAATATGTGCAAAATGGGTAGGTGTGAGCTGCGGAGTTAGCGAAATGGAAGCACAGCAGCTACATGCGATGTACCTTAGACACGGCGTTATTATAATCTCAGGTGTTTTCCTGAGGCCTCCATTTGCCGGTTACATGTGCCCTCGTAGAGCAGTACCAGTAAAAAATTCAATACATCGTCGCGAAGAGAAGCACCGAGCAACGAAGGTGCGGCGACTTCAACACCAGTCAGAACCTTGCCCCTCATTCCTGGTAGCTCACGCCAGCTTGACCAAAAAAAAAAAAAAAACACGGTTCGCGGTATACGAAAGAGCGAGAAAAAGATATACATTTCAATCAGTGAGCACGCAAGATGTTGCGCGTGACACGGTTGCATGCGTCCGGGCTGCTTGTTTGGAGATGAACGCATTTATCGGCCTCCTTTGCTTGGGGATGGCTGAATGCTGCGCGCGCGTAATGTTTTTGACAAGAATCCAGCTGCATGCGACGCGGCTGTGAAAAACGGAACGAAACAGGATAAGCAATATCTGGGATTCTAGCGTGAATGGCATGCATGTGTGCAGCCGGGCACAGTCTTTCAGAAGGCTCCGTTTGCGAAGTTTTCGGCCGCGCTCATTCGTAAGTGCGCTAGTACGCGATAGTGTTACCTATGTGTACACCTGACAAAAGAGCATGCTTCATGTGGCCGCACTTTCCGCATTGTTCTTTAAATTGCGCCAAATTTTGTACTCAAAATTTTTGAACTTGAGTTATTCCATGTGCACAAATAATGCGAAATTTATTGATAGCTGCAGCACTCAAATCATATGCGGTTGTGAACTTTTTCAGAGAACATCGACCTGATTGTGCGCCGCTGGCGGAATCTGCGCGACAAATTCGCCAAGAAGATAAAGGAGTTGGCCAAGAAGAGCGGAGCAGAAGCAGGAGAACCTGTTTCAAAGTGGAAGTACTTCGACCTCATGCTCTTTCTGAGGGACATTGTAGAACCACGCACGTATGTTTTAAATTCCTGTTCTGCATGAAACACTATCTTGTAAGGGATTTTGAATGCAGAATACGAATGTATACTGTTGTGCAGCATGCGAGTGAGCAAAAGGTACACTGTTAACATTTGTGAAGCCACAGCAGTAGCTGTTAATAACACTTGTCGTTGGGCTAGTTGGTACATGCTTTTTAGCAACCAAAATGATGCAACAAACCAAGGAAGCCAGGTGAAAGGAAAGAGCGTCTACTATTCCCCGATCATGTAAAGAGTTCATACCCTATGATGTGGCCCACTAAACAGTCATTAAGAGAGGTATTGCCTCTGTGGTTTTGTAAGGCGCACTAGTGAGATCCTGCCCTCACAGGATGACAGAAAGCTTTAACAGGTCAACTGGCTTTACTCAGCCGGGTATCTTCGCTCCATCATAGGTGCAGTAGCTGAAACCTTCCTTCAAAAATTGAAAGGAAAAAAGAAGTAACGGCATTGGATGGAAAAAATGCCAATAGCACCTTACGTACGTAAAGTTGCACATTACCTGGAGAAGGTAGCCAATTGGTACAAGGTATCTCTGTCTTCTCTACGCAAAGGAAGCTGTTCGGTCTGTGCCCGCGGATTTCAAAAGCACTCTAGCTATCTATATGTGGTAAGAGGCATGCAAGGCCCCAAGTCACCTGTGCGGCGGGTGTGGTTGACGAAATTCCACTCAGCTGCAGCAAGGTTTACATTGGCCAAACGGGGCGATATGTTAGCGTCAAAACTCTGCAACATGAACTTTCCGTTAAGAATAACCACTCAGGACATCTACCTGTTCACTGTGAATACTGTCATTGTAAGGCAAGATTTCAAAAGATCGCCATTACTGGCAGAAGCAACGAGCTACTGGCATGAGAAATGTTGAAGGCATACTACATAAAAAAAAAATCTGTATTAGCGATACGTCAAAAGTGTTGCACAGTGCTGAGCTTGAATTCTTCAGATGCTTTTCAATCTAGCACATGTCTGATATTGACAGATTTATGGTGGTATGATGCGTCGATCTTTGCTGCGCATGTAAGGCATGGCTATACATTGCGATGTTTTCATGGAGTAAAGTTAGTTGAAAGTGACGCTCTTTCCTTTCGCCTGTCTTGGTGTGTTGCGTCGTTTTCATTGCGAGAAGCAGGGACTATGGCTTTGAATGCTTTCAGTACACACAGGTAATCAAAAAATGCTTTTGTTCTGCTTTTAAATGACATCGTGCATCAGAACACAACAAAAATATACAGGTGATCAACAGAAATTTCCCCAGCAGGCAGCAGAAAATAATGGAAAGCAGACACCGTAGGAATAGCTGACAATTTCTGGTCAAGTTGGCCAGAAAACAGGTACTTGAACTTTCCATCAAGCAAACATTGCGTGTCTGAATGGATGTTTGCATTGTTCAAGTTGTAGTGATTGTACTGCACATGTTTGAAAGTCCCAACTCTCTACTCGGATAGCGAAAACTTACTCATTTTGACATTACAGAATATTCTTATGACCATTTTCCCCCTTCTTGGCTCTATGTGATGCCAAAACAACAATTTAATCCACTTCTTTTTGCCCCACTTAGGACAAGCAACTTGGATGGTCCAAATTCACCAGACGAGGTCCTTAGGGATACTGAAGATGACTCGTCAGCGCTATTTGGTTCCATGCTGCCCCACCAAGGTGCCAACAGTGAAGATACGACAGACATTGAACTCCCACACAAGGAAGACATAACACAAACACGATCATCTACACCGCTTTCAAACATTTTGCCCCATGACCCCGCTCAATCTAGACAGCCTTCCTCCCTTTCTTCACACTCCCCAACACAAACACACGAAGCTGCATCCGCTAATACACACACTACTTTTCAAACAAAGAGACACAAGAGAAAATCTCAAACAGACGCTATGATATCAAGAGTGGATGCCCAGCTGCAGGAGGAAATACTCAACAGAAGTGAGCAATATCTGCTTTCACTAGCACACGATATGGACAGTGTTCCAGTGCAGCTTAGGGGACAGTGTAAGGTGCACCTGCTAGAAGTGCTCCTCCATTGCCAAGCGGGCATCATCCCAACAATGCTTAGTCCCGGAGTGCGGCCACCTTCGCATGATGGAGACACCAATTAATGTGCCTGCACATGCACAAGCTGAATAAATGCATCTAAAAAAACTTGTGTGTGCCCGAATTCTGTCCACAACTTCGGTCCACAATGTGCTAGACACATTGGGTCGATATAGGTAATTAAAACAGTAGAGCTTCATTGTAACCTCAGTATGCAGGCCATAATGTATGCATTACTTATTCATTCCGCCTGCCATACCCATTAGGAATATTAGCATCATGGGAAACACATATATAGGTTACATATAGAACTATAGGAAGTAAATAGATTAAAGCAAGGGCATCTATTATGTGAAATGCAACCAAAGTATACCTGGTATTTCACGTAACTTGAGCCAAGAATTTTAAAAAGGTAGTAATCCGCAGCTGGATGTATGAAAAGGCATATTGCTTGCCGTTACATTCTACTTAATATGAACCATGAAAAATTAACCTTCACTTTTGTATCACGAGTGTTACATTGTAGATGTAATTCAGTAATATCCAATCCATGTTTTTGTTGCAGTGTGTTTTCCTTCTGCATTTAAAGCCAGCGAGATGTAAAAAACAAGTCGATGCACTCACGATATCTTGTTAAGATTAAAAGAATAGCAAGAAACTGTTTGGCTTGTAAAAATCGTTTATTTCCAGCCACAAATTAGTCATATAGTGATTTCAATAAGGAAGGGAAGCTTGAGCGCAGCGATGATGTGGCTGGTGATGTGAGAAACCCTCTGTGCCCCACGATTATCCAACCTTTGGAGATCGAAGCGCCTCGCACACCACGACCAACTTCTTATCGCATACCTTTGTCCCCTTATCCAAACTGAAAAATTTCGTCCAGTGTTACATCAGCTTCGGCACGCAATTCTTATTTCGAAGCAGCCTAGGCAGCTTGTTTTGAAAAACCTATTTTCTCTTAGCGACAGCTGGGTGAGCAGATTGTGCGCCCAGGCATAACATTTCCCTAGTCCCACCAAGTACCTACAAGCATCTAGGGCGCTCGCCATGGAGCTTTGGGGAAAAAGTACCTAGAAACGTGGTACACGCGAGCGACCCTTGGTGGCGCAGCGGTCGAGCGCTGGGCTTGGGCGTAAATAGAAACACGCATGCCGATCAGAGTCGGTGCATGATGCCCTCGATCGAGTTGGCTCAAGGAGTGTCCGAAAAATCAAACGAGAGGTTCCAAGGTGTCCGAACTTTCAGCAGTTGTTATACATTATGGTCTATGGGGAGAATGGCGGTGCCGCGAAGCTGACCGAATAATCGGGCATGTCCGAATTTTCGGAGTCCGGAAAATCGGTCGGCAACTGTATACCTGAAGAGAAATGCTGCAGCCTCTGTTGAAAATTGTGCTCGCGCATAGAAGAGGACGAAAGTGGGAGGGGCGCGCGATCGGCAGGATGCGAACATAAGTCTTGTAATGATGCGTTTGCCATGTTTGGATGGCTCAGCGCTCTTGTGCCAATAAACCCCGCAAACTGTCTTTTCTCGCATCGTATTTCTGGTGCTAAACGACCCAGAAAGCCAGCCGGTGCATTTGCACCTTGTGGCTTCGTCTGGCAGAGACATTTGCAGTCAAGATTGTCGTGGAGCACATCAAGAACAAATGGACTTCTCGCGAAGCATGGATGATTCTAAGGATTCTAAGGATGATTAACAATGTGAATGAGACGATTCAATCCAGACACTTCGACCTTTCAACCACATCGTGTCCTGCATAGCCAGTTAAAGGCGACGAAGTCAGAGTTGTCCATACTCACCATCAACTTGAAATCAAGTGGCGATCAGGCTTCGTTTGTATGTATTTGGCCTTACAGCAAATGTGCAAAAGGCATTCCTTCAGATATCCATCAAGGAAGAAGACAGGGATGTGCTTTGCTTCTTGTGGTTTGAGGAAGTATTGACCAAGAATAAAGCCTTTCCATGGCTCGAGGAGCTCAAGATGACTAGTCCGTCTCTCCTATCAGCTACACAGCCCAAGGAAAGCTATGCGGATGATTTGGTATTTGGCACTTCAGCATGAGGAAATCCTGAACACTAGCAGGGATGAATATGCAGAAGTGGTCAACTAATGACACGCTGCAACAGACACTATGAAAAAAAGAAACACCAATGACGGAGCATATACTAACGAAGGTACTCTGTCTATACCAGAATATGGAAGAAGACACTGTGAACCTTGACTCCATTCTTAAACGCGACAAGTCAAAGCGTTATGGATGTGAACATATGAAGGCAAGTGCAATAGTAGGAGAAATGACATCAGAGGTGCAGAGCAAGATGCTGGAGACCATCAAGCACTGTGCTTTTGCTGTTGCGGTTGATGGAAACAACACTACTGCACAGCTGTACCCAATTGTGGTGACGTACTACGTCGATGAATGCTCTCGCATTGAAAGTAGGTTACTCAGCATTCAAGAACTCCACGGGGAGGCGATGGGAAGAAAAAATCGGGAACCTCGTGTTGAAGACAATGGAGACCTCTGACGTGCCCGTGTCAAACTGCATTGCGTTTTGTGCCGACAACACAAACATTATGGTAGGGAAAAAAAATGGCGTCACCGCAGTCTTAAAGGAGGCACAAGAACACTTGGTTATGACTGGCTGCCCCTGCCATCTAATTAACCTTGCTGCCGAGAAAGGAGCCGCGTGCTTGCCGGCTAAGTTTGATGAGGTTCTTGTGGATATCTTTTATTACTTGGAGAAAAGCTCTAAACGCAAGGTCAAGCTGTCTGAATTTCAAGAAATGCACAATGTAGAAATGCGCAAAGCTTTGAAGCATGTACCAAGTCGTTGGTTTCACTAGGTGCCCCAGAAGTCCTCATCACCGACAGAGGAACGGCCTTTACAGCGGAGCTTATCCAAGCCATTCTGCAGTAAGACAAGGCACAGGAGGACAACTGCCTACCACCCACAGACAAATAGTCTTGCGGAGCACCTCAATAAGACCCTTGGTGACATGCTAGCAACGTACGTCGACGTCGAACAAAAGACCTGGGATGCTGTCCTGCAGTACGTAACCTTCGCTTACAACATGGCGATGCAAGAAACAACGCAGATCATGTCGTTCAAGCTGGTTTACGGCAGGAACCCGACGATGACTCTCGATGCCACGCTGCAGCACGTCACCGAACGAAAGAATCTTGATAACAGCTTGCGCACCTACAGATCAAGAACCAGCAGCATACCAACAGCCGACACTACAACCTCCGATGACGCTGCGGCGAGTACCAGCCCGGCAACAGTATTTGGGTTTGGACCCCGATACGCCAACAAGGACTCAGTATGAAACTATTGGGACAGCTATTTCGCATCCTACAAGATCATCCGACGCATTGTCGAATTGGACTATGAGGTCGTGCCAGACGGCATTTCGTATTCACAGCGGCACCACAATCTGAAGTGGTTTATGTGGTGCGCCTTAAGCCCTTTTACGCACGCTGACGAACTTCCTGTTGTTGTTTGTTTGCTACGGGTGTTTTTGTTTATTACTTTCATTTGTTTGCAGCATTGGGTCAATGCTTTTTAAGAGGGGGGTATTGACATGTGTACTTGTTTATCTTTATCGGGCGACCACGTTTCACCGTCTAACAAAGGTTATCGCACAGAGCAGATGCGCCTGCATGTATCGGAAATTTCTGGAATGTTAACGATGGTTCCATCCGCTGTCTGTCACTGAACCTCGTGTAATCTTATTGCATGTATGCGCGACGCAAATAGTGCAGAACTTTGTGGAAGACATGCGGATCCCAGCGATTACTCTGGAACATTCAACGACTGATGTATAAAAGCCGACGCGCTTGACTGGCTGATCACATTTCGACAAGCACCGATTGTGTTCGCCGCTATTGCTGTCCTTTGAGTTTAGTTTGATTTGTAGACAACGCTAGTTTCACCATTTACCGTTTTGCTTTCTTCACAATACTTTTGATACGGCACGAGCGTGACAGTGAACAAAATTATTGGACAGAACCTTCTGCCAGTGTCTCCTCATTTTAGTTTTACATTTGTATATTTACAGAGTTGTAAATTTACTACCCCCATCTCACATTCAAATCTTCAAGAAATTTGCTTTAAAAAGTCATTTTTTAACGCAGTTTTCGCCCTTTTTTTGCCAGCACTTGAAGGGTAAAGAGAGGTTGTGAAACTTGCTCTAAGTGACCTGTTTTCTGCATTTATCAGCATTTTATAAAGCTGCATGTTAAAGTCCCGTGTTTGTCAAGGCCTTCATTTCTTACCACAGATACTGTAGACCTTTGTTTCATTGCACAAGTACAGCAGTGCAAATTAAATGGGCACAGTGGGATCACATGCAATTACATGGGTAACAGAATCTTGCCTCTTCAAGGGAAAACACCACTCCAGGAAGTAACAACAACCTAGGTGGCTCATGACACTGCAATGTACTTGAAAACTCCTTGAGAAAGGATCTGACCAAGTGCCTGCACTAAGTAGCAGTCTTCAGTTGACTGTGACAAGACACTTGACTGCACCCTTTCTAGGACCTGTTTCAAAGCTCACTGACAGAAGCACACAGAAGCTCACATACTTTATTTTATTTATAGATTTACCGCACTCTCAAGTTATGACAAGTTCCTGTTATAAAGTGTCTGCATATCTTACAGGTTTTTCATATGTGGTCTCCAGCTTTTACAAGATGGCAAAGGGTGATGGCATCAAGCTCCCACATCCTGCACATGCATTCTAGCCTTTCTGGGTGTCAAGTGATACACAAGTAGATCGAGAAGGTGTGCAACAGTCCCATATAGTTGTTATGCGCACTTCCAAGCAATACTTGCAACACTGCTCTGACTAAAGTAACTAGCCACTGTCATCCTTACGTAGCCATAACAATGACAAGTGCCTTGATATAACCTTTGACAGCAACACCTAGGAAAATAATATGGCAACACCAGGTCCAGCAGCACTGTTATTGGTGCACTGTGCACGAGACCACCTATAAAAACAAAATGTGTGCTGACACAAGGAAAGTGATGCACAGTTGTAAAAAAAAAGTGAGTGAGAATTTATTAGCAGAAAAGTAAACAGGTTGGTCTGAGCTATATTGTATCGTGGGGAACGGCTATTTGCAGGGAATTCCACACGGACCCTGCTCTACGCATTCTCTGCAAAGTGAGGTGTCCCCAGTTTACTGCCTTTATCACGATACAGTGCCAGTGTACCTCCACGGGCGGCCCCCTGCTATCATTGCGCATGTATTCGAATGCCTTGCCCCAGAGTATAGCACCCAGGATGAAGCTGGGAGTGAAGATGGCCAATTTCTATTTCACTCTATGAGTCAAAGCACTGCTTTTCATAAAGTGTGACTTTAGAAAGACAAGGCTACCAGTGTAAGCATTTTCAGGTAGCATGGGGACATTTCGCAGACCGCTGCTACTGGTACCTTAGCACTCCAACCTTCACCACCACATGTGTACTGTGTAAGGAGAGACACCAGGGAATAGGGAAGATTTTAAAGCCCTTGCAACGCTGATGAAGTTGTGCTATTAAAGTGGAGGGCGTGAAAACAGTTTACAGTTCTTGCTGCATTTCTCGCCGACAGTGCTAACGAGTTGGGACAGCCACCAATTGGACGGCGGTGAACATGGCCGAGCATTGAGGCAAGTGCAAACGGCTAAGTGGGCTCTGTCGGCTTTGAGAATTAATATTTTCTTCACATTTGGTGTCATTGTTGCATGTTTAATAAAAAATAAAATGAAGGCTGCTTATCCACATACCTTTATGCATGCAGTTACAATGCTACAAAACCTTAGTAAATCGCTGTGTATGACAAAAACAAACGAAAGGCCCTGCTCCATCTTAGTCCATTAACGCAAGTTTCAAAGTGGCACATACTGCTACGCCATGTTACTCAGCTGCAGCTTGAGAATTGATACGACTCACTGTATAGACCTCTGCACTGAGGCTTCCACAGGCACCACCATATTTGGACTACCGCCACCACCTAGCATCTGCTTGGTGGCTATGCCATACTGGACTGTCGTTGCTCAGCCTCAGCCGTCTCAGCGCAGTTGTTGCTATCAACAAACAGACCTAAAAGTGCTGGTTGCTATCTACATCTGTGTTTCTTCATATCTTCGGCCTTCACAGAGTCGTCTTGCCACTTTCATGCCATTCTCACCAGTGTCGAGAGGCATCCGCTACGCATCGAGACAGAAACTTTCCTGCTGGCAGCGGCCGTCCAACTGCACGCAACTGCTGGATGGCGCCGGCAAGCGTGAGCTCTGTGCTGCAGCTGCTTTCACCTATGATTCTCCATGTCTTAAGTCTCCTCAGCATCATTTTGGAGCTTTAGTGCAAGTATCACCAGTCTTGAGAGGTGTCGCTTTACGCATTAAGGCGAATACTTTCCTGTTTTGAGCACCTGTGGCTGCGAATCGGTCTGTGCGATTGCGGAATGGCGTCGACGTCAGCCACTGTCGGCTTGCTGCCTGATTCTGAGGCACCCATTGATATCAGAGGTACGTAATTGTTCAGGCCACCTAGTCATGGCTAAGTGTGCAGAATTCATGATGTTGAATGCAGTCAACATCGTGTGGTGCAATGGTACCGTTACTCGAAATGCGGATAGTGCTCCTAGGATCTTTTAAATTTGTGCGAGACAGTAACGACTGGCTTTTGAAGCTTTGTGTCATTGCACGATACTCATTCGCGATGAGCTGCTGGAATCCATGCTCGCAAAAAGCGATCAGGATCCTGTTTCGCCCACTCTGTGTGACGCCTAAAGAAACTGCTTCAATTTGTTGTAGGTTACAAATTACTTGATGGTTTAAATACAGGAAAAAGCGAAGGGGTGCTTTCGCTAGCAAAAATGCTAGCTTGTGCCTACGCGATAAGTGCTTGGGTTCTAGGTAGCCGATTACGTATATTACGTACTGGATGCATTTCCGTGCGGTAAGGTACTTCACCAAAGCTATAAAAACACACTTACAATGCGTTTAATGTCGGCCGTCTTTTCCTAGCTTATGTGCAGAGAGCACGCGGAAATGCATTCAGACTGTGGATGCAAGTTCTTCCGAACACTGCTGTCCGGATAGCATACGCACTTACTCAAGGTAAACCGCCAACGCAGGGAAACATCGAGTAGTTACCTGGCGTATATGCCTTCCTTTATAAGGCATGAGGTACTGTTACTTTTAAGGGCACGCAGATGAGATTCTTAGATGTTAACGTCAGCCCAGTTATCACCCGATTGTTTTTGAGTGCTAGTGTGCATGTGTGCGTGTGTGCGCATGCTTCCCTGCATCCAAATTTGCTTCCCTGTGAGCACATTTTTTTGTATTTTTGTATTAAAGACAAACTCATTAAAATTGCATACATTTGTTATGGTTTGTTTCAGACAATAGCACATACAGCCACCCAAATGGAGTCACTGCTTGGTCTGAAGACATGCAGGAGTGGCCAAGTGTGAATGCTGCAGACATCATATTCTACCTTGTGAACTCCAAGACATGCGATTTTCAGCAGATGAAAAACTTCAGGGCCCTCAAGTCGTATAATTACTTGCAAAGTGGGTGGGTGGGGAAAGTTCTCACTCACAAGATATCCAGTGACCTGTATTACGTGAAGGGCACGGTAAGCCCATCTCAGTCTCTGAATGCAACACCAAGGACTGCTTGGGTGTGCGTAAAACAACACGGAGAAGTTGTAACAGCTGGATGTACTTGCATGGCAGGGCAAGGAAAAGCCTGTAGCCACATCGGTGCAGTGTTATATGGAGAATAGAAATGACTGTGTCAAAAGGCTACACTACAACTGCCCAGACGTTCGCACAGCCTGTGCGGATAAGCTTAAAATCGCGAAAACGTCGTGCAGTCAATGCGGGAACTGCGCACTTGATAGTCCAGCAAGAGAAGGCAACTATGAGATGCTAGCTACTCTCGCTACTGAGGGCCTGATATCCGTTTCTGACTCTGGTACAGGCTTCCAGTACAAAGGTCTATAGACCAATTGATAATTGTTACAATAATCAGCTGAACTAGCAGAGAATCAAAATCACGTCTCACACATGAGCCATGAACATGGCCACTGTTTCCTACAAATTTGAACTTGGTATCACATACCACTGCATATGGCCCATAAACATGGCCACTTTTTGCCTAGGGATTGGTACACCTAGGATTACTGGTACATCTGAAGTGCAAATACTTCAGCTCACATTCAGGCACTGCATTCATCAAGCTTTTAGTGCCTTGGAGGAATTGCCCCTCTACAGTGTACAAGAATCAATCTATCATGCACCTAACACAACCAGCACTTCTGGATCAGAGCTGTTGAGAGCAGTTGATTGGCTAGCTTCCTCACCTCTTTAACCTCCTATGCTGAATGGATGCTGCCACTCAGTCCAAGGCTCCAGACAGTGCCTGCTCCTGACAGTTAAATATTCCGACATTTTATCATGCATGGATGAATGCATCATAAAGCCACTTTTGCTCCTCCCACGGCTTTTCGCGCTTGGCCGCGGCAGTGCAGCCAAGGCACCCCGTTCCCTTCTTCCCCTTTCTTTGAACCAGGAAGACTCCTATGCTCGGGAGAAACACAGTTCCCCCAATACATGTGTATCTTTCAGCTGACAAGCTTGCAACTGGCCACAACTCAACCCAGTCACAGAGACTGCCACATGCAGTCTCCCTGCAGCACCTGGCCTTTGTGAGCAACTGACCGCACCAGGGCCCAAGCATGGATCCATGCTAGGTGAGCTGAGCCATTATCAGCCTCTAGCATTTCGTCCATTTTGCAGTTTTTGTCTCAGCCATGCGGACCACTCCACCATCATGGTTCGTTTGTTCTCGATGCCACTCTTGGTGTACATAACTAAGGTGGATAAATGCATAAGTTAAAACACTCAACCTGTCCCCCTGGCCTGAACCCATTGAAGTCACAACTGATTGCGAGCTGAGGGTTAGAGGTCATGAATGTTCGGGCTGCTGCGAAAATGCTAGCGAGTGACTGCCGCAATCCAGAGAACGGTCACATACGCACATGCAAATTTGAGTATAATACCCGTATACACTGGTGATGGCAGTTGATTGATGGAATGTGCAGAGTTCAGAAATTGATCTCGGCAGTTTACTTTACTGCACAGGCCCTTGCATCAATTCTTGTCAGGGGCATTTCAGTCTGTAGGAGAAATGTGCAGCCACCTAAGACAGCACTTCAAGGCGCAGTGCGCCCCATCACAACTCAGCATGCTTTACCAGCCCCTTTCAAGAGCTAGATAGGTAGGTGCATGTAGCGAGAACTTTTGAAACAAGAAGGCTTCATAAGCGATGCTCTGACCAAAATGGGAAAGGAAAAGGTGTAGGCTTACTATGTTTGGTCAGGGCATGTGTGTGAGTATGTATGAGGAAATGGGTAGTTACAATTTCTCAAATGCCAAAGAAACAAGTGCTGTCACCGTGACTGAACTCCCCCAATTTTCAAAGAAACATAGAGACTTAAGACATCTTGGAGATGGTCCGCATGCCTGCAACGTTGTCGAGTCGGTCCAACCTTTTCACTGACTGCAAGCGTCTCTCCACCTGGAACCCTGCATTCTGTGCCCGTGTGTAGGCTTTGAGGCAGAGTTTCATGGTGCACAGTCAACTCTCTGCTTCCAGTCCACAGTCCACAGAGCCTGTGTACTACAAAATGCTCTGGTCAATTACTGCACCAATTTTGGAACATGGCAAATGTGGGCTGAATGCCCAACACTGTCACAACGGAGAGAGAGAAAAGTATCTATGAAATGGCAAATCCTGCACTCATAGAAGAGCTGCTGAACTTTTGCAAGTGTTGGCTTTTTGCACAAAAGCCTAACAAGTCTAAAGTTCATTCAAGCGCACTGAAAAAAAAAAAAAGATACTGTCCATGCACCCTGTACAGATGGCAAACCAGCGAAGCTGAAATGTGAGACCCCAGCATTTATGTTGACGTCAATGCTGCTTTAACTCTGCTTTGCGAACTAGCTCAGCTGCAAGAGCCACAGGATCGGCCCGGCATTGCCGTTTGCACTGCGTATCGCAGGCCCGATCTTCTGTCGAGGCTCGTGAGGATGGCAGTAGATATCAGCTAAGACTGTGCTTATTTCACTCTTGTGAAAGCACTCTTGTATCTCAGCATGCAACTTCAATGAATGCAACTGCAGACAAGTTTGATGTGAGCAAGTTCACAGTACAAAGCTCAATCCGCCATGTCTTTGGCTTCTTGGTGTCTATCAGTGCAAGTGAAATCATGTGGCTCGATAAAACGATGTTGCATGAAGAAATGCCTGCACTTCGAGGTCTTTATTGCCACTCGGGCGAAGCCAGCCAGCCAAACATCTGCATTTCAAGACCCTTGAAGCCGGAGGATAGTTATCGTATTCACTTGATTGCAATGAGAGTTTTCTCATGATTTTCATTGCTTGAACTTGAACCTTGCGTTACATTAAAATAATGGCAAAATTTATTATTTAAAAGAAATATGTAAAGGAAGATAGACACAACACCCATTCCTTGGGCAAGCTATTCTATTTTTACATCATCGTCTTCCCTCTGCCCGCGCCCGCAGTCTGAGCGCGCGAGCACAAGTGTGTCTTTATCTTCATTACACTCGGCCACGCTGCTGAAGATAGCTCAAGTGGTTACGAGGGAGCGCTGGTGATAGAAAACCATTAAGTTAAAAACCGTTAAACGAAAGTCATTAAGGCCATCATGTGCTCAACCGTCGCGTGCTTCTTTGCAACGTTACCATTGACAGATAGAGGCTCACCGTTGCACTTGAATAAGCCGAGCTTGACAAAAAATCACGTGCCTTGCGCCTCTTGTCTTTTGCACATCTTTTGTGGTGTCCTGTACGTCTTCCTCGTACAGGCAGGTATTTGATGATTATGACCTTATGCAAGGCCTCCCTCAGCACTGTGTAAATGAGCACGAATTCTGCCAACGACTGCGAGGACATCTAACAATGTGGCTGCAACGAGTCGGGAAGCATCTCCCTGCCACAATCCATGGACAGGTCGGGTCCCTGGAGTGGTAGCGTCGGTGGCTCCGTGCGCCCCGGCAATGATGTGTTTGGGAGCAGTTTCACCGACTGCTGTGGACCGAACGTGGTCTCGGTCTATGGAAGTGCTGGTACAGTGTTGGAAACTGACACAGAGTCCAAGACCTGTGGTGGTAAGAATGGCTTGCATGTGGGGTCTAGAGTGAGGGAAGTGGCGAAGCAATCTGCCAACACCTTCCCGGGTGCAGCTACAGTAACAAGATGCTGCAAATTCTGAGCTCCGCACCATTTTCGCCACAGCAGCTCAGCTGGTGTAGACTGCCGTGTCGAACGAGCAGCGGTGACTTGCTGTGTGTTTAAAAGTTGTGGCAAAGCCGATAGTGCCAGTTTGTGATGCGCCGCCCGGTGGTGGGTTGATGCGGCAGTGGTGGTGGCCAGTACTTCCCACCATCTTTGGTGGAGCCAGCAGCGATACCCGGTGAGCTGGCATTTGCGGTGGAGCAGCCCACAGCTTTCCACAGCAGAAGATCTGACCGCAGAACAGTGCTGGTCGGGCTCATTGCAGGCATACACGAGCGGGTGCAAAACAGCCATCAAAGCTGCAGACCATTCTGCCCAGGAGTGGTACTTATGACCGTCGTACTTGTCCCATGCCTTGGCACCACCTAAAGCCACCCCGCTGCAACCACCCATATCATATCGTCAGGCCACGCATGGTGAGTGCTGAGCGCGCATTGACTACTTCCACCCACAGAATCGGGTCATTATGAAAGCTGTGGAACTCCAGTTGTTCTGAGGCAGCCAGGGATGGTAAGGTTGCAGGTGGGAAACTGGACGCGGTTAAAACAACATAGTTCAGCTGCTGCAACAGCAGCGAGATCATTCATATGACGTCCATCAAGCTACCAGCTGAGCTGCCCGGTGAGCCAGGGTTCACACCAGTGTACCATGAGGTAGTGGCAGCAGCCACAGTATTTGGGCCAGCCGGACCAGTGGGCACGGGAGCATGAACAGCATCCGCTGAGCCAGGACCGGTGGTGGCCGCAGTAGCCAGAAGCATGGCAAGGGGAGCGGAAGCACAGTAGCCGGAAGCATGGCAAGGGGAGCGTCTATGGCAGCCCTCGACAACCCAGAAGTGGATGGGACGTTCAGTTGTTATGTCAGCATGGACAAGGACAAGGCAAGTTCGGTGGTGAAGTCCTGCCGCGAAGTCACCGTGGAGGCTTGGATGGCGTCTCCGAGCAGTAGTGACTGCAAGCCCGAAAGGACTCGGCCACTACGAAGGGTCGTGGACAGAGGTGGATTAGGAGGAAGCTTTAGCTCGGATGCTACTATCTGAATACATGTAAAAGGAGAATTTGTCTTTCTCGGCAACCATTGCACCAAATATGGCGATGTTTGTTGTATTTAAAAGAAAAGCTTAAAATGTATTGACTGCTCGTTTCATATTTTTGATTTCGGTCGTCAATTTTTTTATTAAATATTGGCAAAAATCGAAAATTTTCACAAAACGAAACCTACCAAGTTATCACAATTCTGTGAATTGCATATCATAGTACAGCTAAAGGAGACAAAATTGATATGTTACATACGAATAAAAACATTAATATGACAATACAGCTTTTGCAGAATTCCTTCACACAACGTAACAAATTCACGTAAGATATGAACTGACATATGAAATTTGTCCGCTTTGAATGGTCTAATGGGTGCCGGTTACAGAACCACAATATCTATTCATGATGCAAAGGTACTAATTTGTAAACTTCGTGCTTCTAATTTCTTTCCAACTTTTGAATTCTTGAAAATCTTTTTAACAACAGTCATGCCCTAAACCAAAATTCCACTTGCAACAGTGACTAGAATTTAGCTTTCTTTCTCAAATGCAACAAATTTCATCAAAATCGCTCCAGCGGTTATCTCAGAAAAACTTTCTTGCATTTCACATGTATTTGAATAGGCTGCATCGGAGTTGGGCCAGGGCTAAAGCTTCCTCTTAAAACTCTATGGCTCGCTCCATGCTTCGCGACTACACCATTGTAAAGGACGAGATAGACAACACCCATTCCTTGGGTAACTGTTCCATTTCTGCCTCGTTGTCTTCCCTCTGCCTGCACCCGTAGCCCGAGCACGTCAGCACAGGCGCGTCTTTCTTTTCATTACAAATACTCTAAATTCCACGGTTTTTATACGCTGGCTATCTGTACCTTTATGTCCCCATTCAATCCATAGACAAGACAACCATAGTCAAAATTTATTTTTTGTTGGAATTGATGGCATTTTCTCTCTGCTTGTGACTGGTGTTTGGTTTACGGTGCTTCATTACCCTGTGGCCTTTTGTGCTTCGACTATGTTCAATCGCAAGATTATGGTGACGCAGAGCATTCGGTGTAACGGCCACTTTGAAGGACAAATAATTTTGATGGCCGAGGAGATGGGAAACTCCCCCGCAGCTCGACATCAATGACTTGAGAAATCTCAGTTAGTGGCACCTAGTGTAGTGCTGTCAATGCGAGGCTCTTTGTAAATGAGGGGCCCGTCGGAAGGGCCTCGTAAGGACCTGGCACTGTCCTCGAATGAAGTGATTGTGCAGTCTTTTAAGAAGTACAGTAACTACTTCAGAAGTACTAATAAGAGAGTTTTTTTTTAAATTTTACCATGGCAGATGTCTGCCTCGTATTATATTCCTTTTGGCCCTGGCTGTGTCAACTGACACCATTACACAAAATTTCCTCTAGCCCCTCGGAAACAAAACCAAAACTGCTAATTCTTGGGAGAGTATTTCTTCCAAGGATCCCCACTGCAATCGACACCACCATTGTGGCATTTTTGCAGAGCTGGGAGCCACAAAGAAGAAGCTTGACTGAAGCCATGGGTGACGCTGAGTTGGGTAAGCACCCTTTTCTCGTAAACATATTTCTGTGTGGATGTCAATTTATGCACTGGGATTTTCGGATATTGCATCAAATGTTGGTCTGCAGGCACAGACTTGAAAGGGACAATATTGCATGCGTAGGCGCTTTGTTAGGGCTCATTTTTCACAGGTGCAATTTTGACACCATCAAGGCTCAGCGGTCGTGGTCAGCAGCCATTGAGCGATGACCGGCATTCTGGCCTGCCTGAATTTTGTCCTTAATTTATGCAGGTGCACCTATACCGGCGAGTCTGTTTTACTGTTTCCATCAACGTCAATCCCAGCACCTGGAAGAAACTACCGACCAGCTCTTTTTAGGGCAGCAAAATGGAAATCTGCCCATCACTGAAGGTGAAGATGAGGAGACAAATGATGACGCTGTGAATGTTGAGGAACCAGACAGTGAGAGTGAAAGCTCCCGACACTGAATGCGCAGTAACATCGACCAGTGGTTGGAAGAGAACGCCGTTCATCCCAGTGAGTACAATATTCAAAGGTGACATCTGCGATGGTTTATTACTCAGAGAAGACATGCCATTGCCCTATGGATATTTCAGTCGGTATGTTCAAAAAAATGTGTTCCTTGACCTTGCGCTCAGAACAAATCAATATTCCGTTCCGCAAGAAGGCACATGTGTGAACACAAATGAGAGAGATCAGGCACCCTGTTTCAATGCATTTGGCAATGGGTGTTCTGCAGTACCCCTGACTGTGGGTGTATTGGAAACCGAACACGAAGTCTGACCTCATAGCTTCTGCAGGGTTATTGCGCAACCATTTTGAGAAGTTGCACAATAATTTGTACATTGTTGATGTGAACAACCCCAGCCTAAATGACAGTCTTTGGAAAGCAAGGCCGCTGCTCAACCAGTTTGCAGCACGGTACCACGAACTCCAAGAAGAAGAAAGGTAGTGTACTGACAAGCAGATTGCGTCATTCAAGGGTCACCTCGATGTCAAATAGTATGTAAAAGGGAAGCCACATCCATGGGGCATAAAAATATTTTTGCTTTGTGGGGAGTCTGGCTTTGTTTATGATTTCCTGTTATATCAAGGATCTACGAATAGGCTTGGAGACTACTTGATGCAACAGTACAGCATCACAGGAGCGATAGTTTCTGACCTGGCTTCGAGCATTTCATCTGATGTAGGCTATAAACTCTTCTTCTACAACTGTTTCGCATCACTGCCTTCACTACCTGCATTGCTGGAGAGAAAAATATTTGCAGCAGGAACTGTGAGGCCAACAGATGCGAGAAATGTCCCCTCAAGACTGAAAAAGAAATGAAAAAAAAGGGGGGGCCATGGCTCTTCTAACTGCATGCTAACAAGTGATGGGACAATTGCAGTAACGAGGTGGATGGACAGCATGGCAATAGCAATAGCCTCCAACTTTGTTGCAGTGGAGCCTGAAGATACACTCGCCGCTGGAGCAAAGCAGAGAAAAGCTATTTGGTTGTCACACGTCCAGCGATCGTCAGGGAATATAATCGCAGCATAGGATGTGTCGACAAGATGGACTTTCTTGTTACATTGCACCGGACGACCATTCACTCAAAGAAGTGGACACTATGCATATTTCATTTCATTAACTCGTCGGTCGTTAATGAGTGGCTTGAATACAGGCGTGATGCTGATCTGCTGTGCATTGCGTCTGCACAACATGACCTTCTTGACTTTATATTGTGTATAATTGAGGCACTTTGCAAAGAAGGTGGAAACCACCAGTACAGATTAGGGGAAGGCCTTCATGCTCTCCACTGCTACTATCCAAGAAAGTGAAACATGCAGAGAAGAGACCCGTTCACGATGTGAGATATGGCCAGGTCGGGCACTGGCCTCTGCATGACGACAGCAGGGAAAAGCAATGCAAAATGGAGGAATGTACTGGAATGAGTCGCATATTTTGTGAAAAGTGTAGTATTCACCTGTGCTTCACTAAATCCTGGAATTGTTTCAAGGACTTCCACACTGCCAAATATGACGTTGGTTCAGATTTTGTGCACTGCAGTGGGCAGCAGGAATAAAGAAGCCATTTTCTCATTTCACAACCACTGAGCCTTGATGTCCTAATTTGATGCCACGTTTGTAAATCGATAAATACTTGCATTACTGGCTCAATTTCTTGTTTCTGGTCTTTTGAGGTCCTATCTATAAGGAAAACATGCACAAAAAAATTATCCGACCAAAATAACTCCAGGGCTAACAGGGTATATGGATTCTAAGGTTTCTAGTCCAAAACTTGCAGTTCCAGTTTCGTTGTTCGCCAATGCTATTATGATCAAGACTCATACCGGAGGATGCATCATCGTGCAGTAGTGTCAGTAGGCTGCTGCTTCTTTCAAACGCCGTCATTTTGACCACCCCATTAATCGGCATGCTCACCTAAAGTCTATCTCGCACGATGTTGGGACCGCGAAAGCAGTACCCAGCTGTCTTTAAAAGGAAAGTTATTTTCGCTGCTGAGACCATCAGGACTTGCACCGCAGGACGGCACTTTGGCATCACCGAGGGCTACATTTGCAGTTGGAGGAAGAAAAGGGAGGCAATGTTTTCGTGCAGTGGCCTGAGAAGAAGTTTCCGGAGGCCACAGAATGGAGTCTTTCTCCAGATCGAGGCCAAGGCCGACTAACCTGTGCCAAATGTGCCCATGAGCCTCTATCTGAATCTTGCGAGAACGCTCTACATTGCGCAATGGGGAGCACACCATCTGCTCGCGCTCCTGGCCATCATGGAAGGAGAAATAGATAGTAACAATTAAAGTTAAAGAGAACATATCATTCAAAGAGGCACTAAGGTGGGTATTTAACCTGCCAAAGAATAACTTTGCTGAAGTGGCGTGTCAGGGGGCAGTGCCACAACTGCCCCCAGAGGCGGTGATGCTATCTGCCTCTTCAGCAGCTGCGTCTAGCACTGCTCTGCCATCCCAGGAGGGGCCATTAACCTCTATGCTGGTGGCCTCAAAGGTGTCGTCTCTTCAGAAGAGGCCCTCTCGTCAAACAAACCGCTCACAAGAGCAGCTGTCCAGAGCCCCACAGGAGGCGATGGGTCAAACTCTCAGTCAAACAGCGTCACCAGTGCCTAAGGAGCGGCGAGATTCTCGCGATCGCTCGAAAAAAGAAAAATCCCACAGCACAGGGCCCGACAAGGGCTCTGTAGCCTAAATTTAATTTCCTTAACACACAGCACAAACCTTTTCAATATGGGCGTGCAAATATTACAACAGAACATCAGCGGTCTCCTCGATAACCTTGGCGACGTTAAAAAGCTCCTTTGTAAATATTGTCTGAGGGTTCTATGTGTCCAGGAGACGCATCTGAAATCAGAAAACTTTCCGAAGCAATGTGCCATTTTTCGCAAAGACCGTGACGACGGTAACACCTCATCGGGGGGGTGTCACTATAATAGTGTATAAAGGCATTGCTTGCTAACAGAAAAAACTCTGAACAGCACTTGAAGCAGTTGCTGTTCGAGCGTGTCACAGAGTTGCATGCCCGCGCCCGTCTCAAGATGGCCGCCATTGCTGCAGCAGCAGCAACGCCGCTTGCACGGCGATGGGGAAGAAAGCTTCGTATTGTCCCCGAGCTCGCCGGACCGGTTTGGACACGTGTGTCGCCTCAGCGCGGCGGAGGGACGAGGTGGCTCGGCGAGCGGCAGAGCAGCTTGGAGGGCGAAGGAGCGAGGTCGTGCACCGGGGGACAGCTGAAGATGTGGTCGGCAGGCTGAGATCTCCAGGCCGAAGCCTTCGCCGGTCGAGCGACAGACGGTACAAGTCCGTCAGGATCTTCGGCAGCGAGGTTGCAGCAGCCCGACGCTCTTCAGATCGGGACCTCGGCAAGCACGCCCCAGATAAGCCTCGTGTTCCAGGCCGCTCTCAGAACTTTCCACCGGACTGTCTTTTTTTTATCGCGTTTCATCTTTCGTTTAATTAGCCATCGAGTGTTGTTTCTTATATGTTCTGTTAGTGTAGTGCTTGCCATACTTATTGTCGCGTGTATTTTTCATTTGTGTCGCGTATTTTCATTGTATTTCGCGAGTGTTAATGGTTCCCACGTGGTGGGCTTAGTGTCGCGCGAGTGGCGTCAGGGCGTGTGTTGTGTGACCCGCACGCCTTCCGCGAGCTAGGACCCACTACTGGAAGTTGTATGTTCTTTTTCTTTCATTATGTCTCGCGCATGATTTGATTTTATTAAATTGAATGTGTGTCTTTTACGTCGCCTCCCGTCTCATGCCTCTGGTTCACGGTCGATCAGGCGTGGACCTTATCGCCGGTCAGCAGTCGAACCCTCACTAAACGCACGCGGGGTGGGTTTGTTGTCGCCCCATCCCCTCCGGTTTGGAGAGTGCGAATTTACTCACCACCAATCTTTGACAGAGCGGTACTGTTTGATAAACCAGTTACAGTTAGTAGCCTGGTTTGCTGGGCCAGTTGGCGCATGGTGAACGTATAGGGGGTTCCAGCAAGACCGGACGCAAGCACAAGTAAAAGGAACGGACAGGACGACGCTCGTTGTCCGTTCGTTCCTTTTACTTTTGCCCGCGTCCATACTTGCTGGAACCCCCTATACGTTCACTAGTTACAATTACTTCTTTATACATTCCTCCTGGCTATCAACTTTCCAGAACAGAGTTCCATAATTTTATCTTCTAACTTCCTCAGCCTTATGCAGTCGTAGGAGATTTCAATGCACGTAGCAATCTGTAGGGCAACTCTCAGTGCGATACAAGAGGTCGCCTAATAGAAGGTGTTGCATTTTCCTCCGGTACATGCCTTCTTAATAAAGAACAGCCTACATTCTATACGGCTGCACATAAAACATACTCTTGACCCCCGCATAGTGTCAAGTACACTCATGCCGTACCTATAGTGGGGCACCATTGATAATTCCAACGGAAGTGACCACTTCCCTATAGCCTTCAGTCAAACAAAACAGGATGAATGCTCCCCACATATTCCCTCATGAAAGTTGGTTCAGCTAACTGGGAACTTTTCAGAGAATTAACATACTTAAGCCAGAATGATATTGCCACTTTTAATATAGACGATGCTGTGGTGTATATAACAGGCTTTATAACTGAAGCTGCCCCAAAATGCCTCCGTGACACTACCGGACTGGCAAATAAACGTCACAGGCTGTGGTGGACTGGAGATTGTCAAAAAGCATGGAAAAATTAAAACAATGCCTTGGTATTTGGTTGCAACTCTCCAAATGCTGAAGACCTGATTAATCCAATACTGAGAATGAAGCGGCACCTCAGCCGGTTGCTGAACAACTCGCACTCTCAACGATGTCACTACAGATGCTACTCGAATGTGCCCTCCACTCTCTCCACTCAGACACAGCGAGTTGAATGACTAATACATCCAACTGCTCCAAAGTCATTGAAAAGCGCCAATGTATGCAAGAAGCCTCATACTCTCAATTAAAAGCCCAGGCAAGCGAGCTTTTCCCCTGCCCTCCGATCACTCCATGGTCACCCAACATTGCTGCGAAACATCACAGCATTAGAGTGTGGCAGTGGAAGTGCAGGAGTTTCTGTGCTAAATGGGACGACCTACAATTCCACCTTTAAAACCTTCCCCCCGCCCACCTCCGGAGAAATCCCAACGGTCATTGTCTTACAGGAGACTCTGGTCTCTGTTAATCTAAGGAATTACACCGTGTACAAACACAACAACCAAGCCCAAACTAGAATAACAACCCTAATCCACCATAATTTTACCGCTATTGAGCACCCCCTGGAGGCAGTCGACCTTGAAAGCATCCTACTTGAATTCCTTCCCCACACACGCAAGACCCCCAGCTTCTACATTCTCAACCCCTACAGCCCATTAGAGTGTTGGGCTAGTTGGTACATGGTTAATGCCAGCAAACTTCAAAAAGGGAAATAATTGAGAGGCAGGCATAGACAAAGTGACAGAAAGGTGCCACCTTCCTGTCACTTCGTCTGTGTTTGCCTCTCAATCGTTTCCCTTTTTGAAGTTTGCTCACCTCTCTGTCACTTTGTGTCTGCCTCTCGTTTATTTCCCCTTTTCAAGTTCGCTGGCATTCTCTTGGTATAACCTTTACAGCCCACCTAAAAGTCCTACCAACCCCCCTCATTGAGGCTATGTGCAAAGCCCCTATCCTAAGTTCAGGCAGCCCCCTCCTGGTTGTAGGTGACTTCAACGCCAATCACACCAATCAGCACTACCGCAAAAATTGTCGCAAAGGCAGAGCCATCTGGGACTTTTGTCCAAAATGAAGGCTTCCTACTCCTCAACGGCATTTCCTTCCCCACCTGCATCGGATCTAGTGTCCAACACAATACAAGCCCCGACCACACACTCTCGAAACACATCAGAGACGGTTGCTGAACCAACACCATACACTCCCTCAGTAGCAATCACTATATCCTCTGCCCCGAGTTCAGTTTCTCCCCTCTCATGCCACCCAAACAATGTGCAGCCTGCGTGGTGGATAAGTTTTGCTGACTCCAGCAGATGGCCCCAGACACTGTCGCGAATCTCGAGGCTTGGGCAACCTCGCTCACCCAATATGTGGAAAAGGCAACATCCACCATTCCTGAGCCAGGTGACGAAGCAGCAGCAGATAGCCGACTCCTTCACACATGGGAAGCCCATGCCAGCCTTCAAAAGCGTTGGCTAGCCCAAAAACACAACCAATCCCTCAAATAGCACATAACCCACCTTGTTATTGAGGTTGAGGCACATGCCAGCAATCTTCCTCACCAGCAACGAGGGCAGGTCTTTGTTCGCATGAGCAGCAATCTTGGTCTCAAACACCCGGTCCTCCCTGCGTTTTCTCTTACATCCAAGTCACACAAAGACCACTCAATGCAAGAACGTCCCCTGCATACTCCACCAGCTACCTTTGGAGGACGACACCCTCTTTCAGGCTCTCAGAGACCAATATCTTACCACTACCCCATCCCCGAACCCCCTACCCTCCTACACCGGTGCTCTTGACTCGGCCCTGGACGAGGAAATCTTCACATGCGAGTTCTGGGCGGCAATGCACAGTCTTCGGACAACATCGACTCAAGGAGCGGACTAAATTACAAACAAGGGCCACATTCTGAAACGATCCACTTCGGCGATAGTCATGTTCAATAAATCAACTAGCTGCTTACCCAAGACGACAGCATGCACTACCAACACACGCTGTCGAACGCTTCACAATGCACAAAAGAATGCACCGTGCGAGTGCAGACCAGCTCGGGTGTCCTGTTTTCGAGTGTAATGCCCGCAGTAGGGTTTTTCGCAATGACTACGCTTGGCTATGGCCGCCCTAGGTAAAATAAATAGAAAAACAAAGTGTGAAATGTTTTATTTTAATGAACAAATTGTGCCACAACTCGTGTGGTTGCAAAACACATTTCTGATATTATAAAGCGACACACTATTTCTGTGTCTGTGCGTCAGCCATCGTGCACTGCCAGAGCAACATCGTCCAACTTTTCTCTACTACACTTCACCAACAACCGGTCAGCACCAACCACACAAGCAACATGTTGTTCATGGTGTTGCTGCCACCTGTTCCAAGACACTGTCACTGAAAAGTGTCACTTACACAAAGCAACACAATTCAATCACCGATCAACTATCAACAAATATCGCTGCACAAAACTATGTGCAAACTGCCATCAAAATGTAGTTTAAACTACAAATACTCGTCTCTACCACCAACCAACTGCGAATAGGCGCGTTCATTCACTCAATATATGTTGGGAGCACACAACAACACCGTGTCATCAAATTGACGTAGGCCGAAACTACTAGATAGCGTTACTCTTTTTCCGGTTTTGCTAAAACAGCCAATCAGCACATGACGTTGGCGTAGGCATGGCCAACGCGATAGTATTGCCAGAGTGGATTGTTTCAGGATACGGTCCCAAGATGCTCCACAACCTGGATAACAAATCAATTGAAGCAGTTACGGACCCTTTCAACCAATGCTGGCATGATGGCACACTCCCAGCACAGTGGACTGCATGCCCGTATCACTCTCATTCCCAATCCAGGCAAACTTTTCGAAATCAAGAACCTCAGACCCATCTCCCTCATGTTTAGGCAAGCTCTTCGAACACGTCATCCTTGACAGACTCCAGAGCCATATGGGCGACAACCTTTTCCCCAACACCATGATCGGTTTTTGCCAGTACCTGTCCACCAAAGATGTAATGCTACAACATTCGGAGGATGCCCTGCACCCCCAACCTGCTAAATGCACTCGCGCCATCCTAGCTCTTGACCTAACCAAAGCGTTTGATAATGTACACTATGCGGTCATCTTGGAAACACTCTCCTCACTCCAGGAAGAGTCCTTCAATGCTTTTCTGGTCTCGAAACTCCGCCGCAACACTATGGGAGAGCTTGCTATGATGCCACAGCGGACGCGCAGCAGCGGCGGGAGCATGGTGGGGGCTAGACAAAAGCTGGGCGCTCAAGGAATTTGCTGGCATCGGCAGTTTGTTTCCCTCGTTTCAGCAGACAATTTGTTGATCTGACGGCTAGAAGCATTGTGTATGAGGACACAGGAATAGTGCATGTGAGCGAAAATGCCCAAAACTTCCTGTGTACCATGTTGTCACCGTTGTTGTCGGCTACAGAGGTACGAACGAAAAGGTATCATTGTTTTGTTTGCCTAGTGATGCGATGAGCGGGAGAAGTGAAAACGGGCCATACAACGACAGAAAGCTGGCGGCTTTACCATCGACTCCCAACACGCCAGAGTGTGCGAAAAACATTTTGACACCCCGGATGTTGTTCGAAGCGATAAGCTTATTGTGAAAGGAGACACTGTGTCCTTGCAACGCGAAAAGGCTAAGCTGCGGCCCGGCGCCATTCCTAGGCTCTTCGAATGGCTGCCGGTTTATTTGAGCAAGCCGAAGCCTCGATCCCGGTCAGCAAGGATTAAGTCAGCAGCAAACAGACGTCGCTTGTCGTCATCTGAGTCTGACTCTGCAGAAGAAATTCTACCCTCTTCAAGCACGAAATAACCCATACAACCGAGGCTGGCAGTAGAGGTAAGCTAAACACCTTTTCTTGGCCACACTGCTCATTTTGCCCATTTGTTTGCTGCTCTCAAATGCCTCAGGGGTACTTAAATTGGATTTTGCATCGTTCCGCAGGTGCGACAGTGGCCATCTGTGTGTGCATGGACACAGCCTGTAAAACGGAAGAAGGCATCTGCTCCTTTTCAGAGTTACAGGCAGTGAAGGGCCAGCTCCAGAACACAGCGCAGTAACTCTGCCGGTGCGAGATGAAGCTCGCGAAGATGAACATGTTAGCAAACAGACAAAAAGGAATGGATTAGGTCATTCAGAAGCTGTCTGCTCGCAATAAGCTGATATTTGATCAGTGCTTAATGAAAGTGAATGCGAAGTCTTCAACAGCTCTGAGGTAAGCTACTGAGATGCATGCAAATGCTGTATTACTCGTAATGACCTCATCATGTGTTCTGCGTCCTTCAATGCTTCTGAAGGACTCAGATGTGACCAAAGCTGCATCTCAGCATGCTTATGAATGCAAAATGCATGCTTTACTCCTTTCCTAGGTACAAAAAGGAGCGGCTATATGATTGCTTACTTCTCAAAATAAAATCGACAGCTGCTTACATTTTTCTTAAACAGCTTCCTTCCCCTTCATAACCCTCGCACTCTACGGCTACGGCTACCTGAGAAGCCTCAAGGCCGATTTCGGCTTTGAGGCAAGCTTGTTTGCTGTCTTGCAAGAAAAACCTCAAGAAGTTCCTGAGAGAGAATGCCGAGGTTTGACACCATTTGGAATTAACTTACAGTTCTGTTTTTGAATTAGCAGCGTAACTAAACAAAACATTTTTACAGGTGTGCTCATGTTTGATGAGATGAGTGTGTGGAAAAGTGTTCACGTCCGAGAATCTAATATGTCCTTTTTGAGGAAGGTCGATTTTTCTGAGCCTTGGGACCAGCAGACCACGGCAAGTATGGTGACCACGTGCTCATGTTTTTGTTCCGGCCCTTTCTTGGTGGCTGGTCCCAGACAGTGGGCAGTTTCTGTGCATCTGGTGCTACACCAGGCTCAACAGTGGCAAAATTGCTGCTTCAGTGCATCGTGCACCTCGCAAATGCCTATGCTGTGGTGGACACCATCACATGTGACAATTCTACATCCAATCAATCAGCTCTGAGGTTCCTGGGTAAATATATAATTATTATACCTGCAGTTCTGAGTTGTATAGGGATATAACTGGGCTAACAAGCAAAATTTCTCTTCAGGTAGCAGCGACGACATAAACAACACGAAGAACACGTTTCAACATCCGTGTGCACCATCAAAAGTTGTTTACGTGGCGATAGACCCTCCACATGTATTCAAGTGCATTGGGAACAATGTGCAGAAGGTTGGGAAAGTTTCTGGTAAGCATTAAAGTGCTCACATCTGCACTGCTTGTACTGTAGATTATTATTTCTTCTCATAAAATTTCTTATTGTTTTTGTTGCAGCTGCCCCAAGGTCAAGAGATATTTCATTGCACTGAGCAGGCTAGGCTTCGCGCAGTGCCCAAGCTGACTAAAGTGCACAATGCCCCTAATGCATTTCGAAAAATGAGTGTGCGGCTTGCTTTCCAGGTAAGAAATAATCTCGACTAACTATTACGTCGTAATCAAAACACGTTCCCACAACCTTGGTTAGTTTGTGCCCCTGGAACCAGGGAAGCATGGCGGCCTAAAAATTATTTTGTGCATATTACAGTTGGTTAGTGAAAGCACTGCTGCAGACATGGATTTCTACAGCAAACAAGAGGCATGCGAGAAGTTACATTACTCAACAGCAATGTCAGCCCTCACAAGACGCACGAACAAGCAGTTTGACAGCCTTAATTCTTTCAGGCCTGAGCATGTAAAATGCAATGAACCTGAACACATTGCTGTAATTCATATTACTACTGTATTAATAAGTATTTTTGCTTATGCTGAAATATTATTGACTTTCATACATTGAAGGAGAATACAGCTTGGATGTACGATCGGCAGATGTACATCGAGTCGTTGCCTGTGCAGAGGCGAGCACGTTTTCTGACCAAGCCAATGCGTGCAGCGCTTAGAATAGGACTGCGCAGTACAGTAGCACTAGTCGAGAGCCTCCTGAGCTCTCTTTTCCGCTATGCGCCCATAGGAAACTTCGGACAAGATCCTTTGGACGTAACTGTACTTACATTTTAAGCTAATGTGTTTGCTATAAATTGTTTTCTTCTTCCAGTGCTTCTTTGGGATAGTGAGGCTCGTTACTGGCGATGGAGGGCAGCCTACCCTGAGCACTTCTTATTCAAATGCATGTCTCAGGTTGATGCCCTGGCCATCCTCTTCGACGACGTTTTATTGGAGCCACCAGCCAGCGTTCAAAGTGCCTCTGCTTCAAGCCAAGTGCTGTCACCGAACTAGTGCATAGTGGACTACCTCGCAGGATATGTGACCAAAAAGTTTCTCTCTGAAGGGCTCGTCTCGGCAAGCAAGGGCCCTAATACTTGCCAAGAGGTATCCTGCAGGTGCCGCCATGCCGACTGCTCGGCCCCTTGCAGATTGTAGAGGGCTATGACGAAGAACTCACTGTTAATAGAGTGGCTTGTGCAGGCATCTACATGAACATTGTGAAGAGAGTTCTGTTCGATAATCGCACTTCAGCTGCTGCTGTAGGTTGTGGCTCCCACTATGTAGGCCCCACAGCAGAAATAGTGCTTTTTTTTTCAGGTGCCGTCTGCACTTCTTCACAAGGGAAAACAACAAACTTGCACGGGCAAGTAAGCGCACAGCATGCCCAGCCAGCGGGGGCAAGAAAGTGATGTGCTGAATTGCTTCCTTAAAGGGCCCCTCACCAGGTCTTGCCATTTTGAGCTGACAAGCGCAGAGCTTGCCAACGATCGTGTTTGAAAAGAATTACTTCACTACGTGCCACGGAAAGGCCTGACATTTCAATCCGAACCACGGTGTAAGAATAGGATAGGTGTGCGAACGGCGGCCGCTAAACATGGAGCGGCAGTGCCCAACACTGGTGCATGTTTTGTTCACTCTCCGACAGGTGGCGCGACATTGTTAGGGGCCTACATTGGTTATGTTAGCGCCGCTCGCTCCTATCCCAACGCGGCTCGGCATTTCTTTTTCTGGTGTCAGGCGTGCACATGCGAGTGTGATGGGCAAGAAATGTTTTGTTCCCCGCTGCAGAACGGGTTACAAAGGCTGTACGGAGAAACTGTCTCTCTTTTCTCCACCGAAAGACGAAGAACGCTTGAACCTTTGGCGTCGAGCTATCCCAAGGAAGGATCGAGTCCTTCAGCCGAATGATCACGTCTGCGAAAAGCACTTCGAGCCTCACCTTGTGTCCAAGACCTGGACAGCGCACTACAAAGGACACGTCTTGGTGAGTGCTCCGCGAAAGGCATCGCTGGCGAGCGATGCTGTTCCCACAAGATTTCCCGACTGCCCGGCGGAAAGACAACCGTGGTCGCAGTCGAAAAGAAAATGCGCTTCATCAAAAGATTGTAACGAGCAAGAAGCCTCGTGTAGCAGTGACAGTGGTGGCGTTAATGGGAGCTCGTTTCAAGCGTTGCCGAGTGCACCGGAGCACGACATGGATGCGTTTGAAGAGCAGACATGTGATAATATGCCTCAATCTGCTGGACCTAGCTCATCCCTGGAATCTGCGTTCGCAAGCTTGTTCGGCGATTTACCACGGTCGTTTCTTCCGTCAAAATCATGGGGATACCACCTGCTCGACTTTGGAGAAGTAAAAAGCGTCGTCTTCTCCCAACTGGAGCGCACCAAAGTACCTGTAAGCCGTTTACTGTCAGATGCAGGCCTATCGCCAGTGAGCACCGCATCTTCGTTCGTAACCACTAAAATTGTTGAAATTCATGAAGATATGCTGGCAAACATAACCGTGATGGGCAGGTCAGTTTCAATGGCAGATGTGCACTTTGAAGGTACTTTAACAACTATGGATGACGTTAAGGCTTTCTTAGAGCACGTTGATAAGACAAAACTGTGCAGTGGTGGACCGAGCACTCTGGAGTACCCGCACGCTGAAACAAAATGCGCATATCTGGACAACAACCAGAGATGGCGGCACAAGAGATGCTCTATTGTTCTTGACCCTAGTGACTCGAACTTATTAGTATGTCACAAATGTTCTGGCCTTTCAAACGTCCTGCGAATGCACCAGAAAAGAACAGAAGAAAGAAAGCGCAGGCTTAGGCCTTCAGGTACGCGTCCGTTGACTTCATACCAGAGCAAGGACAAAGTTGCAGCACTGCGTCGGGCAAATTATGCTCTGAAAAGGTCGAAAAATCGTCTGCTCAACCGCTTTAAAAAAATGTCGGCGGAGCTTGCAGAAGCTCGTATCCACATGCAAAAAATGTCAGAAGAAGAACTGGGTGAGAAACTACGCAGAATAGATCTCCCTAGTGCTCAGCTGACTGTGGTAAAGGAGTGCGTAGCAGCAGCGAGGTTCACGAACAAAAAAAGCAGACGGTACACAGAGGATTGGCTTCTGATGTGCTTGCTGTTGCACATACGCAGCCCATCTGCATACTCGTTCCTGCGAGATAATGAGGTGCTCCCCCTTCCTTGCGTTACGACGGTGCGCAAGTACCTGAGCATGATAAGAGTCAGGTGTGGCTTTGACAAGAGGTTTTTCACGGCCTTTAAGAAGAAGATGACCACTAAAGACGATTTTCAACGCCACGGGATACTTGTTTTCGACGAAATGCGCGTCCGAAAGGAAATTCGAGTTCATTCGAAGACGATGACATACAGTGGCTTCACTGATTATGGAGACTCTTCAGAGGCCCCCGACGACCTTGCTGACCACGGGCTTGTATTTACCTTTCGGTCATTTGGCGACAAGTACTCTCAGCCGATAGCTGTGTTTGCAAGCAAGGGCCCCACAAAGGGAGCTGTACTCGCTCAGCTCGTCTTAAAAGCAATATTTTTGCTTGAAGATGCGGGAGCCTTAGTCGACGCAGTCGTCTGTGATGGCGCAAGTACGAACCGTGCGATGTGGAAGGAATTCGGCGTCACTGGAGCATTGCAACATACCCGGAACTACTTCATCCACCCCGTTGATGAAAAACGCAACGTATATGTGTTTTCTGACGCACCCCATCTTTTGAAATGCGTTCGGAACCGTTTGCTTTCACAGAAAGTGTTGTGCGTAAATGGCGATCGTGTTCACTGGGCACATTTTGACAGGCTGTTTATGGAGGATTCTAAACAGCCGGGAAATTTGCGTGTTTGCCCCAAATTGACTCTGTCCCACATCAACCCTTCAACGACCGAAAAAATGCGGGTGAAGTTGGCCACTCAATTGTTCAGCTTGAGTGTATCGAAAGGCTTGGAATTCTACTCGAAGAGAGGCACAAAAGGGCTCGAAAATGTCAAGGCAACAGTAGAATTCACACTAAGGTTTAATGATCTTTTTGATGCTCTTAACCGAAACCATCCAAAGGAAAGCATCACTGTTGGCAGCCGAGATTTGAGGGTCCTGGCCTCATCGTTGCATTGGTTAAATAAATGGGAAAAAGAAGTCGTATCAGGAAAAATCTCAAGAGCAAGTTTCCTAACCGAGCAAACCGCTGAGGGCCTTCGTGTGACTATTTTGTCCGCACTGGAACTATCAAGATACCTGCTAAAGGAGTGCGGTTTCAGATATGTTTTAACAGGAAAACTTAACCAAGACGTGTTGGAACGCTTTTTTGGCATTATCCGACAGGCTGGTGGCCAAAATGACCACCCATCTATGCCCACATTTCTGCAGCTTTACAACATGTTATCAGTTTACAGTTTGATTAAACCCCCTAAATTCGGAAACTGTCAAGTTGAAAATGAATCTCGGCAAGGTGCACCTGTACTCACGCTCAAAGATTTGAAACTTGCTTTTGACGACAGTGTCAAGTCAGAAGGACACCTTAAGCAACTCAAAGAGAAGCTAGATGGCCTAGTTGCTGCTGAAGAGGAAGTTGACCATGTGTTCGACAACTTGCATGAAGCACCGGCAGCTGCAGATTGCATAATTTATTATTTAGCTGGTTTTATATGCCGCAAGTACTTGAAAAGCACAACGTGTGCAAAATGCCGTGAAGGGTTATTGGAAGAAAGCGCACTTCATCATCAGCCGGAAAGCAGCCTTGTTCTGTGTAAAACCAGGGGAGGTCTTTTGCACCCAAAGCGAAGTCTTTTTCAGTTGCTTCATGCAACGGAGATGGAATTCCACAAGCATGCGGCTCTCAGAAATGCCTATGAATTAACATTGGAAAACATGCTTGATAAGTACAAGTTTCAGTTCTCCTGTGCCGACCATAAAGAAGAAGTTATGGCTGGCGTGCTACACAGTTATGTAGCCATGAGAATGAGGCAGTTCTGCAAACAACAGAAATCTGAGGCAAAAAATAAGTCGAAGGAGCTGCGAAAGCTGTCGAAGCTTCAGTAGGTGAAAACTCTACGTTTAATGTGCTGAATTAAATGATGGGCGTCATGAACTTACCCGTGTGCGCGACATGTGTGCCAGTGTCCGGTTTGTTTATGGAACATTAACGCTTGTACGAATAATTCAGTTTATGGCATGTTCTCTGTACATGTCAAATAAATGTCAATCTGCTCAAAACTTTACTGCTTTTGCGTCCGTGGTTTTTAGATGACAGTCGTCCATATGATTGACTCACGCGGAGGAAATGCCGTCAAACCAAGGCTAGGCCATCCTGCACACTAACATCACAACAACCTCTACCAGAACATTCAACTTCAGTTATTAAAAAATGCGGCCTTCGAATAGCCACATTGGAAAGTTGTTTTGCAGTCCATTACAATTTAACTGCGAGCTTATATAGGTTACAGTACACGTAAAACTAGTTTTCGTGCGGACGTTTTGGCATTTCATCATGGTAAGGTCTGTGGTTGGGTCATGTATCGTAGCCACTAATATTTCACAAAGTTCGCTGCAGCGTCAAGGAGCCTGATCAGTATTGCCAACTACCGTTGCGCTGGACTCATTGTGCCATGCTCCTATACCGGCATGGATGAGCGCGTGCACTACATAGCTCCCGGAGAACGCTTAATGTCGTGAAACGTATGCTTCGTTCATCGCAAACAAGTTTCCGTCTCAAGCTCGAATAACATACGCATCTAGTTTACCGTAAGAAGCGAATTCGAACGTTTTATTGACGCTTTTCACATCCGCAATGACTCTCGTCCTGCTTCTCTGGTTCAAAACCAAGGCCCTTGTGTCTGTGGCGCCATCTGCCGAGGGCAAAGCGATACATGCACGACTTTTTTCCGCCGGGACGGCCTTCGTTCAGCCACCTATCCTATTCTTACACCGTGATCCGAACGCAGTTTTCCTTTTCACTCGCGGTGAATCTGCCCGGAGAGGGGCGGTGACGCAGTCGAGCTCCTGCGCCTACGTAATCGTGTCCGCAGTGTGACGTCGCTCGTGGTGACACATGACTTCGAGAATTATTCAAGACAACACCTGTTATCTGTGCGATATGTTGCTTGAATTGACGAATTGAAGTTTAGAGAAACAATAAAACCCACAAACGGAATGTAGGCGTGTTTTTCGTTTTACTTCGCACCGCAGCAAGAGAGATGTGCTTCCACTTCGTCTACCGTGTTCTCACGGTCGTGCGGTCACGTGCGCAGGAACCGAAACTATGCCATTTTCTACCGTTCCAGCGCATGATCATGCTCTGCAATCTGCTTGTTCTGCCGCAGTATTCATGTAGCACTGAATTATAGCACTAGTCATGTCTCCTTATGCACAGTGAGCAAAACTGTGCGCTGCGCAAACGAGACAACAGCTCGCATGCGGTGCGGTCAGCAGAAATGCATAGCACAGGAAAAAAAAGCGAGGAGAAAAAAAAGGAAGACGTATGCATCACATGATCCTCGAGACCTGGTATGGGAAAACGCAGAGAAGGAATTTTGCTTGCGAAGGCTAGATGAGGCGAGCGAAGAGAGTGTGTTGCTTGGCAGTGGAGTCCGCCTGCTGAAATCATGTGTTCGCGGCACTGAAATATTTATATCTCGGCTATTAATGAGCACTTTTGAAAAATTTTTGCGGCAGAACGCTCCTTAGAGGACACGTAAGAACTTCCAGCGTATAACCAAAATTTGCTATGGGGCCTGTGACAGGCCCATGCAAACAAGCAGCAGTTTTTTTTTTTTCACTGCTTTTTCTCAATGCGGTAGATAATCGTAAATATGCATTTTCCTCTTTTCATTCACTAATATGTCAACCATGTTCATTTTTCTATTTTAAACTACTTCATTACAACTACTTCGTAGCTTGCTGCTTTTTGAGGTGCTTTCCACCACATTATGTATTTTGCATTCTTGCTTTGCTCACTGTAAATTTTGTTGCGCAACAGTGTCATGTTCACAAACATATGTATTGAAATGTGCCATTATAATGAAGTTTGTGACACAATGGGCATTAGTGTCTCCTCAGCTTGACATGTTTTGGGGTATCTCGCCCCATGTTATGTGGTTTACATTAAGGGGACAGGGTAAGCGAATATCATGAAAAAATATGAAAGTGCATTCTTTTCTGCATCCTTTTCAGTGTCATACTTGATTTTGCGCAATTTATACCAACCCACAAAAGCATTCTGAAAGCAAAGCGACCAGCGACACGCCCCATTTTACACACGCTCTGTTTCCGTGGCTTAGCTTAATTAATGTTGAAGTAGTTAGGATGGCGACAAGGCAACAAGGAGTCATCCTAACTCCTTCAAAATTACCTGACTCATTGCTGCTACGCTAGTCAAGTTATTCTTTTTTATTCTTTTTTATTACTCGCGCATAGACCGGCTGATCAGCTCTACTAAAGCCACAAATGCATGCTGCCAACGACACGCCTGAATGCTCCCTAATCTCTCGCTCCCCCCGCAGCCTCCTATGCCCTTCATTTTCTTTTCTTGTTCTGTTTTTTTTCCCTCATGGTCTCTTTCTTTTTTCTCCCCACCTTCCCACTCTCCCCCTCTTGTCCCCTCGCCTTAGGAACTACGCTTACAGACATCAGGTGACAGCCTTATTTTCTTTGCAGTCTCTCTCTTTACAACCAGCCGCCACCAACAACTGCAAGTGATGTCGCTTACTAACCCGCGAAATCCAACACGCCAAGGACGACGAGGTGGCCTTTCTGAGGTACCTTACCCTTTTTATAACCTTTATACCACAGTGTGCTACTCCATCCGTCAGCCCCATTCTTGATTCTGGACTAAGTAGTGCAGGTTATTAGCTGTCATTTGCAACTGTTGCCACTTGTTGCGCTTGGATCTGTCTCACATGCGGGAGATAGATCCAAATGTGTTTACTGTATGTACCTTAAAGCAGAACTGACACAATTTGTCTGAGTTTTTTTGCTCTTGATAGCCAACTCCGAAATCAGGGTATGACACCTCAATTCCTCAAATGTTCAACACATAACAAGTAACAACATCTGTTAATGGACGAATTCAAAAAGTGTGATAATATATTTTTTTTAGTGTTTGTTTGCAAGTGATCTCTGTATGTCACAAAATTTGGGGGTTGGTAGGGTCAGTATCACTGATGTGTGGGTGAGTGCAGTAGTCAAAGCTGTATTATGATCGCCTTTTTTGAGAACCTTAGACAACATGATAATAGGGGAAAGAAGATGAGAAGAATGAAGGGGACTGCACGTATGAACAGAAGCAAAACCAAATACCCCATAGGGAGTGTGAGCCACAATTTCTGTGGACAATAAAAGCAGGAGACGAAGCTTATTATCTCTTGGAATGTGGAGAAGTGCAGAGAGAAAAGGGGAAGAATTGCATCTAGCTTTCAGCTAACACTGTCATCATATGGCTTATCAACTACTAGATTGGGTTGAATGCTTTGTGTCAGCAGTTTGTGACCACTACCTCCAATTTTTGTGATGCACATGAGATAACTTGCAAAGAAACCCTATTTCAAGAAGTTGTACTCTTTTAGGTATGCATTTTGTAATTGTCACCGCAAAGAGGAAATAATTTTGCAGTCAAGGAATTTGATGTGACATGTAGTGAGGTGGTCAGAAGTTATCTGATAAAGGAAATAAGTAGGGTAGTCTGAGTGCGTATTGATGACACCAAATTTCTGGCTGTATTTTGCTGGGACGTTTATGCTACTTGAATTTATAAGCCAAATTTGTTGCTGTAGACATGTGCTCAATGCAATGAACGAAATTTTTGTAAGAATGATATACACAAATGACATGAAAGTATTCGCAAGTGATTAAGTGCAATAAAAGCATGCCCAGTACTCCTCTCAGGATATTTACGACACATGGGTGTGGCAATGGTCAAAATGGGGGCCTGAGTAACAATATGGGCTACTGCTGTTAAACAAGGGATGGTATTTTCGGCTTTAATTGCTATTGAAATACTCAGTGAAGTAAACTTCATGAAGTCTAGTATTTTTCAATACTTTCAGCACTACCTTCACCTGAACCTTTCTTAGTAAACAAATGACTTCTCAATAAAGCATCACATGTTCTCAGTACTTGCAAACATTGTTGTCTAGTTATGTCTCTCTGCACTACAGTACTGCTTTTGCAAAGGTAATTAGTTAACTTGTTTTCTAGGTCGCAAATATGGCAGACGGGGAGGATGAAGAGTCCATTGCCGCCCATATAGCTGGGATGTGCAAAGAACTCCACAAAGCTAGCCCGAATCATGAATATTTGTCTGACTGCATGAGGCGGACGTTTGCTGACAGGAGAGGATGGATTGCCTCTGAAATTCCAAGTGTGAAAGACGTGCTGGAAAAATATCCTGCACTTTCCACAAGCGCTATTGTAAGTATTCATGATGGTTTCTTGCCCAGAAAAACAGCTATTTGTTCTTGTATTGCAGGACTCACGCCTTTAAATATAGCTGTACAAGAAATCAAGTATGGTTACAGTACCATCATAGTAAGCATCATAAAGAAATTGAAGGTTATTGCAAAGGAGCATGGTTGACACATGGTATTTTAGGTTTCTTGTATAGTCCTAAAGGTGTGCTGCTGAGAGGGCATTTCTTACTTTTAAAGAAATTATATATACAAAATGCATGAAATGCTTGGAACTCTAGAAAGAAATATACTAGCAAGCCTCCAATTACCTAAATAATTTATTCATTGTTGTTTCCACTAACCATTTTTAGTTTAATTTCCTAGGAGATGTGTCATGATGTCATAATGCAGATGTTTATGATGTTTTTTCATTCGATCCCTTCGGCTCATTTGATCATTTGCTATGCTGCTACTCTACGATCCATGGTAGCTGCAGAGCAGATGACTGAGCAAATTGGAGCAAGCGGCAAAACATCACACTGTTGTTACGTGACCACCTTCTGTGTTGTTGCATCATGACACATACATTTCCGGGGAAGTAAAATGGAAATTGGTTTATGTAAACCACTATTATAGTAAAGTGTACAGGGTGCCCCTAGGCCTGTTAGTATTTCTTCTCATGTTTTCATGTCGACTTTTATGTAGCTAAAAAAAAAATGAGTTTAGAAAATGCCCATGTTAGTACTCCTTTAAAGAGTTTCAAATAACTGCAGAAAATTTGCTATTATTCAGATGCAATTACATGCACTCAGTAGTGGAACGAAAAGTATGTTTTGATTTGTGAAATGATAATCTGTTACAGCTATTTGTTAAATGTCTGTTCTTACAGAAATTTGCTAGATCTTCCCATGGTTATTTGCATTCATTGAAATTCCTTGCAACATTAAGAAGGCATCCGTGTAGTATATTGGAAAGTGTTCTCAATGACTTGGCAAAGGAACTTTCAAAATAAAAATTTGTGCATAAGCAAGAAGGTACTACAAAGAAGGATTGTAAGGCAGAAAAGAAATAAGGGTGGAAAGTTTATGCATGCAAAAAAGTGCGCATGACATCTGCAGTGCTACAGTCCTTTGAATTGTATTATGCGACACCCACAGGAATACTTAGTTTTACTCTTTGCCTTTATATTTTTAGGCTCACTTAAGAGTTTCAGCTGGTGAACAATGCGCAGTTGCTGGAAGCTCTCGAGAAAGCTTTCCAGAACTCCTCATCAAAAATAATCGCTGCTGTCCGGAAGAAGCGACACTTGGACGCGCTCAACAAAGAAATAGAGAACACATTCCTTTTCAGGACCCCGAGTCCAAATACGTGTTTCCGACTGTCACATACCCAGCGGGTGGCAGCATTTTTGATGCCCCCAAGTTTGTCGTGCAGCTCGAGGACGTGGCCACTCCTGAAAGCACCTTGCTGGCGGCAGTGGCCACACTAATTGCCCTCTACTGGGCTTTCGATATTGTTTTTGACTTAAAGGCAAAGAAGTCGCTGGACTTGATTTGCCGGGCCATTAGTGTGGACAGTGGAGTGAGCGCTACACTCCTTGTTCGACTGACTGCAGCACTATTTCAATGAGGAGGCTGAAAATTATATACTATCAGCCTCCTCAGTCTCGAGAAAACTTTCCAGAACGCCGCATCAAAAATAGTCACTGCTGTCCGGAAGAAGTGACGTTTGGACGCGCTGAACAAAGAAATAGCGGACACATTCCTTTTCAGGACCCTGAGTCCATGTACGTGTTTCAGACTGTCACATACCCAGCGGGTGGCAGCATTTTTGATGCCACCAAGTTTGTCGTGCAGCTCGAGGACGTGGCCACTCCTGAAAGCACCTTGCTGGCGGCAGTGGCCACACTAATTGCCCTCTACTGGGCTTTTGATATTGTTTTTGACTTAAAGGCAAAGAAGTCGCTTGACTTGATTTGCCGGGCCATTGGTGTGGAGAGTGGAGTGAGCCCTACACTCCTTGTTCGACTGGCTGCAGCACTATTTCAATGAGGAGGCTGAAAATGTTATGCCATCAGCCTCCTCAGTCTCGAGAAAACTTTCCAGAACGCCGCATCAAAAATAGTCGCCGCTGTCCGGAAGAAGCGACGCTTGGACGCGCTGAACAAAGAAATAGCGGACACATTCCTTTTCAGGACCCTGGCTCCATGTACGTGTTTCCGACTGTCACATACCCAGCGGGTGGCAGCATTTTTGATGCCACCAAGTTTGTCGTGCAGCTCGAGGACGTGGCCACTCCTGAAAGCACCTTGCTGGCGGCAGTGGCCACACTAATTGCCCTCTACTGGGCTTTTGATATTGTTTTTGACTTAAAGGCAAAGAAGTCGCTTGACTTGATTTGCCGGGCCATTGGTGTGGAGAGTGGAGTGAGCCCTACACTCCTTGTTCGACTGGCTGCAGCACTATTTCAATGAGGAGGCTGAAAATGTTATGCCATCAGCCTCCTCAGTCTCGAGAAAACTTTCCAGAACGCCGCATCAAAAATAGTCGCTGCTGTCCGGAAGAAGCGACGCTTGGACGCACTGAACAAAGAAATAGCGGACACATTCCTTTTTAGGACCCTGGGTCCGTTTTCAGTGTATCGCACTGCTAGAGCAAGAAGACATGACAAGGCAGAGCATCTTGCAAGACCCGGTGCTACTCAATCAACTGAAATGGAAGGAACTGGAAGACATTTTGCTGTGTGAAGTTTTTGGTAGCACACGAAGAGACACGCTTTCGGCCAACGGACTTCTGAACGCGGATGCCATAGATGCTGGTATTTTCAGGTCGTATTTCCGATTCGAAAAAAATGATATATCAAGGCTTCATAATGCCTTAAGGATGCCAGCTGTCATCACAACCGCTCAATGTTTGACTGTGCCAGGAGAGGAGAGTTTGTGCATTATATTACGCCAGCTCTCGTACCCCAACAGGCTGTGCGATCTAGAGCACCTTTTTGGTAGACATTATTCAGCTATATCGTCAGTGACAATTATCGTTCTTTCACACACAGAAAGTAACTTCAAGCACCTTTTGAAGGACATGAACAAAAAAAAAAGAGTTCCTGTAAGAAACTTCTGAAAGAGTTTCTGTAAAATATTTTTCTCGCGCCAGGAATGAGAATACCCTGGACTACATCGAGCTAAAATTCAGCAGCTTTCAAGGCTCATATGTTTGTAACACATGTATTTCAAGAAGGTAATAATTATGCTGAGTCATCATCATCAGCCTGGTTATGCCCACTGCAAGGCAAAGGCCTCTCCCATACTTCTCCAACTACCCCGGTCATGTACTAATTGTGGCCATGTTGTCCCTGCAAACGTCTTAATCTCATCCACCCACCTAACTTTCTGCCGCCCCCTGTTACGCTTCCCATCCCTTGGAATCCAGTCCGTAACCCTTAATGACCATCGGTTATGTTCCCTCCTCATTACATGTCCTGCCCATGCCCATTTATTTTTCTTGATTTCAACTAAGATGTAATTAACTCGCGTTTGTTCCCTCACCCAATCTGCTTATCCCTTAATGTTACACCCATCATTCTTTCCATGGCTCGTTGCATTGTCCTCAATTTAAGTAGAACCCTTTTCGTAAGTCTCCAGGTTTCTGCCCCGCATGCGACTACTGGTAAGACACAGCTGTTATACACTTTTCTCTTGAGGGATAATGGCAACCTGCTGTTCATGGTCTGAGAATGCCTGCCAAACACACCCCAGCCCATTCTTATTCTTCTGATTATTCCAGTCTCATGATCCGGATCCGCAGTCACTACCTGTCCCAAGTAGATGTATTCGCTTACCAGTTCCGTGCCTCGCTACCTATCGTAAACTGCTGTTCTTTTCGGAGACTGTTAAACATTACTTTAGTTTTCTGCAGATTAATTTTTAGACCCACCCTTCTGCTTTGCCTCTCCAGGTCAGTGAGCATGCATTGCAGTTGGTCCCCTGAGTTACTAAGCAAGGCAATATCAGCGAATCGCAAGTTACTAAGGTATTCTCCATTAACTCTTATCCCCAATTCTTCCCAATCTAGGTCTCTGAATACCTCCTGTAGACACACTGTGAATAGCATTGGGGAGATCATATCTCCCTGCCTGATGCCTTTCTTTATTGGGATTTTGTTGCTTTCTTTATGGAGGACTATGGTGGCTGTGGAGCCGCTATGATATCTTCCAGTATTTTTACATACGGCTCGTCTACACCCTGATTCCATAATACCTCCATGACTGCTGAGGTTTCGACTGAATCAAACGCTTTGTTGTAATCAATGAAAGCTATATATAAGGGTTGGTTATATTCAGCACACTTCTCTATCACCTCATTGATAGTGTGAATATGATCTATTGTTGAGTAGCCTTTACGGAATCCTGCCTGGTCCTTCGATTGACAGAAGTCTAAGGTGTTTGTGATTCTATTTTCAATTACCTTAGTAAATACTTTGTAGGCAATGGACAGTAAGCTGATCAGTCTATAATTTTTCAAGTCTTTGGCGTCCCCTTTCTTATGGATTAGGATGATGTTAGCGAGACATTGCATATACAGGGTGGCCAGTTTTTCTAGAACTATCTGCTTACTATCCTTCAATAAATCTGTTGTTACCTGATCCTCCCCAGCTGCCTTCCCCCTTTGCATAGCTCCCAAGGCTTTCTTTACTTCTTCCGGCGTTACTTGTGAGATTCCAAATTCCTCTAGACTATTCTCTTAGCAATTATGCTATGTAGGCAGACAAAAACAAGTATGTTTACAAGAAATACCAAACTACTGCACGGCAACATTTTAAAATATAACTCTAAACTCTTTAGAAAAAAAGGGCACTGAAACAAATTTGTTTTCATAATTTGTAGCAACATGTGGCAGGGCAATGTTATTTAATAAAGCAAATGTAGCTATACAATGAGTGTGTATTAATGAATGCGTGATAAAATGAGAAAAGTGTAGCAATGATGAATACTGAACGAAACTTAATTAGGGCTCTCATGATAAAACCAGTTTATTTGCTAACGACTGAAGCAATATGAAAATAGAATTTTATTTTAAAACCTGCAATGACTCCCCTCAGAGCATTCTATGGTTAAATTTTTATTTCAATCTTGCTTATCAGTAATTGTAAATTCAAAGCAAATACATTTCATTTTACAGGACATGTAATGAGGAGGGAAGATAACCAATGGTCATTAAGGGTTACAGACTGGATTCCAAGGGATGGGAAGCGTAGCAGGGGGTGGCAGAAGGTTAGGTGGGCAGATGAGATTAAGAAGTTTGCAGGGGCGACATGGCCACGATTAGTACAGGACTGGGGTAGTTGGAGAAGTATGGGAGAGGCCTTTGCCCTGCAGTGGGCGTAACCAGGCTGATGACGATGACATTTTGCAGGGTGTGTGACTGTCACATTTGTGAGGAGTAATTTGTTAAACGAAATTCTGAAACGGTGCAAGCAGTGCAGGTTGTCTGCTGGGTTGCACACGCTGCAAGGTCCAAGGGTGCACTGCACCGTCGCAGCACCTTGCCTAGCACCCCAGGCAATCGAGGACCCAGTTGCAGGCGGCACAGCTGTACTGCAGAGTATAGGGACCTATGTGCAGAGAAACTTGGCTGAATAAGAATAGACCTGTAGGTTGGTTTACCTTGTGTACTTTGAAACAGCACAGATAATAATAACATGCAAATGTAAAGTGAGCTGATGCAACTGATAAAACTGTCTACTATTGCCTATTTTGTCTTGGTTGCAGTGGTTTTAGGAGATTTCATCATATTCTGAGTGCAAAAACCACTTTATGTTCTTGCAGGTATGCTCCGAACAAGTAAGACATATGAAAAACTAGAAAAGCTCGTCCAGGGCCGTAGCTATTGCATCTGTGGTGATCCCGCATATCCTCTGAGCCCACTGTTGCTGAAGCCCTACAGCGGAACGTCTTCTAGTGGGCACCAGTTGCTGTTCAACAAGGAAATGAGCAAAGCGGGCCAAGCTGTTGAATGGGGTTTTGGCAAGATTGCAAGCTTATTTGCATTTGTTGATTTTCGCAAAAATCGAAAACTGTACCGTCAGCGTTTGCCGCAAATGTATAAAGTAAGTGCTCTTCTGGCCAACTGTCACACCTGCCTCTATGGCTCACAGGTGTCCACTTACTTTGGTCTTGAGCCACCAGCCTTGGAAATGTACCTGAATTTGCAGTGAAATCCCCTAGCCAAAAGGCGACATGATGGGGTACGTGCTCAAATTCTGACTGACGTGCCCAGTCAAAATGCTCTGCTAGCAGCGTCGACTGTTGAGGATCTGAGGATTATATTCAGGCACCACTTATAGGTCCAGCTGTGGTGCCCAGCCAGCATGAAGTTAATTTGCCTGATAGGCGTGTAACTGAACAGACTGGTTCTGTGTAGGCACCTTCACAACAAATGACTGATGTGTGCAGTCCCCATGCTTTCTCCGAAACACCTAGCGGCGTTCTAAGACATGTTGTTAATAGTTTTGAACATCCACTAAATGCCTCAAGAAAAGTGTATGTCATGGCAGACACACGTCATTTATTCAAGTGCATTCGGAATCGTCTCTATGACAAGAAGATCTTGCAAATAAATGGGTGGCTAGTGAAATGGTCATGCTATAATGCACTTATTGTAGCAGATACCAAAAATGCAGCCGAACTTAGGGCATGCCCCAGGCTCACCTATTGTCATGTAAATCCTTCGCATATGCTCAAAATGCGGGTGAAGCTGGCCACACAAGTTTTCAGCAACTCACTTACCAAGGGAATATGTTTCTACGCACAAAGAGGTGCACCTCAGCTTGACAATGTTAAGCCAACTGTGGACTTTAACTTCTTTATGAATAACCTTTTTGATGCTCTCAATCGTCACTTTCCCGCAGAAGGCCTAACGCACTCGGATGTAAAGATTTCCAGGTCCTCGAGTCTGCGTCTTAAGTGGTTAGATAGCTGGGAGCAGGAAGCTGTGAGGGGTGACATTCACAAAGATCTTTTTTTAACACAATCTATAGCCGAAGGCTTGCGTGTTACCCTTAAATCTGTTCAGGAACTGTCAGCATTCCTTCTGAAGGAGTGCGGTTTTAAGTACGTGCTGTCAGCCAAACTGAACCAGGATCCCTTGGAGTGTTTTTTTTTTTTTTTGAAATTTTATTGAACATGACGTATACAATTGGAAAGTATACACTTTTGGGACCCAACAAATTGGTTAATGGGTCCCTACTGATTGTTATTAGGGAAAAACACTTCTATGGCAGCTGTTTCTTTTTTATACTGTAAAATCACATCAAACTGAAATAGCCGAAATAAGTTAAACAAGAAAATACAGTAGTATGGTAAATTTCACAAATGAGATATGTTTTTTCGAACAATTTTCTTTTTTACATCATCAAAAACATTCGCACAGGAAAAGAAAAGAAAAAAAAAGGAAAGTGAGGGCATGTGGAAGCATGCGCAATGTTACGCAATGTTAATAAGCGAATGCTTTAATTGTTTAAGAAATGTATGCAATGTTTTTAGAGTGGTTAGGTCACTATCAAGCTTATTCCTAACTGAGGTGCCTGTAAACTGTAGTGTAGAGCGACCGTAATTAGTACTTACCTTAGGCAATAAAAAACTACAGTGAGATGCGTTTCCAACATTGCGAAGTAAGGGATGGAGCCAGATTGTTGTCAAGGCTAGTTTTTCATGAACTATTTGATGCATGACGGAGGCGATGTTGTATGTTGTCCCAGTAAAAAAAAAAAATGAAACCATTTGAAAATATCAATGGGTCCAACTGGCAACGGCAATTTTGGGCTAAGTGTTATCACCAACAGGACCAATCGGACCAGTTAGATCGGCGAATTGCTTCATATGGAAACCCTCCCTTCCAATTGTGCCAGATGGAGTCTCCAGCAGGACCATTTGGGTAAATCTGAATTGCCACATGGTCCAAATGGAGTTATCAAAGCCATTTGGACAAAATTTAAGTGAGAAAATGTTAAGGTCTTTTGCGTACGAAAATTGCAGATTTCTCTTTTGAGATTTGAAGGTGAGATTCGAGATTGGAAGACACTATTTGGCATTTGGAGGGCAAGTAAATGTGGAACGAACGTAAAAAAAAAAAGAGTGGTCGTTCTATTGATGATGTTAAACAGTAAAAAAAAAAAGGCTTGCACACTTTCATGTGTTTCTTAAACACACAACTCAAACAACTTTTAGGCATAAAACAATTTGTAATTTAGCAATATTGTTTACATATTATATTTCACATCTATGAAATAATTCTTCCTTGGAATTAAATTTTGTTTCAGCGTCATTTTTCCTTGGCGACCGCATGGGACAGCATAATCAACATCAACAGTAGCAACATGTGCGTGTGCAGCAACCATGGCAGCAACAAAAACAGTCGCTGACAGTCGTGCATGCGTGCTGCACTGCATTCTGCGCTTTCTCCTGATCGCCTTGCGTGCTTCGTGCGACCTGCTGACAGCACTATCATCGACGCGTACGTGCGGTACGAAATCGACAAACATTTGGCAATTGTGCCAGTGACAGACATAAAGAACTTCAAGCCCGACAACGACTTTTCAGCGGCTTTTTATATGGTGAAGTGGACGAACGCGGCCAGCACGTGTGCCCACTACCGTGCCAGAATTTTGCAGATCGGAGGTAAGTATTTGCGTTTCCAAAGCTCTTGTAATTATTTTGCATTACTGCACTACACATGAGTGAACGGGTCACGCACACTCGTTTGAGTTAAATGATTGCATACATATATGTATACACTTTTGTGTAATGTAGCAAATATGCATGATGCACTGAACTAATTTCGACAAAAAGGTTTGAAGTGTATTGCGTGAGCGTTTCTTTCAAAGCAAGGTTTCCCTGAGAGCGTTGTGACGGCACTGGTGAAACGTATGAATCACTACGTGGGGGAGAAGATGGCTGACATTGACAGAACAGCGAAAAGGTATACTAATTAGAACACTTTTTTTGCATTTGCTGCTTGAACCTTAGCTATATAAGCCACAAATTGTGACTCTCTTAAACCTGGTTGGACTGCTGCATATTAAAGTTGAGGTGCCTTTTTATTCAATTTCAGCTTGCTAGTGTTGCCAGCTTTTGTGGGCAACAGGTTTTTCAGGAGTCCATACACAATGCTGTCTTTCTTTTTAATCCATTTCTGCAAGTTGTGGCGCGACTAGACCGGAAAGGGGCCATGAACAGTATCCCACATTGCATTTTTCTTGGTAATAAAGCTTTAAATCCTACTTTTCACTTGTTGCCTCATTGTCACATGTAGTTATCATCTTAAGGAAGTAGTGGCTCCTCGTTGTGTGATATATGATGTGAAGAAGAAAAGCATGGGAAAGAGCATTAATGAAGAGATTCTCTTTTTGTGCTGTTCATATTGTTTTGCATCATATTAGATCACAATATATATGAACCACCTTGCCAAGCAACATGTAACAATGTGGTTCCTTATTGCTGTGCCAGTTTGCCAGATTCACACAGCGCAGACTGTGCAGTCAAAAGATAGTTTTAGTATTGGGGACGCAAGGCATTGGGGCCCCAAGCTCTTGGGTGCGTTTGCGTACGCAAGCAGAAACGTGTTATAGGTTAGCGGCCCCAAACGCAAACCACAATGAGGTCGCATGCGCTCGCAGCACCACCAACGTCTGATCGTTGCTGCGTTATCATGTTATAAAATATGAAATGAAGCATATGAAGTAAAGTACATTAAACTCTTTTTATTAGAAGCAGTTAATAGAGAGGTTTACAGCGTCCGGTAATCGGGTAAACGCAGGCTGGGGCGGAGCCATGAACTAGAGCGGCCTGCATGGTGCTGCCACCTGGTGGCGCAAAGCTCAAACATACAAAAACAGCTAATATTGCAGTAACCAAGTGTATTTTACTTTGCTGCGGGTATAAATTGTTGGCAGCAACACAATTAAGCCAGTGCCGATAATTTACACCAGCAGCGAAGTAGAATAGACTTGGTTACAGCAATATTAGCTGCTTTTGTCGATTTGAGCTTTGCGCCGCCAGGTGGATGCACCAAGCAGGACGCTCCCGTTTATGGCTCCGCCCCAACACCCCAACTGCGTTTATCCCAATACCAGACACGCTAAACCTCTCTAATACACATAAAAACGATGTCTGTCGACACTTGGCGAAAGATTTATTAGATTATCTACCCGCTAGCTACTCGTAAGTTCTCCTACACCGCAAGAGTCACGTGGGTAACGTGACCTCTTAGGGGCAGCGATGTTTTCGGCCGCTCCAACAACCCAAGGACGCAAGTAGACGTAGCGGTCTGCGCATGCGCAGTAACGTCGCCCCTAGCTCTTGCGTACGCAAGCCGCTTGCGTCCCCAACACTAAAACTCCCTAAAATCATTTGACCCGTCGAGCGGCTCTATTTGGACCATTTGGTTCCATGCCAATTAGCCCAATTGGTTCTATGCTACCATGTGACCCAATTGGCAACAACCAATTGGTTCTATGCCGAATGCACCATTTCATCCAAATGGCATACAACCAATTGGCCCAATTGTGTACTAATACACAAATGGAACCAATTGGAAACAAGTGGAAATTTTCCAATTGGGTCAAATCGTAAATGTTAACGATGTTCAGAGTTTCAAATAAATCTTCAGTCTTAATATGCATACTGTTGGGTGCTATAATGCGAAGAACTCCTTCTTCAAGTCTAAGCACCGGTGACTTCCGAGTTTTGTATGTACAACCCCAGATTGCTAAGCAGTAATTAATGTGAGAGTGAACAAATGCGTAGTAAAGATTCATAAGTATGTGGGGAGATAAGTATGTGGTATTATAAGACAAGCAGGTGGCCGAATGCACGTCCCACATTCCTGCAGCTTTACCGCATGCTTTCTCTTTATTGAGGCCACTGCAGTTTGGCAACTGTGTAGCGTCCGAGAAACAGCAGTCTGCTTTTCTCACCCTCAGTGACTTTACAGAGGTGTTTAAATCGGCAGGTGTTCAGCACACCGATAACATTCATGTCCTCAAGTAGAAGCTGGATGACCTTATCAGTCAGGAAACCTGGCAGTGCGATGGATGTGTTTGAGCATGACTATTCGAATGCTGCAGTTACGACTGCATTGCGTATTCAGGAGGACTCTGCCCGAACTATTCTTGCACTGTGAGCGGCATGGAGGAAGGAAAGTTTTTCTTCGTCCATTGTGCAGCAGCGACCATTGTTGATCGCGATCGAGAAATCCAATCCGGATCAGCCCCGACTGCGATCAGGAGTGCACGTGTGGCACCGGTACTACACCACATGGATTCACATCCTGTATTACCAAAATCAACCATAAAGCTAGTAATAGTTTGTGCACTTTTTACGTTTACTTATATTGCTCTATGCTATAATCGCGGCTAGGTGGCGTGTGCCGCCGCTCGATTTATAGGGTTCAGCCTGATCCATGCATCCATCCATTCATCTATGCACGGGACAAGGGCGTTTTTGCATTTCGCCCCCTTCGCAATGCGGTGAGATTCTTTTGTCTTAGCCCCGACAGATTCGTAGGCTGACTAAAGACAAAAGCATCCTTACTGAATGACGCTGAAAGACTAAGGCGTAGTTACGTTCGCATGAAATTGATGACAGACAATGAACACAATGGAACGACATACGCAAGACGACAGCCATACCAATGTTAATTTAAAAAGAATCGTGCTGTCGGCATGACAACTACGTATACTGAATGCCGCCACGAATTTTCGGAATTCCCGGCGTCGTCATTGTGGCTGGGGCTTGGTTGTGCCGTAACGGCGTGCTTACGCGCTATTATAGCAGCGCTCACATCGATTTACCAATATAACTCTCAGCGAAAACCACGTTTCAAAACACCACCGCCACTCACCGGCACCGCGCGTGCTGCAGGAGTTTGAGAACGGCGTCGAAAGCTTTCACCAACGGCTGCAACCCGGCGGGTGACATAGTTCAATATGGTCTAATCACAGCTACAACTCTCCACAACCGCACACCAGAGGACTGACACAGAATGCGGATACAATAGAGGAAGCACGTGTAAATGCATGCCTCACACCATGCTCACACTACCGCAATAAAACAATCGTGGATGAAGGAGGGCAACGATGATGATGATAATCTACGCGGCCTTCCATGGCCTTCCTCTTTGCATCGGTGATCAACGAGCGTTCGGATCTGGCACTCATTAGAAAAATCCGGTTAAAAATAAGACAGCATATAAACCCAAAACTAACAAGCAATAATGAAAAAAAACTATTACTTAGCGAAGAAAGGGGAAAAAACACGAAACAAAAAAAAAAAGAAGGGGGCTTTATGCCTGCCGGCACGGAGGAAGGATATGTTTTCTGCCGGATCATCGGCGATTCCACAGATAGCGGCCATCGTCGGAACTATGGCGGTGGCGCACTTACGTAGGGTTGTGCGAACTTTTTTACGCTTTTGGTGCTCATACATAACAAAAAATACGTAAAAGTGAATAAGAATTGTGTAAATACATATATAAGTTAGTGTGGTAATAATATAGCAGTATAAAGCGGTCATCGTCGAAACTTATGATGGGGACGCCACTTACGTACTAGTCTAAGGCGCGCTTTTTGAAAGTTTGCGAACTGCGCGCTCATCGCGCTTCTCTATTAAAACAAAGTATGAGTGATTGTCGTGCTTGGCATGAAGATTAAATCCCTTTTTTTCGTCGGTCAGACTTTCATCAGCAAAGACTGTGTATTTTGAAAAACGGCTCCGTAAGCAATCCGGTTCTCGGCAGCGACGGGTGCGTTTCAACTGGGGAGAAATTTTAAAAATATAAGTGAACTTAAATTTAGATGCATGGTGTAGAACACCATGCGGTCAAATTTAATCCGGAGACCTACCATACTGCATCCCCTATGATCATGTCGTGGATTTTGCACGTGAGCTCCCATATATCCTCCTTAGTATTTAATTGTGATCTTGGACAGATGTACCAGTACGTGAGTGCGTCGTCTACTTCTGAAGCTTTGAAACATATTTATTCACTGTTACATACTAATTAAAAACTCGCCGCTCGTCATAGTAATGAAGAAATGAATTGACTTGACCATTTGTACAAAGAATGCTTTATTACAAGGTCGATCGTCGAAGTTGCTCACTTCGCACCACGGACAGCCGTGTTCACTGTGCCCGCTCGATTTACAACTTCAGGTACTTCCTCGACAGCGGTTTCCGAGCGAAGTTTTTGCATACATCGCTTTTGTCGGTCACAGCGGAGGCGTAGTTTCTGAGCAGGGGCTTCATTAATCGGGAGCACACAAGTTCATCCAATTTTTGGCGGTGCTGGTCGTCACCAATCGTGCATCGCAGAAGGGCTGAATCTATCAGCGCTGGTACAGCTACATTGAGTAGCGATGCCAGGGGCCTTCGGAGATTTGGTGCCTCCGTCAGTGCACTGTTAGTGAACATTCTTAGCGTCTCTAGGACGCAAAGAAGTTCTGTCCTGATTCTTGGTGAGCTGTTGAAGTGGCTGGCTGCTGGGAACTTTGCTTGTTAGTTCACCGCAGTTATCACATTCCATGTGCTCCCTTACCACTCGTGCTATGTATCCGCCCATGTAGGCTGTTGCTGTTACTTGCAGGGTCGACAAACTTGCTGGCACGGTTTGCACTTAGAAGCGCTCCAGGATGTGAATGGCAGCTGAAAGCAGAAATGGACGGTTCCTTGCGTGTGCGAACTGCAGCGGGGAGCGCCTTGCTTTGTACGAGCTCTTGCTCGTGTAGGATGTTGCTACATTCAGGCACGGCTACGATGCCTGTTTTGAGCAGTTTCTCAAGGCCACTCATCGCGGAGCGCACGTCCAATTGGTCATTAGAGCCCAACGTGCCAAAAAGAGATTCGATGGGGTCGCTATTAAATTTCCTTGTCAGCACAAAGCAAAATATTTATTTTGCAAGCAAGTGCCGAACGCAAGCGACCGTGGAGTAGGTCGTCAGGAGAAGCGCCTCGTAGGTTTCTGCCGCGAGAAAGTTGTGCGCGGAAGGCGATCTGTTTTTCAATTCTTCCACATTTTTCAATTCTTCCACATACATGGAAAAAGTTAGTTCAAGCCATTCGAGGCGGCTATCGTTGGGGTCATCATAGTGTCTGACATCGGGATTATTTTGGTGGATGTATTGCGCCGTGTTGCTGGTGCCGTGAAATATGAACCAACGGTAGACGTTCATGAAAGTTATTGTTGGTCCTGCATGCTGCAGCGACGGAGTAGTCGCAGCTGTGACTTAAAAATTGCAAGGCCGCCGTTACCCTTGGAGAAAAATTTTTTTTACAATCATTTCTTCGATGTTGTTCGGGAAGATATGTTTTCTAGTAAGTTTTCTCACGGGTTTAGCGATCAGTTCTTTCTGCAAGTCGTATATTTTCTTCAAGTAACGAAATGATATCTTTCCGTCCGGGCCAATTTCTCTTTCCAAAAATTCAGATCTTACATTTTTCAGGACGTGGCAGCAGTTGAAGCTGCGAAATAAAAGTCCGGCGGGATCAACCGGGTGTTCAATTCTGTAAGTCAGAAATCCGCCACAGAGGTCCCTATAGGCAATCACGTTTATCTTGTGGTTGTCAGCAATGAGTCTGTCTACTCTGAAGCCAGATTCTTCAACGTTCTTGATAACTGATCGCACCAGCTGCGACAGCTGAGAACCAGAGAAACTCTTCGTGAAAAAATAAGACTCTAATCCTGTAATATGTTGACAGGCCATTTATGAGGAAACATAACGAATTTGCCAGCAAGGGCTCTTTCGCTGGGTCGTCCACTTCGCCTACGTCAGCATGGCCAACAAAACAATCTTGGCTCTTTCGGCCATTTTCGTGGTTGCTGGTGATGGTGGATGGTTGGATTTGGCAAAAAAAAAACATTGGTTCGCTCTCTCCCTTGCTCTCTCTTTTGCCATCTCGTTCAATTATTCATTTGCATTGACAATCATTGTCGATGGTTTCTGCACAATTTTATTCAGTCTTGACGGAGTTACAGGTGAATGGAAAGGCACTGTTATTCTGCAAGCAGAATAGCACCTGTGTAATGTCAGCAGCCACCGATCGATGCAGCAGATGGAGGGTAAGGACCGAGAAAGAAGGGAATGTGAGGCATCAGAGCACCAAGCGTCACAAAAGAGACGGTTGATCCTGAGACAAACTAGAAACGACGACAACTGCTTTCAACAGGAAGTCTGCTAGAATAATGAAACTTGATAACATTCTGTTTGGATTACTTGTTGCCAACATATGATGATCGGCCATTTAAACGACGAATACAGGTGTGACATAGCACACTTTTCATTGCAGTAAGCCTGAGCAGGATTGAATTTTTTTGGTCGCAATTGGCTCCTTTCTGAAGGTTGCTGCAGAAACGAGCCAGTTGCGACCAAGAAAGTCAGTCCCAATTGGGTTCGAGGCCTATAGAAAGTGGCTGCATGACACCAGAATTGCACCTGGCCTGGCATGTTCACATGCAATTTATAGCACATGTGCGCTGGTGGTGGTATGGCACATATCCGTACAGGCTCATTTGCTTCCATACTGCTCCGAGTAAACCTTGACATCAATGTGCGCTAGACGCACAGACATCTCTCACTTGGGCAATGCGGCCCTTTAAGGTTAGCATTACCTATAACAGACCACTCCGCAGTGGGAGCAACATTCTGCGCGCAAAAATAAATAAACTTTTATGTGTATGACATAGACTCAAAGAAGCAATAGCATAAATTCCTGCTCTTCATAATCTCAGGAAATTGTCCAAAATGTGCAGAGGTTCCAGATAAGCTTCACATAGCCATGTTTTATATTTCAGATTATTAATATACAGGACCATCTTGCAATCCCCTTTGAGTTCGATATATCTGGGTTCAACTGCATAACGTTATTGCTTATAGTATTGCCGAGTTTCTCGGCTTTGCATGTTTCATGCAATGTTTTTCTATCAAAACACTGTGTCCTGTCTCCAGAGCACTGAAATTAGTGACAGCGTGAGCTATTTGCTCTCTTTGCAATGTCTAGATGGGTCACTGCAAGCATACCGTATTCAAGTGTTTACAAGCTCCATTTCATACAGATATATTACTACCATGGTACAAGAACAGCGAGCAATGCACAGCTACTATTTAGAGTTTAAGAACACAAAACAGATGCTGTCAGATGATGTTGCAGCTAAGAAACTATGCTATTAGAAACTGGCACAAGTGCAGTTTGGGAGACTTTATAAATAATGCGAACTGAAAAACAGGACAGACAGATGACTCTAGCTGCTTGTGCAATGATGTTTTGCACAGTTGACACATTTGCATGGTTGAATCAAAACGAAGCTTCATACAAATATAGTTAAACCTCAATATAATGAATTTGGTAAACTTGACAATTTGCTTCGTTATATCAAAATTATATTCTATGGAAATTCAATCTTTTATGCAAATAAGTATAGTCGCCCATTTATTTTTCTTGCACAGAAGGGGCAGCAAAATTTTCGAAATTATCAGTCAATCGCAAAAAGGAAATTTTTTGAATGATAATAAATTTGATCGTGTGAACTTGAGAGTCGGCGACTAAAGGTATTGTTTCACGTCGTGTCAACGATACCTGCACATTGGCGCTACGAAATGAAGCCAGTCATGCTTTCTCACGCACTCCAGCCCCACGGCTGGTAGTGTCGCCTGCAATGGGATGGCATTAACACGAAAAGCACTGCTCAAGATTACATAACTGCCAGCACTAAATGCGCAGGAAGACAGTGTGCGATGCCACGCCATCTCGGCTCGTGCAGCTTTCCACAGGTGGCAGATTACTTCCAAAACAGGGCTCGCAAGTTGCGTATGCGCTCAGGCATGCCGACAGCCATGCCCAGCCACAGCTGCGCAAGAAAAGGACACTCGCACCAACCTGCCCCCCACTCCCCACCCCCCCTTCTTCCCCAGTCCTCGCACCCGCTTCATTGCACTGCCACGAGCTTGCTCCCCTCCCTCCTTTCCCCATTGTCAAGCGGGAAGATGGCGCTCACCAGGCAGCCCTACTTCTCGGCTCATTCTCGCACGCTTTCACTTGCACCCAAAGCATACAGTGCCCGGGTTCGATAGGATCTTATTGCAGTTGGATTTTATGCAGGATACAATGCTGCTCTGCTTCGGTCAGTCATGCGGCATGCGATTTCCGCCACATGTAATTCAACCATTTGACCATCTGCGTCTGTGGAAGTTCTAATTTATTGTCTCAGTGTTTCCTCATGGCTACAGTGAAATTTCATTATACTGATATTGTGTATAAACAAACTTCGTGTGTATTTGGTTACCCCCCTTCGCATCAAATAGTGAGACGGTCACAGATGATTTCAGTGTACAGTGTACTGTTATAAATCTGTCTCTCTCAATGGACAAGAAGATATAAAAAGTTAAATACTGCATTATATAATGCGCATTCCATTATATCGAAGCTCGTTATATCGAGGTTTAACTGTATCACACTTGAGTTTATGCTGGCTTGGAGATGTACATGTACCCGTCTCAAAGGACTTTGTCACGCCTATGTTGTCATTGTTATATTAAACAGAAATGAACTTTTAATGCACATAGCAAAACAAAATATTAAACTTCAGCAACAATGCACTTTTGGTTTTCAGTAGTAATCGCGAGTTTAATACTGAACACTGTTTCCACTGTTACCTGCTTAGGACTGAGAATAAAGCTCAGTATATATTGCATCATCTTAAAAAAGGTCAAGCAAGAACTAGTCCAGGCTGCCTGCACCCTTTTCAAACCTTGAGCTTGCATTTACAAAAAAGCTAAAAAAGCAGTGTGTATTTGGCATCTCTAGGGTTCCTTCACATCAAATAGCGAGATGGTCACAGAGGATTTCAGTGTATGGTCTGCTGTTATCTCTCTCTGGCTATGAGGAGGCTATTCTCCAAGTGCCTGAGAGCCATCACATGTGAAATGCGAGCACGACATTCCATTCAATGCAGAGCCATCGAATCAGGATTTGGTGTTAGACACTGGCAATATCTTCATCTTGACACTGGGTGAAATGTATTCTGGCCTGTTGTGCACTAGGTGAGGCACACATGGCAACGCAATGAAATCTTTTTAATGTCACTTTCAGAATAAAAGTACCACGAGTTCTTTCGAGTCCCGACATATTTTTTAATGAGTCTCCCCATGTGAATATTCATTCGGCAACTGTTTACACAAAATGGAAATTCAAGAATTTTAGGGCCCATAAAAGTTTCAAGGCATCTAAGGCCTTGAAGATGTGGTTTTCAGAATAGAGGCTTTTCTAGGTAATTATTTCTAGGTAATGCATCTGTATGAACTCTGTATCAGAGAAAGGTGACCAGCAGTGGCAGTACAATTGACATTGTCTTAACAGAACCAATGTAGAAACACCCCGACCCTAAAGGACACTAAAGGCAAATACTAAGTCGACGAGGACTGTTTAAATACCATCCCAGAAACCTCGTAACGCTTGTTTCGTCCAAGAAAAGACTTAGTTTACGAGAAAATTGCATCTGAAGTGTCTGACTACCTGTATCGCAATTCAAGTCTTCCGCCACCCAACCAGGGAATGGTGATAATGCATACTTTGCTGCTGTCGATGAGTACGATGGCACCTGACAGATGGTGGTATGGTTTCTTTTTTTTTTGCACAAAATGCAAATGCGCAGCGCAGCCATGGAGAAATCGAGCCAAGACAGAGGACTGCATTCGCCACTGCAGCTGCTTTTGGTCAAGTGGCGAGGCCTGTTTGGGCATCCCGGAACATCACATGGAAGTGGAATTCTCAGCTACTTGCAGTTTGTGCGAGTTTTCCAAGCCAACGAAACCAGCGCAGCACTAAGTGATAATGAAACTACTGAAACGCAAAAGTACAGGCGGTGCAGAGTCAAGCAAAAACGAAACCTGTTACTTAACTGCCCGGATCGTTGTGGAGGGTTCTTTTTTCGAAAAAATGAAATATAACTAGACAAGTAGCATTTTCATTCGTCTTATATTGCAATGCGATGATGTTTTTACAACGAGTGGTTAAGTACTATTGACAGAATTTAAGTGAGGAGTGCCTTTGTCATCGGGCAAGTACTTGAATATTTTGAGGGAGTCTCTAATTGTGTCCTGCATTTAACTCAGTTTCTCGATTACTAAGGTACTGCTTGTGATAACATTGGCACCTTAGAGATTCTTGAGCATTAATCAATCTTCTGTCACTTTATCTTGACTTAATATTTGTCTTTAGTGTCCCTTTAAGAACTGACTGGTACAATAAATTGCCGGTGAATATCTGTCATAGCAAGTGCATTCAATGACAATAAGCAAAACTGCAAGTACCCTCACTGAAATTTTGTTGCAGCATGGAAAATAATAAAATGCTAAGGAGACTGTAAACATAAGAAAGGGAAAGATTGTTTATAAACATATGAGTGCGATGAAAGTTATTGCTAAATGTGCAGGCAAAAAGAAAACAAACAAATTTAGCAATGCACTAATTAAGCACAGTATATCACATAATCTTTCAGAAAAGAAAATGCCAATTTTTCGTAAGGACAGATTATTCAATTTTTGTCAAAAAATGCTTACATGCACAGACAAAGGCAGGGCTCAAACCGAGTAAGCGAAGAAGAAATGCTCCAACATGGAGTACACATATCAGATCCAACAGAACAGAAATGTGATGGGAATAGAAGACCCCTTATCTTACTTCCAAAAGTACCACTCTGTACACAGATGAATGAAAATTCACGAAGGTACAGCCACTAACAAAAGCTATCACACATTTTACAAATCCTACATAGTGGGGATGTGAATATAGCATTCTTCATCTCCTGGTGATACTCACGTAGGCAGAGAAAGTGGAGAACAAAAGCGTTGCCAAGGCTGCCTCTTGCACCAGTCGCAAGGCTCACTAACAAATGTGTAGGCCTTGTCGAAAGAAACACAGTGACTATGTTACTGACGGGAAATGAATATGAAATGTCCTGTTCACCTCCTGCTCCACTGGTCAAAGCATTAGATAGTACTGCAGCTCCTAACAGTCCTCTAGCACCATAAACTCCTAAATAAAAAAGCAGTATTTGTGCTCCTACAGTCTTTATTTCTTTTACCAAATGCTGTACATAAGATCGTATGAAACTTTGCACAGTATGACTCAATAAAGATCCATATGCCAGCTCAATGTCCTCACACAATCCGCAGCAAAAAGAGCAGATTAGATTCCATGACAGTATGAATCAATGGATATTTGTTCTTTCGTTGAGAGCATCTTAATCCATTCAGATATTTATAAACGGATTGTGTGGAAAAATCATCACTATGAACAAGATGCTACCTGGTACTGATGCAAAAAGCACAATTTAAGATAATGTTTTTCTGTCAATACTCTCTTCAGGAAGGCGAGTGGCATAGCAAGGTGAAATCTTACGCAGACTAATCCATTAATTAGGGAAAATGAGACACCCACCCAATCGTAGCAATTGCAATAAAGGAAACCCATATTTCTCCACCACTCTTTTTTCTCCCCACTTTTCTCCACCTTGTGGGTTCCAGCAGAACTGTTATGTCAGACTAACTTGTCTTTCAGGAGAGAGAGAGAGAAAGAAATTACATAGTCAAGCTACAGTGAAAAATGAGCGCTTCAAATGCCTTCTTTAGAAAAAATTAGAAAATGAGGTAAGCAAGCTCTCCTATGAGTGCATCTATGTTTTTGACAACATGGAAATACTGTTCAGCGCCAAAACAAGGCACCCACGCACTGGTTGTACCTGAGCGTACAAGTTTTTCGCATACCAGAAAGCATTAAAGGGGCTCTGAATCACTAAATGATCATAGAATGACCTCACTGTTAAGTTGCATCGCCTCACGAATCTCCTGCCGCAATTGTTTTCCAAATCCTTCAAGTATAAGAGAAGTTGGAAGTAGTTATTGCACCCGATGAGCAACTTTCTCTTTCCTTTTGTCTTTACTACAGCGCCTTGCCCAAAAGTTCAGCATCTCGGCGGCGAGAGGGATGGTCGCAGAAGCCCGTGGCGGCTGCAGTATACAGTGCCACGCAGCATGCCGTTGCTATCTAGGACGCCACGTGCAGCATGCACAGCTATGCAAGTGTTGTGTGTAGACCGACAGCGCAAAGATGTAATACCTTTTCTGTCTTTTGGAGCTCACAGGCATACGTACATTTCATTTACTTAAGTCAAAGTTAGCAATTATAGCATTAATACTCAGAATGGTCTCTCAATCTCGAACGCAGCCAATAGCTTTTGGTGGGTGCAGCTGCTTGCGATTATTCTGCATGATAACATTGCAGAAGTGAGAGAAAGCGATTTTTCTCTGCATTTGACAAGAGATTATAAATTCCCTGCTTCATGCAGTGTACTACATAATATGTGGCTCACATGTTCACAGGAGCCTCTTCTACAGATCGGCAACATTTTTGTACAATGTTCAAAAGTGCTTCGGGGCCCCTTTAACGCTTCATAATAACTACGAAAGGGAAGTCATCTGCCTGGCTGTAGCATGAAGCTCCAAAGGAAACCTGTATGGCCATCTCAAAGGAAGCTTCACAGTAAATGAAAAATCCACCTTGGTCTGGGATAAAAAGTGCATGCAGTTAGCTTTTCCGGGGCACATGTACCATTAGGCTCTATCGGAAATTTTGCTTAGAAACCAGAACTGTAAAGTGTGAAGAGCATTTTAATGAAATAATTTCTTAAAACTGGTTCCTTATTTGAGGACATAGAAGGAATTCAAATGCCAGGTTACCGTGCTGCCAGGAGGTAAGCTTCACTCCGAACGTAGGCATCCTCTTTACCACAACTAGTGTCCATAAGTCAAATTCCTCTCCTGCCTTTTCCGATATCCAAGACGAGAGACCGCATCACATGTATACCATGAGCCCAGCCTCCTTTTTGATTCTTCTTTCTCTTCCGCCTTTCACATTCAGATACATTCACAGTGGTGCAGATTTGAGACATTGTGGACTAGTGCTAAAAAGGCATGGAACAAGGACAGAAAGCACGCAGCACACAACACCATCTTGTCCTGTCTGCTTCGTGCTCTCGTCCCACGTCTTTGTAACTCGAATTAGCAATGTCTCAAGTCTCGATAATGCATCAACTTCTGTCTCTAATTGCACTAGTGGTTCCGCACATTCTGCTTTTGAAGCTGTACCAAAGTCCCATGCAATACTTAGTCATGTATTTTGGTGTGGTATTGTGCTACAGTCAACGACAGATTTTTCAGGAGCCTGCTTTTCGGACGCCATCGTAGCACCACCAAGTACCCCTTAGAGCGAACCGGAAAGAACGTCTCAAATGTAGGACGCTCAATTAAACCCTTCACCACTTAAATTTTCAGACATTTTGCTGTGTTGCAATGTTGCTGAAATGCCGTGCTTTCAGCACCATTGCTGAAAGCACGGCGAGTCTCATTGCATAATGTCGGGTCAGGAAAGTCAGCTTCGCCGCAATACAGCAGTGTTATGCGATCAAGCATATATAACGTACTGTGGTGAAGCATACCAAAAGTGGAAAAGGGGCCACTGTTAGAGGACAGATGTATATATGTTTATTAATGATTCATGTGCGCACCCGACATTTGCTGTCACAGTCCAAGCACTAAGATGCCTAAAGTTCACTGGCAGGCCTTCGGAGCAATTTTAAATGAGACTGAAAATTTTAGTTCTAGAGGGCAGTAAAAGCCAAGTATTCACAGCCCCTAAGGAGGAAAAAAATTGTATGGTGACTATAATGGCGAGGCATTTAAGCGAGGCCACCTCTAGAGGAAAGGCACACAGGCTTTTAATTAAAATTTGAGCTGTTTTCGTGCCGCGGAACGGTTTCATAGTTAGCTGAATTGTCATATGGCACAACTAATGCACCATGTTTGTCTGTTGGCAATGCCTAAACCTGCTGAGGGGCCATTTAACTTGAAGAATGTTCACTTAGGCAGCAGTATATTTGGGGAAAACCAATAAATCCCAATGGTTGGCCTAACATTCAGAATTTATACTGACTACTTCACTGCAAACAAGTGCTTTGAATAGATGAGGGATGATCGCTTATAAATTTGTTAGGCCTGCACATGAAGGCATATCACATAAATATGGTTAGTGCAGTGTAAAGAATATCAGTAAACAAATGTACCTACAACTTGCTAGATTATGCCACATCTTGGGAAGTTTCTTGGCAATTCAATAAATAACACATCAACACTTGCTTCCTGATGCACCAGAATGCTATGCAACGCACTGTGCAGGTAGGCAGATTCAAAATGCTGTACTCTGCCTAATACATAACGCACACCTACATGGCTAGACAGGGCTGTCGTATGATGCCATGTTTTTATGGCGCTGATGTGGCCGCTTGACTGAGTGGACTGGTAAGTGTTTGTTTAGGGTGGATCTGCGTGAGAAGCTCAGAAAGCATGAAGGGCACTGAAATGGCTTAATGCCTGTGTGGGTGTCTAAATGACTCCTCAGGTTGGATTTGTGTGAGAAGCTCAGAGAACATGAAGGGCACTGAAATGGCTTATTGCCTGTGTGGGTGCGTAAATGACTCTTCAGGTGGGATTTTTGCAAGCAGCTATGAGGGCACAGATGGCAGTGAAATGGACGCTCTCCTGTGTGGACCCTGATGTGTGTTTTCAAATCGAACACTCTTCTGGTTTCGTAGGCACAGAAGTCGCAGCGGTGGAGGCGTCTCTGCTGCAACTTGTCATTCTTGGTAGTTGTTGGAGAGGAGGAATGCTTTGATCCTGCACAATAAAAACAAACCTGCACTTATAAAATGCCAGAATAAGAGCACAAAGGTGCTGGTGCTAATGATGAACCTTTTGTTAGTTCAGTAGTTCTTGAGGGTTATATAAAAAAATACCACACAGAGCACTGTTTTGATTTTCTCAACACTTATATTTCCTTCAGGCACCAATTAATTTCCCCCCCTAGAAACTGAGTTTCAGGACATTTTTAAAGGGAAAATTGTCATCCACCTGAATGTACAACAGTGCAGATAAGTGTTATGCAACGGTTGGCTATTTAGGATACTTTCTGCCTAAATGACACATTTGTTACAAAGACATTTGTACACCATGGCATTTGCATGTGTTACCCATTGTGACCATGTCAGCATTGTCACTCAAGTTTGTGCATTTTACAACAGCCTATGCACTAGTAACACTTGCAAAATAAGTGAAGGTGCAATTATCGAAACAGTACAAATGGTGAGCATCTGGTGTTGAGAGTGGAATGACAAAATAATGCTTCTCTTGGACAATCCTCTATAAGACAGCTGTTAGCAACACAAACTTAGAAACGTGAGCTCAACCCATTGCACTGACAATACAAAAATTACCCCCCTCCTCCCTCTTTTTCAAACAGATGTGTTACCACATGGTTACTGAAATAACAAGCAGCACACTTGAGCAATGAAGTCTTGAAATGAGACCAGATGCCCTTTGTCCCGAATGCATCATTATTAAAAGTATTTTTATACTGGTGTTTTATCATCTCAGCCATTTACTACATACGTAATACCCTGAACACATAGCAATTTGCAATAATTATTATCTCTGCATTGTGTGGTCAGATGCTGTTTCAGCGTTTACACTTGTTTAGTTTCATCATTAGAGCTGTTTTAATCAGTCACCCTTTGCTTTGCTAAGCATAAAAGACATCAATAATTAATAAACAAGTACACGAATTTAGTACATAACCAAGTACACAAAGCAAGTAATACACAATTTGCACCATGCATACAATCAGATTATACACGCTTCGTTGACAACAGACAATGCATGCAACCATCAATAACATTTTAGTAAGATCGAATTATGCATGTGCATCTTGTGCTCACTGATAACTTTAGGTTGTTAGTGGGTGAAATGCAGTCCACGAGAAAAGGATAAATAAGTACATGTGTCAATACCCCCATCTTAGAAAACATTGTCTCGATGCCAGAGGCACAAGTGCAAGAAACTAAAGAACATGCAGTGAAGATAAATAACAAACAAAGAAAAAAACACTCCCCACAGTTAGTTACTGAGGGTAAAAGGGCGTAAGGTGCACAACATAGACTATTTCAGTGAGCTGAAATAGCCATCACCACAGTGGTTGCGAAATGCCGTCTGGCATGACCTCATAGTCCAGTGCACCAATACACTGGATGATCTTGCAGGGTCCAAAATAGCATTGCAAAAGCTTTTCACTAAGTCCTCGTCAGCGTATTGGAGTCCAAACCCAAACACTGGTACTGGGCTGGTACTCGACAATAGCGCCGTCGAAGATTGTAGTGTTAGCTGTCAGTCCTCTGCTGGTTCTTGATCTGCAGGCGGCTGAACTGCCGGTCTTCTTCGGGGCGCTTAAAATAGGTGTCGATGTAGAGATTCTCTTCGTCAGTGATGTGCGGCAGCATGGCATCGAGAGCAGTCATCTGGTTCCCACTGTAAGCCAGCTTGAACAGTTCGATCTGCATTGTTTCTTGCACTGCCATGTTGTAAGCGAAGGTTACGTACAGCAGGGTGGCACCCGTCTTATCTTCGTCGTTGATGTACATCGCTAACATGTCGGCGAGCATCTTGATGAGGCGTTCCATTAGGCCATCGGTCTGCAGGTGGTAGGCAGTGGTCCGCCAGTGACTTGTCTGGCTATATCGCAGTATGACTGGAGTAAGCTCAGCTGTGAAAGCCATTCCACTGTTAATAATGGGGACTCCTGGTGCACAATGTCATAGCAGGATGTTTTAAACGAAAAATTTGGCTACTTCTGCTGCAATACCTTTGGGCAGGGAATTTGTTTCAGTGTAGTGGATAAGGTCGTCGGTGGCCACGACAATCCATTTGTTCCCAGATGTTAACATTAGAAGGGGTCCCAACAAATCCATCCCAATTTGCTGAAATGGTTGGCAAGGAGGCTCGATCTGCTGAAGTAAACCTGCTGGCCTTGTCTGTAGTGTCTTGCGTCGCTGGCAATCATGGCATGCCTTGACATAGTGGGTTACATCGGCGGTCAGGCGTGGCCAACAGCATTTCTCTTACCTTCTTGCAAGCGTACGAGAAAACCTAAGGTGCCTGGCTGTCTGATCGTCATGCAGGGCATGAAAGACTTCTGGTCAAAGTGCTGCTGGCACAACAAGAAGGTAGTCTGTGCAACTGAGGAGAAGTTCTCTCCACTCATTGCTGTTCGGTGAAGCTGTCTGCAGTTATCGTTCCTAGGAAGGCATTGTCATCCAATTCATCTTGTGGTGCCGGGTCAATAGGGGCATACGTCAGGGAGTCAGCGTCAGAATGCTTCCTCCTGGACTTATACACCACGGTGTTGCCGAATTCCTGAAGTCTGGGACTCTATTGTGCTAGGCAACCTGAATGATCCTTTAAGCTTGCCAGCCAACACAAGACATGGTGGTCACTTACCGTTTTAGTGTACGTGCTGTATATGTAGTACCAAAATTTCACCATAGCCCAAATGAGCGCTAGGCACACTTTCTCGGTTGTAGAATGATTCACTTCCGCTTTTGACAGTGACTAACTGGCGTAAGCTACTATGCTTTCAACTCCATCCTTCCTTTGAACTAGCACACCACCGAGGCCTACACTACTCCCATTGGTGTGGATTTCCATTTCAGTGTCTTCGTCGAAGTGTGGAAGCACCGCTGGTGATTGCAACCATCGTTTCAGCTCCTGAAAGGCGGCGTCCTGTCGTGTTTCCCATTTAAAGTCAGCATTGGCTTTTGTGAGATGAGTTAAGGGTCCCTCAATTCTTTAGAAGTTTTTACACAACACCTGTAATAGGCACACAGGCTAAGAAATCTGCGCGCTGCCTTCTTGTCGGCAGACCGCGGAAACTTAACTATGGGAGCTATCTTCTGTGGGTCAGGACGGACTCCAGACTTACTGATGATGTGGCCTAGGAAGAGAAGTTCTTCAAAACGAAAACGGTACTTTTCCAGCTTCAGGGCAAGTCCAGATGACTTGATCACCTCCAGTACTGTCTGAAGCCGCCTCAGGTGATGTTAGAAATTTGTGGCAAAGACTACATCATCATCATCATGTGCTGGAATGTTGCAGGCGCAGAGCGAAGTCCAAATGGCATCACCTTAAACTCACATAGGCCGTCAGGCATGAGAAACGCGATGTTCTCTCGATTCATTTCGTCAACTTCAATTTGCCAATAACCAGGCTTGAGCTCCATCAGTGAAAAGTACTTAGCATAGCAGAGTCGGTCTAATGCATTGTCTACCCATGGGAGGGGGTATATGTCCTTCTTGGTGACTTTGTTCAAGCTAATATAATTGACACACAAGCGCACTTTCATACTTCTTCACTAAGACCACAGGAGATGCCGATGAGCTTTTCGGCAGGTGGATGATGCCATTGCACAGCATTTTGTTGACTTTTTGCCTTATAGCTTCTCATTCTCACATTGACACTAGGTAAGGGCTCTGGCGGAGTGGTCAAGCAGATTCTTTGGGTATTTATTATGCAATGCTTTGCGACTGGTGTTTGCCGAATTTTCGATGACATTGAAAAGGAGTTTTTGTATCGCCGGAGAAGACTTTCGTGCTACTGTTGCTTCCTTATGGGGAGGCTCGGATTTATTTTGAAGACTAGGTCTGGAACTATGATTGTCAGGGTAGACGAGGCAGAATTGGAGAGGACAAATGCATTGCTGGTTTCCACAATTTCCTTAAGGTATGCAATCATCATGCCCTTGTTGACGTGCTTGAACTCCTGGCTGAAGTTCGTCAGGATCACTTTTGCTTTTCCTCCATGCAGTTGAGCCATCCCTTTTTCGACGCAAATATCACGATTTAGCAGTAGACCTTGATCACCCTCGATGACGCCTTCTACGTCTGAGGGTGTTTCGGTGTGAACGGAAATGACACTGCTGAAGCAAGGTGGGATGCTCACTTTGAGCACACTCAAGGTGTAGTGACTATGAGAGCTCTCTGGCGTTATGGCTTGATTTTCAGACAACATTATCGACTTCTACTTCAGGTCAATGACTGCGCCATGTTGGTTCAGTAAGCGCACGTCAAAAAAGACATCTCGTGAACTCTGTTGGAGGATAACATAAGTGGCCGGGCAGGTCCCGTCATGAATGAGAATTCTTTCCGTGCAGATTCGAGGTGGTGCTATTAGGTGCCCTTCAGTGGTCCAAATTTGAGAGCCTTCCCATGCGCTGTCAACTTTGTTCAACTGGGTGGCGATGGGTCCACTCATGATGGATCAGGCAGCTACTGTGTCCGCTAAGGCGGTGACAGTGTGGTCATTGAGAAGCAAGTCGAGGTCAGTGGTTCTTGCACTGCAGTTAGGTCTTGGCGCTGGATCACGGGTGCGTCATGTTGACCTGTGGCTGGAACGTCACGTCATCAGCTCTTCTTTTGTCGGGCTATTCTTTGCTTCTAGGCTTTGTGGGGATGGCGGCGTCTCGTTGATATGTTGTTGACATAGTCTTTTCCCCGTCTTCGACATTGGTGGAGGATGTTTGTCAGTTCAGCAAACAGCAACCGCACCTACATCTGTTGTTGCTTTTAGCTTTCCAGAGATGGGCTGAGAGACCAGCCCCGGGCTGGGCCAGTGTATGTTTGGGGCTGCGGCGACAGATAGCGGCCTGGTAATGTCGAACGGGATGGTTGTGGAGGGCTCCACTGAGTGGTAGCGAGGTAGTTGGCAATATCGCGAGGGTGTCGATCATGCTGTGGGTGGAGAGCGTTGACGGCGAACCCTCATAGTCCTATTTCGCGGTATGGGCACCGGCGGTAGACATGACCTGCTCCTCCACAGTGATAGCAGAGAAGATGATGGTCAGGTCGTGCCAAATGTCGGTCTTCCTTGGAATGCTGCACTAGGCGAATGTCAGGCTTGCTGGCAGCGGTGGCGGTGGATGAAGGAATTGCGGCGCTGCAAGGCCCTTGCGTGGGTGTGGAGGGGGACCATGGCAGTGGATGGCAGTGGGGTCTGCCATCGCTTCATCATCGACAAGCTACAATGGCAACAGACAATGCATGTAACCATCGATAACATTCCAGTAAGTTCCAATCATGCAGGTGCCTCTTGCACTGATGAATAACTTCAATTTGTTAGTGGGTGAAATAGAGTCCACGAGAAAAGGCTAAATAAGTACACGTGTCAACGCACCCTCTTAATATGCATCATCCCAATGCTACAAACACGAGCGCAAGAAACTAAAGCACATGCAATGAAGAGAAATAACACACACACACAAGAAAAGTCCTAGAGTTGTTAGCATTGGTAGAAGGGGTTAAGGCGCACAACATAGACTATTTTAGGCCTTGAGCGGTGCCACTGTGATTGCAAAATGCCATCTGGCACGACCTCATAGTCTAGTGGAGAACAGTGTCGTCAAGAATGAACATCTTATGCCGGCCACATTGACAGCTTTTGTTGAAAGAAACAGAGCCACTATGTTGATGATGGCAGCTGAATACAAAATGTTTTGTGGGTTTCCTTCTGTGTTGGTCAAAGCATCCAGGAGCACTTTACTCAGTCATCACAGAATTCCAGCAATGAGAATTATTCAAAAACAAATCAACACTTGTGCTTCTATTGCCTTCATTTCTTTTGACAAAGGCTGCACATGGAATATCTTATGAAACTTTGCACAGTATGATTCACACGATAAAGGAATCATACTCATCATCATAACCATAATCATCATCTGGAAGCATCCAGGAGTACTTTCTCGCTCATCACAGAATTCCAGCACGGAGAATTATTGAAAAAACAAAGCAACACTTGCACTTAGTTCATTTATTTTGACAAATGCTGTACACTGAATATCTTATGAAACTTTGCACAGTACGATTCATATTACAAAGGAATCATACTGTCACTGCAAAAATTTCCTTGCAACTTGCTAGAGTACACTGAAACAAAAGTTACTTGGCAGTTCAACAAATACCAATATAGCAAAAGTTGCACTTTCCCTAATATACAAGAACACCACACAGCCCACTGTGCATGTTTTAGGTAGATTCCATATTCAGACTACATTTATCCCCAAAAGTACACCAGCGTGGCTGCTGCCTACTCGTCAGCATCATCGTGCTGTATTTCCATATCTTTCCTCAAGTGATTGGCCATCACAAAGGGCTTTGAACAGATGGTGCAGCGGTGTGGTCGCTCGCCTGTGCGGGTCTAAAAGTGTCTCTCGAGGTTGCTGCTTTTCACAAAAGTTCGAGGGCACTAGCGGCACTGATATGGTTGCTTGCCTGAGTGGCTTCACAAGTGATTATTCAGTCCGAGCCTTTGTGAAAATCTCCGAGGGCACAAATGACACTGAAACGGCCGCTCACCCGCGTGAACATGTAGGTGTGTTAACAGTGCCCTTTTGCGAAAAGCTATGAGGGAATGAAGGGCACTGAAATGGCTTCACGCCTTTTTGGACCCCGACATATATTTTCAGCCAGAATAGTTTTCTAGTTTCAATGTAGCAGAAGTCACAGCAGTGAAGGCATAGCAGAAGTCACAGCAGAAGTCACAGCAGTGAAGTCACAGCAGCAGTGAAGGTGTCTCTGCGGTTCGTCTTCGGTAGTTGGTGAGGATGGATGCCTTGATCCTGCATAATGAAAATCAAGCTGCAATTATGGAATGCCAAAATCAGAACACATAGACGTTAGTGCTAATATTGAACCCTTTGCTAGTCCAGTGCCTTCAGGTGAATTTCAGAAAACATCAAACAAAGAACAGCTGCTCAACGAATTATATTTGCTCAATATTTATATATACAATTGGACAGTGACAAGGTTTCTAAAATCCGAATATTTCTTCACAAATAAATGCTTTGAACTCTTTAGGATTTATTAATGTGAAAGAGATAGAGTGTAATGCTTGCATGGGTTGCCACTTTAGCCACATAAAATAGGAATGTTCTCAATAAGTTGTCATGGCAAAGACAAAATGTTCACATCTTTGATAATAACATAAAAAATACACACTATGGAGCAGCAAAGAAATTTCTTATGGTTGATTTCACACTCTGTTGTCTCAGTGCAGTAGCACGATGTGCTACCCATTCGTCCACAGAGTACCCAGTGATCTAGGTAGGGGGGAAGATGGTTAGACACAAATGTACATACATAGGTAGCTGGCCCCAGGAAATGCTCTAAGAATGCTAGCGCATTAAGAGATGCCAACAAGACAATAAAACAGCTTATTTGAGTTCACCAACAATGTTCACTTTCACGACTCCGTAACACTTTTTGAGCGCCACTGACGTACCGATATGTTTTCATGTTTTCGTCCCGCTGTGTCACTGACATTAGGTAGAAATGCGAGGACCCTACCAGGAGGTCATCTGTCATTTTTGCCCTTCTATATAACCAAATTAAACCCTTGTATTCGTTTGCTAATATCCATGAAAAAAAAAAGACCCTATGCTGGAGGTGTGTTACCTCTAAAAAAGCCCAGCACTGAAAGGGCTAGATATGCTGTTAGGACAAACAAAAGGCACCCACATAATCATGTACATCAACAAATGGGACTTTCCTACAAGTGAAGCCACTAACAGCTTAGAAAGAGAACACACAATTAGCTTTTCTTGTTCACTGTAAACATTAATGAATTCAGAAAAATGTTTAAACAGGCAGCAGTTCATGTGGAATTCATTTGTATCAGCACGACCCAACAATCAGAATTTATCACAACCGAACATTTTGCTGTATGCACAGGTCTTCTGAAAGGACTGTTGATGGATGAGCTTTGTTGTGTCTACACATAAAGGAATGCTACATTAAAAGGGTTACAGTAATGCACTGCAATGTCCCTGCAACTTGCTAGATTACGCTGAAGCATGCGTTCAAGTTAATTGGCAGATTTACCAGAACATACTATGCAGATTCCCTATTCAGATTGTGAATAGCACATATAGTACACCTTCATGACCAGTGACCTAGTCAGTGGTATCACCAGTGCTACATTTTCATATTTCTCCTCAAATGAGCAGCCTGCACAAAAGACTTGGAGCAGACAGTGCAATGATACAGTTCATCTCCCGTGTGAATGCACAGGTCATCCTTCAGCTTGGGCCTTTGCAAAAATCTTTGAGGGCACAAACAGCACCAATACGGATGCTTTCCTCTGTGCATTCACTTGTGCACTTTCAGGTCAAGCAGTGTTTCAGTCTAATTGGGGGAGGTATGGTTCATTTTAAAGGCTATTCATAGACAGCACAACCGGCAATATATGCTCACTTGAACATGTCAACAGATAAAACTAGTATTGTAGCAGATGATAGTGTTTTTTTAAATATAAATTTTTAGTAATTAGTAGAAACATCAGTAGCACTCATACAGGGCCAAAATAATCGGTTTTGGGGGCCTCGTGGTGTGCATATTACCTGGCAATCAATTGGTTAATTCAGGCCACCTGGGGTTTTTTAATATGTGCCAAATGAACTGCACGCAGGCGTTTTTGCATTTCGCCCCAGTCGAAATGCAGCTGCCAAGGCTAGGATTCAGTCCCATGTCCTTGGACTAAGCAGCGCAATGCCAAAGTCATTGTGCCACCACAGCGGGTCTTTTTTACTTTTCTCCATCATTAGGGGTGCATAGATTTTGAAACCAAATTGGGTATGAACCAAAAAGAAATCAAATATCGCCAGAAAGAAATAAAATTTTTTTGAATGGCTTTCTAGTTACACAGTACAAGCATTTCATTTTAAATAGAAAACAATTTTGTCCTGGCAATTTAGAACATTGTAAAATTTCTGTGATTACACTGTGCAGTATGAAGCATGCTTTATTAAAAGCACAACATTAGCTGTAACTAAGCAATTCCCTTGCGAACTCGGCAGCTCTTCGGAGCATGTGTGCTCATTCTTTATCATATAAAATATAAAAAGATAGCCTTGTTGGCCAATGATCAGTGCATAACATGACCAAATCAAATACTGATTCGTTGTTCGAAAGTTTCAAATAACTGCGCACCCCAATCAATAATCTGATATGCGACTGCACAACGATAGCATTATTTAAACCCACACATATTTTCCCACAGGTAGAAATGATTTGTATGTGAGAAATGGTAAGCTCATGGAGGGCTGACTGTAACCAATGTGCCGACTACGCTAACGGCCATCTGCACGAATGACTGTTGGCGCAGCCGATTCGTGCTTAGGAAAGGTGGGAGAGAAACGAGAGAGATGCGCGAGAGGCTGGTGGTATCGCGAAGGCTCGTGGCGAGTGTGGCACCCACAAAAATGCTGCGGGTCACTTTTTCCCTTTTCCAGGATTTCGCTTTTATTTTTCTTTCAATGTAGAGACCCTGTAGCCAGAATTAATTGTTACAACCGATATATCGCAGCATGGGGAACAGTGTAGTAAGCAGCTGATTTTACCATAGGACACACATAAAGTTTACATAGGCATAGCTGCTCTTTGTTAAAACCAGCATTGTTCTAAGTAGGTTCAACTATATAACTTAAATAAGCGAAGAATGGACTCGTAGATCTTTATATTTGGCTCATAATGTAAGCTATGGATGAACATTAACATCTCTGTGATGTCAGAAATGACACTGAGGAAGATTACATGGTGTTAGCGCAAGCATTACAATATATCAAGAATAACGCCACATTCAGAAACACACACATTTACTCAGAGCAGCGCAAGGACATAGCAAACAGATTTTTTATTTAACAGATAACTGCTCCATTCCAGTAAAGTATGTTGCATAGATTTTAATCTATTCAAGCAACAATACTTAAGGCAGCAGTCACACTGGTATATAAAAGTTCCCTAAGGTACCAACACTAACCAAAACTGACATCACACATTCTAAAAACGGTGCATAGTGTGTTTGTGTACATAACATGCTCCATCAAGCAGTCACTTAATAGTTTGTAGAGAAAGAGAGGAACCGACATTATATTAGAAAACAACTCCAATGGAAAGCATGAAGGCATGATAGAGTTGATTCTCACTGACTTTGCCTATAGTGTGCTTGATCAGCACACAATACCAAGCGTCACGCCCCTGTGAACTGCACTTTCTCTCAGTACTTTGGTGAAATCCCATCACGCACGAAACTTGCAGGTTTGTATATGCCACAGTCAGGCCAAGTTAGCTTTTGGGTCTATGCTACATTGAATAGTAAAACACCACCTGACATTGCAGTATAAATGCAGCTGGCAGCTGTGGCATCTTTAAAGGGCCCCTCACTCGGGGTGCAAAGCATTCTATAGTGGCTCCTTAGTCACATGTTTGAAAGTTAAATGTTCTTGGTTCTGTTCCTTCGTTGGGTTCGGCTATTCCTGGCTGTTCTGGCGCATGACATGCTGACCTGCTGTGGTCGACCTATGTTTGCAGTTTGAGAGGAGGAACAGCTGTGAAGATTGGCAAGCAGCGCCTCGGTGTCCAATCAATGAACCGATAAGTGCACACTTCTGCAACACGTGTATGCCAGTTGCGTGGCAGCTTCACCTCTAGTGCTTTAAGGGGGCGGAGCTTTTGATTCTGTTGCGGGTGAAGTGGCCTTTGTGCCCAGAGAAGCCATAGATTATCGCATCGTAAGGTTAGGCACTTTAAGTGAGCTGATACTATATTCATAATACAGATTGGCTATTTTAAACACCTTATTTATCTTATTGTTTCACACTGCTCATAAACCAAAGAAATTGAGTTTTACCTTAAATTTCAATAATTACCTTCTGTGTGTATCATGATTTCGGGATAATATGTATTATTGATGATGATTAGAGGAATTTATTGGCTGAACGGCCAGATGTTGCCAAAAACATGAAGGCCATGATAATAGGCTGTCACTGATTTGTGAACAATATTGAGATGTGGATGAAACGTGGCTCTATAATGGCCCAAAAATATTATTTGAAAAGTTTGCAATTATATATCCATTAAAACTAGACGATGATACATGACATAAGCTATGAAAAAACAATGTATTAAGAAGAGGTGATATACTAATATAAGTCACTACACGTAGCACTACTGCCTCACCAGAGCCCTTAAGCACAAGGGCTTGGAGGCATGTGCTATACAAGTCGCTACTATCATAGCAGCCTCTGGTGAGAGGATGGCTACGAATCTTGTGGGCTTATAACATGCAATAAGTCGACAACTTGTAAAAAATTTTAAACTGATTTATGGTAAAAAATTGGCTCTGCTCCAAGAAACAATACAGGATTAATGGGGAATGCGGCATCAGTGTGCTAGAGGAAAGTGCTTATTTTGTTCAGCCTCTGCTTCCCAACACTCCACCAAGATGTGGAGAATGGTCAGTCTCTCGCTACATATATCACAGAGGGGAAGTTCACCACTAGTCAGCAAGTACGAATGAGTATCGCATAGCATGTCCTATTCCCAGTCGACAGGACATGGCATCAGTTTGTCACGCTTTTGTTACCGGAGCCCAATCAAATAAAGTTCATTAGAGGTTTTGCGGCCCCAGATGGATTGCGAAAAGTTTCTCAGCTTATTGCACAAGGAAGACTTCAAGCATGTAGGAGGGATGGTTATGGTTGAATTACAGGCTCTCGTTGTTACAGCTGTATCAAGTTCGTCTGTAGGCGTATTGCCCACTATGCCTGTGTGCTCTGACACACAACATATATTGCTTAGATGTGTTGATAGTACAAAGAGATGAGTAGTGGTCATTGGTTACTAGATTTTTATGTTTCTGTAGGCACTAAAGCTCTTACTAATATTTGGAAGTTTGTAAATACGACAGCTTTTTGCAGTTTTACTGCCTGCCTTTATGTGTTTTACAACCAGCAGTACTCGATAAGACTGCCGTAAAGATGCTCTTCTCTGCCCGCAGAACAGTGCATTCCAAGAGGGATGGCCTGACTTTCACGTACGATACACCATTAGGCGACTTTGACGCGTTGGTATAAAATTCTGGACAGGAGTACTTCAAATGAAGCTAAAAAAAGTGCATAAGGATGTGCATCCCTGAAGCACGCTTTGTAACTTCAACAAATGACGGCATTCTACCAGTTGCCATAACCACAGTGACAACAGCCTTGTTGGAGCCATCAGGAGATGCACATGTAGTGGGATATTCATTTCCTCGCTCAGCTTCCTCACGTGTAGCCAGAAAGGCTTTCCCATTAAAGGTAGGCTTTGAAATATTGTGGCAGACCTCAAATCGTTAAAGGTTTTAGGACATGGGTCTTCAGGATTAGCATACACTTTGAGGAAGTATGTGAAGCATACATATGTTCTTTGCAGATGGAGTGACCACCCACTGGAACCTATGTATAAACGCTCAATAAGGCTTGTTCTGAAGGTACCTGTCACCAGGCGAATACTGAAGTGGTGAACCAGATCCAAAATCTTCAATGCACTTTGAGCGGCAGAGTGACACACTATGGAACCATAATTCAGACGCGACTGTATGAGGCTCCTCTGCAGGTTCATTAAGCAGCCCCTGTCACTTATTCCTGAAAAAAACCTCTCCCAGCTTACTCTCCTACCTCATGTCGTGTGTGGAAGAATTGTTTTTAAACATTGGGCTTTCATATACATGTGAAATGAATGTAGGTTGAAAGACAAGTATGACAGGAAGAAATCTGTGCTGTGTTCAAAGGTAGGCTCTGACCATGAAATCAATACTTGGCTCTGGGACAAGGCCCCTCTTTCTTGTAAAGAGGACGCAGCAGTTTAAAGCGATTTGCCCATGTTGAGATTCTGATCAGCTCAAACTGAATTTGTCGCTCGCAGACTGCGAGGTTATACAATTTAAATCCAATTTGCACATCATCAACATATGCTCAATAAAACACTGTGGGATGCACGAATGTAAAGAGTTCATTTTAGCAATAAAAAGGATACAGTTAAGTATGTCACCCTGCGGTACCCCAGTTTCCTGTGTAAGTGACCTAGGCAGATCATTACCAATTCTAACTTGGAAAGTACGGCGAGAGATAGCTTTTCAATCAAGCTAAGCATGTTGCCATGGATACCCATTTGCAATAGGTCTCTGATAATGCTGTAGTGCCATGTGGTGGCATAGACCTTTTCCATATCGATTTATCATCTTTTCAAAAGCCTACATAGGCAGCTCGTTACCATAGGCGGGCCTTTGCCTTGTTTTAGAACTGGGACAGTAGCCAATTTCCATGATGCTGGAAAGTGTCTGGCTGTCCAAAAGAAGGGTAATTTTGTCCATGTGCACGTTGTCGATTATGTCATACACGATCCTGTCTGCTCCCGGCACAGAGCTTCTGCCGACGTTCCATGCTGCTTTAAGCTCGGTAATGTTGAATGGGTGGTTATATAGATTGTTTCCTCTGCATTTGTGGTCTTTGCAGTGTCTAGCATTCTTCTATTTCTTTGTATTTTAAAAAATGTCTGAATAGTGTGCGGAGCAAGATACATACTCAAAATGTTTACCAATAGTGTCTGGCTGGTCTTCCAACCCCTTTTCTTGATCATTTAAGAAGGGTAGAGGATGTAGTTGTTTTTTTAGCCGTCTGAGCGCATTGCCTGCTTTTGTTTCCTGGGTATACGAATTGATTCCTGAAAGAAACCTCACCCAGCTTGCTCTCATACTTTGCCATTATGTGTGCGTTCGCTGTGATTTTGTCTGTTTAAATTCAAGAAGGTTTTCTGCAGTTGGGTTCACAATGCCCCATGCTCTGTTTTGCCGTTTTCGAGCTTGTCTGAAGCCATCGTTCCAAACGGGAACTCAACTTCCACGTGAACAACTTCTTGTTTGAGGGATGAACTTTTTCTGTGTCAATAATAAGAGCTGTAAAATAAGCCAGTGCATCATCAGAAGTAACAAAGCTTATAAACCTAGTGACAAATTGATTCTTTAAAATGATCCCAATTGGCGGAGGCTGATTTCTACAGAGGAGCATGTGGAAGACGTTAATGTTGCTCTATTATGTTTAACATTACAAGGAAGTGGTCATTACCAAAAGGATTTGTTATTAAACCCCATTTTAAATTAATATAGAAGGAACGTAGAGCCAATCACTAAATCTGTAGAGAAATATGAACTATCAGACATTGTAATATGTTGGCTCTTTCTTGTTAAAGTGACTTGAAGTCAGAAGGAAGTTTTCAAATATTCGGTCTCTTGTGTTGCACTGGGAGCCTCCCCAGAGGTTCTTATGGGCATTAATGTCACCGGTGATAATGCAAGGTTCTGGGAGCTGGTCAATGGGGCTGCAAAATTTTGTTTTACTGAGCTGATAGTTGGCTAGTATGTAAATGGAGCAAAAGGTTGTCAGCTTGCTAAATAAAATTGCTTGCACAGATACAGCCTCGAGAGACATCCAAAGGGCAAACTGTTGGCAAGCAACAGAATTATTTACAGCGATAGCTACAGCTCCAAGCGAGGCAGAAGTGTCATCACGGTCATTACGCAAAATGGCATATTGCTTAAGAAAGTTTGACTCTGTAGGCTTTAAGTGTGTCTCTTGGACACACAATACACTCAGATTAAATATGTGTACGAGTTTTGCGATGTTGTCGAGGTTACGAAGTAGTCCTCTGCCTTTCCACTGTAGGATCTGCGTATCTATATTACCGAAGATGTTTGTGCTGTGTGTCAAGTAAAAGAAGATAAAATTAATTCACAGGGCTCCTTTTGGCCCCGTGATGCGGTGCTTTTATTTTTTAGAGCGGTCGCAAGAATCTCCCTGCTCCTTAAGGGCTGACAGAGCCATCTGGTTGGTTATGTTCAGAGCTATGTTTCACGTGACGCCCTGTTCTTGAGACATGACTCGAAGTCACCAGCTCGGAGATGAATGGCACCTTCTGGGATGGCAGCGTGGCGCTAGCTGCAGCCGCCGAGGAGGCAGATGGCGTCACCGCTGGCTGACTGCGCGTAGGCTACACAGCCGCCGGGGGCTTTTCTGGCTCTGCCCCCTGACGCGCCACTTTGGCAAAGCTGTTTGCTGGCAGGTATGATACCTAGCTCCAAGCCTTCTTGAATTTTTTCCGGCTTTGATTCTGATTATTTCTTCTTTCTTCCAAGATGGGCACGATCGCGAGTATGCAGCATGCTCGCCATCACAGTTCACAAACTGCAGAGTGTTCTTGCATGTTTCAGAGGCATGGTCACAAACACTACATTTAGTGCATGTCTGTGGGCTTCGTACGTTCTGGGAACTGTGGCCGAAACGCTGGAATTTAAAGCATCAAGGAGAGCTTGGAACACATGGTCTGATACGGATATTTAAATAGCCTAACTCAGTTTTCTCGGGGATGATGGTTGAGCCGAAGGCGAGTATTAGATGCTTGGTTTTGATCTCCATTCCATTACGTTGTAACATAATTTGCTTACCATTGATCACATTTTGCTCGCTCCAGCCTTCTAATAGTTCAGCTTCTGTTAGCTCCATCAGGTCATCATCGGAGACAACACCACGGCTGGTGTTCATAGTTCGGCACGGGGATATTCTAACTGGAATTTCACCGAATGCCACAAGGTATGGAGGCTTTTGATGTTGTTTCACATGGTGGAGTTCCAAGAGGAGATTGCCGCTAGCCATCTTCGATGCTTTGCAGCCTGCACCAAGAGCTTCGGTCAGATTTCAACACGAGAAAAGGTAAACTCATTCTTATCGTCTTTTCCAGTTTTCCAGTAAAATTTGAAAACGTCTTCAGTGCACCCTTGTTCATGCGGGCGATCAGGGAGTTTAGAGAAAGTAATGTCAGCCGCTCACCATGGAGTTCAACCAGAGGACGCCACAGGAGTTATAAAAAATATAAAAGTCTTGCAAAAGCCAACTGCACATTTCCACTTAAATTCTAACATGTACAGCTAAGGTTAGTTGCTCCACAGAAGGTTAATTCTGCTGTCAGAAAGATAGGAAGTAAAAAAGTGAAGGCAGGAATGATTGTGAGACCGAAACACGAAAGTTGGAGAGGTTAGAAAAGGTTGTAAAAAGCAACTACCGATTTCCCATGGGTGGGTCAGTTCAAAGGTGCTGTCTACGTGAAGCCGAGGCCAAAGGGGTGTGTTGCCTCCGCCGAGGGCCTGAAGGTCCAAGCAATCAACATTGGCTCAACCCTCAGGATGAACTTTTCTCCACACACGGCTAAGCCGCACAGGGCTAGATGTGGGAGGTTCCAACCTTCATGTGCTCGGGTACATGGTGTTGCAACACACCGAAACAGGAAATGCAGGAAACGGGAAACAGCAGGAAATGCTTGCTGACACAGGCGCCCCTGCGGGGTATTTAGTTTATTAGGTCTAATTTATACTGTACTTTACTTCGCCGAATTCATAAGCGAAAAATCTTTCTCTTTAAGGTTGACAAAAATATTCATAGCAACCTTGCCAAGACTGCGTGTTGACGTGCGTCCTGCACGACCTTTAATAAAGTTTATCCAATCCAAATCTAGCCGAGAGCTTTCTGTATAATTCCTCGCATTAAAGATTCAGAAGTATTGAGAGGCATGCAAATGCCATAACTAAAATTCTAGGAAGCATCCCAAGAAAGGAAGATGCCAAGAGAGAAAAAGTAAGAAGGAGAAGGATTAGGTTTATTGCCAACACTTACAAGGGAGGTTATTGCAATAGGTGTAAGCAAAAGGCGTTAACAATGCTCTCACTAAGCACCGTAATTTAGACAATACTCAAGAAAAGACAGTGCATTCCTAGTGAAGAGAGTTTATTATATTGCTATAAAAAATGCTAACATGCAAGACAATGACAAAGCTCAAACACAGTAATAAAAAGTCTAACAAGGAGTATTATGCAGGGTGTCTACCAAGCTGACATTCCCAAATTCCATGAGTTTTCCAGGTTTTCCTGAGTGCCTTTGCAAAATTCCTAGAGTGACAGAAATTTGACTTATGTCAAGACAAGCTGACACCAAGTCGCTCGATGCTGTCACTCTCTAGTAAGCATGTTTAAAGTTAAGAAAAAACGAGTTTATCCAGTATGAATAGTAAGGAGTAGTATTTTATTTCAAAATAAAACAGAAGGGAGGGGTAAGTAATATTCACAGCGAATAAAATATCTTCGAAAAACAAGCCCATTGCAAATTGAGTAAACATTTTCAAATACGAATAAAAAGAGATGCATGCAGAAGAAGATATCATCGAATATGAGCAATTTCTATCAATTGATAGCAAGCTCATTGCTATGAGGCCTGAACTTTGTCACAAGTGGGATTCTCTCTCAGCAGCTGGAAAGGCAACCTCAATTGTCCCGACATATTCTCAGCCCACACACAATGCCTCATTGCTGCATCTCACTGCTTTAAAGAGTTTATTTTGGTTTGGATGAGGGACACCTGCATCTTGGCGTCAGCCAACACTGTTTTTTGAGCTCGGGCTCCTTCGAAGAAGCGGTCGCGTACCGCATTCCCCGTTCATTGCTCAATGCGTCGGTTATTTCTTTTCTCGTCCTCCTTCCACCGCGCGTTCGCCCCATGGACCGTTGAAGTATACTTTTGGTCAATTTACAGTCAACGTCCAATTTTTCGGACTTCCTAGGGGCCGCGAAAACTTCCGAAAACTCAGGCAGTACGAAAAAATAAATGCGAGGGAAATTGTGGAAGCACACTGGATTGAAAAACAAAAAGAAAAATGCATCAGCCATCCTTCTGCTTCATTGTTAGATAAAGAAAATTCGCTTCTATCATTACATCTTTACCGCATTTTATTGTAGGTGGCTGTTTCATGCACCTTGCTGTTTTTATGTTGACTGGGTGGCTTTCGTCCACATTGTTTTATCACAAGTGTTATATGTACTATTGACGTGCTCTCTTGATCGCGCAGATCTGCGGGTATCATATGCACTATAGGCGTGCTCTGTTGACTAGATCGCGCAGATCTGTGGGTACTTAAGCAGGTGGTTCTTCAAAAATAGAACCAGTTGTTAGAAAGTGCTCGTCCTTGTGTTGCTCCTATTCTTCGTCCCTGTTTGTTTGCGCACAAAAAGCTGTAAGATGAATCTGTTCCAACTAGGCCGACTCGCAGTTATGCTTCAGTTAAACACCTGGAGATTTTGTGTCGACTGCCGTCACCTTAATAGGATTACCAAAAAGGATGTGTACCCGCTTCCATGTATTGATGACATGCTGGACTGGTTACACGGTGCCAGTTATTTTTCGTCAATTGATTTGCGCTCTGGTTACTAGCAAATTGCAGTGGATGAACGAGATCGTGAAAAGACCGCCTTCGTCACCCCTGATGGTCTCTACCAATTTAAAGTGATGCCTTTCGGACTGTGGAATGGCCCTTCTACCTTCGAGCGCATTACTGACTCTCTTCTGCATGGATTCAAATGGACCACGTGCCTCTGCTACCTTGATGACATCGTTTTTTCACTGACGTTTGAGAGCCACCTGCACCGACTCTCAGCTATACCTGCTGTTTTTCAATGGGCTGGCCTACAACTCAATTCTGCCAAATGCCATTTCAGCCACCGCCAAATACAAGTACTTGGTCACTTGGTTGAAGCTGCAGGCGTCCAGCCTGATCCTGATAAAGTTAGTGCCGTTGGTGAGTTTCCACTTCCATGTTTTCCTACCGATGTCCAAAGTTTCCTAGGGCTGTGTTCCTATTTTCGGCGATTTATTCAGAACTTTGAGGAAATTGCTCGTCCTCTGACAGACCTCCTCAAAAAGGACACCACTTTTCGTTGGGGACCTGACAAGGCTGCAGTATTTTCAATGCTTATCCATCGCCTTATTAATCCACCCGTGTTGTGTCATTTTGATCCGCATGCCTACACAAAAGTTCGCACTGATGCAAGCGGCCATGGCATTGGCGCTATCTTGTTCCAACGACAGTGGGACACCAATCACGTGATCGCGTATGCTAGCAGTCTTCTTTCAGCACCAGAGCGCAACTACTCCATAACAGAACGTGAACGTTTGGCCCTTGTTTGGTTCATTGCTAAGTTCTGCCCTTACCTCTTCGGTCGCCACTTCACTGTCGTGACAGACCATCATGTTTTATGTTGGCTATCCTCACTCCAGGATCCGACAGCCTGTCTTGGCTGCTGGGCTTTATGCCTGCAAGAGTATTCATTTTCTGCGTCCTATAAATCTGGGCGGCTACATAATGACGCCAACTGCCTCTCCTGCTATTCTGTCAACCTTCCCGAGGGAATCCGATACAGATACCTGCGTTTTGTCGATCCCAGACTTCTCACGCATCACCGACGAGCAGCGTCGAGACCCATATTCGTGATCCATCATTGAACGCCTTACCTCGGAGCAAAGGACGTTTCCCTCCGTATGTTTGTTCTCCAGGACGGGACCTTATATCGACGCAATACGAGTCCACATGGTGCTGAACTGCTTCTGGTCGTTCCCCAGCACCTGCACTTGACAATACTCGCGCAGTTGCACAATGTGCCCCACGCTGGTCATTTGGGTGTCTCCCGTATGTACGACCGTGTGCGCAGGCGATTTTTCTGCGCCTGGGCTATATCGCTCTGTTCAAAGTTACGTCACTGCCTGCCAACTTTGCCAATGGCGCAAGAAGCCTCCATAGCTCCATTGTCTCTTGCTGGGCACCTTCAGCCTATAGATATCCCCAGTGAGCCATTTTACTGTGTCGGCCTGGACCTCCTTGGCCCATTTCCAACTTCATCCTTGGGCAACAAGTGGGTGGCTGTTGCAACGGACTATACCACGCTTTATGCCATAACGTGGGCCCTCCCTACGAGCTGGGCAACTGATGTGGCTGATTTTCTCCTTCATGCGGTGATCCTACGTCATGGTGCCCCACGTCAGCTACTCACTGAAAGGGGCCACTGTTTTCTTTCTAAGGTTGCCGACGACCTTCTTCACTCTTGCTCCAGGTCCCACAAGTTAACGACAGCCTACCAACCACAGACAAATGGACTCACCGAGCATCTCAACCGTACACTCACGGACATGCTCTCCGTGTACATGCCTGATGATCACCGGGATTGGGACTGCACCTTACCCTTCGTGACGTTTGTGTACAATTCGTCCCGTCACGGTATAACTGGTTGCACTCAGTGTTAGCTACTATATAGCCATGACCCACTCCTGCCTCTTGACTCGCTGCTCCCTTCTGATAATACCACTACCACGTTCTATGCTCACAAAGCCGTTGCCCGTGACCATCTTCTGGCATCTCAAGCTAGCCAGAAGGACCGTTACGGCAGTCGTCGTCGGGACGTTCATTTCAGCCCTGGGTCACTTGTCCTGCTTTGATTACACTCCCGTCGGGTCAGCCTTTGCGAGAAACTGCTGCCGCGATATGTCGGGCCATACCGAGTTCTTCACCAAGTCACCAGCCTCACATATAAGATATCACCTGTGACTTCAACGTCTTCTACCCCACCAAAAACTGATATTGTGCACGTTTCGTGACTAAAGCTCTATAACTCGCACACTGATTCGACACCCTAGGAAGCATCGAGACGATGCTTCTGCTGCCGGGGGTTAATGTCACGTACGAGTTCGTGCCGCTGTGGATGAAAGGGCGCCGTGAAGTGAAGGGTAGGTTGAAGTGTCTCGACGATCGGTAGATGGTGGTACCCTGACCACTGAGCTACAGCCTCTTAACTGTATATAATGTAAATACACATATTTTATTTCCCTGTAACAATGTAATACTGGCAGTAAGCTAATGGGCCTATAAATTTTCAATTCTTTAACGTCTCCCTTTTTGTGGATTAGTATAATGTTTGCATTCTTCCAGTCTTCTGGGACCCTTGCCGTCGATAGAAACTTCATATAAAAAGCCGCCCGTTTTTCAAACACTATGTCTCCTCCATCTTTGATTAAATCGACTGTTATTCTATCTTCTCCTGCCATTCTTCCTCGTTTCATGTCCTGCAAGGCCCTTCTGACTTCATCGCTGGCTATAGGAGGAGTTCCTGTATCCAGTTCCTTACTGTTTCTAATTGAGGTACCCCGACTCCTCTGGGTACTGTACAGATCAGTATAGAATTCTTTCGCTGCTTTTACTATATCTTCAAGACTGCTGATGATATTATCCTGCTTATCTTTCAGTGTATACATCTCGGTTTGTCCTGTGCCACATTTCTTTCTCACCGATTTCACTCTGCGTCCATTTTTTATGGCTTCTTCAGTCTTTCTCACATTATAGTTTCGAATATCCCTTATTTTCACCTTGTTGATCAGTTTTGACAGTTCCGCGAATTTTATCTTATTTCTTGAGTTGGGCGCTTTGATTTTGTCTTTTCTTTATTAGGTCCTTTGTTACTTGGGAGAGCTTGCCTACTGGTTGCCTTGCTACCTTGCCTCCCACTTGAATTGCTGCCTCTCAAGTCAACCTAGTTACGGTTTCATTCATTAGCTCTATGTCATCGTCGTCTCCCTGTTCTAAGGCAGCATATTTGTTTGCAAGTACCAGCCTGAATCTGTCTGCTTTTACCCTTACTGCCTCTAGGTTGTGGTGTATGACCCACATACTATAACCAATATATATTAAAAACCTGAAAGAACTAGAAGGAAATCAGTAAGGTTTATGTATTCAAAATTTTCACAGTTCAATGCACCATCTGAGCTAATGAAAAATAACAGCATCCAACCCCTTGAAACCAGAAGAAAAAGAATGTGTTGAGAATTTCTTTCCTTGCTGATAAGAAATTGGCGCTTTATCCTGCACCCTATGTATCATTTCTAACTACATGCTGCATGCATCATTAGCAATCCAGTTCACTAACCCTTTACTTTGCTCACACTGATACATACAAGTTTTCCTTTTTCCCACATACCATTACAGAGTGGATGCGAACACAATAACTGACAATGCATTGTGTTGCTGCATGTTTTCTTTAGTTGCTATTACTTGCTACCTTCGAATGTTATAAATTTCTGTATTTGATCTGCTTGGATCTGTAACATGATCTGCAGTATGAAATAAATAAAAATAAACGTATCACGACAACAAGGAAATACTGCTAATGTCCAGAATGACGAGGAACCCACATACTGGTCTTACACCAGCACAGTGTTCTTTCCCACCTCTGAACGCCTTAACACTTAAAAAAAGGCAATATGCAGTTAGCTTTTCGTAATACACATGTAAATATCTCTTGAAGGGTCCCCCGCCAGAAATTTTGGCTACACATTGGAACTTAATAGATACTGATCGGCTAGTTGGTGAACCTTGACCATGTGCTTTTTCATGCATGCATGAATGAGTGTTTTTAGTGCACTGCTTCATCAATATTAAGGACTGGAACTTGTAAAGTGCCATCTAGGGAGTGTTTTACAGCCTGCATTTTTTAAAATTGGTTAGTTATCAAAGGACATAAGACGAATTTGAAGTCCTTGTTGCTGTGTTTCCAGGAAAGGAGCGTCACTGACAACATAAACAGAACCTTCACTACAACCAGTGTCCACAAGCGACAATCCTTCACTGACATTTCTGATAATAAAAACGAAGGATCACATCACAAGTATATATCATGAACCCAGATTCCTGTAGTCTATTTATTATTCACTTTTGCTTTTCACATTGTAGTACACTCCCAAGAATGTTCATTTAGGCAGCAGCACGTTTGGAGAAGACCAATAAATCCTGATGATTGGCCTAGCATTCTGAATTATTAATGCCTATTTTACGGCAAGCATGACTATTTAGGGGGCCTAGCTGACAGACGATTCCTTCAACGTCGTTGTGCCTTCACATGAAGGCATACCACAGGAATGTGGTCAGTGCCACAGAAGGACAACAAATCTCCCTGCAACTTGCTACATTATGCCAGAACATCTTGCGAAGTCAATTGGCAGTTCAACAAATAAGAACATATGAACACTTGCTTCCTGAAGCACCAGAACGCCATTCAACGTACTGCGCAGGTAGGTAGCTTCATGATTCTGGACTCTGCCCCATACATAATGCATACCTACAAGGCTGGTGACTTACTTGGGGCTGCCATGGTGCTGTGCTTTCATGTGTACCTTCAAGTAATCGGCCCTCCCATAGGACTTGGAGCAGATGGTGCACTGGTATGGTCGCTCACCTGAGTGGACACGCAGATCATTAATCAGGTTGGATTATGGTTGATAAATGTCATTGTAAAAGGCTGCTCACCTGTGTGGGTGAGCTGATGTCTTGCGAGAGTGCCCTTTTGCGAAAAGCTCAGAGGGCATAAAGGGCACTGAAATGGCTTCTCGCCTGAGTGGATGCGTAAATGACTCTTCAGGTTGGATCTCTGAGCCATAAATGGCGTTGAAAAGGCCACTCACCTGCATGAATGCGCTGATGTCTTGTGAAAGTGCCCTTTTGCGAGAACCTCAGAAAGCATGAAGGGCACTGAAATGGCTTCTTGCCTGTGTGGACCCTGATGTGTGTTTTCAAATTAAACTCTCTTCTGGTTTCGTAGGCACAGAAGTCGCAGCGGTGGAGGCGTCTCTGCTGCAACTTGTCATTCTTGGTAGTTGTTGGAGAGGATGAATGCTTTGATCCTGCACAATAAAAACAAACCTGCACTTACAAAATGCCAGAATCAGAGCACACAGGTGCTGGTGCTAATGATGAACCTTTTGTTAGTTCAGTAGTTCTTGAGGGTTATATAAAGAAATACCACACAGAGCACTGTTTTGATTTTCTCAACATTTATATTTCCTTCAGGCACCAATTAATTTTCCCCCCTAGAAACTGAGTTTCAGCACATTTTGAAAGGGAAAATTGTCATCCACCTGAATGTACAACAGTGCAGATAAAAGTGTTATGCAACGGTCGGCTATTTAGGATACTTTCTGCCTAAATGACACATTTGTTGCACAGACATTTGTACACCATGGCATTTGCATGTGTTACCAATTGTGACCATGTCAGCATTCTCACTCAAGTTTGTGCATTTTACAACAGCCTATGCACTAGTAAGACTTGCAAAATAAGTGAAGGTGCAATTATCGAAACAGTACAAATGGTGAGCATCTGGTTTTAAGAGTAGAATGCCAAAATAATGCTTCTCTTGGACAATCCTCTATAAGATAGCTGTTAGCAACACAAACTTAGAAATGTGAGCTAAACCCATTGCACTGACAATACAAAAATTACCCCCTCCTCCTCTTTTTTGAACAGATGTGTTACCACATGGTTACTGAAATAACAAGCAGCACACTTGAGCAATGAAGTCTTGAAATGAGAACAGATGCCCTTTGTCCCGAATGCATCATTATTAAAAGCATTATTTATACTGGTATTTCATCATCTGGTTTACCATTTACTACATACACACAGCAATGCACAATAATTATTTCTGCGTAGTGTGGTCAGATGCTGCTGCAGCCTTTACACTTGTTTAATTTTATCGTTAGAGCTGTTTCAATCAGTCACCCTTTGCTTTGCTAAGCGTAAAAGACATCAATAACTAATAAACAAGTACACAAATCAATACCGAGCACTAAAGAATTAGATGATGCACACATAAGGTAAACCAGGTCTTGCAATGCAAGAGCTAACTCGGAAGAAGCAATGCAGTCCATCAGTGCACTCCACGGTCATGTCCACTCTGGCGAATACAACTAAGAATGTGCCATAATAAACCATTGCTTTTACCACACACAAGAATAAAAAAAACAACATGCATTGCACAGCACAAACTGAAGCGCACAAGGTATCTGTCTAGTACTTCATACAGTATCTCAATGGTCCACTGGGCTTACGGTGCTCATTAGCCCGCATGTTTATTTTACTCAAGCAGGTCCATTAAGTAAGCAAAGCACAGCTAATTGTTGGTGCTTATCAACGAAAGACATTTGCTGCGAAGTGATTTTAGTGCTTAGAAATTTTCCAACAAGAGGCTAGAACCACTGTGATTCTGGAAGAATCATGATGAGAAATAGAAAACGATACAGGCACATAGTCTGACTGCTTGTACAACAGTATTGCATACAGTGCATTTATCGTTTCGTGGCTGTGAAAATATGACTCTGTACAAATATAACACACAACATATAGCCCATCGGTGCCAGCAGGACTTCTTGTACAATGGACCAATGGAGGAATGAAGTAAGAACATGGGTCATAACACTGTGCTCAAAATTTTAACTATGGTTGAATACGTCATAAAAAGGGCATTCAAAGGCAAAAAATAAATGAACTTCCAAGTGCTATTACTAAACTTCTCTGGAGCAGCCAATAGAATGAAATGCAAAATATAGTAATATTAAGAAAGGGGAAGGATTGGTTCTTTAACAAGCAATTGTAAAGGAGGGTATTTCTACATCACCACAAATAAGCAGAAAACATATAAAGAGTAACTAATACAATCACTAAGTTCAATTATTTACATATTACTCAAAAACAGACACTGGCAATTCGTAATAAATAAAGAGCATTCAATTACTGTAGAACAATGCTTACATGCAAGAAGACACTGACATGAAAAAAAGGAGGCTCCTAGAAGGACTACGCCTATTATATCCAACAGGCAATAAAAATGTGAGATGAATATTTGCATTCTGGAGTATTATGTGCCAAAACCACGCACGGATTATGAAGCTCACAGTAGTGAAGGACTCCAGATTAATTTTGGCCACCTGGGGATCTTTAATGTGCGCCCAGTGCGCAGCACGCGAGTATTTTCAAATTTCACCCCCACAAAAATGTGGCTGCCACGGCTGAGTCAGCGCCACTCAGAGCCCGAGTGGCGCTGGCTAAGATTGCTAGGGCTAGATCCAGTAAACATAAATAACTACCAAGTTTTGGACAAAGTGATAGCCATTGCCACAGCCTAATTGGTAGTGCAAAGCACGCATAATGCTCAGATTGTGAGTTCGGCTCCTACCGGTGACAAGTTGTCTTTTCGTCCACTTTCATTTCCTTTCTTTTTTTAAATTATTTTCTACATACCGATTTTAACCACAGTGAATTTTTCCAATGCGTTCCTTGGCTTCATTGTCTGTTGGCTTTATGTGGTCATGATTAACAAAATCGAGCCCCTCAGTTGCCCTTATCTCTATTCAGACACACCAGTCTTCTAGTTTCAAAGTCACAGAAGTCACACGGACAGAGGGGTCTCTGCTGCGACTTGTCTTCAGCAGTTGTTGGAGAGGATGGATGCCTTGATGCTGCATAATGAAAACCACACTGCAATTACGGAATGCCAAAATCAGAACCCACAGATGCTAGCGCTAATAATGAGCCCTCTGCTAGTCTACCATCTTGAGGGAGATTTCAGAAAAAATCGAATAGAGCACAACTGCTCCGTCTACTGGGTTTGCTCAGCATTGGCCAAAGACCAGATTTCTAAAATCCGAACATCTTTCCACAAATAAAAGCTTTGAACTCTAAAATTTATTAATGTGAGAGGATGTGGAGTGTAGTGCTTACATGGGTTGCTGCTTCAGCGAAATAAAATAGCAATGTTTTCAATAAGTTGTCGTGGTGAAGCCAACATTTTCCTATCTTTGACGAAAGGAAAAAAAAATGCACACACTACAGTGCAGCAAAACAATCTCCAACTGCTGGTTTTGAACCCTGTTCCTTGAGCACAGCAGCCCGATGTATTATGCAGCGTATCTGAGCCCAACGAAGTAAGCTGCTCATTGTTATGAGTAGCATTATTAAAAGTGGGTTTGACTGCATAACTTAAATAAGCGAAGAATGGACTTGCAGATCTTTATATTTGGCTCATAATTTAAGCTACAGGTGAATATTTATCACAATTACCATCAATGGCAATAATAAATTAACATCCCTGTAATCTCACTAAAGTACTCCAAATATTTAACACAACATAACAGAAACGACACTGAAGGAAGATTACATGCTATTAGAGCAAGCATTAAAATAATGTTACCCAAAGGCAGACACAAGGAAACGTATTTACCATATATTTACAAGGAGAGCAAGCAATGAACCGTTTGGACGAAAGCGCATGCCAGATCAAAAGGTTCTTTTTCGTCAAAGCTCTTCGAAAGAAAACTGTCGACTCTCATTACAACGAACTGTGATAATCCAACAAAAAATGCCTGCTTTATCCGAAGTCTAATATCCAAGGCGCCTCACTTACAAAACTTTCGTCGCGATTTTGAACAACTTTATTGCAAAGAGCTAATGGCAAACGTCCAAAAAAAAATTGTAGTTTTGCCCAAAAGGTGAAGCATCGAGTGCAGTAACAAATTAGTAGACAGCTATGCGAAGAAAGGATGGTAGTTTTATCGGCCATTAAAGTTGTAAACATTCGCTTACTAACTAAATTAACAAGCATGGTGTCATGCGCGCAGAGGTAAACAAGGACAAATCTCTCTCGATGACTGTGGAAAGTCACTGTCAAAACATTGGACTGAGGAAGCCTGGAAGCAGCAGCAAACAACTGACCTTCATGCTGTCTCTCGCTTCAATGCAAACTAAACGTCTAAAGCACAGCACATGTGAAGCTGCCGGCACTGGGTGCACATTGTCCACATCGCAGATCGCTTTCAAGATACAGCACCTGCGCAGGCTGTGTGGGCGAGCACTTTGTCCCCATCACAGATCACTTTCAAGATATGGCGGCCACGCCGTAAGCAGCAGCTGCCGGAGCAGAGTAGAGTTTTCGGCCATTTCAATCATTTACTTGGAGCTTGTATGGCTAGCAACGCGCACCTATCTGCCCTTTCGCATGTCTGTGCACAGGCCACACACCGTATCAATCTCAGAGGTAATCTCTCTGTGGCAGAATGCCTTCACATGCATTTTGTGCCTATGCGCCTAATGTTGGCGGTCGCGTAATCTCAAGTCTACGAGACATGGTGCGAAGCGCTCACTTGCATTGTGACTGCGAGTTCGTGGTCATTGAGCAAGATCTGTTAATGTTTGCTTGAGCGCGCATGACACTGATAAAACTACGAATCTTACTTCATGTAGTCTCTGCTACTGCCACCAATGCTCTGCCTTTCTGACAAAATTGACATTCCTTGGGGGGGGCTCTAGACCAACATTTGTATCTCTTTACAGTTTCGTTTTTAATTTATGAGCACAAGATGCGAGCAGTGGGCTCGGTCAGCTATGGCATAAAGATCGACGGGGCTGCACGACGCAACGCATGCAAGTCTAGGACACCGTGAGCCACATCAATGCATTGCTATCGGTGTGATCTGCACCGCACATGCTGGCGCTCATACCCGCGCTATGACAGAGCCCAACCTTCTTGCAATTTGTTCACAAGTGCATACTAACAAGATATTATCCACCTGGAATGCTCCGAGAATTTGTGAAGTTGTTCTTGATGCTGAAACTTAAAAACCTCAAAATAACAAAATTCGCAATATAACAAGGTTTTTTCTCTGCAAGTACAACTTCTTTATGTCGAGGATCGACTGTATCATGCATCACATAATAACACCAAAAGAATGAGTCACAGAAGTGTCAGAAAACTTCCAAAGATACAGCCACTAACAAACAACTGATATCCCAAGCTGTAAATATGTTGTATATAGCAGGAGTGTAAATATCATGTTTTTCAATACCAGTGATGCAAATGCCGATACAAATGCCAAAGAGGGGGAACAAAAAGGTATAATCAACAATTAAATTGTCAGGCTATTAAGGCACAATAATACATGCACAGCCTTTGATAAATGAAAGAATAAACAAGTGCAATGTGGACAAAGGGCAGGAAAAGAAAGTCTCATACACCATGCGCTTATCTCCCTTTTTTCTCTCTTCTTGGCCCCTGCTGTGCACCAAATGTGCACTTAAGTTTTTTTATGCCTTCATGTAAAGAAGTATGACATTAACAGTCTCATCAAACATACATAATCTAATTAAAACATCTGCCCTTCTATTCTCCACTGCTGCCAGTCACAGTTACACTTTAACATGATGAAACACATTATTGAACTCTGCTGGAATATCCTTTAACAAACTTTACAGTGCAGTTTATGACAGCATATAGCCACACTTGGCCTTCTCAATGCACATGAATCTTAACGTGCTTGTACAGCTTATCGCACATGTGTGTATGGTGGCGTTCAATGTGAGCTGCATCCTGGTGCCCGTGGTCAGAGGGGCTGCAAAACTGCACCTTTCGTATGTCGGTGGCACCAACATACGAAAAATTGGTTCAATAGATACCAGTAATACAGACCATCTTTAGTTCAATTTTTGATATGTCGGTGCTGCCGTGCGGTCGTGAAGCACTATAGACCAGGGGCGCCGTGTTGCAGCTCATGTCGAACCTGACTGCACAGTCCCCAATACAATTCTATTTACTCTGCGAGGTTTACCTAGACAGCTCGTTACCTACTCTACATGGTGCCAAGTTCCCATAGTGCCTATTTAGGTTAGTGACCCATCTCACTCTGATAACGGCAGTGTGTGTTTAATCAAGTGGCTGCTCACGTGGTCAAAGGATATGAACTACTGCAGATTGTGTGTGCGCGCAGGTGCGACTTGGAGTTGTACTTCTGCAAAAAGCTCTGAGGGTAGCACCAGTGGCAGCAAAGCAAATTCCCACACGTCTGCTTGCACTTGTGTATGATGAGAGCAGACAGCTCTCATGGTGGTTGCCTAGTCGCATTGATTTCGACAACTGATAGAGGCACTTCTGCTGCAACTATCGGCTCTTGACTACTGCTCAGCAGCAATGACATCTTCCTGTGACAAGAGTTAAGAAAACATAACCAGATGAGCCACACGAACACCACTTTATTGACAACAGAGAAGCTCTAAAAATAAAATTTTCAAATATAATCGAGCACAAATATTTGACAGAATCCACCTCCGAACACCGATTCAAATACCAAATATTTCCAGTTTATAAACACGGAAAAATATAAAGATATTGGTGGCATCTGTTTGGCAACAAAAGGGTTAGTTTACTTATCTGCTACATGCAATGCTGTTACCACCTTAATTTAAGCTCAACTGGAGTTTGTAAGCCAGGAACAAATAAAAGGTGGCCGTATCTATATTGCATCGTGACAATGACAGCAATTAAACAAAGAAGCAGCATGTGTGTAGATGCACGAGATATAGTGGAGCACTTGTTGAAGGAGCTAAGTGCAATATACTAACGCGCCGTCACATCAGTTTGAAGGAACCCAAACATGTTGAGACATGGCAAATGATAAATCACTTCGCTTAAATTGAAATGGCAATTTTGGAGGTTTTCTAAGGTGCAACATGCCTATTTATTGACTGGGAACTACTGCACAAAAAAGTGAGTCCCTTTATGAATTTGCATAAAAATGAGCTGTCTGCACAAAACCTTGGTTGTTGTGCAGACTGTAAGTGGAGACTGTTGGGTTCACTCAACAGTCTCCACTTACATCAATTTTTCTGCCTTTAAACTGAAAAAAAATTGTGTTGTCCTTCAGAGTATTTGAAGAACAAATACATGTATTTGACAATCTTGAACAGTGAATTCCTAAATCTAAAAGAACTGCATAAAGCTATTTGATTGGTATTCAAGATTTCAAATTTTCCCGAACCCTTATGTACCACATTATTTAAGCTCACACTACGCTAATATCAGGCCATTATTCTTTTATGACAAATAAACGAAAGTTGCAGTGGCATGTACAAAAAAAAAAAATCCTTTGCCAGAAGACAAACATGGTCACAGGAGATCATTCATGCATTATTTTTCTCTTTGGCTACATGGGCTAAATAAAGACAGTGAGAGAGTATAATATTTACCTCTCTCGCCTTAGAATCAAATTCTGACGGGCTGCTACTAGCTTTTAATTTGCTTATCTTTCAACCAGCATATCTAGCAGGATTTCTTAGTTATCAGTTTTAAAGTCCTTAGATTGTTTCAACCTTGGTAAATAAATTTTTTTTTTTACTTTTTATAACAGAGGCTACTCAACATTTTTTCAAGGGGAGATGCAGGGCTGAAAGGTCAACTTTTGAGCCTACATGCCAATTTTAACAAATTTGGCAGGAGGTTTTGTCTTCTTGTCGTTAAAACATGCAATAAATTTGATGAACATAGCACAAATATAAGAAGGTTCTGGGTGTCTCATGTCCCATCTGGGCAGGGTCTTGCCCTTTGCCATTCTCTCTATGCAGCTTCCAGTGCAGTAGCGAAGACTAAATGATAGAGAAAGCTGCACATCAGTGCAAAAATTACCTCTAACTTTGCTTCTACTTGAAGGATTAAAAATTGTTTATGGCAGGAGATTCGCGAGGCCACATCCTTTATATTGAGGCCATTCTATGATTAGTTAAAAAAAAGTGTTTCACGGTCCCTTTATTTATTTTTTTTTGGTCCTGTGAACACGGCTTTGTTCAAATGTCTTTCTTCGTCTCTTGTATGTTTGTTTTGTGGGCAATGGTTCTGCAGTCCATGCCGGCAGGCCCCAGTCCTGGCCAGCTGTGCCCAGCAGTGCAAAACCACGACTTAGTGCCACTACTCATGTGTCCATTATCTTTTCCCACAGCTGGCTCTGATGCCATTGGTGCTCCCATACTGCCCCTCCCTCTGCGAAGGTGATGATGGCACTGGCCCACGGTGGCTTGCAGCGACGGCACAGCACTCCCACCTGTGGGTGAACCTTGTAAACTGTTGTACCAAACGTGCATTGGCGGACCAGGCAACGTCTAAGTCTGAAGGTCTTCCAGGAACCCAAAGGCCCTAAACCTGCCGGCTTCTTAGGTGCAGACCTCGCAAAAATGCAGCGGATAATGTGGTGCAGCCTCCAAGTTGTCGAGGTCTTGCAGGAACCCTAAGGTCCTAAACAGTTTCCGGACTCACACCTGGCCTGGTCTTTCTCCCTTACCTTGTTCTGATGAGTGTGCACAGCCGGTCGCCAGAAGGTGCCGGTGTCTGCTCAATGCGTTGCCACTGCACGAAGACCGCACCGCACCACGCAGGTAACAGGAGGGGAAGATTGCAGATTGCCCCCCCCCCCCCCCCCCCCCCCCGACCTACTATAGACAACTGTCCTTGAGCTCCCGCGGTCTCACCAGAACACCGGATTCGGGTCACCATGTACTTCCGAGCTGAGTGCGTGGAAATCTGCACCCTGTACTGTGGAGGAATGCAGCCATTCCCGGAGGTAGTGTGAACGCCATCATGACGATGTTGCCCTTCTCCAGGTGCCACCAGGTGCTGCTGCAGCATGCAGGAGACAACACCGCCCCCATGTTCCACGCCAGGGCCGGTGATGGTGACAGAGGAGGAGCAGGCAGAAGTGCTTCTCAGCAAATGCCAGAGGTGTAGCTCACACTAGCTGGTCACACACAAGGCCTGGGCAGGAGACGCTACTGGCTCTGGAACGGGCGCCACCTGGCTTCGCAATGAGGATGATCCGTCCTGGAAAGCAGCTGGGGCCCCACATTGAGCAGCAATGTGAGCATGGCATGGTCCTGCAGTCCACACCAGCAGACCCCAGTCCTGGCCGGCTGCACCCAAGATTATTGTGAGATTACTGTGGAAGAAGACAATGATTGTCTTCTGCCACAGCTAGCTCCAATGCCGCTCACCGTGCCGGCGCTCCCATATTCATTCCTCGGCAAAAAGGGAAATAAAAATAAGTAAAACAAAACCCAATGTGAACACGTGTAATTCACAATACGGTCGAACTAATTGGTACTGATACCAGTTTTCACAATATGTCGGACATAACAATGAGCAGTCATTGCACTATCAACCTCTGTATGTATTTTATGCCGAAATAAACCGCTTACTACAATGCTCCCATGTCGTGTTATCAATAATAAAAATTAAATGTGGTTACTGGGTGTGTGCACCATAAGGAAAAAGAATGCAACATCCTAGGAGGGAAAGAAAAAAAAATGAGTGCGAAAAGTGCGACTTGCTTCGTTACACTCGCCCCTGTGCCGTGCACCTTGTGACCCCACAGAGCATGCGTGGCATTTCCACTCCGGTCTCACACGTCCTTTTCTCTTCTGCCTTCATCCTCCTGCCGACGTCGCAGGTGTGGGTTGTTCGGCACAAAGGTACAGGCACCAAGTGGCCAAATTTAATTGTTATAGCCATTAATGCAGCATGGGAACATATCAGTACCAAAAACCTCGTTAATACGTAGTTGGCGGGACGTAGGAAAAGTATGCATTGACCGGTAGTACATCTAAACTGAAAACCACAAATTAGTAGCAACTAACCTCTCAAAAGCAAAGAAAAAGTAATGAGCAGCTATTTTCACACTACACAGCTTGCTTTATTTTGAAGCAATAGACCAAAAGTCGAACAGTTTCAGTTGCCGCCACAAAGGCCTTGCGGCAACAACAGCAACCTCAAATTCCTAGAGACCTCGGCAAACTTTGCCATAGGGCTTTCTTCTCGGCAAATTTCTAAGCCTATTCTTCAACTTTACATGAGTTGTAGTTGCACTGTTTAACTATTGTATGCAGTGCAGAGAAAGATATGTTGACAGTGTAACTGGGCTCTCGAATGCGGCGGTGGATGTGGTATGATTTCTCAGGTTTGTTCAGCAGATGAAGTGATCACTGAACGTCCTTTTTACATATGACAAGTTCTGAAGAGTGGCATCTGAGTGGCTTTGGACGACAATATGACACTCACTTGAGAGCCATGCCATAAAGCAAGGAGTCTACTTGCCCCTGCCGTTCCACGGCAACTCTTCTACAGAAAGTACTGCAAAGCAGTTAGGGTCCTTGCATATTTACCAGTCAGCAGTTGTGAGGATCCAGCATGGAGGCTGTGAGAACCGCTGACATGAGCTGCTTCTGGACAACACTTGCAGTAGTTGCAGTAAGTAAAAGATGAGGAATGCAAGGCTATAGAGTGGATGACAATTGGATGATGGCACTTATATGACGATGCTGGAATGATTCTGGAAATGACAATGACAATGGGACGATGATACCAGACTAATGCTGGAATGACAACTGCTAGACAACAACGGGATGACAAAGCTGGAATGGCCACAACTATGTAGTGACCACAAATGCATGACTACAATGCAAAAATGAAAACAGCATGACTGGAACTAACATGGCATGATTATGATGCAGTGACAATGGAATGACAAAGGCATGGTGAGGAAATGACAGTGCAGTGACAATGTCAGAGTGTAGACAGAGGAACAATGATGATTGCCTGACAATGAAGAAATTGTAATGACAAAGATGGCACAAGCATTACTGAGGCCACATGGCTTCTGAAGTGAGGAAGACAAAGACCAAAGGGCTAGTGTCGCTGCTTTTGCTCACGCTGTCACTTAGATAGAACTGCTCGGCTACTCTCTGCACCGGAGCCGACGTGACTGGGATTCCCGCTAGCCGTAAATAAACCTCGTAGCAGAATTATCACAACGGAATGAAGGCGATGGAATGACAACGGAATAATGACAAAAGCATGACAACAGCATACTTCTGTTGGAGTTCACATCAGCACTAACGCACATCACCTGCCAACCATGGCTGCCTTGGTTTGTACTATTTCTGGCGCCTGCTACGACTATGTTCGGTACCATGCAAGACAACAGTCAACGCCCGAGAAATGTGGGAAAGAAGAAACAAAAGCACCGTTAAAAAAAAGCACGCAGAGCAGGACAGGGAAAGGTGACTGCAGGTTTACCCCAGCAGGTTTTGTCGGAAGGCGACGTTTACCAGAGGCTGAAATGGAAAGTTGCCTTTGGTGAAAAGCCTAAAAGGCCCAAACAGTAGGCATTGACAACCACTAGGATTACCTTTTGCCCGAACGATGCTCAGCCACACACAGCTACACCCGGGAGAGTCCGATCACATTTTCTTGGGTCTGTGGTGTCGCAACACACCATACAGATAAAGGCTGCAGAAGCATATGTGGGGTGTGTCACAAGTGGTCTTGTTTCTTTCAATGAATGCTATACACATCACATGCACATTATTGTGCACACTTTACCTAACAAGAGTCTAGTTGCTAATACAATGTTCGTACCTATTTCCTGGCAACATCAAACCTGGCAATGCTTAACATGTGAACCCTCTCGAGTGAAGCTAACTTAGCAGGGTTCTTTGAGGTATTATCATGCATTGCTTGGGAGACCACTGGCCTTAGTGAGGTCAGAATTGGTGAGGCTTCATCATCATCATTAGCCTGGTTACGCCCACTGCAGGGCAAAGGCCTCTCCCATACTTCTTCAACAACCCCGGTCATGTATTAATTGTGGCCATGTTGTCCCTGCAAACTTCTTAATCTCATCCACCCACCTAACTTTCTCCTGCCCCCTGCTACGATTCCCTTCCCTTGGAATACAGTCCGTAACCCTTAATGACCATCGGTTATCTTCTCTCCTCATTACATGTCCTGCTCATGCCCATTTCTTTTTCTTGATTTCAACTAAGATGTCATTACTCGCGTTTGTTCCCTCACCCAATCTGCTCTTTTTTTATCCCTTAATGTTACACCCATCATTCTACTTACCATAGCTCGTTGCATCGTCCTCAATTTAAGTAGAACCCTTTTCGTAAGCCTCCAGGTTTCTGCCCTGTAGGTGAGTACTGGTAAGACACAGCTATTATACACTTTTCTCTTGAGGGATAATGGCAACCTGCTGTTCATGATCTGAGAATGCCTGCCAAACGCACCCCAGCCCATTCTTATTCTTCTGATTATTTCCGTCTCATGATACGGATCCACCGTCACTACCTGCCCTAAGTAGATGTATTCCCTTACCACTTCCAGTGCCTCAATACCTATTGTAAATTGCTGTTGTCTTCCGAGACTGTTAAGCATTACTTTATTTTTCTAGAGATTAAATTTTAGACCCACTCTTCTGCTTTGCCTCTCCAGGTCAGTGAGCATGCATTGCAATTGGTCCCCTGAGTTACTAAGCAAGGCAATATCATCAGCGAATCGCAAGTTACAAAGGTATTCTCCATTAACTTTTATCCCCAATTCTTCCCAATCCAGGCCTCTGAATACCTCCTGCAAACACGCTGTGAATAGCATTGGAGAGATCGTATCTCCCTGCCTAACGCCTTTCTTTATTGGGATTTTGTTGCTTGCTTTATGGAGGACTATTGTGGCTGTGGAGCCGCTATAGATATCTTTCAGTATTTTTATATATGGCTCGTCTACACCCTGATTCCGTAATGCCTCCATGACTGCTGAGGTTTCGACAGAATCAAACGCTTTCTCGTAATCGATGAAAGCTATATATAAGGGTTGCTTATATTCCGCACATTTCTCTATCACCTGATTGATAGTGTGAATATGGTCTATTGTTGAGTAGCCTTTACAGAATCCTGCCTGGTCCTTCGCTTGACAGAAGTCTAAGGTGTTCCTGATTATATTTGCGATTACCTTAGTAAATAGTTTGTAGGCAACTGACAGTAAGCTGATCGGTCTATAATTTTTCAAGTCTTTGGCGTCCCCTTCCTTATGGATTAGGATTATGTTAGCGTTCTTCCAAGATTCTGGTACGCTCGAGGTCATGAGGCATTGCGTATACAGGATGGCCAGTTTCTGTAGAACAATCTGCCCACCATCCTTCAACAAATCTGCTGTTACCTGATCCTCCCCAGCTGCCTTCCCCCTTTGCATAGCTCCCAAGGCTTTCTCTTTACTTGTTCCAGTGTTACCTGTGGGATTTCGAATTCCTCTAGACTATTCTCTCTTCCATTATCGTCTAGGGTGCCACTGGTACTGTATAGATCTCTATAGAACTCCTCAGCCACTTGACCTCATCCATATTAGTAATGATATTGCCGGCTTTGTCTCCTAACGCATACATTTGATTCTTGCCAATTCCTAGTTTCTTCTTCACTGCTTTTAGGCTTCCTCCGTTCCTGAGAGCATGTTCAATTCTATCCATATTATACTTCCTTATGTCAGCTATCTCATGCTTGTTGACTAATTTCGAAAGTTCTGCCAGTTCTATTCTAGCTGTAGGGTTAGAGGCTTTCATACATTGGCATTTTTTGATCAGATCTTTCGTCTCCTGCGATAGCTTACTGGTATCCTATCGAACGAAGTTACCACAGACTTCTATTGCACACTCCTTAATGATGCCCACAAGATTGTCGTTGATTCCTTCAACACTAAGGCCCTCTTCCTGAGTTAAAGCCGAATACCTGTTCTGTAGCTTGATCTGGAATTCCTTTATTTTCCCTCTTACCGCTAACTCATTGATCGGCTTCTTATGTACCAGTTTCTTCCGTTCCCTCCTCCGGTCTAGGCTAATTCGATTTCTTACCATCCTATGGTCACTGAAGCGCACCTTGCTGAGCACGTCCACATCTTGTATGATGCCAGGGTTAGAGCAGAGTATGAAGTCTATTTCATTTCTAGTGTTGCCGTTCGGGCTCCTCCATGTCCACTTTCGGCTATCCCATTTGCGGAAGAAGGTATTCATTATCCGCATATTATTCTGCTTCGCAAACTCTACTAATAACTCCCCTCTGCTATTTCTAGTGCCTATGCCATATTCCCCCACTGCCTTGTTTCCAGCCTGCTTCTTGCCTACCTTGGCATTGAAGTCGCCCATCAGTATAGTGTATTTTGTTTTCCCTCTACCCATCGCTTATTCCACGTCTTCATAGAAGCTTTCGACTTCCTGGTCATCGTGGCTGGATGTAGGGGCGTAGACCTGTACAACCTTCATTTTGTACCTCTTATTAAGTTTCACAACAAGACCTGCCACCCTGTCGTTAATGCTATAGAATTCCTATATGTTACCAGCTATATTCTTATTAATCAGGAATCCGACTCCTAGTTCTTGTCTCTCCGCTAAGCCCCGGTAGCACAGGATGAGCCCGCTTTTTAACACCGTATATGCTTCTTTTGACCTCCTAACTTCACTGAGCCCTATTATATCCCATTTACTGCCCTCTAATTCCTCCAATAACACTGCTAGACTCGCCTCACTAGATAACGTTCTAGCGTTAAACGTTGCCAGGTTCAGATTCCAATGGCGGCCTGTCCGTAGCCAGGGATTCTTAGCACGTTCTGCTGCGTCGCAGGTCTGACCGCCGCTGTGGTCAGTTGCTTCGCAGCTGCTGGGGCTGAGGGCCGGGGTTTGATTGTTGTGTTCATATAGGAGGTTGTGGCCAAGTACTGCACCAGAGTGGCCAATCCTGCTCTGGTGAGGGAGTGCGTTACTGGTTCTGGTCACAGGGATCAGGCCATACTCCGGGCCTGTTTATGCAATTTTATCAACACGCGGCTTTTTTTTTTTGATCCGGTGGAAAATTGCGCGGCACCGGGATTTGAACCACGGACCTCTTGCACGCGAGGCGGGTGTTCTACCTCTATGCCACCGCTGCACCTATCCAGCGGTGGCGTAAGTGCTTTTATGCTAGTAGACAACTCTGCCAACTGGGTCGGTGCAAGAGCCTAGATGGGCAGACTCAAGATGTCTGAAGTAGGCGAAGAACAGTTCTTGCATTAAATCTTTTACCAATTTCCCTTGAACACTGAACTGTCACTGCTCTAGCTCCGGTGAGATGCCAATATTAGGCTCTGCTAAGCTGTGGAAGAACCTACGTCACGCAAACTGGTTGCAGCATTAATCACCAAATTAGGGAACACGCAAACAGTTTAAAGCAGTGCTTGTCAAACTGAGGGTCCTGGCCCCCAAATGGGCTATCTATTAAGGTTCAACTATCACGATCACCTATGACGTCAATGCTTCTCTTAATAGGGTTTAACCTCAAGCTTCAAACGATCCACTTCTCTCTTCACACTACTTCATTTATTGATGCAAGACAGTGAAATTTCTTGTGGGAAGTAGCCATGCAAATAATCTTATTCCTAGGCTACTAAACCTCCCTTTCCTGCCCAGTGTGTCAAAAAAGTGGCCAGACACATGCGATAGTTGTCGTTTTTATGGCTAAACACTTGGATCATATAGGAGGTTAGGAGGCCAAAAGAAGCCTATACAGTGCTAAAAAGCGGGCACGTCCTGTGCTACCGGGGCTTAGCGGAGAGAAGAGAACTAGGCGTCGGATTCCTGATTAATAAGAATATAGCTGGTAACATACAGGAATTCTATAGCATTAACGAGAGGGTGGCAGGTCTTGTTGTGAAACTTAATAAGAGGTACAAAATGAAGATTGTACAGGCCTACGCCCCTACATCCAGTCACGATGACCAGGAAGTCGAAAGCTTCTATGAAGACGTGGAATTGGCGATGGGTAGAGTGAAAACTAAATACACTATACTAATGGGCGACTTTAACGCCAAGGTAGGCAAGAAGCAGGCTGGAGACAAGGCCGTGGGGGAATATGGCATAGGCACTAGGAATATCAGGGGAGAGTTATTAGTAGAGTTTGCGGAACAGAATAATATGAGGATAATGAATACCTTCTTCCGCAAGCGGGATAGCCGAAAGTGGACGTGGAGGAGCCCAAACGGCGAGACTAGAAATGAAATAGACTTCATACTCTGCGCTAACCCTGGCATCATACAAGATGTGGACGTGCTCGGCAAGGTGCGCTGCAGTGACCACCGGATGGTAAGAACTCGAATTAGCCTAGACCTGAGAAGGGAACGGAAAAAACTGGTACATAAGAAGCCGATCAATGAGTTAGCGGTAAGACGGAAAATAGAGGAATTCCAGATCAAGCTACAGAACAGGTATTCGGCTTTAACTCAAGAAGAGGACCGTAGTGTTGAAGCAATGAACGACAATCTTGTGGGCATCATTAAGGAGTGTGCAATGGAAGTCGGTGGTAACTCCGTTAGGCAGGATACCAGTAAACTATCACAGGAGACGAAAGACCTGATCAAGAAACGCCAATGTATGAAAGCCTCTAACCCTACAGCTAGAATAGAACTGGCAGAACTTTCGAAGTTAATCAACAAGCGTAAGACAGCTGACATAAGGAAGTATAATATGGATAGAATTGAACATGCTCTCAGGAACAGAGAAAGCCTAAAAACAGTGAAGAAGAAACTGGGAATTGGCAAGAATCAGATGTATGCGTTAAGAGACAAAGCCGGCAATATCATTACTAATATGGATGAGATAGTTCAAGTGGCTGAAGAGTTCTATAGAGATTTATACAGTACCAGTGGCACCCAGGACGATAATGGAAGAGAAAATAGTCTAGACGAATTCGAAATCCCACAGGTAACGCCGGAAGAAGTCAAGAAAGCATTGGGAGATATGCAAAGGGGGAAGGCAGCTGGGGAGGATCAGGTAACAGCAGATTTGTTGAAGGATGGTGGGCAGATTGTTCTACAGAAACTGGCCACCCTGTATACGCAATGCCTCATAACGCCGAGCGTACCGGAATCTTGGAAAAACGCTAACATAATCCTAATCCATAAGAAAGGGGACGCCAAAGACTTGAAAAATTATAGACCGATAAGCTTGCTGTCTGTTGCCTACAAAGTATTCACTAAGGTAATCGCAAATAGAATCAGGAACACCTTAGACTTCTGTCAACCAAAGGACCAGGCAGGATTCCGTAAAGGCTACTCAACAATAGACCATATTCACACTATCAATCAGGTTATAGAGAAATGTGCGGAATATAACCAACCCTTATATATAGCTTTCATTGATTACGAGAAAGCATTTGATTCTGTCGAAACCTCAGCAGTCATGCAGGCATTACGGAATCAGGGTGTAGACGAGCCGTATGTAAACATACTGAAAGATATCTATAGCGGCTCCACAGCCACCGTAGTCCTCCATAAAGAAAGCAACAAAATCCCAATAAAGAAAGGCGTCAGGCAGGGAGATACGATCTCTCCAATGCTATTCACAGCGTGTTTACAGGAGGTATTCAGAGACCTGGATTGGGAAGAAATGGGGATAAAAGTTAATGGAGAATACCTTAGTAACTTGCGATTCGCTGATGATATTGCCTTGCTTAGTAACTCAGGGGACCACCAACTGCAATGCATGCTCACTGACCTCGAGAGGCAAAGCAGAAGAGTGGGTCTAAAAATTAATCTGCAGAAAACCAAAGTAATGTTTAACAGTCTAGGAAGAGAACAGCAATTTACAATAGGCAGCGAGGCACTGGAAGTCGTAAGGGAATACATCTACTTAGGGCAGGTAGTGACTGCGGATCCGGATCATGAGACGGAAATAATCAGAAGAATAAGAATGGGCAGGGGTGCGTTTGGCAGGCATTCTCAGATCATGAACAGCACGTTGCCATTATCCCTCAAGAGAAAAGTGTATAATAGCTGTGTCTTACCAGTACTCACCTACGGGGCAGAAACCTGGAGGCTTACGAAAAGGGTTCTACCCAAATTGAGGACGACGCAACGAGCTATGGAAAGAAGAATGATAGGTGTAACGTTAAGGGATAAGAAAAGAGCAGATTGGGTGAGGGAACAAACGCAAGTTAATGACATCTTAGTTGAAATCAAGAAAAAGAAATGGGCATGGGCAGGACATGTAATGAGGAGGGAAGATAACCGATGGTCACTAAGGGTTACGGACTGGATCCCAAGGGAAGGGATGCGTAGCAGGGGGCGGCAGAAAGTTAGGTGGGCGGATGAGATTAAGAAGTTTGCAGGGACGGCATGGCCACAATTAGTACATGACCGGGGTTGTTGGAGAAGTATGGGAGAGGCCTTTGCCCTGCAGTGGGCGTGACCAGGCTGATGATGATGATGATGACTTGGATCTAGGAGCAAGAGCACACGAGGCACCCAGTATTTCTCCGGCTGGGTGCATCTTGGAGAAATCACCGTCGATGCAGAAAAATCATGCTTTCTGTGCTTCCCCAGTAGCCATGCCAATACTTCTAGCCGAATTTGCAATCATGCCGTTTTTTTTTTAACGGCATCCTGTTGAAATGCTGACAAACAAAAAGAAGTGTTGGCGATATTTCTTACTTAGACTTAAACGTTACTTAACCTCTAAACAACCTCTGCACAGAATCAAAAATTATTTCCTGCCATTACTTATATCTGCTTTTATTATCATATGCATCAGCCATTCAGTGGCAAACATTTCTGAGCTTTAAGTATGCTTCAAAACTCATCTCCATAAAGCGCACGCTCTTACTCCCTATCACATGCATTCCATAAAACTTGTGCAGAATGCACATAGTTGCGAGTCAAGCACCTGCCCAGTCACTTTTTTTGTCCTGTCTTGTTTTCGTACTCATAGCTTTTAGCTAATACCATGTACCAACTAGCACAGCAGTCCGTTTTATTATATCACATGTTCTCTTAGAAATAGCTAGGTTCCTTCTTCAAAAATGAACATGCCACATGGGTAGTAAATACTAGATTAGATGTTTTATGTTTTAGTTCATGTTGTGCAGTATACTGGATGAGCACAGGAAACCAACAATCCTGGATCATTACATGTCCATGAAAAGGGAAGCAGTATGCAGTAGCCTCACACAGCTAGTAGCTAAGGGAACCTGTGTTTCTCTAAATGCACCATGTCATTTTAAACTGAAAGCATGCAAATGTTTTTAAATGCATAAGCATTTCTATGCCTACCCAACGAGGAAGCCAATCAGTCCATCCGTCAAGCAAGACAATCGCTATAAAGAAATTAATGTATAAAACAAAATAAATTTCAAAGGAAAAATGTTGGCGGTGGTGAGTTTCGAACATACAAGTTTATGCTCAGAAGTCGAGTGTCTTACTCAGTGGGCTAAACAACCATGACTGCACAAGTTGAATATATCTGAACTATATGATAAACGTGTTGTACCAGCAGCACAAAACAAAACGTCTTGTCACGGTCGAATGAAGGCCATCTCTACGACCACATGTAGAGCTGACTTGGAGCATTGTAGACATAAGGAAAATTCTGATTTTCTGAAAATTTAATGTCAAAATGGCCACACCCCCAATGCATTTTAGTGGTCACTGGATGCGCCTTCCGTTGGGGCATTCCTTCACCAACCAAAATGCCACAGATTTCTGAGGGTTCATGTTGATCACTTTGTGCAACACGCACAGATAAACAGTCAATGAGTTGATAAGGTTGACAAGGAGTGATGACGGGTTATATGAGTCATCGTTGTTAACAGTTCGACACTGATGGATAAGGTGTTAAAGAGCAATAACGGCTCATTATGGTCGGAGGAATTCTGATAAGGTTAATAAGCATTGATAAGGGTTGGGTCAAATCATGTCCAATAAGACTGATAAGGCTCGGATCGATTGCAATGATGTTGATACCGACTGATAAGGGTTGTCAAGGCTCGGATTGAGTATGATAAGATTGGTAACAACCAATAAGGGTTGATAAGGGTTTATACTGGTTGAACCAAGTTACAAGATTGATAATGGCACCAAGCTGCATGGAAATAGGCAAGCAAGCTTTATCTCAATCCCAGTCACCATTAATGAGTGCTAGAGCAAATTTACTAGCAGCAAGCCTCCAATGAATGCTTGCCATTTGGCATCACAATGTCCAGCAGTGAGTTTTTGTGACGACCACCACTTTGCTACATTTAAGCAATGGTGTTTCATGGGAAGTAGACAACAAAGAGTAAGGTTTGGTGCCGAGTTAATGAATGTCTCTTTGAATGGACATGAATGGACATGCAAAAGGAAAAGAAATTGCTTCACCAATGACAGGAATATGGCCTATTGTCTGATTATCTGGACAGTGCCAACTTTGTTCAAGATGAAGACTGCCATGTTTGTAATATTTCGAGCATTTATTATTCCAGTGAAACACTGTATGAAGTTTGAAATTCAGGTTGCCATTGCACAAAACAGAAGAGCAGGCCCAAAATATACGGAGTTCCAAGGATGATTTGGTAGCTGCGGTAGTAAAGCACAAAATCTGACACAGACATATATGAGCCCTTATCATTGAAATAGCAAATAAATGACCAAACATGAAGCAAGGTCGACAGAAGTGCGCTTAAAAACATTTCACTTGCTACTGCTTGGCTCATGAGCGACAAGATGCCAGGACAACTTCATTCACATTCGGTGGTAGGTATTGCACATTTGGCACTGGCTGCAGTTCCACTTGGCAAAGTAACTCTCTTCAGCTTTAACAGAATCACGGAGATTGGTGCAAGTGGTGCAGATTTCACACCACTGCAGATACATCATCTGAACAAAATGTAGTTTAACCGAATACAAGCGGAATACTGTGACCAAGGTGTAAGAAGAAAAGGTGAACCAACGACGCGGGAGCCAGTGGGGAGAAACGCGTCTCACTAATGGTGGTGCTTCACGTCTGCACTGCAGCACGGCAGCACACATAAGGTGGCTAAAAAGGCGGGAAATTTGAAAGGGTAAATAGTTATAGCTGCACATAAAACGTGTTGAAGGAAATAAAAGCTAAATGATTTAGTGCGTCTTTCATTCACTAGAATTATTCGAGTTCCTCAGGCGCCGTAACAGACGATAATGTCTCCAACATTGTGGTCGCGTCACTTGTTCTAGCAGACGGCGTTTGACGAAGCCTGGCAGCAGTCATGGAAAAGCGGTGCGGGCAAACAATTTCTTTCTCTCTCTCTCTCTTTTTGCAATGTTTGCTTTACTGTTGAGCAATCAGTCATCCTTGTTCTCAGTAGACGCTTAATAATGGAAATAATGGAAATGAACGAATAAGCAGAATTGCAAGAGAGGGAAGAAGAGAGATTTGCCGTTTAAGCGGCGACGTTGCCTGGCAGAGACAGATCGAACTCGACTATGGGCAAAAAGTTTTTTGTTCTAAACTGCAAAAGCGGATATGACTTGTGTAAAGAAAGTATCAATGTTCAGTGTCCCTAAACAGTCGACTGCAAGCATGGCGGGATGCCATGCAGCGTGAAGACCAAGTCCTGCAGCATGTGCGAGAAGGACTTCAACCCAGTGTGACGAAAACATGGACGGCAGTGCACAGCGAAGTTGTTTTAGCGAGCACGACCCGAAGAGCTTCTTTAGCGAAAGATGCTGTGCCGAGTAATTCTCCTGCTTCTTCACACTTCACTTTTAAAGAACAGTGTTCCGCGACAACTGACGCTTAAAAATTAAATTATGGTGTTTTACGTGCCAAATCCACTTTCTGATTGAGGCACGCCGTAGTGGAGGGCTCCGGAAATTTCGACCACCTGAGGTTCTTTAACGTGCACCTAAATCTAAGTACACGGGTGTTTTCGCATTTCGCCCCCATCGAAATGCGGCTGCCGTGGCCGGGATTCGGTCCCGCGACCTCGTGCTCAGCAGCCCAACACCATAGCCACTGAGCAACCACGGCGGGTGCAACTGACGCTTGCAAAGCACTACCGATAGAAGGAGCAATAGGCAGAAAACACAAACAAAAATGAAGAAACAGAAAGCAAAATGTAGGAAGTCACGAGTTACTGGAGTTGGGAACTGATGTGCCCATAGAAGGCGGCCAGAACCAGATTAGCACTGCGAAAACAGGACACTCTCCAGTTGATGGCAAGTGCAAAATGAAACCTGAGGGCAGTGAAGTGCAACAGCAGGCAAAAGTAGCTGTCATGCAAGAGACAAGAGCTCAAGTAACTTCTCGGGTGGACAAGGAAACATTAGCATAGCAGCTCAGCAGTCTACAAGACCTCAAGAAATTCAAGACTTCAATGCAGCGTTGCATGACAGTAACACCAACAGCATCAACTTCATCACGCTTTTTGAAAATCTGTCTCGCCACGCTGCTTACAATATCCTGGTCCTGCAAGAGGGTCGACATGGCCAGTGTGAGAAACTTAGTTTTTCTTCATCTTGAAGAAGTTTTGACAGCAAGTTCCAGTGGGCCCAACGAGTCTGCTTTGAGGTTTATGAAAATGTACCTTTAAGTCGACGACCAGATGAATGCCCGTGTGATTATTATGGGTAGAGCTACACCTCCAGAAAAACTTGGAATTATGAGTAAGCTGTCAACGCTAAGTGCTTTGAAAAGTTCCTTGAGCTGAATCGACAAGGTCATTGTGTGCAAAGGTGGCCCTGGCAGACGTCTTTTCCCTGACGTGCACTGAAAGAATGCCTACGTCGACGTATCCTGCCACTGGAGGTACAGGGAATGTTCCATGTGGCTAGAACCCAGCGAGAAAACTTGCAGTCGCTGTGAGAGGTTGCCAGATACACTTCACATTCACCACATGAGGCTTCTTGAGAAGAAACAAGAGCACAGGCCGTACCAGCGATTTCATATACCATCTACTGTCATCATCATCATCATCAGCCTAGTTACGCCCACTGCAGGGCAAAGACCTCTCCCATACTTCTCCAACTACCCTGGTCATGTACTAATTGTGGCCATGTTGTCCCTGCAAACGTCTTAATGTCATCCGCCCACCTAACTTTCTGCCGCCCCCTGCTACGCTTCCCTTCCCTTGGAATCCAGTCCGTAACCCTTAATGACCATCGGTTATCTCCCCTCCTCATTACATGTCCGGCCCATGTCCATTTCTTTTTCTTTATTTCAACTAAGATGTCATTTACCCACGCTTGTTGCCTCACCCAATATGCTCTTTTCTTATCCCTTAACGTTACACCGATCATTCTTCTTTCCATAGCTCGTTGCGTCGTCCTCAATTTCAGCAGAACCCTTTTCGTAAGCCTCCAGGTTTCTGCCCCATATGTAAGTACTGGTAACACACAGCTGTTATACACTTTCCTTTTGAGGGATAGTGGCAACCTGCTGTTCATGATTTGAGAATGCCTGCCAAATGCACCCCAGCCCATTCTTATTCTCCTGGCTATTTCAGTCTCATGATCCGGATCCGTGGTCACTACCTGCCCTAAGTAGATGTATTCCCTTACCACTTCCAGTGCCTCGCTACCTATCGTAAACTGCTGTTCTTTTCCGAGACTGTTAAACATTACTTTAGTTTTCTGCAGATTAATTTTCAGACCCACCCTTCTGCTTTGCCTCTCCAGGTCAGTGAGCATGCATTGCAATTGGTCTCCTGAGTTACTAAGCAAGGCAATATCATCAGCGAATCGCAAGTTGCTTAGGTATTCTCCATCAACTTTTATCCCCCATTCTTCCCACTCCAGGTCTCTGAATACCTCCTGTAAACATGCGGTGAATAGCATTGGAGAGATCGTATCTCCCTGTCTGACGCCTTTCTTTATTGGGATTTTGTTGCTTTCTTTGTGGAGGACTACGGTGGCTGTCGAGCCGCTATAGATAGCTTCCAGTATTTTTACATATGGCTCATCTACACCCTGATTCCGTAATGCCTCCATGACTGCTGAGGTTTCGACTGAATCAAACGCTTTCTCGTAATCAATGAAAGCTATATAATAAGGGTTGGTTATATTCTGTAGCTCTCAGCAAATGGCAGCCTTAAGGAGGGCAAGATATGATGATCAGGTGAACAAAAGACTGAAAGAGGAATTAATGAAAGAACGGATTAAAGTGAGCACAATGTCTGATGCAATAGTGGAAGAAACACTTAGCAAACTTGACTTACCACCAGCTCAGCGAGTGCTCATAGAAGAATGCTTGTCAGTGGCCAGAGCCACCACTAAAAGGAATCGGCGTTACACTGTATGATGGCTTATGATGTGCCTGCTTCTCGACATATGCAGTCCAACCACCTACAAGTTCTTGCGAGAGAACGACATTCCGCATCTTCTGAGCGTTTCGACAGCCAGGAGGTACATGAGCATGATTCAAGTCAACTGCAGATTTAACAAGAGATTCTTCGCTGCATTTCAAAAAAAGATGGCCATGAAGGATTCATACCAGCGTCATGGTATTCTTGTTTTCGATGAAATTCAGGTGCGGCAAGAGATGATTGTTCACTCAAGAACAATGACGTACTCTTGGCTCACCGACTTCAGTGAATCTTTGCCATGCAAAGAACAACTAGCCGACCACGGACTTGCTTTTATGTTCCTCTCTTTTGGGCACGTGCACTCTCAGCCGGACGCCGTTTTCACCAGCAAAGGCCCAACAAAAGGAACTGACCTTGCTCGTCTGGTCATAAAAGCAGTAATACTTTTAGAGTGGGCAGGGGCATTCGTTGATGCTTTGGTCTGCGATGGCACTGCTACCAACCACAGCATGTGGAAAGAGTACTCAGTGAGTGGCAAGTTGGAAAATCCCCTCATTTTATTCATCCTCTTGATGATGATCGCAAGGTGTTCAACTTTGCTTGATAAAATGCATTACAAACCTCCTGCACATGCAAAAAATTCTTCAACCTGCTGAAGACCGCATCTTCTGGGCTCACTATAACAAATTACTAATTGCAGACGCCAGCAATCCAGGTTGCTTGTGCGTGTGTCCGAAGTTGTCATCTGCCCACGTGAACCCTACAAATGCCGAAAATATGAGGGTGAAACTGGCAACACAGATCTTCAGTAGAAGTGTGGTTGATGACCTAATGTACTATTCTAAACGAGTTGTTTTTAGACTGGAAAATATGCAAGGAACAGTCAAGGTTACCATGAAGTTCAACAATTTGTTTGACACGTTAAACTGGCATTTTCTCGCACAAGGCATAAGGTGAGACAGCAAGGACTTTTAATTCTTTAAGTATTTCTCCAAATGGCTCGATGCTTGGGAAACAGAAGTGTCTGCAGGAAGAATCCCGAAAGAACGCTTTTAAATGGAGTCAACAGCTGAGGAACTTCGAGTGACAGTTTTGTCTACAATGGAGTTAACAACCTACTTATTCGAAGTCAGCCACTTCAAGTATGTGCTGACATATTGATTCAACCAGGTCATTTTGGAATGCCATTTTGGGTCTATTCACCAAGCTGGGGGTCAGGACAATTATCCTTCTATGCCAACATTTCTCCAGTTGTACAACATGCTGTCTTTTTACAACATGGCAAAGCTTCCAAAGTTTGGCGACTGCAGCATTACAGATGGCTGCGACAATCGTCTTCTCACGCTATCAGATCTCACAACAGCCTTCAGATCCAATGATGGAGAGTCAAGGCTGGAAAAGCTCACAGAAAACTTGACAAGAACGTAGATGATGAAGTGGAATGCTAGACCTTTTTTGACCATGTTCATGCTTTGCCAGAAGCAGCGGACTGTATAGTCTACTACATAACCGGCTACATGTGTCGCGAAGTCTTACTAAAGAACACATCATGCAAACAATGTACCCGTGGGCTGGCAGTCTCACTTGTAAAGTCAGACTGCCCTGAAGCTTCCCTTGTTAACTTGAAGACTAAAGGCAAGCTGATTCATCCCACTATTCACATCTTTTGCATGCTGCAGTCAGCAGAGAGTGTCTTTCAGAAGAATGCTGCAAAATGTTCTGCATACTGCCTTATAAAAGGTGAATTGTTTTAGAAGCACAACTTTTCATTTCCATGCCCTCTGCACAAGGACGATGTGGTTGCATATGTTTTGCACTACTATGCCTCTATGAGGATGAGGCAATATGACAAGCAAAAACGATCCAATAGCAGCAAGTCACACAATTTAAGAAAGCTGGCTAAGCTCATTTAAAACCCAGCTATGAAGAATGCCACAGGAATATGTGTATCCTACATCGATGAACTTTCTTTCTCTTGGTTCGCAAGCAGATTCTATATTGTTTTTCTGTTGCCTCGTGAATGCTGAATAATAAAAAAAAAACAATCAGCATCTGCTATCATGAACATTAAATTAAGGAGCATGCACACATTGATTACACTGAAGGCTATAAATGCATGAAAGGCGCATCATGGTTCATAAGAAACAAGTAGCCTTTGTATTAGTGCTTCATGAACTCTACTTATCATGGAGCCCGTATGCTAAATGCGTAATATTTAATTTTCGTTTGAGTCTACACAACAATGATGGTACAGCTCACTGCATTACCAAAAGCGCTTATATACACGCAGGAGAACGTTGCACACGGTACTTCCCAACACACTGCCTTCGCATGAGAAATGAAAATGAGGACGCAGCATATAGCGACGAAAGATCATCTAAACGGAGCTTACAAACTGAATTGTCAGCTGCTCCAACAATAATGCAGACTGCAAGCACCGCATTGAGCAAAATGTACTTTTTTTATTTAAGAATGCAGCATGCGTTCCAGCAATGTCAGATAACTCTATAAGCTTTTGGAAAATTAAGATAGTAACCTCAATAAGGGAGCGTTAAAACATTACACCCACTCTGAAAAATGCAGGCTGAACTGCGCACGCTCAGGGCATGTCAGCCTCTGCCACCCAGCCTCTTAGTCGCGTGCGCCAACTTGCGGCTGCCCAGCATTAGTGAGATGAGCCAGCTGTTCCTCTTACACCATGACTGTGACCATTGAGGAGAACGTACGTGACAATGAACCAGAGCAATGTGCTTACCACAAAAAGACTACTATAGTATGACAGGACTTGCACAGCATGATATATCTTAAATAAGCGAAGAGTGGACTCACAGATCGTCATATAGGTGATAAAGTTAATTGCTGATGAATATTTGTCATATAGTAAGTGCATTCAATGGAAATATTAAATAATTATCCTAACAGTATCAATTAGGTTCTCTGGGACCATTCAAAACAATAAAATACAAGCGACACTAAAGGGAGGTTACATGGTATTATTAAGAGAAAGAAATTATCAAGAAGAATCAACAATGCACATTCACAAAATGCACTCACTTATGCAGTACACTGAAAATGACTTAGCAAACTGAATTCTTAATGGCCAGTTACACGACTTCTCTTGGAGCATTGAATAAAATAAAATTTAAATATTTCTACAATTTTTTTTCTTGAAGAAAGATTTCTCGAAATTCTGATACAGGCACAGAGCTCCAACTATTTCTGGTTGTCCTATTTATACTGTGCTTTGTTATGAAGCAAAAGAATACCAGTGGTTACGACTATTGTTAAGTAAAAAGAATACACACAGAAGACTAAACTTGTAAATCTTAGATCTTTATATTTCAAGGTTTCGATGTGAGCTACAGAAAATACCACGTGACCCATGGAAGGCCAGAAGCGGAGCAAAGCATGTCCAGTTGTGCAGTGCGAGATATGATTAATGATTATCAAAGTTAATTAATGATTTATTAGTGATTGAACTAAGGCGTATGAAGATTGGTTAAGGTGTATTAAGGAAGGTTAAGGTCCGTTAAGAGGATTAAGGTGAATTACAGCAGACTTTACAAGGTTTTCGCCTTCGCGTCTCTTAGGCGATAGCTAAGGACAACAGGTAATTTTTCCTTCAACGAAGGTGTGGTGACAACGAATTTTATGTGATTCGGTAGATGCCACAAGCATTTACAAACAATTTATAAGAAGTCAATTAGGAAAGTTCAGGGGTTGCAGCGAAAATTTTCCTTTTGAAAGCGAAAGTACAGTATTGAAAAAAACTGATATAAATTTAGTTTGCTACAAGCTGGCCTAAAAGGCTATCGATGCGTAGTCTGCCTGATTATTTTCTTGGAATTGCCTTTCAATGTCCTTTCAATCCCTCGCCCTCATCTTGCTCTTTTTCTTGCTTTCAGGCGAGGTTTGAAAGTCTGCCTGTCTAAATATCCTGGCGTTGCTAAAACGGGAGCTTTCACTTACGCTCCAATAAAGGTGGTTTTTGCGCACCTATACCAAGATGAGTGGTCCACTCCCCGCACTTCTTGCAAGTGTCAGCACGCATGACGAATTTATTGATTAGGGAATCACGCGCAGCGCCCCAGAACCTGACAGCGCTTGCACTCACCAGCGAGGACTCGACCCGTTGACGCTGCGTTCTCAGCTACTGGTTACCGAGGGACTGGCGCTTCTTGCACGGTTGCGACTAAAAGCAAGGCATTGTTACATTAGCAGTGCGTTCGTGAAAGAAACGACGGCTCTCTAGAAAGCAGTAAGCACACACAGAACCGCACATAAACCACTCAGCCTCCCGAACGCGCACGTAGACAAGCAATGCCCGTGATACAAATGTTCGCGCGATCCGCGACTATCGTGACACCTTTGGGACGTATAGTGAACGACTAAACTACTGAAAACATTAATGTAACTACAAACACCGCGTTTATAAATTGTTATGCAAATGAAGACCTTTACATGCTTATAGATAATAAATAACAAAGCAGACACCACAGCGCATAAGACAAACTTGAGCTTCACCACTGGAAAAGCTGGCGCCACCATCGGCGTGACGTGCTAGGAGGGATCACGTGGACATAGCGGCCGCGTCGGCTGCTTCGGGCGCGCCGAAGCGAGCTGAAAACTAGTTTAAATTCCCTCGTACTCTGCGGTCCTCATTTAGTGGCGAAATTTTCCCGCTTCGAGTATCTCCTTCACAACGCTTCAAAGCACTACAATATGTAGTGGCTGCCTTTGAAGGCGCGCAACATGGTCGGCTACTGCTCGGTGCCGCAGGGCCGGACGCACGTAACGGAGGCCGGTGTCAGCCTTATTCACACGTAGCCGCAGGACAAGAAGCTGCGTGAAGCTTGGCTCGCGAAACATAAAACCGGCAAACAATCATCGGCTACAACTCGGGTATGCAGCAAGCACAGACGCGAGGAAGGTTTCTGCTACGGCGCCCGGTCTGAGATGTTCTGAAAACGCGCACTGAGACGCTCGCCCGAGTCCGCTGCCCGACTAATGTCATGACGGTTTGGTCTATGAACTTGTCGATGCTATAGATACTGGCAAGTTCAGTGGAGTGGAAAGGCGGCGGTTAGAAGCACATTTAAAAAAAGCATGGCATATGGTCATGTTTGGGTTATGAATTAATGCACTGGATTACAAAAAAGGAGCAGCGGGAAATTGCACGCTGAGAACACCGATAAACATACAGTGCGACGCAACTCGAGGAATAATATTGAAAGGTCAAAGAATTTAGAAGAAAGAAAGAGTGAATCGTCGCGACGGCACATCACAGTCCCCGTAGGCGTCGAAGTCTCTACAAGGAAATTATTTTTGAACAGCTCTGATAGCGCCCACGCAACAACGGTTGCTTTTATACTGTCAAATGCTCATATTCTGCGGCCTAAAGCTCATGGCACGGTGAGAAAACGCGCGCGCGGAGAAATCGAAACAGTGCGCGGACAAGCATGCAGACGCGCAGTCGGTCGCTGCGAATCTGCGCGATCGCTGCATTGAGGCTTCGTTCTATTACGCTCCATTTAGTTATACAAACACTATAAGAACATATTTCGCAGTTTGCTCTCGGCGTTTACCCACCTTTCACGCAAGAAGCCGGTTCGGGAGACTCCGTCGCGGCAATTAACCGCGCGCAGTGGCGTTCACTGTACGTATTCGGTAAAGAGATAGCGTCTGTAAACGATTGTGTGCTTTCAGTTTGCCCAAGATTATTATTTAGACACTAAGAAACTTCTCTCGTTTCGAAAGTACTTACAAAAATGTCCGGGAGAGCTCGCGCGTGGTGTTTTCAGTGACCGCTGACAGCAAATCCTATGAGGAGCGTGCCACGTGATCCCTCATACTACGCCAGCGAGGCGCTTCCGATAGACGGCGACTCCGTAACTCATCGCCGGAGACGCGTATTTGGCGCGATATTTAAATACCTTGCGCTGGGCACCTGAGGATGCTACATCAGGCTACATTGCGCCAATATTTGCCAAGAATGCTGACATATTTCGGCGTTAACACAAAGAAACAGCATTTTTAGTCGATTTTACCCTTCATTTCCCCTTACAGCGATCCTGAAACGATTTTGGTGATATATTGTACAAGCGTACCGAGTCCTTGAAAGATTATCGATGACGCAAGCTGGGTAGCCAATCGGATATCTTGCCCAGCTTACTACGTCAACTGTGTGTGTATGTTTGTGTGTGTGTGGGGGGGGGGGGAGACTCAAGGTGAGCGGCGCGGCTGTAATCGGCAGCGATGCACATTTTTAAAAGCTTATAATAACTCCCACGCTTTAGCGCGGATCGCTAAATGCGTAACCAACTGTATTCTACTTTGTTGCTGGTGCAAATTTTTGGAAGGAGCGTAATCGTGAACACGTTGTCTTTTTAAATGTTTAAAATGTCTTGCACTTGATTACAGGAATATTAGCTCTGTGTTTGGCTGGTTAAATTTCGCACCACCAGATTCCTGTGTCGTGCAGACCGCTCTAAGGTCGGTAACTTCATCACGAGGTAGTAGCATGGATGAAGGAAAAAAATAAAAAGAAAATGGCGTGGTTGAACGCGGATAAATCAAGTTTGTCGAGTGGTTTTCCTTACTTTGGGAAATGACAGGCGCTGCATGCTTTGAGCCGTCAGCAATTACCGTATCTACGACTGCACCACAAGACAACGCACGGACGCTGCTCGGCGCGGTAGCAGCAGCAAGTGAATTGACCATGCTGCGTCTCGCTTCAACACTGTTAAATACGGACCCTTTTCCTGGCATCACTCGGGTTCACCAGACCACATCCAATCGCCGTCGCACCCAATTAAGGTGCGCAGAAGTGCGTCTGACATGTTCTCGGACCTGTCAGACAAGTTGGCGACCCCCACTCGAGGCGCCGCACGTGGAGCTATAAAGTGCAACGGGAGCCTGGCACGGTTCCAGATAATCTGGGTCCCGAGCGAACTTGTTTTGCAGCTCTGAAACGTCGCTCGAAAACAACCTCCATCCGCCGATTGTGACGGCCCTTGCAAGCCATGAGGCAATGCCGGTGGCAAGTCACCCGTTCTACAGTGGAGCCCTTGGAGCAACTCTCATGCGCCGATTGTGACGGCACTTGCACGGGTGCCTACCGTTAGAGGAAGATGACGACACCTGAGCTCGATGATTGGCCAAAAATGACGTGACCCCGAGACACCGAAGGGCTTAAAAGCGAGAGACAGGGAGCTAAGAGAAGCATTCCTTCATTCATTTCTTTCGTTCTTCTTGACACGGGCCGCAGCGTCCAATTTGCTGCCGGCCATCAATGAATTCGACTGTTAATTACTTTGTTTTATTACTGTAAATAATGTAAATAAACCTCCACTTTTCTTCTCAGAATCCTCCTGAACGTCGGCCAACTCCCGCACTCAACGGCAAGATCCAATAACTGGGTGACAGCGGTGGGATTGCCCTCCAGGTCCAACAACGCGAACTAAGCGTCGAAAGCACAGCGCATACGAAGCTACCAGCACTCGGCGCGCTCTGTCCACATCGCAGATCGCTTTCAAGATATGGGCGCCCACGCGGCGCACGCAGCAGCCGCTGGTATAGTGGCAGGCTAAAGGGCCGTTTATAGTCCGACGTAACGCACGTGCGCGCGCGCGCGCGCACGCTACGTCACGTCGGCGAAAACGACACCTCTATACACCAGAACACCGTGAATTCAAAGGGCGCCGCCATATTCATGAGTGCCGGTCGCGCCATCTATCCCAAGCGCCGCGAAGTAGCAGGCCTGGGCTGCCACGCCGGGAGATGCGACCCGGCGCGATTGCGAAACTTGGGCTTTTTAGCTGGGCGGAAGGCGTGTTTCGCGTTTTTTCTAACCTGTCATTTTCGCTGTCTGGATTCAATCAAACTTCAAGACCTCGTGCAAGTCCACAATGGACACACTGAGTGCTGTGCAGTCTGCAGAAGCGAATACATCGGGTAGGTACGCTATTACGTTTGTACAAACCACGCGCTATATGCTAGAACACCTGTGAGCTTTTTGGCACGTAACCTGTGAAGGAATTTACAGCACTGTATTGGTGCCATATATTATTAAAGCACGCAGAACACTGTCATCTGCACTTTCAGTTTGGTCTTGTTTGTAATGGTCTCTACTGGGTTGGCCGCGCTTGGCAACCAACTGGCGAGGTCGTTTGACTGCCTGGTTAGCAGACGCCTGCCCTTCACCACCTGCACACTGAAAACAAAATAGATGTTATAGTAAGAAGGGCTGTAGTTCTTTCCCATGCCATCACTTTTGCGAAGATATAAAGTCCTCTCAAAATGAAATAGAAAATACACCAGGCCAATTGTATCATGCAACCACTTAAGAGTACAACATTCAGAACAAAATCCTACAGCACTCGAACAAGCAGCATATGATGCTAAACCTGCACTCATTGGAAAATGAGGTACTACAGTAGTTATAATGTTCAACTACATGTGCAGTCAAAGCCCGTATAACAGGCGAGCATGACAGATGCAGGTGTTGTACAGTTGCACAAACCATGACAGGGCACGTAAAATTATCATCCCTACTTAAAGCTGCATCATCAGGACCCCTTTGGTACAAGACAACAACCGCACGTGCATTCCAAGAAATTAGCCCCACCAACTGCAGCTACCTGGTACCAGACCTGTGTCGCTTGTGCGAGGCCATCGGATTGTTGGCGCTCCCTTAGAAAAGAAAACAGTAAAAAAAACTCGTGAGAACGATCAAAATTTTGTTACAAAATACAAGAATAATTAAGCACCTTATTTTCCTCGCCATATGAACGGAAATATTTTGCGCTTTGCCCCGCATAACAGCCCGCACGCAGTTTAGAGCTCAGGAGGCTCAAATGAATTCGTTACGAATGACGCCTGCAACACCAGCTCGTAAAGGTAGGTGCGCTGCAAGAACACCTTCGGCGACGAGTAGTCGTCGTTTACGTTTTTGTGGACGCATGCTACGTGACGAGCAGACTTCGGTTTACTTTCATTAGCAATAACGCTCACCAGCAAGGCCTACAACTTGTCGTTCACACTTAATGGTCATTCCGTGCACCAGCTGCAAGTATCGCTAACCGCAAACTCAACTGTTCCGCTTAACCGTCGGGAGCTCTGCCTGAATGAAAACACGAAAAGGCTTGCCTTTTTGTTATAGCCAAGGCGAAGCACCGGCGCGGGATTCTGCTCTGTAGGCTTGTTGCGCAGAAAGTGCTCGGAGCAAACCTGCGTATTTGTAGGGCGCAAAGTTGAACGTGGCACCAAAATAGACACAGATCGAATACTCACTCGTGCATTTTCACTGGGCTTGGTAGTTATTCCTATTCACTGCAGCTATCCACCGGTGGTGCAGCTTGGCATTCTTCGTTGCGGATGGAAATCGGCGCAGGCTGAAAACACCGCACCTGCACGATTCCCTACGTGTGTTGTGCTCTTCGCAAACAGCGCTAAGCAACCTGCTCCTTTTCCGCTGGTTGTTTTGGCATCCAAACACGGCGCAATGATGCCCAGATGACTTCTTCTACTTTGGATCCGTGTGAACGGGCACATTTCCGCACTTTGGAGCCCTAGAGCTGGCACTTGCCATGTCTACTGGTCGCCGGCGAACACACTTTGGCAGCCCAGTACAAAATAGCGCCGGTCGACCGGGCAACCCGGGTGCGAGAGTATGCGTTCGGTTAGTCTGGGTGCGAGACTAGCGTGTTCTGGTCTATAGTCGGGCGCACCGGCGCAGCTAACATAACCGGCGGCTTCCAACGCGCCCCGGCGGGCCCGGCGCCGATTTGGCTCCGGAGCCATTCGCGCGTCGAAGTCGGCGGAACTCTCGCACCACAATGCACTGCGCGCGAAGTAAAAGGGGCCAACACAACTCCGCAGACGGCTTTTGCGGATGGCGCGCGACTTGGTGAACCTTCTGCGCATGCTCCGAAGATAGCAGCCTACGGCGCGCGCATTGAAGTATAGAGGGGATGGCATCTCGGCTGGCGCAGCGCAACCGACGTAGCGTGACTGACCGCGAACGACGCTCGCCCGCGCGCCGAGAACGTCGGACTATAAACGGGCCTTAAGTCCCCCTTTGACCTTGGCTGAGCTTCGAAGTGTCCTTTCTTTTTGCAAAACTTGCAAACAGCTTTGTTGTAAGGGCAAAATTTCCGCTGATGCTAATCTCGTCCGCCGAGGTGACACAATCTGTGCGCGCCGGCGAGGAGCGTTTCTCTTGATCCCGACGCTTGATTACGTGACTGCCTTCACGTTGGCCTGTGTTTCGCTGCATCAACGGAGACTGGCCCAGATAACTGGCTTTCTCGTTCACGTTTCGCGTTCACGTTCACGCGAGAGCAGCCGTGCATGCAGAAGCGCTTGATCAAGCGTCAAGTCGGAAGTGCGGCAGAGTTGTTCCGATAACGTGCTGTCCAAGAAACCAACAATAAATTGGTCTCGAACGAGTCTGTCCTCGATGGACGCTGAACCGTAGTTGCATCTTTTTACCGTGTTTCGCAACGCGGAATAAAAAGCATCGACGCTTTCGTCTCCTCGCTACGTCTGCTTGTGAAAACGATAACTCTCGTGAACTTCGTTTAGCGGGTGCACGAAATACGAGGTGAACTTGCTTTTAACAATGCTGTACGACTGAACTTCGGCCGACAAGTCGAAAGACGCCAGCACGCGTCGAGCTTGAACACTCATGCAATAAAGAAGCGTTCGTACCAGAACCTCGTCGGTAGCTTGGTGCAGACCTGTAGCGTAGGCATAGTCCTCGAACCGCTCAATCGAGGTAGATAGACCATGCACTTGGGTCGGCGAAGTCGAAGCTCAATGGCTGTTGGAGTCCAGGTACCCCGGCAAACGCAGCGTCCGGCTTGTTCACCATTAGAGACAGCGAACAGCGGCCACTTCTGACACCATGTATACTATGCGGGGTGCTGACAGACGCTAGCCGCGTCTACCCAAGTGACTCGGAGCCGCGTTGACTGAACGAATATGCCACACACCTTTATTCGACAACCACATATATAGAACGCATGGCGCGTAGCACCCTCTACATCTTTCCCCCGAGATATGCACACAAGAAACACTAAACACTTCCCAAGTCAAGTCTTCTCGGAGTCTTGGCTCGACGCCCAAACCCTGTGACTCTCACTCCACAATCATTGGAGACGCGGTGTTGCTGTTATCGTGGCGTCTGTTGCCGTGATCTGCTCTTCGTGTTCCTCGCGGTTTTCACTCCGAGCTGGCTCGTTATTACGCACAAGCAGAGCGTTGGGTGTTTGCACGACGTACACGAGCGGAGCTTGGAGGCTAGGCTGAGAACACACGCCGTATCCTTGATGTCTCGAACCCACACCGTATCTCCCGGCTGCAACGGAGGAAGGACGGTCGCGGCATGACGGCGATCGAAGTCTTTCCTCTGCCGCCTTCTCACCTCTTCGTCTTGGCACTTCACATCGTCTGGCGCAGGCCACTTCGGTTCCAGGCGGTCCAGGCGGTCTTGGGAAGCCTGGTTCGCAAGCTGCGACCCAACAGTAGCTGCGCTGAACCCTGTGACGCCTGCAGTGTCTCTGTACGACAGAAGAACCGGAAAAGGATCGTCTGCTTTCGCAAACAATTCTTTGATCGTACGCACCATCCTTTCCACTTCCCCATTTGACTGCGGGTAGTTTGGACTTGAGGTGATGTGTTGGAAGCCATAGCACTTCGCAAAAGCTGCAAAGGCCTGTGAAGCAAATTGCGGTCCTGCTGCGGGAGTGCCAAAAGGAGCAAAAATGCTTTTGACTGCATTGATGACCGCCTCAGAGTCCGTGCTTCGCATGTAGATGACTTCAGGGTAACCAGAACGATAATGAACCACTAGTAGGTAGCTGTGTCCCTTGTAACTAAACAAGTCCATTCCTACTTCTTGCCACGGTTGTTCTGGAGTGTTCGTTACCACCAATGGCTCACTTCTTCGCGCTCGTGTGACTGCGCACTGTCTGCAGCGAGTGACTCTGTCCCGTATTTGCTGCGCAAGTCGGTACCACCACACGGAGTCCTGGCCCCTTAGGCGGCATCGGTTAATTAATGGTGGCCTTCATGGATAAGTTCGAGCGTATCCTTTTGCAGCAATGCCAGGATGACAGAGCGATTACCTTTTAGCAGGATGCCGTTGCACAAAGAGAGATCACTTCGATGGCTCCAGTTCTTCTTGAGGTGCTCCGGAAGCATGTCTCGACAAGGCCATCCTTCGGAGCGCAGTATTTGACGAGCTGGTTGCATACCCAGTCCAGTTCTTGGTGCCTGCGAACGTCGTCTACAGTAACCAGCTTCGTGTCAGTGATCGTAGCAACTTGAAATTCCACAAAATCCTCTACCACATCTGCCGGATTGATCGACGGCTTCTCATCCGGAGCCCTTGAAGAGTATCCGCAGATAGCTGTTCGCTCAGAACGTAGACTACGTTAAATTGGTAGCGCGTAAGTTTGATGCGGAACCTTTGAATACGTAGGGGCATAGTGCCCAAGTCAGCGTTTCCAAGTAGAGTTACCAGTGGCTGGTTATCGGTTTTTACAGTGAAGTTTAGGCCTCGCACGTATTGTTCAAACGGTACACTGACCATGCCACCGCCAGCGCTTCTTTTTCTGGCTGTAGCGCTGTTCCACTTCAGTAAGCGACCTGGATTCGAACGCTACCATGCGTCGCTCGCCCGTTGGTTGTTTCTGCAGAAGAACCGGAGCGTTGGTCGGAGGAATGCTTGACGCGTTGAACCGTGCGGATGTGCTCCGTATGGGCTCCCGAGTTCTTGGTCTTTTCCGAGCGACTACATGCACCAGAAGACCCGGACCTGCTCCCACAAGGTCGCAGAGAGTGCCTGGAACCCTGCCGCTGTTTTTCGAGGTCCGCAAGACCCCTTTTTTCCCCTTTACGAGCACTTTCGTTCACCGGCCGCAACTAGTCGAGCTGGGCCTACTTCAGGCCTAGCCCGATTAGGGGCGCTATCGGCGTCGCCGCCGGACCCTCGAGCCGTCACCGACGCTGACGCGATGGAGTATGCCGTAGACTGAGAAGAAATCTCCCCGGAGGAATATGAAGACCGAAGCCTATGGATACAGGCTGCCATCAAAGTCCATTATCTAGCTCGCCCCAAGCATGGGGACGCCAATGCCCAACAGGATACAGCTATGACACCGACGGACGCCACCGGCAAGGCCGTCCAAACCAGTTGGGTGAGCCCATCGATAAGAAGCCGCCCATATAGAAAGAAGCCGCTCCCGCGTCTGCCAGAGAGCGACTACGAGATCGTACACCGGCCGAGAGGCGGACTTCGTCACCGAGACCACACGGCCGCTACACTACTGCACGCCCTGTGCCTGGACATCGGAGTCAACTTTGGGGAAATCAAGCAACACGACCAAGTAAGGATCAATCCTTTTAACAACTCCTTTACCGTAAGCACCCCTTCTATGGAACGCGCAGGGAATTACGCAGAAGTACAACATATCAAAATCCTCGACCAAGTCTATTCGACGTGTGCCTACGTAGCGGCACCGGACAACAGCATCAAGGGGATTGTGTATCACGTTCTAGAAGACCAAAGCCACGCCGAGATAATGGACGACATCGTTAAAGTCAACCCACAGCTAGAGATAGTGGACGCAAGAAGGATGGGAACATCATCAAAAGCCCTGCTCATCACTTTCGCAAATACCAAGAGAGCCCCGGACTCCATTCGATTCGGCGGAGGAATCGACAACTGATACCTCTTCAGACCCAAAGTGGAAGCATGCTACAACTGTAGAAGACCGGGACATCGCTCAGACGTGTGTCCGGAAGAACGAAGAAATCTTGCTACAGGTGCGGCGATGAGCATCCGGTCCATGACGAGCCCACGTGCACGCCGAGGTGCATCCTGTGCAAGGGAGAACATTTCACTGGATCCAACCAATGCAAGATCAGATATGAGAGACCGCCCGCCAAGGGAAACAAGAAGTGAAATGGCAAGCCTCAAGTGGAATTTCAGCGACCGGAGGGACAGCTAGGGAGCGCATCCTGCGCACCCGAAACAGCAGCAGCAACAGCGAGGCAGAAGCAGATCGAGAAACCGAGCCCAGGGTAACGACGGAGGAAAACGAGACCGCTCGGAGCCCTACCCGGCGCTGCCGAACGCCTGGCGGGAAGGAGCACCACATCAGGTGAGCGGGACACCGCAATCCTCCCACGAGAGTAATGAAATTAAGGAACTTAAAGCAATCATACAAAAACAGGAAATAATCATTCAGGAACTAATGAAGGCAATAACGCAACAGCAGCAAGAAAGTAAAACACATATTGCTCAACAACCCGCAATCTTAACACAGGAACCGCGGAGGGCATCCCTCCCCCTGTCAAACGCATCCTCGAGGCCACCTTCACCTGCAAGAGGGTCACCGGCAAAAAAGTGGTTGATGGATGTCACGCGTAGGTTAACGCCTGGTACGCTTGCTTGAGCGAGAGGAAGGAACACACGAACGCAAGCTGCAGCACACACGTAACATTCATTCAATAGGCTATTTTAGCAACAGGAACACACGGTAAGATTCAATACATTGCACACGGCATGCGTCCTCCCTTACTAAGCTTTCCGCTCACACTACCGCGTTTACAAACGTCTGTGCGGCGATTGTCTATTCGCTGTAGTAGGAGCGCTTACGGTACCGGTACTGTTCGACGCGAGTATCGGCGTCCCCCCGGTCTGTGGTCTGTCGATGCGATCTGGTCGTCGTCAGTCGTTGTTAGTGTCCGGCGTCACCGATGCCCCAGCCGACGTGACGACGGCACGGTCGCTGAGGGGCTGTCGCGCTCCGGCAGAGCCGGGCTCTTGCCGGCTGGCGCTCCCGGTGCGCGCCGGCCCAGCTTGGTCCTCCGGACGGGATGGTGAGTGGCTGTAGCCAGCCTCCGCGCGTCTACGTTCAGCGGCAGCAACGCTGACGTGTCCTAGCAGGTAGGTCCGGGCCAGCGGTGGTTCCAGGGACGTCGGACATCTGCTCGCCGAGCCTGGTACTCGGGCGGGACGTTGATCTGCCGCCTAAGATCTGGGGCAGGACCCAGACAGGCGATCTCCGGCCGTCTTCTCTTGGAACGCTGCGCCCGGTCACCACGTCCTTCTCTGCGCGTGCCCCTTCTCCAAGATGGCGGCTCCACGCGCTCGCTCCACTCCTTCTTCCTCGTCCTCTTTCTTCGTTTACGCTTGTCACTCCTGACAATGGCCCCCTTGTTTTCTGAGTTTTCGCTCCGCGAAAACTTCCCTCACTGCTCGTCTCATCTTGGGTTTATACGGACACTGCACTTCCACTTCACCACACCACATATAACTTCACTGCGCCACTTCTTCACCCATCACTGCATTTCACCGCGCTTCACTGTACTACACCACATGTAACTTCACTTCGTCGTTTCTTCATTCACACATCACACTTCACCGCACTTCACTACACCCACGCGCACATCACGTACATTTCTGCCAAATCTTTACGATACATCAGTGTCAACGACAGCACCATTCACAAGGCACTATTTCACGAGTGTTTGAGGAAGACTCCTCAGAAGCTCTAAACACTATATGCATGCGCCGCAAGCTGTTTCCCAGTATACGAACATATTCACACAGTCAACACGTAAACGAACATATTCCGCAAAGTCAGTGATGTCCTTCGTGTCACGTTTACTCACTAAATCCGCGTACTTCTGCCTACCGGTTGTTGTCTGACATCGATACAGCCAGACAGGACGGTGTGCACTAGTCCTGACTCTCGACGCCGGCGCCTCACCGCGGCATTGCCTCGAGCAGAATGATTTGGATGACACCAGGGGTTGGTGTGGGACCCAGACATGCATGCCCTGGGCTTGTCAAAGTTGTCGGACACAGCGATGGTGCGTTCATTGTTCTTCAATTCTTGAGCCCGTCTTTTCTCACATACGCTCGGCTTAGACATCGTGCTTGTTATCTTCGCCTTCTGAGGGGTAATTTCTGTTGCTGGGATGTGTGCTTGGTATGGGCTTTCAGCAACCAACTCTGTGATGACTATTCCTGCGTCCTTTTGAAATGGTTGCTCAATAGGCGTAGTCCCTAGAGGTACCTTTGATATCAACCTTTTTGGTGTGGTTCTCTGACATACCTCGCAAGAACTCACAAACCGTTTAGTGTCACTTTGCATGCACGGCCAAAAGAATTGTTCTGATACTCGGCTGGTCGTCTTCCTTACTCCTTGATGGCGAGCCATTATAGTGTCGTGCGCCAGCTCGAGGACTGCTCTTCGTAAACTCACTGGCACTACTAGCTGTCGTGTTTCTCTTCCATCGTGAGTTCTGGCTATTCGGTACAGTAATTCTCCAACCTTCTCAAACTTATGTACGACCCGGCTCTTCTTATTCTGAATCCATTTCCCTAACATTTCAAAATAACGTCGCAACGTACTATCCGCTTCTTGCCTTTCCTTCATTTCTGTCGCGGTTATATCGATGCCGGTGCCTGAAGTCTTCTTTATACCGACATCTTTCCTATCCTGGTTCCTCGTGCTTTTCTCTACTGACAAAATGCTAGCTTCTCCGGTATATGAATCCGAGCTTCTTTCGTTATCTCTGGCCCCGGCTTTGGTGGATTCATGCTCCGTTCTACTTGTAATCTGGATATTGGGAAAACTCCAGAGGGGATCTGGATCATCCACTCTTCTAACTCCTGGCACATTCCCAAGAATGACGTCGTAAAGCGGTTCTTTGACGCACCGGGCTTCAATCCAACCGCAATAATAAGGCGTCAAAAGCAACACACGAGCCATAGGCATTCGCCTTACTGTACCATCCGCCAATCGAACTGGCGTTTCTGTCCCGGTGATATCTCTTTCCGGCACCATGGATTGTCTTACCAGAACAATGTTGGACCCAGTGTCTCTGAGTACAGACACTTTTCGTCCCTGCAGCATTCCCTCTACTACTGGCATAGAGGTCTCCGGGTCTTCCGACGACGGAACCGTCATGACAGCACTTGCCTTGTCGCTGGACTCCTGTTCCATTTGCGTCCTCTCACCATAAATGTGACTTTTGCTTGCAACAACACATGCAGTCTTATTTTCTGAATTAGCTCGACAGGTTTGTATTGTATGTCCCTGCCGTCCACATCCCTCGCACTTGAACGTCGCACTGCGAGTGCGACCCAAGGGACAATTCATAGCCCGATGCCCTATCTTGTCACACATAAAACATTTGATTGTACTCCGAGTATTTTCTCTCTCATCTGGTATCTTCTTATCTTCTTTCCCCTTTCCCAAGTGCCTTTGGCCTTGGGCTTCTAAATACCGGTCGGCGTGTTCAGATAGTTCAGCCACCGTCCTCAAGTTGCGCTCTTTCAGGAATATTGCCACGCCCTGATGACATGATCCTAGGAACTGTTCTGCAATCATGTTGTCCCTCAAGTCTTCAAATGTCTTCTCTATGTTAGCCATCTCCAACCAACGATCAAAGTAGTTGGAGATTCGTGCGGCAAATTGCTGACCCGTTTCATTTTCTTGTGGCTTGGAGTTTCGGAATTTATCCCTGAAACCTTCGGCCGTTAGTCTGAAGCGTTGTAGGAGAGCCTTCTTCACCTTGTCGTAATCTAGTGCGTCAGTCGCTGACATCCGGCTGTACACGGCCAACGCTTCCCCCACGAGAGACATACTCAATCCCGTCGCCCAGTCACTCTTCGGCCAGCCTTGTCCAGTTGCTATTCGCTCAAAACGTTGTATATAGGCATCTAGATCATCTCGCCTTTCGTCAAAGGGGGCGATAAGCTTTTGGGGACACACTGTCGCTATTCTCTGAGGTAGCACGTATGAGCTATTTCCTGCCTCTTCTCCACTATTACACATGCGCAGCTGCAATTTCTTTTCTGTAAGCTCTTTTTCCAAAATCAAATTCCTATACGCACGCTCGTCCGCATCCTTCGCTCTCTCCTCAGCTGCCTTCGCTCTCTCCTCATCTTCCCTCGCAGCCTCTCGCGCCTCTGCGCGTTCTTCTCTTAATCGCTTCTGTTCCTCGTGATATAGTGCTATTATGGCCTCAGCCGACATGCCCGCGGCACTGCCAGCCGTCATCAAACGTTCAAGGTCCATTCCGCTGCTCAAGAGACACCGAGGCACGTGACAAAGTTAAAGGGATCCTGGCAGGCTCGCCAATGTTGTCACGCGTAGGTTAACGCCTGGTACGCTTGCTTGAGCGAGAGGAAGGAACACACGAACGCAAGCTGCAGCACACACGTAACATTCATTCAATAGGCTATTTTAGCAACAGGAACACACGGTAAGATTCAACACATTGCACACGGCATGCGTCCTCCCTTACTAAGCTTTCCGCTCACACTACCGCGTTTACAAACGTCTGTGCGGCGATTGTCTATTCGCTGTAGTAGGAGCGCTTACGGTACCGGTACTGTTCGACGCGAGTATCGGCGTCCCCCCGGTCTGTGGTCTGTCGATGCGATCTGGTCGTCGTCAGTCGTTGTTAGTGTCCGGCGTCACCGATGCCCCAGCCGACGTGACGACGGCACGGTCGCTGAGGGGCTGTCGCGCTCCGGCAGAGCCGGGCTCTTGCCGGCTGGCGCTCCCGGTGCGCGCCGGCCCAGCTTGGTCCTCCGGACGGGATGGTGACTGGCTGTAGCCAGCCTCCGCGCGTCTACGTTCAGCGGCAGCAACGCTGACGTGTCCTAGCAGGTAGGTCCGGGCCAGCGGTGGTTCCAGGGACGTCGGACATCTGCTCGCCGAGCCTGGTACTCGGGCGGGACGTTGATCTGCCGCCTAAGATCTGGGGCAGGACCCAGACAGGCGATCTCCGGCCGTCTTCTCTTGGAACGCTGCGCCCGGTCACCACGTCCTTCTCTGCGCGTGCCCCTTCTCCAAGATGGCGGCTCCACGCGCTCGCTCCACTCCTTCTTCCTCGTCCTCTTTCTTCGTTTACGCATAGAGAAAAGAATGTATGGTTTACGCTTGTAACTCCTGACAATGGAAGACTCAGAGAATCACGAAAAACGGAATCACGAGGAAGTAATGAGCCTATTAAGAACAGTGGCAACGAGATTAGATAAAATTGAGGTAAGGCAAAACAATATTGAAGCAAACATAGAAGAACGCTTCACAGCTATCAGAAACGAGACCAGGGAACAATATAAAACCTTAGCAGCACAAGTAAGAGTCCTTACAAACGCAGCAAAGGCTACAAACGAGCTAGTACAGAAACATGACAAGCAACTGGTTAAGGTAATGGGCAAACTCTTTCCGGCCCCAGGACCCATGGCCTCCACCACAGTGCAATCCATCTCCTTCCCTAAAGCCGATCATGGGGAAGAGCCAGACAGAGATAAGAATATGGCAGTGGAACTGTAGGATCTTCCGCGGAAAGCGGGGAACCTAGAGCTCCACATTGAAAACCTTGAAAAAGAAAAAAAAATCCCCGATGTCAGAGCCCTACAAGAAACCAAGAAAAACGCAAAGGTTCGGGATTATAAAACATATGAAAGCAACAAGGAAGAAAAACCGCTCATGGCCTTCTTGGTCCATAGAAATCTAACAACAACAGAGCACGAAATTCAATCGAACGGTGCAGAGTGCTTCCTGATAGAGGTCATACCGCTAAAAAGAAGCGAGGCCCCGCTCTTCATTCTAAACATATATAGCACCCCCAAGGCGGAATCCTCCCCCATAATAAAAGCCATGAGCGAAGCCAGAAAAATCAGTAAAACGAATCCCGTAATAGTAGTCGGAGATATGAACGCACAACACATGGCATGGGGTACAGAACAAATTTAAAGAAAGGAACTAGCCTCTGGCAACATGTTCAGGACGAAGGATACACGCTCCTGACAGATCCGCTGGTGCCAACTGGGATACGGAACAGTGTGCAAGCCAACACATGCCCTGACCTGACCCTATGCAAAAACATAGTAGACGCACAATGGCACAACACGAACGAAAACCTAGGGAGCGACCATTACATTATACAGACCACTATACCCAGCAGTACGCTCAAGAAGGAAAGAAGAAGGGTGACACGAGTGGTAGACTGGGATAAATTCAGAGAAAGGAGACAGGGTAACGCAGATGGCAAGAATATTGAAAACATAAATGAATGGATTCACAAACTCTTGAAAGACGCAGAGCACACCACCAAGACGATAGAGATAGCAGCCGAAAACAAAGCCGCTGACAGCAAATTATTACACATGTGGCCGGCACATAATAGCTTACAAAAAAGATGGATGAAACAAAACACAACAGAAAACTTAGCATTAGAATAGTTAAACTAGAAACAGAAATCGAAAGTCATTCTCAAAACTTGGTAAAACAACAATGAGGACAAATATGTGATCAACTGAGCGGAAAATTGGGGATAAAAGACACATGGCATCTTCTGAGACATATATAAGACCCAGAAAACAGCAGAGCCGCTCACCAGAGGGATGTAGCACGCATAATTCATGCAAGCCCACTTAATGACGAAGAAATGACAACGGAATTACAAAACCGATACCTATGCACAACGAAAAACCGGACGCTTCCCAACTACAGCGGCAACCCCAACCCTGAACTTGACGAAAACATAACGGTAGCAGAGGTAAAGGCGGCCATGCAGAAACTTAGAACATCCTCCGCTCCAGGAGCGGATGGAGTGACGAAAAAAAATACTTAGACGAGGACTGTATTCAAGGGATCACGGAGTACTTTAACAAGTGCTGGAAGTATGGGTGGCTGCCAGAGCCGTGGAAACACGCCAAGGTAACTCTCATACCCGAGCCAGGCAAGAAACTCGAACTAAGCAACCTCAGACGCATATCCCTAACATCATGCTTAGGGAAGCTATTGGAGCACGTGGCGCTATCTAGATTACAAGACCAGATGGACAAGCACAATCTCTTTCCGCACACGATGATAGGCTTCCGGCCCAACCTGTCTACGCAAGATATAATGCTCAGGCTTTCGGAAGAGGTAATAAACACACCGAATAACGCCAACATTAAAGCAATGATGGCACTGGACCTCACCAAAGCCTTCGATAATGTCACCCACAATGCCATCATGAATGCCCTCTCCGACTTAAACGTGGGGGAAAGGATATGCTCATACCTCAAAGCTTTTCTAACCGACAGAACGGCTCAAATAACCACCCGACATTGCTGGACTTCCTCCGCGAATCCGGAGTGTATCTACATGTTTAAATATTTCTTTATGCCAGAAGGCACGCTGTCGCAAAAAAAAAGTAACATTCGGAAGCATCAAGTCGGATACACTATAATTAGGAAGCAAAGGTACACCGCAGGGGTCAGTGCTGTCACCCTTTGTGTTCAACATAACTCTCATACCCATGCCCATGGCCAAGTTTCTTGCCGCCATACCAAACTTATCCTGGGCACTCTACGCAGACGACATCACCATCTGGACAGTCAGGGGAAACGAAGGTGATATTGAGAGCACGCTACAGACGGGAGCGAATATATTGACCGGATAAGCCAGGAGAGTCGGACTAACGTGCTCGTCACAAAAATCCGAACTCCTACTTATCAGACACAGACTTAAGAAAAATGATCCCCCGGCACAATTGGGTGTTATGGTTGATGGTACAAAAGTTCCAGAACTACAAACCTTGAGAATCCTGGGAATGCACATTCAAAACAACGGGAAAAACACAACTACACTAAACAAGCTAGTTGCATCCGTTGCACAAACCAACAGGCTCATAAGACGAACAGCCAACAAACACCAGGGAATGAAAGAAATAGGTATGAGGCTAGTGCAGGCTTTCGTGCTCAGCCGTATAGTATGTTTTCTCCCCTATCTCAAACTTCAGGCAGCGGAAAAGAGCAAGGTTGAATGCCTCATAAGACAATCATACAAGGCAGCCCTTCATCTCCCTAAGTATATATCAACAGAAAGGCTGCTAATGTTAGGCATACACAACACGCTTCCCGAGCTAGTCGAGGCGCACAGAACGACAGGCTAACAAAAACACCCACGGGAAGACACATTCTAAGGACCTTGGATATCAGGCAAGAATGCACAGGGACGGATGCCGTGCAAATGCCTAGAGACATACACAGGTATCAGAGAATAGATCCAATGCCGAAAAACATGCATACCGAACACCACGCAGAAAGGAGGAGGGCGAGAGCCAAAGCCCTCCACAGGCAATACTCAAACCATAAGGAGGCAGTCTGTACGGACATTGCAGAGCTCTGTGATCACGATGCCTTTTCGATAGGCATCGTGGGCATGGACCTAAAACCAATCTCAGCCGCCTCTGTGCGTAGCAAAGAGGCACACGAGGCGGAGGAAGCGACCATCGCCCTAGCCATTATAAGCACTGAAGCAAACACGATTTTTAGCGACTCGAAGAACTTTGTAAAAGGGAGAATCCACAAACCCGTCAAACAAATCTTAAAACTGCAAAATTTCAATGCCAGACCCATTAGAATCATATGGGTTCCGGTTCACGCGTCGCATCCTGGGAACGAGGCGGCCCACAACTTAGCTCGAGGTTTCGTCAACCGGGCAGTGGGCGAGTGGGGCCAGAGAGACCTTGACCACGTATACCACGAGATAACATTATATTACAGGAACGACAGAAGGACGCTCCCGCCGCCGGACAAAAGCCTTAATAAACATCAACAAGTGGCCTGGCAGAAGCTACAAACTAACACCTTCCCCAACCCCTATATATACTCCAAGGCCTACCCAGGAGTCTATACCCCCGAATGTAAGCTCTGCGGGGTCACAAAGGCAGATTTAAAACACATTTTATTCGATGGCGACAATCTAAAACCAAAAAGAGAATGGCAACTCTCTAATGAGCAAGAGTGGGAGGATGCGGTGTCCAGCTCGGACCCGGCGGTTCAACTGCAGGCCGTCAGCTGGGCTTTGGAAGTCGCCGACAGACAGGGCCTCACGACCATAACAGGTGGCACTAGAGGAACTGATCGGACGGCCACCTCACGCACCTTGGAAGCCCATTAAAGTCAACCAAATCCTTTCTGTTGACGAAATAAAGTTGTTACCACCTGCAGAAGAACCATGCCCAATCCAGATAAGCTCGCGTCGCATGAGACAATGGTATTACGACCGGGATGACGCTTAGCGACGCACAGATCCGAGGTGAGCATCGCTTTTACCCGATTAAAAGCGGTCCCCATTGCCATGCATTTTGCGCACCTATGCAAGGCGCGAATGGGAGCGGTTGCTTGCGAAAGGTAGGGCAGGAATCGACCGATATGATTAGCCATGCCGAGGAATCGCCTAGCCCCAGCAACGTCCGTGGGTGGCTCCAAGTTGGGCAGTGCTTCGAGTTTGCTGGGACTTGGCGAGATACCGTTGGCATCGATCACCACATCCATAAACTCTACTTTGTCTTGACCGAAGCAGCATTTTGACTTGAGTTTAACTCCGGCTGTCTTCAGACGTTCAAGAACCTCCACAAGTCGCTTGTCGTGCTCTTCTCGATCTTTGCCAAAAACCAGGATGTCATCCATCATGTTGACGACATTCGCTGCCCCTCCAGTATTCGAGCCATTTCTCTCTTAAAATATTCCGGTGCTGAAGTCAAGCCAGAAGGTAGACGGCAGTAGCAGTAGCGTCCGAACGGTGTGATGAATGTGGCATACTCTTGGCATTCTTGGGAAAATCGCACTTGATGAAATCTTGCTGTCGCGTCCAGCTTCGAGAACACTTTGGCGTCGCCCAGTTGCCCGAGCACCCATTCGACCGTTGGAAGCACGTGCTTTTCACGGGGAACTTCTTTGTTGAGCATCGTTAAGTCCACACATATTCGGATGCCGCCTGATGCCTTAAGGTACTGCGACCAGACCGGCACACCATGGCGTCGGCTTCGTAATGCGCCTGATGACACCTTGTTTTTCCATGTGGTCCAGCTCCTTCCTTACCTGGTTTTACAGAGGAATGGGAATTCTGCGAGGTACACCGAGAGCAAATTGCCTAGCATTTGGCTTGAGTCGAATAGTGTATTCCTCAGGCACGTACCCAGGATTTTTTTTCGGGGGAGGGCCCACCACCTCTATCATCATCATCATCATCATCATCATCATCATCATCATCATCATCATCATCATCAGCCTGTTTTATGTCCACTGCAGGACGAAGGCCTCTCCCTGCAATGCGATCTCCAATTACCCCTGACCTGCGCCAACCGATTCCAACTAGCGCCCGCGAATTTCCTAATTTCATCGCTCCGTCTAGTCTTTTGTCGTCCTCGATTGCCTTTTCCTTCTCTTGGTAACCATTCTGTAGCCCTAATGGTCCAACGGTTATCTAATCGGCGCATTACATGACCTGCACAGCTACATTTTTTCCTCTTGATGTCAATTAGAATATCGTCTATAACCCTTCGCTCTCTGATCCAAACCGCTCTTTCTCTCTCTTAACGTTATGCCTAGCAATCTTCGTTGGATCGCTCTTTGCGCGGTCCTTAACTTGCTCTCAAGTCTCTGCCCCATATGTCAGCACTGGCAAAATGCACTGATTGCACACCTTACTTTCCAATAATAATGGTAAGCTTCCAGTCAGGAGCTGGCAATGTCTGCCGTATGTGATCCAACCTATTTTTATTCTTCTGTGAATTTCCTTCTCATGATCAGGGTTGCCTGTGATTAATTGACCTAGGTAAACGTGCTCCTTCACAGTCTCTAGTGGCCGACTGGCGATCCTGATCTCTTGTTCCTTTGTTGTTGTTGTTGTAGCCTGTGGCACGTGTGGCTCCTACCCACGATGGGGGATTGGCCAAGAAATGGGTGGGTTATTCCAATATAATATAGAGCATAAATTTCCTAATATCTATGCGAATAGCATTGAATAGGGTTGAATTACCGGCCAAAATAAAACCAGGAAGGTGCTGTTGAATGAGGAATAATTAATTGAAAAGTAATAAAAAATAAAATTTAGAAGGGCATTCGTTTAGATTCTGTAAGGAATGTTTGGACAGCGAAGCATGCATCCCTGTGGCTGAATCCTAATGTGGACGCCCCGAACGAAAGAATTGCAGGTTCTGTCAAGTCCAGGCCAATTCTTCGAAAAGGTATCTCCAACAATCTTTTCCTTAACGCAGCAAAGCGGCGGCAAGATAGAAGAATGTGCTGTATCGTCTCCTCCTCCTCACAAAAAGAACAAAGGGGAGAGGGAACCAAACCCGACCTGTATAAATATAAATTTAGGGAGGGAATGCGGCAGCGTAATTTGGTGAGGCAGACCTCAAGCATCTTTGTGTATCAAGATTCGCTATGCCAGGGAAATACCAGGTGTTTATACTCTGGAGAAGCTGTCAAATGTGGGTTTCTGGGTTTCTGTGGGTTTCAAAGGTGGTTTCTGTCAAATAGGAGCTTCTGTATCCTGTTCATTACTGTTTCTAAGTGAGGTATGGTACTGTATACAGGTCAGCTTAGAATTTTTCCGCTGCTTTTACTATATCTTCGAGATGGCCCTTTTTATCTTTTAGTGTATACATCATGGTTTGTCCTATGCCAGGTTTCTTTTTTACTGATTTCAGGATGCGTTCATTTTTTACGGCTTCTTCAGTGTTTCTCATGTTATAGTTTCGAACATCAGTTATTTTCGCCTTGTTGATCAGTTTTGACCGTTCCGCGAATTGCGTAAAGCTGTGCGGCCGCCAGTCCCATACAACCGCGTAGAGCGCAGGACTCTGCGATTCTAGACGTACTGCGCTCACCGCGAAAGGTTAGAAAAACACCCACATAAGCACAGCAGAGAAGTGGCTACGTGAGGCGGTTCAACCGATAACTGTAGAAGCGTCATTCAAAACTAGTAATTGTTCTCCACTTCCGGCGGCGTTTTCTCTACTTCCTTTTTCAATAAAAAGATGTTGATCCATAAGTAGTCTCATAAAGAACGCTTAACTTCTTTATTATTCGCTTTTGCTTGCAGTTTGGTTGTTGCCTTGGCTCTCTCCCTCAGTATATCGCTTAATTTCTCAACTCCTTGCGATTTTTGTTTCCAGTTGCCAATTTTGCACGAAAAGTGCTATACAGTTAGGGAAAAAACAGACGAGGTAACGGGCGACAGTCATCTTGCGTATGGGTTTAAGGGTTATTGCAGGGTTTCATGATGGACGCTCTTTCACATTATTTTATTTCCCACCTTATCTAACCCATATCACGTGTATATGGTTCCGGGCATCTGCCAGCATCGCGGCGAGCCGTAACTCAAGAAAATAATGAAGCAAAGGGAAAATTTAAACGAAATTGGCGTTTTCTCCGGCCGCAACTCGTTCCATGAAAGTACAGACCAGCTGAGTAACAGCCGCATCCCTCTCCTAGTCCCAGTATCAGCCTAAACAAAGAAGGTTGAACTAACAAAAGCAACAGCTATGCGCGAGACGGTTGAACAGATGGTGACAACTGAACGCATCTCGAGTTAATCGCGCGGGTGCGGAATCTATGAGAAACCTGTCCTTCACATTACGAGAGCTGCCGTTAACTACAGCCGTCTAAAAGGAGTGAAAAAGGCAGCATAATGCTGACCGATGAACAGCTGTCAAGTCTCAACATTGATCTGGTGGCGCTTTAGGAATGTGTGAGGAGTGGTGGCGTGGGTGGGGAGGGGGGGGTATGCCACTTGATTTCGGGGGGGGGGGGGGGGGGGCGGGCCCCCCCGGGCCCCCTTCTGGGTACGTGCCTGGTATTCCTCCCCCACGGTGCCAAGTCCTTCAAAGATGTCCTCGCCAGGGGTTGCATCGCTTGCAGAGCTAGCTTGCTTTTCAGGTCACTGTGCGGCGTCGATGAACTTCACGACTTCCAATGCGAGGGTAGCAGGGTAGCCTAGTAGAGGTGTAGATGCGAAGGCGGGACATATACTGACTGTACACAGGTGCGGCTCCTCCACTCCAACGTAGCTGTGAATTGGCCTGTTACTTTCAAAGGGCAATTTTCTGGACCGGTGGGAAGACCCTCCGGTTTTTCGAGTCGCGATGGTACTCCTGAAAAAGTGATTGGAACGACGGAAACTTCCGCTCCTGAGTCGACCTTGAATTTGAGTGGGACTCCATTCACGTGGACCCAAACAGCCTTTGCCTCATGACTGCTCTTGTCAACATGCATCTCGATGGCATGTGACTGTCGGCTTTGCGAGCGTTGTTTGGCTAAACAAACTGCTTCGAAGTGTCCTTTCTTTTTGCAAAACTTGCAAACAGCTTTGTTGGCAGGACTAAATTTCCGCTGATGCTCATCTCGTCCGCCGAGGTGACACGATCTGTGCGCTCCGGCGAGGAGCGTTTCTCTGATCCCGACGCTTGATTACGTGACTGCCTTCACGTTGGCCTGTGTTTCGCTGCATCAACGGAGACTGGCCCAGATAACTGGCTTTCTCGTTCACGTTTTTCCTCGTTCAGCATCTTCGTGCAGCCGTGCATGCAGAAGCGCTTTATCAAGCGTCAAGTCGGAAGTGCGGCAGAGTTGTTCCGATAACGTGCTGTCCAAGAAACCAACAATAAATTGGTCTCGAACGAGTCTGTCCTCGATGGACGCTGAACCGTAGTTGCATCTTTTTACCATGTTTCGCAACGCGGAATAAAAAAATGGCTGTGGCTTAGGTAAGGTTAAGCCCAGGATGCGAAGCATACTAGCCTTTATTTTAGTTGTTAAACCACTGTTTAACCTGGTGAACTGCTGTTGCTTGGCTATATTTGGTTCGGCTAGACGAAGAAACAACTCATGCGTTACTCTGCTTCGCCTTCAAGAGTGGAACGCGACAGCGTTCCCGTCGACCCGCCAGCGACTACGCGCCCCGCATTGGACGCGGTGAGCGTCGAGCAACGCAGCGTTCGGCGCGGCAACGAAATGTGCGCCTGAGCAAGCGACGCACGCCTGAGCCTTAGAAACAGCTCGTTTCTAAGGCAACACCGCATTCACTAGAGGCGCTTTTGTACCGCTTTGAACCATCGTACTCGTGGCTCAGTGGTGGTTCTACTTCCGGCTACCGTTCGGTACGGACGTCGAATGTCGCGCTCCGTAGGGGCGGTGTTTGCGGCTATGCCAAGCCGCGGAAACAGGATGCCTGCGTCCGTTGAACAGGAATACCATGTTGTTTTGCCACCACTGCCTACAGGTTCGTGTGTTTTAAACACAGTTTTTCTTCACGGTGACGTGAAAGCGAGACCATTCCGTGTCGAAGATTTTCTCGACACGCTGGCTCATCTGAAATTGGTCCCCGAGGTGGTCGCCTTGGGGGCTTTCCAGATGAACCACGTCTGGGCGGTGACGTTCGAGAGTGCAGTGGCGACAAAGAAAATGCTGAAGTATACGGAAGTTCAAGTCAAGGAACGACGATGTTTGGTTGTGGATCCACACAACCGAGATGTCCGGGTTAAACTCCACTGGTTGCTGCACAATGTGCATGACGAAGACGTACACGCAGCGTTTGCTCCATACGGGAAAGTCAACGACGTCCAGAAAGAGCAATGGCGTGTACCAGGCATCACGGACAAAGGGTCGTCTATGCGTACAGTGACCCTCAAGCTGAAGCCAGGTGTGACACGTGATGATCTACCGCATCAGCTACGAGTAGCAGGCATAATGGCGCTAGTGGTCGTGCCAGGTCGTGCTCCACTGTGTCTTCGGTGCAACCGTACGGGGCACATCAGGCGCGAGTGCCACGTTGCTCTGTGTGTCAACGCTTCGGCCACGAAGAAAGTCAGTGCGTGCGCACGTATGCAAACGTTGCGGGACCATCGAGAAGTGAGGAAGTCGTCAACGAGCACCTCATGGACGAAGTCGACGCAGAGGAAAGTGCTAGTGCGTCGAGACCATCTCTGGCGCCACTTTCAAAGAAAGACCCAGCCATAAATTCTACGAAACGGGATGTAGATCAGGTTGCGAGTGAAGCCATACCGACATCTGGCAAGACTACATCAGCTAAGGACGCTGAAACAAGTAATGACGCAAGTACAAGCAAGCAACCCTCCGTAGCAACGAGTGAGGACGATTCAAGCGTAATGGACACTACGGAAACCAGCAAAGCAGCGGCAGCGGCCAAAAGAACGCACGAAGAAAGTACCGGCGAAGAGCAGAATGCGAGCATTCAAAGTGCGGGCGAACCACCTGTGAAGACAGCAACTGGTCGGAGGCCAACCTTTAGACCAACGCCAACCATACCGCCGGACAGAAAGGCGGCGGCGACGCAGCGGACTTAACAGGCCGTGCGTTCGCGTGTTTTTGCCCGTGCCGGGAGGGGGGGAGGGTCGGGGGGGGGGGGGGTAGAAAATGCTGCTACTTCTGATCTGCCAATGGAAGACCAGTCAACAGTGCAGGCTGAACGCAGACTCGCCACGGTATTGTGAGTGATCCTTCGTCACTGACGAGAGCTGCAAATTTATTGGTATCTATCGGGCTTGATCTCTTCACCGTAGAAATGGCGATACGCATTGAAACACCCTTACGCGTAGGCACGATTAACGTGCGGGGAGTTACGGCAAAGAAGAAGCAGTACCAGCTTAATCGCCTGTTCAACGAAAATAATCTGAACATTATTGCTGTACAAAAGACAAAGATAGAAACTGAGGAAGGGACCGAACGCCTAATCCAAACGTTCATGTCTAGATATTATGTGTGCGTTTCTCATGCTGTTGGTAGAGCAGGGGGCTGTGTGCTCTTTCTACGCAATAATATTGGTATAAATGTGGAAAATGTATTTAGTGATGATTCCGGGCGTATTATAATGTGTGATTTTATGTTTTGCAATCTCAAGTTCCGCGCTATCTGTGTTTACGCACCGAATAGAATAGCCGAGCGCAAGGTTTTTTTTTAAAGCGTGGAATGTCACTTGAGGTGTGAGAGAACCATGGTCATGATGGGAGATTTCAACTGTGTCTGCAAAGTAGAAGACAGAGCCCGTAATCTGTCTCGTCTCGAAGGCAGTGCGCTCCTCTTGGCAGCACTCGTTGAAGAACATAATTTAGAGGATATAGGCGACGTATTAGCCAATAATGATACACCTCGGTTCACTCATTTTCAAGGGGACAGCCATGCCAGACTGGATCGTGTCTATGTTTCTGGGGAAGCGTTGCCATTGTGCAGTGATAATGAAGTCAAACATGTTTATTTTAGCGACCACAGTTTGGTCCGTTTTTCGCTTGGTCCAAAGAAGCCGTCAAGCTTCAACTGGGGTCTTTGGAAATTCAATGAAAAATTGCTGCAGGACGAAATATTTAAAAAAAAATTCAAGATAGCATTCAAGAGCTGTTATCGGGTGTTCACGGTGACTGCATGGAAAGGTGGGAGTGTTTTAAGCAAGAAACAAAGTTAATAGCCATAGAAAGGTCCAGCGTTTTACACCACCAAGAAAAAAGAAATGAAATAGAATTACAAAGTGAGCTCAACTTTTATTTAAACACGGAAAGCATCCGTCCTGGTTGTTTCGCTAAAGAAATACAGCGAACGAAAGCACAGTTGGAACTTGTCGATAAGGAAAAATATCGGGGCGCAATCATTCGCGCACGCGCAGAACATTTATGGTGCGGAGAACAACCTATAAAGCGCTCGTTTTCGGATGAAAAAAGTTATGCCTCACGAAAGGAGATAAATGCGATAACATACCGTAATGAAATAGTACGTGATAAGAAAACCATCCAACTTGCCTTTGTAGAATATTACAGCGAACTCTTAGGACATGAAACGCAATGCGAACAGGGGTTCGAAAATGATTTCTTACACCTTTTGCCAAGTCTAGATGATGAACAACGAAATAGATTAGAAATGCCAATAAGCATCAAGGAAATAGAGCAGGCCATAGATGACCTGAGCCCTGGGAAAACGCCAGGACCTGATGGACTGAGTGGATCATTCTATAAAGCTTTCAAAACAGATATAGCTGCAGCTCTTTATTACGTTATCACAGAAGCCTATGAAAAGCGGGTACTGCCACCGTCGTTTCGCGAGAGTCATATTGTCCTGATACCCAAAACTACCGATCCCTCATCGCTCCTATCCGTGCGAGCCTATCGACCAATCAGCTTAACAAACTCAGACTATAAGATATACACTAAAGTTTTGGGCAGAAGGCTACAGAGTATAATAACACGATTGATAGGGCCACATCAAACATGTGGCATTAAGGGGAGGTCAATAATTACAAACGTACACGTAGCAAGAACAGTACTTGAGCACTGTGATGACTTTTCTGGTAGGGTGGCCATGTTACAATTGGACCTAGAAAAAGCGTTCGATAGAGTGACACACAAAATTCTTTTCAATGTTTTGGAGCATGTGAATGTGGGAACAATCTTAACAGAAGGGATCAGAATGTGCTATGCAGGCGTTTCCACAAAGGTAATCGTTAATGGAACACTCTCTCCCAGCATTGCCGTCAGGTCTTCCGTAAGACAGGGATGTGGCTTATCGCCTCTACTGTTTGCCCTATATCTCGAGCCACTGTGTCTAAAGATAATAAAAGAGAGCCATGTCCGGGGTTTTAGGGTCGGTTACAGTGAGGTAAAATTGTTAGCATACGCGGATGACGTCGCTGTTTTTTGTGATGACAAGCAAAGTGTAAGCAATACCGTTAATGTTGTGACAAAGTATTGTAAAATGACGGGGAGTGCGATTAATTGGGGTAAGTCGATTGGGATATGGTATGGACAATGGGAAGACACGCCTTCACTTTTTGAAAAAATGCAGTGGACGAATAAGCCTACCAAGTACCTCGGGGTACCTCTGCAACACCACCAGGACACCAAAGATTATTGGCAAGGAGAGGTCGCAGAAATTAAGGCGAAAACGGCAAGGCTGGGTGGGCGAGAACTATCAATATTCACGAGAGCAACAGTGTGTAATGTATTTTTAGTGGCCAAAATTTGGTATGTTTTACAAGCATTGTGCGCATCAAGAGTCAGCATACAAAGAATACACCGGCAGTTTGCCATCTTCATTTGGGGTTCCGTATGGGAGCGCTCTAGTCGCACTAATTTGTTCAGAACAGTGAAAAGTGGAGGCCTAGGGTTGGTTCATCTCTTTTTAAGACAAGTCGTGTCGAGATTTTTGTTCCTACGTGATCAGAAAGATACATTCTTGTGCACAGTCCTTCAAAGACGTTTGAACAACGCGTTGCCTCAATTCGTTGTGTCCTCCAATTACACCACAGGACCTAGGCTCAGAGGCTTCCTGCGAGAAGTCGTATTGGCCTTTGACTTCCTACATACGCGCTTTTCATTGAATTACCTTGCAACTGTTAAACGGAAAAGACTGTACAAAGATTTACTTGATGTATCATTGCCTGTGCCTATCTATCGTTCTATGTACCGCGTTGAATCCAGAGGAAGAAATGTGCTCAATCGAGTGAAGCGGATGCCGATACGGTCATCCGCAAAAACCTTTTTCTTCCAATTACACAGTGGAACGCTCCCAGTGAAGCCATGGCTAAGAGAAAGGAGAATCTTTGTGCCGTGGTCTGTAAACTGCTCAAGATGCAGGCAACCAGAGACTATTGAGCATATCTTTCTTGATTGTTCAGATGCAATGTTCTTGTGGGACATCCTACAAAGAACGTTGAAAAAGGAATTACCGATAACACCGTACGGCATCCGCTTCTTGCCAACTGAGAACGCAGATATGCCATGTGACATGTTTATGGCAATATGTTTACATAGCCTGTGGAAAACGAGAATGGATGAGCGCCATGAGAGGCTTGTTATTCATCCTGCGAGAGAGCATTTCATTGAAAGCGTGCTATATCTGCGTGAAGCTTATAAAACGAGAACAGAACCACCCGAATGGATGCATATATTGGATGAACTAGCGGTAATCAAGTGTTTTTAACTATTCGCAAGGGCCCAAGACGGTCATTGCTTTTACCATTATGAAGTGTATCTGTTTATGCCGTATGTGTACGTCGAAGACCGGCAATAAAGAAAAAAAAACTCGTGGCTCAGTGGTAGCGTCTCCGTCTCACACTCCGGAGACCCTGGTTCGATTCCCACCCAGCCCATCTTGCAAGAGTTGAGCAAAAGCCACTTCTCCTCTGTCGTGACTTAACGGTGTCACGTGGTATTGAAGGCGACACTGCCGCGCCTGAGGAGCTGGGTTGAGCTCTCGTAATATGCTTCGCATAAAAGCACCGACGCTTTCGTCTCCTTGCTGCGTCCGCTTGTGAAAACGATAACTCTCGTGAACTTCGTTTAGCGGGTGCACGAAATACGAGGTGAACTTGCTTTTAACAACGCTGTACGACTGAACTTCGGCCGACAAGTCGAAAGACGCCAGCACGCGTCGAGCTTGAACACCCATGCAATAAAGAAGCGTTCGTACCAGAATCTCGTCGGTAGCTTGGTGCAGACCTGTAGCGTAGGCATAGTCCTCGAACCGCTCAATCGAGGTAGATAGACCATGCCCTTGGGTCGGCGAAGTCGAAGCTCAATGGCTGTTGGAGTCCAGGTACCCCGGCAAACGCAGCGTCCGGCTTGTTCACCATTAGAGACAGCGAACAGCGGCCACTTCTGACACCATGTACTATGCGGGGTGCTGACAGACGCTAGCCGCGTCTACCCAAGTGACTCGGAGCCGCGTTGACCGAACGAATGCCACACACCTTTATTCGACAACCACATATATAGAACGCATAGAGTTACTGTATGTGCTACCAAAGGTAGTACCTTTGGTAGCATATACAGTAACTCTAAGAACGCATGATGCGTAGCACCCTCTACAGGTTACACAGAATTTTGAACAAAGATATGAACACATTTATTTTCTTGATCGGTGGTCAGCGCGACGAAAGGTACGCACACACATGTTTACACCGAAGCTGCCTATGGCTAGCCGATTCGTCCGTCCGTCCGTCGCTTGTACGTCGAAAACTTCTCCGGCGCAAACCCATGCATGCGCATGCGCGAAAAAAAAAGCAGATAGGCGCGCGATTGGCTGAGCCAGTAGTCACGCCACTGCTCGTCGTCGCTGTCGAGCGCGCGCGCAGCAAAATGTCTCTTCTGCTCCGAAATGGGTAGGCCACACGGAAGGGAAAAAGGGGCAGAGTGGGAACGCTGGCATGACGAGCGGTAGCAGAGCCAGCTGTAGACGACGACGACGATGACGAAGGCGCGAGCAGTGGCACGAGCGCGTTCGCGTGGTTACGCCAACGAAGGAAGGCAACTTTAAACCTCTACCGTCCAAGGAAATTTTCGTGTCGTTGGCGTGGTAAGCAAAAAATTGGCTGAAGCTATAGCTTGTTTAAGCCTAGTCAGATGCGAAGCATATTGGTGGCTAAACTTGGTAAGTAACTTGTCGCCGAGCCGCATACTGAGCACGTTGCTTGGCCAGACGTTCTTCCCGCTCTTCATCAGTCTGTAGCACGCCGCAACCTTCGCTTCTCATTCCAACAAGCAGCTCTGTCTCCAGGAGGCATCACACATCGTGAGTGTCTAGCAGAGGCAAGCGCAGCTGCTTATATACCGCCGCGACGCCGCGAGCGACGGCGCGAGTTGGAGCCCCGTTTCTCTTCTGTCGTGACGTCACGGTGTCACGTGGTATTGAAGGCGACACCGCCGCGCCTGAGGAGCTGGGTTGAGCTCTAGTAATATGCTTCGCATAAAACTCCCCATAGGTGGGCCGATCCAGGAGATAGTTCAATGCGGGCCCGACCCGCGGCTGAGCTGAAGCAGGCGTCAAGCACTCCCCATACGTGGGCCGATCCCGAAGATAGTGAAATACCGGCCCGACTCGCGGCGGATGTAAAACTGGCGTTTAAGATAAGAAGCAGCACGTATAAAATCACCCGCCGCGGTGGCTTAGCGGCTATGGTGTTGCGCGTCATCAAATCCCTGGCGCGGCGGCAGCGTTTCGATTGGCGCGAAATGTAAAAACGCCCGTGTCCTGTGCAAGGGGGGCACGTTAAAGATATCCTAGTGGTCAAAATTATACCGGAGTGCCCCCCTACGACGTGCCAGCGGAGTACCCCGCCAAAATTTCCCAATTTTCTAAATTGGGATATTTGCAGGCTCAAGTTGAAATCTGCTAGCACAGGACAGGGGAAGTGGAGATCGCATGGAGATGCCTTCGTCCTGCAGTGAACATAAAAATAAGCCGCTGCTGATTATGATCATCATCATGAAATACTCACATACAGTAAAGAATCTAGTTCAGAGACTAAGTTTCACATTCATTTACGGTGATCGGACCTTGGAAAGACGAATTAGCCTCAAATTTGCGCGCTAGCTTTGTACAGCTCTTACCAAAGACCTGCACTGATCAGTTGATGTCGACGACGAAGAAGAATGTCTACTTTGTGGAGTGGTGTCACAGCCCTGTGCTGGCTGCTCCATTCACAGCTATGCACTGCTGACTTGTTCACATCTACTCACGACATGCAAGAGGCCATGGCCACCGAGGCTCTCAGCTTGGAAGACGCCCACTACTTCTTGTCTCTGGAAGAGAGCCGCCTGGACCGAGCCGCCGCGCAGCACCGGAGACGACTGTCCAGCTTTCCTCGCGTTGGCTCCGACACGGTCTTGGGAAAATTCATCCGGACGTGTCGCTTGTACGCCTTGCAAGCAGACGCGGCTTCCGCGGCGTCCATGCCGGCGCTGTTGCCGGCGTTCGCGGCGCCTTCGTCACGTAAGTGGTGGCCCGCTGACCGCGACGTTACGGGGGCCGCCGATGGCCTGTGCAAACTGCAGCGAGTCTACGAGGTCCCCGTCACGCGGATCGCGGCCATGAGAACTCGTCGGCTGCCACCCGCTTCTGCGGAAGATCTCAGCTACGTCGCGAGAGGCTGCTACGCGAACGGGACGCATGGCAACACGACGGTCTGGTCTCGGCAAGCGCTTGCTGCAGCACTGAATGCAGGATCTAGCGCTCGGAAACTCGAACTGGGACTCTGGTGGCTTCGGGCCAACGACGCGAGGCGGGCAGCCCTAGAGGCAGGGCATCGGCACCTGTACCCTGCCCCGCCGGAGACCGACGTGCAGGATTACAAATCCGTCTGCGCCGAAAAGGGCGATTTGAGAACCGATACTGGAGAAATCGGGTGCGTCTTGTGGACTGGCAACGGAGACCCGCGGTTGATACTGGGTCCGCTCAAGCTAGAAGTGTTGTCCCTAACACCTCGTGTGGCGGTCTTCGTTGACTTCCTCACGGCATCCGAAGTGGCTTATATTCAGCAAGCCGGGCGTACAGGCTTGGAGCGGGGATCCATTTACGACTGGGACAATCCAGATGGAATCACCAGTTACAAGCGCATTAGCAAGGTACGAATACCCGCACTACACAGTACTGCGGTACGATCCCACGCACTGTGGGGATCGATGTAATTAGCGAAGCTTGATGCACGTGCTGTTTGCGATGGTGGACGATAATTCGCAGTGATGTTTACGGCGAATATTTAAGTTCATTTGCGTTTAATGCAACAGGAGAGTTGTGAGTTTAAAAGTGAAAGGTTATTTCTTTCCGACGGAATGAGGGCGCCTAGACAAAAGGCAACAGCCTGACAAGGTCCTCGTCTTCCGTAGAACAGCTGGCATTGTGCACAAGCACTTCACAACGATTTCATAATTTTACGAGCATTGTAAAAAGCATGACGTAGCAAGTCAACGTGCATGAATTCGTACAAGAACAATAAGAACCTACTGGAAATCAAACACATCTTATCGCATGAGCGACACAAAGATATGTAATAATTTTTTACATGTATATATAAAAAACGTCAGTCATAAAAGAACAATATTACAAAGCTGGCGACGTGCGCGTAAAATAATCATCTCAAAGAGAGTAAAATAAATATAGAGTATATCAAGTAAATAAATATGTCTTTCGGTAGTCCTATGTGCATTTCTAATGGTAGATTTAAAACGCTTTCGTGGAAGGTAACATTCAGTTTCAAAAAGAAATTGATTTATTACTGTGGGAACTAGATAGCTGAGCGTTTGCTTGCCTTAATTGGTGCGCGTGTTTGGAACAAGTTTACGTTTCGTGCGGAGAGCATATCGGCTGCTGGAATTATCTGGACAAAAAAAAAGTACAAATATGATGACGATGGCTGTACATAAGTAGACAGAAATTATATAATTGTTTTGCTTGCATAATTAAGAGTTCATGTTAACCGCTATCTTGCGTGCACCTGTTGTGTTTTACTACATAATGTACACATAACCCAAAGCAAGACGTGTTTGCTTGATGCATCATTGCGCGCCATTGTTCACGCGTGCCAGGATATTAGCATTGTCATTGCCTGATTACCATTGTCATTAGATAAGTAGCTTCATTGCCTCACAGGGTCCACCGCATCGATGCACAAGGCTTAACCTTTAATCGAATTATGGCCGGGGATGTACGGATTATGAGGCATGCCGTGGTGGCGGACTCTAGAATATTTTTTACCACGTGGAGTTCTTTAACGTGCACCTTAATCTGAGTACACAAGCGTGTTTGTATTTCGCCCCCGTCTAAATGCGGCTACCGTGATCGGGTGCTTGCTACTTTACAATGACACTACAGTTATTTCGCACCATAAGGATCAGCTGACCAGGGAAGTAGTAGAAGCTTGTCACATTTACAAGAGGGGACAGGGTTGTATCAGCCAACCATCTGTTCTTCTGACCCATCGTGAGGTCGCGTTTTTGTAAGGACACTAAAATAAAATGCTTAATAATAAATTTGTTAGTGGTGAAACAATTAGGATAGGATTGCACACCATGAAAGATATGTTGCCTAGTTTTTACGCCCGAGTGTGCGCGGGCATGTGATTTTCAAAGTGCTTTTAATCTTGCCTTGCATATCTTCGACTTCTGAGGGTGCGCAGGTATACAAATATGAAATGTTTGTCCCGAAATAAAGTAGTGGTGACTGTAGCGATCGTCCTATATTCTTTTCTCTCTCTGCCTTGTCCTGGTGAGCGTGGTGCTTCACCAACACGGTATGATGATTAATCACCAACTCGCCCAACTTTTCAGATTACTGAGCGTGAGATGAGCATGATTTTCTGTTCTGCTTATATTTAATGCAGGTGTCCTGGCTCTGGGATGCCGACCATCCTTCCCTGGCGCCACTCGCTCGTCGCATAAGCCTGGCCACAGGACTGTCCTTGGAATCTGCCGAGCCTTTCCAGGTGGCCAACTACGGTCTTGGCGGACACTACACGCCTCACGACGACGCTAGCAGCTTCGACCAGATTGCGGACGAATGGGACACGAAGTACGGCAATCGCTTGGCCACCGTGCTCCTCTACCTGTCCGACGTCTCGCTAGGGGGCGCCACCGCCTTCGTGAACTTGCACCTCGCCGTGAAGCCGAGGCGCGGCGCGGCCCTCTTCTGGCACGACCTGGCGCCGTACTCGGGGAGCGACGGGCCCGTCCACTTTTCCTTCTGGCACCAGATGAAGGCGTTAGAGGACCGGACGAATCACGTTGGATGCCCCGTCCTCTGGGGAACCAAGTGGATAGCCACGAAATGGATTCGTGAGCACTCCAATGTTGTCGTGCGCTTCGACTACCCCGGGTAGCCCGAGTGCCTATTTGCCGCAGACCCGCTTCCGCGCTGGAAGGGACCAGACTGATCGGCAGTTGCGCACGTATGTCGATCGTCGTTTTCGATCGGCATGGCTAAAACTGTGGAAGTTGGAGGAGCGACGTTTGTCTTGGAGAGCGGCTTAGGGAAGGGGCGCGAGAGTTCAGAAAAAAGAACAGAAACGAAGGGTGATATACAAATTGAGAACACTGGTTAGCAATAGAAGAATATAAGACCTCTCGACTGTCACTCGTTTACAATAAAGCTTCCATGGTTTCAAAGTACTGCGTCAGCCATGTTTGCAGTATTGCATGTTAATTTATTTATCAGTTAATGCCAAGAAGAAAACTACTATTTTCTTAACCGAGAATAGTCTTATTCCAGGGGACCCTGGAGCGATTTTGGCGATTTTGTACAAAGGTAATGAGTCATTAGGATAGGTCCTTCTGATCATTAATTGGCGCATCTATATCTGCCCCGCGTAAAACGTGTAATTTATTGTAACGTTTTAAAATCTACAGTCACGTGCAATATGGCCCGCAACACCGATGCCCGCTCCAAGACTGTGCGGCTGCGCAGACACAGGGTAAGTTCCGGCCCTAAACACAGCTTCAATTAGGGGTACTTATTAAACCGCTATTTCGCATGTCAGAGCCGCCGGGCAGTCCTGGAGCCCCTTTGACCTCGAAGAAGGGTGTTGCAAGTCATATCGCACGCGACTGTACATCGTTACCGATCGCAGTACGCCACTCGGCTGGGATTTCAGCCGCCCCTGAACAGGCGACGCCAGAGGACGATATGACACCCGTAGGGCGAGCTATCAGAGTGGCCACCCGGGGCGCGTGATCGATAATTTTTCCAATTTTATGGCGAACAAATGTTGTTCGTAATAGTGGGAATGTTAATTTGCTTCAATAAAAAAGAAAGTAATAGAGACAGAATGTACAAGGACAATTTACCACTACACTCAAGACTTCCGGCACATAGCAAGTGTTCGCTTGTGTTACAACGTGCTCCGTGTTGACGAGAGCTCCGCGGTCAGTGTTGGTCTCCATTTTTCCTTTCACAAGCACCATGGTTCGTCCTTGCTACGTCGTGGGCTGCAAATGTAGCGACTGGCAATATGTCAAGCTGCGACATCGTGACTACCTGCAAGGCACCAGGCAAGCGGAGTGGCTGCAGCGCAACGGACTGTCGGTAACCGATCGGCGCCAGGATTCGAGCATTTGCGGCCTTCACTGCACGCCGCAGGGTTACTACCACAATAGTGTTCCGCGTGTCCGGTATTTGGATAAACGCAAGCGCAAGCGGACTGAGCCTGGGCGTTTCACGGGATGAGCTAGGGGAGGCGCAAACGTGAACGGTCTGCACCGTGCAGCCGCCTGGTAGCACGGAGTTCAACCGAACATCATCATCATCAATCTGGTTACGCCCACTGCAGGGCAAAGGCCTCTCCCATATTTCTCCAACTACCCCGGTCATGTACTAATTGTGGCCATGCCGTCCCTGCAAACTTCTTAATCTCATCCGCCCACCTAACTTTCTGCCGCCCCCTGCTACGCTTCCCTTCCCTTGGGATCCAGTCCGTAACCCTTAATGACCATCGGTTATCTTCCCTCCTCCTTACATGTCCTGCCCATGCCCATTTCTTTTTCTTGATTTCAACTAAGATGTCATCAACTCGCGTTTGTTCCCTCACCCAATCTGCTCTTTTCTTATCCCCTAACGTTACACCTATCATTCTTCTTTCCATAGCTCGTTGCGTCGTCCTCAATTTGAGTAGAACCCTTTTCGTAAGCCTCCAGGTTTCTGCCCCGTAGGTGAGTGCTGGTAAGACACAGCTATTATATACTTTTCTCTTGAGGGATAATGGCAACCTGCTGTTCTTGATCTGAGAATGCCTGCCAAACGCACCCCAACCCTTTCTTATTCTTCTGATTATTTCTGTCTCATGATCCGGATCCGCCGTCACTACCTGCCCTAAGTAAATGTATTCCCTTACGACTTCCAGTGCCTCGCTGCCTATTGTAAATTGCTGTTCTCTTCCGAGACTGTTAAGCATTCCTTTAGTTTTCTGCAGATTAATTTTTAGACCCACTCTTCTGCTTTGCCTCTCCAGGTCAGTGAGCATGCATTGCAATTGGTCCCCTGAGTTACTAAGCAAGGCAATATCATCAGAGAATCGCAAGTTACTAAGGTATTCACCATTAACTTTTATCCCCAATTCTTCCCAATCCAGGTCTCTGAATACCTCCTGTAAACACGCTGTGAATAGCATTGGAGAGATCGCATCTCCCTGCCTGACGCCTTTCTTTATTGGGATTTTGTTGCTTGCTTTATGGAGGACTACGGTGGCTGTGGAGCCGCTATAGATATCTTTCAGTATTTTTACATACGGCTCGTCTACACCCTGTTTCCGTAATGCCTCCATGACTGCTGAGGTTTCGACAGAATCAAACGCTTTCTCGTAATCAATGAAAGCTATATATAAGGGTTGGTTATATTCCGCACATTTCTCTATCACCTGATTGATAGTGTGAATATGATCTATTGCTGAGTAGCCTTTACAGAATCCTGCCCGGTCCTTTGCTTGGCAGAAGTCTAAGGTGTTCCTGAGTGCGGGATAGACAAGGCGCTCTCTCTTGGATTCGGGACAGCAAGCGGTACGGACGTGCCGTGCCACGCGTGCGCCGACCCATGCTTCTGCGAGACCGTCTCGCGTGGCCGCCTTCGAACGCGCCACCGTTGGCGTGACCGTACACGCGAACGACCAGGCGTTGGGATCCAGCATGGGGCGAACATATTCGCTCGCTATCCGGTCGTGGTGAGTAGGACTTCTAGATTTGTCGCGCGCCCATCGGCATGTTTTGTGGATAGCAACAGGGCTAGCTGGCATTGATCTATGAAAGGTGCAATAAATGCCCTTGTGATTGTTTGCACTACTGTGTTGTCGTTCCTTTGTACCAAGAGCACGGAGGAAAACCCCACAGAATAAACGGCTGATGACAGCGCGTTCTTTGGCGACAGGCACCAGCGGCTGCTGACGAAGCGCCTTTTCTGAGCGCCGTCACCAGCCGCTGCCAGTAACGTCAGAGCCGAGCAAAGGTTGAAGCCCTATCTCGTAAGTGAAGGGAAGGCGCGGGGCTGGCGATGTTTTTACACATCACTCTAATCGCGGCACATTCTGGCTCACAGAGCGCGCTATCACGTGGTATTTTATGCGAAGCATATTACTAGAGCTCAACCCAGCTCCTCAGGCGCGGCGGTGTCGCCTTCAATACCACGTGACACCGTGACGTCACGACAGAGGAGAAACGGGGCTCCAACTCGCGCCGTCGCGGCAGTATATATAGCCGCTGCGCTTGCCTCTGCTAGACACTCACGAGGTGAGATGCCTCCTGGAGACAGAGCTGCTCGTTGGAATGAGAAGCGAAAGTTGCGGCGTGCTACAGAGACTGTTTCTAGGTGGCTTTGCTACGGCGCAGCGACTACGCGCCCCGCATCGGACGCGGTGAGCGTCGAGCAACGCAGCGTTCGGCGCGACAACGAAATGTGCGCCTGAGCAAGCGCCGCACGCCTGAGCCGACGCCGACGATACCGGCTTTTTGCGACACGAGCTCCTTAACGCTGTCGCGTTAAAATAAAGGCTAGTATGCTTCGCATCCTGGGCTTAACCTTAGCTAAGCCACAGCCAGTTTTTTTATGCGAAGCATATTACGAGAGCTCAACCCAGCTCCTCAGGCGCGGCGGTGTCGCCTTCAATGACCCCATGCCATACCACGTGACACCGTGACGTCACGACAGAGGAGAAACGGGGCTCCAACATGCGCCGTCGCTCGCGGCGGTATAAAGCAGCTGCGCTTGTTTCTAGGTGGCTTTGGCTCAACTCTTGCAAGATGGGCTGGGTGGGAATCGAACCAGGGTCTCCGGAGTGTGAGACGGAGACGCTACCACTGAGCCACGAGTACTTTTTTTTTCTTTATTGCCTGACTTTGACAAAGAAAGAACAACAATAGCAATACATAAAACAAAACATAAAAGATACAATGAACACGTCGTATTGACATAAACAGCCTGGTGGGAGGCTGGCTTCGCCACATTAAAATTCATTTAGAGCCATCAATTGCTCCACCCTTGACAGCCACTCGGGAGTATCCCCACCGGCCTTCAAAATCTCAACAAACCGATGCACAGTTTCACGGAAATAAATTCGCGTTGGTCGTGCGTCGGGATCGCAGTAGTATCCTGCCATTCGAGAGCGCCAAATACTGTGGAGGCCAATTAACATTATTAAATCAAACGGGAAACCATCCTCGTTAGCAATGGGTAGATATCGTATTCCTTGAGGGTCGAGGGGAAACTGTTTCTTTAACGTTCTTTGTAGTACGTCCCAAAAAAATACCCCTCCCCAACAATGAAGAAAAACGTGATCTATCGTTTCTGGTTGTTTGCAGATAAGGCAGTGAGATCCCCATGGAAGAAATAAGCCCTTTTTGTGTAAAAACATTTTTACTGGCAACGTTCCAGTGTGTAACTTAAAAAAGAAGAATTTAATCCCTGGCGCAACTTGCATTTTTTTTACTCTCTTTAACACGTCCCTACCAGGGCCTTCACTGTACAAGGCTCTGTACATTGGCTCCGGCAGAACAACGTCACACAAATCTTTGTACAATTTTTTCTTTTTTACAGTTGATAAATATTCATTTGAAAACCTCGTTGCAAGGAATCGTACACTTGCGACAACTTCTCTAAAATATCCAAAAATGCCTCCCGTGAGTGTTTCGGTTGAAACAACAAAGTCTGGCAACGCGCGCCCGAGCCTTACTTGGCATGCGGTTCGCAAGAAAGGATCGCTGACGTCGCGAAGGAAAAGAAACCTGTTCACAATGTGCCGCAACAACAGGTGCCCCAGGCCCAATCCACCATTCTTGACTCCTCTGAACAAATTTGTTCGGCTGCACCTTTCCCATTGCGTGTCCCACACGAAAATGGCAAAAATTCGATGCAGCTTCTGTACATTGAGTCTTGCACAATGTAACACCTGCATTACATACCACAGCCTACTAATAAAGAACAGATTGCACACGGTGGCTCTAGCAAAAATCGATAAGTTTGTTCCTTTCCACCTTTCCGCCTTTCCACGTGTATCATGCGTCTGCGCTGTCCAATATGTCGCGCTATCACGGTAGCATTCTAGAGGTACTCCCAAGTACCTCGTTGGGGTCGTAACCCAGGACACGTTTGCAAAGCGGTCGGGCGTCGATTTCCATTCTCCGTGCCAGAGCCCTAGTGATTTTGCTAAGTTCACTCTGCTGCCTGTGACTTGGCAGAAGTTCTCTACACATTTAATAGCCCCAGTTACACCTTCCCTACTGGTTGAAAAAACCGCCACATCATCCGCATATGCCAACAGCTTGACTTCCGCTGCTTGCAACCGAAAACCGGGAATTGTCTGTTTTTTCATGATGTTTAAGCACATCGCCTCTATGTAGATGCAAAACAAAAGAGGGCTAAGGGGACAACCCTGGCGTACCGACCGCTGCACGCTAATGGGGGCCCCCAGACTCTGGTTAACGATCAATCTCGTCGTGCAGTTCCGATACGCCAGGGCGACACCCTCGCGAATAACAGAACCAACGTTAACATGGTCTAGTATGCAAAGCAAAATTTCATGCGAGACACAGTCGAAAGCTTTTTCAAGGTCTAGTTGTAAGATGGCCACGCGGCTATTTGTAATATCGCAGCACTCCAGCACGCATCTTGCTGTGTGAATATTAGTCGTAATAGATCGTCCCTTAATCCCGCACGTTTGATGCGGCCCAACGATTTCCTGGATTACTGACTGTAATCTTCGCGCTAAAACTTTCATATAAATTTTGTAATCCACATTTGTGAGTGCGATTGGCCGGTACGCTGTTACGTGTCGTAACCTCTCTGCTTCGTCAGTTTTGGAGATTAAGACAGTGTGTGATCTTGCATAAGACGGAGGCAATTCGTTAATTTTGTAAGCTTCATTAAACACTACCGTCAATATTGGCGCGATTCCACGCTTAAAAGCTTTGTAAAACGCCGCGCTTAACCCGTCCGGTCCTGGCGATTTACCAGGATTTAAATTGTCTATCGCCGTTTCTACCTCTGATTCGGTTATTGGCAGCTCTAACCTATCCTTCTGCTCATCGTTGAGTCGCGGCAGTGCCCCAAGGAACTTATCCTTAAACGTGTTCATGTCGGAAACCTGTAATGCGAACAATGCCTGATAGTACTGAAAAAATGCACGCTTAATATGTTCGTTATCATCCGATAAGACGCCCCCCCATTCTATGTTGTCTATGTGATTTCGACGAGCGTGGGCTTTTTCAATTCCGAGTGCTCGTTTAGACGGTGTCTCCCCAGCAGCTACATGTTCGGCTCTCGCCCGTACCAGCGCACCACGATAACGCTCCTCTTCTATCACTTCGACTTTTTGTTTCGTTTTCCTAATGTCATCGATCCATTTACCAGGCGCTTCGCATTCTTTTTCGAGCAATTTTGAAAGCATAGACCTTAGATTACGTTCATTTAGTTTCTCGTCGTACGCCATAGAACAAGACCGCTCTATTGCTTTTATTTTAAGTTGTTCCTTACAAAGCTCCCACTGTTGCCATATTTTCAGTTCTTTATTCGGTTCTATTTTGCCGATTTCTTCAACTACCGCAAGGTTGAAAGCATCGTCTTTAATCAGCTTGTTATTTATCTTCCACAGTTCCCAGCTAAAAGCACTGCCACGTTTTTTTGCCCCAATCCCGCACTCTACTAAACAGTGGTCTGAGAAAGACACCGGCACTACTTGATAACTGTTGCATTTTGGAATCGCGTCCAACGTTACATAAATGCGGTCCAGACGGGCATGACTTGCACGCTGGAAATGTGTGTACTTCACACCTCCCGCGCCTTGCATACACTCCGCCACATCCTCAAGGTTCCATTTGTCTATGATTTGCGACAGTACCTCAGTACTTGCGTCCCTGAACCCCCGATCACTAGTCTTATCACATGCACTCAGGACACAGTTGAAGTCGCCCATGATAATCAGCTGTTTATCGAAGCTGAGACGCTGCTCAACATTTCTAAAAAAATCGACCCTTTCATCCACAACATTTGGTGCGTACAAACATAAAACACGCCATTCTGTATCGCTGAGTGTGAAATCGACAGCAACAAACCGACCTGACAAGCACGAGAAATCAGCATGCACGACCAGAGCCGGCAACTTCTTGATAAAAAGGACACAACCAGCAGATGTGCCAATGGCGTGGCTTACAATAGCATAGAATCTAGACGTGAAACGTCGCACCATGCTCCCGGTCTCTTCCTCACCGTCAACTTTTGTTTCCTGCACGGCCAATATATCAATGTCGTGCTCCGTTAAAAGCCGATACACCTGACTTTGCTTTTTCTTTCCTGCCAAGCCGCTGACATTAAGTGTAGCGACCTTCAACGGAGATGCACGAGCCATTTTCGCAAGGAAGTGAAAAGGCCGAGAGCATGGTGCTTACCCTCCACGTCTAGCACGTGGCTAGACGCCATCGTTGAAGCCGGAGCCAGCCTGTGCAGGCTCCGAACCTTGCAGCGTAGGTGCTGTATCGCCGGTTCGCCTCTCAGACGAAACGTTAGGTCGCTGCCGGAGACTGGCCCGCCTGGCTTGAGTTGTTTTTGCAGGCGGCTCCTCGACGCTGGTGGCTGTCACCTTCTCCCCTTCGTTGCCGGTGTGGCCATAAGGGCGCTTGGCTGGCACGGAGACGCTGATTGCGCGGCCGCCGCTCAGGTCAGCGTTCGGCGAGCTGTTCGCTGGTTCGACGACTGTGGGTGCCGGAACGCTCTTCCCATTCTCCAACGCCTGCGCCCGAGACGCAGGCAATTCCTTCTCCTCGGGGTGCATCTCTCCGTTGCTTGACTTGGTTGTGTCACTGCTGGCAGGCAATTCCTTCTCATCGGGGTGCGTCTCCCCATTGCTTGATGTGCTTTTGTTCCCACTGGCAAGCCCCGACGGGTCGGTCATTCCTGCTGGCTTGCCCACTTCCTCGGCTCCTTTCGCTGCCTCCTCCGCCTCGTCGACGTCCATCAGCAGCTCCGTCGACTTGTCTTGCGATGCCGGCTCCGTAGCAACCGCATACGTGCGGACGCAATCGCTGTCGACGTGACCATAGCGTCTGCATTTTGAGCACCGTGGCACCTTGCATTCACGTCGAACGTGGCCCGTACCACGGCAGCGTAGGCATTGCATAGGCCGCCCAGGCGCCACCACAAGGGCCAACTCTCCTGCAACGCGTAGCTGGTGAGGTAGGTCATCGACCTTCAAACCGGGTTTCAGCTTCAGGAGCACGGTCCTCATTGTGGACCCTTTCTCCTTGACGCCTGAGACACGCCATCGCTCCCGGGTCACTTCGGATACACTGCCGTAAGCAGCGAGAGCCGTCCGAATGTCGTCGTCCGCCACGCCGTGCAACATCCAGTGCAGCCGTAGTTTCACCTGTTGGTTATCTGGATCGAAGATAATGCAGCGGCGTCCTTTTACTTCCAGTTCCTTGAGAGCGGCCAACTTCTTAGTTGCTTCGGTGCTGTTGAGAGTCACCGCCCAAACATGGTTGATTTGGTACGCCCCCAACGCCACCACGTCGGGAAGCGCACCAGCGTTGGCCAGGGCGTCGCGGAAGTCCTCAACCCTGTAGGGCATAACTCGTACGTCGCCGTGCAAAAACACAGTATTAACCACAACACGTCCGGTGGGCAATGTAGGCAAAATGATCTCGTAGTCCTGGCCATCATTGTCTTCGATCCTGTTTCCGCGGCTTGCAGAGGCCGCTATCGCCGCTCCGCTGGAGCACATGATTCCGCGTCCGCACCGAACGGTAGCCGGAAGAAGAATCACTGAGCCACGAGTACGATGCTTCAAACCGGTACAAAAGCGCCTCTAGTGAACGCGGTGTTGCCTTAGAAACGAGCTGTTCCTAAGGCTCAGGCGTGCGTCGCTTGCTCAGGCGCACATTTCGTTGCCGCGCCGAACGCTGCGTTGCTCGACGCTCACCACGTCCAACGCGGGGCGCGTAGTCGCTGTGCCGTAGCCCATTGTCTTACACCCCTTGGCGGGTTGACGGGAACACTGTCGCGTTCCACTCTTGAAGGCGAAGCAGAGTAACGCATGAGTTGTTTCTTCGTCTAGCCGAACCAAATATAGCCAAGCAACAGCAGTTCACCAGGCTAAACAGTGGTTCAACAACTAAAATAAAGGCTAGTATGCTTCGCATCCCGGGCTTAACCTTAGCTAAGCCACAGCCATTTTTTAAAACTCCGCGGGCTTTCGTCTTTCCCGAGTAAAGACGGCCACGCTAAGTTTTATCTCGTTGGAAGTACCTGGGTTGGGCAATATTTGTGAAGCTCCACAACTTTCCTATTGATGCCTGATCGTTTCAAGCCACATTTAAAAACTTATTTACCTCGGCTAATTACACAAATCAAAAAGACGAGCAAAAGAGTGCTACTGTAAGTTCAGATAAACGCGAACAATATCCACATGATTTGTGTTCCGAAGAACATATAGTTTTTTTTTTTCAAAATCTTGGTTCAAGTTAGCTGGGACATCCTGTATATATGGCGCACAACAACGCATCAAGCAAACACCTCTCGCTGTGTGTTCCTTGTACTGGCAGACAAATAGCAGTGGTGCACGCAAGCTAATGTTGAACATCAACACACCACGGTCGTGTTAGACTAAACATTTAAGAAATTAAGCTTTCGCCGTCATCATCACCGCTGATTATCGTCAATCAAAGACAAGCACACAACGCTTCGCTTACATCGATTCCCACAGTGCGTGGGATCTGCATATTTTTATGCGTTGCATATTGCAATCGCTCAGTTCAGCCCTTGGGCGCGGCCGGGCAGCCACCATTGACCTTGAGCGCAACCACGTGACGTGACATCACGACAGCCGGAGGAAAAGCTGGGCCCCAACTCCCGCTCCTCTCGCTAGGGGCGATGCGCCTGCGCGTGATACGTGACGTGACGATGATGTTTTTGAAGTGTTTTTTTTTTGCCTTTCCTTCTCTTCTCCAAGCTCGGCCACGGTTCTTACTAATTGCGCGGCCTGCACCGCTTCCACCTTGACCAAGTCGGCGACTTTCCCCTGAAGCTAACCGCCTCTCCCGCTCCTCCCTCAGGTCTGCTTTCAGCTCCTCGAACTTGGCTGTTCAATTTCCTTCCAGTTTTTGGACTGCTTCCCTGACCCCTTCGCACAGCCTTCACGTAAAGCTAGACTGCTCCGCGTCTGCTAAGCTCTGGAAACTGGTCTCGTCGAGGGAGCACCAGCGCAGGCACTCGTCGCACTGCAATTGCTCCGCGTCCCCCGCGGCGTTCCCTTTCTTTGGTTTTATCGCAAGGCCTATGTCCTTAGGCTCAAAGAGCACGTCCGCCAAATCACTTCGAAGAGCTAGCTGAGATAGTTAAATAGGCCTATCAAATAGGTCTAGCACCTAGGCCTAACGAGGGAAACCGCCAGCTGGCGGTTTCCCTCATTGGGCCTAGGTGCTAGTGTCAGTTCAGTCAGTTCGCTATTCTGCGAACGAGGCGGAATGCGTTGTCTGTCTTTGCGATGATCTGGCAGAGAGCCTTCTGTTCCTACCGTTAAATTTTACAAACATGCCCAAGACCTGAATGACGTCGATCCCGGGTATCACCCCACTACCGCCCTCCCAAGTGCAAAGACCGATGCTGCTTTCGGGGAGTGGCTTCCAATCTTTGGGTCTGCCTCCTTTCTCTCTTCTGTAAAGCAGAAGCACCGACTTGGCAGGGGAGCATCGAAGTCCGGTGGGGTGGAGATACCCCTCGATCACGTCGATCGCCTCCTGCGTGGCTTCATCCACTCTGCCCTCACAGCCGCCGGAGCACCAGATGGTGATTTCCTCGGCGTAGATGGTGTGCTTGACACCCTCGACGCGTGCCAACCTCTTGGAAAGACCAATCACACAGATGTTAAACAGTGTGATGGAGACGACGGCGCCCTAAGGAGTGCCCTGCCCTCCGAGGGGCATATCTTTGGAGCGGAAGTCTGCAAGGCAAAGCTTGGTCTTGCTGTCTGTTAGAAAAGAGCCGACATAGCTGTGAAATCTGGAACCGAGATCCACATCCGAAATGGTCTTGACAATGAAGGTGTACAGCGCATTGTCGAAAGCCTTCTCGAGGTCCAGACCGAGCAGAGCCTTGATGTCTCTCGAATGGCCATCCATGATCTGATGCTCGATTGGTTTCATTGCTTTGAGAGTCCGGCACGGAAGCCGATCATGTTGTACGTGTAAACCTTGTTGTCTTCGAGGAACTCGTTGAGCCTGTTGAGGATGACGTGCTCCATGACCTTGCCAACACAGGAGGTTGCAGAAATCGGCTTGAGGTTATCGATGTTTGGCACCTTACCGAACTTGGGAATGAGCACCGTGCAGGCCATCTGTTAAGAATGGCGAGCTGCAAGGCAAGATTGCCACCCAGTTACGACTGGAGGACACGACGCGCATCCCCCACTCACCGTCGCTGCAGCTAGGAGGCGTTCGAAGAAGCGGCCTTTGTGCTGAAAACCGCCTCCTTCCACCAGCCCCATCGACATTGTGACGCAACGAGTTCGGTGTGCGAACAATGGTTCCGGAGTTCTCCAGCGCGGACCTGATCTGATACGCATGAAGAAGCTGCCGCGGGAAAGCCGTATTTTGGTGCTTCCCATGTCTCGGCCAGCCGCAGGACAACGAGCTACCCACGATTGGCACCGAAACTTCCCGGAACGGCACCCCTCCAACGCCGTCCTTTGGGCATCGGAATGTGTGTGCCTTTGTGTACGTAAACTGTTCTGCGGAGCGGCGGCAGGTTGGCGATGAGTAAACGAACAGTCGCCGCCTCGTATGGCCGGCGGACCGAGTGTATAAAAAGTGTTGTTGTGCGAATGCTGGATTCACTTCTCTTGAGCAGTCATGTTAGACTGATACACTTCTCTCATGCAGTCATGTTGGACTGACACTCTTTTTTTTCAAGCAGTCATGTTAGACTGATTTAATTTCTGTAAATAAACCCATATTCCTCGTTCTCGATGAGAAGCAGTTCTTCACTTCATCGACGTCCTCAGCGTAAATAAGTTGGACGACGGCATGGGCCAGCTACTTTCGAATTCATGTCGTACTCCAATCTTGGCAAAGGACCACGAGCGATGGGATTGAGCCCCCAATCCTGGCAACTGGTGGCAGCGGTGGGATGGACTTTGCGACATGGTGCTGTATCTGCGGTGAGTGCTTGGTTTTTGCTTTGACTCTCTAGGCTTCATTTTGTGGTTGTTCTGTTTAGAACAGTAGGGAAGCTAGATTGTTGTGTGTTAGCTAGGTTGTGTTTTCCTAGCTAATTTAGAGAGCAGAATCAAGGCAGTAAAGCAGCAGTCATGGAGTTAAGGACACTGCTGAGAGACGAGTTGTTGATTGTTGGTGAGGAACTGGGCCTATATGTACGCAAGGAAATGCTAAAATCAGAATTATTGCATATCATTTCCGAACAGGCCAGTGAGGAAGAAGTTGAACAGGGGTTTGAACTTCTGAAAAAGAGAGAAGAACGAGAGAGAAAAGAAAGGGAGGAACGCGATAAAGATCGCGAGTTAAGAAAAATGCAAATTGAACTTGAAAGCAAACGTTTGGAGTTGTCTCAAGGAAGTGAAGGCGCTCTGGGACGATCAAGTGAGGCAGAATCATACCGCATGGACAGGCTATTAAAGCCATTTGAGGTCGGGACCGACATAGGCTTGTTCCTAAGCAATTTTGAAAGGACTTGCGAAAAGATGAACTTCAGCCCGAGTACATGGCCACAACGGTTGCTGTCTATGTTGCCGTGTGAGGCGGCGGAAGTAATCGCCAGATTGAGTGTGCAGGATGCATATGATTATGCAAAAGTTAAGGCTAGTCTCCTAAAGAAATACGGCCTTTCAGCCGAAGCTTTTCGGCAAAGGTTTAGGAGCACAGGCAAGAAAGATAGCGAGAGCTATCCGGAGTTTGCATATAGCTTAAAGGCCAACCTAGTCGAGTGGCTTAAAAGCGCGGAAGAAAGCGACAGCAGAGACATGATCATTGAATGCATGTGTCTAGAGCAGTTTTACAAAACCATCCCCCAAGCTGTGAAACTGTGGGTGCAAGACAGAGGTAATGTAAACACTGTGGAAAGGGCGGCTGAATTAGCCGAAAAGTACGCAACCCGCAGAAAGTTGAACGCCGAGCAGGGAAACTGGGACGGTCGAAATGGACCGCGGAAACCATTTCCGTTCAAAAAGGGTGCGCAAACTAGACGATCAGAGCCTGTAGACATGACGGAAAAGCCCGCAGAAAAGAGCGAGGAGAAACTTAACGGAGAAACCGCACAAAAAGAACAGAACAGAAAATTCGAATCTTTTAGACCAATTCGCTGTTACAAATGCCACAAACTGGGACATATAGCTGTAAACTGCGAGAAGTCTAGCGTAGTTTTTTCCTACGTGGAGGAAAAAGATGAGAATATGGAACTTTTAAGTCCATATCTCCACGACCTGCAAGTTAATGGAAAACCATGCCGAGTGCTAAGAGACAGTGCCGCCACGCTGGACATTGTCCATCCGTCTTACGTGACGGTAGATGACTTCACCGGAGAAGTAGCATGGATAAAACAGGTTGTAGAAGAACACAGCGTGTGTCTGCCCATGGCCAAAGTCAAAATCAGTGGACCATTCGGGGAGCTAGAGACTGAGGCTGCAGTTTCCAAATTTTTGTCACTGCAGTATCCTTACATCTTTTCGAATCGTTCGAATCAGTTACTGCGTGACAGAGGGCTCAAACTGGGAGAGGGCATAGCACAGGCATTGACCCGAGGCCAAGCTCGTAAGATCGCGGCGCTTTCGACTGAAAATGCACAACCCATTGGACCACAGATCTCCAGTGAATGTCCAAAGGACGTCCTACAAAGGATATTTTGATGTCCGTCGGACATCCCTAGAAGTCCCGATGATGTACTACGGATGTCCATAGGATCGTCCGACGCAAGAGAATTGCACATCCCACGAACGTCCATCGTACATCAAAATCAAATTTTCGGACGTCCGCAGGACCTTTGAAGATAATCCCATTGGAGCACCAGCGTCCTACAGATGTCCAGCGGAGATCGAAAACGGGACATTCGGACGTCCCTGGGATTGACGTTCATAGAAACGTCCCCCGAACGTCATAATGGGATATTCGGACGTCCAAGAGATGTTTAAATATGGATTATTCTTATTGCATAACCCGGAGTACATCCCAAGGACATTTTTGCGAGGATGTAGGACGCTTCTGGGACATTTTACCAATCATCCAAAGGACGTTTGTGGGACATTTGGTTGGGGATTGAGGATATCCACAGGGCGTCCATATTGATTACAAATTACCATAATTCGGACTTTCCTCAGGATGGGTCCTACAGTGCAGCAAGCCTGCTGCAGTTTACATACCATTAACAAACTAAGCTGGTTTTGTGATGACTTGTTGGCAATGATGAAAAGGAACTGCATGGCTCTTGAAGATCCATCCCAGCGGTGAATTTCAATTCAAGTTTATTTTGCATCTATACATGTACAGATGACAGGAGTACAGACAAAAAACCAAATGAATTCGGCTTGACAAGGTCTGTACCCCCTACAGAAATGGCACCGTGCACAATAAAGAGAACACAAACATAACATAATGGATAAACGAGAAAAAAAGGTGAACATTAGTGAACACTGTATAACAGAAATGCATAAGGGTAAAAAATGAACAATAGAATGCTGCAAGAAATTATATTACAGAAAGTGAATAGTATAAAATGATACAAATAATACAGCCTTGAAATTCACATCTATAAATAGTAAGTTATATGCAAGCAGAGAAAATTGGTTAAGCATTCATGACGTCAGTGTATACCAGAGCAACACAAAAAAATCCAGGAATCCAATAAGCCAACCAAATATTTTTGTCATGCAAAAGCTGAAGTACCAGGAGATAAGCCAGGAATGCAGCCCACCGCATCTCAAAGCACGTTAAATGAAGGCTGCAGTGCAACTAAGCATTGTGCACATGGTTCCCTGCTACGCTAAGCAAATACATTACATACAACTTGATAAAAATGCATTAATTCAAAACATATAGACATGCAACCTATACTTTGTGCTAACAGGGACGAAGCTACAGAACTAAGTTGTGCAGGCTGCTGAATCATTTGACAATCTCATTAAAAATGCAGCATTTAGTTCAATAGAACATTTGCAGGAAGATCACTCGTTGAACTCTAAAATGCACTAACAGTTTTTAGTAAAACCCATCAATGCAAATAAAACTCGATAATTTCATCATACAAGTTCAGCTATTAGGAGTTATTTATACCGCACCATGGTTAGTAAACGTGCACATTATTCAAACTTTTTACAAATGCACTTTGGGTAGCAAGAAAATTTAAGAATTCGCAGTGGGGCCACTATGGAACTTATCACAAGGCTTGCTGTGGGCTCCCTGTCGTGGTCGCAGGCACATCAATGAAAAATTTGCTGAAATGTTGATATGTTAGCCACTTTAAGTTGCCGGAGCCTTTCCCTAGGCCATATTCAGTAGTTACATACACAAACACGAGGTATATGCTAAATTAAGATGTCACAACTACATTAGGCAATTAACAAAATTACTCGAGGCTAGTTCAGTGGTCATATATAGACAAACAGCTGCTGTATGATCATCCATTTACACTCTAAAAACAGTTGCACCCTTTGGGCCGTATATTTTCCACAGAACAATAATCGTCATCTGACTTGCCTGCATTTCCTTTCTTTAACGCTGCAAGCCCAGTACTTCCATGTCACGAACGGCATGCGCATTATCAGCATGACAGAGCATTCTCGACAGGAAAGTAATGAGCGCAGGGTTTTCAAGAAAGGAAAGGCAAGTAAGACAGATGACGATTATTGTTCTGTCGCAAATTTACACCCCAAAGGGTGCAACTGTTCTTATAGTGTAGAGCAAATGCACTGTGCATCCATAACAAGTTCTGGCAAAGATAACCATAGCAAACATCGAAACTTTCGTGTGTAGTGACAACACCATTTCAGTTGAGCTAATAATTCGCAGATGCACCTCGGCCAGTAAAATAACTTCAAAAGCCCTATGCAAGGGTGGGGTGTACAAATGAAGTTAGTAGGAGGGCTACTGTGGGCTGGCTCACTTCAACGGTCGCGGGCCCATAAATACAATATTTACTGGAAAGTTCAGAGGTGTCTTAGCCATGACGGAAGCTACTCCACTTTCTGCAGGCCTCCTTCAGCGGTTGCACACAGTAGAAGTACTACATATTTTATAGACACACTGGGCATTAAAAAAAATTACTCAAGGATCACTTAAACAGTTGCAAACACGAACATTACTGGAGAGTTCACAGATACAAAAGCAGTTACAAGACACTTGCTTCAACACAATACCAAACTGATGTCACAAGTACTAGAGTTACAAGACACTTGCTGCACCTTGGCCCTTGCGCCATTAAACCTCAAACATCATCATCACTTGCTGCACTTGAGTGGTCACAAACATAAATTCACCATAAGTGAATTTGTGTTTCTGTTTCTTCTGCTTCTGTCTACTTGCTTAGAGGCTTGAAGGCCTCTAAACAAGTAAACAGAAGCTGAATGTGACCTCTCCGTGGCCAAAGCCAAATATTGCTGAAACGTCACAGGTACCCTGGCGATTACACAATTAACTAAAAGCTTGCAGCATGATCGCTTCAGCATTATATGAGTTCACTCATATGAAAAGCTAATAGAGGATTTGTGCGGGCTTGCTTCAGCAGCCACACAAAAACACAATTTCATCCTAAAAATTCACGGGTGTCAGACAGCCTCGACGGAAGTTACCAGAGGCAGAGCGTGGCTGTTCTTCCATGGCAGCAGATATAAATACTTGTGAAAAGATTGCAGGTATCTTGGCGACTAAACATTTTACTAAGGCTCACTGCAGGCTGGCTCAGCGGTCGAAGACAACTACATTGCAGTTCACGTGTACTAAGAAATTTGGTGGGGCATTTCTGTGGGCTTGCTTGAACAGTCCCAGAGACAAAAAGTAACCCAGAGTTCACAGGTATATCAGCCCATAAGGAAGTCGCCACACGCTAGGTGAAGTCTTTCGTCCATAGTTTCAGATGCAGAACAGAAGAGATCCGGGGTACGCTACATAATTTACTAGTAATCCTGAAGATCGGTTCCAGTGGTCGCAAACAAGAAACTACATTGCTGAGACCAGAGGTACTAAGAAGATTAGCAGATTTCCGTGGGCTTGTTTCTGTGCTGGTCATCAACGAAGAATGATGTCGACTCAAAGTGACACCAGGCGCATGGCAGGAACACAGCATGGCTGTAAAGTATGCAATAAAAACGTGTTAGAAATGTTTACGAAAATTGCTATTTAACAACCTGCACATTTAATAGCAATCTGCGGGTTCTGACAGCAACTTTGCTTCTTTGTGGCACAATACAAACTCGTTGAGCGAATAGTTATCAGAAAAGTAATGATTTCATCTCTGTACAAATATGAAAGGAATTCTCATAGTCACTTCGTCAGCAGCATAGTTTCGTCTGAAAAGCGAAGCAGCGATTGGAACAGCAAATTGCCAAACGGCTATATTTAAGCAGCTGTAGGTGTTATCGCCACTTTAAGTTACAGTAAACCTTCGCTTCCTTGTTAAATTACCAAACAGTGTCGTGCGCAAAGCCAAGCATGAACACATCTCTCTGACGGTAAACACGCTGTATGAACGCTGGTGTGAAGAGGGGGCGGTAGCAACACGCGATCGCTTCCTGCTGCTTCCAGCCACAATGCCTTTCCAGAGCCAAATTTACGCGAACTTCGACACTACGCTGCGCGGGAACAGCGCCCGCGAAGCCACTACCCATCGCGGCGCACGTCCGCGTCAGCGGAATTTCATCAGGAGTGTCCGTACAATTCCTATCGCAATAATAATACAAAAATTAGGCGATTGTCGACTATATAACTCCAGTAAATATACAATGACAACATCGGGATGCAACAGGCTCGTAATCTTGTCCAGCGCGTCGCGCACACATGTCAGCACAAACGCTGGCCCAAATGATAGCAAATGCGAGAAAACTGAAGCGGCACTGTTGGTCAACCGCCCTGTGTGCGAGGTGCTGCCATTGAAATACAAATGCCTACAATGTAGTTCCGTTATTTGGAACTTCCACGATTGTATTGGTCTTGCAAACGCGATTATGCGAATGAAACTCCAACGATAGACAAAACTTAAGCGACACGGTAAATCACCTGACAGAGTGAGTGAACAAACTCTTATTGTGTCCAGCAAAACGCGATAAAACGCGCACCCGACAGAAATTTAATTAACAGTCAAATTAAACTATGGGGTTTTTACGTGCCAAAACCACTTTCTGATTATGAGGCACGCCGTAGTGGAGGACTCCGGAAATTTCGACCACCTGAGGTTCGTAACATGCACCTAAATCTAAGTACACGGGTGTTTTCGCATATCGCCTTCATCAAAATGCGGGCGCCGCGGTCGGGACTCCATTACTGAAAATAGGACAACGTGCGAATTCGGAGCGATAGCCTAATAGGCGTAAACGATTCGATCGTTACAGACATCTGAGACGTAAGCTTGACCTCTACAGCATATAGCACGAGCCTGAGAACGTGTAAAAGATGTCGCCCAAAATTTCGCTATTCCCAGAAACGAACGTGTAGGGCATTGTATGACAGAAACGCGTGGGAAAATTCAGCAGCGCGGCAGGCCAACCATCACGTGCAACAAGTGCTGGGATCGCGGTAAAAATCCCCACAAATGTGTAGTTATTTGAACCGCATGCTATTTTACGATCGCTCTCGCAGTCGCAGTTACGCAGAGAGAACTCAAACGGCAGACGAAGCTCAATTGACGACATGGTTAATCAGTGAGGGCGGTAGCGTGACGCAAATTTAGCAGTCAACGAAGATCGACAAACGTTCCCCATTATTAATACGAAACAATACGACCACGTGCGAACGAGCTATAGTGTAAGTAGCGTAAATGTGTCAATCGTTACAGGAAGCTGAGGCCTAAGCTTGATCTTATTACCCTCATAATAGCATGCATCCGACCACATGCAAATAGGCAGCAAACTAACAAGTTGTCCCAAAGTTTCGTTATTTCGAAAAATGTGCATGTCACTGCTTGGCACATATATGTATGCTGTACGTAATGGTGAAGTGGCCGGCCGCACTGCTGAACTTTACCACGCTTGTCTTTACGGTTGGTATACCAGCCGTAAAGACAAGCGTGGTAAAGTTCAGCAGTGCGGCCGGCCCAATTAGCCATCACGCGCAGCAAGTGCTCCGATCGTGATACAGATGCCTACATCTGTATTCCACGTCCCAAGTTCACGTACAAACGTGCACGGTTAATCCTTCTTCTGAGGTCAGCGACAAGCTGTCCCATCATACTTCAAAACCACGATTTCCACTTATTGTGTAGGATCCCACCCCTCTTTATAACGCCCTGCGTGACATTAAGAGTATTGAAATAAGTAAATTCAGTTGATCCATCCTTACGCAGTTTTTACGATTAACATAACAGCAAAACAAAACAGCAATGGCAGACGAAGCTTAAGCAACACGGTTACTCACTACGAGCGTGTGATGGAGTCAACCCTCACTAACTCTTATGATAAAGAAATTGCGACCACGTGCGAACGAGCTCATCAGCGCGCACGTTTCGTCGTTACAGAGTTGAGACGTGAATTTGACCGTAACACCATACTAGCATGCATACGTTCACGTGTAAATAAGCAGAAACCTAACAAGTCGCCCAGATGTCTCGTTATCACGACAACGTGCACGACACTGTTAGCCAAAAAACAATACCAGCCGTAAATATACAAGCTGTTAAATTCAGCAGCGCGACCGGCCATCACGGGCTGCAAATTCTGAAATCGCGATACAAACGACAACAAAGTTCTATTATCCAGAACGAACGCAGTTTTACTATTACTTTGGAAATCCCTGCTAAGCAAACAAAACGCCAACAGCACACGTACCGAAGTTTAAGCGACACGGTTATCACTACGAGCACGCGAAGGAATCAGTCAAGTAAGAAAAAGTTTCACTGTTACGTACTAAAGAATACGACCTCTTGCGAACAAGCCATTAAGTCTAACAGTCTAACAAGTCGCCCTAAAGTTTAGTTATTCCAAGAAAAGTGCATGCACTGTTAGTAAGAATATAGCAGCCCTAAAGACAGGCGTATTAAAATTCAGCAGCGCTGCCGGCCATAACGTGCAGAAATGTGCCCCGACCGCGACACAAATGCGTACAAAATTTCAGCTATTTCAAGCTTACGCAGTTGTACGATTGATTGCTATCGCAATCACGGTTACGCAAAGAAAACGCAAACGAAGCTGAAGCAAGGCTATTCTGCACAGTGTGTGTCGGGAAGCTATAATTAATATTCATTTTCTTATTATTCGCCACTGCATGTTCAGTAAAAACAACGATAACTTTCGTGGGCTCATCCTGTGTGCTACAGGGGAGTTAACGGTTCTAAAGTTTCGAAATCAGAATTTTTTTTAGCGGTTATCAGCGCTGCGCAGAAATATAGGACAGAGTAAGCTCAGAAGTTTGCAGAAAAGTAGTACGATGCGATCAAACGCAACACAACGCATGGTCAATCGCCGATTGATGTTGCCGTCGCTGCAAAAGATGGGGATGTACTACAATGCCCGTCCTTATCGATTATGCGCAGACACGACACTTGCGGGGCTGCTAATAGAAAAAACATTGATTTCATGAACTGTCACTTACCTCTTGATAGGCGTAGGACGTACAGGCGCCGCAGAAATGGAGCTCCAAAGCGCATGACAAAAACGTTCACCTGGAGCTGACCAACGCTCACCCTGGAACTCATGAGCACATGGCACAACGACACAACCACCACGTTCAAAGAGAGCGCGCGAACTGAGCGTGTGAGAGCGCGGAGCACACCAACCCAGCAACCTTTGCAAGCCTTCAGGCATTCCGAGCTTGCAAAGAAGGGTGAAGAGATCCAATAAGACCACGTCGTTAAGTCATGTGACCGACTACGCGCAAATCAGCGCAAAGCGTGCGTGTGCATGCAACAGACAGTGGTGATTCGACTGGGTAAAGACAGTCACTGCTCTGTACAACGGCAGGGGTTGCAGGCGTTGCAGAGCACGAGAGCTTGACGTACTCCTTTCTCGACATGTTCGGAGAGCGTGGGAGCATAGGACACGATTGATTCGGTTACGCGGGTTACGCTTTGCGGTAGGTGGTAATGCGCAGCTGTTCCGGCGTTCTACCTGCCGCTTTGTGACGTTTCCTCCCGATGTGCTTGTGCAGTTTCGGTCGTTCATTTCAACTTCTCCATTTATCGTCTGCATTGGAAGTTTGATTATGAGTGCAGCAACTTCATATTGCTGGCTGACATGTTTTTTCGGAAGAGCGTGCGCTGAAGGCAGCCGTGGTAGAGATTTATATGCCGCGATATGATCACATAGTACGTGTTGGACTGTGTGTTGGTCCCACATAAGGCCGGTACGGGACATCCCGTTGAACACATCCTTCGGACATCCATAGGATTAAAGTTTTGGGATTTTGTTTAGATCCCAGAAGTTTAATCGTGTGGATGTCTGAAGGATGTCTTAAATAGGACATCCCGAAATTAATGTCCACATGTTATCCACTGGACATCCTGACCGGGACTTGGACGTTCGGATCTTATCGGGATGTCCAGAGGATATTCGTGGTCCAATGGGAAGCTCCTCCAGCGGAAGCAGAAAAGGGGATAACTTCAATACCCGAATCCGAGCTAGGCCCGAGGGACAAAAGAACAGTTGAGGAGAGCCTGCCAGCTGACCAGCTCAATGAGAGCGTAGTACTAGAGTGTCAGGGTTCTAGCCTGCAGGAAGAGCAAGCTGACGCCCTCACAAGCAAGACAGGGTCGTTATTATCACCGGCCTCAAGGAACTTTGATCAGCTCTTACGTGTGGATAGAGAGTCACCGGCAGCTGAGCAAAAGAATGATGAGAGCTTAGCTAAATTACATGACACAGCTAAAGAAGGCATTGCTAGGCGCAACGTGACGATACATGAGAGAGGCGGATTGTTGTATGGGCACTACAGGGATCGAAAGGGTAGTATTTTAGATCAGTTAGTCGTACCTACTAAGTATAGGGAGGACCTTTTGAGTCTCTGTCATGGGAATGGGTGGTCCGGCCACCTAGGCATAAACAAATCAAAGGAAAGATTGCTTATGGAATACTACTGGCCTGGCTGTTTCAAAGACGTAGAAAACTTTGTAAGATCATGCGACGCCTGCCAGCGTTCTGGTAAACCAGGAGAGACATGGAAAGCTCCACTGAAGGTAGTGCCCTTAATAACAGAGCCTTTCAGACGACTTGTAATAGACACGGTAGGGCCTCTTCGAAAAACAAAATCGGGCTACAGGTACTTGTTCACCATGCTGTGTCCGGCTACCAAGTTTCCAGAAGCAATCCCTTTGAAAGAGCTCAGCTCCACCGAAGTAGTAGACGCGCTTTTGACAGTGTTTGCACGAGTTGGGTTTCCAGCCGAAATTCAGGCAGATCAAGGGTCAGTATTCACGAGCGCACTGACTTCCACATTCTTGCAAAAGTGCGGGGTAAAGTTAATACACAGTTCTGTCTATCACCCTCAGTCAAACAGTGTAGAGAGGTGGCATTCGGCGCTTAAGCGAGTTTTGCGTGCGCTCTGTTACGAGCACAAGGAGGACTGGGAGAACTGTCTGCCGGCAACTTTGTTTGCTTTGCGAACGGTTCCACATGAAGCGACAGGGTTCTCACCAGCAGAACTAGTGTATGGGAGGACACTCCGTTCTCCACTGAGAATGTTAAGAGAGATGTGGGAGGAAAGAGGGGAGAGTCCAACAGTGGTTGAATACGTGCTAAATTTACTGGAACGGCTAAGCGCAACCCAAGAACTAGTCGGAAAGAACATGGCAATAGCTCAAAAGAACGCCAAAGTCTATTACGACAAGAATGCGAGGCTTCGTACGTTTAAAGGCGACCTAACGATGAAAGCGGAAAAGTGTAGGTTTGGTTGTTCGCAGGTTACTTATCTGGGCCATGTTGTCGGTCAGGACATGAGACGGCCGGCTGAGCTGAAAATAGGTACGATTGGAGAATTTTCTCAGCCGCGCACGAAAACGGACCTTCGTTCATTTTTGGGACTTGTGGGGTACTATCAACGGTACATTCCGAATTACTCGCAATTGGCAAGTCCATTAATTAACAGACGCCCTCCGAAAGGGAGCACCGAGTAACGTACACTGGGATAAGGACAAAGAGAACGCTTTCCAAAGTTTGAAAACGCTTTTGGTTTCTCGCCCTGTGCTTCGCGCGCCAGACTACACAAAGGAATTCATAGTTCAATGCGACGCAAGCGACAGAGGTATGGGCGTGGTACTTAGTCAGGTCGGCGATGATAACGAGGAGCATCTTATCCTCTATGCCAGCCGTAAACTAAATGTAAGGGAGGAAGCCTACAGCGCTTCAGAGAAGGAATGCGCTTGTTTGGTTTGGGCCGCCCAGAAGTTGTCGTGTTACTTGTACGGAGCGAAGTTCATCTTCGAGACCGACCACTGTCCTCTGACGTGGCGCAATCAAATGTCACACAAAAATGGCCGCTTGCTCCGATGGAGCCTCACTCTCCAAGAGTACAACTTCTCCGTTAGATATAAGAAGGGAAAGTTGCATAGCAATGCGGATGGTTTGAGCAGGCTAATTTGAATGCTACGTTTGAGGGTCCCGCCTAAATTTTAGGGTTGCTAGTGTTAACTTTATTAAGCGAAGACGATACCCTCTCATTTAGCAGAATTCCCTCCATGATTGCTGAATTTGTCAGCAGGAATTTGCTTCAGAAATTGGCATAGCGAAATGCAGCATTTTTTTGTTTCTGCACTTATGTTGTTGTCGTTTTTTTTTTTTTGAAGCCTAGCGAGTCTAAAGTGAGAGCCAATGCGCGTCATCTCGGCGCAGAGCCGTGTTGTGGGGTTCATTCTGCAGTTGCCTGTCCGTGTTGGATGTTTTGAGGCGGTGACATCAATACACAAGTGGTCACTGCGAGCCAAGACATCAATCCCCCCCCTGACCACCAGCCGTTCTCTTCCTGCCTAGCGGTTGTCAGCGCTAGACAGTCATTTTTCGGGCCATGGAGGCGCTGTTAAGAATGGAGAGCTGCAAGGCAAGATTGCCACCAGGTTACGACTGGGGGACACGACGCGCATCCCCCACTGTTAAGAATGGCGAGCTGCAAGGCAAGATTGCCACCAGTTACGACTGGAGGACACGACGCGCATCCCCCACTCACCGTCGCTGCAGCTAGGAGGCGTTCGAAGAAGCGGCCTTTGTGCTGAAAACCGCCTCCTTCCACCAGCCCCATCGACATTGTGACGCAACGAGTTCGGTGTGCGAACAATGGTTCCGGAGTTCTCCAGCGCGGACCTGATCTGATACGCATGAAGAAGCTGCCGCGGGAAAGCCGTATTTTGGTGCTTCCCATGTCTCGGCCAGCCGCAGGACAACGAGCTACCCACGATTGGCACCGAAACTTCCCGGAACGGCACCCCTCCAACGCCGTCGTTTGGGCATCGGAATGTGTGTGCCTTTGTGTACGTAAACTGTTCTGCGGAGCGGCGGCAGGTTGGCGATGAGTAAACGAACAGTCGCCGCCTCGTATGGCCGGCGGACCGAGTGTATAAAAACTGTTGTTGTGCGAATGCTGGATTCACTTCTCTCGAGCACTCATGTTAGACTGATACACTTCTCTCATGCAGTCATGTTGGACTGACACTCTTCTTTTTCAAGCAGTCATGTTAGACTGATTTAATTTCTGTAAATAAACCCATATTCCTCGTTCTCGATGAGAAGCAGTTCTTCACTTCATCGACGTCCTCAGCGTAAATAAGTTGGACGACGGCATGGGCCAGCTACTTTCGAATTCATGTCGTAGTCCAATCTTGGCAAAGGACCACGAGCGATGGGATTGAGCCCCCAATCCTGACAGCAGGTACTTCTGTGCGAGTTTTGAGACGAGTTCATTGACCCTGTGAGACCTGGTGGCTTTGTTAAGGGCTCGGCCTGGGCCAATGTATGCCTCCGATTTGACTTGGAGCCGCTTTTGTCGAGAAGGTGCTTCAGCATATCCCAGGATTTGCAGTTGTGCATCTGTCTGTCGATGCATTCGCAGAGCTCGTCCCACTGCTGCTGGCATAGCCCTTTGCAATGGTCATCAATGACCTTGTCGAGCTCAGAGATCTTTCGGAGTCTGCGATTGAGCCTTTGACCCTTCCTTTGGTGCAGCAGGACGTTTTTGGCCTCGATCAGGTAGCCGTCTACTGTCCATCCGCTCGAAGTCAGAGATCGGTTTCCACTTTCTTGGTGGTCACGGAGGTGTCATTGTGGATGCCTTCGCACCATTCAAAACTCCTTCCGGCGCACTGTGGCCTTTGAAGTTTCTTTGCACAATGCATGAAAAAAAAAAATGGCTGTGGCTTACCTAAGGTTAAGCCCAGGATACGAAGCATACTAGCCTTTATTTTAGTTGTTGAACCACTGTTTACCCTGGTGAACTGCTGTTGCTTGGCTATATTTGGTTCGGCTAGACGAAGAAACAACTCATGCGTTACTCTGCTTTGCCTTCAAGAGTGGAACGCGACAGCGTTCCCGTCGACCCGCCAAGGGGTTTAAGACAATGGGCTACGGCGCAGCAAATACACGCCCCGCATTGGACGCGGTGAGCGTCGAGCAACGCAGCGTTCGGCGTGGCAACGAAATGTGCGCCTGAGCAAGCGACGCACGCCTGAGCCTTAGAAACAGTTCGTTTCTAAGGCAACACCGCATTCACTAGAGGCGCTTTTGTACCGCTTTGAAGCATCGTACTCGTGGCTCAGTGGTAGCGTCTCCGTCTCACACTCCGGAGACCCTGGTTCGATTCCCACCCAACCCATCTTGCAAGAGTTGAGCCAAAGCCATTTAGAAAATCAGTCTCTGTAGCACGTCGCAACCTTCGCTTCTCATTCCAACGAGCAGCTCTGTCTCGAGGAGGCATCTCACCTTGTGTCTAGCAGAGGCTCGCGCAGCCGCGGGCGACGGAGCTAGTTGGAGCCCAGTTTCTCCTCTGTCGTGACGTCACGGTGTCACGTGGTATTGAAAGCGACACCGCCGCGCCTGAGGAGCTGGGTTGAGCTCTCGTAATATGCTTCGCATGAAACAAAAAAACCGATGAGCCCTTAGCTAATAAAAATAGATGCACAGACGCCCTTCAGAAAAACACCCACTTCACCACAACCTCTAGCATCTGAAGTAAAGCATGTTGTAGGGCTAGTCGGCTTATAGATTCAGCAAAATCTTAACTGCAAGAAGCTGACAGGACGTGAACAGAAACAGATGCATGCACGAAGCGCAGTCTTCCAAACGGCTTTATTTTGTGAAGGCAAGAAATTTATAAAGTTTTACAAAATAGGAAAAACAAGGGACAGTCGTGATGAAATTGAGCACGAGGTGCTTTGTGGCGACGGCTACGAGATGGCGCCAGAGCAGTGCATCGTCTGTATGGAAACAAACCACTGCTCGAGCGGAGGTTGTCTGTGGCGGCAGTTGTCAATTGTGCTCACGCGTCACCCGCGTGCTGCCTCTCGCACTATTCCGATTAGCGAGGCAGTCGCGCCACACTTACCTCCGTTTACAACATGCCGCACAATACCGATTGTCCACACTAACCAATATAGCACAAAAACACGTATAGAGCTGCACTCAAGTTTCGTGCAGCTCAGTGAATGTTTCGGGGTAGTTTTGGCGCTTTCATTTTGCGAGTGCTACAAGAGGGCCGAGAGAAGCCGCCAGGGATAGTGTTTCAGCATCTGTATAGGTTTATCTGTATAGCTCGGGCGTTAGCATGATCTCAAATCCCAGCATATTGTGCTTGTCTAGCGTGATACGGAGTCTTATAGAGTTTTTCAGTGCCTGGAGCATACACTGGAGAGAATGACAGACCTTCATGCATACAGAAGCGAGATTCCATTTGCAGCGTTGCCAAGCACAAGCCCCAACAAAATATACTAAGCAGTCTGTTCACATATCCGTCGCTTAAGTGCACGAATTGGTAATGGTTAAGGGCTATCTACGCGACATAGCTTCCTCTATTACACAACTTCATGTTTTATGTGCTCCGTCAGGATGAAATTCGGAGCCCTTTTTTCTCAAGCCCTGAATAAAGCAAATTTTACTACTTGATATGCTAAAAAACTTGACATTTACTGCAAGCACTGAAGTCAAAAACATGTCACAAAACAAAATATTTGATTTATTTGAACATTTTCAATGCTTGCGTGCCCCCCCCCCCCCCCCCCCCCTCCATGATGTTTTCTAAATTACTTGGCCAAATTATGAGGTTGCAAGTGAAAATTCCCCAGTTGGAATGAAGTAGGGTATCTGGTAGAGATGTGGTTGAGCCCTCAGTGAATCAGGCTACGCAGGCCACCTCCCCGAAAGTACTGCACTTGTTTGTGTAATCTCTTTCAGAAATGCAAGCCACCTAGAAAGTGGTGTGAATAAACTTTATTTGTAACATGAAATTCTCCATACCACATACACAAATTTACTTGGGGGACGAAGAAAGAAGACTTTTTTTTTTGCAATTGCACAAAGAGCGTTGCAGCTTATTCTCGGTTGCGGACAAAAAGTGGACACGTCCGAAACAAGAAATCAAATACATTTTTTTTTATTAAAATAAAGAAGGCATATATAGAGGTAAAGAATTAGAAAACAAATTTGCCATGCAATAGCACCAAATCATTTTTTTTTGTATTTTGCCTTCATTTTCTCCCCTGACATTCCTTGATCATTTTCTCTGTGTTGTACAACTAAAAAAGATGCCCACTCCTGAGAGATATCAGCCAGTTGCCAAATTTTAGATTAAAACCCCGCATTTTCTTTTTGTTTTCTTTTTCGAGTCCCCCCTCTCCCATAGTATTCCAAGAGAGGCCAAGGTTCATTGCTTCGCTGCTTTCCCTATTCACAAAGTGCGACAGACTATTTCTTCCCAAGCAAGCGACCATGTTCCCTTTTCTTTTGTAGGGCGCGCCAAATCATACCGAGGGGGGAACAGTGAGCTGCTCAAGTTTTGCCTTGTCTTTACTCCCGCATACGAGACAGAATGCGAGAAAGAAAACACTTCTCCACAAAGAGTTCACAGACTGGGAGGGTTTGTGCAGAAGCGGAGAGAGATAGAGGTCATTGACACAACGACTGGGAACAGAGGAATGGCTGGCAAAAAAAAAAAAAGAAGGAAGGCATGCACATAGAGGAAAGGTTAAAATAAAAAGGTGGGAAGGTTTAAGGGGGCCAGCCCAAGTAGCATGTCGTCACTGCGCCAGCAAGATGCACCGCCTTACAAGGGAAGCAAGGAAGACGCCGCAAAGCAGACGCGAGGGGGGTAGCAAACAAGCCAGACAGACAGCAACGTCGCTGCGCACGACGGAAGCGGACAGGGAGAGAGAAAAGAAATGTGGCCGCCTCCTAGATGGCGTCGATGTCGATGTCGTCCTCGTCTGCCCCCTTGGCCGGTGCAGCCTTGTTGGCAGGTGGTGCCTTGGGCTGTTCCTTCACCTCCTGGATGCTGGTGCTGATGTGACGGTCCGAGTAGACCACCTGGAGACAGAGAGCGCATGGCCAATTGACATTAGGCTCCTAGTCTATCTAAACGAAGTGCGCACTGTGTGGGAGAACAGGAAATTGCCAGTGATTGTTAAAGTTCTTGCAAAGAAGGTTCATGTGTTCTTAAGGATTCAAAGGCAGAGGTTTTGAAAAGACTTGCACAGCGATAGCTTCAACAGAAACAATGGTGTTGGCAATGAGAAGACGTGTTGCACACAAATGAGAAGCGGTTTCCGGATTAACTTTTGATAGCTGTAGACACAGCCAAACTGTACCTCGCAATCTGCGGCTTATTCTCACGTAAGGGCTGCAGTCAAACACCTGCTTGAGCAATGCATGGCAGTACGCATGGCTCAAAAGTGCAGTAGCACAAACAGTGGGGCCCCATAAAATAATTTTTGCCGCTTCTCAAGAAGTGCAATGTTCTTGAGATGCTCCTGTGCTCAGATGATGAGGCCCTGGACTCTGGTGACAACAGAAACAATGGTAATTTGTTTCCGTCATTGCGGTTTCAGTGTCCATAACACGGACACTAGTGAAGTCCCACAGGACGTTCACGTTCCTATTCACATACACGAAGTGCTCTGAGACGGTGATTTCGGCAACCATGTGAATGTCGACAGCTGCGACGCTGTGACAGAGCACGAAATCATTGCCCAAGTTGGTGATGACGAAGAACCTGCCGTGGAGGACGATGGCGCAAATATGGAAGATGTCGGTGGAACACCGGTACGACCTTTGCTGTCGCAGCGAATGGTAGGATTGAATCACGCTCTGCGTTTCTTCTGTTTCGCAGGGGAAGAAGTTGCTTTCTGGCTCATTCGAGCTCTGGAAGGTAAAGCGACAGCGATCATTTTCAGAAAATGATGACCGATCTTCCGAGCAAGTAAATTTAGTACCCATAGTTGGTACCACCTTTTTTGTCATCAAATGCGGCTTTAATGACTCATTCGTTCGAGCTTCGTTAAAAAAAGAAATTAAATTATGGGGTTTTATGTGACAAAGCCAGTTTCCGATAATGAGGCACGCTGTAGTTGGGGACTCCGGAAATTTAACCACCTCGGGTTCTTTAACGTGCACCTAAATCTAAGTACACAGATGTTTTCGCATTCTGCTGCCATCGAAATGTGCCACCGTGGCCGGGATTCGATCCCGCGACCTCATGCCCAACAGCATAGCCCACTAAGGAACCATGGCAGGTCGCATTTAGGTTAATTCAAATTCGTTAAGTGTCCTAGTGAAATTCAAATTAACAAGCTTTTACTGTAGCAATATCAAGAACAAACATTCTGATCGCTATAGCAGATCACCGCGATTTCTGGACTGCCCTAAAAGAAAGATAAATCTGCGGAACATACCTTCGCATTAACCCTTTGAGGGTCGAATTATTTTGAAAAAAACTTTCCCGGGTGGTCAAATTATTTTATTGCAGATATTGAATGTACAAGATGTATAAAGTCGGGAATAAATAGTAAAAAAAATTAGGGAACAGTATTTTGGTGTCGGCATCACTCAGAACTGCAATATGTTCAATAGTATTTTAGAGTGTGGTACTCCTTGAAACACGAGTCTCCGCGCAGCCGCAGAGAGCAAGAATACCTCATGAGCGGCCGTGATAAACGAGCTAAGAGCCGTGCCAATCAAGATAGAAATCAACTTTCGCCGCGCCTGCGATAGCGTGCCGACAAAGATAAAAATCACGTTTCGCGCGCCTCCGTTGCGGCGGAACCGAAAGCGCGTTGCCGCTGAGAGCGAGAATACCCCGCGAGCGGCGGTTATAAACAAGCTAAGAGCAGAGCCAATCAAGATAGAAATCAACTTCCACAGCATTTGCAAGAGAGTGCCGACAAAGAGAAAAATGACGTTTCGTGCGCCTCCGTTGCGATCACGCAGCGAAACCGAAACCGCAAAAGGGGTGTGGCCGCAGTCTGCGCGACGCGCTGAAGCTTGAAGTCAGTTCTGTTTATCTCCCCAAGAAGGTAGCACAAATTTCAAATGCTTCTTGTAAGACTTAAGAGGTGGCAGCACCTCCCAGGAAGCGTGCATCGTCATTATGGCGCGAAATTTCAAGCGGAGGGTCGAAACCGTACCCGTACGGCAAAGACCTTGCGGTACAGAAAACCGCCGCCGTACATGTACGGCGAAAACCGTCAATGGGTTAAGTGTGTTCGAATTAACAAGATTTGACTGCAAAATAAACACCAATGAAGATACCTTGATGAAACTTTACATTTTTCTCTTTATTGCAATGTGCAGTGTGTGTGCCAAATTTCGGACCTTTCTGCCAAGAAACGAAAGTTATTTCTCACCCCCCTCCTCCCCCATAAGCAAACTGCACCAACCACCATTTCATTGCTGGCCAAACAAACCACCACTCTTGCAGCTCTCGTAGCCACTACAGTCGAAACTCGCGATAATGAAATCCCATGACCACGAAATTCTCGTGACAATGAAATATTTTTGTATCCCCGGCAAACACTCATAGGATTCAATGCCTTTCGTACATTTTGACAACAAAATGGTCCTGTACTACAATCCTACATCAACGAAATTTGCCAGGACCTAACCCCACATATTACCTACTCGCGCAAAGCTGGCAGGCTCCAAAATGTGCTCAAATGCATTTGCAGCGCATGTACTGTTGGCAGTGTGGTTTCGTTCTGCGACGCATTACCCATCTGTGCTGTCTCGTTTTGCAACAAAGAAATTCTCCAGGAAGCTTGCATTCCCCGCCGATTTTGTTATTGCGAGGTTCAACTGTAGTGCCAGAGTTTCCTCTGGTAATTTTTTTCTTGGAAGCTACTACTGCCTTCACCTCAGAGCAGCTAGCAGTGAAGCAAAGCAGCTGCACCGCATTCCGCCACTGACCTCGACGTTCTCGTCCTGGGAGTCGTCCCCGTCGCCCTCGGAGGAGCTCTCCTCTTCTTCGGCCTCCTGGAGCCACTTGATGAAAGGGCGTGCTCGGTCGTGGATCTCCTGGGCCACTTCGCGGCTCACGTACTTCTTGGAGACACGCTTAGACCAGTCCAGGAGCACCTCTTCCTCCACTATGTCCTGGTCGTAGAGCAGCTTCAACAGGTGCGGCACTCGCGGCAGCAGGGCTGCGCTGTACTCCCTCACCACCTGGAACACAAGATGTTGATTTATGCCTCTAAAAATCGTGTCAAGCGTTACACGCGCTGAAATAGTCAGAAATATGCAGTTGCCTTCGCGGCAGTTTCCGGTTCACAACCGCGGTGTGCATCACATCCAGTGGCTGCGTGAACAGTGGCGGCTGTAATTTAGCGTGCACGAAATCGGTGACCGACTATGGACGACAGTGCACATTGCGCGAACATTGGGATCGGTTTCAAAGATGGGCCACTGTCAACCTTGTCGCTTCTGTCGCACAACGCCGCCTATCGGGACAATGATGGCACCGTCGGAGAATCTTCACAAAACGATGCAGCGCTATCTGCACTCAGAAACTCCTCCATCAAAGCAGCACCTATTTTATCGCCAGTAGCGACGTGGTCCTCGAGTTCGGCAATGTCGGCGGCTGCCACCGTGTAGGTTTCAGACATTGTGGTTTCGCCCTGCCGCACAAAGCCTGCCGTTTCCATTCATCAGGGCACGGTCACTAGTTCTAGCCTTCACGATCGGGGCGCTCGCGGTTTTCAGAATCGCCGATATCATCAACTGCAAGAGCCTTGCAAAATTTGCAGCTTCGTCGCAAGTGACATAGCTTTGCGCTTTGTTGGCGCACTGACTGCTGCTTTCGCGGCGCATTTCCGCGCCCCCTGAGGAAGAGAGGGAGATTGTAGAAAAAGAGTGCATGCATGATTCGCTTCTCGCTTTTTTTTTTCCTCTCTGGACGCTCGCCGGCGACGCGGACGCGAAGCAGTTGGCTCCACCTTGTGGCATGCTGCGCCAACTTGCGATGCTTTGAATCGGCGTGCACTGCATGGTAATGGCGGCAAATACAAACTCACGTAGGCAAACTTTTCGCCCCATCTCGGTTAAGGGCAACTTAGCAAAGCAAATTTCCCGCTCATTCTGCGTGGCCCTAATGCATAAACTGATACCCTGAAGTCAACTCATCCTTGTAACCTCTATATCGTTACATGTACTATTATTATAAGTGGACTGCACTGTAGAGGGGTCTGGATTAGTTTTGATTAACTGCTGTTCCTTACCCTTCAGAGGGTTATGCACCGAAAGCTCCGTGCACTAGCATTTTTCCGTTCCATTCCGTGCACTAGCACTAGCAAATGCACTAGCATTCTTCCGTTCCATTTTTCTGTTCCACTAGCATTCCGTTCCCATCTAATGCAGGAACAACGGCCAGTAATCGAACTTATGTTGTAAGGAGCGAAGCATGGTCTGCTGCAGCAAATGCAGATCTCCCTACAGGATTCACGTGACACCCCAACCATGGCCTCAACAATGTGCTCAAAGCGAGACTCGAACGCTTTTCTTTACGCAAAGAACACACAAGCAAAATAAAAACCTTGCACCAAATTTAAGAATGCAGTGGCTAGTGCCCTGCTGTCCAACTTGCGAGAGAATTCACACAGATGCACCCGCCAATTATGTTAACTCACTTCCGTGATGTTACGGCAGATGTGAACGTCGCCTTGGTGCCTCTAGGCGATTACCATATTTTCCTGTCTATAACCCACAGCAAAAATAAATTTAACAGTAGTCATTGTGCAGGTTCTAAGTGAATTTCACTGTCTGTCGCATCTCAGCTACGCACACCCAGCCCTGCAGTGAAGTTACACCTCAGGGCAAGGTTTTCTCTCACTTATCGTCTGGGGCAGAGGCCCTCAAATTGGGTTCCGCAAATGGCACCCTGCACAGACAGACCCCCCCATTCGCTTCCGCAATAGTTTAATTTGGAGAGCTCTCGCACTGCACTTTGAGTTTAACCAGGTCATTGATTCAACGAAGGGGCAGGCAGCACCCTGGCACCCCCTGGCCGTGCTACTTTGGTCAGGCTTGCGAAGAGGAAACGAGGCCCTCAGGCAGCCACAGGCGACCCGTGTCGCAGGAGCGGGGCAAGCAGGCAAACCAAGGCCACTGACCTGCTCGATGCCCCCGAGGAGATACCGCTGTGCCCGGTGGTTTCCGTGGGTGAAGCGCAGCAGCAGGGCCCGCTGTCCCGCCACCTGGCCCAGGATGTTCTCGTCGAAGAGCAGCTCGCACAGCACGAGGGGGGCCTTGTCCCGAACCTCCAGGCGCTCGGCCTCGCCCACCACCTCCTTGCCGTCCAGGCCGGACCCCTTGCGGGCCTTGACATAGTTGTAGAAGATGTCCATGCGCTCCTGCTCCGTCTTCTCCAGGTCGTCGTCCAACATCAGACCCTTGGCACCGGCTGTCAGGGCCTCCAGCCGACGAGCCTGGTGGTGGCCATAAAACGGCACCCTTGGAGCAGGCCAAACCACAACTTCAAACTGAGCATAAAAACTACGATCTGGGAGCAGGAAATGGTGCTTTTGGGGTGGGCGGCCTTTTCTGCCTACAGTACGAATATATTTAGTACGAATGCCTGAAAATGCTTTTGTACTGCTCCAGTAGTTTTCTGCAATGTTTAAAATGTTAATTTATTTGTGTTTCATACATTTTGACAAGGAATGCACGATTTTCATAAATGCAAACCTAGTTTTCGAGCAGCGCAGTCTGCAAAAACTAATGGCGGCACAGTCACCATTGCAAACAGAGGATATGCAAACAGCTTGCTGCTTTTATGATACGGAAAATGTAGAACCCATGTGTAAGCCCCAGCATCCACAGCAAGAACTTCCCATCTTCATTTTAACCCCGACCTGTGCCACCATTAGTTGGGCAAATGCACTATATGGAGAAGCCCGCTTGCCAACAGGGAAAAGTGTTTTCTGAGCTGGCATTCATTTTCACAAAGGGAACCTCGCATTTTACAGTCAAACCTCGATATATCGAACACGGATATATCGAATTATTGCGTATATCGAACACTTTCTATATCACGTTGAAAATCGCATGCATTTTTAATTTTTTATTTCGAACGGGGCCGGATGTAAAATGGATATATCGAACTCCGCCGCCCCAGACCAAGTGCGCTCTGTTGACAGGAGGCGAGCTTTCCCGCAACACTCTCGAAGATAGCGGCGGCGCGATGGGCGTTCCAGACTGCTGCGTACGACAGCTCCCACATCGGTTGCGCCGAGGGCGCCATTTGAACGTAGCGGCGTACACACGCGGCGGCTTGGAGCCAGCCACGGCCGGTTGCGCGCTCACGCGCGCGCTCCCCTAGAGACCGGCCGTGAGCCAGCCCGGCCGCCTCAATCACGCGCGCCCGCGCCCCCGCTGTGCGCGCGTGATCGAGGCGGCCGTGGAGCCAGTTGGAGCGCTTTGTCGGTGCTGAGCCACACAGCATGTGCATTGAGGACTTCGTTGGCGGTGACGACAGCACCGGAACAGTGGCGGAGTTAACAGACGTGAGATCGCGGCAGAAGTGACTGCTGAGCGGCCAAACGAAGACGCTGCCGAGGCTGATCCAGCAAGCGCTGATGTTGCCCCGCTCCCGACTGCAACTGAGGCTGTAGCTGCTTTGGCCGTTGTACGCCGCTACTGCGGTGCAAGAGAAGGCACTGGACCGTCTCTTGTGGACCGTTTGGACTATGTTGAGGACGCCGTGGTCAAGCACGCGGTTTCCAATATGAAGCAGGCTACGCGGCTTCAGTACTTTCAGCGAACGAAATAAATACTTTGTTTGAAGCTTCGTGTGAGTATCTATTGCGCCACGATTAGTTCATCGATTGATTTGTGCTAGTTTTTGACGCGTTTTTTACGCGATTTTATATATCGAATTCTGGCTATATCGAACTATTTTGCGATCACCGCGCTGTTCGATATATCGAGGTTCGACTGTATTGAGTAAATTCCATCAGCCCCCGCTTGATGTTAAGTTTTCTCCAAACGCAGCTTTCTTCCCCATGGGCAGCCATTCCGCAGCAAGTTCTCTGTTACTGCCAGTACACTACCTTGACATTTAAGGGGAGACGTGGCAATTTTTTATTTATGGGAATAAATTGACGAAATTTGGCATGCAGGTGTGCTTTGTTATGCTGACATAACTGAAATCAGTTTTGAGCTACCTATTATAGTTCTTGAGTAGAAACACTTGACATCCTCCAATGGTCATCCCCCAAATTAATTAATTAATTAGATGTAAGTTTGTCAAGATTTTTATACCAGAGTGTTCAAGAAAGCCCATTATGTGCAATAAAGCTATTGGTGTATTTTTTAAACGCCGAAATAAGCACAAAAGCTTTTTATGAACCTTTCTGTGCATGTTGTCTTACTAACGATCTTTGCAAAAACTCATTATAAATTTTTTTTATGAGGTGCAAATGAAAATGGACAGCTTTATTGCACTCGTCAATGTTTCACAATCAAAGTGCAAAAGACACAATGATCCAGTCTTCATTCATTGTGAAATTGCACTGGGATTACTGAAAGCAACTGCACAAAAAGTGAAAGCTGAGAAAACAGGGCTCAAAGTTTTATTTGCTGGAAACATCAAAATATTTACTTTGAGCACCTAAAACCCGCCTGGAATGTAGTCCTCCAGGACACATTTCCTTTACATTTTGAGGTAATTTTTCGCTTCTTTACAGCAGTTTCATGTGCCTTCGTTGCCTTTTTGATACGTTGTGCATCCTTTTCAGAAGCCCACCGCAGTGAACACGATCCTGGACTGTATCCCAGTTGAGACAATTGTTTGCAGTGCTCTTTCACAGCCAGCACTGAAACGGCAAACTGCATCTGCCACAGCACTTTCAACACTCAGGAGTGAGGCAAACTGATTTTTTGACTGAAGTGACCAAATGACATTGTTCAGTGACTCGATGGCATTCTGCGTTTTGCCTTGCTGGCATCTTGCAAGGAGTTCTCTTGCAGATAGACGTTTTTATATAGGCAGGAGTGCTGCTCGAACATGTGCAAGAAGCTGCAGCTTGTGTGCAGGGGCTGGTTGACCTGAGGCCACCGCAGAATTAAACGTGCACCAAGAGTTCACGCCAGTGGGACAGTGCTCGTGATGCGGCTCATCATCGGCCGATGTTACATGGTGAAAAGTAGCCACGATGGCCTTTTCCATAGCAGGCACAGCATTTGGGTTACTTTTTATGGCTAAGCCATAATAGTTTGTGAGTTTTTTAATTAAACCCTGTGTTAGGCGGCCCTTTCCACTCATGCTGAGCTCACGGTCCTTGCTCTTGTTTTTCTGAACAAGGTTGCGCAAAGCGGTTCCCGTTCTTTTCTTCAGGTGATTCACACACTCTTGTTTGTGTATGGGTATGAAACCATACACCTTCTCTTCACTGAGGGCAATATAAGTGCGGCTATCCCCACCACAAAGGACATTTGTGTAACGGAGCTGGTGTTTCTGGAGATACCGCTGAAACATGGTTTTTGCCGCAATTATTTCCATTTGCCCTGCACTTGCCTCGGTGTTTTTTTTGGCATTGTGGTCAGTGTTCTCCATGCCACTCTGAATAAATACTGTCGCCAGGCTTGGGGCCAAGAGAACACCCATGGAAATAATTGGAGAGGACACAGTGGTCCAAGACAAGGCCAGAATATAATTCAATAACACAGCCAACACCAATGTGACTTGCGTGGCCCCTTGTCATCCAAGTGCCATCACAGACCACATCAACGTTGCCTGGGGCGCATCCAAGTTCCCTGCAGATCTCGCGCACCTTCTGTGCACTTTCGGACTCTATTGTCATGGCTGCTGAGGCAGTGGCAAAGTGACTGTGCCTACGGTGCAGCCTTGCATAGGATTTGTGATGCAGTCCTCAATGAGAAATGTCCATGTGGAAGAAAACATCATTCAGGGTGGCTTGCTTTTTGCCTACTGACTGCACAGCTCTCTGTGCACGAACGTTCACCTCAAAAGGGTTGATCTTCTGAGTGCCAGCACATCTTGGGGATGACCACTTTTTGCTTATCACCCCACAGTCGTCACACAACAGTTCCATTTTAGTTGCAAGCCCAAGACACAGCCCAGTTTCAACATGAATTGGCGTTTTCCCGCACTAAGTGCAGCTCACTGCACATAGCAGCTCGTTTAAGAGTGCTTTATGTACAATGAAAAATTATGACTTGGGAACCACGTCATCAGCACACTCTCCTTCTTTTAAAAGCTGAAATTTCCTTTTTGTTGCAGAGGTAGATGACAGCGCATTCAAAACATCCGCCCTTGTCTCCGCTCGTTTCGCAATCTCTTCATTCGTGAGAATTGGTGCTGAAATTCGCAGCTGAATACTTGACGCGACGTCCGCTCTCGCCAATGTCACACTGCCGTCACGACCACGTGCGGGTGCGCCTTCACCAGCGCACGCAGGCGCGTTGTCACCACAGCCCATGGTCGCGTTGTCATCAGCACACGTGGTCGCGTTATCACCACTGCACCCAGTCACGTCGTCAGCACAGCCCACGGTCGCGTCGTCAGCACTGCACGCAGATGCGCTTTCCCGATCACCCGCGTGCACCGGTCGCACCTTGTTGACACGGGCAGCGGCATCCGCTCCTGCGGGTAGTTTTCACCTTCTGTTCCATGCCTTTCGTCGTTTTCCGTAAGCGTGGGCCATTCGGAAGTTGCCTCCTTTGGGGCTCATCACGGAACATTCGCGTTAGGGTAGTTTGGCTGCTACGATGGTCAAGCACAATGAGCGGAACGTGCAAGGCGCTGCAGCGCCAATGCATGCGAGTGTGTTTCACGGGCAATTCAAATGTACAACAGCCAATAGGAGCATTCCCCGTTCCCCACGTGACTACTGCGCCCAATCACGATGCCGCTTTTACCTCTCTTTCGCTCGCGTTTGCTGGTGTTATTTTCCGGCGGAGAAATACAACGCTGCCGCTATCTTGAGCTCCGATCTCTCTTCTTTACGATGATACCAAGATGGTGGCACTGCGTCATCAGATAGCCGAGCTATCTGCGGTGCGACGGTGCCTTCCGAGGCCCGATTGTTTCGCAATTTTTGATAATGGCGCTCTACGAAAGTGCTGTTTTCTCAATTTCTACCGCGTATTTTGTTATAATATTTCACCACGTGGTAAAAGAAGGTCCGAGGATCGCAAAAAATAAATAAATAGGAAAATCGAAAATTTTGACAATTCTGACCATTTCGACCACTTCAATTGCCGCGACCCCCCTTAAGGGGGGACGCGGGGATCAACTCCGGAAAAACGACCCAAAAATCACTTTTTAGAAAGTTGCAGATTTCGAATCTTTGACCCCTTTTCTATAAATTTTCCAAGTATTTCCGCTGAAAACGACTTCTAAGTACCATAAATAAATATATACATAAGGCAATACAGCGAAAATTTCGTGAAAATCGGTAGAAAAGTCGCGGTTTTCGAGCGTCCCTAGCTCCGGAACGGCAGTACGCGGCGCGGCCATGCTGGTACCGTTGAAAAGCGCGCCTCTTCGCCTTTTGACTCCTCTCTTTCATTTCCTGATAGAGAGAAGGGCAAGCATAAAAAAGCAAAAAGTCTGAAGGTCGCGGAGCTGCTTGTCGCGGCCGCCGATTGGCTTGCTCCGTCACGTGCGTTCTATGAGCCGCCCCATTGGCCGGGTCTGGAAGCGAGCTGCTGCGGCGTCTGCTTCTCCAGTTTCTTCGCGCGCTGGCTGCTGCCCCTTTGTTTACGTGTTGGATATTCGAGGTACGCCGCCGCTTCATCGCTTTAATCGGATTTGAGTTTTCTATTTCATTTTGTGGGTTCGAGCATGACTTGGCGGGCGTGGACGACGACATACGCGACCAAGCGCCGCTTCGGCAGCCGCAAGCGCAAGCCGCAGAACATCGGATGGATTAGTCCTAGCAGAGTTGCGTCCGCGCGCAAGCTTAGACTGTCGACGCATTGCCGGGCAATTCGCAGGCTGTTGCAGCCTTGAGTTCCAGTGGTGATGATACCGAACTAATAACCGCCTTTTCCGATGCTTCCGGGCCTGCAACGCCCTGTAAATGCTCCGCGACGTACCCCGATTGTGCCACCGCCGTCACCGAGATGAACGACGAAAGTGCGGTCCAAGCGCGTGCGTCTGCGGCCGTGAAGACGAACCGTGCATCAGCAACGGTCGCACCATGCAGTCGCATCTTGAGTCACAATTCATCTTGTCAGAAGTGTTGAATATGACCGCCGCCACTGTCCGCGCGTCACTTCGTTCTGTGCCAGCAACCGAACGGAAGACAGGGTTTGCGGCTGGAGGATCATGCTCGGTGGCGACGGACTCAAGCGAGTCGAGCAGCTGAGAAAAATGCCTTGCGCAAGAAGAGGGCACAAAAAGCACATGAAAGCAAGCATAAAAGATCCAAGAAGCCAAGAGAGCAGCCTGACTCCTGTACCTACAAGGCCGGTGGTTTCTAGTCGAATAAACATGGCCCAAAACTTCAAACACCTTTTTCTCAAAACTTTTTTCTACCACCAAGGTCAACTTGCAAAGCCAATATCTCAGCCACCGTTATGAATATTTTTACACCGTTTGTTTTGTTACACTCATTGTGCACCACTGCACACAGTGACATGCTTTGTTTTCAAAATAGTTGCTTCAATAATTTGTTATATTTTGTTTTTACAGTCTCGATTTTCATGCAACTGAAGTAGCTGCAAAAGAATGAAAATATAAAAAAAATCCGTTAGGCTAAAAAAATTACAGGAATGTCACTGTGTGGAGGATACATATAGGAGTGCTATCAAAGTTTGTTTGAACTCCTAGCACCAATATACAGGTGTGCAGGCATTTTGCAAAAATGAAAGCAGAACAATTTTGTAAACAAAGAAGTACTTCAGATATTGCAGCCATATTTTCACCATATTTTCACAGTTTTGTTTATGTGATATTATTAACATCTGTGCAAAATTTAATCAAAATCGGATGGTAAATAAAAAAGTTAGCTTTGATCCCCATATCCCCCCTTAACTGAATGCCATGCACACGGTACCGAACAGAGAACTGCACAAAAAAAAAAAAAAAAGTGCCACCACCGCCGTGTCCTCTGCGATCGCACCGGTGCGTGCCATCGCAGAGGCCATGGCCTCCGTTCTGCCTTGCGCTAAGCATGTTTACCCAAAATGGTTGAAAGCGAGACTTTGCCCGGGCTTCTGAAGCGACGCTTGCTCATCTCGGCGGCCATATCGTCGTCGCCATTGGACTGGAGCTCGGGGTGCAGCTCTGCATGCCCAGATTGGCTGCAATTTCGTGCTTTCGAACTACACATGTGCCCTCCTTTCTACCGCGACCGGTTTTGAATTGCTCGTTGCAACAGTACGGCACTGTTGAAAATGTTCGTTATACAGTAGAACCTCGTTCATATGTTTCAGAAAAAAAAACACACAGAAGGAACACACTAGGTGAAACATTCCATCCGGAGTAACCAAAAAAATTTGGCAGACTTGACTACTGTTCACATCTACGTAATGCGAAGTGTCGCGCGGATCGCAGACGCGTTGTTTTCCTATTGCGTGGTGTAGAAGAGGGCGTCGGGAAACCAAAATGAAATTGAGCCGGTGGACGATGCCAGTGCCCACGAAGCAAAACGCGATGGCCACATCGTGTTGCCTGCAGCAGCGAATGGCCGCACGTTTAGATTATCACCTACTAAAAGCAAGCGGTATGCTACCAACGGCACTCGGCACCATGTGCTGTAAAACATAGGTGAAGACGCTTATCACAATAGGATTGGCGGCAATAGCTGTGAATGCCACGTGAGACGACCCCCTGAGAAGATTCGCTGGTGCCGAAGTGAGAACCTGTGCACGAACCAGCATTTGCACGTGAGACGGGTGGGCAAGTGTTGGGGTGAAGCTGCTGCAGCAAGCAGCTTTATTCTTGATTGGGTGAGCGTTGTGCATTTTCTTGTTTACAAGGGACCTAGCGGATGTGAGACCTACAATACCATTGCAGTTTGGCAACATGCTGAACGTTGGTGCCAAAAAATTGCGTGTTCCGTGAACGAACGAACCAGCAAAAAATGAGCATAACTTTAGTGGGTAATTTTCTGTGTTCTCGATTGCGAACAGTGGCACTGGGAAAACGTACGTAACGGGAACGTATCAGTGAGGTTCTACTGTATATGGCCGTGTTTCAATAGGCAGGGTCGGAAATTCGTGAATGCGGTGAAATGTGGTCGTTATAACAGACAAATCATTATATCTGAGATGGTCATGAGTGGGTTCGATTGTACGACCAAGTTCTGCTCAAAACTAAGTACCTGAGAAACGCAGCGTTGAATTGGATGGCCTCACCAACGAGAATGCAGATGCAAATAAGGCAGGACAAACATTCTTTAGACTCAAAGATCCCTCACCTTGGTCAGAAATTTATCTCCTGGACAGTGAAGGCATACAGTTGCCAATCCAATTTTCCGGACTTTGTGGGATCGAAAAATGGTTGAGAAAACTTGTTCACCCCAAACAATTATGTTTATTATGCTTGGAGCGACAAATTTTAATAATGCCCTGCCTTGTACTGCGTTTGAAAGTCATCAGATTTGCTTGGAATTGCACAAGAGTGATGACCATCACTGCGTTGGCGATCCCCGTTAGCATAGATGTCCATGGAGCTCACAAAAACAAGTCACATTGCTTTGCACCAGTTGGCTCTCGCAGATGCACAGGAGGTGGCATCAATAACACAAAAGTGAAGAAAGTGGTCCCGTATGAAGAGAGAGAGAGAGAGAGAAAAAAGAGTGCCGAAGCACGCCGTTGCCGAACACTCTGAAGCCGCCGACTGCAACATCGCTTTCCAGGAAACTCAAATCCTTCAGAGATGAACTCGCGAAAAAAACTACTAGTGGAGTCATGGTGCATTCAGAATACGGGGGTAACAAACCGTGTGAAGGGCAACCTACCCTCGGTGTATATCCATGGCATTGGCAACATGACGAAAAAAAGAAAAGGATGCCCAGCCAGGTAGATTCCCGCTCGAGTTCACTAACACAAAAACGTCGGCACTGCCCCGTACCCCCCCCCCCCCCCCCCCTCTCGTGGGTCAAGCTCCCCCAGCACTGGTCACCCCAGCCATCTCACCCTTTTGTCTCCCTCCCTTCTGCGAAGCGTCTCCCCACGTTCTGTACTCTCCCCTCCTTTCTTTACAGAAGACCCTTTAAAAGCTGCACACCGCCACCCCCGAATAGCCCCTGAAGGAGTAGCCAAATGGGCTCCGAAACGTCGGGCTAATAAAATTCAGTTATTTGGTTGGAGTCTAATCAATTCAAGTCCAATTAAAATCAAGTCCTAATCACTTTCCCAACCAGACAGGCAATTCTGTCGAAATGTTTAGCTTCAATATATAGTGCTGAAAACTTGCAGACATAAGTAATTTCATGTTCGAAAATGAGGTCTATTTTTATCTCGCTTCACTACAATGTTATGCAAGCTTTTTTTATACTTAATTTTTCAGAAATGTTTCCGATAAATTGGTTTCTCAGATTTTGCTAAACATTCTGTTTCTGGAGTCGATGATCTTAATAAGAGCAATCGTTAGCAAAAGTTGCACGACTTCAAGGTTGGCAATAAGTAGTTTTTTTTTTTTCTGAAGAACCACATGCTGCTCGGACCCAAGTTTATATCAGTTTTTGAGAAAAGCCTCAGATTCACTAAACAAAACTGCAGGGGATAATTATTTTTTCCCCAACTTGTGTTCAGGTGCATGTAACATAAAATTTTATCGAGAGTTTATTCCACAGGGCAGCACTGGGTGATCACACCTATGTGTTTTGAAGTGCTCGACGCAAACTGCTCAAGTGACAGAGGCATCTTATTCTGGCAGTATATTTCTTGCAGTGCCGTTGCTTGTCAAGCGTCAAACAGAAAAAACTTGGACCAAGAACAATTAACTGCCTTATCAAACCACTTGAGATACCTGCGCTTCCAAGCTTACGACTGACGCAAAATTGCATTATTAGAAAGAAGTCCAGACGAACCTTGTCATAGGTTGCATCCAGCACGAATACACTTTCATTATATACAATACTCGTTACAAGCATATATGAGTTACATACTGATATCAGCAGGGAACAGGTGCTTTACATCATTTCCAATTATTCATCGTATCAATGTTCATTATATAAAGTTTCAGCTAAACTTTGTAGAGGACGGCATCAACAAAAGATGCCGTGCTCCACTCGTTACGAGTCGAAGCCCGCGCGAAACTACAAGGGTTAGTCTCGCAGGCGAGGCAGCCACTGCACCTTGGCGGCCTCACTGGTGTCCTCAGCCCAGTCGTCATCGGCGTCGTCGCCCCAGTCGTCATCCTGCGGGTCAGACTCCTGCTGCTGGGAGCCGTCCTCGCCACCGCTGCCGTTCTGCAGCTTGCCGGAGGCATCGGTGGTCGAGCGGCGCTCGTCGCGAGACTTGCGTTTGGTCTTGCCCTTGGCGGCCCCAGCGTCCTTGGCGGCGGCAGTAGCTGCCGCCACAGCTGCTGCCTGGGAGCCCTTGGGACCCTCCTGCAAGAAGGGCAAAGCACAACGCTGTGGCAACCATCGCAGTGATCCCGTGGCAAAGAGATGACATCAGCTGTGCCAGCATGGCAAAAGGCAGCACGATGCCACAATGCAGACCTGTCAACCGTTTTTTGATCCCGACAGCAGAGATTAAATTTATTGAATTATGACACAAGACAAAGAAAAAAATGCCAAAACACCGCTGATAGATCTGGCAGTACAGCCGAACCCATTTATAACGAACCTGATAGTTCTGTGAAAGGTGGTCGTTATATCAGTAGTTCGTCGTATACGGACTCTGTCTTAAAAATGCTAAGAAATTAACCACGCTAAAGCTGGCATCACCAACTACAATTTAGCAGCACTTTCGTGCGAAAACCAGATTTTCAGCGTCACTTTAGTATAGTACCTGGTGCGTTCCTGCACCTAGATGCAAATTTCCTTTACAAGTGACCATCCAAAGAATGAAATGCAGTGGCGTTTATCTGCTTCTAAATGGAGCCCGCTTCCAATCGCTTGCAGTTTTAAAACTGAAAGCGCAGCTGCCACTTATTATTCGAGATCTTGCAATGTATTTTACTCTCAACAGGACATGACCATTTTCTGCATAAGAGATTGAAGCAGCTTAGCTGGCCAGAAGCGTAAATTTCGGAAACTACTCCGGCATACCGCCATTCTGTGAAGGGTTCAGACATCCGTGGTCTCGGCATTACGACTATGCATCAGCCACACACGAGCCGGAATATTACGTTATCGATGTCACTTTGGGCAAAAAAAATTCGATTATCAAAAGGTAGAATGTCACCACCAACTGTTATCAGCAATGGGCAATGCGTAAATCAAATGTCACCGAGTCGGTATCGCCCGATAATGACGTATTAAGGGGGGCCACTCCACCTGAAAACATTAATTTTTTTGTAGAGTTTGATGAAACTTGATGAGTTTATGTATTTCAATGTGCTAGTTTTAAATGTGCATCCAGTTCTCTTGCAGAGTAAATAACTTTCCAGAAATTGCTTTGGAAGTGAGCTAATTACCAAACTATACATGGCATAATAAATATCTACGTATGAAAATGATGTGGAACTAATGAACAGTGCAAATAAGCAAGTATGGTGTTCTAACCCAATTTTATATCAAATGAGAACATTGCACATGCCTGTGAGAGAAATTAATCTAACTGCTAAAAAGAGACCAAAAAAATTTCTAATAAATGCAGCAACATTTCGTGTATTTGCACTCTATACAGCTTTGCCTTTCTGGAAAAAAAGAATTAAAGTGACTGCACAATTAGAAGCAGAGATAATGCACCCCCAATATGGCATCATCAAAATTATGGTTTTGAGAAAGCAAAAAAACATTTCACAACTGATATATTGGAAGAAAGTGAAAAAAAATGCCACCAAAGGCCATCAGTATAATTCATGGCCGTTGTCGGTTGACGACATAGCATGCACTGCAAGTACATTGACTTCAAAAGGGTTACATGTTTTCGCACCCTCAATTCCCTGCGAGCTCCATCCCGACACAGCTTCACCGCAGATCTCGCAAACCAGTCAGCTTAGTAGAGAGAGCGTAATCCTGATCACTCCACACCTGCTACGCAGAACCACCGCAAGTATAACATGAGAAAACGCCAAGAAAATTGTCCACTGCAGCAAGTCTGACAACGTACGGAGTAGCGGGCTTCGCGACCGAGGCTGTTGCGCTAATGGCGGTTGGATCTTCAAAAAACGCCGAATATTTCGCTCAGTGGCTGTCGAGCGTAGCTTTCTCATGTGCACTTCTTACCCTTTCTTCTCCAATTACGACAGTCGTGTTCAATTCTAACGCAAGTGTAACCTGCGTGTCGAAATGTGCGATCCGGCAAAGCAGTTGAGGCGTCGATGTTTGGCGGCGGTACGATTTCAGCGGCAAGCTGCTGGGTACCCTGTGCCGATTGTGACAACGGATTCAATTTTGGAAGTTTATTGCGTTGCGTACGTTTCCGCCAGTAACGATTCACGGAACTAAACTTTGTCGGACCTCCAGCATATCCAGCGTTGCAGCCGTGAGACTAAGACAAAATGACGGCTGTCTTCGTCGTTTGAGCGCTCGTGGTCCTTGGAACCAATCATGACTCGCCATCTTGGGTCACATGCTCACACTGGCCAATCATAGTGTGCGCTGCAAATTTATTTTTCTGTTTCTTTCTTGACCGCAGGGCCGGCAATGTTGCCGACTGATCAATAAAGAAAGCCAGAAACGTGAGCTTGCGAATGATACCAAAATGGCGCTAGCAGAGCATGCAGTTATAGAGTTATGTGCGACGAAAATCAGGCAGGATTTGTGCCCAAATTAAAGGGCAACACTCGCGGATTTGCAATTTTAGATCACAATAACCGAAGCACTATGTTGCATTTTGTAACCAAATTGCGGGGATAAGCGTGGAAACGCATCAGGAACGCGTATAATAACTGGAAATTCGGATATTTTAGGTCCCAAAGACCCGGGGTCTCGGCGGAAGTGCACCAACTCGGGCCCAGTTAACATTAACAATAACAACAGGAATGCTTGTTGTTCCCATGGAAGGAATTTGCACGGTCGTTCCACAAAGTTTAAATAGGCGTAGTACACACGTTGCCGCACGGGGAAATGTGCAAAAACGACAGTGCTTCTTTCATAGCATCCGATATTGCATGCCCAGTGTTGTGCTGTTTATCTTGGCCACTCCTCCCTGGAGACGTGCCTCAAAGAGAGTACTCGCAGCTTCCGAAATCCGCGTGCAGCAGCCGCTCGCTTATCTCGACAACCATGCCGCCATCGGGGTTTGACCGGAGCGGGGCACGCATTGCCGGATGACTGCTTTGGCAACGCTTCCGTGCTTTGGTACTTCGTGTGCACCCTAGTTTTACCGAGACAGAGTTTGAAGTGTTTGTTATAACAGTACGGTGATTTAAATAACATTCTTTATGTCTGCAAACAGTTTCAATAGACCGGGTTGGAAAATTGTAAATGTGCTGAAATGTGGTCGTTACAACCAATACATCATGGCACTTGGGATCGTTAGAAGTGGTTCGACTGTACTTGCCCTATTCTAACACGCCCCCGAATTTAGCATGTGCCTACTCTATGCTTTCTGAAGTAGGAAACTAATGCGCAGTACTTTTCTCTAGCGCGCAGATTGGCCTCGCGATAACCCATCAACTGCAAAGTTGGCATAGCCCTTCTGTGTTTTGAAAAAGACAAAAACTGGAAAGCAGAACCTTCTATGGAATAAAAGAACGACTGCTGCAATACATAGGCCCACTATTGAATGGAGAACCTCACTGGTGTTCAGTGCAACAGAATGTCGCTAATTCATTAGTTTCAAAGAAAAGAAAAAAGAGCACTTGATTCTATTGAACAGAAATGCTGATAAAAAAAGATTAGTCAGACCTTTATATTCCACAACTGAGCTGTAATTGGTGCTGGCATACTAATCCGGTGTTCCCTTGAGTAAGAGTTGACCGTACTGTATATCTTGATTTCTATGTACCTAATGTATTTACTCGCATATTGCTCGCACTTTTCTGTAAAAAAAAATTTATGCAAATTCAGGGGTGTGATCGTTACGCGAGTTAAACTTCCAGCAAAAAAAAAAAAAAAACTTTTTGGTCATCTGGCATTTGCTGCGGGATGACAACAGGTCAAATAGGCTGCTGCTGCTGTATGTAGTGCGGGACAGCAAAACGAAAATGTCGGCCGGCGGAGCAAGCTGAACGCGCCGAACGCGATTTTTTTCTTCTCGCAAGTACATTACGTGCATTGAAACAGTTTCTTCCGTATGAGTAATGAATTATATTGTTAATATCGGCAAGTTTGCGGCAATAACCTAGCCATGTCCACATGGAGGGGACAGAAACAGATGGGCGTGCTTAGCTGCCAGTGACATAGGAACACATGGCCGGCATGCTGTGGAAACTGCGGCATTTGTCTTTACTACTATCCTAATACGGCACGTTTCCCCTGAGGATGGGCGAATATCTTAGCTGTGTTAAAAGCGTTTGCGTATGAATAGGGTACACTTCTAACGTATCAGTGTAAACGTGGCTACTATCGTAGCCGCTCCTGATTTGTTGCGTGCCCACAAGTGCAGACGAGAAGAATTGTAAGGCGCCTTTTTGTTGTTGATGGCGACCAGAACCATTATAAAGCCTACACATAATAAAGGCATGTTTGGTTGTAGCTTTTTTTTTTGTCATGGAAGTGCGGAAAGTGATGAAAGGAATGAAATGAGGCATTTACATAAGAATGTATGGTGCATGCAGACTGCTTAGTTTGTCTTGAAGAGTCATTCATGTAGCATTTGACAGACGGTAAGCGCTATCATTATTAGCTAGATTTGGCACACGACATATCGCTGCGGCAAGTTTGGGGTGCGATCATTAAATGGTAAATAAAAAAAAAGTTAATTTTGACGACAAAATTCAGGGGTGGGATCACTACGTGAGTGTGATCATTATGCGAGTAATTACGGTAAGTTACTGACAGCTTGCCACATTCTCGTCATGCAATGCTAGGAGACTTCGAACATGTGCAACACCACATTTTGTTGCCTAAAATTAGTAAGCATTAAACTTTCTGAAGAGTTTTCGACATATGATATTCAGAGCTTTCTTTATCGATTCAATATTCGAAATCCCAATTAGGTATTCGTAACGCCCTTAGAAATTTCCACGTACTTTTTCATTGAATATTCACGAAACAGAGGGCGAAATTAAAGTTGCCATTATGCATTGATTGTAAGAGAATGGTGCTGTAGCTGGTAGATCAGAGTAAATAAACGGGTCTAAAATTTACCCAAAAAGATTGGTGGGTGACTGCATTTGCATTCATCTACTGTTGAAAACCAGGAAGCGGAGCGGAAGTAGAGAACGTCTTCTTTATTCGACGCTTGTGAAAACAACTCCAAAAATGCAGGCGCGCGCTCGGCTCCACGCTCGTTTCTCACTTCGTCTTCTTCTCTTCTTTTTCGGAGCATAATATTCAACAGCTCCCGGCCGAACAATTTGCGTATGCTTGTTTCTTTTCAAGACGGAGCTTGTCCAGCAGATTCTAGGTGGTACCGCATCTGTGCCGGTCTCCGCAACGTGTTGCCACTAGAAGTGCGCACTTTGCATGAGTGAACTTTGCCGTCGGCACCACGAGCACTTTGTGTTCGTGGTGGAACCATTGCTGGCATGTGTCTTCCTGATGGGCGTAGGTGCCCGCAGTGGAAGCCGTCGCAGCCACCATTGCTGACGTGCTGCTGGTGCATGCGTTGGGTGTTATGTGACTGGCCTGCCCTGGCCCCGGCCCAGACAGCATTCCTAGCCTTCCAGGGGTTAAAGGTGGTGGCTGTTGGGGTGAAGGTAATTCCTTTTCAAGGCCTGGCGAGCTGTTGCGGGCGGCCATGGCTTGAGGCTGTCGTGGAAGTGGCATTCGCTCCACCTGGACAACGGGGGCCAGCGTGTGGTTGCTGCGTTTTAGTCTTTTCACCCCACTGCTGTGCCTCCCTGACAGTGCGGACCCAGACGAAGCCTTTGCTGTTGACGACGGGCGCCCGGTAGGCCCGCTCGAGTGTCGCAGGGCGGAAGACAATAACGTTGAATACGACGATGACAAGAAGCTGTGCCCCGACGAATTCCCTACACCCGCCGGGTGGAGCACGCACGTCTCAGCAGTGTGGTCACCCCTACCAAAAGTGTCGATGTCGATGCTCCCATGCCGCTGCTCCAAGTGCTTTCGCAGAGCCTGTGGTTTCGTGACTTGGTTACATATTTCACACACAACTAAATAGAAATCATCCCACGCTAGACAAAATACCAAAAGTCCCATATCCTCTTTTCTTAATTTCATGGCATCGCTTTCTCTTTTCGCTGTCTCTGCCTCTGTATCGTTTTCTTCGTTTTCTGGACTCTTGAAGCACATAGTTTCGGCCCAAGAATTCCATGACTGTACTTGAGTAGCCGACACACTATTGGTGGCCTCCAGTCTGTGAAGATCTTTCACTAGTTTGGCAGTAGAAGGGTATTTGTCTTCTAGTTGGAAGCGGTGTCGCAGAGTTGCAGCAAGAAGAAAGGGACTGCTGCAGGCACAAAATGGAACCCTTGTCATGCGCAGTTCTTCAATATTGGAAGACCCTTCTTCAAACCAGAAGTAACGGAACGCGCCTCGGTCGTGTTCAGCCAGGGACACTTGAAGAAACGTTTTTTCGATGTCGGCGGAAATTCCAATCTTGAAGTTGCGAAACATCATCAGTAAGTTGATGATGTTGTGGTTCAAATTCGGTCCTGTCCACAAGACGTCTTTGAGTGAAGGTGACTCCGAAGCATGAGAAGAGGCGTCGGATACCACCCGTACTTCAGTTGTAGTTCTGTCGCGTCGCACTACTTCTCGGTGCGGCATATAGTACGTGATATGTTCACTCGTACTGTCCATTGTGACCTTCTCAGCGTAGTCTTTGTTACAGTAGCTCCTAATGGCAGTGTCATATTCCTTCGGAAACTCTGGTTCTCGATGTAGTGTTCTCTGCACGGACTCCAGCCTCTTTAACGTGATATCCCGGTTATCTTTAAGCTGGGAACAATTACTGCGCCACGGCAGTTCAACTTGATAGCGACCATTGTTTCTAACAGTTGTTTCCACGAAGTTCTTCAGGACGTGTTCGTCATCTTTCGAAAGTCTGTCTTCGTTAGTCAGCCTCAGATGTTCTATTTTCCAGGAAGACCTCAGTTACTGGGAAACATTGTCTTCCGTTAGGCATATGTTGAAATTCCTTACGGTTTCCTGCTTGTAGAACTTAGGTGGACTTCTGGTATCTCCATGAAGTGTCCATCCTATGACAGTTTCTATGGCGGTCAAGGAGTCGTCTAGTCGATGAATTATTCCGCTGACAAGCAGCCAGTAATAGTCGGCACCTATAAGGATGCTTATTCCAGGCTCAGGCGATACGTGAACTGCGTTGACGTCAGCCAAACGTAAGTTCTTGCTTTCCAACTTTGCAAGTACATTTGTCTCTGTTAATGCTGACAAGTCATTGCATATTTCGGGAACTTCGATAGCCTCTACTTCAAGTGAGTTTGAGTCGTACTGGCTATGCAGCGCGACTCGTACTCTCCTATAATATTTCCGCGGTGCTGAAACGTTCCCAAATCCTGAGATGGTGAGCTGCTCTTCGGCTAACACAGTGGCTTTCAGCTTCCTAGACAGTTCTTCTGTGATGAAGCTACGCTGACTGCCACCATCAATCAACATTCTTACAAAGCATCTGCTTCCAGTGCCCACAGCCCAAACTTGGGCGGTCTGCAGAAGAACTGTGCACTTTAGCGAATCTGTTGACGAACTGGAAACAGTTGTCTGCGTTTCCGTATTCTTCTGCTTCCATTTCGGGTCACACATTGTGGTGATATGTCGCCCCTTGCATTTCGCACAGCTTAGTCTCTTCGAGTTTCGGCATTCCTTAGCTTTGTGAAATTGTCTAGCGCAGCGGAAACAGCATCCTAATTTCCGTAGTTTCTGCTTTTTCTCGTCTAATGTTAGTTCCCTTGGGCAGACATCCACCGAGTGATCTTTGTCTCCGCATAATATACAACTCTCTGTAGTCAGTTTCACAGTTAGCATAGATGCAGAACCTTGGAAATGCTCATTAGATTGTCGTTTTGCTCTTGATGCTTGTTCTCTCTTGTCAGAAGTCATCAGCATAGTCTGTTCCCGGCTTCTTACTTCAAGACTCAAGAAGTCTAGAAGACCAGACATTTCATTTAGCCTGTCACTAGTAACGCCTGTGTTTGTCGACGACAAGATGCGCTGATTATAACGGAGTACCATTTCTTGCGGAAGATTTTGTATTATAGCAGTTTTCAGAAGCACTCCATATTCTTTTTCTTCGACGCCAAGGTTATGCAGGGATCTCACGCGAGTCTGCACTTCTTCATGCAACCTTTGAAGCCCTTCGAGATCTTCACAAGAACGAACTTCACGTAGGTTTAGAAGGCGACGCATGTGGTCGTTAACAATCAGTGACTTCTGACCGAATCTTTCTTTGAGAAGTTCTATAGCTGTGCTATAGCTCTCGTTAGTTGTCGACAGGCCGCTGATGACACCTTCCGCTTTACCCCTCAAGTAGCTCCGAAGATATTTCAATTTGTCTACGTCGGTAATATATCGGTTCTGGTGAATAGTAGACTCAAATTGATCCCAAAATTCTGGCCATTTAATGGGGTCACCATGAAACTTCGGCACATCGAGCTTCGGTAGTTTAACGTGTGCGCATTCTTGACGAAAGTCATCGTGAGATTCGCGCGTAGTCTTTGTTTGCTGATCGGATAAAATGCGCTCAGTGCGGGATTTCGCGAGGACGATAGATTCTTGATAATGTCCGACGCTTTGAAGCTCATCCTCAAGGTTATCATCCGTAACATGCTCTTCTACTTGGTTATCAAGGTCCGTAAGCATAGTTTCCTTTATCTTCAATAGGTTAAGATGGTCGGTCAGCTCACCATACGGCGTTGGTTCCGTCTGCATAAGAGTTGTCATCTCGTTGATGATCCTGGTGACCGCCGCTCGAACGGTAGCACGCTTCCGTCGTAGTCTTTCCATGTCGTCACGTCGGGAATCGTAGGCCTCGTGATGACGTGGATCGTTCTTCGATTCTGTCGCAGCGTCGTCGCGTTGATCGCGTCGGTCGGTCGTCCTCTTCAGGTAGCTCGCTTCATCGTTAGGGGTCTTCAACTGTAGGTCTGATATCCTGGTCACGGCACCATATGTTGAAAACCAGGAAGCGGAGCGGAAGTAGAGAACGTCTTCTTTATTCGACGCTTGCGAAAACAACTCCAAAAATGCAGGCGCGCGCTCGGCTCCACGCTCGTTTTTCACTTCGTCTTCTTCTCTTCTTTTTCGGAGCATAATATTCAACATATACCACATAAACTCGTGTAAGGGCCGCACCCCCAACTTCGTAGCCCAAAGTTTGGAAAAGAAATTTCAACAGAGAAGCAATCGTGTTTGGTACCCCAATGTCGCATGTGTGCATCAGCGAATTTTAGCTCGCTGCGTACTGCAACATGTCGCTACTTGACGGCGAGAGCTGCAGGTTGACCTCTGATGAAAGGGTACATTCGGGGATCTGAGGTTTGCACAAGTCGGGGCTGGAAAGCCAACTTGCAGTGCTCTAGAGAGCTCCATAGGTGGCGTCTAGTACAGATATTGAAGGCCATGCTTCTGCAGGCTGCATGCAGCAGAAGCCACTGTAGGAGCCGGAAACATCGAACGTTGGGTTTTGGACACCACTGATAGCTTGACGTGATAACTGACCTACGAACATATATTTACAACATGGGCAGTACGACGTCCCCCCCCCCCCCCTGTTTGCTCATTGAAAAAAAAAAAAAAGAGAAAGAAAAATCGGACAATGTACAGGCTTTGACAAGTGCTCAGAGTTTTCCCGACCTTTCCAGGTCGTCCAGCAAAAAAAAAAAAAAAAAAAAAAGACCAGTGCTGTCCTGACAAGCCGTTACCTGCGTTGGCGGTGGATTCTTGAGGATGAACGTGTTCAGCTTGTGGGCACCGTCGAGGGTGCCTGAGTGGCCACAGGCCCGGCACTTGGTGGTGATGACACCCTTGCGCTGGAGGACGCCCAGCACCGTCTCCGGGTTGTCGCACGAGGCGCAGAGGACGTAGCGGCGGATGAACCCGTCCAGGATGTCCTGCAACTTGGCTGCCTCGTGGGCCCCGTTGACAATGTAGCGGTCATTCTTGGCATCCAGCTGAGTCTGGGCGCCCAGCTCGCAGCCGAAGTACTTGGTCGGGTAGGTGGGCGGCCGGTTCAGGGCCTTGGCCACCTCGGTCATGTTGACCAGCACAGTCTTGATGCCATTGCCTTTGCCCTCCACCTGCGTGAGGGATGGGAGAAGCTGTTTGATTCCAAACTTACCCGGGACTTACTAGTGCTTAAAAACCAATAGGAAGCCCAACATAAAGTAGGCCACCATTCTTGTTGAAATTGCACTTTCACAAGGGAAAAACGTTTTCTAGTTTTTGTGCTAAAAAAATTTTCGAAGATTTCCCACTTTAACCCGCCCAAAACCACAGTCCCATAATACTTTTCTACTGGTCATGAAACTTGGGCCACCTTTGCTACAGGGACAAGAGCTGCCACAAGGGGCACTACTGCAGATGTGGAGGCTACAACCATTGGTGCATCAGCTACCTTTGGCAGTTTAGCACAGCTTAGATGGGTGTAGGACCAATTGCACCAGGCTGACACAGTGCAGATTGTGGCATGCTGCTTATGGCGATATATGGGTTTCATTGGCGCAAGGGCCAGGGATGGCCAGAGAGCGCCCCTTTGGTCTGCCGAGTTCATGTGACAACTGTTAGCAGGAGTGGAGTTGTCGACAGACGAGTGGCAATTTTGTTGCCGCACTGCAACGACACCCCCCCCCCCCCCGTACCAACGTGGCTGCCAGGGCATATTTGCTGATGATTTCTACAAGAGCCGCTAGTTTTCTGACGCGAAAGTGCCAAATGGCTGACCGAGTGAAAAAGGTGGCGCCTGTAGCAGCAAAACAACACCTAAATTCCCATTGGCTGCGGTGCCAGGTCACAAACATGACTCGGCGGAGTTCCCACTGCCTGCTACGCCACAGCGCGAGCGCACCTCGATGGAGCAGAGCGGGTGAACGAACACCTGCTGCCGCGGTACTGCTTATGGGGGGAGGGCATTCCCACGATGCCACGTCACCCTCGCAAGCCTGCGTAATCCACGTGTTCCACGCCTGCACGAGCTCTCACCTGCATTCTAACTGCGCCTCAGCAAAGCCAAAACGAAATGTGCCAAGCATCTCAAAACTCCCACTTGCCCGCAAGGAGTTTATTCGAAGGACCACTTGGCAGCGTCCAATTGGACATTAAGTATTCCCAACTTGTAAAAGATGCCTGGGTGTCGTCAGATTTTTTTTTTTTGTTCTGCTCAATCTTAACATGACGCGTAGCACATTCCTTTCGCATTCGAGTACAGATTTACGTACAGCCACAGTTGGTTGTTCAAGCACCGTGTAAACTAAGCTGTGCTGACGCTAAGTAACACAATATTGCAAGACATGCCGATTTGGAAATATGAGCACCGTCCCACCACGCTGGCTGAGACGAGCTACATTATATGAGTGACCAGCAGCTTCGAGGACCCTTTAGAAAACAGGAATGAGGTGGGGGGCTTTTATATTAGCTGGTTTTCTATCTTCATATATTCATGATATATTCATATATATATATATTCATATAATATATTCATATATATTCATGTATGGCATGTGTTCGATAAAGTATTGTTAAAGGAAACTCTGCACGTTTAAGTGCACTCTTACAGACCGCACAGCTTTTTGAAAACGTCGATGCCTGCTGTATACTCGCATAACTGAGTGAGGCGTGCTGTGTTGCTGTGGGGGCTGTCATTTGTAGCCTGTTTGACATAAGAAGCAAACAAATGTGTCTGCATAAGAATATGGCACCATCCTCTGCATGCTGTGAACCACACAATACAATACCAGTCACATTTCGTTCGTGGGAGCACCGGCGAGTGTGTCTGGGCAGCCTTTGATTGGCAATAGTAACGTACTGATGATGGCACTATGTCTTGTCTTGTGTGCACATCATGCAGCACTTCAAATCTCTATGAACCACGTAAGAGTTCCCTTTATCCAAACTGCTTGACGTCTAGTTCAGGTCCATCGGAAGTAGACGTGCTAGCTTGTCTGCCGAACGTCCGCTTAACTAGATCGACACAGCCTCAAGCTTGATTTGAATGGCTGGCAAGGGCCGACAGTCGTGCATTTTATCTGCGGAGGCCCATTTCTACTGACTGAGCACCGTAGGTCTCAAAACCCAATCTTGCACAGTGTTTCTCTGCCTTTTTTTCAATCCTCGGCTAACGTTAGCCGGGACACACTATATGTACAAGAAAAGGTGCTCCAGCGATCGCCCCGCCTGTGCAATGTTCTCCCTCAGCGGTTGATTTCACGCAGTTTGACAGCTCCTCTTGCCTGTCCCTCTGTAGCCGGAATGACACTGCTGCACACAACAGGTCTGCTGCCTTGTTCTTCAAGCACCTGAGGACCTTTTGAGCTTCTCTGAACGAGCTAAAAGGCCGAAAAGACATCTAAAGCCACCACAGGAATCGTACAAACACACCATCAAGCCGCTGCCCCACCTGCCCCCTCAAGGTGCCACTATGCGGCCACTGTTGGCAGCGTATGAAGTTCTCCCACAGAATGACGGAGAAGTTTCGTGACCAGTGAAGAAGTATCAAAGTACTCTACTGAAACCAAAAGTACCAGCGTCCACAATGTGTGCAATTTAACCTAAGATATTTCTATGCATAGGTATTGTTTTAGTAAATTTAGGTTTAGGATACGAGTTGAGTGACAACAGGGCTCAATGGGGATGGCCAACAGGTCCAAAATATCGAATTCACCCAAAAATGCGACCTTGTTCCACAAGTGCTCAAAAAAGTGTGCCGTCTTCTTGGTTCATCACTTTTGCAAATAGCTTCAATTCCACGTGACTATACTGCAAAATGCATTGCCATTTCCGAAACTATTTTCTCTGAAAAAAGATGCGCACTATATTTGGGTAACTACTAGTACACTACTAGTATGAAATCATGGTAATGATTGAATTTAGTGAAAGTAGTCATACCCTGCTATACCACAGTAGAACCCGGATATATCGAACCCACATACAGTCGCCGACCGCTTATTCGGACCTCACGGGGACTGCGGAAATGTCTGAAAAAACAGGTGTCCAAAAAAGCAGATTAAGGAAAAAAAAATTAAATCCTTTATTTCCACGCACTTATTCGGGCTCGGCAGTAGGCTTGAAGAAATCATGAATGCGCCGTTGCACGCTGTTTCGTTTACGCGCAATCAGATAAGCCTGAATCTCGGAGAGGGTCGTACGGTCACTACAGGCGGCTGAAAGCACAGTCACTGCTTGTACACGCTCCGCATGTGACGGCAGCGTAGCGCATGGTGCGTCATTTTCCGACTCGGAGTCATCGTCCGGCGGTGCAGCAAAAACCTGACGAATGATCTCGCCGTCGTCGAGTTCTGCGCATGTCAATAGAACAGTGTCAGCACCTGTGAAACTGTCAAATGAGACAGTGTTCGGAATCGCAATCCAACCACTGCGCAGGTCTCGGAAGAACATTTTCCATGTCAATAGGGAGCACATAGGAAGGCGACAAATCTTAGGCCTCCCGGCACCCACTTGCCGGCATTCCCCAGTGCAGTCTGCGCGGGCACTGTCGGCGCCATTAGACCCTTGACACGATGTTTACGTATGCCGCGTTGGATCACCGAAACCTTGACACAGCACACAAAGCAAACACCACCGTGCCGACACCAGTCGCACAAACGAAAAACGCGGCCTGCTCGCAGCGTCGTTAGCGTCGTGCGCGAAGAAACAAATCAGCTGCTGGACTGTCTTGACATGGCTTACTAAGCTGAAACCGGAACTGCTGGAGAGCCACTCTATCGAACCAGGCAGAAACAATGATGATGAGCGGGGATTTCCAGTAGCGCCACTTTGTGGGGCAGCAAGGAGGCTCCGTTTAAAACAAAAATGGCATTCAGCAAGTCGAACCATGCACCGGTCAGAGTTGGGGCATGGTGCTCTCGAAGTTGGCTCACGGAATGTCCGAAAAATCAGAGAGGCTGTAAGGTGTCCGAACTTTCGGCAGTTGTTATAGACCGTTTTTTCGTGGGCGCCGCCATATTGTGAGCGCAGTGGCGCCGCCTATGAGCAGCGCCATACTGGCTTGGGTGAAAGTGGTGTTTTGTATGGCAGGTATACGCTCGGCGGTAGGTTCTGGCGTTTGTTTTCGCGGTCGTGCGGTCTGTTTAGTACTACGCGCGTCTTCTACGTGGTAAACGGTTCTGTGAGACGTGCTGAAGTGGTTTAAGGCATCATGGCCGGAGTTTCTGCTGGCGTTAAAGTGGACGGAACACGCAGCGCGATGTGTGCGCGCATATTTCAGCCTACAATCAGACTCTGAGACCAACTGTGTATTTTTGAATGTTCTATTTTCTATATAATGTGACATTATTGCAGTATTATCCTCTATTTCTAAGCTGCGGTTTAGGAGCCATGAAACATACGCGACGATCGTAGCGGCTTCGGTATGGTTCTGCTACGATGGAGATGTGATGTTATACTTTGACAAACGTTCGAACTGTTCGCTGCAGGTTACATTGCATGGCTACTTGGTTCGATGGACGAGGTTTTCACCCCTGAATAAAATAGTTTTGGCAAGTAATAGCAGCATACCTTACAGTCTGAATTAAGCTTGGCCAGCAAAGGAACTGTTTACGAACTGCGTGAGCATCCTAAGCAGTGGTAGGTGCTGGATTACAGATATCTTTGTTCTATATACCGCATGGTCTAAGCATACGGCATCAGCGGTTATGTATCTATAAACGTTGTGCGGCGTTACTATGCGAGGTCGTATGGCGGCGTTAGCCCGTTTTCTCTTGCTTTTTCGAGAAAGAGGATGATAACCGAATTTTTTTTTTTCGTTTGTGTTCGATTCGTTGTCTACGACACACTCACACGTATTACGGAAATTTTGGCCTCAAAAATAGCCATCGCATTCTTTTTATGCGATCCCTCTCATATATTATGGCAGTATACTGGCTAAAAAGGCAATGCCGAAGCGCACACCTCACATTTGTATCGTGCTGGTTCACCAACCGCAGTGATCGCTGTGTTGAACAGCGTCATCGGCCTAATGCAGGAAGACTAGCGTAGACATATAGTAATTTCAAGCCTACTAGACTTGAAATGCGCCAGAACAATGCCGGTGATCACAAATATTTGATAGCGCCTGCAGCTTGGCCGTGCACGAGCATGCGCTCTTATGTTTTACTCCCTACGCCAAGCAATCAGACAGTGAGCTGATTTATCATTTAATGCTGGTAATAAAGAGACACCGGGTCTCCTTGTTGAATTAAAACTGATATAAGCAAAATAGTTCACAACACATACACACCGCGACTGAAAATGTGCGTACACCGCGGCTGATAAAGCGCGTCACATTTTTGCGCCCCCAAGACAGACATATTTCCGCCTACTGTAGTTAGCAATGCACCGAAAGGCTTCCCTGACGATCTTATATGAACGTACTTGGCGTAAATTTCACAAAGTACCATCTAAAACATCTCAAAATCGTTCCGCAGCATGCGACAGCAATACTTTCAAGCAGCGCCGCGCCGGATCGCCCAAGCCAGAGAGGAGGAAAAGCTCTCCACGCGCGCTATCCTCCTCGCCCAATGAAGAGGTGTATACATTATGGTCTATGGGGAGAATGGCAGTGCCGCGAAGCTGACCGAATAATCGGGCATGTCCGAATTTTTGGAGTCCGGAAAATCAGTCGGCGACTGTATACCGTATTTACTCGCATAACGATCCCACTTGCATGATTGCACTCCTGAATTTTGTCGTCGAAATTCTATATTTTTTCTTTCCCGTGTAATGATCGCACCCCGAACTTGTTCAGCGCATTCGGCTTGCTCCGCCAGCTGCCATTTTTGTTTTGGTGTCCCACACTGCTACAACAAAAGCCGCCTGTTTGTTGACCTGTTGTCATCCTGCAGCAAACACGGGATGCAAAAAAAAAAAAGACTTTTCGGGAAATTTAGCCAGCGTAATGATCGCACCCCTGAATTTGCAGCATTTTTTTGACAAAAAAGTGCAATCATTATACGAGTAAATACGGTAAATAATTATTGGGTATAACAAAAAGCTGTGAAATTACCTTGCAAGTTTTGTAAATTAATTTTATTTTATACATAGAATTACCTATATTGAACCTTTTTGTGATCCCCTTCAGAATTGACATATCTGGGTTTGACTATATAAAGGCACACATACAGATGCAGTCCACATCAGTGATGTTAAAATGAAAATTAGGTGATACAACATTAAGCCATCACTTTCTGTTCTAGCAACATTCAGTGGTGCTAAGTGTAGATTTCTGATGGCAACTTACATTGGGACTTGGCAGCTTCCTTGGCTACTTAGAGAAATTTGGGACCTGCCAACCATATGAGCCTGAGATACAACTACGGGAAGACTTTCAGCTACTCATTTGACCACTGCTGTATACAATGGAACAAGGCCACACGGAGGAACTTTAAAACCGGGAACTGCAAAGTTGGTTTAGGAGGAATGCAGGAGTGAAGGGCTCCCAAGTCAATTTTGCAACCTGGGGGTTCTTTAATATGCACAGCACACGAGGGCTTTCGCATTCCCACTTCAATCAGCGTGTGGCCATGGTGGCCTAAAATTGAAACCAGCACAATACCATAGACCTGCTTATGACCACCATATGCGTGTCAAAGGCATAAACCAGACAGGCCAACAACACCCACCTTGGCAATGATCTTCGGCATCTTGTAGCGGTAGAACTGGTCCGTCAGGCTCCGGTTGACGTTGACGCTCCCCATGGTGTTGGTTTGTGGAGGATCAAAGGAGTGCCTCTCAATAGATGGCAGAAGCAGGAACCGAAGACGACGCTAAGAGCCTCGGTGACGACACTGATCTCCGACAGCCGGCAGCTGTACAGCGACACCTAATGGTCAGAGATTGGGACAGGGCAGCAGACTCCGCAGAGAGGGGGAGTTGGCGAGGACACCCACGACGACGACGAGAAGGGGCAGCGAACGCGAGCTAGGGGCCCCGAAGGAGGTCGAGGCGGCGATGTCGAGGGAGGGAGGACGGGGAGACAGGGTTGCACGACCGGGCAGACAGGGTTGCTGTCACACGACACGAGTCAACAATGACTCGCGACCACGCAGGAGACGAAGAGGGGACACACGTGGCGACACGGCCGACCCTTTCGCGCAGAGGCGGCAGTTTGGATGAGGAGGGAGACTAGACGGGACAGAGCTCAGCTTCGGCAGGAAAGTTCTAATGAACGAGGAGAGAAGAGCGAGAGTTAAGTGTCGAGAAAGAGAGAGAGAGAGAGAAAAGACAAGTCAGGACTGGAACGGCTGCAATCTTTGGCGGGGTTTATCCGGGGACAGTCTGGGGACGGAAAAGGATACAACAGGGAAACACAGCGGGAAGGCAGCACGATGCAGGAAATTATGCAGAAAGCAGGGTAGGAAGAGGAGGAAAGAAAAAGAAAACAGAAGTTAGACATTCATCCAAAGAAACACAAAAGCAAATGTAAAGTCAAGCTGCAATGACAGACGGTGCTCCTGAAGCAGTTAATAATATCGAATCTCATTATAACAGAGCCACATCCATCACGAGGATACCTTCGGTATATCAGATAGTCATTACAGTAAAACCTCGTTAATTCAGATTTCAAAGGAACTAAAAAAAAAAGAACGGCCGAATTAGAGTGTCAAATTATCGAGGTTATCAAGAAAACAAATGCTTGCAATGTCAATCTGCGTACAATTAGAATTTCAGTAAATTCGCAGCCCTTGCTTTTACTTCACACGAAATCAGTGCAGAAGCAGCAATTCTGGTCATGTTGTGAGTGATTAGTGCTCACAGCAGTGAAGGCCTCGCGACTTCCTTCGCAGCATGGCTGAAGCGCACACCTTGACCCGAGACAAACTTTTCACTACCAGGGGCACAGCCACATTTTTTTTTGCCAGTAAGCTGGTCACCAACACATCATCCGTCCATCGCGTTATAGCTGGCGCACATCATCCTCTACGATTTCAGTCGTGTTTGCTACAGCAGGCTTGCAGCCATTGCACTGAGCCATAATGTAAACTACCGTTTGCCATCACCACTATCAACACGATCGTGGACCGCGACCATGCAATTCCGATGAAGGCATGCGGGTGACAGGGGGTTGGCGTGGTGTTAATGCGTGGCAGTAAACTAAATAAAAGCGACAAAGGCATCAATAGACGTGAAGCATTCTGCAATTTGTGCTCGAGTTCCACTTGCGACTATGGGATGCGCACTCTGCCACTTCGTTTCGGTTGGACGAAAGTTGCATTTCTGCTCTATTCAGTCACACATTTGCGGTGCTAATAAGCCCGAATTAATGAGAGCATTTCCATTAGGGAATGCCTACGCCTGCCAGGACGAGGGGACGGGTCCGAATTGTCCAAATTAAAGAGGGTCAGATTAATAAGATTTTACTGTGTAGAGGCTTCACTGTACAGGAACTTTTTAACTTGGTGTACAGGTGGAAGCATTAAACAGCAGATGGCTGATGTCATCACATTACAAATGTTAAAGTGACATTTTAGATAGTGGCAATGATTGAGACTAGTGTAAACTATTTATCACTAATAAGTTATCGCATTACAAGAAAAAGCAAGTTAAATACTTTCAATTTGGTGAACTTGAGGGAAAGATTCTTTACTGCCAAGAGACGCTCAGATTCACTAGAGTACCTCATTATTAATATTGTTAACACCATCACTGCTACAGCTTCCACACAAGTATAAAGTGAAATTCAAGCTTTAGAATTTGACCAGCCATGCTTGCCGGCCTTTTCTTGACTGACATGAAGAAGCTAGCGGATTTGCAGGTGATGCACAACTGTTCACGTTGCCTAGTTTCAGCTAGGTGTTTGCATTCCACGTGAAGTAGTATCATTTTTGATACATCCTTGCAAACAAACATCCGCAGCAACAAACAGCAGACACGAGCAGCAGCTGAACGTTTAAAACATCAGTGGCTGTGGGTGCGAGATTGCAGACTAACAACGCTTCTACAAGTGAATGAAGAGATTAATTTCAGAAATGTCTAACACTCCAAATTGGTTAAACTAAGTCTTAACGGAAAGCATGGCAAGACATTTCTAAATGAAAAAAAAAAAAGAAGATGCCTAAGTCACAAGAACTGCATTCTCTGGCAGAATGATGTTCAAAACTGGCAGTTTTGCTCGCGGCATGGAGAGCGAGAGTAAGGTTTCGCGTTGCGCTTGGACCCCTCGGATAGTTTCAACATATGCGCAGGGGCAACGCAGCACCCATGGCAAATCCTGCTGAAGGAAGATCGCCCTCGCAGATACCAGGCGTTTCATAACATTGGCTTGATGAAGAGTGGCGCCAGTGGTGTGTTGGAGGTGTCACACCTAGACTGCACACGACTTGAGACCAATGAGAAACTGTTGGCATTTTTAGAATGCACCTAGCATCTCAACAAACTGGCTTGCACGTGGAGGGGTGTTCTAGTTTGTGTGTGGCCTAATGGTTAGAGTACCGGGCTTCTGTGCCATGACTGAATCAGGCTGTCGGACATTTCTATTTGTGTTTATGTGTAACACACACACACACATACACTTACATAAACAGCATCTGGAACATCACAACAATGCCAACAATTCACCTACAGTGTCTATATACAGTAGAACCTCATTGATACCTTCCCATTAAGTACGCTTTCCCGGTACCAACGTTTGCAATGAGAAAACAAAAAGTGATCTAATAGAGTTACGCTCCTTTTTTACCGGTTCATACACTCCCGGAAAACCCAGTTTTTCTGCACAAACGTTCAGTACGTCAACAAACTGCTATATGTTTTCCGGCTGCTAGACCTTATGTAATGAAGAAAATGTGCGAGCAGCACGCAACCGAGAACAGTATATAGCTTCACCGCAATACATGCCTGCCTGTTTCACATAAACTGCCAGCACGCACTCAGGTTCAGACTTCGGTACCAGAAAATCTTCTCAGGGGTCATCGCACACAGCATTAACAGCCATCACCGCCAATACTATTGCGATAAGCGTCGTCGCCCATCTGTTCCACAGTGCGTGGTGCCGTCGAAAGCGTAGCGCATGCTTTTAATAGGCGATTACCGAAACGCACCGCGGTTCGTCGCTGCAGACTGCCATCAATCGTACACATTTTCCGGCCACTAGACCCCGTGTGAGCACAGAGAAAGGAACATTTAGGAGTGGAAACTCCGCTGTTTGCGGCGACCAGAAAAGGTCAGAAGCCCGCGAAGCCATTATCGTGCTGGCGGCCTGGAAAGAAATTACAGCCGTTGAGAGCGCGCCAGAGCCGCCTGCCCGGACGCTGCATTTTTTTTTTTCGCTGCGGCTTCTATGACGCGCCGCATGGCGCCGCCACTGTATATGGCCCCGTCGGCGCATACAACAATTGTGACCTTATCTGGTCGCTTGCGCTCGCTCGCGCTGACGGGAGTTTCACCTCCTAAATGTCTTACTCAGTGTGCGTGAACAAGAAAAGGCACAAGGATCAAAAACGGCACACGGCCACCCATCTCACGTGACAATGGTGCGTGCAGTTTCTTATTCCGGTACCAGCAAATCTCTGCTTGGGTCATCACACACCGCATTCACAGCTATCACCGCCAAAACTATTGCAATAAGCATCTTCGCCTATCTGTTTCACAGCATGTGGTGCATAGTGCCATTGGTAGCGTACTGCAATGGCGTGCACTAAAATCATCCGCTAGCTACTAACTAGCGTGCATGCAAACGAGCATGGAAGGGCAGCACACAAACTCACCTAATTATTCCGTGGTAGGATATGAAGGTTAACTGTTAATTGCATTACAAAGTGTGTTTGTTCTCCTGAAAAAGAGAAAGACCAAAGGTTTGCTTAGAAAAACAGTGCCCCGAGCAAAAGTGCACAGTGAAGCTTTAACGTACAGCACGTTCCTCCTTAAAAAATTTTTTTTTTAAAGTCGACTCGTAAAAGTAACATTTAACCAACAATAAATTGATTGTAACTACAACAGTTCTTCAATTAAAGTATGTTGCCAGAAAGTGGCTCATATGATGGATTAGGCCAGATATCCACGCATTAAAAGAAAGTTCTACGAACCATCACTGCTCATTGTAGCTCTTTTGTCAATCCCTAGAGTTCTACAGTACGCGCTACAGTTAAGACCAACTGATGACTACAGTTTGCATACATGACAACCAGGAAATTGGTTGAACAAAAATATTTCATGGAATACTAATCGCTGTCCACCAAGTATGCTTCACTGAACAGGTAATGTACATGCACAAATGTGGGGAATTTGGACAACCCAAAAAATACCTCATTTATAACTTTTGACAGTGTGTAATGTTACTATGTACAGTCGACCAAAAAAGTTTACGGACCAAGAGACCTGACAAAAAGCGGAATATCTCCGCAGCCTCCAAATGCAGCCTGATATTCCCATTTCCAGCCTTTACTGGTATATACGAACAACATTGTGATGTACGGTTTTACTGGCTACTTTTAAAGGCAGCTCGTATATTTAGCATTTTCTCAGACCCCATGGTCCGTAAACTTTTTTGGTCGACTGTACATGGTGTCACAGCTAACAGGAAATCAAAAAAAAAAAAAAGAAGGAGAAGCCTTCAGTGCAGAATAGGTTATTAAGCTGCCATGGTGGAAAAGCAAGAGCCAGGAAAACCACAGCCTTTAACCTTTAATAAAAGACCTGCAAATCCAGGAGTTTAGCTCCCATCTGCCGCAATGTCCTCTTAAAATTTCACTTTCCATTACGATTACTGAGATGGGAATTAGGTCAGGTTAATTTTTTTTAAAACTCCTTATTTTTCAATGTATGGAGCTGAAAACTTGCAGCAATGTAACTGTGTCTACTTCTAGCCTAAGACCAGTTCTTGTTTTTTGCACTTCATTATTTTATGCGTTTCCTTAATTTTTTAAAGAAAGCTTATGAAAAATCAGTATTTCACCAAGATTTTACTAAGTTTCTGAAAGATTGAAGAAATCCAAGTGAGACCAACGTTATTGCTCTGCCTACCCTAGAACAAGAGTTGCGACACCGAACGTAGTTGGAAGAACATTTTTCCGAGTGTCAACTTTAAAGGCTCAAGCAAAAGTCAGAATTTGGTTAACCAAAAATGCACACTCCAAAGTCACAATAAAAGAAAAATATATGTATTAGAAATAAGACATAAAATGACATATAGATACATGTTTGTAACACCGTTAACTAGACAAATAATTAAAAGAAAGTTATTGGTCAGACTGTGAAGTCCTCTCCAAGTTGACCATAAATTTAACTTTGATCCGTAGCTATTCTATGGTTCAATAAAGAACTTAATTTCTCTTATGGCTTCTTTGCTCCATTGATGAAATGTTCTGCTTGTTATGGTTCCGTTCCCAGACAAGCACACTGCTGCATTCTCTGGGTGTCCACGCATTCAAAAACAAACGGGCCCATGCGCTTGCCCTGTCTCACCTGTCTTCTCGTTTAGCGTGAAGACGGCCAGTGGTGGTGGTCAGGGTCCCCCGGAAATGCATAAACCTGTCCGGCTCAAGGGTGCAGCTGCTAGGCTCTATCTGTTGCCGGTAGTTTGCTGGATTGCCTCGTCCCAAGAATTCTGAAGAGGGGAGGGGGGGGGGGGAGGGCATCGTTGTGAGCACACTAGTACACACGACTGTGAGATGTTACACTCGAAGTCATCAGAAGCCGATACGAACTTATATCAGTAAACAACCTCTCTGTGGAGCTTAGATATGACTAAACAGCCAGGGAACACACTGATACAGCATGCAAAGAAATAATGCAGATGCAACGCACACGTGACGATCCACGCGAATTAGTTATATTTTACACAACTAAACGCAATACTTTCAATCGAGATTATTTTAACCCTATGCAATGTGTAATCTTACGCAACAATGAGCACACTGTACGTGAGCTTATGCTGGAATGCAAACACCAAAGCGGGCGGATGCAAAGAGCGAACGTCGATGCAACAATGTTACAAGGACGCTTGTGTAAGGAAGAATGGTAATGAGACGTGACGAGACATCTGAATACATTCAAGTATTCTACAATCATGGCGGCAGTAGTTGTGAGCTCAGTGGAGCATACACAGTGGCCCAAGAATGGAGCAGCCCAAATCTGAAACTGAGGAAAATCAAATATTACATTCAATATCGCGCATTATTTCATTAAGAGGTCTCCAGAGATGGAGCGGCCCAAAGACATTTTGGAACAATTTTTGGAGCAAGTAAAATTGCATTTTGGAGCAGTTTGGAGCAGTCTAAATTTCATTTCGGAGCAATTTGGAACAGACGAAATTTAATTTTGAAGCCGTTTGGAGCAGGGCAATCTGAATTTCGGTGGAACGACGGAATACGGCAGCGCACCTGGAAACCGTGACTAAACTGAGAACAAATCAACCCGAAGCACATAGCAAAAGCCCGCTTTGTAGCTATAGCGTACAACAGTTGGTAGGGCACAGTGCGTGCTTTCGCATTAAGCCGAAAACATTGGTGGCACTACAATCAAAATATATATTATTCTCGCGCCAATGCTCATGATGATGACAGAAAATTCTCTCAAATTATGTGGTCCAATCGACATTGTAAAATAATTTTTGGGTGGCCATATGTCAACGCAGACCTAGAGAGCTGCAATCAACCCTAGGCTGGTATAACAATTTATTTCTGCCTCAAAAAATGCACACACGGGAGCTGCAGAAAAAGCTGTCATAGACAACATAAGCAACATAACATAACAATAACATAAGCAACAGCGGCAATGCAATTAATTGCACATGTGACAGCTTCATGTTTAAATAAAAATAATGCAATAGCAAAGACATAAGACCAAACAAAATCTTATTTGCACTTAGGTGGGCACAGACCAAGTCACTTATTCAGAAGCATGATTACACATACCGTATAGTGTGGAATATAGGTCGAGGTTTTTTCAAAAACATATTACTAAAAGGTCACCCTCGACTTATATACCGGCCCTTGGCACAACATGAATAGTCGTCTGGCAGCATGTAGGAGAGCAGGCCTTTCGGCTTCCGCATCGTTATCGCCTCCTTGGTGACCGACGCAGCCTAGGCAGTTGGACTGACGCCATCTTCCCTTTTTGTGCAGCAATCGTTCCTGGCGTTGCTAATTTCCCGACAACCCACAAAATTAGTATGAGTACTCGACGTCAATTCACTGCGGCATTTAAAAAGAAAGTAATCGAATATACTGAAATGCATGGGAACATGTCTGCCCAGCGGCAATTTGGCGTCTCAGAAAAAAGTGTGCGGTACTGGCGCACGCAGAAAGTCAGGCTGTCTGCCTGCAATGCGCGAAGACGTCCTTTCGTGGGCGCCACGCAGTGCACCCGGAGCTCGAAGACAAGGTGGCGGATTTCGTCCGCGAGCATCGTGCCAGATTTTTGCCAGTGACAGCGGAACTCATGCGCATCAAAGCTATTGAGATCGCCTGAGAATCCGGACTGCCCAAGGAACAATTCAAGGGCTCTATTTATTGGGTTCGTCGCTTCATGCGATGCAACTATTCGCACTTAGACGGCACACATCAATCTGCCGGAAGCTGCCAGAGGCATATGAGGTAAAGCTGGTCGAATTCCAGCGCTATGTTATCTGTCTCCGGCAGCAGCATGGCTACATGTTGGGACAGATCGGCAACGCTGATGAAACGCCGGTGTGGTTCGACATGCCGTCGCCCACCACAGTGTGCGAACGCGGTGCAAAAGTCAAGCTTCTTTCTACGGGGAACGAGCATTCGCGCTTCACAGTGATTCTCGCGCGTACTGCAGACAGCAGAAAGCTGCCCCCATACATAATCTTCAAGAGGAAGACGCTGACAAAAGAGGCTTTCCCGTGGGATGTTGTCGTTCGCGTGAATGAAAAGGGATATATGGACGAGGCCCTCATGCTCAATTGGATTAAGACCGCCTGGAATCGGCAAACCGGCGCACTCCTGCGGTGTCCGAGCATGCTCGTCTTGAATGCCTTTCGCGGGCACTTGACCGCAGGTGTGAAGCAGGCACTTCGCGACGGGAGGACGAAACTCGCCGTCATTCCGGAAGGCATGACCTCAACACTTCAGCCACTGGACGTCGTGCTCAACAAGCCCTTTAAAAACCGTGTCCGTGAACAATATAATCAGTGGATGGCTGGCGACAACCTGACGACCCCAACCGGCCGGCTGCGCAGGCCACCTCTCGCCACTGTGGCCACATGGGTGTCGCAGGCTTGGCGCTCGCTGCCCGACGATATGGTGGTGCGGGCATTTAAGAAGTACTGCATTAGCAACTCCTTGGATGGCACCGAGGATGACATGTTGTGGGACGCAGCCAGCGAAAAGCAGTCATCTTCGGACGAGAGTTCAGACAGCTCAGACGAATAAGCAGGTGACGAGTCTGGCGGCGCCACTAAACAAAACAAAGTTTTGTGCCTTATAATTTTTATGCTGACTTCTTTGCTTCAATGTAAGGGGGTCGACCTATATTACGGTATTTAATACCACCATAAAATATGTGTTTATGGCAAGAATGAAAAAATATAGAAAACAATATAAAGAAGAGAAAGAAAACATCCTACATGAAGCTTAACCATATCTCAATATTAGTGGTACATTCTTAAAAATGTGATTTATGCATGGAGGGAATTTTTCGTTGGGTACAGGTAAACAAGTTAGCAGATTTGTGTGCATTGAGAAGAGAAGGAAGTGTATGTTGGAGGCGCTCTTTCCCCGTATTGATGCGTGCTGTTGGCACCAACCAGTTTTCAGGGTGTCTGAAAGGGTACCTCTTAATTTTTTTGCAAGTTTGCAAGATGCAGAATAAGATTTATATTTTCTATTTCTATTTTAAAGCAAACACTCAGCCAATACTGATACAAATATAAGGTTTTGACTACCCGTCTTAAGAAAAATGCAGTTGGTGGTTGTTCTATAGCTTGCATTAAAGACATTAAGAAAGAAACTTTTGCAAAATACAAATTTCCTGTAGAGAAGACATTGTTGCAGTGCCCCATACTGGCTGGAAATAGTTAATGTGAGAATAATGAGTTGTGAACAAGCAGTTTAATTGGCTTCGGACCGATATATCTAATGCAGCCAATTGTGCCAATTATTCTAGCAAATTGCTTGGCAATTTGGTCTACATTAGCTGCCCATGACACAGTTGAAGAAAATACTACCCAGACATTTAAAATGATAAACTATTTCTATTTGTTTAGGGTTAAATCAGTTCCGGATATTAATTCTGGAGAAAAAAAAAATGCTTGCATCATCTGAATAGATTATGAATCTGGTATTTGGGTTAATGTTTACAATGTCATTAAAGGGCGCCTCACCAGGCCTCATAGCAAATTTTGGTTATACGCTGGAAGTTGTTACGTGTCCTCTAGGGAGTGTTGTCGCAAAAATTTTTCAAATCAGCTCATTGATAGCAGACAAATATTTCAGTGCCGCAAACCCACGATTTCAGCAGGCGGGCTCCACTGCCAAGCAAGACTCTCTCTGCACTCGCCCCGTCAAGCCATCGCAAGCGAAATTCCTTCTCTGGGCCCTCCCATGCCGGACCTCGAGTATTGCGCGACGCATACGCCACAGGCCCCCCCTTCATATCTTTTTTTTTTAGCGCTACGTGCTTCCGCTGACGGCACCGTGCGCGAGCTGTTGTCTCGTTCGCGCAAGGCCAGATTTTGCACGCTGTGCACAAGGAAACACGACTAGCGGTATAATTCAGTGCTACACGAATACCAAGGCAGAGCGAGTGGATCGCAGAGCATGATCATGCGCTGGAACAAGGTAGAAAATGGCATAGTTTCGGTACCTGCGCACGTGACCGCACGACCGTGGGAACAAGCAGACGAAGCGGAAATGCTTCTCTTGCTTCAGTGCGCAGTAAAACAAAACATGCAGACACTTCGTTTGTGTGTTTTATTATTTCTCTAAACTTCAATTCGTCAATGCAAGCACCAGATTGCACAGATTACCAATGTCGTCTTGAATAATTCTTGAAGTCACGCGTCTCCACGAGTGACGTCACACTGTGGACACCAGTACATAGGCGCAGGCACACGAGTACATCCTCCGGCTTGGTGGACAGTGGGCGCGAGGAGAAGGAAAAATGGTGTTTGGATTTAACTTTCAGATCTTTCCGAGGAGCGTAGCGATGTAATACTTTGCAGACACGATCATTACCACGCAATGTATGCTCTGCGCTTGTCAGCCCAAAATAGCCAGAACTGGTGAGGTGCCGCCCTTTAAGGTAAATGTTGAAAAGCAGTCACTCTAACATACTGCCTTGTTGGACACCAGAATGAATGTTTTATTTCTGTGCAGGCATTATATATGTCGACAGTTTGTTTCCTTTTAGACAAGTGAGATTTTATTAGTTTGGCATCCAGCCCTCGGATTCTGTAGTACCATAGCTCCTCTGGAAGTAACTCTTGATTAACAAGACCAAACACATTTGAAAAGTCCACGAATATCCCCATGACAAAAGCTCAGTTTTCAAATTGTGACAGAACACATTTTTGTTCTAAAAGCGCCAGTTCAGCAGATCTGTTTTTCCGGAATCCGAATTGTCATGGGGTGAGCAAATTGTATTTATCTATAAATTTAGTAAATCTAGAATGCAAAATTTTCTTTAATGCTTTGGAGAAGACACCAGACGCAGGTCTGTAATTGCCTAAATCATTGCCATCTCCCTTTTTAAGTAAAACGGTTACATTTGCAAAGTGCATTTTTTTTCTGCAAATAGAAAAAAGGTTCAAAATATGCGCGATTGTTGGTGCTAATATGTGGTGATAATATTACAGGCTTTATTTGAATGTTGTCAATGTCTTGACATCTACTTTTTAGGCTGAGTACAACTGTTAGTACTCCATCTGTCGTCACAGTATATAGAAATATTGTATTATGAGAGCTTGTGTACTTATACGCTTTAGACGACAATCCATCCATTCTTAATCTTGTCAAAAAATCATAGAAAGCATTTGCCAGCTCCGTTCATGTTAGCTCTTTGCCATTAATATCTAAATTGCGCGCATGACTGTGACTGGTTAGGATGCAGCAATGAGTTTACACAGGTCCAAATCACACCATGGTGGCCCTCCTTCACGTCTAGATATGTGGAACAGTATTCCATTAGAGCTGATCGCAGCTTCTTTGTTAAACAAGTTAGAAACTGTTTAAACCAATGCAGATTGCCAGCCACACGTGTCATTGGAAACCTTCTGTACAGCTTTTCCTACTTAATTTCATTCCGCAATTTACGTGCGACTTTTTCAGCGACCTTAGTGTTGCCAATTTCGCCTACTTCAGGGAACTTGTCTGCAAAAACTCAAAGTACCACTCTTGCCTCTTTACAGCATGTGAAGACTCCCAGTGGTAGTTGCTGGGACTCAAAACATTAAACATTTTCGTGAACACTATATTTCATAAAACTCGATGTAACATCCAGAAAATCTTAAAGTGAGCCCGAATTCAAACTTTACGGAAACTTCTGGTAGTTGGCAGGTATGCAATACCTAGCAAACAGTGAAAATTGTACCTTTTTGCGCATTTTTTTTTTTGCAAGTTGACCAAGTCAGCCCAACAAATCACAGATTCGTTACTGGCCAAATGACACACGAGAGCAGCCTGGCTTCCAATGAAACAGGAGTCAGCAGCGCACGGCTTCAGATAGAAGCAGATTGGCTTCCTGCCAGACATCACTGCGATCCATCCTCCAATTCCAAACGGCATGTCTCGGATGTCCTCTCGCACGGGATGAATGGAAAACCATCGCGAGACTGTCGATCCAACCGGCAGAGTATGTGCCATATGCATGCATGAATGGGGCAGAAACAATGTTTCTTTGAGCACGTCTCGCTACAAAGGGAGCATCCATTGTTGCAATGGGAGAAACATCTCTGCATTACGAACTCGTGTAGGAAGTGCTCTGTTCTCTGCATTCTATCCTGCAATTGCTCGCTGCATTTTCAGCACGAAACGCTACTTCCCGTGTAAATGGTCTCCCGGAAAGACAAACTTGTGGAAACAACCTGGAGTGCACAAACACTCAAAAGTCTAACAGAATTTACTACCCTGCTATTCAATTCCGCTTTTAAATTGAAAGCTATTGGTTGACTGAAGTCAAATCTAATCCCTGGTTCAAGGTATATCTTCCATACCAAACGTGTTTTCACACAATCTAGTCTGACACCAAGATTATACAGACAAGTGGACAGCAAACAGAGTGTCATTATTTTCTTCCTGAATTGTAAAGCAGTCAAACGGAAATATAAAGCTGTGATCAAGTCAGCTCAATTATACGAATGAAGCATCTGATCAGTGCACCTCCACACTACACTAACGAATATGATTTCACACAGCTGAACTTGCTGGGAAATGACCACTCACACACCCATGAAGATAAATGAAACAACTGACATTGGACTATCCAGCACTGTGCATTCAAAGATGTACGTTGAATCTGTACATTAATCGCTGTTCAACACACTTGCCCACGAGCGTTCAGCGTCGAAGACAGTGCTTCAAATATTTGCAGTAGTCAAATGAAATCTTATTTTCCAGCAGAAACACTGAATGGTTGTTTTGGGCTAAGAGCACTAGGCAAGTAGCATGGAACTATTTACAAAAGGCAATTCATCTAAACACTAAAACAGTGTACATGCACTCAAACAAAACACATTGTAATACATCACATTGGATAAAATAAAGTTTTACTCCGTGGATGGCCAATGCCAATTCTGAAAACAATTTTGTGACCTAAAATGTTTGAAAGCTGCCCCGCTTTCAAACATAGTGAGTATAAAATAGCATATAATGTGCTCGGTTATTTACCATCAATTCCACATGATAATCTTTTCTTGCCTAGCAGTGCACTGCCAAAGTGACACTCTCTCACTGTCACTAAATTTGTCCGCCTGACTAAAGTATAATATTGCTTGCTATTGGCATGCTGCAACGTGTCCTATTCTTTAATATTACAGGAGACTCGCGCCTCGGTAAGTCAAGTGCTAAGACCTCTTTGGCGACGGGGGAACTGGCTGTTTCCAAAAAAATATAAGCGCTCGTGTGAATGTAAGATTACGGTATGAATTTTTAGCTGTTTCCTTACATATGCATGCAATACTTTGCAAACAGAAGTGTCCCCCATGATCTGAGGGGCCTTTATTCCATCCAGATCGGCCTCAATTGGAATTTAAAGTGCCACGCGTGACATCAGTGTAACAACATTTCAATAGACCTTCGGCAGACTGTGCGTTCACCAGGACATGGCCTCCAAGTTAAACAAAGCACTCTGCCGGCACTACCAGATCTCCCAAGTCATGCAAAAAAAAGAAAAGAAAAAATTGTGCTAGTTCTTGGCGTTCCAGGTTCCTCTTGATTTCCAGTAATCAATGGGAATGTCCCTTTAAAGTTCTGGTATTAAAACATCTTTCAGCGAGGTTTCTGCGACAAATCCACACATATGCACTATCTGGAACTAAGTTTTTTTTTACAGCAAGGGATGCAGTCGCTTGTTAAAGAATAGCGACTGTGAGTGCCTATGAAAATTTCGACATACCACAAGGCACCCACCGACACATCCATCAAACGCGAAAGAGCCTGTCCCAACTGTTGTTTGACAGCCGAGTGGAAGGTCATTAAAAAATGCCAGCACGAAGGTACGCGAGGCCTACACGAGACAGCAGAGTGGAAGGTCATTAAAAAATGCCAGCACAAGGGTACACGAGGCCTACACAGCTGGAGGCATTCAGACTCCCCTCACTTTGCCGGCGTCGACAAGTTCGCCCACCACTGGCACTGAAAAAAGGTCACCCCCCCCAGTCATGCGTGCAATGCAGGCAGTGAACTTGCTTAGGGCGTTGACACACCAATAGTGGCTGCATTATCACAAATAATTACCTACACCTGCAGCTGCTATTCCCTCAAGGGAGACATTTTTGACACCTTTCTAAGCAAGGAAATTGCTATTTGCTAAAGCGGAACTGATAAGACCCAAGAAAAAAGGAAGTGCAGAGTCCAATTCAACAGTAGAGCCAAGTGTTAAAAAGCTTGCACTCTTGTAACCACGGAAGCGGGCACCAATAGATTTTAGCACGTCTGAAACGTACTACCGCTTGTGGAACAGCGGGTTACCGGAGAAGTGTACAGCCACGACGATGCTGGTTTAACCAGAGAGCACACAAAGCTAATACTGCAGTGGCCTATCACATCCTACTGAACTGCTGGCGTAAACGCTTTGGTAGCAACAATCATTAATATGCAGTGCCTTTCTGGTTTCCCTTTGATGAGAATGCTCAAGCAACAGAAGGTCTCAAATGCAATAAAGTTGGACGAGTCATCAAAAGATGCCGCTATCAGCTTTGCTACTGATTATGATATTGATTGTGAAGAACGACTGAGGAATATGGAAGAAAGTAAATGGGCTGGGAGAGAGTCGAGGTATCTGTACAAGAAAAACATTGATTCACAGTGGAGGAAAAGAACTACGAAGCTTACCAGCAAGTATGCGACCTGTATGGTGAGCAACACAGCAACAAAGAACAAGCGGAAAGTCGGAGAGGCTGAAATAATTTCATGGGTGGCGGCAATGGAAAACAAACCTGCCATGGGCAACTACTTAAGAACAAGAAACGAAATCAGGAAAGAAACAATTTATAACTCAAAGGGACGCTCATTACTTTTCGAAGCGAGATGAGGATGCCTTAGAACATGCACCTATAAAGCGAGATATAAGAAGGAAGAAGAAGCGTGTGCTTGCGGCGGTAAAGCTACGGAAAGGAACACGTTTTATTAGAATGTGAAGATATTTGCCCAGCGGTCGATTTAGGCACCACTGACCTCCTTGAAGCCCTTGGGTTCAGTGACGAGCGGGAAAGTAAACATGTCCGCATTAGAGATTAGTAAGAGGTGATTGGAAGATTGGTGGAAGAAACGTAGGGAAACAAAAAAATGGAGACGTACAAACACAAAGTTCACAATAGGGAGCCAAAAAATTTGGTTATGGAAATTCATGTTTTTTTCTCTTTTTTAACCTAGGTAGGACATTAGGCAGCATAACAACTTGAGCATGGTGGCGCAACCCACCGCCCAATTCCAAGGGGGACGCTCATAACATCCATCTATCCATCCTGGTGTCCACAGCATTAGTAATTTGTAAACAGCAAGAGGTTTATGGACGAGGTAAAGACCTAAGCTGTTTGCACCATTGTGCTCGCTGCTGCCTAAAGAGCTCGCAAACTTGTCGAGCTAAATGGCATTGACAGCACAGGAACGTTCAACCGAACAATAAAAGAGAACCAACAGGGCTCTCCACGTGTCGTTATAAAAAAAAAAGAAATAAAAGGAAAGAAAAACTGCACGCTACAGTGTTTCACGTGGTGATGCCTTCGCCATCCCACGTCAGCAAAGACAATGGTTTCGAAAAAGAAAAGAAAAGCTGTGACTAAACACTGGAGGTGTGCGGCTGCCCATGCAACAGCTGAAAAAAATGCGGAGGGGTGCCTGCTGGTGATAAGATAACGTAGGCACGGCCCAAATATGTGAACAATAGTTACCAAGCCCATACTAAGCTCCTCCAATCTCTTACCAACACAGAAACGAGAAACATGATGCAGACAGCGAAGAAAACAAGAACGAAAATCTAGGCAACTGTCAAGCGACAGCGAGGGAGACATCTCAATGTGAACTAGACATGACAGGTGGCGGCGAAAATACCCTGCATGGTTGAGTTTCGTTTAGATTGACGAGGTTGAACTAGACATGACAGGTGGCGGCGAAAATACCCTGCATGGTTGAGTTTCGTTTAGATTGACGAGGTTAGATTAAACGTAGCGCCACGAGACACGCAGTAGTCGAGGCCGCTGGTTTAATTTTTTTACAGGCCTGGGATTTTTTTCTCTCTCTCTTTTTTGCAGGCTGCGAAATCGCGTAGAACGGCGGGCACCGACGCATTACGCGGGCCGCCGCCGGGAATCGGACCCACGACCTCGTCTTGATTATGAGCGAATTCGACTTCGAAACGGCCTGGTGGAACGTGCCACCACGCTCCTGCGCACCCGTAGGTTTGTATACAACACAAATGCGATTTCCACTCCACGCTGTCGCGCATCCTGCGGCCGGTTACTCGACGTCACCTTTCTCTACTTACGAGACACCAACACATTAAACGTGGAAGGATGGATGTTATGAGCGTCCCCTTTGGAACGGGGAGGTGGGTTGCGCCACCAAGCTCTTGCTACTATGCTGCCTAATATCCTACCTAGGTTAACCAATGAGAAAGGAAAAGAAAAAAAAAACACTATGAACTACCACGTCCAAATTTGCTGATCCCCTATTGCGAACTGTGTTTTTGTACGTCTCCGTCTTTTGTCGTTTCCCTACTTTTCTTCCACAAATCCTCCAATCGCCTCTTACTAATGTCTATTGCGGACCTGTTTGCTTTACCACTGCTCCCGCTGAACCCAAGGGCTTCAAGGAGGCCAGTGGTGCCTAAATCGACCGCTGGGTAGACGTCTCTCGCTAGCAACCACGCCCTCTCGTATCAAAATCTAGGGCTCCACACGTCAACACCACAGCCACCTAATTGATATAGGGGCGCGTTGACAGCCCGTATCGATGGCGACGTGTAAAAGCGATCGCTCGTCTGGTCGACTCCACAACCAACGCGGAAGTTCCCATAACGTTTCCGAAGACGCGAGTAGCAATTTCTGTTATACGGATGTCACACGGCGCTCTTTTGATCGGATCGAATTTTTCGGTCGCGATTGGCTCAATCTGCGGAATGGAACCAATCGCTCGCGGTCGAGAATTACGATCCGGATCGGGGTCAGTCGCGATCGAAAGTGGCCGCGTGACACCGGTATTGCACGAAGGCGAGCTGGAACGAAAAGCCTACGATACTTCTGCACGGCCGGCGCGGTGAAAAACAACAGGCGCGGGCCACTCCGTCACACGGTCGACGAACGACGCGAGCAAAAGTCGAGACGAAAACAGCTCGGCCCCCGATAAATGTGCCGACGCAGCCGATGGACTGATTAAAATGCGCGAGCGACAAGGCCTCCCCTTCCGCCGCCACCAACCAAATGCTGCGACAAAAACCAACCCGGCGCGTAGGACAGTTTTACGGACAAAAACGGGGAAAAAGAAACTAATAAACTGCCGCCCTGATACCAGAAAAAGAAAACAGCACGACACGAATAATTACATCGGGCCACGTCGGGAGTGCCCCGTTTCCAAACAAGCCTCCCCCTCGATTGTCTTTTTTTTTTTTTTGGTCCTTTCACTCGCAGGCACAACGCTTGTAATCGACGCAGATCCTCCGAGAAATATCTCCGCGGTGGGAAACTCAATGTATTTTTATTTCAAGCTTGCGAGTTCGCATACCGCTGACGCAAGTTACGTTTCTCGGACGGTGTTGTTTACCTTTAACAGCGCAGGCCGAAATCGACCCGACACGACCGTCGCGCACCATCTCCGAATGCGCCCGACTGCGAGCTTGCGCTCCAGTCGGTCACATGTTAGGCCTACGACCTCCGTGCAGAGGCGCGAAGCCCCGCGAATATACGTGCGTGCGGCGACGAGAGGACACCGAACCGTGCGGCGGCAGCTCCCGGTTTCGACATACCCGACACTCGCGGTTTTCGCCCTCGCACACCACGGGTTCAGAACCCGCCCGCCGCCGCGACTTTAGTCGCGCGAGCTAACTGCACGCGCGGTGCTCAAAAAAGGAGACGCGAAAATTCTGACACCGCGACGGTCTCGGACGGAGAATTTCTCCCACCGCCTGCGTCGCGCTGACGGGCGCTTTCGCGTCACCGAGATGTGATGACCGAACATGCTCTGTCGTACGCGAGCGACAGCAGACGTCTAGGCCTAACGTATGTTGGGTACACACATACGCAAGGCTCTCGCGTATGTCATTCAAGACCATAAGGAAAAAAAAAAAAATCCTCGCGCCGTTAAGAGAGCTCAGCTGTGCCGCGATCGCTTTTGCCACACATCTGCCAAGCTGGCATATCTCCTCCAGATCCTTCTAGAGCCTGGCGAAACACTCTCAGCTGTTAAAACCTCCAAACGTGGCAGTCGGCAGCTGCCTGCAGTTTAAAGGGGAGCGCGAGACAAAACCATAAGGAAAGAAGCGCTCACTCACCGATCCACCAAAATAAAGACGTCATATAAAACTGTTGACCAGTGCTGTTGCGTGCTGAGAAACACGGTCGGCGTTCAATCTCCGGAGAAATGGTGGCGACTGAGGTGGACCTCTTCCACCGACGTCTTGTCGAGGCGGCACCAGAAAAAAAAGAAAAGGGAGGGAAGAGAGATGAGAGGAAGCGGCCCCACGTTAAAGAACAGTTGACGAGAAAGGTCGAGAAGGCTAAATCGTCAAGCAATAAATCACGGCCTCCCATTCTTCCCCTTTAGAGGCACGATACGACACACACACACTGCAGTTACCTAGTAGCCTCGCGGCGATGGACCCACTTAAAAACGGCACCGCGCGAGGCTTGGCGTGCTTGAAGGCAACGAAACCGACACAACGTCCACGCAACGGCGAGCAAGTAACGAGACACGAGAGAGGCGGAGGCCACCAATACAGCCAAAACGCCGCGAAAGACGGCCACTTACCCGAATACTGCAAGTCTGCGGCGCAGCAGCGAGCGACCAACGACGCATCTGCAATGGAGCTCGGCCTCACCACGGTCCCCGGATGTCTCTCGTTTCGCCGACAAAAAGAAAGACAAGCGCGCACACGGCACAAAAAGAAAATTATTTTCTTCTTTACAAGTTATCTCAGCGCTGCTACATAAATAATTCTGTCACCTTAATTATATAATTATAAACGTTTTAGTAGTAATACGAAATATCGAGCGATGGTCTACTCGCAGAGTATTCTTTCATATCTTGGCAATCCATAAACCAGCAAAAGAAATGTCGGTATATTTCAATATTACAGTGCTCGTGAATAACGAAGATTTTTGTAGAATCATTTCTTTAACTAATAGAACGACGAACAATACATTCTTTCTTTAAGGGGTTACTTTTATTGCGTGGCTGTGCTAAGCCGTTTGACGCGACGCGTCCGGCAACATTGGACTTAAAGAACTGAAGGCAAAGATGGCGGCTGCGTCGTCGTACGCATGTCTCTCGTGCAAGGTGGTTTTCGCCAACGCGGATTTACACCGGTCACACTACAAGAGTGACTGGCACCGGTACAACTTAAAGCGTAAGGTGGCCTTCCTGCCTCCGGTCAGCGCCGAGGAGTTTCAGCAGCGCGTCCTAGCGCACAGGGAAGCCAGTGTCGCCGCGGAGGCCAGCGCCACCGGCACCTACTGCGACGTGTGCGGCAAGCGTTTCGGCGCGCTGAAGGCGTTCGAGAATCACGTAAACTCGAAGAAGCACCAGCAGGCTGTGGTCATGGCTGAGTCCAGCGCACCAGCGGAGCCTGCTTCGCCGTCCGAAGTTATCGCTGTAAGCTTGCATGCATGCGTCATGTCTGCGGTTGCCTGGGCCCTGTCTTCGCATTCGTCCCGTGAAAGAACTGCGTTTGGAAGCCTCATTCAATTAAGTTGACGTCGATAGTTAGTGACAGCTGTCAACGTTGGCGCCTTGACGACATCGGTTAATGTGACCCTCCCCTTCGGTAACCAACAATGGATGACAGCTGCAATACGCGGCAAGGTTCTGACATACCTTTAGACACAGCGTTATTATAATCTCAGGTATTTTTGTGGGGCCTCCGTTTGCCAGTTACATGTCCTCTCCTGGAGCAGTACTTGTAAAAACTTCCAATATATCGTCGCGACGAGAAAAGCACCGAGCAACGAAAAAAGGCGCCCAGCGACTTCTGCAACACCAGTCAGAACCTTGCCGAAAACGGGACTCCCCGAGTTAGTTGTTCTTCCTTAATTGCGTAAGTTGAGCTGCCCGCACTTTCGGTAAAGTGATTTGCGTTTGAAAATTATATTCGTCATCACTTTAAACCCTGTCACCGTACTTTTATGTACTTCTTAGCAACCGGGGTTAGATGGGGTACTTGCAATGTTATTGCACCTTCTTGTGCAATTTTGGCGACTCGCACAGCGTTTCGGACGTATTTTCAGAACTATCGATGGTACTATCAGTTTCGTGTGACGTGGTACACGTTGCGTTGTGTGATTCGAGCGGTTTTGCTCAACCGGCCAGCTAGAGCGCACTGAAGATAACTCCGAAAGCAGACTTGTATGATATACTTAGAGAAATGTAAGGGATGTTATGGAGTATAGAGCGAAAAAGTATTTGAGTAGAGTACGAATTACTCATAAAAAGTATTTTGTTACTTCGAAGATACTGGCACGATACATTTTCTTGTGAAGTTCGAAAAAAAACTACATAGAAGGAAAGCCGATGTACTTCCAGAAAGCTCTATTGGCGTTTATCGAGGTTCTTGTCGGAGGTCTTCCCCTGTTCTTTAAAACATGGCTCTCTATTGAAAGGGCTTTCCACAGATGTGCTCGAGTGGACTACGACATCATGTCGCAGGAAGAGTTCATAAGGTGCAGCATACTTCAAATCAACTGTCGCTTCATTTGACTAATTTTTTTATACAGGTAAGCAGACAACACATGGGTGACTGAAAGTCTATTGTCTCGTACAGGTGCCTTGTGTAAAAGCTTCTTTGTTTGTTTTAATTCCGGACTGTCTCATTCTTTGCAGTGCAACCGACAAAAGCTGGTAGTCGGAGATTCTAACCTTAGTTACTCGGCATTTGCAGACACATATTTCGGCTACACCCATAGCTACAACTGGTGACATCCAGGCTACTGCAAATTACGGAGCCTCATAGTTCTACCATCTAGTATCATTACTGCCCTACAAAGCCCGGTTTGGCGATTAAAAAGGGAACTCTACACAGAAAATTTGGTGGAGACAGCTTAATGACCACCCAATGATAGCTTCAGACGGCTTCACCATCACTAGTGACAACCTACTGAGTTGTGCCTATACCCTCACAATCACCTTGGCACAAATTCAAGATAAAGCTGTTCTCTCCCCTTATCGCGACCATCTCTTGATTTCCCGCATTCCACGGCTGCGCAGCCAGACACTCCACATTATTGCTGCCATTCCAATGTGACCAGTAAAATGTTTCTCTTGGAACTGGATATGCCTGTGCAGCAATCTAGCTTTATCAGTGAAATTGCAGCAATCTGCTCCGGACTGCCCGTGAACTATGCTCAGCTAACGCTGCCAGGTCACTGCTTAACTGTCATTGAAATTTCAGCCATAATCTGCTCCTTTGGAGAGAATAACTATTCTTTTGTTGCTGAGAGGAAGACGGAAACCATGTATGGTATCTTAATGTCCACCTGTGAGGCAGGGGCTTCTCCAGCAGCAGACTTTGAAACTGCGCTTCTAAGGGTAAAGCCTTCCCATTGTTGTTTCCACAAACACTCTACATGTTTGGGGGGTGACAACGGGGCAAAGAAAAACTAGGTGCCAGTTAAGGGGAAGGAGGTGCAGATCTTTTCATGGAACCATTCCACATGTATGCCCCGCGGGGATAAATTGCTAGAGGAATCAAGTTAGTGTGCACCTGTTGAACTAGGGAATTGTGGTGGCTGTGGCCAGGTGATTTGGTCTTGTGCTCTTTTGCTGAACGGATTGGATTTTTCATCAATGTAATTGAAATAATGACTATAAGCTAGGTACTCTGAAGGGTATTTAATTTGCAGCAGAATTACTCCTATCTCAATGTACTAGGGCAAATCAGAAAGTCTTTACTCCTATTTTTTTTAGCAAAAGTATGGCTGTAAATGCGAAGCCAACATATCCATTCCCAGTGGTGGACTTTTCTTATCAGCCTTATCTGCCGGTAGCTGCCGGCCTGCTGCGTGTGTCTGTGACTGATGACTGCGATGGGACAAATGTCTGAACTGGTGTGGGGACTATTTGGAAAAAGAGTGTAAGGTACGTAGAATAGTATGTGTATTTGTAATTGCCTGTATGTACCCTGTTTTGACTAATAAAAATATAGGGGCAAGGACTTTCTGATTTGCCCTTGTATTTTCAAGATCCCAAACTACTATGAAAATTATTTAAGATAGAATAACTTGAGTAGAATATTTCAGATACGTTCAGGTCTGCCCGAAAGTGACTGTCCAACAACATGTCCCACGATATGTGAACAGTTGGCACCGTCCCATCCTTACTTGCCTGTTCTATCACAGAATCCAAAGGCCGAGAGGAGTGAAAGCACCAGCAGTTGCAGCAGCATGGTTGCCCGGAAGAACGCAAAGAACGCGTCCGAACACGCTCCCCTGCCTGGGCAGAAAGCTCCCACTCAACGCATGCCGTGGACGAACAGGACGACGGCCGTGGCTGCCATCGTCGCCGACGACGACAGCGATGACAGCGAGTGGGAGAGCATCGAGGGTGAGGGTGAAGACGAAGAGGTGGATGATGAAGAGGAGGAGGAAGTGATGGAAGATGACTCCGAGCGGGTGCCCCCCTCCGAGTGCCTGTTCTGTGGCAAGCAGCACGACAGCGTTGTTGCCAATGTGGCCCACATGGGGGAAGTGCACTCCTTCTTCATCCCCGATGCGGAGTACCTCGTGGACGTCGAAGGCCTGCTGACGTACCTGGGCTACAAGTTGGGCGTTGGCCGGCTCTGCCTGTGGTGCAGCAACGAACGGAGCGCCCCCTACGGGAGCCTGCAGGCCGTCCGACAGCACATGCGGGTGAGTGAAGGTACCTGCTGGGAATGATTTGGAATGCCTTAGCTGGATCACAGTTGGCTCCCGATGATGCGAACTTGGGTAATTCAAATTCTGGTTAGCTCCAAAAAGTTTGGTTGGCTGCTTTGTTCTTGAACCATTTCAGCATCATCTTTTTTTACGTGTCGCTCTCCTAGGTAAGTTTTAATAAATTGCACATTTAATTGAGTGTCATATGTCAAGGAAAAAACAAGTAAATAATTTGTAGGTGATTCCAAAGTAAAAAAAAATTATACGTGTGTACAGTATTGTACATTGTTCATTCTTTAATACGTGGATAAACTGGAATAATTAGTTTTTTTTTGTCTTTTAAATAGATTTGAAACAACCAAGGCTCATATTTTGTAATGCTTCATGCTATTGTTAATTATGATCACGTGTCTTGCCGAGTGGTTGATGCCAGCATGGACGGCAGACTGGTGGCCTTTCAAGCTATGTCCGAGCCAGTGACAAGGGGGAAAATGGAGCATATCATTGCAGAATACTACTAGACCATGCCATGCCTGAGCCTGCAAGAAAGCTCGGTGGTTGTGCATGTGTGAGTAAGAAAACAAAGCATGTAAGAAAATGCAAAAACAAATTATCCCATTGCTGATTAATACAATTGGTTCTCATGCATCTTGCAATATTGTAGGCATGCACGGCAATATTGTGATGTCGTTGTCGTCGCGCTGTTGTCATCACATCGTCGCACAATTTAATAAATTACATCTCATTGTCATTTGGCCATTATTGTTATGCTGCCTTTTTCGTTCAACCAATATCATTCTTCCTGCATCATTCCGTCATTGCTGCGCCACGCAGTCGTCACACTTCCATGCTCATGGACGACCTTGGCAAGCTAGTGTCATATCAATGTGGGACAATATCAGAGTGTGTGGCATATACTCTGAACAGCAGAAGTCTCATAATTGCCTCTATACGTATAGTTAAATAAATGTGAGTTGAGGAATACTGTTTGTTGCTATAATTCTCTAATGCTATTCAAATTACCGTTGACAGTCATCAGGGGATGAGCTCTGCTGTAATATTTTTTTAGAACTCACCACAGGTAGCAGCATCTCTGAGGAGAGGCTAGGTGGTTCTTCATTCCGAAAGGGCACAATCTTTCAAGCATGCCAATTGATTCATTCATTTATCCATGGAGTTTGACGTTCCAAACCGACTCTGGGGCTATAAGAAATGCTGTAGCGGGCGACTCTGGATTAATTTAAACCACCAAGGCTTCTTTACCGTGCACCTAAATCTAAGTACACAAGCATTTTTTGGGGGGGGGGGGGGGGGGGCACTTTGCTGCCATTGGAATGTGACCGCTGCTGATGAACCCGGGACCTTGTGCTCGGCATCAGAATGCTATGGCCACTGAGTTACCATGGCAGGTCTTTTGAACATTCTGTTGCCACCACATATGTGTTGGGGGGGGGGGGGGGTGATTCTCAGAGCGTTACTTCAGTCAGAGCTTTGAGTTAATTCCTGATTTTTGGCTTCCTACAGGCAGTGCACTTCGGCTAAAGCCAACTGAGAGGACATTTACAAGGAATGAATAGCCGAACTTGGAAATGTTTTACATTTAAACTGCTGTGTGTTATAGCACTATAAGGTGGAGACTATCTCAAGAACTGAGCGGCATTTAAAACAACGGGCATCTAGGAGTATATATTGCCATTTGACCTCTGCCATATTTCACTTTGGCTTTTGCAGAGACAAACAAAATCGTGTTGCTTTTTTATTGATTCACATGATCACTCATAGTTATGACTTGAGTTTTCGATAATTGATTTGCGGAAGCCTGGAGGCTGGCCGACCTGCAGCACTTACTCCCAGCCTAAATGTCTCATTTACAGACCTGCTTTCAAAATTAATTAAAAGCGACTGCCATTAATCCTTCATAAAGCAGGACAGTTAACTTTTAATGGCTTCTGCTTTTAGCCTGCGTGTGTGGAGGGTAGGGAGTCTTTTTTCTCAGAGAGGTGTGCAAGAACGGTGGCAGCAAAATTGGGTCTGGAGAGTAGCTCTGTGTCTGCTAGCACTCTGGGAAAAAATAAAATCAAATCTGGTCTGTAGTTGACTCGTCACATGCTGTGTGCAAAAGTTTTATTCAACGGCGACAAAAGTTGTACGCAACGGTGAAAAATGCCACAGCACTTTTCTTGTAAATCTGCTTGCCATGAGAAAAAGAGGCATTGCAGAAGAAATGAGAAGGCAAAAGTCCAGATGTGTGCACAATTTAAAAAAGAAAAAGCTTTTTTGAACTCTTTCTCTTCACTTTGCATGAACAGCTGTCTGGCCAAACTGGGCTTATCGCGACGATGGTGTAATCAAATGTTGGCAACTTGATGCGCCAGTCCTGATACCAGTGCACTATGTGTGTCCTCGCAAGAGATTCAATGCGGTCTGCAACATGAGCTATCCTAGGTGCAGTACTGCGTTGCATCAATTACAAGCCTCACAGCATTAACCAACAGAGTTGCCTATAACTGTCACCAGTAGCATATCTCAGCAGGTGTAGCGACCAGCTGTTGCTCAACTTTGGTGATTGTCATTCGATGGTTTCTGCGAAATTATTTTTTACTTCCATATAAATGTCGCGAAAGAAACTGGGATGTTTGCATGGCATATTTTACAGCTTTGCGAAACATCCAAAGAACATGCAAAATGATGACCTGTGCACTTGATCTTGAAATTATTGCATTGGTGTCAGGCAGGACATTTTGGTTACATAAATGTTACAGAATGTATTTTGAGAAGCTACAGCTAATTTTCTAACTTCTCAAATGTAATAGCCTTGTCTTGGTGTAACAACAGCCAACATTACCGGAGAACACGAAGGACAAGCAATGACACCGAGCCAATCTCAAGGTTCACTGGCAACTCAACAGCGCACAGGTTGTTAGTGCATCTTGCGATTGTCTTTTTGCTTGCTCATCATGTTCTCTGGTGCTGTTTCCCAACATGATGGACCAGCTAGCCCAACAATACGTTTTGACCAGTTCCATCTCAGTGTAACAATGTTCTTGTGAAATACGGCGGTTCAACTGCTTAGAAACTTCACTCTAACACGTTTGAGTTAAGCCTCATCCAACCTTTGTCGATTTCGCACGGTCGCAATATGCAGCTGCCTTTGCTGGATCCAGAGCCTGCAAGCTTTCCTGTGGTGGAGTATGCAGACTGGTTGTATTGTTTAAAGTATGTGCTCGCATTCAGCACAGGTGCACGTTTTGCACACTATGGGCAGTGTGCACTTGAGTGCGGTGCCACAGTGCAAAAATGTGGCTCGCTGCACATCACACACGACTGCTAAGGAATTCGACGGCTTCGTCAAACCAGGCCATTTCTGCACACAACTGCGGCAGGCATGGTGCAATGAAGCAGCAAAAAAAATGGAACACCCATTATTATTGCTGGGCATTGCTCAGCAAAGTTGGCTTGGACGCAAAACGCCACATGTGTAAGGGCAAATTCTGTCAGTATGAATGCAAATGTTTCGTGCTTAAAAACATTGCAGCCAGTAATATCGTCCATGCCACAGTCAAAAACAATTTCCGGTTGCTTGTCGCGATGCTAGTCATTGTATACAAAGGACAGCACTGAAACAGCACCCATTGGAAAAGTTTATCACAGGAGTGGGCAAGGGAGGTTACCTATGCACGGTCTTGCCAATTCTCTAAAGCCTAGCGAGTGCTAGAGGTCACGACATCCAATCATGAAAGACCTAGAAGGACAGATGTATTTCATTTTCTGGTGCCAATCTTTGTTTAAATGCAGTGCAATGCAAGGGCATTTGTTGTTCCAGGCTATTTATCACCCTGCATAGACAGCTTAGGCACATAGGCAGCTTAGGCACATGCAGCTTAAGCACATGTCGGAACTGTCGCATCTCCATTGTTGACATCACTGGATGAGGAGCATTGACACTCATCTTGATTATAGGTGGATTATGCATGAGAGCTGCCCCTGCTTGTTGGCTGCTTTGTGTCAACACAATTATGTGCTTCCACAGCAGCTGGCACTGCTGTTCAATTTAGCACCGAGTGCTCCTTCTCGCTGCAATGCTGTCATCATGTCCTCTTGCTTTGCTTGTCTCTGCTCCGCCATACTAGGACAAAGGCCACTGCAAAATGGCGCACGATGGAGTAGATGGCCTGATGGACTACTCTGACTTCTACGACTACACGGCGAGCTATCCCGAGGGCGAAGGTGGAGACGCAGATGAAGAGGTCGATGTCAATGTGCTCGAAAGTGACGGCTGGCAGCTGGTGCTGCCATCTGGGGCCGTGGCCGGTCACCGTTCCCTGGCGAGGTCAGTGAGTGTGTGTACTGGTTCCAGTGCCAACTGTGTGAAATGACTGAATTCCTCTTTTGAACTCAAGGGATTGTGTTGCTGCCACACAGGAAAGCCGTTGCTGAGGAGACATTTTAGGAGTACTGACATGGCATTTGTGATGTCTTTTTGTTTTCTCATAAAATGGAGTACCATGCTCTCTGTATCCTAGAGAAAAATATTGGAAAGCACAAGTGATAAACAGTGGCTGAACAATGAATTTCGCTGAGGACAATGCTTCAACAAGGGGACCTGCCTTGACGAAGACAAGTCCGGTTGTTGAAATGTTGGCTCTAGTGACATTCCTTGTTTAGCCAATGTTCATTGCCTCAAGCCTATGTCTTCATATGAGCTTCCTTCATGTTTGGAAAGCACAAGACAAACGGCAGCAAACGGCAAACTACTGGTGTCAGAAAGACATTGATCATCAGCAAAATACTGACGATTGTGTTTGCAAAGTATTTATGTATTTATTTATTTGTAGATGGTGCAGCCAAACATTTAGCTGTAGCAGGAGTAGGAAAAGAACAATGAATTTTAGACTTACATTACAACTACTAAATAGCAGTAAAAGATTCATGTAAAGGGCATTCCAGCACTGAATCATATGAGGGAAATGTATAAAAACAAGTCTGAATGAGAACTATACGGAACAATATTTAGAGCATGTTATTGAGGAGTATTTGAGGGGGCTGTGGTGGCTGAAAATGAAATAGAATCATGAGAAGAACAACGAGGTGAATTTGCATAATTGTGCAAAAATTATGGTGCCGCATGCCGTGAACACTGCTGGAATTCCAAATCAAACGATGTGTGGCCTCCTTCTTGAGGAAGCTCGGCTCCTCGCCATAGAGTCATGACCACCCGCACAAATGCCTCTTTGCAGTGTGATTTACGTCACTCCCGGGACTAACCATCCAATGCGGAAGGTGCAATGCCGCTGCTGTAAATGCACGCACAGAAAAAGAAAAGAAAGGGGGGGGGGAGGCAGGGCTCAACGCCATAGTGCATCCCTCCGATCCAGTGTGCGAGAAGGCAGGGAAGGAACACCGCTTAGGAATGCTACTAGGGGCTAGAGGGAAAGAGAGTCTGTCTCCATTGGCAGTGACACTCCTGCTGGTGGCATGGTTATAGGACTATTCATTTCTCCTATCTCCTACAATAGTGTACCGATCTGAAAAATTCTTTTGGTAAAACACTCCTTAGACAGCTCCTTACAGCCTCCAGTGTAAAACAAAAATTTGCAATGGGGCCTGGTGAGGGTCCCCTTTAAGGTTAGCCTTCTTAGCATCTCCCCTCACCCCTTTGATGTCCGTTTCTGACTGCTGTCGACTTGCTGCGACACCAAGTAAAAGCTGTCATTCGATCAAAAAAAAGAACGAAATTGCATGTCGTATGGTGGGTTTTGAAACCCGATGCTCTTACCATTAGGGCATAGACACATGCCTAAAAGGTCGGAATAATACACCCTTACGAATTTCCCTCATTTAAGCAGCAGGTGCATCGCCTAGGGACAATTTCGGCTTATTGGAGGGGAGTACGTGAACCTTTTAGCTGACAACAAAGATGGAGGTTACATGATGCATTCATCACCGAATTCCACAGTGCATCTCTTATCGTACTGCGGCGTAGTGGTGCATTTCTACAAGGACGAGTCTGTCACGTCTTGCGACTCAACACATTTTTGTGCTGAAAAAAAGTTCCTCTTTATCCGCAAGGTCCACCGTGGTGGCCGAGAGACACGTTTGTCACTGAAATCTGCAGCGCGTCCCTAGTTGTAGTGCACCATGTTGCCGTGCTGACTCATGACAGCTTTGCAAACACAGATCCACTGTGCGTGGAATCTGCCTAATTTTGTTACCTGTGAAGCTACTTCTCCAAACCCTGGCATTTCCTTGTGCCAGCTTGTGTGGAATTTCTCGCATTTGGTGGCATGTACTTTAGTGTGCATATCATGGCAAGTGGTTGAAGTACTAATCTGCCAACTGGGGGGTGCCAATCGGCATAATTTTGTAAAGACAGCTACAGTTCTACTACAAATAGCTCACTTTTTTTAGGGGAAGTCAAACCAAATCAGTTCCAAAATGGGCATCCTAAAAAAGTAATTAGATTTTTCCAACATGGCTTTTGCCGTACATGTGCAGCACCAACCTTTTGTTTGATATTTTGCGTGTATTTGACACTACTTGTTGTCGAGAGATGCTGTCATCTCTGTGCAGTCATGCAAACTCATTTTAAATTGCATTTCCACTCACCGAAGGGCACGCAACTCGACTTGCCTACTTCCGGGCGCTTGCTCAAGTGGTCACGTGTGTGTCGCCTGCTACCTCCAAGGCATGCGTGGAGGGGATGCTGTCATCTTTTACAGCCGCCAATATCAAATTTTCGATAGCTTAGATGTAGCCCTGTGTGGATAAGTTCAGAGATACTACTAAAAAGTTTTTTTTTTCTTTGCCTTCGGTTCTGGTTCACACATTGCCATACAATGGCCTGTGCGTAGTCATGGTTTCAGTATTGCTACGCACAGTGCCTGTTCTTGTGGTAACTGCTGAAGCGTTTATCAATGTCTAACATATTTTTTAAGCGTAAATTTTGCTATACATATTTGTCTCTGTCACTTAATGTATATCGTGTTTGTGTATATATATATATATATATATATATATATATATATATATATATATATATATATATATATATATATAATGTATATGTATATGCGGTTGGTCCATGGAAAGTGTTTTTGGAGGAATGGTTGTATGCCATACATTTTTACTGTGTTTGAGTTTTTAATCATTTCTTGCTATAGAAGCTGCAATTTAAAAAATTTACTTCCATGGCAGTTTCTTGTGAAAAAGTTTAACAATGTTAAAAGGACCCTGAAATGATTTTGACAATTTGGACAGACGTACTGAGTCGTTAGAGTAGGTCATTCTGATCATTAATTGATGCATCTAAGTGCTCTGCGTAAAGCGTGTAATTTATTATAAGGTATTAAAAATGTACACCGCTCGGCTGAATTTTCAGCCGCCCCCTAACCATTTGACATAAATTCTTCTAATGACCCTAGTAGGGAGAGCTATCTTATTGGCTGCCCAGGGGGCATCGTCAATAATTTTTCGAACTTTATGGTGAACATATCTTGTTTGTAATTGTTGGAATGTTAGTTAATTTGCTTCTATAAAAAGAGAGTAACAAAGACAATGCACTAGAACAATTTCTCACTACACTTATGCACTTCGGGAACACAGCAAGCGTCGTCTGCTTATGTTACAATGTGCTCCGTTTTGACAAGAGCTCCGCGGTCAGTATGTCTCAGTCTTTTCGCGAGCACCACGATTCGCCTTTGTTGTGTTGTGGGCTGCAAACGTAGCAGCTTGCAAAATGTCAAGCTGAAACATCATGTCCCTCTGCAAGGCAACAGACAAACGGAGTGGCCGCAGTGCATCATACTGTCGCTATCCGATCAGTGCCAGGATTTGCGCGTTTACAGCCGTCACTTTACACCGGAGGATTACTACCACAATAGCATTTTACAAGTCCAGTATTCGGGTAAATGCAAGCGCAAGGGGTCAGGGCCTGGCTGTTTGACCATGCCGTTTCACGGGATGAGCAGAAGTGCAAAGGTCTGCACGGTGCAGCCACCTGGTGGCACAGAAATCAACCAAACACAGTAGTAGTAGTGAAGTTCACTCTTCTTTGCTGCTGGTGTACATTTTTCGCAAGAGCTTAATCGTTAACTTATTGTTTTTGTAAATGTTGAAGAATGTTTTACGCTTGGTTAGAGCAATATTAGCTCTTTGTTTGGCTGGTTAAACTCTGCACCAACAGGTGGCTTGGCCGTGCAGACTGATCAGGCCGCTCACGTATGTCTACGCTAAAGATCCTTCATCAGCTTGAATTTATGCCTCCACCTATCTGTCAAAATGCCTGGCTCGCCTGTGGTTACCGGAATACCAGACACATTCGGCGCTGCGACAGAATGCTCGCAACGCATGCTGCTTCGACAGCTCTCGCTTGTAGTCGACTGCCAAGCAGCTGGTGGAGAGGTTGGAGGGGCTTCACGTGCTCGCTCCTAGACTACCAGAAGTACGCAGTCAATGAAGGCGGAGCTTATCCCCGATCACTCTGCGAACGAGTTGAGGAGAAAATGCAGGACTATGGAGGAGGGTAACTTGTAGTCGTCCGTAGCTCTCTTAATATGTGACCCTTCACATAAATCGTGGTGCCAATGATTAACTTTAGCCTACGCATCTACAATGTTTCTCCGAACCGTTTCAGGGGCCGTTTAAGAAAGATTGGTTGTAGGTTAAATACTAGATGCCAAAGTGACACTGAATGCCAAGGAGAAGGCCATCCTAGACCTTTTCTGGGAATTTCAGAGGATCGTTAGGGACTTCGTCTCCTCAGCCCCCTCTCCGGTTGTAGAATTTAATTTCCACCTTTCTGCCTTTTGACCTTCAGGGCTAAGCAGGCCTGTCTTGGTACAAACACTGCATGCTTCCCACCATAGTCGCCCTTCAATATGCCAAGGACTACTACTACCAGAATGGTTTTCAGCAGCAATGTCAGAGTAAAACTTGGTAGAATTAGTTGCTCTATTCAAAGACTTCCAGAATGTCTTTGTTAGAGTGGCAGAAAAACAGAAGCTTAAGTATGGCTTGTTAGTTGTTCTGTTTATGGTGCATACAACCAGGCTTGTGACCAGCTGAAGTGACATAAGTTTACATTATAAGTAGACTCTCAAGGCTTAATGAAACCATCTTTTCAAACTCTGCTTGATTTGGCGGAACATCTGACGAAACATTCAGCAATTGTGATCTTGAGCAGGAGTTGGCAACATGGTTTTGGAGGCAGTTTATTGTCGCACAACTTATGCATTGTATGTGTACCAGAACATAAAACTGATTCACCAGATGAAATACCTCAATTTCAATTTCTTTCCCATTTTTGAGTTGCTGGATTCGCAAATGAAGGGCGACAACAGCCTCTGTTATTCTCTTGCTGGTGCATTGGTGCATAATGCAGTGTAGACCACTTGAAAGGTTATTATAGTCTATGCTGGTATCTTTACGGACACTCCAGATGTGTCCTGCAAGGATGCATTGGACTACTCATACTCCATGCCTGTATCTTTACGGATACTCCGGACGTGTCCTGCAAGGATGCACTGGACTACTCGAACTGACTGAAAGTGTGCAGCTCAGCAAATATTCTCAGTAAATAGGCAGTGAAATGCTTCAGTGCTGTTTAAGACAAAGCCATGAGCAATGCTGGAGCAAGGTAAAGGCATTCTTCATTTGATGGTGGTGACATACTTCAAAGGGAGAAAAAGGGCTTAACTTTTCTGCATTAATTTTCTGTGTTTCATGGAAAGGCTCTGTAGATAGGTCAGTCTTGAGGCGTTAACCTGACAATGGTTGCCAATATAGGCAATATAGGCATTTGATGTGCAAATATGCACAATCACTTTGTCTACATGTTTCACTGCGTGCAGGCATTGAAAATTGATGTTTTTGTTATGGTGCACATGTAAGCAACTATGGCAATGAGTGTCAAGTAGCTTACGCCATACTATCCCCGCTTACATGCTTCAAATTATGGGCACTTGCTTTTAGTTAATTGTTCTTCATGCTTTCTTGCAGGTACTACCGTCAGAACTTGCCCGCTGTAGCGGCGTCGCGGCCTGGCGACTCAGTGCGCCGTGTCCTGAGTCAATACCGGGCTCTGGGCTGGACGGGGGCCACATCGCGGGAGGTGGCCCAGCAGAAGGCGCGCGATATTCGCTTCATTCAGAGCGTGCGTGCCAAGAGGCACATGAAGCTCGGTTGCAAGGCCAACAAGCTGCAGAAGCACTTCAGGCAACAAGTGTTGTTCTGAAGCGCAGTATGAGCTGGCATCAATGGAGCAGCCTGCAATGCGCCTGAGAGTATAAAATAGGATTTTTTTTTTTTTCAAGATATACTGCCACTATGCTGACAGATCTTTAAGCAGAGGGCAAGTATTTGGAGGATGTCCTTGAGTTGGCTGTATAGAACTTCTGCAGATGAGAGTCACTTCAGTGCTGCTTTGCGCATGCTGCACTAATGATTTTTTCTTGGCCACATGGAGCAGTTCATAAAGCACATCAGCCAGCCCAGAAGGCAAGCCTTGGAATATGTAAATGAATTCAGAGGGGTACACTTGGAGCACAAGAGCAAAACAGACAGCAGGACACTTTTAACTTCTCCGTTTTTTTTCGAGCGAAATTGGCAGTAATTGATACACGGGGTCAGAATCCTTGCCTTGATTTAGAGAGTGGGCATGGAAACACAAGTTGTGTTTCGAGCATGGCAATTCATTGTTGTGGGGGACAGCAATGATGAATTGCTAGTGAACGGAAGTGGCTGTTGCATTAGAAAGCTGGAAGCACGAGAGGGCCACTTAGAAGGAAGATGGCAGTTTAATAATGCTTGAATGACACTATTGGAACAGGCTGGTGGACATCACTTGTTAAAGTGTAACTGCTTTAAAAAAATGTGGTGGCACCAACAGTTTGGTTGTCGCAAATGGTGATGTTCAGGGCCTGTGAAATACTGTCCTGGGTGCCATATTTTTGGGGCTGCCCATTGGAATTCTTGTACAGCGGGGTTTGACAGTGTATGGCTCCTGTTGAACTTAAGTTAATTCGCAGAGCTTTGTAAGGCAGACTCGAGTTTTTTTTCTTTTATTCGAAATTCTTTGAGCGAGCTCTGCTGCTGGACCTTTTAGTCATGCTTTTGGCTCGCGTCATTTCTATTTGTCCTGTACATGGGAAGACATGGGCAGTAGGCGTTTTTCTGTGAACAACAGTGTCGTTTTAATGCAGAAAGACTATCCTGAATTTCGTTCATAAAGGGAGAGTGCTGTTTTCTTGCCTGCATTGCTTACCTCATGTATGCAAAGCGCTGATTGTCCATACAGCAGCGCATATGTAAAAGGTAAAAGTGTAAGATATGTACAGCTTGTTCTTTTGAAATTAAAATGTGTTGAGCGTTGGCCTCCTGTCTTTTGCATAATTTGAGCATGTTTGGCTGTTCTCGGTGAGTGAAAAACACTTGCTGTGGTGGAATGCCTTGTAGCTCTGTGTGGCTAAATATGAGGTATTAACCACTGCCAAGTAAAATGTAGTTGTGCTGTATTTACATATGCACGTCCACACTGGCACCTTTTTCGACTCAACTGTCTATAGTGTAATACTGTCAATAATTGATATTGCTACCAGTCAGACTATGTTAAGCAATCAATTGGCTCCAATTCCAAAATCGGGCACTTTCGTCATGAACCGGATACATAAGAATTAATAGGCATTTCTAAAGCATCCCTATGTCATAATGAGGGCTGGAAATGTCACTGAAGCGCATTGACTGCCAGCTTTTACCTTCAAGAATGGTGAAATTCTCAGCTCTGATAGTACATCCCACGTTAAAGTGCCTAATGTTGGCACTTGGCAACATCATCTCTGTTAATAGGTAGGTCGTATGTTTATGGACCCTTCACAGTGGTTATATTGTTGCAAGTTAAAACAGAGGGTACCACAGGCTGAATGCTGATAGTACTTGCAAGCTAAGTGTGCATGTAAGCATTTTTGTGATAACTGCCTCGGATAATTAAAATTGGGAGATTCGAAACACCAGAATAGTTTTGACTGACAGCTTCATAGCAGTGGCCGACATTAGAATTTCGCTTAGCGGCCTAATTATAACTGTTGTATTTCATGACTAATGTGATTCCAAAACTAACAGCATAACCTACAGCTTGAAACTGTCTTCTATCGGTATTGAAATTTAAGTACTTGGAATCTGCAGCAAAGTGTGTGCTGTTGGAGTGAATGATTCCTCGCTGGGAAATTTGAAGTGTTCACTGCTGTTAATTGGAACAGCAGCGCGTTTCTTGGCATTTGAGTTTGTATTTATCCATTGTATTTGTAGTACTCCACGGCCTGACTATGGCCTCTCCCAGTGATCTATAATTACCCCTCTCTTGTGCTATATGATTCCACATTATGATGACCATTATCTCTGATGACCAGTTATCTACCCTACACAGTACATGGCCTGCCCAATTACATTTCATCCTTTTAATGTCAACTATAATACTGATTACCTCCGCCTGCTCTCTGGTCCACGAGGTTCTCTTCCCGTCTCTTATTGTTAGGCCCGAGCTTTTTTCGTTCCATTGCTCATTGCGCAATCCTTGATATGTTCTCAAGCTTCCTTGTTCAACTCGGAGTTTCTGCCCCATACGTTAGTACTGGTAGAATGCAATGATTGTACACTTCAAGGATAGCAGTACGCTACCATTTCAGGTAGAATATAAGGAAAAGTGATGCTGCAAGCACTGGCAGGTTTCTGCAATTGCAACGTGATTACTAAAGTCGCCGATTAAGGGAATTTCACTTAATGTCCCAAAGCCAGAGTGGGACTGTCAGAGGCGCTTAGTGGAGGACTTCGAATCAACTTTATTTATCTGCTGTTCTTTAACTGTGCAAACAAGTGCTCTTGCATCCATCTTGAGGAGAGCCTCTTGATGCTCATGGAAAATCCTAGGAGGACTTCAGTGGTCAGCCTAAAGGAATCGTTGGACAATGCTGGTGTTTTGTGTAATGCACGGTTTTATGTGAGTAACTGTTCTACTGAACACATGCAACGTGAACGCTGTGTTATCAAAAGCAGACACTAGACATGCTTATAAAGCCAGCACTGCTTTGTGCGAGGATTCTTTTCCTTCGATGGTATGTATACATTTCTTACCACTCGCCGCAGCAAGTGGCCAATATTGGCGATAGTAAAGGCCTAGTGTTATGCCAGCCTGTGATCAGGGGCAGCAAGAAGAATTGTGAAAAGAATCATTACGTAATAGTAGGGCCCTTGGTTGTTGCAGTCTTGCTTGCCCTGCAGCTTGCATGGAAGCCGCAAGCAGGGCCTAAGGAGGCAGGGGTACGAGGGGGGGCATGCTCTCTTGCGCTGTGTGCAATGAGACGGGCACAAGAAAACGCAAACAGACTGTGCACTAACGTGCGACTGGTTTAGCTTGTGCACCGTTCATCTTTCCATGTTTTCCTGTCTTCTTGTACATAGCGCAAGAAGAAAGCATGAACAGCCAGTAACTGGCCTCTTTCATCACCCTTTTGATGCGACGAGTCGTCTTGGTGAGAAAATCGTTTCCTTTATGTTGTCGTACGAGGTTAATTTGTTCTATTCATGTTTGTTATATCAAGCTCGGACTGCATGAGGCTTTGCAGGTTCAGACTGAGAGGAGTGGCACAGAGGAGTCGCAATGCACTGCATTCACTTGCGGCCAAAAAATAGTGCATTGTGTACTGGAGGCACAAAAGTGTGCAAGTATACACAAAATATTACACGATTTGGCGTAACCTTGCTCCACAAGTTAAATATGTGTATGAATTGTTCCTTGAGAGTGTAGCAGATCAAAAATCTACTGCACTGCGGAACGGGTGAAGGGTGACTTGGATGGCTGCACTGTTTTTGTTACTTCCAAAGTGTTGCTATCATAAGCGTAGAATGCTATAAATATGAAACGGAGCGCGTATTGAAGAGCTTCCGCAAGGTGGCATTCATGCTCAAGACACTACTGATCTCGGAACCCTGTAATCAACTCGCAATATCATTATTTTGCTCATTGTGGGCATTTATAAATGTATGGAGGCAGTTTAACTTTGCAGGTATTTGTATACTTGTTTATTTTCACGAAGCGGCCATGGTGTAACAGTCTTAAGTGTTCAGTACAGAATCGCGTCAGTGGTTTAATGCGTGGTGTTCTTGTACCAATATCTTTTGTGTGTCCCTTCTTGCCTGAGTGAAACAGATTGAACAAGAATAGTGCCATTTGCAGGCACATATAACGGCTCTTGATAGTGATTGTATCCTCCAGCAGTATGCACTTTCTTTGGAGTGCTATCAACAAGGGACAGAACTCTTCATGATATGAAGTGATACATACTATAGTATGTACAGGTGAGGGTTTCAGAGTGCGAGATTGAAAATAACCATCAATGATAGATTGTAAGGGTATTGATTCCTGAACAACATCAATGTTACATTTAGACTGAACAAACCATATTAATTAAGGGAAAATGAGGCATCAACCTAATTGTAGATTCCCTCCACCTTGCAGGTTTCCGCAGAACTATTACGTCCAAGAACAAACCATATTGATAACATGCAAGCAAGAATAAATGCATTGCAGAAAGAATATCCAGGGAAAGAATTTTTCTGCAATTAACTGAATTTTTAAAAAAGGCATGTTGCCAATAACAGCACATCGAACATTTTAAAAATTAGAAATAAAAAAGGTACATTTTATGAACCCAGCAGAAAAATTTTAAATGTTATTTTGAAGCCTGACAATGTGGGCTGCATCTTTTGTGGTAAAACTACTCTGTCCCAAAGGAGAAAATGGTTGAAAAAGAACATTTCTTGTTGCCATAAATACTGTGGTATGCTGGTAAACTATTCAATGCAAATGTAGTAGCTAGGGTTAGTGTTCCTGAGTGAATTGCTGTTACTGTAATTAAGTGAGAGGTGGTTGCAGAGTAATTTGTTAAAGAATTGATGATGCTATATTATGACGAAACAGCTTCCTTACACATAGTAACATACACCCAATCATCAAGAAGAGCTTTAGCGTCAAAATGTGCACTGTGGGCGATTGCGTATGTATTATATAACTTTGCATACATTATGCAGATGATCTCTGTGAATGTTCAAACAATGTAACAATGGTAAAATGTACGCACTGTAGTCTGAGCCTTGTAAACTTTCCAATAATATAATATTTCAAATGAAGCAATATCATTAGAACAAGGATTTACCGTATTTGCGGACTGTTTCATGTCAATTGTAGGTGCAACTTGTAAACCCTGCTGCTTATGAACCACAGATTATAATGAGTCCCTGTCTTGCATACACATGACAGCCTAGGGTCATATAAAGTAGTAAAAGCCAATGTTCGCCCTCTCACTAAGCTCGGGACTCTGTTGCCTTATCAGCTGAAGTGCAGAGCGCTAACCTTATGATGAATGTACAAAGAGGGAATGCTGTGCGTGTCACATCTGACCGACACTGATAACTGTTCAAATGCAACTAATGTTCGACTTCGACGAGAAATAAAGTGAACACATGCTATCCAGTGTAGCTGTCAAGTTTCCCTCATTGTTAGCTGTTCACTTTTTCTGCCTGCTTCATATATGCAGCTGCTAGAAACAAGTTTGACTTGGAGATCTGGCCCTTGCCACCTAAATGTACCGTCACATTGTGACAGTGAAAAGCCTACTACTGCCTAAGGCATGAGATAAAAATCTCATTCTTCATTGGGTGAACTTGTGGCAATGTCCAAATCACAGTGATAGCAGTGAGCATACTCAGTCACCAAATTTATTCTCATGGGTCAAGTGCGTCGGCTATTTACATATGTCTCACCCAACATTCCATAGTGATTGCTGGTGCTTGTGTGCATTCAAGAATGTATTTACTATAATCTGATCGGACACACCCACTTTGCTACTATATATGGAATCGGTGACAACGTTCGAGATATTTGGAATGAAGATTTCAGCTCTAGTGAAATCCAGATACCCTAGGCACACCTTGCACCATGTGGCAACTTGGTAAGAGTGGTAAGTCTGTGAACACCGGCACAGGCAGGAAGTAAAACCACGCGTGATGTATAGGTGAAAGCATTTATCAACTCTCGACACATTATGGCTGTACCATGCTAGGTGAGGAAGTGGAGATGTGACCTTTGTCGTGAGCGAATGGTTTAATGAGCACGTCTTTCTTTCCATGGATACAGTTTTATTCTAGTACCTGGTCACTGATAGGGTTAATGTATTGGTGCCTCCCTGAGCATCTACAGCCATCAATATGAAAGGGAACAGCATTTTTCTTTAGAACAATAACTTGTGATGCATGCATTCAAGTCTAGGTACGTACTCCACGCATCAAAAGATTTCCGATTAAATTTTCAGTCTCATTGAACACGAGTATGGATGGCATGTATGTTTAGCCCCCATGGGAGTTAAAAAAAATTTAGGTGTGCCGTTTTATATCGATGACTGCATAGAAACCCTAGTGTACATGTAATGCAACCACTGAGGTCGCATCATGGACTCCCCATAGTTTTGTCCCCATTTTCACAAACTTGCCTTGACACAGCCCTGTGTTGGACAGCCCTGCGCGATGAGTGGAATCCACTCAAAAGATTCACTTAGACCCTCTGTACCTTATCGTGTCACTCAACAATGATGATCATCAATATTTTGTGCCCTTCCTTGCCATTCGGGATCTAAAAGTATGGGGAACACAGTGTTAAAGAAAATGCTCGCACGATAAATGACGGTTATTGTTGGAGGACATGATCATCCCCAAAGGGCGCAAATATTTGTCTGTGCTCCCTGCACATAGCAACCCTCAAAGCGATTGCTGCAATGAGGACTTGTTTCAGGACATCACTCTGGTAGCCTCTGAGTACACACTTGGAGTGCCTGGTTACAAGATCTTAGTTCAGGAATTGCCAACGTGCATTGTTGAACTGCAGTCACCATTGCCATAAAATGGCGGTGCCGCCATCCGCTACAGGATAGGGTGGATCTGTGATGGCTCCTTTGATGTAGTCTTTAATTAGACTCATGCCATGTTGCTGCCAAATTGGATCACACCATTGCCAAAACCACTCCGTTTAGCTGGAAATGAGGTATTAAGCACTGCCAAATAAAATTTAGTTACGCTGTATTTACAAATGCACGTCTACCCTGGCATCTTTTTTGACTCCACAGTCTGTAGTGTAATGCTGCCCATAATATGCTCCAATTCCATAATCGGGCACTTTTGTCATGAACCGGAAAGCATAAGAATTAATGGGCATTTCTAAAGCATCCCTTTATCATAATGAGGCCTGCAAATATCATTGAAGCACATTGACTACCTTACTTTTTGGTGCCCTCCGCTTATAGCTGCCGATAAATAAAGTTCATTGGCAGTACCAGGCATGATAGTAAGAACGAGAATTGTTGAACGGTATAACCGTGTCTTAGTGATAATTCTGGAATTTCGTGTTTGCAACATTAAAAGACTGGGATAATGTAAAGCTATTCAAATTTAACCTGTCATGGAGGGCTAATGATGAATTTAGAATTGGTTCATACTTCTTCGATGACACAAACCTTCGACTAGTACCTTTGGATGTACTTTTGATAAATTGGGAGAACCAACAAGTGCAGCCATCTCAACATGTTCAACCAAAGTGGCTACATTTTGCTATGTTGTGGCTGCCAAATTATGTTTTACATCAATAATCTTAAACCATTACTCAAAGAACGAAGCACAATATGAGTTCAGTGCAGTTTTGTTCTATTGAAGAGGCTGAATTTCTGACTGCTTTGCGAGGAACATGCTAGATGGCAGGCACGTACCCAGGGGGGGGCCCGGGGGGGCCCGGGCCCGGCATACCCCCCCCCCCCACCCATGCCACCACTCCTCACACATTCCTAAAGCGCCGCCAGATCAATGTTGAGACTTGGCAGCTGTTCATCGGTTAGCATTAGGCTGCCTTTTTCACTCCTTTCAGATGGCGGTAGTTATCGGCATCTCTTGTAATGTGAAGGACAGTTGTCTCATAAATTCTGCACCCGCGCGATTAACTCGAGATGCGTTCAGTTGTCACCATCTATTCAACCATCACGCGCATAGCTGTTGCTTTTGTTAGTTCAACCTTCTTTGTTTAGACTGATCCTGGGACCAGGAGAGGGATGCGGCTGTTACTCAGCTGGTCTGTACTCTCATGGAACGAGTTGTGGCCGGAGAAAACGCCAATTGCGTTTAACTTTTCCCTTTGCTTCATTATTTCCTTGAGTTACGGCTCGCCGCGACGCTGGCAGATGCCCGGAACCATATACACGTGATATGGGTTAGATAAGGTGGGAAATAAAATAATGTGAAAGAGCGTCCATCATGAAGCCCTGCAATAACCCTGAAACCCATAAGCAAGATGGCTGTCGCCCGTTACCTCGTCTGTTTTTCCCTAACTGTATAGCACTTTTCGTGCCAAATTGGGAACTGGAAGCGAAAATCGCAAGGGGTTGAGGAATTAAGCGATCTACTAAGGGAGAGAGCCAAGGCAACAACCAAACTGCAAGCAAAAGCGAATAATAAAAAAGTTAACCGTTGTTTATGAGAATATTTATGGATCAAAATGTTTTTATTTAGAAAGGAAGTAGAGAAAATGCCGCCGGAAGTGGAGAACAATTACTTGTTTTGAATGACGCTTCTACAGTTATCCGTCGAACCGTCTCACGTAGCCACTTCTCTGTTGTGCTTATGTGGGTGTTTTTCTAACCTTTCGCGGTGAGCGCAGAACGTCTAGAATCGCAGAGTCCTGCGCTCTACGCGGTTGTATGGGACTGGCGGCCGCACAGCGTTACGCAATTCGCGGAACTGTCAAAACTGATCAACAAGGCGAAAATAACTGATATTCGAAACTATAACATGAGAAAGACTGAAGAAGGCGTGAAAAATGAACGCAGCCTGAAACCAGTAAAAAAGAAACCTGGCATAGGGCAAACCATGATGTATGCACTAAAAGATAAGAAGGATAATATCATCAGCAATCTCGAAGATACAGTAAAAGCAGCGGAAAAATTCTAAGCTGACCTGTATATAGTACCCAGAGGAATCACGATACCTCACTTAGAAACAGTAATGAAAAGGATACAGAAACTCTCCTATAACTAGCGATGAGTTCAGAAGGGTCCTGAAAGACATGAAACGAGGAAGAGCGGGAGGAGAAGGTGGAATAACAGTCTATTTAATCAAAGATGGAGGCGACATAATGCTTGGAAAACTGGCGGCTCTTTATACGAAGTGTGTATCGACTGCAGCGCAAGGGTCCCAGAAAATTGGAAGAATGCAGACATTATACTAATACACAAAAAAGGAAACGTTAAAGAATTGAAAAATTATAGGACCATTAGCTTGCTCCCAGTACTATATAAAATATTTACCAAAATAATCTCCAATAGAATAAGGGCAACACTCGATTTTGTCAACCAAGGGAACAGGCTGGCTTCAGGAAGAGATACCTTACAATGGATCACATCCATGTCATCAATCAGGTTGTCGTGAAATCTGCAGAGTACAATAAGCCTCTCTATGTGGCTTATATAGATTACGAAACTGCATTTGATTCAGTAGAGATACCAGCAGTCATAGAGGCACTACGTATTCAAGGAGTACAGAGCGCTTACGTAAAAAGCTTGGAAAATATTGCTACATGCGTGTGGTATTTGTTTGTTTGAACGAGGTGCGTGGGTGCCATCACTCCAGAAAAGAGGAGGAAGAACGAACTGGGCTCGCTCTGTGAATCTGACCGGTCTTCACTGCTACCGTTGTTGTAAATATAATATATAAATAGTTTCTCGTCTTACTCACTCGTCCTTCGCGTAAGAATATCTACAGAGGTTCTACAACTACCTTAATTCTACACAAGAAAAGCAGGGAGATACCTATAGAGAAAGGGGTCAAACGGGAGACACAATTTCTCCAAAGCTATTCACTGCGTGCTTAGAAGAATTCAAACTATTAAACTGGGAAGGCTTAGGAGTAAAGATCGACGGCAAATATCTCAGCAACCTTCGGTTTGCCGATGACATTGTTCTATTCAAGAACAATGCAGACGAGTTACAACAAATGATTGGAGACCTTAACAGTGAAAGTGTAAGAGTGGGGTTGAATATTAATATGCAGAAGATGAAGATAATGATAAATAGCTGGGCAAAGGAACAAGAAATCAGGATCGCCAGTTGGCCACTAGAGACTGTGAAGGAGTACGTTTACCTAGGTCAATTAATCACAGGGAACCCTGATCATGAGAAGGAAATTCGCAAAAGAATAAAAATAAGTTGGATCGCATACGGCAGACATTGCCAGCTCCTGACTGGAAGCTTACCATTATTATTGAAAAGTAAGGTCTGCATGCAATCAGTGCATTTTGCCAGTGCTGACATATGGGGCAGAGACTTGAGAGCAAGTTAAGGTCCGCGCAAAGAGCGATCGAACGAAGATTGCTAGGCATAACGTTAAGAGAGAGAAAGAGAGCGGTTTGGATCAGAGAGCGAACAGGTATAGACGATATTCTAATTGACATCAAGAGGAAAAAATGTAGCTGGGTAGGTCATGTAATGCTCCGGTTAGATAACCGTTGGACCATTAGGGTTACAGAATGGGCACCAAGATAAGGAAGACGCATCGAGGACGACAAAACACTTGGTGGAGCGATGAAATTAGGAAATTCGCGGGCGCTCGTTGGAATCGGTTGGCGCAGGACAGGGGTAATTGAGATCGTAGAGGGAGGCCTTCGTCCTGCAGTGGACGTAAAACAGGCTGATGATGATGATGATGATGATGATGGAGGTGGTGGCCCCCCCCCCCCCCCCCCGAAAAAAAATCCTGGGTACGTGCCTGCTAGATGGTATTGTTTGAATGTGCCTCGAAGGTCGTCCATTATAGTTTACAGTAAATTTAATGAAATTAAAGCTTAAGTTAATTACGCTGAAGGTAATTACCGTTCAGGTTCGAGAGAGTATAGTGATCACCCATGGGGCCAGTAACCTAATTCGTCACGTCACCTTAAAGAAATGTGAGTGAGTGAGCGAAAGAACATTATTTCGGTCCAGAGACCTCACGTTTAGAGGGGTATTTGTGAGGGAGAAATTAACCTCCCACTCCGACGGGAGCACACCTCGTATGTGACGCCGATGCATCCTGGCCGCAGAGGAGGGAGGAATATTTACTCGAACGTCATGCATTGATTGAATTATTATTGAGCTTGGTGCGCCAAGGCTTATTTGGAAGTGCTGCGTCACACTGATAACGCGCGTGCCGTTCGTGACTGGGAAGTACCGGGCTCGCAGCGTTAAAGAAAGGAAACGCAGGCAAGACAGATGACGATTATTGTTGTGGGACAAGATACGCCCCAAAGGGTGTAATTTTTTCTAGAAGTGTGGGCAAATATACACCCCAAAGGGTGCAACTGTTTTTAGAGTGTACACTCTTAGAAAAATGTACACCCTTTGGGGCTTATCTTGTCCCACAACGATAATCGTCATCTGTCTTGCCCGCGTTTCCTTTCTTTAACGCCGCGAGCCCGGTACTTCCCAGTCACGAACGGCATGCGCGTTATCAGTGTGACGCAGCATTCTCGTCAGGAAAGTAGCGAACGCCTAGTTTTCAAGAAAGGAAACGCAAGCAAGGCAGATGCCGATTATTGTTGTGGGAGAAATATACATTCCAAAGGGTGCAACTGTTTTAGGAGTGTATATATAAACAAACACTCTTAGAAAAATTTACACCCTTTGGCCCTTATCTTGTGCCACAACGATAATCGTCATCTGTCTTTCCCGCGTTTCCTTTTTTTAACACGGCGAGCCCGGTACTTCCCAGTCACGTACGGCATGCGCGTTATCATTGTGACGCAGCATTCTCGACAGGAAAGTAGCGAGCGTCGAGTTTTCAAGAAAGGAAACGCAAGCAAGGCAGATGTCATTGTCATTATGGAGTTTTGCGTGCCAAAACCACTTTCTGATTATGAGACACGCCGTAGTGGAGGACTCCGGAAATTTCGACCACCTGGGGTTTTTTAACGTGCACCTAAATCTAAGTCCACGGGTGTTTTCGCATTTCGCCACCATCGAAATGCGGCCGCCGTGGCCGGGATTCGATCCCGCGACCTCGTGCTCAGCAGTCCAACACCATAGCCACTGAGCAACCACGGCGGGTAAGGAAGGCAGATGAGAATTATCGTTGTGGGACAAATATACACCGCAAAGGGTGCAACCGTTTTAAGAGTGAAGAATGCTAATCACATCTTGAAAATAGGCTAGAAAACGTGATAGCCAAGTACAAAAGAAAGCATAGAAATGTAAAAATACAAAAAATGCTACTGAAGATCACATAAATGAAGCAGGTTGGGAACTAAATGCGAGAACAGCGGAGTCCAAATTTCCGGAGTCTCCCACTACGGCGTGTTTCAAAATCAGAAAGTGGTTTTGGGACGTAAAACAGCATACCTTTAAAAATGAAGCAGGAGAAGATATGGATCATGGAGGTTCACAGAGATCAAACCCGCTGATCTGTGAAGTATGGTGCGCGACGGAAAGCGCAACCAAAGAGCGACAGGGTAGAGAAGCAATGAAATTGGCACAATTTACGAAAGCTCGCGATACCGGTGCCCTGGCATCCACCATGCGCGTGCCTATACACCATACTTTGTGCTTCATGACGTTTGCATTACTAGATGTATTTCCGTCAATGGCACAAACAAACAATTATATGCACGTAAATGCGCTTTATTGCATTTGTATAAATAGCCTCAACTATTCCCCGGTCGCCATCCGCCTCGGTAGCGCAGTAGGCAGCGCGTCAGTCTCATAATCTGAAGGTCGTGAGTTCGATCCTCACCCGGGGCAGGCGGAGTATGTTTTTAGTAGTTCTGGTTATATTCTTTTTTTTTTTTCACATGCACGATTTTAGTACCTTACTTCTCACAAGTTGAACCAATCATGAATTCAAATACCTATTTCATTTCTCATAGGTTAGCTGCTAGCTGTTCTGCAAAACCCAGAAATGGACTCGTTAGACAACTTGTGGGTAGGTTAGAATAAAATTTGTTGCATTTGAGGGATATAGTTAAATTCACGCGAATGTAGTACGCACAATACGTATTTAGGACGTTTCATTTTTTTTTATTGCAAATGTTGCGGGAAATAGGTGTTTCAAGAAAAATGAAGCACCATTTTTGCAAATTCGTAACTCCGCGACGACAGCCGATATTGCAGTTGTGGTGTGAACTGCATCTCTAGCGGACAAATTTTATAGTGTGCAAAACCATTACAGTGGCAACCATGGTTTTGCAAAAGTATTGCTCGCGAATTAGAGGATGGCCGGTTTTAATGCCTATTATTAGCAGCAGTTCACATGCATGATTGCGATAACATTATTCATTATTGAGTTATTTGCAGCTCATGTTTGGAAAAAAATTTGCTATAGTAGGATACAATAAAAAAAAAAAGCAGTTGACAACTAATGCACACGGAGCGCGCGGGATTGTTACTCCGCCAGCCAATCACAAAAGCAAACAAGATCATCGTCATGCTACCATTTCAAGATGGCGCCGTACATACCTCCCGAGCGTCTGCTGTCCTTGAAGAGTCTTTTCATCGGCGGGAGCGATAAGGTGTCCAAGAAAAGTGTATGTAGTGTGAGCTTCGCACTCTTCGAAAGTCGGCGGCACATTCATTTCACTGCTGACCCCGTTTAACTCATGATACTTCACTGCCAACAGAAGTGAAACTTGACAATAAATAGTTGCAGCGAAGCTGGTTGAACTGGTGAGGCTTACACATTGCTGAATAAAGGCCATGTCCTCTGCTATAGAGGTCTCCCGGATAAGAAGCAATACAGAGTGGGATTCCTAATCCATAAGGACATAGCGGGCAACATTGACGAATTCTACAGCATTCACGAGAGGGTAGCAGTAGTCGTAATGAAACTTAATAAGAGGCATAGATTAAATGTAGTACAAGCCTACGCTCCTACATCCAGTCACGACGATGAGGAAGTAGATCACTTTTATGAAGATATTGAATTAGCGATGAGGAAAGTGCAAACTCGGTATACAGTAGAAATGGGTGACTTCAATGCAAAAGGGGGGAAAAGCAGATGAATCACATCTGGCTGGTCAAGTAGCGCAGCAAGGCGGACAAGGATGCCCTGTGAAAACGGGTGGACTTCCGAAGTCAAGGGCGGCTGCTGCGCTGTCATTGACCTCGTCCAACAAGACTTCACCGTGAAAGTGCACTGGGTCAACTTTGTTGTCCAAAGTGAGAGCTTTCGGCATGCGTTGAGCAGCTTTGGTTACGTCCTCGATGTGTCGAACGACAACTGGTCTGTCGCCGGTTTTGAACATGCGTCGTCCACTACGAGAGTCGTGCGAATGAGACTTAAGGAAGGTGTTGAGCTTGACGACCTGCCTCATCTTTTCAAGTTAGGAAGTGGCACCGTCCTTGTGGCCCCGGGTCGGTCCCCGCTATGCTTGATGTGCCGCAGGCAAGGACACATTGGACGGGACTTCCAGACGCCACGTTGCGGTGTGTGCGGGGTGTTCGTACTCGAAAACAACGATAGTGCAAGGAGTAGCTGGACTCGGTGCTTCATTCAGTACAGCTTCATTGGTCAATTAGTGCGTTTTACTTAGACCAGCAAATTGAATGCCGCCTCTCAGAATTATTTTGCAAATAAAGCAAGATCTGTATTGTATGCAGATATCATGCCAATATTCTGCCCATTGATAGCATGCTCATTGACCTAAACAAGAACGTCTCTGCATGAAACACGTCATTATTGACAAAACTTTGCCCTGCTGGGTCTCCACCAAATTGAAATAATTTCTAGGAGGGAAACATTTTGTCGGGGATGCTGATGTTCAGGAAAAATTACATGGTTTCAGCTACAAGGGCCACAGTAGCCCGACATCAGTATACGAAACAGAACGCTGTGCTGCAATGAATTGTTAAGAAATAAAGGATAGCACACATCTTGAAAAACACTCTGCGAACCACTCTAACTGGCAGTATGAATATATTTTTTCTGATGTCCATACTTCATTTAAAAGTAAATTGTAACTCACTTTGTAGGCGCCCCTTGTAAGGTAACGCCAGATGCTTGTACAGCATCACACAGAAATAATGGCCAGTTCTTCGATACACCATCCATTAGCAAATGCCTTGCACGTTGCATGTTACTGGAACAGAAAGATAAATCGTACTATGCTGTTATTTTTTCCATACACTGTACAACGAGTTTTTTCATGCATAAAAGATGATTACAAGCGAAAATTCAGCAAGGCATCTATTTCACATCATGTCACATAGTGATGATTTATTACCTAATAAATTAGCAAAGATGCAGAAAGGGTACTTAACAAGAGTAACAAATAGCAGCAAAGTGAGCATGAATAAATCTTAAAGATGATTGCCGCCGCTGCCAGAGGAGGCCAGCCTTCGTAGGAGAGCACTGGCTGCTCACAAAAGCTTGTTGTCACAGGCCACGCGTGAAGGTTCTTGTAAACATAGACAAGCAATACCTGCACAGAAGACGGAAAAAAGGCGAGGGAAGAAATGGGAATGTTGAAATTGGAACTTCGATTAGCAATATGTGCTAAGTAAGAATTTTGCCTCACATCAAAAATAAATTTAAGCACTCCTTTCTCTTAAATTATGGGTATCTTAAGGTATGTATGGGATGATGTTTAAAATGACTAGTATATTTCATGGAATATAGTTATTAAATTGCAGAGCAGAGTCAAAGTCAGCCTTGAAATTAATATGTGGTGTTTTGTGGCTAAAAAACTACTTATCAACTTGTCAAACAAGTCTGAGCAGCTTCCTGCAAAATACAATCAGTTTCAAACAGTAATACACTCTGCAGGTAAATGATGTACTAACTTAATTAAAGAGTTAAATAGAGTTTTATATTGTTGAATTAAAAGCAAGTTTGGCATTTTGCACTGCCTAGCTGCTGCCTTTCTTTCAAACTTAAACATGACACAGTACAGAGTAAGCAGGTAGCAGGCAAAGGAGGACTAGTGATAGTGTTCCAAAGCAACACTCCTAGCTGGATCAATCACTTTTGTTGACATATTTTCATGGGACCCTAATTGGCTTAGGGAAATCCCTCACACAAATGATGCATCATCTTGGATGATGCGTCATACAACATTGAAAGTATCTCATGATGTGATCAAACGATAACATTGCCCACTATCTTGGAAGTGTTAACATGCTTGAAGCGGTATGAGCCTTGGAATAGAAGATGAAGAAGCGCAGGAGTCTGGGTTCAGGAGAAGAGAAGAAGGAAGTGAGAATAAAATGTAGACAAGATGGACGCCAGTTCCACAGCAATGCTTTACGTTTACTGTGTCCTTTAAGTAGGAACGCTACATTATTTTGGCGCAGCCGACAGCGAACTCCAACATGTGGGTGAGATTTTTCCTTGAGGAGACCTCCGCGGACAAGATCATCTTTTCGAGATACCAAGCTGAAGATGAACCAGCGGTGGAACTACCTCGCGAACTCAACTCGGCAGAACTCATGAACCTGGTTTTAGAGAAGGCTTCCATGGACCCTGATGAACTGATGAACGGAAGGGTGCTGTGAACGTGAACTTGCCTCTGGTGATCTTCGACGAATTAGTTCTTCAACCGATGCGTCGGAAGGACTCTGGATCACAGTCGTCGACGGAAGAGGTGAGCCTCGTTTTGAAAGAACTTCGGCTACAACAAGAACAGATTTCGCAACAAAACCAGCTGGTGACATCGCTTATAAGCTCTTTAAACGCTGAGAAGCCAGTGACTAAATTTGTAGAACCTGATGCATTCGACGGCATGTCATCAAGTCCAGAAGGTTGGCTTGAATTCTATGAATATGCCGCTGGAAAGAACAACTGGCACTCTAATGAGGACAAGATTACTAACATGCGTAGTTACTTAAGCGGTGTTGCACGGAAGTGGTATGATTTGCACATTATTGAAGAGGCTGGCAACTCTTGGAATCAGTGGAAAGAAAAATTCTTGACGACATTCCGAAGCAACCCAGTGCAAAGGTGGGACGCCGCGCTTAATTTCAAATTCAAGCAAGGCTCCCTCGTAGAGTATTTCTTTGACAAATGCCGCCTTTTAAAGCTGGCCGAGCCTATGCTTCCTCCGTCTGCCGTAGTAGCACTAATAATGCACGGACTGCACGCGCAAGTCCTGAAGCAAGTGCAACTACGGTCACCTAAAACTATGGACGGGCTCCTGGAGTGCCTTCACGACATATCATTTACTTCAGAAGAAAATATAAACGCTAGCTCAAGCGGTCACTTCACACGGTCCGGCACGGATTGGTCAAGCCGTAATCAGCGAGAACCGCGCCGCCTTGCAGGCGGCACAGAGAGCTTGGGTTGGCGCGCTCCCAGAGGTCGGGTGCATAACATCGACAGCGACCCTGTTCCCCTACTTTCGGACGCTGAAGAGGCTCCGACGACAAAAAAACTGATAAACAAGGGTGATCAGTCCGACCCGATGACCACAACTGAGACTGTTTATTCAACTTGCTCTAGCCTACTTCACATCCCTGTGAAAGTGGGAAACAGACACATGATGGCTTTGGTTGACAGCGGTGCTTCTGTGTCTATAATAAATGCCAAGCTGGTAGATGCAAGTCACCTGCATAGTGGAAGAGTACTACGGGTGCAAGGCTACGATGGAAAAGTGACAATGCATAATCAGTGGGCCTCAGTAAACATAGAGTTCCAAGGTCATGAAATAGCGAGTGAAGTACTGGTGATTGAGGGGGTGACGTATGACTTTCTGCTATCCAGACCAGATATAAAGAAACTAAAAATCAACGTATACTGGGACGATGCGGTTTTAGTGGAAGGACTATCAAGGCAAGAGACATGCCACATTTGTCAAATCAACAAAGTGAAATATAAGCAGCCTACGGACGCCATGATAATACCTTGCCACTCAAACGTGCCTTTTGAAGTTATACACCTGGATTTCGCCGAGCTAAATAAGAAACGAGAAGGAGTCCGAAAAACGCAAGCTTTTCTTCTGGCCATAGATGAATGCACCAGGATGGTCGCGGCACGGGCAGGAAAAGAAGATGCGAATAGTGTCATCGCCCTTCTCGAACGGGATATGTTTAGGACAACCAAGACAATTGTATGTGACAACGGTCCAGCGTTCAAGAGCGAAAAGCTAGCAAGATGGGCTCGAGACCATAATATATCAATCCAGTTCTGTGCGCCATACCATCCCGCAGCGAATGGGCTTGCAGAGCGTGCTATACGAGATGTTAAACAATACATCAGGATGTACGATAGTTTCCCTGGTGGTTGGAAATGCTCTTTAGAAGCAGCTGTAAGACATCACAATAGCTCCTACACCAGCGGCTTGGGATGCAGCCCGCAATTCGCTTCTTCAGGAGAAACCCCTATTATTCAGGCGGACCGTGAACTTGGGCTGTTAGAAAATCTCCAGATCGTCGAGGAAAGGAAACAGAAATCGCAGGAGGAGAGGTACCGTAAACGAAAGAAAAAAAAATTTTGACAAGAGACATTGCTCAGATATTCCAGACATTCAAGTCACCGACCTCATTCTAGTTAGGAAAGGAGTAAGAGAATCCAATGCCAAATTTTATGGTCCTTACTCTGTGACAAAGACGGCCACTCAGAAAGGAATATTGAAGACTGTGTGGTACATTGGCGAACGTGGCTCAGTTGAATGTGCTTCGATTGGAAACGTTTTCAAGTATTACCCCAGGAGGGGTTAGCAAAAGAAACCTGGAAGGGTGAAGCGGTATGAGCCTTGGAATAGAAGATGAAGAAGCGCAGGAGTCTGGGTTCAGGAGAAGAGAAGAAGGAAGTGAGAATAAAATGTAGACAAGATGGACGCCAGTTCCACAGCAATGCTTTACGTTTACTGTGTCCTTTAAGTAGGAACGCTACAATGCTGTTTGCTCGAGAAAGTGCAAAGTGATTCGTATAGGTAGCCAATTCATTAGTGCATCTATAGCCTCAGGTAATTCTGAGCATCTACGTTGACCCACAATTGAGAAGCCACTGCACACAAAAAGGTGTGTTCAAGTAATGGTCCATGCTGAATAATTGCCCACCTAGTGAAAAGTCAAGTATGTCAGGCTAAAGGGCCAGGGCAAATAAATTGCTAAATTCTGAAAACACCTCCAATGATATTATTGAAATAGATGACAAAAAACAGCACAGGTAAAATTATAGTTATGACCAAATTTTAAAAGCACCTTTTTAAACTGCTGGAACCCTCAGCATCATGCCTGTTCTACGCGCATTTAGACTGCTTGCTGATGCTGTCTGATGCTGTACAGTAAATTTCTGTAAAGAAACTAAATCACACAGAAAACATTTAGAATATAGAACTGATTACATACTGGCTTGAATAAATTTGTGCATTAGGAAAGCAAGGTGTAATGTACACTGTTGTAGCAAATTTTTACTCATGTATGGAATACTCATATGACACAACAGAGTTAATCTGTGAGTTCCTAATTAGCAGCGGCTACCTACAGGTAAATTTTGAAAGGCTTAGGGAAACTAATTATTAGTAGAATTGTGTATGTACACTGGCACTGAGAAATTGGTTATAATAGTGGCAGCCTATAAGGGACCAGTGCAAAAGAATGCCCGTTTGTGAGACACCAACTAGCTATTTTACCACGAAGCGCTCCCTAGCCTTAACCCATATACAAAGCACTGGCAGGACCAGAGAATGTACAGTTTATTGGCTTACCCTGATCATGATGAGGTCCCGTCATCCAGCTAGCGCCAAGGTACAAGAAGGATGTCCAGCCATCTATGGAGTGAAAGGAACAAAATAAGAGAGCGTCAAGTTAGTTGAAAGATACATTTGCAATTACAAATGAGGTGACCCAGTCACAGTCATTCATTAATGTATGCCAAGCGGTCGTGATTGCACTCCCAGAAGAAGCACCTACTAGGCTAAAAGTTTTGCTGCTCATTTACAACGAAACACAAGTGAAAATTGTACATAAGCAGACGATTGCATTTGGAATTGTATAGATAAAGTAAACATTGCACTTAAATTTTTGTTTTGCTATAAAGTGAGAACGCTACAAGCTGCATAGTCACTGACACATGCGCGCACGCAACGCTGTAATCCATGCAAGAACAAAAAGACACAAAATAGGGCGAGTTCAGTCTGGTTCAGCATTACAGCCAGCGCGTCGTCTTCGAAAGCACTCCCTTCGGTTGGTTCGTGCTACGTTAACCCCAGACTAACAAGCAGGGAAAAGTTCTGACTGGTGTTGCGGAAGTCGTGGAGCGCGGTAGTGCTGAACTGCTGAACACAAGCAGAACCCTCCTATAAAAGTAAAGATGACGAAAACCCGCAGGGCAGAAGAACCCATCCATCAAGAATTGTCGCGGGTAACACCTAAAAAATATTCACATTGTTGACGAAAAACGAAGTGCAATGTATTTCACTTACCGGAAAAAGTGTTATCCGAACGTGCGACGTACAAAGACGCACCGAGACGAAGGCGGCGAACGCAGATCCCGCCATTGTGGTAGTAAGCCGTCGGCGAAAACACGCAGTACAGCCGATGTCACGAAGCACTGATGCAAAACTCACGGCAAACAGCATCAGCACATCTAAATGACTCCAGTTAATATCCAGTATAAATGTACAGAACGGCTTAGAATGATGCACAACTGGCATAACGAACCCACGACCGAGACATTGCGGGCGGCTGTGACAGTTTTTTCAAACTTCCTACCTCCCAGTGTCTCCAGCAATGAATGAGATGTCGGACAAATTTGGAGCTTGCCTCTTGACTGCCGCCGAAGTGTTCGCAGCGCAGCGGCTGTGACACCGCTGTGGTCACTGCAACACCGGCGTTTCGCTCCAGCTGCTGTCAATACTTGCTGCGCAAGCATAGAACGGTTTCCAGGCGTCGTGCGCGTGGCCCGTATGGAAAACAATAACGCGCCCTTGATTATTTAAGTTCTGGTGCGAAATTATTTAACATTAAAGCCAACTTATTATGTTGCTACCAACGAGTTTATTTATTTATTTTGGATACTTTCCTGGCCCGAAGGCATTGCAGAAAGGAGTGGTAAGAGAAAAAAAACAGTACATAATTATAGAATAATAGGTATTACAAAACGGCATAAAATACAGCAGTCTTGAAATTGCCAACGTCAGAAATGGCAGTGATGGAAGGAGGAAGGTCGTTCCAGTCGGTGCTGGTCTTAGGAATAAAAGAACCATGACACATTTTTGTTCTAAAATATGGAACACCAACTTTAAACATGTGATCGAAACGGGATGAAATGTATGAAGGGGGAGTAATAAGATGATTCTTTAATAGTGGGTTGTGGTGATACAGCCTGTGGAAAAGACAGTCTAAAACATTTACGGCGCAATGAAATATCGAATTCGATTTGTCTGTGGCGTCTTTTATTCGCTAACGCCGATGGCTCAAGGTATCCGCACTTTTAACACGTTGTTTGGCATTTCATGCACTTTTAGACAAAAGGATCTAAAAAAGTTCTTGAGTTAGACGTTCTGAATGTGTTTACCAAAATAGACTCTAGTGACACCAGTAGTGGGTTTTGCCGCAGATAGAATATATAGTAGCATATTCCAAGTGCTTAGGTTATGTTTAGAAAAATTATATATTCAGTCTTATCATAGACCAAGACGTCTGTAGCCGTTTGTAGCCGTTTCAAGAAGTTTTTAAGAGGTTTTGCGTTTCGTGGGTATGGTGATGCATGTTTATGTTATGAATTAATGCACTGGATTACGAAAAAAGAAGCAAAGGAAAATCGCACGCTGAGAAGACCGATAAGCATACAGTGCGACGCACCTTCAGAAATAATATTGAAATATCGAAGAATTTAGACGAAAAAAAAAGATTGAATCGTCGCGACGGCACATCACAGTCGCCGTAGGGATTTGTATTGTAAAACTTTATTTGTCCAACAGATGTAGGGAAGGCTTTAAGCCTTCCCACCTAGACGACGGCCCGGAGTCCTTGGACCCTAGCAGTGGTTTCGGCCAGTCGGACGGTCTTCAGTTGAATCTCCGGATCGGAGCTGAGTAATAAGGTCTCCCATTGTTCTAAAGACTTTATTCTTCCCTCAGAGGGAGCCTGTGGGCATTCCCACAGAATGTGATTGAGATTAGCCCTGGCTTTACATAGCTTACACTGGCTGGAGTACTGACCCGGGTAGTAGAGGCTGCACAACACCGGGCTTGGAAACGAGTTGGTTTGCAGGCGACGCCAAGTGGAGGCCTGGCTCTTGTTTAAGGATATATCAGCCGGAGGATATTTAACCCGCCCTAGTCTGTAGTGTTGTGTGATCTCTCTGTAACACACTAAGCGGTCCCGCCCTGTGAAGCCTTCGGCTAGCCCACCAGCTCGGAATGTAAGTCCTAGAGCTAATTCGTGAGCCGCCTCGTTCCCAGCGAGGGAGGCGTGCGCAGGCGCCCAGATTATTTCAATTTTCCTGCTATCTCTGCAGGTCTGCAGGATTCTGTTCGCCTCGGGAGAAATTCTGCCTCAGGCAAAGTTCATCACCGCAACCTTAGAGTCGCTGACTGTAATTTTGGCTGAAGTACTTGCAATTGCAAGTGCTATGGCAGATTCTTCTCCAATCTGAAAGCAATCCGTTGGAACTGTGCCACTGTCTATCAATCTAGTTTCAGCGCTCGCTACAGCTAGGGCCATGCAGCCGTTGCCATAGTCTGCAGCATCAACGTAGAGCACGTCCTTCGAGTTTTTGAAACGCTTCTCAAGAGCCTCGGCCCGTTTCTCTCTGCATTCCTTGCGATGGATTGGGTGCATGTTTTGAGGTAGTGGTGGGATTATTAGTCGGTTCCGCACGCTTCGCGGCAGGTCGACTTTGATGCCTTCCTGCCCCTCATAATTTATGCCTAGCCTAGCTAGGATTTTCCTGCCCGTAGGGCTTCCCGCAAGTCTCTCATACTGCGAAATCCTTACAGCTTCAATAATCTCCTCAAGGGTGTTGTGGAGCCCTAGAGCTAAAAGCTTTTCATTTGCAGTGCGGATGGGAAGCCCCAGCGCCTGTTTTATACTTTTACGTATGATGCCCTCAATCTTCTTCTTCTCGAATGGCCTAAAACTGAGGAAGGGAGCAACATAAGCTATTCTACCTATAACAAAGGCCTGCACTAGCCTAACTAGATTCGCTTCTCTCATCCCGGACCGCCTGTTGGCAATCCTGCGGATCAGCGTCATGGTCTGCAGTGCGCAGCCGTCTAGTTTCCTTATTGTGTCGCCATTAAAGCTGTTGGCCTGAATCGAAAGTCCCAGAACTCTGATTTTGTCGACTTTTGGAATGGGGATTCCCCAGCTGTGAGGGAGATTTGCGGTTCCTCCTTACTGGCCCTGCCTTTCGGCTGGTATAGAAGCAGTTCCGATTTTTGCGGTGAACATTTAAGTCCCCTAGGTCCGACGTAACCTTCAACTGCCTGGATAGCCCTCTGGAGGGTTTCTTCTATTTGGGCATCGCCGTAGGGGTCGAACTTTCTACAACGACATTATTTTTGGACAGTTCTGATAGCGCCCACGCAACAATGGTTGCTAATGCACTGTCAAATGCTGCGGCCTAAAGCTCACGGCACGGTGCGAAAACGCGCTCACAGCGATAGCAAAACATTGTGCCTGCACATGCATGCAGACGCGCAGTCGGTCGCTGCGAACCCGTGCGATCGCTGCATTGAAGCTTCATTCTGTTATGCTCCATTTGGTTATACAGACAGCCCACTATAACAACATATTTCGCATAGCTTATTCTCAGCGTTTGCCTACCTTTCACGTAAGAAGCCGGTTCGGGAGACTCCATCGCGGCGACCGCGCTTAGTAGCGTTCACTGTACGTATTCGGTAAAGAGATACAGTCTGTAAGCAATTCTGTGATTTCAGTTTGCCCGACATTATTATATCGACAGTCAAAAACTTCCCTCGTTTTGAGAGTACTTACATAAATGTCCAGGAGGGCTGCCGCGTGGTGTTATTATTGAGCGCCGCAAGCGAAACCTATGAGGAGCGCGCCGCGTGATGCCTCAAGGGAGGCGCTCCCGACAGATTACGACTCTGTAAGTCCTCGACCCCAATAGGATGCTAGAATAGCAGCTTGGGCTTGTTGGTTTTCCATCCTGCTGTTAACAGCGCAAAATGCAGACAAGAGACGAGACAAGAAGACACCACAAGCGCTGACTTTCAAAAACGTTTATTTTGAAAGAAACACGGCTTCTTATAACCATTGCCAACACGTGTCGCAGTCACGTGATCGCACATCATGTGAAACACGCACTTTTTCTTTTTTGCACTCATAGTAGTTGAACATGCAAAAGCTCAAGTTCTTTTTTTTTTTGTCAGTAACAAGGACGGCGTGCAAACGCATTGGTCACGAAGTCTGGTAATATCGGCTGCCTCAATTATCTCCCGGACCAGCGCTGTGAAGTGCTTCTTCAGCACTTCACAGCGTCTGAATTCTGCGGCGCAACCTTTTGAGGGGCAATCCCTGACATGGATGCCTACATTCCTGTTAGCCTGCTCGACGCTAAGTTTGTGTTCCTTTAGTATTTCATTTGTGCGTCTCGAAGTTTGCCGTATATACCTTTTTCCACATTTCAAAGGTATTGAATACACCACGGCTTCTGTGCACTCCACAAAACGATTCTGGTGATTTATCGTGCACCCTTGCTTGTTTATCGGTTCTTCAGCATTGACGCATCGGCAGAGGCTTTTTAGTTTTTTCGGTGCTGTAAGCGCTACATTGACTCCAACTTTGCGCCCAATCTTTTTCAAGCGGTGAGATAAGTAGTGCACGTATGGCAGGGCCAACCACTATCTTGAGTGCAAAAAAGAAAAAAAGTGCGTGTTTCACATGATGTGCGATCACGTGACTGCGACACGTGTGGGCAATGGTTATAAGAAGCCGTGTTTCTTTCAAAATAAACGTTGTTGAAAGTCAGCGCTTTTGGTGTCTTCTTGTCTCGGCTCTTGTCTGCATTTTGCGCTGTTAACAGCAGAATAGGATGCCGTTGCCGCATAGTCGGCGCCTGAACAGATGTTGACGCCTGCCGGCGCTGTCTTGTGGGCCTGGAGCCGGGAGGGGGGGGGGGGACGGAGCGAAAATCTGGGAGCGAAATAGAGAATGTCGTCTCAACCGTCTTTGGCATTCGGGTGAGGCAGCATTCAAGTGGAAGGAACCGGCAAGAGGCGGGCGCGTAGGCGGTGATTGTTTGGGTTAGCTTTTGGCGACAAGAAGCGTTCAGTGGCTGCTTGATCGGCGCATATTTACACGGTTTCTATGGCGCTGCGCTTTTTGTTCGCGTGAAATGGACATTTCCAGCCTGCGGATTTTCACCTCCTATGTCAGTCTACATTTACAAATATGTCGCAGGTATTATTTACGCTAAGGAGAGCGCGTAAGGCCGTGTTTCTTTGTTTCTAGAGGTCGTCTGCGCTTTTCGACGTGTTGAAATGGACATGTTAATAGCACGGCCTAAATTCGATGCAGTGTGGTCTTTGTAGCTGCACTTAATGTGCAAGTGTTCGCATGTCAAACCTTGTCGTGCAAACGAATTAAGTGACTGTGGCTGCATTGCGACACGCATGGAGCCCCGATATGTGCATGCAGTGGCTGTAGCGTATTGTATATGCCATGCGCAGCGATGTAAGCACGTTGCTGTCGTGGTGACCCGCGTAAGATAATTTGAAGAAAGGCAAATTTTGCCCCGCTGGCGTAAGATTTTTGCGATGCTTATTTTGAGGCTAAATAAAGTGAGACTGCGTTCGCTTGTGCGATGCGTACTTAGTGTTTGTCATGAAAAGCCATGGATTTGTCAGAACCTGTTCATAAGTACAACGCTTAAGGGTTATCGAGGGGCCACAAAGCGTCTCGTCCAATATTCAGCACCCAAACCACAGTTATACATGTCCAGGCACGTACGCAGGATTTTTTTGGGAGGTACGTTTAGTAGTACAAATATGGATAATGCCCACCATTTGCCATAAAGACGTGTAAACTCGCAAAAGAGAATAGAAATAACGTGTATCTCACAGGTACACCTGTGAGATAACCTCTGCTTTACTTGGCAAAGAAAGAAGCCCATCGAATGGACTCGCTTATGAAAGATGTGCAGGAAGAACCTTGCCAAGAACAAGTTAACAAGTGAAAGTGCAAAATAAAGATTTCTAGCAACGTTTTAAAGCGGAAGCTTTACTGGCCGCGAACCTGCGATTTCAGCGTGGCGGTGGTCCGAGGAGGCACATGACGTCACAACGCGCGCCTAGCCATAGATATTTCTCTCTCTCCCGCTCCCTAGTCACTACTGCGCATGTGCCACTAGTAGCACCGAGCCACAGATGTTCCGCCGCTGCGCAGCGCCGCGCCTTTCTGCCGCCGCCGTTTGTTATGACGTCACACCGCATTCCTCGTCGTTGCGCTCACATCCGCTCGCTTCGCCAGCTGCGTCGTATGCCTGATAACATGTCGGAGGATTGAAAAGGCGAGCTCGCGTGCGCCGCAACCACAGTTGAGTCGGCAGTATGGACGTCGAGAACTGATAAGCAGTAGGCCTGGAATCGACATCGGATCGAGATGAAGAGGAAACGACTCGTCCAGGAAACAGACGAACAGCGCGCCGAATGACTGGCGAAACGCCGCCGCAACACAGCTAAACAACCAGATTAACCTGGACTTGCAATCAAGATTAACCAAGGCTACCCATGCTATGCCTTAGCTTTCGCTACGTATATCCTGGCATAGCCGAGCTAAGCCACGCCCAATTTTTATGAATTAGCTCTGGAAGAATTATAAAGAAATATCTATTTGCGGAACAATCACAGTTCTTTTGGCTCCCTTGTTTACTGCTCTACCAAGTGCCAAAACCAACTCGTGTTGTTATTTGGGAAGTTGCATAACGATGCGTGGTCACTAGTCCCGTACAACCACGTATAGAGCGCAGGACGCTGCGGTTCTAGAGGTACTGCGCCCACCGCGGAAGGTTAGAAAAGCACCCGCGCATTAGCACAGCAGAGAAGTGGCCACGTCAGGCGGCTGGATTGATGACTGCAGAAGCGTCAATCAAAACACACAGAATTATTCTCCACTTCCGGCGGCATTTGCTCTACTTCCTTCTTAAATAAAAATATGTTGATCCATAAATATATTCACAAACAATTTTCGCTTTTCTTACCTGTTTGGCTGTTGCCTTTGATCTCTCCCTTAGTAGATCGCTTAATTTCTCAACTCCTTCCGACTCTTGTTTCCAGTTGGCAATTTTGCTCGAAAAGTGCTTTACAATTAGGGAAAAGCCAGACGACGTAACGGGTGACAGGTATATTGCTTACGGGTTTAACGGTTGTTGGAGGGTATGATGATGGACGCGGCTTCGCATGATTTTATTTTCCACATTATCTAACCCATATTGCAGGTATATGCTTCCGAGGATCTGCAAGTGTCACGGCGAACTGTCAGTCCAGGAAATAATGAAGCAAAAAGGAAAGTTAGACGCAACTGGCGCTTTCTTCGGCCACAACTCGTTCCTCGAGCATACCGACCAGCTGACTGAACCGAATCCCTTTCTTGGCCCATGGACAAGTATAAACAAAGAAGGTTGAACTAACGAAGCAACAGCGATGCGCGTGAATAGATGGTGACATATAAAATGCCAGTTTCTAGATATAATTTCCCGAACTTTGCGGAGAAATGCATTGGCGTTCCAGTCACTTGTGTGCTTCAGTGCATGAACCGATGTTTTGCTAACAAATTAACTGGAACGCCAATGCATTTTCCCGCAAAGTTCAGGAATTTATAGCACGAAACTGGTGTCATCTTAAAAATTCGTTCCAAGTGGATCCACCTTGCGAACTCCACGGCTAGAATTTGTAAATTGCAATATGTGCCATAATGTAACTAGTTAAAACATAAGTAATGAATTTTTTATTGATTAGCTGAGTTTGGATCTAAATTTCTTGTGCAAGTATTGTCCGCCCCTTCGAGTAGACCAGTTTATGAACTAGAATTGTGATTTCTGCCACATAAAACTTTTTAATTAAAGATTTTTGAAAGTTTTCGCTGAAACACCCTGTATATATGCAATGCTCGAGGGAAGTAATCAGGGACGCTATAAGCTAAAGCTATTCCAAACTTTTCTATTCCAATTCTGCAATCAGCTCTCCACAATTGGTCAAAAAGTTTTCGGGTGACCTCCCTTTCGCCCGTCTGTTACGCGACATCACGAAAACCGCGAGAACGCCCCACGTGATATGATGTGTCCACACTGATTATGCATGTTTAGACCAAACGAAAGCAAAACAAATATTTCTGATTCGACGCCTTCTTTCGCTACTTCCTGTCTGCTATGGATCAAACGTTTTCGGGCTGCTCCCACTGCGTCTGTTTGTCACACGATGTCACAAAACCGCACGAACTCACCTCGTAAAAATGACGTGCAAGCGTTAAAGACGCATTGATACGCCGTACAGAAATGCATCTTTTTTGGAATTTCGGAGAGAATTTTCGACCAGGCACCGCAAGCTAAGTAAGGGGAAGCGGACCAATCCCAGACGCCGGCACCACCCTCTTCATCCTGTGATCTACTTTCATTGTGCTGGCTTGACCACATCGAAACCCTCTCCACTTCAGCGTGCTCCTCGCCTCTTGTCAGCCAATTCGTTAAGAAAATCTGCTCAATGTAGGCAAGGCAATTTGCTTCGGAAGCAAAAAAAGTGAGTTCCTATATACGAGGAGCGCATTAGATTGGGCTTTTCAAACAACGCTACGGGTTACCGCCCGATGCTTGCGTGGGTCGTAGCGTAAATTCGACGCCAGGAGATTGTAATAAAAAGAGATTGGAATAGGCTTACGTTATAGGGCCCCAGGACACTAACTCATTTTGCTGACTCTGACTTCGTATATATCGAAATTGGTGTTAGTAACAAAAGTGGTTCCGATTGCATAGCTCCTGCACGTTGACGGGCTCTAATTCCGTCATTACAGCATGTCTCCTAAACGGATTAATTAAACATATAGTTAGCGCGATATTAGCCATCGTCGAGCTTCGGTATGGGAGGACGGAGGGAAAGAATTTCGCTTGCGGAGGTTAGACGGGGCAAATTGAGAGAGTGCACCTCTTGGCACTGGCGCTCGCCTCCTGAAATGATGGGTTCGCGCCACTGAAATATTTCTATCTCGGTTATTAATGAGCCGATTTGAAAAAAAATTTGCGGCAAAACGCTCCCTAGAGGATAGGTGTCAACTTCTAACATATAACCAAAATTAGCTATGTTGCCTGGTGAAGCGCCCTTAAAGGATATGTGCGCCGTACGCACACATGCAAACAAGTAACGGCTAGCAGACGGCGCGCCGCGTCATGCACACTATTGTGGTTCAGCCAGTGTCCCCCAGGTGGCGACTCTGCTTGATCTCGCGGTCATTAGGTGACAGCAGGTGTCAGGCCCAACCCAGCCCGAAAACTCGGAATGAGAACTTGCTCGGAAAGGAGGCAGGCACACCAGTGCACGCGTGTCCCGTCGTAGAATGTACTTGTGGGCTTGTAGGAGAGCTCGGTGGTCAGAACCAAGCGAGACTGGTGGGGTGTCCGGTGAAAATGTGAGTGAACCATTTGGTCGGCCAGGCTGTCGAACGGACTCCGACTGTGTCCGTGAATCAGATGCACTGTAGTGCTGTACTGTAACTTGTTCAGCCTATATCTGCATGAGTGTGTGTGCAACACGTATGTATAGTGTGAATTAAAAGGAGTTTTAGTGACACAGCAAAAGAATGTTCACGTCAGAATTAGGTTTTCCGAAAAATTAATAAAATTTTACGCGGCAGTATCGCCTTCTGGAACCACTCCAGTTACTCGGATCCTCGTATTTCGTGCACTGTCCTTTTTCCCCTGTAAACAACCGAGTATGTTTCATCTGAGACCCTTGGTGAAGAAGAAACAGAGGAAGAAGACGGATCGCCTAGGAATACCGTACCATACCATACTGATTGCATCGGAGCCAAGATGAAGAACTTCAGCGTACAAGGTACCTTGCCCAAGTATCCAGCTGACTGCCCCGCCCCTGTCGCTACAACTTTCGATAATTCTAGGAAGACGAGCGGGATTAGAATATTCGCCTATAGCGTCCGCTGCAGGATCAAATGTCAGCGCTGCAGGCAGCTTGGATTGGGTGTTTGCTTCGTTCGTTGCCGGCGTCGAGCACATCTGCATCAGCGTTACAGTTGCAGCACTAGATGTAGGCTTTAATGGGCTGGCGTGCCTGCGGCTAGGCTTGCTGTAGGTAGGACATCCTGGCTTCTCGCGAGGTCCCGGTACCTTGGATTCTACATTTAATGCGAAGCATTTTTTGTCTCATGTCAGGTGCTTTGTGGTGTGTTCCTACAGCGCTTTGTTTTCGGCCTCTTCAATAAGAGAAGTGAGGTGTACGATTAGGTTGGTTGAGAAAACCAGTGTCAACACCCCCCTCAAAAAAAATAAAAATAAAAAATTAAAAATAAAAAACGAGAAAGAACGGTAGCACATGCGCCCGTCATATTTTGCATTATATAGGTCCCAGACGCAGGACTGGGACACGCCAATATCAGTCAACGTTATCGTTGTCGTTGACGTGCGTGGGCGTCACGTGGCGCAGAAACAAGTTCCTCATGAAAGCGACAGTGCGCGACTTGTTTTCCAGTAAGAGCCCGCAGACGCGAAAATCCCTGTCGGCGCAATCGGTGCACCTAGAAAAGGCATGCAAAACCCGCGTGTGCGGACAGCGCAGCTCCGAAAAGCATGGTGCGAGACCGCTGCACGGGAATAAGGGCATTATTCATTTACCTCCCGCAGTGCGAAAGAGCACATTGTTTATAGATGAACAAATCAGCGCAGTGTTGTTTGAATACTGTATGCATCATCATCATCATCATGAGCCTATTTTATGTCCACTGCATGAAGACGACCTCTCCGTGCGATTTACAATTAGCGCTCTCCTGTGCCAACCGATTCCAACTAGCGCCCGCGAATTTCCTAATTTCATCGCCCCACCTAGTCTTCTGCCGTCCTCGACTGCGCTTCCCTTCTCTTGGTACCCATTCTATCACCTTAATGGTCCAACGGCTATCGAATCTGCGCATTACATGACCTGCCCATCGCCATTTTTTTTCTCTTAATGTCTATTAGAATATCGTCTATAACCTCTTGCTCTCTGATACATGCCGCTCTCTTTCTGTCTCTTAAAGTTACGCCTAGCATTCTTCATTCTATCGCTCTTTGCGTGTTCCTTAACTTGTTCTCAAGCTTCTTTGTCAGTCTCCAAGTCTCTGCCCCATATGTCAGCAGCGGTAAAATTCACTGATTGTACAGTTTCCTTTTCAATGATAGCGGTAAGCATCCAGTCAGGAGCTGACAATGTCTGCCGCATGCGATCCAACCCATTTTTATTCTTCTCTGAATTTCCTTCTGATGATCAGAGTTTCCTGTGAGTAATTGACCTAGGTAAACGTACTCCTTCACAGACTCTAGAGGCTGGCTGGCGATCCTGAATTCTTGTTCCCTTGCCTGGCTATTCATCATTATCTTTGTCTTCTGCATATTAATCTTCAACCCCACTCTTACACTCTATCTTTAAAGGCCCTCAATCACTTATTGTAACTCGTCTGATGCGTTGCTGAATAGAACAATGTTATCGGCAAACCCAAGGTTGTTGAGATATTCCCCGTCGGTCCTTATTTCTAAGCCTTCCCAGTTTAATACGTTCAGTACTTCTTCCAAGCACGCAGTGAATAGCATTGGAGAGATTGTGTCTCTTTGTCTGACGTCTTTCTTTATAGGTATCTTCCTGCTTGTGTAGAATTAAGGTAACTGTGGAATGTCTGCGCCGAATACCGCACGTTATGTCCTGGCGCCAAAGAGGCAGTCCTTTTTTATTATTTTAATTTTAATTTTTCAACGCTGCGGCACGAAATAAGCGTTGGGGAGAAGAAAAAAAAAAGCCTTGTGAGTTACCTGTTTAACAGACCAAAGCGTGTCGTGCGAGGGCATCATTGAGCTTAGCTTCTGCTTCCGCATCAAAGATAGGCTCCCATAAAGTACCTCCCTTCTACACCTCTGCAAATCTTGACGTTATCATTTTCTTACGGCAGGCTTTCTGAACGTACAGCTTTAAGTTAACCCCAGAGTGAGGTTCAAACTATTCCACTGTGCAATAACGATCACTTGGCATCGTGCACCTAACGCGGACCTAAGTAATTACACGAGCGTTTTTCTTGCATTCGATCACTATATTGCAATGGAACCGCCCCGAATCCAAAGGTTACGCGACCTTGGGCTTAGCAGCACCACGCCATCTATAGTTGCGACTATGCGCCTCGAATGCCCATATTTTCAGCACAGTATCCCCGTGACACTGCGAACTGAAACTTGCTAAAAATTGGCCGGTCTTTTGAAATAGAATTCTTATAGAGAGCTGCTCGACGAGTTAGGGTAGTGCATTGCGGTGGAGTTTGACGGATGCCCGAGGAATCAGTGGTCCTATATTCATGGACACGCGCAGAATGACGAGCGGGTGAAGATTGGCAAGACTGTATGCTTATACGAAAGGTTACAATAAAAAAAGACTACGTGTACCTATACTGAAAGTTACTATGTGCCTTTTATTTATAGGTGCACGAAACTGTGAGAATTTGTCCCTGTATTAAACGTTACTTGAGTAAAGGTTACCATATTATTTGTAACTTACAGGTGCACTAGTATGCCCCGTTATTAAAGGTTACCGGAGTAAAGGTTACACGCAAACTTTGTGAGAATATGCTTCTTTATTAAACGTTACCGTGCTAAGAGTGTACTCACTGAGCCTCTGCAGCGGGTGTGCAGTAATGTCTGACGCAATTACGTTAGCAAGCTTGAAAAGTGGGCAACCTGATGATAATAAAAAGCAGTAAGAAAAAAAAATCATCCAAGAAAAGACGCACGCAGGAAACGTACATCGGAAACATTTAACAACTAGCCCAACAACGTATTTTACTACAATATAAAGTAGGAGGAGCAGCGCGAATCATGACGAAGAAACCAAGCAAAAAAAAAAAAGAAAGTCTGGTTTGCGTGCCTAAACCACGATCTGATTACGAGTCACGGCGTATTGTGGGATTCCGGTGTAATTTTGACCACCTGGGGTTCTTTTAGTGTGTACCAAATGCACAGCACGCGGAAGAACCCAAGTAACAGATGTCTTGTACGTATTTTACCCCAAAACAACCATCACCACCACCTTCTTGCTATGTGGGCTTCGCTTCCTTTGGCGCTGCCCATTTCAACTTGTAAGCACATGCCACCGTCATGATTTTTATACGAGTGGCTGTTTACAGAGGCGTACTGGATGCTGCCGCCGACGCTAGGTATCAAGAGGCGGCCAGCGTTCAGCCTCGGCTTCAACGACTACGTGCACAGACCCCACGGGCTGTTCGACTGCTTCGAGATCGTGAGTCACTAATTCAGCATGAAAAAAATTATGGGGTTCTACATGTCAAAACCACTTTCTGATGGTGAGGCATGCCGTAGTGAAGGACTCCGGAAATATCGACCACCTGGGGCTGTTTAACGTGCACCTAAAATCTAAGCACACGGGTGTTTTCGCATTTCGCCCGCATCAAAATGCGGCCGCCGTGGCCGGGATTCTATCCCGCGACCTCGTGCTCAGCAGCCCAACATCGTAGCCACTGAGCAACCACGGCGGGTACGAATTCAGTATATATAGGTCCCGGTCTCGAGAGAGGGGTTCATTATACGCCATGCTAACAAGCGTGCCTGCTCGGTTATAGTCACACGTTGCGGGGCCCACGACTGTTCAGTAGGAAGTTGTTTCCCTAAAGCAACGCAGACATAGCGTGGGCATGGTGACTATAGTGTCGTTGATCAGCCATTTCGCATGAGGCAAATGGCTCAAGTGCCGCGCAGGACGTGATGCGAGGACAGACGGAACGCAAAAGACGAACAAGACGCAGTTGACACAAAACATTGTTCGCACTCCGCTTTTCCACGCATCGTGGAAATTGAATCGAATTCTGGGGTTTTCCGTGCCAAAACCCCGATTCGATTGGGAGGCACGCCGTAGGGATGGAATCTGTATTAATTTTGACCAGCGGGGGATCTTTAACCTGCCCCCAATACATGGTGCAAGGGCGCTGTTGCATATCGCCCCCATCGAAAGGCGGCCGGGATTTAGTATCGCGGTCTCGTGCTTAGCAGTGCAGCACCATAGCCGATAAGCCACCGCGGCGGGTGCATCGTGTGACGTCGAGCTGGCCTCTATATACGCACTGTTGAGCTCCTAGTGTGGCGTGCGCATAAATAGGAGTTTCTATGGTCACAAGGCTCGCTGAATGTCCCACAATCGATGGTACACCCCGCAGTCTTGAGCTACCGAGCGTTTATCGACCGGCAAAGGGAACATATCGCATGGAAAATGGGCGCATCACATGCCACCTGGTATTATACGTCGCGCTCAAGTAAATAGGCGGGAGTTGTCCTCGTTGATTTGTAGAAGCGCGAGATTTATATTGTGCTGAGCGGCGTTATCTCCAGAGAACAGATAGAAGCGGGCGCAGAAAAAATAAATAAAAAGAAAGACGATTATACGCCTTACACGGTATTTCGCAGTATTTCGTCCCTGCGGTTCTAAAGAGCCGGTCTCCGGTACAGATTGGTCGAGAATGTTTACTCTGTTAAAACACACACTGTGCAGTGTCTTCATGATAGTGCGGTGAAGCTTTTTTGGTGTCCTCGCATTATGCACTTCTGTATATACTTGCGATGTGAAGACCTGAATATACAGTAGAAATTCGTAAGCGTGAAACTTATCGGAGGCCACATGGATTGACTATAAACCCTCCTGTCTGGCGTCTTAAGACTCAATCTTGGTCTAGTTGCATGTATTGAATTCGTTCACTGATCCAGCATCGATCATTGATGATCAATCATCGAACACTGATGGACCATTTGATGTGAGCTTTAATGGACAATTAGGTGGTGATACGTGGGCAGTTTCTGAGCCAGCTTCAGGCGTCTTTGAGTGCACGGAGCAGATACGATGAAGAAAATATCGTGAAACGGAGATGCTCATGTGCTAGTTTCAGGTCTACCTGTGTACTGTTGGCTGAAGTGCCATTCGGTCGATATCATATGCAAGTGCGCCTCTGGCACCGTGATTTCATCCTATTCAGATATAATTGCCATTGGAACTAATATTGCAGCGCCCATCGTAACTGTACTGCATATCTTGTGTACCACTCCTGCTTGGACTGAGAAGGTCAGCAGTATATATTGAAATAAATAATTGCCGAACAGCATGTTCCCAGTAAAATTGTGCAACGTTAGTGGCATGATGCTACAGCAAGGCTTGAACGGCTACCGTCATTCTGTTATACAATTATCGCAGCGGTTATATGCCCGCTGAAAAATAAATGCCAAGTTTATCGACGGTCCAGAAGCTTCGAGCTGCTACGGAAATTGCTGGTTATAAGAAAAATCCTGGGCTAAAGCAGTGCAATTTCGGACAAGTTTTCTAGGCTCAATTACCGCTTTATGAAGCGTCTAATTAACAGCTTACTGAGCGAAAATAAAGGAAACCCGGATGAGAAAGTACGTCAGGTAGTGAAGAAGGCGGCAGCAACGTGAATGAATTATGTACAAAGCTTGTGATTAACGATTGATTATATTATTGATTGTTTGATTGATTGATTGAAGTTATTGCGCTATACGCACCTCAATACCACCAGCCATGCTGTTAATTGTTAGTGCTTCTATAAATAAACAGTAAATAACAACACTAATTAAAGTACAGGGTCGTAATACGAACTTTGTAACGTGTGATTGAACAGCCCCGTATAAGCCGTACTCAATTGCTTTCTAAGTTACTATAGTAACTTAAGAAGCCGGTTGTCGCGTGTACGCGAGGGTCAGCAAGTCGACTGAAGTCAAAGCATCTGCAGGAGGCTGGTTAGCGTGCTATCCGCTTGCCCAATTAGCCCATCAATTCGGTCTAGTCGTGCAGTCCAGTGACAAACGAAACGTGGGAATTGGTGTTAGGCGTATAACCATCTTACATGTCTGGTCGTTCAGAAAATGTAAACGCAAGCTCTTTTCTAAAGCTTTCGGAACTAGTACACCACAAATTTTATTTCTCCTATTAGAATCAGTATCTTTAGGTATTTCTTATATATATTCGTGGTAACATTACTTAATAACTGATTTGGCCTACCCGTTGGAAGTTGAATGATTTTTCTGTCCCCATTGTTTCGCTGAAGACGTTTTATCATTGGAACAAGAGTCGTTCTTCTTTCCGCTATGAATTATTATCCAACACAAGGGGGCTGGTCCAGGATTGTTGCGAACGTGCACGAAGGAGGTTGCGATACTTCTGCTGGAGTAACAGTTCTCGCGTGTTTAGCACCACTTTCTAGAGCCCCATTCCCGATAGAGTACTCTGATTCTATCTCGGCATAAGTAAAAGGAAAGTGCTCGAGCTATAACGTAAAGAGAGGCATTAGGGAGTTTGGCGACTCTTTAAACGAAGTTAAATGCGGGATGAGCAGTTACTCCCTGCAGTAGGAGTTTCCGGCACACCCTTCTCCTAACAAGCGTGCGACACGGGAACTAACGCGCGGAACGTGGTATGCTGCAAAGCGAGCATGAAAACAACACGATGCACTATAAAATAATTTTACATTGGTTTGAGGCTTATGTTGTGCGGGAACAATAGCGGTCATCTGTCTTGCGCGCGTTTTCTCGTTTTGACGCTCTACGCTGGCAGCTTCCTGTAAAGAACGTCGTCACGCTGATACGCGCGTGAGGCTCGCGACCTGAAAGGGCTGAACGCGCGCCAATAAAGAATGTGATCGCGACGCAAGAGAGTCCACGATTATTGTTTGGGCACAAGATAGGCATAAACGGGTAAACGCCTCCTTAGAATAGAATTCAATTCCAGGGGTTTTCGTGCCAGAACAACGATCTCATTATGAAACGCCGTAGTGGCGGACTCCTGATTATATTTGACCAGCAGCTGTTCTTGTACGTGTACGTAAGCTTAAGCACACGGGTAATTTTTCACCCTATAGAAATAGGACTGCCCCGACAGGGATCGAGCGTTCGACCTTGAGTTTAGCAGTGCAATGGTACAGCCACTAAGGTACCACGGCAGGTAATTCTTTTCTGAGAGTGTGGGACGTGACTCACATATTTCAGGCCAAGTATAGACCTCGTTGACCTCGCTTGCCTTCTAAAGAGCACACTCTGGTGAACGTTCGCACCATTTGGGGGCTTTTAGCCAGTTTAAGTCACCTGAGGACCGTATTATTATTGAAAACTCGTACTCGCCGCCTCCCTGATCGCAGCTGGGTGGCGTGACCGTGTACATGATGATGTCCTCGACGCCGTGGATGGCATCTCGGGCGACGCGCTTCCTGTATGCGTGCTCCCTCACGTGCAGCCTCTGCGGAGTCCACATGATCGTCTCCAGCATGCTGAGCCCCACCTCCGCCTTCTACCTGCCGCGCACCTTCTACGTAAGCATATGCGCGGGTCAAGGGGGGCGCGCGGCAACTTACACACCGTTGTCGACGGCGTGTTGAATTGGCCGAACGGGAGCGTATTCTAAAGCCCCATAGGCTCCGGTGCTCGTGCGATGGGATACTATATAACGTGAAAGATTGTTGGTTTCCTTCAGTTCTCGGAATTGACAAAAACAAACAGTGAAGGCACCTGTCCTGTCGGCTACTGTAATTTGTCGTCCTGTTTTAGTGCCATTTCTACGATGACGAACCTGTACGGACACAGCCAAGAAGAAGTCGTACTGAACCAACAGTGGGCATTTTTTAAATTTAGTTTTCCAGCCCGGAGACGGGGTTAGGGTAGAATATATGCGCTAGATGCTGTTGCATGAAATGGGGGCCGCGGCGGCGGGTTGACTTAAAGGTACATTTCAAGTGAACGTTGTTCCATGGAGGAAACAAACAAAACAGGATAGGCCCTGACGTCACGTTTCTGAACCTGGAAATCCAGCCACGTTGGTGTGCCATCCCCCTTTGCGCCTCCAGTCAGCTCGCTGGAGTAGATAGGCATGAGCCTTGAACTTGCATACCTGCGAGCCGCCGGAAGTGTGTGCTGCCGACGCGCATCAGAACAAAGCCTACGAAACTTTTGTGCGGTTTAGTGAAGCAGACGCGCTTCTGTGCGTTTTCGTAGCTCGCGTTGAAGGCGACGCCGAAGACCCGCGCCGTAATTACTTGAGTGTCTGTGTTGCTGGCTGACACTCACACTCATAGACTCTAAACACAACTTGAAAGCTTGCACACCGCGCCCTAAAGTCAGCTAGTTTTGCGAACAGAATTCGCTGTGGGAAAGCCACTGTCCGAAAAATTTTATCTCACTTTTCAGAGGCAGAGAGCAGCAGCGAGAGCTTCAGGAGCGTGATTGCTATGGCAACGTTGACGTTTGGGGTACCAGTCTCAGACGAGACGTTCATTTGAGGGGTCGCCAGTCGTTTGTGCGCAGGCGCGAGTAAGAGCGGGCGCGATAGAGAAAATCTGTGGGCTTTTGCTTCTTGAATATATGACTTTGCCTAGGTACTACGGAGGAGGCTTCTTAGCACGTGTTGTAAGCTTTTGTCCCTAGGCGTGCCGGCATTGCGGAGTGGGGCAGAGTTTACGTTCCGACGCTGGCTGCCGGCGCGATAAAGTAGGTGCAGCAGCGGGCTAAGTCAGTCGTGGCGGATCATACACTGTAAAAAATTTCCGTAATTTTACGGGGGATTTCTGTCATTATACGGAGAACTGCAGATAAAAATACGGAAAGTATGTCATATTTCAAAAATACGGCAAAATCTGCCGTTAATATACGGAAAGTGCTCTCCGTATTCAGCTTTACGGACATTTTCACTGTAATCATATTACGGCTATACACTGTTTTGGACGAAACAGAGAGAATTCCGTATTTTTGTTATGTGAACATCCGTATATTGTGAGAAAATTTAAGCTGTCTGAATGAGCGCTCGTACTCATAAAGTTTCAGCTAACAATACATTATTGAACACGCAAACTGTACGCATTATAAAGTTGCGTACAAAATGTGAGAGCTAGCCTTCTACCAAAAGCTGCAATAACAGATCGTATAAATATATATACGCATCTTCTATTCCGGTCGCAGTTTGCCGCGCATATGGGCTTTGTAACGCTGATCATATGCGCAAATATATGCGTGTTCTCGCAATGTTCTCAAATTAAGCGCTTTGTAGTTAATAACACAGCATATATGTTTAAGTGAATGAAGAGCCTGGGACATATGTGCATACGTAAACAAGCTTGCGGCACTCAGGTGCTGGTGCACTTGGAATGACATTGGTGCTCTGTACGCCAAAAATTGTGCGCACTCTAAATCAGTACCGAAACGCAGGGAGTGGTATAATGACCGTAACTGCGTTTACATTTGGCAATAAATGGTCTCGAAGGGGACTGGCGGCCTATAGATCCAAGTATAACGGTAGGAGGAAATTTTCGAATGCGGCAAGCAATTAACCCAAGTGTCAAAGGGCACTGCTGAACTGCAATGTAGTTGGTTGAACTCATTCCCATGATATTTACAAAATATCTCGTCTCTGACAATAACTGCCCATTCATTGAGACAAATCGATTACGCATAATCTTCGCTGTTCATGTGTTAATTCTTGCGATAACATGTAATCGCAAACATTTGGCGCTTCATCTTGAAACAAGACCGGTAAGCGCGCTCGTTCTTGTACGGTAGAATAAAGAACGCGAACATGCACCGACATGTGTGTAAACTACTGGAAGGTGACTGAAGATGAAGGACCTATTACCGTGCTAGTACTGTGTATACTGTCAAAAAGAAGAAAAAAATAATACGGAAAGAAAGAATGCCCAGTGTCGAGATGTAACGATTCAAGCTTTATTTCTTTTTGACCTAGAATGCAACACCATTAGTTCCATGTGCTTTATGCATGGGTAATGTTATGACACAACTCATTATTTACCCGTTCATTACATGCACCAACCAGCCCAGATTATCACTGTACTAGAGCTTATGGACGCATCGCAGTGCACTGCTTTGCACTTCATTGTAGCACAGGGGTTTGCTATCGCCAGTAGCGAATGCTTTGGTTGACCTCCCTGCCTTTCTGCTTTTTGAATTCTCTCTCCCTTTGTATAAAACGCACTAACTTGTGGGAGAGAAAGCGTTCTCCTCTTTTAGAATTCAATTAATTGTCAAGCAATTATATTGCAGTTCCAGTAACTAGAACACAAATGCGAAAACGAAACCGATTCTGTTCGGTTCTCCGCGCTCAGAGTGCGGCACCAGGGGGCAGCGCGTGCTGCGCGTCCGTTGGAGTGGCAGACGGAGCTGCACATGTGTAGTCAGCCGGCATTTTTCGAGTCGTGTTGTAAATGTTGGTAATTCGCCGTAAATATCTCTTGATTCGTGCTCAAGAGTGGAGCAAGACCGCAAGGAAGAGAGTTTGATGCATCGGGAGCGAAGAACAGAAACGATGGATGGTTACGCTGCTTGGGTCTCGGCACGTTCGAATTGGCAAAGTTCCGAATTTGTCGCTGTGTTGTGTACGCTTGTGCGCTCGTCATTTGCCGTCATCGCGCGGAGATATTTGCGCTGGATGTCTTTCACTTCGTGTACAAAACTCTGCACGCTGCGGCATCGAAGAAGTTTTCCTGTGTTTGGGTGCACGTATGCGCTTGGACACGGATAGCCTGCTTGCTCTCAACGGGTGTTCAACAGTCCACGCGCGCTCGTAACTTGCTCATGAGGTAAGCCCATTTTAATCTTATTTGGTTTGCATAACGTAGATGTTAAAATGATGTGTGGTAAGCCGGTGTCGCGAACAGAAATATTGTTTCAAAAGACCACTATGCAACGTCTTAGGGCAAAAATGACGCATGAATGGGGAAAGGGATCACCCTATCTTTTCAGATCGATTCCAGTCGTAGCGCGATTGGCTCGATCGCAATTTCCGTGAGGTACTTCTAACCTTTTGTTTACTCGCGTTAAAAGCGTAGAATAAAACTGCGTTCAGTTGAGCTCTTGTATTGACGCTTGTATTGGCTTGAGAGCATACTGTATCCGATACAAGAACTTTAAAATACGGAAATAAATGTTCGAGGCAATAGCAGTCGCTCACTACCTGTGATCGTTACTTTCTTGCTTGGGTGCACGCAAGCAGTAAACGGGGTATCAGTGCGAAAAAATTTGGACATACAAGAGAAGCGAATGGTATCATCATAGACTCTTTTATTTGACGAATAATTCAGTTGTGTTACTAAAGCGGAGAGTGGATATGCATGAAAGTCAGATTGTATTGATACTCAGCAAAAACAAGGTAACTTATCATTACTAATCAATCCTTTTCTTTTACTGAAAGGCAAGTTGCTGTTGTGCTGGAGCTGAGAAGAGGTCTGCTGCCTGCAATGGGTCCATCTCTCCCAAGTTATTGCAGTATTGTAGCTCTCAAGGTGAGTGGATTTTTTTTTCTCTTAGCCATTTGCCACCTGAATCATGACCGTTTACTTAGCTGTGTAGGTGATCACTGTTAGTGGCATTGGAGTGCTGGTGGACCAGCACTCATTTATGATTGCAATGCGTATGACAGGGTGCAGCTGTGGCAGTATGCAAATGTGTTAATCTATAAGCCAAATTAGGTTCTTTGAGGTAATATGTTAATATATTGATGACATTGGATTGTGGTCTAGCAGGCAAAAATGCTAAACAAGAAGAAATTTTAATTTGCACTTGGTAAGATGTGCAAGCAATTCAGGCTGTTATACATGAAATGGGACATTTGTAGATGTCTTCTACAGTGCTGCAGTCCTGAATTGCTTCAGAGTTGAGTGATACCACTATAATTTCTCTGTAGAGCACGCAGCACAGTTTAGCATTGGGGGAGGCTGGCATCAACAGGCGTCTACTTACTGTGAAGTTCAAATGAGGTGTTACTGTTAGGGTGACTATATATAATTTATGGTTTAATTCTAATCTTTGTGTCAGGCAGACAGTTTACCCAGTGGGTAAACAATAGAGATGTAATATCTATGTATACAAGTATTACCCATTCATTTATGCCATTTAGACAATGGCAGAAATGCGTGGGTAATACTTGTGTACATAGACAATACATCACTATTGTTTAACGAAGCGGTGCCCCTGCATGCTAAATTTTACAGGGCTATTATTAAGTAATGTCAGCTTTTGTTGTAACATTAAGCCACCTTTTATATTATTACAGATTACCACCATTGTGCACCATCATAGTGTGATATTTACACTAAATGTATTTGACTTTGCTATAAAACCCTGCACAGCGGTGCATCATGAAATTTTTTTTTATAGTTTCTGGCCTCAGAATGCACTTCACGTTATATTCTTGTTTGCAACAAGACCATAATGCAGGTTTCTCTCCTTATGTGTTGTGGCACTTCAAACTGCGGTGAGTTAAACCACTGGGCAGCAATACTGGATACGCTACTGTGTGTGGAGCTGTCTTCAAACACACACAAGGAATACATCATTGCTTTTTTAGCACAAAACAACGGACACAAGAAAGACGACAGAACAAGGCGCTACTCTCAACTGACATCACTTTATTGTGTCCCTCCTTTGTAGACAGCAGAATCTAGAAGAACATGCGCTGTGAACACCCATGTGCAGGAACCACCAACATCTGATCAAAAAAGCACACTCATGCGACAGAATCCAAAAAAAACCATATTGAGCACTGTACAAGGTTAAATAAAGCACACTAATGCACTGTGACCCCAATGACTGTATGAAGAAAACTTCCGATAACTCTCTGGCGGTGGTATCACGGCTCTTTTTCAAAATCATAGCATCATGGAACATTGCGAACCTAAGCGATCCATACCAACAGGCACAGGTTCCCATTTGGCTCAACATTGTAAAATATGGAAGTGCAAAGCCATGTTTCGTGATACTACGATTTTGAAAAAGTGTTGTGATACCACTGCCCGAGAGTTATCGGAAGCTTTCTTCATGCAGTCATTGGGGTCACGGTGCATTAGTGTGCCTTCTTTAACCTTGTGCAGTGCTCAATATGGTTTTTTGGATCTCGTCGCATGAGTACACTCTTGTGATTGGTTGTTGGTGGTCTCTGCACATGGTGCTCACTGCGCATGTTCTAGATTCTGCTATTTATAAAGGAGCGACGCAATAAAGTGATGTCAGTTGAGTGTAGCGCCTTGTGCTGGTCGTCTTTCTTGTGTCCATTGTTTTGCGCTTAACAAAGTATTTATGGATTCACACCAACTAGCCCGCCTACACATTGTGTTGCGGGCACTTCTGAAGTACTGTCTGTCCAATAACCTTGGTGGCATGGAAGCGCCGTCCACTTCTATGCGTTGCTTTCTGTTTCATTGTGGCATCACATCACATTATAATAATGTGTGTGTACTTTTTCCAAGAGACCCATATTCCTATCCTTTTATTATATTTGCTGTCGCATTATTTATATGCAAATGACCAGTGCTCCAAGCTCCATTTTATCGCAAAGTAAACTACTGGTACCTAAACAGTTCTGTATATCAGAAAACCAAAGCTGAACTGCCGAACAGTACCAAGCGGCAGCCTTAGTGCAGTGTCAAGTACTCAGATTTTATTGGTCATGCAGAGGTGCACAGGATAGCTCTTTATTACTTGCTGAATAGTTAAGCTGTGTGAAAACTGAGTATTTATGTAGCTTCACCCACATGCTATTGGCCATTGCTCCTGCCCTCATCAAATGTGGAAGATTATCACGGCATTTCCTATTCTCTTTTTCCTTATTACAGTGTGATTACTGCATGCGTAAGTAGGAAACGGGTCACATAGGCAATCGGAAGCCAACAATGTGCAAACTTGGAACATTGATTGTACAGTTTGATGACCCAGAATGAGTAGAAATACACCATAAATGATTGACAATTAACTTTTACTTGACACAGAGCTAAAGCATACAGTAAGCATACTGTAAGCATAATGTATGCTCATACGGTGTCACATCAATTTAAATTTTAGTGTAGCTTTACAGTGTGCGCTTCTATTGTTGCATTCTGTCAGAGGAATGGTAATGTTTCGCGCGTATAGCAACTAGACTGTCTATATACAGTAGTAAAAATGTGGGAACTGTATTTCTTAATGATTTGATAGAATATGTAGCACAATAAAGCCATACAATCAACGCACAGTGATGTGACTTTCTCTGCACATGTTGCAGGTTCAAAAATGTATGGTGGAAGCTGTTGCCAAGGTTCTGACCAGAAAAGACAGCCAGTATAAAAGGGTCCACGCCACTGATCTCTACTACAGGGAATGAACAGCTCATCGAGCACCCTCGATTGAAGCCGGCCTTGTCCCGGAAGTTGGTGCTTCACAACTTTGCGGCAGCACTTTGTTGCACGGGTGTGTGGCATTTCTTCCCCTAACATGCCTGCCTGATGTGCCATAAACTACCCAAGCAGTGTTTCGAGGTGTCCAGAATTTTTCCATTGTAGTGTCTACAGTGTCGCTAACATAAGTGGCGTGCAATGGAAACACTGGTAAATCAGAAAAAACTTGATGTAAAAGAACACTATCGTATACGGGTTCAGATTGTCATAAAAGTGCTTACCAGACATCTAGAGACCTCCTAAAATGTGAAAAACCACAAAGAAAAGTTTTTCGGGAGCAATATTATCTGATTGCACGCACTAGTTAGTCCACCATATGCCCTGCTTCCAGGACAAGCAACCGCATGACATCGCATTTCCACTGGCTTCACCTGCATCCGGTGCGGTGTGCTGCATCCAGCGAAACATGTTAGAAATCAGTGGTGCACAGTGTTTTCTGTCCCCTTTCTCGACGCCTACTGAACACATGTTAAACTGTTTCCAAAGCAGACAAACAGAGGGAAAGGGCTCTGAACACATTGCATTTTAAAGTGGCTGGTACTGGGTAACGCAAGTACTGTGGCATAGTAGATTTGCACCAGGCAACCTGGGTGCCCAAAAAGGCTGCTGTTTACTTGCAAATGGCCAACATATTGTGAGCATGTTGAAGTTCTTTTTTTATTCTCATCGCTTATTTAGCTAATGGAGACAGCTTTCACAACTGAAGAAGCCTTGGAAGCATGAAACACTTCAAAAAACCAGCTTCAATATATCGTGTCTGCATCACAATTTCATGGCTGCGTGAGTGAACCCTCTGGTTAACATGTAAGAGAGTTCATGATGTTTGCCATGCATTATCCACTTTACAGGTCAACCCTGTCTTGAGATTTAAGCTGATGTTGCGTTTAGAGAAATTATGGCCGAGAGCCAGCTTTTGAGAATACAGATTGAGCTTGACAGATTAAACGCCAGAACAAGTCGTTGAGGATTTCAGATCAAGTATCTTCAAAGGCCAGTTCATTTAGTGGTGTTAATATTCTGCTCGAAGTTGTTGATTGTTACGTTCATATGGTGCCCAAGCATTGCGGTAACAACTTCACTTGGAGTACATAGCAAGGGTGTATTCGATGTAAGCTGCCGGCTTTTTTTCTGTGTTTTCAAAAACTGGTTTCTTGTTCAGTTTAAATTTTCAAATTTTGCATTTTTTATTAGGTGTTGTGTCCTGTTTCCTTTTCCTGCAGCTTCTTAGCTAAACATCTGAATAGTGAACACAACTTGACCTTTTGCTTGATTGTCTAGATTACATGCCCTCGATGCAAAACAATTTCACTTCAAAACTGCTTGTACCATACTGAAAGAATAACTTGAAGCAGCCATAGCCACCAATGACACGCAAGAGATGATTATGAAAATTTAAATTTTGTTTTTTGATCTACAGGGTGTCTTAACTATCATGCACCAAGATTTAGAAATATGTAAATGCGATGTAACTAGACAAAATGAAGGTAATGTTTGCCATCGCTTGGAGATACTCTGATTATATTGTGCATTCTGCCTAATTACATAATTCTTAATTAGTTATTAAATATCTCAAATAATTAAATGAAATCTGTCAATGAAAAGTTGTAGAGCAACATGAAAGCCTCCTGATACACTTTTTTGTTACTGTTACTCATTGTGCGCTACATAAAAGTGCTTTTCCAAGGAATAAGCCTGCGAATACACAGTGTCTTGAGTGGCCAGTCATGTGTCAGTTTTGTGGTGCAAAGCCACGAATACAACTTAAATGGGTTCTTTTAAGAAAAAGACTTAGCAAATTATCTTTCTTTGTGCAGCCTGTGGAGACAAGGTTTCTTAGACATGGCCATGGCTCTCAAGGAAGATGCCGAGGCCACAGGCAGTTCCTCCAGTGACCGTGAAAAGGTCCCCTGGGGCACAAGTCTGGTTTGGCACCCTGACCTTTCTCCTGCAGCTTTTCTGACTACTTAGTTAACCAGGTGGGTCAATGATGGCAAAAGGAAAGAAGAATCAACAGCATCAAACGCAGAACTTGCTCAAGCTCAATGCATTTTTGGTGTGAAGTTTTTCCCTTATCATTTATCAAAAAACGGGTAATAAGTATATGATATGGTCTTCATACGGACACCTCTTTCCCACAGAGAATTAGCAGTAAAAAAAGCAGCTTATGAAGGCTTGAATATTAGCTAGGATGATGTGGCATAGATAGGATAATGATTATGAATGTTTCTAATGAAGGTAGTGGTAGTAGAGTGAATAATCAGAGTTTATATATAGATGGAAAAACATTTCATTCCAATGCCAGAATTTTAAATCATCCCAAATAATTCTTGCATTTTATAGTCTTCATTTTATAGTTCTTGATGCTTGCTTCTTGCTGACATCATTCTTATGCTGCATAATTCACCTGTTATAAGTTCCCTATTTTTCCTGTTCAAGCAACTTTACATTCATCATAAGAAACCTCGTAGATGAGTTCCAGAAACTTGCTGATGAGATTAAGGGGCGGCGTGTACCCCAGGCTTAGATATGCATTCAAGAGCCTCATATCTTGCAAATGTTAGAAATACTCCTGCTAAGCAAGTTCTTGGTGTCATACAAGGTTATTTGCGAATACGAATTTGCCTAAATTTAGAAAACAGTCAATATAAAACATGTCAAGCGATATCGCTGACGATAGACACACATTCCAACTGAACTAAATACAAATAAATATAGCACCAAATGCAGAATCATTGGCATGATGCCATTCTTTCAGTGGAATAAAATCTGTCCTGCATTGTAAATCTGGAATGCTTTATAATCCAGACTACTAAATACTTATGAGGGTTGTGACGTAAAATATGCATGTATTTATTCCTCGTTTTTTTTACTTTAGGACCCGATAATGCTTAAACAGCAGTGAAAGAACTGAGATCACAGTACCTAATACTTTATATTGCTCCAGAAAACCGTTTCTCTGCCGATCGCAGCATTCGACACTAAAAAGAAGGCACATAACACTTAGGGTGGTGCTAATCACTTTGATTGTTTGGGAGCGAAACCCATAATGTACATGTTATGGCCCTACGTGTCATTACGTTTGAACAACAAAAAGGTAGGGGGTTTGCGTTTTGATAAACTGCGTGGAGGTTTTCACTGTGTGCAATTAAAATTAGGAACCTTCCCAGCTCATACTAAATGCATTCTCCAAAGCTTTAGGTTATACAGGTGCACTACTTTACACGGAACACTCTCTTTTCCCTCGTCACGGCTCACACTCTTAGGCAGAGTTACACCCCTTGAAGAGCCCCTTCTTCCACACAATGATAATTGTCATCTGCCTTTATGCATTTCCTTTCTTTAACGCTGCGAGCCCTGTGCTTTCCAGTAACGAACGGCATGCGCGTTATCAGCATGATAGCATTCCTGACAGCAAAGTAGCGGGCGTGGCGTTTTCAAGAAAGGAAACGCATCAAGGCAGATAACGATTATTGTTGTGTGGCAGAAGGGGCACTCCAAAGGGTGTAACTTTGCCTAAGAGTGCAGGTGGTGATTCAGATTCTTCAAAGGTGTTTCATTGTATGGGATGGCACATCGCGCTTCACTTATTTGCAGAATATTGCATTCCAATTGTGTCATATGAGAAATCCATTTGAGAGCTTTAGCTTGCCCTAAATTTATTACAGCTGTGTACTGGTAAACTGGCCGCAGCTTGCAGTGCTTGTGGAAAAACAATTGTAACTGCCATATTATATGTCACTGCTAGTGCACAGGCATCGTCAGTAGCAATGGTTAGGGTACACTTGTTTCTTCTATTCTGCAGTATGCATCCTCCACCAGAAAGTAGTTTTTTTCGTCTTCCTCTTCTACCATATTGGAATGTGAAATGGGGTGTAATTTGTAGGATATACTCTTGCATAAACTTCATGAGCATTTATTCTTGTCTGTGCCACAGATCATTGTTGCTACCACTGTAAAAGCAGGGTGCCTGTTTACAGCACCCGTAGGGAACAATCTGTGAATCTTTAACGAACAGTAAGGATAATGAATAATCGAATAATTTTTAGTAATTTTCAACAAATTTAGCACTCTTTGCTTTCCACTATGGTGTTTTTCAAACTCTAATGTTGGCACAAGGTTTGAGTGCAGGGTGTCATTTTGTGTGAAAGAGTACACTTGTGCGCATACCACCTCATCGTCAACATTCTGCTGCACAGAATGTCATTAGCTTTCGTATGCATTGGTCACTATCTCACAAACCGGTTGCTCCTTTGTTAGTTGGAATGTAGCATTTATGTAAAGCGCATTTGGGGTGCGATCTTGTACGCGTTCAAAAATAGAACGGAGGCGGTCCGTTCCACCGAGCCGCACACGGTTGGTCAGTTTGAACGGTGAAGAACGCCATGACGTCAATTGTGAAGTGATATCTGCTGTCAATCATTCCGTGTTGTCTGCTATCGGACGAACGCAACGGAACGGACCGCCAATTTCGCGACGGAAAGAACGGACCGCCTCCGTTCGAGTTTGGAACGCGTACAAGATCGCACCCTTGATGTTCTAACAAAAAGCATTGTGCCCTCTTATCCCCTAATTCTCCTCACTTGATGCCTAGTGTTGTAATAGCATGGTTGACACCACGAGAGTCAGTGTGGTGAATAATTGTGTCTGGTGGAGTAGGGGGTGTACGTTAACTTAAGCAACTTTTCCAGATGACTTGAATCAGTATTGTGGAATGCTGTTTTTTTTTTTCAATCACTGTTACCAAGTTTCACTTTGGTTGTGGCAACAAGTATAATGTAGTTCGCTAGCACTCCAGCCAACACATATAATGTGCAGGCATCTGTGTTGAAAAAAAGACCAGCTAATGGTTTGCCAGGAGCTAAGGTCCATTTAGACCATTAAATTTTGAACTACCGGTGGAAATAACTGGTGAATGAAAGCACACCCAGGAGAACTGACCATAATATTTTCTTTCATTATAACACTGCTGAAGCTTTGAACTGCATTTGAACTGGCTTGTTTAAAAAATGACCCGTTTCCTTGTTCAAGTAAGACAAAGGTTCCACAGGAAGACAGAAACTTGAAGCCGTCAACAGCAGCATGAATATAAACAGCGCTCGACGTTTTGCAATCTTGCACCTGGTTATATTATCCATCCCATTTTTTTCCACAGGCTGTTCTTTACTGTTTTATGGTCATACCCAGTTTAATTTTAATGTCCCTATTTTTTAATATTTGGTTAATAGATCTTTTCTTCATCGGCTTTCAACAAAATATATATTCATAATGTGCCTTCATTTACCATTTGCAGTGATCTTAACCAGATGCATCTTGATACAAAACTTATTTTCCTTAATTCTTCGTTTTCCTTTTCCAAAAGTGCAAACTGTTTATCTTGATACCTATTTTGTCTTCTGGGAAGATTTGGTCTACTGGATTAATGAATGCCTACATGTGTATATCGTTTTCTGTTTTGGTCACCCCTACTCTTGGCAAGTACTGACAGCATTGCTCATACCCGCTCCATCACAATCACCACTGCTAAGCACACCCTTCCTTCCTTTATTTTAACACTTTGGCTTCTCTTGACCTATTATATGCACCAGTTGCTTCTCCCCCAATGAGGCTAGGGGCCAGTGAGATATGCACAATCCAAAACAACACAGCCAAAGAAAACATTTGCTACCCTAATGACAAGCACCTATGTCGAAATGTTGGCTACAGCAACATCCCTTGTTCCAACAATGTTGATCTACTTACATGTTTTTCTTAACACAGAAGTTACTGCTTTGTCGTGTTCTGTGATTATACTTTTTTGCTGCTTTCTTTAGGATGGATATTCACGAATACTATTTGTTTCTCCTAACAGCAGCAAGTTTATCCTTGCAAGCGTTTGGAGTCGAGAATAACTTTCACCAGGAAGAAGTGCAAGACGAGTGATTGAAGAAAATAAAGTTGCTTCTGTGATCTAAGAACTTGAGGACTGAAATGTTGCACCTTTTTGTATATATGCTATGCAGTGCATTCATATCACAAAGTGCAAAGTGTTTTATCTCTGCAGCCATGTCAGTGTGTTGGCAAGACAATTTTCTCAATGGTGACCTGCTGCTTTGATTATGCGCTGCCTTCATGACATCTGCATTAAAGGAGCTGTACTATCGTGGACAAAAGAACCCTGGAAGTGCGAGCATTGACCAAATTGCATTTCTGCTCAAGACCGCTGAAAACAGTGGGTCACGTATGCACATTCCGAACGCAGATGGTGGCACGGCTGATCCCAGCAAATAGCACACCAATAAAATTCGGTCGACTCTCGCATGTCCTGGGCAATTTTCTCCCCGATGGCACATTCTTCGAATAATGGATATGCTCTGCAAGATGAGATACGGGAAGCACCTGTACTTCAACGCATATAGTACAGATTTAGCATACGGAGTCTTTCGTTTTCTGAATACGGCAAGCACCTGCTTTTTAACGGTTATAGTACAGATTCAGCATACAGTGTGTTCCGTTTTCTGAATACGAGAAGCACCGTACTTTAACGGTTATAGTACAGATTCAGAATACAGAGTCTTCCGTTTTCTAGATACAGAAGCACTCGTATCTTGTACTACGGTCTCTTTTTTTACAGTTGTCCGTTCTACGGAAATGACCGTTCTTAATTTACGGAAGAGTGTTCGGTCACAAATTACCAGCAAATTTTCTGTAAAGTAAGGCAATTTTTTTTTACAGTGTAGCTTTCTCGCGCCTTATGGCGATGTACCTTGTAAATAACATCACAGATGTTTCTGTAGGAACAGTAGCGACTGCAGTAGAGCCTGGACCGCATGTATTGATAATCTAGAAGGCAGAGCTGAGCGCCTTAGCAACCGCGGTTGAACGCAAGTGGCTGAAAGGCCACCAGTGACGATGACTGACTCAGCACCAGCGCCGCAGGCGCAAGAAAGTGTGTCCGACGTACGTACGTACCTTCAGAGGCAAAGTTCTGACTGGTGTTGTAGAATTCGCAGGGTGCGGTGGTGCTGAACTTAGCATCACAAGTTGGCGGCTGGACGTATCTATATTTATTCAGTCGTGTTTTTACTAGTTGTAAAAACGTGCCATTATTTAGCATTATTGGTGGCGCCTCCGGGACACCAAACAACGCCTGCGCTTGCCAGAGGTGTATGAGATCGGCTGTCCACTATCGCGGACAGGCAATTTTTTATGCGAACACCCCCTGGCACGCTTCGGCCTCCGTGGCCTCAACCCGCAGGCCGCCCTGCTTCCAGCTTTGATCCCCCCGATATATATACACCTTGGGTGCCCTGGAGATCCTGCGCCGCCTGCTTTAGTGCAACCTAAGCTGCTCTCCTGAGGCCTCCGTTTGCCGGATACATGTGCCCTCCTGGAGCAGTGCTTGTAAAAAATCCAAACTATCGTCGCGACGAAAAAAGCGGCCCGCGATTTATACAACACCAGTCAGAACACTGACCCTTCAGACACAGCGATCACCAAATGGGGCGTCCGTGCCCTGCCTCAACGCGCGGGCAGCCAGCGGCGGAGGACAAACGCATACAACCCACGCCAAGAAACCTCCTCCTTATGTGCCTCGGCAGAGTCATACATTCAAGGAGCAAAAGCCCCCAGATTTTCTCTCTTGCGCCCGCTCTTACTCGCGCCTGCGCACAAGCGACTTTCGATCCCTCGAATGAACGTCTCGTCCAGTCTCAGTGCTCCTTCGCAAAAAACAGCACGTATCTTCCGCCACACTTTCCCCAACACGTCCGTGCTGGCCGGGGCCTCTCCTACGCCTTCCTGCCTCCATGACGTTGTTCAAATAAAAGCACCCGCATTTCCTTACCAAACACAACGATCACAAGTACATATGTTGTTCCGTTTGCATAGCGGCTGGATTTAACCGGTGATACCATAATTAGCCTAATCTATGTTGACTACGGGGACGAAGGCCTCGCCAAGAGGTGCCTGACTACTCGTCTTGCGTCAGCTGACTTCGTCCTATGTCTACTATTTTTTTTAATTTTATCATAGCGCCTAATTAATCTTCGACTGGGTTTTTGTTCATTTTGCATCTATTCTGTGAATACACTGGTCATAGCTCTACACATTACATGGCCAGCCCAAACAGGTTTCTTTATTTTAATCTCAACTGCGACTCGATTACTTCCGGAAGGTCGCTAATACACGCCGCTGTCTATCTGTCTCTGACGCTACGCCTATCACTTTCAGTGTCTTCGGTCGTTGCGCTTTCTGTACATACCTCGTAGGCTTCGTTGTTATGCTTGAAATTTCTGCCCCTTAAGTTGTTATTGGTAGAATGCAGCTCGTGTATATAGACCTTTTTTTCATGAATGACGGTAATCTCTCTGCATCTACAGGACTGTTCAACATGCAGCGACCGCTCGATTGCCCTAATTGAACGGGAAACATGAAAAAAAATCTCGCCTCACGAACAAAATTACTCATCGACAATGACCCGTCGGTATACATACTGCAGATTATCAGTAACATTAAGGTAAAATTCCAGTAGTGTGCCAGAAAGCACGTAGGTACCCAGGACAGCTAAATATTTTACAACACAACCTGATTGTCATGAGGGAACACATACTATGGAAGGGCCACAGAGGCACGGCGTTGTTGTAAGTCCTGGGAACATTCGCACTTTGTAACATGGTACTGAAATTTCACCACACCGTTCCAGTGGGCCTTTATAGTATAGATAAATGCGAGTAATGTTTGTTGCCTAATTTCTTTCGTGAGGTATGTTTCATTCTTCTCATTTGTTTAAGGCGGGGCGCGCGGTCGCCCGACCCTTTGTAGTTTCTGCAACTAGTCTCGTATGTCCCCCATTTTCGGCCGTGCTATGACTAGGTTTCTTCTGTTGTGCGCAGTGTAACCCCTTCATATTATTGCGTAAATTTCCTTCTCGCAGTACAGCTCCCCTGTGACTAATCGGCCTTCATGTATGCTCTCTTGGACAGCTTCTAGAGGCTGGATACCAATCCCGAATTCTTGTTATCTTTCGAGACCAAACGAATCATGCCATAGTCTTCGGCATATTATTCCTCAGAGACACTTTTAGGTCGCTTAGGGCAATCAGTCAATTGTTGCAAGTCATCGCCAGAGTTGCTGAACAGGGCAGCTACCCGTTAATTCTCGAATTTGATTGTTCCAAGTTTATGTAACAGTCCGAATACCGCGAACCCTTCATTGTCGCGCGTTTTCTTAAGCTTCCGCGAATTTCGCGATTTGAAAATGTCGCGAAATTTAAGGGTGCGAAAAATTTTCGTGCTAGTTTGCACTAAACCAGCTAGTTTTGCTAGCTGGTTGAGCTGCTGGCCCCATAAAGCGTGGCGCACCCAACTTACTTGGCTGCGCAAGTTTGCACTATGCTATTCACTTCAAGTGCTGCACGCGGAATCTCTGGCCTCTCACAGTGCAATACTTTGATGAACCAGGCGGTGCGCAGTGGCTTCAAAAGTGAAACCGTTAGAAGTACTTGTTAGTTTTCGGTCTAACCCGTTGCGATTGTGTCATCGTACTGAAGTACGGCTTACTGCAGCGTACTTCACTGTTTCCAAAATGCAAAAATTGTAAAAAAATGCAAACTAGCTTTTGCGGGACATGTCAGCGATTGGGCACAAGCTCGAAATCGCGAACAATTGGGACCGCGAAATAATAGGGTTTTACACTACTTCTTTCAAGTGTGCAGTAAAGAGCATTGAGCAGATTGCTTCTCTTTGCCCGGCAGCCTTAATCTGCCTTATCGCGCTTTTTTTATAGATGCTTAAGATAGCTGCGGAACATTCCTAGGGAATTTTTCATCATCATCATCATCATCACCATCATCATCATCATCAACAACAACAACAACAACAACAACAACAACAACAACAACAACCTATTTTAAGTTCACTGCAGGACGAAGGCCTCTCGCTCTGATCTACAATTACTCTTGTGCTGCGCCAACCGTTTCCAACTTGCGCCGGCGAATTTCTTAATTTCATCGCCCCACCTAGTATTTTGCCGTCCTCGACTGCATTTCCCTACTCTTGGTAGCTATTCCGTAATCCTAACGGACCACCGGTTATCTAACCTACGCACTACGATACCTGCCCAGCTTCATTTCTTTCTCTTAATGTCATTTAGAATAACAGCTATGCCCGTTTGCTCTCTGATCCACACCGCTCTCTTCCTGCCAACGTTACGTCTATCATGCTTCGTTCCATCGCTCTTTGTGCAATCCTTAACTTGTTTTCGAGCTTCTTTGTCAGTCTCCAAGTTTCTGCCCCATATGTTAGCACCGGTAGAATGCATTGATTGTACACGTTTCTTTGTAATGATAATGGTAAGCTTCCAGTAAGAATCCGAGTAGGTCGGCCGTATGCATTCGAACTCAGTTTTATTCTTCTATAAATTTCCTTCTCATGATGAGGGTCCCCTGTGAGTAATTGTCCTAAGGAAACGTATTCCTTCGCATACTCTCGAGGCTGACTGGCGATCCTGAACTCTTGTTCCCTTGCCAGGCCATTGATCATTATTTTTGTTTTCTGCATATTAATCTTCATCCCCACTCTTACACTTTCTGTGTTAGGGTCCTCAATCATTTGTTGTAACTCGTCCCCGGTGTTGCTGAATAGCACAATGTTATCTGGAAACTGAAGTTTGCTGAGATATTCGCTGTTGACCCTTACCTCTAAGCCATCCTAATTGACCAGCTTGAATAATTTTCGAAGCAGGCAGTGAATAACATCGGAGAGATTGTGTCCTTGCCTGACCCCTTTTTTATGGGTGTCTTCCTACTTGTGAAGAATTAGGCTAGCTGTGGAATCTTTGTAGATATTTTCCAAAATATTTACGTAAGCCTTCTCTACTTGATTACGTAGTGCCTCTACGACTACTGGTATCTCTACTGAATCGAATGCCTTTTCGTAATCTATGAAAGCCATGCTGAAGGTTGAGTGTACTCTGCACATTTCTCGGTTACCTGATTGACTACATGGATGTGATCCATTGCACAGTATCTCTTCCTGAAGGCAGCGTGTTCGCTTGGTTGAGTGAACTGAAATGTTGCCCTTATTCTATTGGAAATTATCTTCGTAAATATTTTTTTACAATACTGGAAGTAAGCTAATGAGCCTATAATTTTTTAATTCTTTAACGTCTCCCTTTTGGTGGATTAGTATAATGTTGGAATTCTTCCAGTTCACTGGGACCCTTGAAGTCGTGAGACATTTCGTATAAAGAGCTGCAAGCTTTTCAAGCATTATGTCTCCTCCCTCTTTGATTAAATCGACTGTTATTTCATCTTCACCTACCGCCTTTGCTCGTTTCGTGTCTTCTAAGGCCCTTCTAACTTCATCGCAAATTACAGAAGGCACCTCTGTAACTTGTTCATTTCTACTTTCAAAGTAGGTGTCCTGGCTGCTCTGGGTATTTTATAGGTCAGTTTAGAATTCTTCCGCAGCTTTTACTATATCTTCGAAATTGTTGACGATATTACCCTGCTTATCTTTCAGTGCATACATCTTGGCTTGTCCTATGCCAAGTTTTCTTCTGACTGATTTCATGCTGCGTCCATTCAATACTGCTTCTTCAGTCTTTCTTATGTTATAATTTCGAATACCCTTTATTTTATCTTTGTTGATCAGTTTTGACAATTTAGCGAATTCTATCTGATCTCTCGAGTTCGACTGTTTCATTCTTTGTAGTTTATTTATGAGGTCCTTCGTAGCTTGGGAAAGCTTACTTACTGGTTTCCTTGGTGCATTACCTCCCACTTCAATTGGTGCTTCTGGAGCCTGCCTAATTATGGTTTCATTCATTAGCTCTATGTCGTCTACATCTCGCTGTTCTAAGGCTGCATATTTATCTGCAAGTACCAGCCTGAATGGGTCCGCTTTTATCTTTACTGCGTCTAGGTCGGCCTGTTTCTTCTTGACCAATTTTACTCTGTTTCTCTTCAAATTCAGGTGAATCCTAGACCTCACTAACCTATGATCACAACACTTTACCCTACCTAACACTTGTACATCCTGCACTATGCTGAGATCAGCAGATAGTATGAAATCGATTTTATTCCTTCTTTGGCCATTATGGCTTTTCCAGGTCCAGTTTTTGTTACTACGCTTTCTGAAGGAGGTGTTCATTATTTGTAGCTTATTCCGTTCCGCGGATTCTACCAACGTTTCTCCTCTAGGGTTCCTAGAGCCGACGCTGTAGTTGCCAGTTGCTTATTCACCAGCCTGCTTTTTTCCTATTCTTGCTCTGAAGTCGCCAATTACTACAGTATACTGAGTTTGGGCTTTTTTCATGGCTAATTCCACGTCTTCATAAGATTGATCTACTTCATCGTCATCATGACTGGAGTTGGATCGTAGGCTTGTACCACCTTTAATCTATACCTCTTATTAAGTTTTATTACGACTACTGCTACCCTATCATTAATGCTGTGGAGTTCGTCAATGTTGCCCGCTATGCCCTTATGTATTAGGATTCCTACCACTGTATAACTTCCTATCTGGGAGTCCTCTGTAGCAGAGGACGTGACCGTTAGTGAGCATTGTATAAGCCTCGCCAGTTCTAATCTCACAAGGCCAATGATATCCCAAACAATGCCTGAGAGTTCCTCGAAGTGTCCTCCTATGTTAGCCTCACTCGAAAGAGGTAGGGTGTTAAAGGTTGCAAGGGTCAGTTTCCATTGGCGGCCTTTCCGGGTCCAGAGATTCGTAGCACCGTCTGCTGCGTTACAAGACTGACCGCCGCCTTGGTCAGGTGCTCCGTAGCTGCTGGGGACTGAGGGCCATGGGTTAATTGTAGGACTCGAGCCCTACAATCATGGGAGGTAGTTGCCGAATACTGCACCAGGGAGGCCATTTCCTACTCTGGTGAGGGAGCGACTTTGTTGAAGCTTAGTGGGCCTTCCTAATTCGATTTGTATAGTACCACTGGCTCCTCGCATTTTAGCCCATGACAGGCGCCACTCCAAGCCTGCATATTTTTGAGTATTGGAGATGCTGAATTCCAGATTACCAATCTATGAGGGCCATATAGAGGGCTTGGTTTTGTTCAGCATGATACGACATTCATCCAGTGCGAGCCTGTTCTCTAGGTCGACTAAACCAAGCGTAGTCCTGATGATTCAAAGTACAATAGTGAATATTTTGTGGAATATGGAAAGGAAGCTAAAGGTACGATAATATATATATATATATATATATATATATATATATATATATATATATATATATATATATATATATATATATATATATATATATGAATATATTGTCACAGTCGTTAATGTGGACAGAAGAGGACGATGATGGCGGCCTTGTTGGCTCAGCCATTAACAGCCATCTGTAAATAGACGCACGCTTCTTCCTTCCCGTAACATAATCGGTGGAAGTGCTGGGTAATCACTTGCGCAAGACGGAGCTCCGCAGTGGACGTAACCTGGCTGCCATGTCATCCGAAGGAGAGAGTTCAACCATGGCCCCGTCCTCGCCACCGACGGCGCAGCTTACCGTCGCCGCTCTCCGACGGGAAACTAACTGCGGCAGACTTGATGAAAAGAGCGCTACGAAGACGCGGACTAAAAGAACAACATGTACGACGGACAACATGTCCATCGTACATGTTGTTCTTTTAGTCCGCGTCTTCGTAGCGCTCTTTTCATCAAGTATGCAGAACCAACTCGCCCACATCAAGCTTCTGCTAACTGGGGCAGCTCCTGGAGGTGACGCTGCTCTAGAACCCCGGCCTGAAATTCGTCTGATGACTTTGCCTACTAATCGGAACCTTCTGGACGTGGATGGTTTGCGCGTTACAGCACTCATCGATACTGGAGCCCAAATTTCCATCATGAGTGCGCAGCTTCGAAGGCGCTTGAAGAAAGTACTTACTCCTGCTCCGGCTCGGCTGCTCCAGGTCGCTGATGGTGGAACTCCGGCTGTGCTTGGAATGTGTACTGCTCGTGTCAGTGTCGCCGGTCGCCACACGTCCGTTTTGTTTAGTGTGGTGGAACGTTGCCCTGACAATGTAATCCTCGGACTCGAATTTTTGGTTGTCCATTCTGCTCTGATTGACTGTTCCACCGGTGTTGTAGAACTTACCGTGCAACTTCCTGTTCCCGTTGACCTTCCTGCTCAAGCTCCAACTCAGCTTTGTTCCGCGGATTTTATACACCTGCCATCTCTTGCAGCAACCTGCATCCCTGTCTTAGCCTGCCCACCTGTACCTGACGGAGACTATGTCCTAACTCCCGCGACTGCAGTCCTGCTTTCTCACAATGTCTCGTTACCGCACACCATCGTTTCTGTTGCGGACAACGAGACATGTCTTACCATCCTAAATTTCGGACAGTGCCCTCAAGTACTTCCTCGAGGCATGTGTCTTGCCACATTGTCACCGACGCACGAGTGCCACATTTCCGCTCTATCTGTGGCGCCGTCTTCGACCAATGCTCATTCTGTGCCTTCTGCATCAGCCCCGACGGACGACTTTACAAGCATGATTGCACCGGACCTCTCAGCCCAACAAGCCGCAGAGCTCCGTGGCCTCCTCGAGTCCTACTCCAACATGTTCGACTTAAGGATTGCCCTTTGTGTCAAACTACGGTCGTGAAGCATCGTATAAATACCGGCGATGCAGCACCTGTTCGGCGACGCCCATACCGGGTGTCGCCCTCTGAGCGACAAGTTATCCAGAGCGAGGTTGACAAGATGCTTGGCAAAGGGATTATTGAACACTAACCAGCCCGTGGGCGTCCCCTGTTGTTCTCATCAAAAAGAAGGATAACAGCTGGCGATTCTGCGTTGACTATCATCATCTAAACACGATAACCGAGAAAGATGTATATCCACTTCCCCGCATTGATGCTCTGGATTGTCTCCACGGCGCCATTTCTTTTTCATCTATAGACCTTCGCTCTGGATATTGGCAGATTGCCGTGGACGAAATGGACCGTGAAGAGACCGCATTTGTCACGCCAGACAGTCTGTATCAGTTCCAGGTAATGTCTTATGGCTTGTGCAATGCCCCGGCGACCTTTGAACAGAGATGATGGACATGATCTTGCGTGGTTTGAAATGGTGCATCTGTTTGTGCTATTTGGATGACGTCATCGTATTCTCTTCAACCTTTGCGACTCATCTTGAAAGAATTTCATCTGTTCTTTCTGCTTTTCGCACCACTTGCTTGCAACTCAACTCGTCCAAGCACCACTTCGGTCACCGCCAAATAACCATGCTCGGACGCCTCGTCAATTCGTCAGGAATTCACTCCTACCCCGCTAAGATTCATGCTGTGCAGAATTTCGCCGTACCAACTTGTGCCAAAGATGTTCGCAGCTTTATTGGCCTTTGCTCTCACTTCCGCAGGTTTGTGAAAAATTTCGCTCATGTTGCCCGTCCCCTGACTGACCTCCTGCAGAAAGACGTTTCTTTCTGTTGGGGCTCTGAACAAGCGTCTGCTTCCTCGCAGCTCATCACGCTGTTCACAACACCTCTTGTTCTCGCCCATTATGACGCCTCCGCTCCGACAGAAATCCGCACTGACGTCAGTGGCTACGGCATCAGCGCAGTTTTAGCTCAACGCCAATGTGGGCGCGACCGCGTCATCGCCTACGTCAGCCGACTCCTCTCTCCCGCAGAGCGCAATTACTCGATTACTGAGCGCGAGTGTCTCGCCCTCATTTGGGCGGTGGGCAAGTTCCGACCCTACGTATATGGTCGACCATTTACAGTTACAACCGACCACCACGCCCTTTGTTGGCTTTCCTCCCTCATGGATCCCACCCGATGCCTCGGTCGCTAGACCCTACGGCGCTAGACCCTTTCGTTTGTTTTTACTAACATTAGAAGCATTTTTCCGAAGCTTGACGCTCTCAGTAATCTTGCCGACACAACAGAGTCTGACCTAATTCTTATTACTGAAACTTGGCTTAATTCTTCAATAGAAGACTCTGAAATATTGCCATTTTCCCCTAATTTCAATATCTTCAGGCATGATCGAACTACCAAACGTGGTGGCGGCGTATTCATTGGCGCTCATAAGGACCTTCAATGTACTGAAATTAAGACATCGTCCTCCCTAGAAATTCTGTTCGTCCTGTGTAATGCCTCTTACCCACCCACAATAATCGCAGTCTGCTATCGCTCCCCTGGTAATGGTCCTAACTTTGTTACAGAATTCCACGAAACATTGCGTTCGGTAACTGAATTGCATCACCACTCTCCGATGTTACTGTTCGGTGATTTTAACTTCCCCGCCATAAACTGGACTAACCTAACATCAGCAACTTCGCAACACAGTACCGAAATCGATTTTGTTAACTCCTGCCTAACCTTTGGATTAACGCAACTTGTCACTGAACCTACACGTCAAAGTTGTAATTCTTCTAACATACTCGACCTAATTTTTGCTTCTGATCCTGACAAAGTTTATGCAATGACGCATTTGCCTGGTCTTAGTGATCATTCTATAATCCATGCATCGTACTCCTGTCAGCTTACACAACCTACAAAGATAACCAAAGTGATCAAACTGTATGACAAAGGGAATTACTCGGCAATTAACTCGGAAGTCGCACATTTTGCTGCTTCATTCCACACCAGTTTTTTGATGCGTTCTGTCGAAACTAACTGGCTGCTTTTTAAAAACAAAATGCTCGATGTGTTCGCGAGATACGTACCCGTTATTACCCTAACCGAAAAACAGTCATCCCCATGGTTTAATATCACACTAAAGCGTCTTAACAAAGAAAGAAAAGAATTTTTCGCTCGTCTAAACGATTTAACAACGCAGGCGCATGGAATAAGTATTACCTTGCAGAAAAAGAATTCGAAGCTCTAGCAAATAAAGAAAAACGCACTTTTTTTTTCGCAAACGCGGCCGTCTATGTTAAGAAATAACCCCCATAAATTCTGGAAGGTTATTAACCCTAATAACTCCCAGCCATTAGCTCTGTTTGATGATCAAAACCATCGTATTTCCGATTGCCAAATTGCTGAACAACTTAACCTTACTTTTTCTTCCGTCTTCACAACTGAACCTGTTCACATATTACCTCGCTTCCCTCTTTCGGATCATGCAGTCATGCCTGATATTACCTTTTGTCCTTACGGCATTGAGAAACTAATTGATTAATTAAAACTTACATCATCGTCTGGCGTCGATGAAATAAATGTTAAAATGCTGAAAAACACCGAAAGAAATGTGAGCGCGATGTTATGTGCTATTTTTAAGCAATCATTGTCATCAGGAGTGGTGCCGGAAGACTGGAGAGTAGGCAAGATTGTTCCAGTCCCCAAAAAAGGTCCTCCATCGTTGTGCTCTAGTTATCGCCCCGTTTCACTCACCAGTGTTTGTTGCAAACTAATGGCGCATGTTATTTACTCTCAGATCGTAAACTTTTTAGTATCCAATAACCTCTTTCACCCAGCTCAACATGGCTTCCGTAAAGGTCTTTCATGTGACACCCAACTAGCTTTATTTTTTCATGATCTAAGCTCTAACCTCGACTTGAACGTACCTGTAGATGCTATTTTCTTAGACTTTGAAAATGCATTTGACAAAGTTCCACACCAACGGCTACTCCTAAAGCTTTCGCGTCTCAAGACTAGACTGGATACATAGCTTCCTCACTAACCGACAACAGTTTGTATTTGCTAACACACAGTCATCTAAAAGATCTTCTGTCCTTTCGGGCGTACCACAAGGCACAGTTCTCGGACCACTACTTTTTCTAATTTACATTAATGATCTTCCTACTGCGATCTCTTCTAACATTCGATTGTTCGCAGACGATTGTGTAGTTTATCGACGCATAACTAACACTTCAGACATGCATTTGCTTCAAGATGACCTAAAACGCATTGAATTATGGTGTAACAAATGGTTGATGTCTTTAAACACTAAAAAAACCTCGCTAGTTTCTTTCCATCGCAGACAGCATCACCAATCAGGGAAATACACGATATACGGTGCCGAAATCTCATCCGTAGACTCGTATAAATACCTCGGCATAACATTTTCAACTACCCTAAATTGGTCACATCATGTCATTAACTTAGCCAATGCCGCGAATCGAACCCTCGGTTTTCTCCGCCGGAATCTAAGACTTGCTCCCCCATCAGTAAAATTGTTAGCTTATGTTACATATGTCCGCCCTAAGTTAGAATATGCATGCTCTGTCTGGGATCCTCATCAACATAACCTATCTAATACACTGGAATCAATTCAAAACCGTGCAGCCCGGTTTATCTACTCTGAATATTCTTATCATGCAAGCGTGTCTGAACTAAAATCCCGTGCCGGTCTTACTAATCTAGAATCGCGACGTCTTATTTCTAGACTGTGTCTTTTTCACAAATTCTATCATTCACCACTCCACATTTCAGCTATATTACCAGCTCATCGTCAGTCCAGCCGCATTAACCACAGCAAAGCCGTGTATCCTCCCCCGGCGCAGACTACCTCTCATCTACGATCATTTTTTGTGAAAACCGCCAGGGACTGGAACGGTCTGTCTGCCGACAACACGCACCACTCCGACACTCATCACTTCAAGGCTGCTCTCGAATCACTGTTTTGTTAAAGCCCATCCCTCATGTAATACCTCATCTCTGGGGCCTTTGAGGTATAATAAATAAATAAATAAATAAATAAATAAATAAATAAATAAATAAATAAATAAATAAATATCAGTTGTCTAACCGCTTAGAATAATATAATGTTGACAATCTTCCACGTCTCTGGTACACTTGCAGTCATAAGGCTGAGCGTATAAATGGTCGAATTTCTTTCGAGTACAATGTACCCGCCATGTTTCATCAGGTCAACAGCTAAGCCATCGCGTCCTACCGCTTTTCTCCTAGACACACCTTGCAAATTTCTTCTAACCTCGTCACGTGCTACACATGGTACTGATAGCTCGTTTTTGCTATTGCGTGGTGTAATCGTTGTTCCGTGGCAGTTCTGATTACTGCATAGTTCAGCATAGAATTCCTCTGGTGCCATTAATACATCGCAGATGTTGCCGGTGACATGACCCTGCTTATCTATGATTTCATGCATCTCGTTTTTTTTACAATGACAAGCATTCTTCTTACCGATTTCACCCTTCTCCTATTCTTTGACATTTTATTAGTATTTCTAATACTATAATTTCAAACGTCACTTATTGTTATTCGACTGTGACAGTTCACCAAGTTCAGCTCCGTTTTTGGGTTTGGACATATTCATGGCTTGTCGTCTCTTTATTATGTCTTTTCTTACTTGGGAGAGGTTGCTTGTTTGCTGTATTAATGACTTACCTTCGACTTTAGTTCCTACTTCCGAAGTTATTTTCCTGAGAGTGTCGGTCCTTATCTCCATGCTATCTTCATCCTGCAGTTCTAAATCCTAATATTTGTTTCCGAGTACTTCCCCGAGTTTCTCAGCGGTTCTCCGGACTACTAATGTGTGGCATGTTCCTTCGTCACTCATTTTCACTCATTTTCTTCTTTATTTTTTATTCTTTAGCAATGCTAGACCTCTCTAACCAATTATTAATGTCCTTTATCCTACCTAATATTTTACGTCCTCCGCTATGCTCAGTTTGTGAAAGAGCAAGAAATTTAATTAATATCTTGTTTGCTCGTTTGGACTTTTCCATATCCACTGTGTGTTATAACATTTCTGAAAGAAGGTACTCTTATTCTTAGTCAATTTCCTTCCGAAAGCATTTCCTCTACTAATCCTAGAGTAGATGTCATAATTGCCTGTTGCCTGTTCGTAAGCTTGCTTTCTTAAACTTATTTTTTTGATCTTTCGAATTGAACTTTATCATAACTACAGCGTACTGAGCTTTTCCCATTTCTCGCCACTGATTGAACGTTTCCGCAAACAGCTCTATTTTTTAGCCATTGTGATTGTATGTTGGGGCATGTACTTGTACCACCTCCAATTTATATATTCGATTCAAACTAAGAAATACCAGCCTGATCGGCTAGAGGGTTTGGATGCGAAAGTTTCCAGGCTCAGCCGTTGCGCATTATTGAGGTCTTGATGCACTCAGCATTCATGGCTGCGTCAGAGCTCTGACTGTCGCCATGCTCAGGTGCTCCGCAGCCGCTCGTGGCTAAACGCCGGGGATTACTTGCGAGATTTGCGAGAAAAAGGTAGTGGAGGCACACTGCACCAGGAAGGTCAATTTTTCTTCTCGCGGGTGAGTATTTGATTGCACATCAACTATAGGCAGGTTGCGAACGTAGTTCCCGCGCCTACTAGGGCGCCCCTCGTGGCGGCGAGCGCGGAACCGGCAGGATACGACCGGCCCACTTGCGTTCGGAAAGCCTGTCTGTGCACTGTTTTGCGCGTAGCTGTTGCCTTTTCTGAGCAATGCCTAAGTGCAAGCCGAGCTGTTGCGTAGTGGGCTGCAACAGCACGTACACCAACTCACGAGGAACAAAGTTTTACAGGTTTCCAAGCCGACCGTATGAAGCAGAACAGCGTCAACATGGATAGCGCTCGTCCGACGGCATCAGCTGTTTTATGTTCTGGCGTTATGCCAAGTGCGTTAACGCTGAATTCTTTGCTTTTACAGCAATGACGGCAGCAACGGGACACCTGCAGTGCGTACCAGGATATGCAGAAAACAAAGTAGTTTGTTCCCACACTGTACCGCAGTAAAGCTGTGGAACTCTTTCCCAGTCCTCTCTCATTCAAACAGCGAGGGCTTGCTGAGAGATTTGAGGAAAGGTTGGAACTGTTTGAGCTGGCATACACCCTTCTGCGCCCAGCTTATCAACTAAGGGGCAGTTGAGATCACCAAAATTTTTGACGACGTGGTTTATTGGAACCCCCTTTGCACGCACTGAAAAATCGCAACATAAATGTATCGCACTTCCAGTAACTTGGGCGAAAATATTTTGCCAGCGTAGTCTAACACAACTGGTAAGTTCCTCCATTTTTTGTGTTTTTGGGGAGAGCAACGTTAGAATACCTCGGGTAGGTCTTACGAGTCGTTCGTACGCCCCACGTTCTTGGATGAGATGTTTTAGATCCGTATTTGCCGTCCTGTATGTACAGGGAAACTACCGCGGCGTCCTTGCGCTTCCCTGCGATGCCAGCACGGCAATCGCAGCTCCCCGCTAGGATTTGTCTGCTGTCGCCGATCTTCAAGAATCAATGTCACCTATAATTTCATGCGTCCACACCGTATATAACGAAGTAACTTACGAACATTGTTTAAGTGCGCGAACAGACTGAGCTCAGAGAAAGCATGGGACAAGGACGGGCGCAGACTTGCAACTAATGTTTATTCCACAACGACCACATATAAGTACACCCCCGACTTACACCACTGCGCGTGCGCGAAAAAAAGAAAAGATAAAGAAAAGGAAAACCTTGTATATGCAAAACGCGTCCTAGCTAGAAGTAGTAAAGGCAAGGCGCAGAAGACCAGGACTCAAGAAGAAAAACACAAACGACAGGACCGGTCCTGTCGTTTGTGTTCTTCTTGAGTCTTGGTCTTCTGCGCCTTGCCTTTACTACTTCAAGCATGAACCACCTAGCCCAAGCAAGAGTTTTACGCGACCTAGCTACGCTTGTCAATAAACCTCATCTCACTGTTGTGTATATAAACTGAGGTGTCACTGACACTGTCTTGTTCCTTCTTTCTAATATGGTACGCGGCCTCGAGTAGCTCTCTGGCTCGGCTATCTCGGCAGCGGCACAAAAAAAAAAGTTGTGGAATAAGCTTTAGTTGCAAGTCTGCGCCCGTCCTTGTCCCATGCTGCCTCTGCGGTCCGTTTGTTCGCGCAGTTAAACAATGTTCGCTGATATGTACCAAATCGCCCAACAATAAGTTCTTCGAAGTAACTTACGCTGAGCTTCACGCATGTTGCTGGTGCGTTTTTCGCTTGCGGAATACACATAGCAGTCACTTCCGATCAGTGCGAGTTCAACACTTCCCTCAAGTCATAGACGGGCCCCACTTCAAATAGACGACTTCCTTTCACTAAATTCTTTTCACGAAAAAAGCTGTGAAGATGTTGTAATTCCCGAAACCCGGTGAAAATTCGGCACGCTGTTTCGCGCTATCGCTACCGTTTGACAGGGCGCCAAACACGCAGCGCGAGCTGCTGACGCCGTGAGTAATCCTACCGCATTCGCGCAACTGTTCGTCAGATGGCGCTAGGGGTCGAAAAGACAGGGTGCCGCCTAGCACTTGCAACGTGCCCATAGTATAGCCCCACCAGCACTCAGTAGTTTCCTTTCTTTCTTTTATTGCCGGGTTCTGGGACCACTCATGCTGAAGGATTTAGTTGATTAGACGAGGATTCGGACTGAAGAGCGAGTAAGGAACTCGATGCTTTACTCCATGCCACCACCACGTGACCAGACATACACGAGCATGCCTTTAGAAGTCATATAGAGGTACCAGATTTCGTGCGATGTCCTTTGATTTACTAGGATTCTAGTCTCCATGACCTGCGATCGTTCAAGCTATCTCACAAACATACTGCAATTTCATTTGTTTTTCTTCTTGCATATAGCCTAAATCTGAAAAGGTATACTCAGCTACATCGCTTCGATGACTCACCTCTACAAATTTCGGACTGGCGTCGGAACGTAATATTCTGCATGAATTCTCTGTACCGCCACATCAACACACAGTCCTTATGTCACGCCCCGCTGGGGCTTTGAGCAATAATGAATAAATTTTACAATGTAAATAAATAATAACGGCCTCTGAAGTGACCGCTTGGCAGGGCGTCAGCGCAAAGTGTCAAAAGTCACTCTTCGTCTGAGCCACTGACGGCAACGACAAATTTCTGCGTGATCACTAGTAATGACAGTTCGCAAACTGGAACTCATTGACAACTCATTGGAAAAGCCACCTCTGTAGTTCACTTTCACTACATTCATGGTACTTTTAACCTCTGCAAGGACCGTCCCCTCGCAAGTTGGATGCTAATAAGTTCCAAGACAATCACATTTTTTAACTATTCGTTGACTCATCGTACAGCCATTGCACACAAACCTTTGATTTTATATTGTTTGCCTGGTACATATAAAGCACATGACTAGTAGTTATGCCTACGACTCGATCAGTCGTGCCACTTGTGTAACAGAGCTTGACATGTCGGTGAACTGAGTCTTGAAATATGCGGCTCGTAACGCAAACGTTTAAAAGCTTAGAACGGGCGCACCGTAGTCTGGCGGCAGCGGTTTGACAGTTTATTTATTTTTTCACAGAATATACGTTTTCCTTTGGAAGACAAGATTCCTGAAAACCGAGACACCGGGCGGATGCGTACTTTTTGGCTGCTCTACTACAATTTTCAAAAATTTTAATTAAATTCTGTGAGGAGGAGGAAACAACTTTAATAAGTCAGTTTGGTTTAGTGAGGGGTGGCTACCAGGCAATGCCTTACAGTCACCTCCTCCGCTGCTTCCATGGCCCAAAGTTGAACCTCCAGGCTCGGGTCCCGGAGTATTGCTTCCCACGCTTCAGGTGAGGGAGCGGTGAGGCGATCTGACAGGGGAGGGTCTTCCCTGCAGTCCCAGAGGATATGAATTAAAGAGGCCATGGACCCACATAGTGAGCAGTGTGGATCTGTCAAGTCAGGGTAGAAGTGTGTGTATACTTGTGGATTGGGAAAGGAGTGCGTTTGGAGCCGGCGCCAGGTGAGTTCTTGTCCCTTAGTGAGCTTGGGATGAGGCGGAGGTTTTGTCCGTCTTGCGAGGCGGCAGTGTTGGGCTATGTCGTGGTGTGTGGTCAGTGGCCCGCTGACCAGGTGCCCCGGGTCAGAGACGGGACCCACCGCTCGAATAAATTCTACCATTTTACGTGTCCAAACCATGATATGATTATGAGGCACGCCGTAGTGGGGGACTCCAGTTTTTGACCACCTGAAGTTCTTTAACCTGCACCCAATGCACGGCACACGGGTGTTTTTGCATTACACCCACATTTAAATGTGGCCGCCACGGCCGCGATTTGATCCCGCGAACTCGTGCTTAACAGCGCAACGCCAAAGCCACTAAACAACCACGGCAGTTTCTACAATCTCTGCTTCAGGCTTTGCATTCAAGGATTTATTGATGAGCGCGAATTATGATTCGTAACGACAGAAAACAATGTGCAGCTAAGTGATTCCTTGTTTTGTAGAGGTTCTGTCGCTCTCGGTGCATAGCATACAAAGAAACGTGTTTCCTATGCAATTTGGCATGTCTTAGAAATTAGAAGGACAAACTCACGGCCGTGTCTTTTATGTGCGTAACTCGAGGTGACACAAGTTCATAGCGTGCAAGATCGAATTTGTGGCGAACTAATAGGCAGAACGCAAATGCACACATTGATCCGGGCACAGACGCAGTTGCAGAAATATCGGCATTCACAAGCTTTTTGATCATGCAGTGACATCACACTACGCTTCATCCACTGCTTCGCAGTACATCCTCTTCCAAGGCGCCGGCGCCGGCTGCTACGTGATCAGCTGCATCTCGATCATGCACGAGGTCCAAAAAATGTCATCGCTTTGTGTGAGTATTTTCCAGCATTTGGCGAATTGCGACAGTGAGAGGGCTGCAGGAACCTTAAACCTGTCCTCTACGCTAGAAGCCCCCGAGATTCGTTATTTTAGGCTTCTTTGGCAGTAAGGAGGCTGTCCAGTTTTCCCTATTGCCAGAGCGGAAGCTACTCCTGATGGGCCTAGTAAAGAAACACTGTAAATCAATCAATCAATCAATCAATCAATCAATCAATCAATCAATCAATCAATCAATCAATCAATCAATCAATCAATCAATCAATCAATCAATCAATCAATCAATCGTATCAACTCGATTAGTGCTGAAGCGCCAAAATGTCGTTCTACATGCTGCGCATGTCATGATGTTCAGTTTATAATAAGCATGATTCGTTCCTGGACGTGCCCTTCGCATGAATACACCGCGAAGCTACGAAAGTAACCTGCACTGTACTGGTTTTAGCACTATAGTTTCGTTGTCAAAATTTTTCGGGCATGTAGTCCACCAACTATTCTGGTTAGCTCTTCTATTAGGCCAGTGAGCGGAGCAGTTCTCCGGCAGAAGCGGTGACACCGCGTTCGATTCCCGGGCCAGGACAAAATTTTCTTCAACAGCGGAGCTTTGGTTGTGACGAACCCGTATATGCTTCCTTTTGTAAATTCATGCTACGATTCGGTAAATAGCAACTATTTTTTGTTTCAATAAATTTACTTACTTTGCTGGCTTCAGCAGGAATTGTTTGCTTGCGAGTCCTTTCAGTGGTCGCTAACCGAACAGCAGACAAAGCGTTCGGTGGTAGTTTACGTGCTGCCACATAGACAACTTCCCTGACAAGCCTGAGTAAACAAGCGGCAATGAGGGAAACCGAGTGCCCTGCGAGACGCCTTAATAAAATACGTTTATCTTTGTCACCGTAAACACTGGGGCACTGCTATGTCTTTCTGTTTTCTATCTGTGATCCAGATTTGCTGGGAAAGCAATCGGGTAGCTCGATCACGCTTTTGTCACGTATGAGGGTACATGCCCGCAACGTCATGAACCCCTGCCCCAAGAGTTCCCATCGAATAAACTCAAAGAATCTGGGACTTGTTTCGTCGTATAAAACGGAACTCTGACAAGAAAAGCGTCGCAATAAATAAAATGGTAATAGTATTTTGACATACTACGTTGCTTGTTCGATTGCTTCGAGATTCACTGGGAAAGAAGTGTAAATTTGTAAAATTTATCTAAAATATAACCGCCTGGTTCGCTATTTAGGCATCTGACTAGCGCCTCTTGTGTTGCAGCGTTTTAAATTACAGGTATTGTGGAAGAAGGCAGACACTAGTCAAGTATTGCGCAACACCTATCACTCGCTCTTCATTCACTTGCGACATCTAATTATTAAGCCAAACGAGATTACCTTGAGGTACGCCAAATGAGGACCTCGAAGACACGACAAAGATGCTAAAAATATTGACACGTGGACTTGTTTGTTTTTCGGGTGAGCGCTTTTCACCGTCTAACAAACGTTATCGCTAAGCGTGGGACTCGTCTGCATGCGTTAGAAGTTTCTAAAATGTTATCGATGGTTCTATCCGCTGTCTGTTGTCACAGAAGCATGTGTAATCTGATGGCATCTATGCGAGACGCGAATGACGTAGAGCTTTCTGGAGGACACGCTGGCAGCAGCGATTTCTCTGGAACGCTCGATGGCTCGTGTATAAAAGCCGACGTGCTGGACCGGCAGATCAGATTTTCGACAATTGCCGACTGCGTAAGCCGCTACCGTTGTTGTTTGAGTGTAGCCTGCTTATGAGAACACAAGTTTGCCCAATAATTTCGTCAATCACAGTTTTGCTGCCTTCTTCACCGTCACTACTACGTGACACCTGGTGAAGGTGCTAGTGCGTTCATGCACTGCAAAGTTCATGTACCGTTCATGCCCCCACAAAGCCGCGATCCAAGCCCGAAACTCGAAAATGACACCAACGTCGCCCAAGACCAGCAAGCTAGCTGCAGACTGCAAGGACTGCCCCCGAAGCACGGACTTCTGCCTGATACGACCAGGAACACTGTGGCCAGCTGAACAATCACAATGGCAGCCCCAGCGTTCCCCATCGTGCTTAAACAACCCAGGGAGCTCCCTACCTTCCATGGAGCTTCGTCGGAGGATCTAGTAACCTGGCTCGAAAACTTTGAGCGGATTTTAACTTTCAACAACTGGACCTCTGAGGATAAGCTACGCCATGCGTACTTCTCCTTAGAAGATGCCGCGAGGACTTGATTCGAGAACCGGGAGTCCACCCTTACAACATGGGACCTATTCCGCAGTAACTTCCTGAGAACCTTCACGAGCGTTGTCCGAAAAGAAAGGGTCGCAGTTCTGCTGGAAAGACGAGGGCAACTACCCAATGAGACCATCGCCATCTTCACGGAAGAGATGACCCGTCTTTTCCGGCACGCCAACCCGGAAATGTCCGAGGAGAAAAAAGTCCGCTTCTTGATGCGAGGTGTAAAGCAAGAACTTATTGCAGGCCATTCAAAGTAGTCAGCGACCATCACGCGTTGTGTTGGCTAGCGAATGTAAAGGACCCTTCAGGACGGCTGGTGCAGTGGAGCCTCAGACTGCAAGAATCTGACATCACTATAATTTAGAAGTCGGAACGAAAACAGCAACAGCAACGAGCCGACAAGGGGCTAAAAAGCCTCGTCAAGTATTTGGAAGGAAACACCGACGTTGTCCCTGGGGCATTTAGATGAGTATTGTTTTCGTTATCGTCTATGGATGAGATAGTTCAAGTGGCTGAGGAGTTCTATAGAGATTTATACAGTACCAGTGGCACCCACGACGATAATGGAAGAGAGAATAGTCTAGAGAAATGCTAAATCCCACTGGTAACGCCGGAAGAAGTAAGGAAAGCCTTGGGAGCTATGCAAAGGGGGAAGGCAGCTGGGGAGGATCAGGTAACAGCACATTTGTTGAAGGATGGTGGGCAGATTGTTCTAGAGAAACTGCCACCCTGTATACACAATGCCTGATGAATTCGAGTATACCGGAATCTTGGAAAAACGCTAACATAATCCGAATCCATAAGAAAGGGGACGTCAAAGACTTGAAAATTATAGACCGATCAGCTTACTGTCCATTGCCTACAAAGCATTTACTAAGGTAATTGCAAATAGAATCAGGAACGCCTTAGACTTCCGTCAACCAAAGGACCAGGCAGGATTCCGTAAAGGCTACTCAACAATAGACCATATTCACACTATCAATCAGATGACAGAAAAATGTGCGGAATGTAACCAATTTTTATATATAGCTTTCATTGATTACGAGAAAGCGTTTGATTCAGTCGAAACCTCAGCAGTCATGCATTGCGGAATCAGGGTGTAGACGAGCCATATGTAAAAATACTGAAAGATATCTATAATGGCTCCACAGCCACCGTAGTCCTCCATAAAGAAAGCAACAAAATCTCAATAAAGAAAGGCGTCAGGCAGGGAGATACGATCTCTCCAATGCTATTCACAGCGCGTTTACAGGAGGTATTCAGAGATCTGCATTGGGAAGAACTAGGGATAACAGTTAATGGAGAATTCCTTAGTAACTTGCGATTCGCTAATGATATTGCCTTGCTTAGTAACTCAGGGGACCAATTGCAATGCATGCTCACTCACCTGGAGAGGCAAAGCAGAAGAGTGGGTCTAAAAATTAATCTGCAGAAAACTAAAGTAATGTTTAACAGTCTCGGAAGAGAACAGCAGTTTACGATAGGTAGCGAAGCACTAGAAGTGGTAAGGGAATACATCTACCTAGAGCAGGTAGTGATCGCGGATCCGGACCATGAGACTGAAATAATCAGAAGAATAAGAATGCTCTGGGGTGGGTTTGGCAGGCATTCTCAGATCATGAACAGCAGGTTGCCATTATCCCTCAAAAGAAAAGTTTATAACAGCTGTGTCTAAGCAGTACTCACGTACGGGGCAGAAAGCTGGAGGCTTACGAAAAGGGTTCTACTTAAATTGAAGACGACACAACGAGCTATGGAAAGAAGAATGATAGGTGTAACGTTAAGGGATAAGAAAAGAGCAGATTGGATGAGGGAACAAACGCGAGTTAATGATGTCTTAGTTGAAATCAAGAAAAAGAAATGGGAATGGGCAGGACACGTAATGAGGAGGGAAGATAACCGATGGTCATTAAGAGTTACGGAATGGATTCCAAGGGATGGGAAGCGTAGCAGGGGGCGGCAGAAAGTTAGGTGGGCGGATGAGATTAAGAAGTTTGCAGGGACAACATGGCCACAATTAGTACATGACCGGGGTAGTTGGAGAAGTACGGGAGAGGCCTTTGCCCTGCAGTGGGCGCAACCAGGCTGATGATGATGATGATGATGATGATGTTTTCGTTCTCGCTTCAAGATAACGTACTCGTAACCCGGTCGCTCCTGACGGGCGACTTTGCCCGTTACGTCAAGACACGCCGAGATTGTCAGCGACGGAAGACGCCACCGACAAGGCCAGCGGGATTACTACAGCCCATCGGTCCTCCTTGCCGACCATTCCAGCAGATCGGGATGGACTTGCTGGGGCGCTTTCCGACGTCAACATCTGGAAATAAGTGGATCGTCGTGGTGACGGACTACCTCACCCGCTTCGCTGAAACGAAAGCTCTGCCGAAAGGTAGCGCAGCCGAAGTGGTGAAATTCTTTGTCGAGAGCCTCCTGCTGCGACATGGTGCTGCAGAAGTCATCAGCGACAGAGGAACGGCCTTTACAGAGGAGCTCAACCAAGCCATTCTGCAATACAGCCAGACAAGCCACCGGCGGACAACTGCCTACCCACCGCAGACGGATGGTCTTGCGAAGCGCCTGAATAAGACCCTCGCCGATATGCTAGGGCTGTACGTCGACGCCGAACACAAAACCTGGGATGCCGTCCTGCCATACGTAACGTTGGTTTACAACACGGCGGTGCAAGAAACAACACCGATAACGCGGTTCAGGCTGGTTTATGGCAGGAATCCGACAACGACTCTCGATGCCGTGCTGCCGCACGTCTCCGACGAAGAGAACCTTGACGTCGCCACCTATCTCCAGCACACCGAAGAAGCCCGACAGCTCGCCCGCCTGCGGATCAAGAACCAGCACAGGACCGACAGCCGACACTACGACCTTCGACGACGCTACGTCGAGTACCAGCCCGGCGAACGTGTTTGGGTATGGACCCCGATACGTCGACGAAGACTCAGTGAGAAACTATTGCGACGCTATTTCGAACCCCACCAGATCACCCGACGGAATGGCGCACTCGAGTATGAGGTCCTACCAGACGACATTTCGCTATCACAGCGGCGCCGCTCACGACCGGAAATAGTCCGCGTTGTGCGACTTAAGCCGTTCTACCAGCGCTAATGAACTTTGGGTCTTTTACATAGCTGAACTTTCGACTTTTTTTGGAGTGTGTTCCTTTGTGATTTGTTTCTTTGATAAGTGTCCTTTTGTGTTTCGCACTTCTCTTATGTTTGTAGCATCAGGACGATTCTTTTTGAGAGGGGATCATTGACACGTGGACTTATTTATCTTTTTCGGGTGAGCGCTTCTCAGCGTCTGAAAAACGTTATCGCACAGCGCGGGGCGCGCTTGCATGTATGGAAAGTTCTGGAATGCTATCGATGGATCTTACCACTGTCTTTTGTCACCGAACCTTTTGTAATCTGATTTCATTGCGTAACCCTAATGATGTAGAGCTTTCTGGAGGACACGCGGGCACCAGCGATTTCTGTAGAACGCCCGATGGCTCGTGTATAAAAGCCGACGCGCTTGACCGGCAGATGATATTTTCGATGATCGCCGACTGTGTTCGCCGCTACCGTTCTTCTTTGCGTGTATCTTGCTTTTGAGGCACAAGTTCGCCCAATAAGACGCCTGTTTCGATGAAGAAGGCAGTTTTGCTGCCTTCCTCACCGTGACTACTAGGTGATAATACGGTATTAATTATGCACGTTAACACTCGCAGTTTCATCAATAAAACGTTTCGCCGCTTCTTCAGCAGACGACAGCCAGAGCCGTTTTGAAATTGCGCCATGCCTCTGGGCACCTCACGTTTACTGAACTCCAAGTCATCCTATCGAAGTTATCAACGCGCACCATATTAAAAGAAACCTTTCTAGCGAAGCCTCCCGGGCTTTAGTAACGACCTACTGCTGGTGTCCCACCAAATATTTCACACACGAGGCAACGCTCATACGAGGAATCAGCTTATATGCAGCCCGTCTGCACTACCGCTACAGGTGTGCCGGTGGCTGGGACTATTCTCTACTGAATTGCTCAGTGAAACAAGAAACAGTACCCAAATATCCTGATTGCAACAAATATGTGCCATCAGGCGCTTAATTACTTTATTGAAGCGAAACTTTATAAGGAATATTCTCGGGGGATGGTACGTCTTCTCAGTCGGCTTTCTTTAACTTTTCTGCCGAGTAAAGTCGGCCGGTCCTGTAGATTTTTTTTTATTATCGGCTTGGCAAACGAAAATACATTGTGAGTATTACATGGCCATAAAAAACAACTAGTCAATGCCGGATCAGTGTGGTGTGATAAGAATGATGTACCCTAGTCACTTTGTCCAAAGCACTTAGCCAATCAGGAGGCTCTGTGCACAGAAAAATTCGCGTATATATAACACACTTTCAATGAAATATTCATGTGCTGGGGCCTGAACAATGCGCTCATGTCTAATATCCATACGCGTTCGCCATACACTGTGCATGCACAAAAGCATTAACAGATCGACAGGCACTCCCTCTGGTTCCGCGCATGGCAGGAAGCGTATTCCGAAAGTACTTAACGGCAATTCCTTTTTAAGGCTACGTTTTAGAATATCCCACAAAAACACTGCGTCATGACAGTCCAAAAAGATATGCTCAATCGTCTCCGGTATTTTGCATATAAAGCAATTCACAGACCAAGGTACAAAAATGCCTTTGCTTTGCAGCCACGGTTTATCTGGCCGTTGTTACTAGTAAGAAGTTGTACAAAGATCTTGTTGATGTATTCTTGCCTGTACCATTGTATCGTACAGTATTTGTTTTAGGTTCGGAACGAGATGTTCTTAAGAGAGTTAAACGAATGCCGGTAAGAGCTTCTGTTAAATCTTTCTTTTTTCAACTACATACAAGCACTCTCCCGGCCGGTCCTGTAGATAGTGCAATAGTAAACTGGGCTCATTCCACGAGGATCGTGTGATGAAAGTGGACATATCACGGAGGCAGTGTAATTCGCCGTCACGTGGGTCACATAGTGGGGCATTTCCGCTTCATGCTGACTTGCCGGGCAAACACTCAATCGCTGTGGTGAAATACGCGCTGCAGAAGATGAACATATGTATATCATTTAATTAACCTCTTGAGGAAAAGTCCACTTCGCGCAGATTTCAAAAATGCGTGTTGGATCTACATTCGTGTCTCCACAGCAAGTCAGGTGCGAAACGCTGCTACTTTTCGATATGCAGCTCCGGTATGCTTCAGAAACGGGATAACTGTTTTCTAAGCGCAGTTCCTATAGAAAAACAATATCTATATATGTGCAAACAGCTGCATGATCGCTACTTGAGTGCATGCGGGAGAAACGCTGCCCACTGTTTGCGAAAAAAAAAAATTTAATATATGCTTCTACTTAGATTTGAAGAGGCAGATAAGTTGTTTTTGTCGTGCTTCTCTGTGTCTGCCTTCTTATTTTATTGAAAAAACGGTCGTTATAACCACTTTATCTTAAAAAAAGGCCTGTATGCGACATTCTCTAGGTTGCACAAGCGCATTTAACAGAGCTCCACAGCACGTTGGCGCATCTGGGAAACAGCCAACTATGACGGAAATACACTATTCTGTGACGAACGAAGCCAAGCCTTGAAGAGAAGTAATGCTGCAATGACGAGTCCCGTAGAGCCACACCGGGTGCCGAAGACCTACGAAGATGTGCGAAAAATCTCGGTATCGGGGTTGTCGGTCTTGCAGATTAGCCAGCATCAAGACCTGATGTACAGCAGTGAGACTGTGGAGCCGAGGCAGCGCCTCGGAAACTTCGGAACTTATAATAATAATGTTTAATAATAATCCTTATTTCCCGTCAAGAAAGATGGAGGAGGCTGTAGGTAAAAGCTGCACGAACAAACGGCAGCTTGACAGGGGCTTGCAGCCCCCTCTACAAGGCGGCAGTAAAAAGGTTGCAGGAAAGAACATCGAAAACATACATAGGCACCGAAATGGACGCTGGGAATTAACACAATAATCATCCGATCAGAAAGACTAGATACCTTATACATAGCGTTTCCGTATTACAGCATTAGTTATTTTTAATATGTCAGTGGTACTTTTGTTGTATTTATTCAGGAGAGTGGGCAGGTTGAAGGACAGTTTTTCTGTGGAGTAGTTAGCCCGAGGGGTTATAACATTCCATTTTTCTTTGTGCCGGGTAATGTGTATGGAAATGTTCTCTTTTAGTGATGATAAGTCGCGTAGAAACGTTCTATTTTCAAGTACTTCGTGTTCGAAGGCTAGTGTTAACTTATAGTCATAAAGATTTTTTACTGGTATAATGTTTGTTTTTTGAAATAGACTGTGTGTATGGCTGTTATATGGTAAGTCATAAGGCAGTCTGACAATTTTTTTCTGGAGGACAAAAAGTTTCTGTAAGTTAGTTTGAGTAGTTGTGCCCCAAACGAACGAACAGTAATTTAGATAAGAGTAAAAAAGCGAATTATAAAGAAGAAGTTTGAGCTTGAATGGCAGGTATGTTCTTTATGCGACATTTGAAGTCAACCTATCTAATGGCCGAAGTGTAGAAGCAAATAAGCGCAGCTCGCATGAACTTGCTACTCTTCTTTGAAGACATGCACCTTTTTGAAGCATTGAAGGTATGCACCACTGGTACGTGATGTGAAGGCATTGTTCTCTAAGGAGGCAGATCGGGAGCCTTATACGCACGCGTCCAAAATTTTTACGGGGCTAGCCAATAATGTCAGCGCGAAGAGAAAGTGAGAGAGCGGAGGTTGCAGTAGGAGCGCGAGTCCCCTGTTTCCTGGAACTCTTCGGTTATTGCACGTAACATCTGCAAGTTCCGTGAGGTTTGTAAAAAAAAGAAAAAGAAAGAAAGAAGAAAAGAGAAGTAAAGCTGCAGGCGAATAATGGGCGATTTCAATAACACGGGATCACACATCGCCGCAATCCACCCAGGGCTGCCGCTGCACACTGCTGGCAACGTTGTATGGCGGATAAAGTGAGTGGCCTAGATTTGCATTTTCGCAAACTCACTTCTTGTCGTTCTTACGGAAACGTCCGTTTTTAGAGCTACCACTGCGTCCTCTAGGGCCGCCCGCAAGTGCGTCGCTTGAAGTTTCTCTCGCGTAATTATGATGAAAGAATTACAGACCGAAGAGTCGCGCGAGCTGGATGCAAGAAATAAAAGCAAAGCAAGAAAATGATTACTCTGCCTTCTTTATCTTCCACTGCGTTCGCTAATCGCCGCGACAGCACAGTGGCTTTGGCGTAACGCGGCTGAGGTCGCAGGTTGAATCCCAGCCGCAACGGCTGCATCGCAATGAGGGTGGAATAAAAAAAATGGCTGTGGCTTAGGTAAGGTTAAGCCCAGGATGCGAAGCATACTAGCCTTTATTTTAGTTGTTGAACCACTGTTTAGCCTGGTGAACTGCTGTTGCTTGGCTATATTTGGTTCGGCTAGACGAAGAAACAACTCATGCGTTACTCTGCTTCGCCTTCAAGAGTGGAACGTGACAGCGTTCCCGTCAACCCGCCAAGGGGTGTAAGACATTGGGCTACGGCGCAGCGACTACGCGCCCCGCATTGGACGCGCTGAGCGTCGAGCAACGCAGCGTTCGGCGCGGCAACGAAATGTGCCCCTGAGCAAGCGACGCACGCCTGAGCGTTAGAAAAAGCTCGTTTCTAAGGCAACACCGCATTCACTAGAGGCGCTTTTGTACCGCTTTGAAGCATCGTACTCGTGGCTGAGTTGTAGCGTCTCCGTCTCACACTCCGGAGACCCTGGTTCGATTCCCACCCAGCCCATCTTGCAAGAGTTGAGCCAAAGCCACTTCTCCTCTGTCGTGACGTCACGGTGCCACGTGGTATTGAAGGCGACACCGCCGCGCCTGAGGAGCTGGGTTGAGCTCTCGTAATATGCTTCGCATAAAATACACACTCGTGTACCGAAATTTAGGTGCACGTTAAAGAACTGAAGGTGGCCAAAATTAATCGGAGGTCTCCCACTACGGATTCCTTCATAATCAGATAGGGCTTTAGATAGATAGCCCCAGAATTTAACTTTGCTCGTTTGTTATCTTTGTAACAGAAAAAGAAGAGACGCAATGTGAATTTTCGCTGTCCGTGACACGCAATATGTTAGGCCCTCTGCGCATGCGCTGCTTCTCCGCGGAGGTTTCGATGCGTGTTAGCATACCGTCACCGCATTATGTGCTTGAGCGTAGAGTGAAATTAATCATGTAGTGAAGAGTGAAGCTCGTACAGCTTTCCACGTCGCCATTGCATTAGGAACGTTAGTGCTTTGAAGACTGGGCTGGTTCGGACACTGCAATGTTGTTACGCAATCACGCTAACTTGTCGCGATAGCCCGGTAAAAGATGGGCATGCAGAGTTACAAGTGAAATTCGGGAATTTTACGGGCTAAAACCACGCTATGACTATGCGGAACGCCGTAGTAGGGTTTCCAGTTTAATTTTTTACCGCCTCTGATTCTTTAACGTGCACCATATGCACGGTACACGGGTGTTTCTGCACTTCGCCTCGCGTTGAAATGCGGTCGCTGCGGCCGGTATTTGCAGCGCAAGGCCAAAGCCGCTACGCCACCACGGGGAGTGCGCATGCGTAGGGGGCCTGACTTATCACGTGTCACGCAAAGCTAAAACTCTCTAATAACCTAAAGTGTTTACCACTGCTTCGGTCTTGCGCACTCTTGTCATTGCAGAAAATGCGCTCGCTGTGGTACACGTTTCTCTCACAAATGGCGGAATATTTACACTAATGAGATCCTCAGTGCCGTCTTCCTTTATGTTGCTCTCCCGTTAGCGCTCTTTTTTCGCTGCGTCCGATGTGATTGCAAAGATTTTAGCACACTACATATATGGTACAAATGGACGGCGTGCTGTCACAGAGCTCTTGAAACGAAGTCTTATGTACAGGCCATTTTCTCTCTCTCTCTCTATTGTGCAGATCATCGGACTGAGCACGGGAGGGCTGCACGCTCTGCACTTCACGTACACCTTCTACAAAATGTACATCGAACCTAGGGGCTTCGGCTTGTTCTGAGAACCTCGTTTCCTCAGCCGTAAAGCCGAAGGTCGCGAAAAAAAAGCAGCCCGGCGTTCTCAAAATCAATGTGCCTGCGTGTATTTCTTTCAGCGTATTTGGGCGTAGGTGCTTGCCAAAATTGAAAGCTTAATGGGGCCACTGTAACACTGCCCTTTTGTTTGCTCTCATTCAATGAAAAATAAATGAAGCCTGGAAGTAGCCGCTTCCGCAGTTTCACCTGGTTTCGCAGGCAAGGTATCAACACACCAGTGAATACAAGGATGCACACGAAAAGACTCCTTGTGGACATGTGGGATTCGCAATAGAAGCGAAAGTTGTGGACCTTTTACCAGTTCGTTATATAGTTCATAGTGACTTCGGGATGGCCTTGCAATTGTTCAATGTGGGCCTTTCTGTCCCGCTGTACCAGTGTACGCAAAGAGGCGGACACGCGCGAACTCTGTTGGAACTCGCAGAGGTGTGCATGGTGGTCCGCATAGTCTAGTACAGCGCAGAGGCAACAATGCATATGGAGATCAAATGAATAGAATACCGATCATCGGACACTGGGTATACTCATAGCTGCCGGAGTATGCTCGTAGCTCGGAGTGTGAATTTATTTGCGTATAGTAAACATTTCTTGCGTGATGGTGTAACGTTTCCGAGCCCATTCGGCACGTTTAGGACAACGCCCTGCCAACACTTCTTCGCGGAGGATCCGTTTTAGCGACTTCTTGAACCTGCCGTTGAACGCCGCCGCGATTTTCGACCAACCACCGCAAGCTTAGCAAGGGGAAGCGGTCCAAGTACATACGCCAGCACCGACATCCTCTCCCTGTTGACTACTTTCACTGCGCTAGCTTGGCTCCACTTAAACCCACTCCATTGCTTCGTGCTCCTCGCATTTTGTCAGCCAATTCAATAAGAAAAACCAGTCAAGATAGGCAATGCTATTTGTTTTGAAAGCAAACAAAAACGTCTTGCAATAAACGGACAGACCATTTGACTGGGCACTTTAAACAACGCTGTGGGTCACCGCCCCATGCTTGTGTCGGTGGTTACGAAACTTTGACATCTGGACATTGAAATAACGTAGTTGAATAGTTCTACGCTATAGGGCCAGTAGTTCAGGCAAGGCATTGCGTGGCTTAATGTAGGCACGACGTAGGTAAGTAATTTAGAAGAATGCTCGATTTTCTGGCAGTCGATGGCACCGCTCATTACGTCGCTTTTTCCCCGGAGCGCCTTTTATCGACTAACCACTACAGCAAAGTTATCGCTTGGCGCAAACCGCACCTTTCTATTCTTTTATTAACTGTGTTCGATATCTAAAGTGGTGCCGGTTATACGGTGGCGCCTGCTCTGTTTCACTTATTTTAAGTGTGTTCGAAAAAAAAGTACTAAACAAAGAATGCAGAAAAAATACAACCGAACTCATCTCGCAATGACTGTCGACGGTAATGCGAAAATAAATAGAGCAATGTTGTGATAGACCACATTGCTGAATTCCCGTTTATATAACACATGTAGTGGTAATTCTGAGACTTTCTTTGACACGTCTGTGTGCCACATACTCCGATAGGGTCCCACTTTGCTATGACACCCGCTTGACAAGGTCGCCGGTGGGCATGGAGGCATAGCGACGACTGTGTAGCGACCGTCCGTCACTATACGTTTTCCTGCGATCCTGGGAAAGCCGGTAACCTCGCCTGGCCTCCGCGTAGGGGTCAATACCCCTGCTGTTTCTTGGAAGCTAGGTGGCTACCCGACGTTAGCGACACCACAGCCACTCGGCAAACCTGCTTTTACTGTGGAATAAATGCAGTCGACCGTCCGTTCTCAACCTGTCAAAACGTGTATTACTCGCCTCCGCTAAAATAAGCTTCCAACAATTGGTGACCCAGGACATTGACGTTTTTTTCCAACACTGCGAAGAACGACGCTGTTTCTACTTCTGCTAACAGAGAAGACGCCACGATTACGCCTCCTGTCATCGCGGCAGAGATTTAGCTTCCCAGCTTATGGACCAAAAATCCTCGAGTTTGGTTTATGAAAGTAGAGGCCCGTTTTCAACTCCGGCGCATGACTTCACAGATAGCAAGGAACCTGGACGTCGTCGCCGCTCTACCGTCCGACATCGCCGTTGCCATAGACGACTTCCTAGCGGGTACGATGTCGGCCACAGCATACGACGACCTGAAACGCTTGGTCTGGCACTGCCTCGAGCCATCCCAACAGAGTAGGCTTCAAGAGCTTCTCTCCGAGGCTATCGGCGAGCAACGACCGTCACAACCAGTGCACCGGTTGTGTCAGTCGCTGGGTGGTCACTCCGCAAAGGAGAGCCAACTTCGATTTTGCGCGAACTGTTCTTGCGGCCCCTTCCACAGTCCGCACGCATTGCGCTGGCGGGTTCTGACGAGACTAGTATCGATCAGCTAGCTGCACTCGCTGACCAGATATGCGACTGCTCGTCTGCGGCACAGCTAGCTATCTATCGCCAGTGCGAGAGTCTCAGACAGGAGAACGACTCTTGCGCCTGGAGCAAACAGTGGACCGCCTTACCAGTGCAGTGGAGAAGCTCAAAATGGCGGCAACACTGGCGACCAACTTCGGCGCAACCACTCGGATTCACAGACTCGCAGTGCACCTAGAGGCTCTCTGCGGCAGTTGTGCTGGTAGCACCGTCGCTTTAGGGAACGAGCAAGTCGCTGCACCCAGCCCTATTCATGAACGGGAAACGCAGTGGCCACTCGCTAACAGCGGCACGCGACACAACCCTCGCGCAAGCCGTGTGTTCTTCGTAGTCGACCGCATCACCAGCACCTGCCTCCCCACCTACACCTGAGCCGAGCTGTCTATCGTTCCCACCACGGCCGCAGATAGGAAACGCGGCAAGTCCACACATACGATCCACGCAGTGAGCAACACTGCCATCGTGTCGCATGGGCTCCGGTCAATAACGCAAGAAATTTGACTCCGGCGCTTGCACAGATGGGTGTTTGTGATCACCGATGTCAGCTTTTCCGTACTGAGAGCAGACTTCCTCAGCTGTTGCAACGTAGACGGGAGACGCCTAAAAGATAACGTCACATCCCTCGATGTACTTGGCCTGCAGTCCAACCTCACCTCACCTGGCATCCGTACGTTTCAGTCGGTCTTAACGTACGAGAAGATACTTGCTCAGTACCTACAACTCACGGAGTCCCGAAATGATGCACTGCCCGTGAAGCACAAGGTGACGCATCGTATACATGAGCAACGAAGAGTGGCGCCAGTCATAAGATGATTCGACATGCACACGTGTAATCATTCTCGGCAGCTATCTTGTTTATCATCATTGTCTCTCTTGTAGACATTGTACATACATCTTTATATATGACTTCTGCGACGCAATAAATTGGTGAGAGGTGCGGGCAGTGGCGTAGCCAAAAATTTCGTTCGGGGGGGGGGGGGGGCTCACTTTGCAGCTCGGCCTCCTCCTTAAGAGGAAGCTTTAGCTCGTGTGTTAGTATCTAAATACATGTAGAAGGAGAATTCGTTTTTCTCGGCAACCGCTGCACCAAATTTGACGAGGTTTCTTGCAATTAAAAGAAAAACGTTAATTCTAGTGATTTTTTCTTATTTTTTGTTTAGGCAGTCACTTCTTTATTAAAAATTCGCATAAATCGCACATTTTCAGAAAGCCAAACTATGAAGGTTACAACTGTAACTCAATAATGAAAAATGATATCAAAATTCTGTGAATTGCATCTAATAGTATATTTATAGCGGAAAAAAATTCTTTTGTTATACATTATCCTAAAAAAATTAATATTATAAATACAGTTTTTGCAGAATCCTTGTACACAACGTAACAAATCCACGTAAGATACCAATTGACCAATCAAATTTGTCCGCTTTGAGTGTCTTAACAGATGCCGTTTACAGAACCGCAATATCTGTTCTTGATGCAGAGCAATTAATATGCAAACGTCGTGCTTCAACTTTTTTCCAAATTTCCAAATTTTCAAAATATTTTAAACAAAATTCAGACCCTAAATGGAAATTCCGTTTCCAACAGACTCTAGAATTTAACTTTCTCTCTCAAATGCAACAAGCTTCATTAAAAGTGATCCAGGGGTTATCTCAGAAAAGCGTTTCTGCCCTTTACATGTACTTGAATAGACCGCATCGGAACAGGGCCCGAGCTAAAGCTTCCTCTTAAACAATTTGTCGAGGGATCAAATACATACTGCATTGTCATTGCCAAGGATGCTGATATATTTTTGAGTTATTTGTTTGTCTATTTATTAAGTAAAGAAAATATCCCACGAACTTTAGTACTATATCAGTTCGAAGCCAGCAAAGCAGTGCATGCCGCTGATATGAAAAATGTAAAGGCCATGAAATGAACAAGTTGACAAATGTGTTAATGAAACTTTGGCGTTCAAGAACCTTTTTTACATTCTTGTACATATGCAAAGGCCAATGAAATATCTCAATAACGCTGTCCTTTGCTCCAATATATTACGCAGGAGCAGATGTCACCGGTCGTGTATCGTGAGTAATTGCACCGAAATTATAGTCGCAACAGAGAACACGTATAAAAAGCAGAAGTTTTGCAAAATATACGAGGGCCAGTCAAACGAAAGTGAGCCAATGCGAACATATGACAAACGGGTTACTTTATTTAAGATTAGTCTGCATGACCAATTAGACATTTGTCCTATTGACTAACGAGTCGCGTGATTCCCGTCTCATAAAACTCCTTGGGTTGCTGCTTCAAAAAGTATGCAACTGACTCTTGCACGTCATCGTCCAACACGAATCTGGTTCCCTTGAGCTGTTTTTTCAGTTGCACCAAAATGTGGAAGTGGCAAGGCGACAGGTCTGAGCTGTATGGCGGATGTTGAAGCGTTTCCCACTTGAACTTTGCCAGTTTTGTTTTCACCACATCAGCGACGTGGGGACGGCCATTTTCGTGGAGCAACAAGACCCATTCGTCAATTTTCCACGTCGTTTGTTCTGCATTGCGACACGCAACCGATCCGGCGTTTCACAATATCAGAAACAATTGATACTCTTTAAATATTCGGAAAATTCTATCAGTAATGACCCCTGATGATCTAAAAAAGTCAACAACACCTTCCCTGCGGAAATGACGGCCTTTGCTTTCTTTGGGGGTGGTGAATTCGAATGTTACAACTGTAAGCTTTGCCGTCGTGTTTCAGGCTCGTAGTAGTGGCACCATGCTTCGTCCCCGATCAATATTGCAGACAAGAAGGCGTCATCCTCATTGTCATGCCAGATCAGATGAGTCAAGGCAGTGCCGAAATTCTCCGTCTTCTGGCGGGGGTTCAACATCTTGGGCATCTATTGCGCACACAAGAACCGATAACCGAGATGTTCATGAATTATGGTGGGAGCTAAAGCGTGGTTGATGTTCGCACGCTCTGCCAGTTTATCAATCCTTATCCTCCGTTCCTCTCTAATCAGCCCATCAACCTTTGCACGGTGGTGATTGCACGGTGACTTTGGCCCGGTCTTGGATAATCCTTGCAACTTTCACGTCCTTCTTTGAACCGTTCGCTCCAACGCTTCACAGTGGCCAATGAAATCCGATGTTCAACTTACATGGCAGCCCTACGGCAACTAATTTCTTTTTACGAAATACCTTCAGCAGTGGGAAACCTCACAAGAACACGCTGCTCAAACTCTGGAGCGTACATTACGTCACGCAGCCATGTTCAACCCAGTGTATGAGAGTATTAAAGAACATTTATCCTCACACCTGCATTTCACTTTTGTAAATGGTAGATGGTTGGGTGCTACGCGCATACCTCGCAGATAATAAATCGAACCATTATTGCGTGGTGTGGGTTGGCTCACTATCATTTGAAGCGACCTCGTACATTAGAAATGCGAAGATATAATGGAATATACAAATGCGAAGATAAAGCTTGATAAAGACCATCAAAGTGTCACTGGAAACAAAGCTCATGCACGTATACAAAAAAACCTCGCAACAAGATTTTTAAATATATATGTAAGTGTCCAATAAATCTACGCACCTAAGAAAAAGCCACTGTTGTAATGTGTCAAACAAGGCAAATAAACATGTTGCGCAATCACGGATTCACAGATCACAGAATCCTAAGGCCCGCCCACCCTCCTTCCACGTCCCCGATGTATAGCGCGCGCCGGAAGGCGGCGCGCTTGCTCCCCGCTTTTCTCCTCGCACATACACCATGCGGCGCGCGGTCACGGTGTTATCACCCTTGGACTTTATACGAAACACACGGGTGACGGTGATGGCAGGAATGCGCTTGGAGTGTCCATATAATTGCTATCGCAGTAATATCATAAGAGTATCCGGCAACTCAAGCGTCCCATGGCCCATTACTTCCCTTAAAAGAAGTAACAAAATCGAACTTTTACCATGCAGAAATTTGCTGCATCGAAACAATGTATTTTTTTTCTTCCTCTTGAGAGGCGCGGCCACCGAAATGAACAAACGCAAAGGAAGGCATGTTGGCCACAATCGAATGCCTACTTTGGGCACGTAATGGGGCTGCCGAAAGAATTTCGAAGAAAACGTGAGACGCTTGGCCCACAAAGAACCGTGAGCATGCTGCTCTGTATCCTACACCGGCGAGACAAAATATTCCGGAGAGGTTGTGCTCAGGCGAACGCCTTGCAATCCGTCGAGTCCCCACAGTGATGGCGGCGAGCGGCGAGCGTCCATAGTTTTTTTTTCTAGTCTGCTAGCCAGAAAGCGTCCGAAACTCTCGAAGGCGAAAATCCACTCGGCCAGAGAAAACCGAACGCGCACCGAAGTGCGCCGCGCGGTGGTAGGGGCACACCAGGAAAAGGCATGCGCTCTCGCTGGCTCTGGCAGCCCGCGGGCAGGGTAGCGAGAACAAAAAAAAAAAAAAAAATTGAAGAGGCTCAAGGTGTCCTTGCAAATAAAAGTCAAAGTAGAAAAAATAAATAAGAACATAGTTACCTTGGCTGGCTTTAGTATCTTGACATGGATGCTTTGACGTAGGTGAAAAAAGAAATGTTGATTTTTTTTGTATGACATCACGGCACAAATGAACCACCACAACATTTCGTCTCATCGGACTTCGCTGCGTGCTTTGTCAACTTGTCTGATAGTGTGTTGATTTGGCTTTTGTCATTGTATGTTCCGATGTAAGATTTTAGAAAAATCAATGAACCTATGGTGCCAAATGTTTATAACAACATTTAACCCACAAGGTTCCGCAATTGAAAATCTAAAGCCCAACTTTGGAAATGTCAATGAACCTTTCACATGAAAAGTTCATGAGATTTATACCCATATAGTTTCGGAATTGACATCCATGCGCTCCATAGATTCCGCGGCCTCCGCGATATGCCGCGACGAGCCTGCTCGCCATCAAAACGCCCTTTGTGCTCGGAGGGGGCTCCTTGTATTATGTGACTCCAGGTGTATGGATGCTACCGCGAAATCTAGCCCGAGTTCGCAATGTTCGCGGGGAAATGCCTTTTCGAGCGTGAAAAAAACATTCTACACAAAATCCAGACTGATTTCCGGCGCCGGAGGTTGCTTTGGTCGGCGGTGCATGGACAGCACGAAAAAAATTCGGGGGGGGGGGGCTGAAGCCCCATAAGCCCCCCCCCCCCCTGGCTACGCCCCTGGGTGCGGGGTACCCAGGAGAAACAACAGCGGTCATCTTGGGCTGCACAACATGACGTACGAAACAGGACCCGACATGGCGCGGGCCACATCAACGCCTACATCCCCAATGGTTGTGCTGGCTCAGCCACAGGATCCAGGAGCGTTCTGCGGCACCAATCCCCTAGACGTAGAAGACTACATCGCCACGTATGAGCGTATAAGTGCCCACAACAAATGGGATCCGATGATTATGTTAACTAACTTTGTCTTATCTCCGGTTGGCTACCCTGTACCGGGGGAGGGGCAAAGAGATGCGATAGGTGAAAAAGAATAAAAAAACCATCCACACGATACAGAACTGTTTCTGTGGGCACTATCGCGCAGTCTGCGAAGGCTTTCCTAGTGTTACGCAGTGTCACCGTCCCCATCCTACGTCAAAGAGTGTACAATCACAATTTGTCAAAAAATCCCGTGTCCTTTAAGTAACGCAGCAGCAACTTCATAGCGGATCGCGATGATGTTCGCATAGGCCAATTTCCAAGACTCGGTTGCACATGTAGTGGATCGCTGACGATGCTTTTAGCCTGCTCATCTCCTGCCTGCTCATCTCCTGCCTGCTCATCTCCTGCCTGCTCCTGCCTGCTCATTTTTAGCCTGCTCATCTCACCTCCTGCTCAAAAATTTTACAGGAGGTATTCAGAGACCTGGATTGGGAAGAAATGGGGATAAAAGTTAATGGAGAATACCTTAGTAACTTGCGATTCGCTGATGATATTGCCTTGCTTAGTAATTCAGGGGACCAACTGCAATGCATGCTCACTGACCAGGAGAGGCAAAGCAGAAGAGTGGGTCTAAAAATTAATCTGCAGAAAACTAAAGTAATGTTTAACAGTCTCGGACGAGAACAGCAGTTTACAATAGGCAGCGAGGCACTGGAAGTCGTAAGGTCATCATCAGCCTGGTCACGCCCACTGCAGGGCAAAGGCCTCTCCCATATTTCTCCAACAACCCCGGTCATGTACTAATTGTGGCCACGCCGTCCCTGCAAACTTCTTAATCTCATCCGCCCACCTAACTTTCTGCCGCCCCCTGCTACGCTTCCCTTCCCTTGGGATCCAGTCCGTAACCCTTAATGACCATCGGTCATCTTCCCTCCTCATTACATGTCCTGCCCATGCCCATTTCTTTTTCTTGATTTCAACTAAGATGTCATTAACTCGCGTTTGTTCCCTGACCCAATCTGCTCTTTTCTTATCCTTTAACGTTACACCGATCATTCTTCTTTCCATAGCTCGTTGCGTCGTCCTCAATTTGAGTAGAACTCTTTTCGTAAGCCTCCAGGTTTCGGCCCCGTAGGTGAGTACTGGTAAGACACAGCTATTATATACTTTTCTCTTGAGGGATAATGGTAACCTGCTGTTCATAATCTGAGAATGCCTGCCAAACGCACCCCAGCCCATTCTTATTCTCCTGATTATTTCCGTCTCATGATCCGGATCCGCCGTCACTACTTGCCCCAAGTAGGTGTATTCCCTTACGACTTCCAGTGCCTCGCTGCCTATTGTAAATTGCTGTTCTCTTCCGAGACTGTTAAACATTACTTTAGTTTTCTGCAGATTAATTTTTAGACCCACTCTTCTGCTTTGCCTCTCCAGGTCAGTGAGCATGCATTGCAATTAGTCCCCTGAGTTACTAAGCAAGGCAATATCATCAGCGAATCGCAATTTACTAAGGTACTCTCCATTAATTTTTATCCCCAATTCTTCCCAATCCAGGTCTCTGAATACCTCCTGTAAACATGCTGTGAATAGCATTGGAGAGATCGTATCTCCCTGCCTGACGCCTTTCTTTATTGGGATTTTGTTGCTTGCTTTATGGAGGACTACGGTGGCTGTGGAGCCGCTATAGATATCTTTCAGTATTTTTACATACGGCTCGTCTACACCTTGATTCCGTAATGCCTCCATGACTGCTGAGGTTTCGACAGAATCAAACGCTTTCTCGTAATCAATGAAAGCTATATATAAGGGTTGGTTATATTCCGCAGATTTCTCTATCACCTGATTGATAGTGTGAATATGACCTATTGTTGAGTAGCCTTTACGGAATCCTGCCTGGTCCTTTGCTTGACAGAAGTCTAAGGTGTTCCTGATTCTATTTGCGATTACCTTAGTAAATAGTTTGTAGGCAACGGACAGTAAGCTGATCGGTCTATAATTTTTCAAGTCTTTGGCGTCTCCTTTCTTATGAATTAGGATTATGTTAGCGTTCTTCCAAGATTGCGGTACGCTCGAGGTCATGAGGCATTGCGTATACAGGATGGCCAGTTTCTCTAGAACAATCTGTCCACCATCCTTCAACAAATCTGCTGTTACCTGATCCTCCCCAGCTGCCTTCCCCCTTTGCATATCTCCCAAGGCTTTCTTTACTTCTTCTGGCGTTACCTTTGGGATTTCAAATTCCTCTAGACTATTTTCCCTTCCATTATCGTCGTGGGTGCCACTGGTACTGTATAAATCTCTATAGAACTCCTCAGCCACTTGAACTATCTCATCCATATTAGTAATGATATTGCCGGCTTTGTCTCTTAACGCATACATCTGATTCTTGCCGATTCCTAGTTTCTTCTTCACTGTTTTTAGGCTTCCTCCGTTCCTGAGAGCATGTTCAATTCTATCCATATTATACTTCCTTATGTCAGCTGTCTTACGCTTGTTGATTAACTTCGAAAGTTCTGCCAGTTCTATTCTAGCTTTAGGGTTAGAGGCTTTCATACATTGGCGTTTCTTGATGAGATCTTTCGTCTCCTGCGATAGTTTGCTGGTATCTTGCCTAATGTAGTTACCACCGACTTCCATTGCACACTCCTTAATGATGCCCACAAGATTGTCGTTCATTGTTTCAACACTAAGGTCCTCTTCCTGAGTTAAAGCTGAATACCTGTTCTGTAGCTTGATCTGGAATTCTTCTATTTTCCCTCTTACCGCTAACTCACTAATCGGCTTCTTATGTACTAGTTTCTTCCGTTCCCTCCTCAGGTCTAGGCTAATTCGAGTTCTTACCATCCTGTGGTCACTGCAGCGCACTTTGCCGAGCTCATCCACATCTTGTATGATGCCAGGGTTAGCGCAGAGTATGAGGTCTATTTCATTTCTAGTCTCGCCGTTCGGGCTCCTCCACGTCCACTTTCGGCTATCCCGCTTGCGGAAGAAGGTATTCATTATTCTCATATTATTCTGTTCCGCAAACTCTACTAATAACTCTCCCCTGCTATTCCTAGCGCCTATGCCATATTCCCCCACTGCCTTGTGTCCAGCCTGCTTCTTGCCTACCTTGGCATTAAAGTCGCCTATTAGTATAGTGTATTTGGTTTTCACTCTACCCATCGCCGATTCCACGTCTTCATAGAAGCTTTCGACTTCCTGGTCATCATGACTGGATGTAGGGGCGTAGACTTGTACAATCTTCATTTTGTACCTCTTATTAAGTTTCACAACAAGTCCTACCACCCTCTCGTTAATGCTATAGAATTCCTGTATGTTACCAGCTATATTCTTATTAATCAGGAATCCGACTCCTAGTTCTCTTCTCTCCGCTAAGCCCCTGTAGCACAGGACGTGCCCGCTTTTTAGCACTGTATATGCTTCTTTTGGCCTCCTAACTTCACTGAGCCCTATTATATCCCATTTAGTGCCCTCTAATTCCTCCAATAGCACTGCTAGACTCGCCTCACTAGATAACGTTCTAGCGTTAAACGTTGCCAGGTTCATATTCCATTGGCGAGCTGTCCGAATGTGCAGCGGTGGCGTAGAGGTAGAACACCTGCCTCGCGTGCAAGAGGTCCGTGGTTCGAATACCGGTGCCAGCAATTTCCCACCGGATTAAAAAAAATCCACGTGTTGATAAAATTGCACAAACAGGCCTGGAGTGTGGCCTGATCCCGGTGACCAGAACCGGTAACGCACTCCCTCACCAGAGCAGGATTGGCCACCCTGGTGCAGTACTTGGCCACAACCTCCTATATGAACACAACAATCAAACCCCGGCCCTCAGTCCCCAGCAGCTGCGAAGCAACTGACCACGGCGGCGGTCAGACCTGCAACGCAGCAGAGGGTGCTAAGAATCACTGGCTCCGGACAGACCGCAGATTACTGGCCAATATATTTTGCCTCCCGGCGTATCGGTCACGTTGCTCGCGACTGTAACAACCGTACTGTCTCCTACCCTCTGCGACCGCCATTAACCAGCGATTATCGCCACGAACAGAGCGAGCGTGGTTACCAGTCTCTAGTGGCAGCACAACAGCCAAACAATGACGCTCGTGTGCTTTGGAAAAGTCCCTCGTAAACATTACGGCGTCACCAGTCCTGTTCGCCGCCAGCTCATCGGCCATCGTTCCTGTCGCCACAGGCTCGTCGTCCACCGTCCTCGATGCAGCCCCGACGCATGTCGCTGGAAAAATAGGTGATGTAGCTCCCTGAGTTGACGTTGCATTAACGACTCGACCGCAAAACCCTCTGATCACTTTGCTCACCAAACAGAACTTGATGGACGTTTTAGTCGACGGCGTCAGTGTCCCAGCAATCATTGACACTGGCACGCATGTATCCGTGATGAGTTTCCAACAGCACCGACGCCTGATGAAAGTTCTCACACTCGCTGCATGACTCATCCTTCGCGTCACCGACGGAGGAACGCCTACCGTGCTTATTATGTACACCGCTCGCATTGGCATCGCGGGGTGGCTAACGGCTGTTTTGTTTGTCGTTTTAGAACAATGCCCTTACGATGTTATGCTCGGCTTAGGTTTTTTATTGCCTCATTCAGCCCTCTTTGATTGCTCGTGTAGTGTCGTTCAGCTTGGACTTCCGCACGGCTGCTATAGTCCACCAGTCACACAGCCACGATTATTCTCTCCCGAAGGTATGCGCCTGTCACCTCAAGCCACGCACGTCACTTTGCTGTCGTTCCCGTCTCTTCCTGAAGGCGTCTATGCACCATGTTCCACCGCTGACATACTGTTTGAAAGAAATTTGGCCGTTCCCCATACTTCGCTCACTGTTACAGGCAATCAGACTTCGCTCCCATTCCTTAATTTTAACTGCTCGATTCAAATTCTTCCCAGAGGCATGTCTTTGGGCGACATCTGGCCTGTGATCGATTGCGAGAAACTGGCTCTTGACGCCGACATTTCATCGCCATTTACAGGGACCTCTGATTCCCTGACTCTCACAGACCTTACCGAGATCGTTGCATCTGATCTTCGGGCACAAGCTGCTGACCTCCGCCATCTCTTGGAAACTTACCGTGACATTTCTGACTTTGACGGCCACCCTTTAGCTCGGACATCATTGGTCACCCATAGTACTTACACCGGAGACGCCAGTCCAAAACGCCGCCGGCCGTATCGTGTTTCCCCTACTGAACGGCAAGGGATACAACGAGAAGTCAATAAAATGTTGGTGCTTTGTGTGGATTACAGTCACCTCAACAACATCACAGCTTCGGGATCGGCTCACGTAGGAGGAGTGCTTAACGGCTGCTTCACCTACTATGCGCCTTGTTCCGGCATTGCACGATCATAGGGATTGGCCCACGTATGGGGATTGCTGAACGCCTGCTGCACCTCTGCCACGGGTCGGCCCGGTATTGCACTAGCTTTGAGGTTGGTTCACTTATCGGGGGCGCTTATCGCCGGCGTTACCTGCGCCATGTGTCGGCCCGGCTTTGAACAGTCTTCGGGATCGGCCCATGTGCTTAACGGCTGCTTCACCTCCGCCTCAGGTATGCCCGGCATTGCACAACCTTCGGGATAGGCCAGAGTATGGAGAGTGCTTAACGTCTACTTCACCTCCGTCGCGGGTCGGCCCGACATTGCACTAGCTTTGAGATCGGTTCACGTATTGGGAGGTGCTCAACGGCTGCTTCACCTCCGCCACGGGTCGGCCCGGTATTGCACTAGCTTTGAGGTTGGTTCACGTATAGGGAGGGCTTAACGCCTGCTTCTCCTCCTCCGCGGGACGGCCCGGTATTGCACGGTCTACGGAATGGGCCCACGTATGGGAAGTTCTCAACGTCAGCGTCACCTCCTCCGCGGGCCGGCGCGGTATTGCACGATCTTCGGGATCAGCCCACGTATGGGAAGTGCTTAACGGCTGCTTCACCTCCGCCGCAGGCCGGCCCGGCGTTGCACAATCTTTGGGATCGGCCAAAGTATGGAGAGTGCTTAACGTCTGCTTCACCTCCTCCGCGGGTCGGACCGGCATTGCACGATCTTCGAGATCGGGCCATGTATGGGGAGTGCTTAACGCCTGCTTGACCTCCTCCGGGGTTCGTCCCGGCATTGCACTAGCTTTGAGGTTGGTTCACTAATTGGGAGTGCTTAACGCCTGCTTCACCTCCTCCGCGGGTTGGCCCGGTATTGCACTAGCTTTGAGATTGGTTCACGTATTGGGAGTCCTTAACGCAGGCGTCAGCTCCGCCACGGGTCTGCCCGGCATTGCACAATCTTCGCGATCGGCCAAAGTATGGGAAGTGCTTAACGCCGGTGTCACCTACGTCGTGGGTTGGCCCAGTGTTGCACTAGCTTTTAGGGTGGTTCACGTTTTTGGAGTGCTTAACGACTGCTTCACCTCCTCCGCGGGTCGGCCCGGCATTGCACAACCTTCGGTATCTGCCCACGTAAGAGAGGTGCTTAACGCAGGCGTCACCTCCGCCACGGGATCGGCCCGGCATTGCACTAGTTTTGAGGTTGGCTCACGTATTGGGAGTGCTTAACGCCGGCGTCACCTGCGCCGCTGGTCGGTCCGGCATTGCACGATCTTCGTGATGTTTTTGTACACGCGGACTCGATAGCCAGGGAGGCAGGCGTCAACAGCTTCGCTGTGACAAATAATTTACCTCTGTGCTTTCAATATGTAGTGCGCTATGTTTTGGTCGAGAGGTAATGCATTGTGGCTGCTGGTCTCAAACCATGTCATTCGTCTTGTGCGCTGGTAAATATGCTCAGATGTCCTAGGCATTTCATAATTTGTATAAGACTTAATTTCACAAAGCGTATTGCAGTTAGTTTGTGACACACTATTCGTAGTCGTCAATGTAAGCAACGCAAATGTACTTGTTAAACAAGGCTACGAGAATGAAAATGATATAGAGAATCAGAGAACAGAAATCTGCTGCCAACTGTCCCTCTGCTAACCTAGATTTCTCGAAATTATGAGGCTTTGACAGGTTGCATCAAGAGCTTATATCGTGACATGATGTCTGAATGTGGCACATGTGATATGAACACATCCTTCGCGCCAGGGTGTCCTCGCGTGTCGTGGTTTCCAGGGAAGACATTGTAGGCCAGAGATGTGTTTCACCGCCCATTTCTTCCGCATCCTGCATCTATTCAGCACATTTTGTGCTGATGCTGTGCCACAGACTGTCATGACAATCTCCATTGCCTCTTTAAGTGACGCATCATCGATGTAGGCCAGAAGCTGAAATCGTGACTTCAGAAGTCCAAACGTGCCTTCAATAACCACCAATGCCTACTGTGGGTGGCATTAAACTTCTATATTCAAGGCTGCCAGTTTCCCATGCACTGTCGGTATGGTAGCAGAAACTACGGCTGCAGTGGATAGGCTGCGTCATCCAAGATGTAGCCCCCTGCGAGTATTTACAAGAACATTTCATAAGCAAAAATATCTGCAATGTTTCACAATCTAGAAACATCTGCATCATCTGCATGCCATGAGCAGTGTATGCGTCCATGACATCTAAGTGATACGCAAGGCATGCTGTAAATTTGACAACAATCGGTTTGTAAAAAAAATTGCAGATGATTTGACCAAACAAACTGCATAGGCAGACGCTAGTCTTTGTTACTGTGAGCGTATATTACAGCTCCAGCTTGTTAACGCCAACGGCGAAACATGCGAATAACACAAGGAGCAGTCACGTAGGGCTGTGTTTTCTGCAAGCTCCAGCTCCAAGCTCTTAACCAATAGCATAGCAAGAGCTTCAAGTATCAATTTAGAAAACACCCAACGCGGTGGCGCCGTAGCCGCCGCGGCTGCCTTTCGATACGGTTGAATTGCTAAAACGCTGGTGTACTCATTTTTAGGTGCACGTTAATGAGAAGCAGCCAGTCAAAATTATTCCGATATGATCAACTACAGGGCGCCTCACAATGATATTGTTGTTTGGCATGTATACTTTCAATTTTTATTTTGTTATCTTTTCTAATGTACTGCACACATTCACACTTCAAGGCGGCGTTCTTAAATAAGAAGCTGCCTTTCAGCTCTCAGGCATCGTGGGCCCTGCCCTTCTAGTCTAAGAATACGTCATTGACTCCGTCGTGTCTCGTCTAACGACTTTGAAGGATCATCCAGTGTAACTTTTTCGCAGTTGTAGTTCCTCGTGCTTCGTGGTTCTTGCGATGCGGACGTGGCAGCCGTCAACGGCCCCTATGACATCTGACAGACCAGCATGGTTCCTTGGTAGCAATACAGAGCCTGAAATGCGCGTTGGCTGCGCACTGCTTCATCGCAATCAAACCAGTAGATCTCTCGTGCGCTAATAAAAATGAGGAAGCTGAGAATGCGGAAAATTTCGCTGTGACCTGTCGGCTCACTCGCGTCGAGTTAGTGAGCAAAGCTGTACAATGACGCTTGAATCCCGAGTTGGGTTAGTGCGATAAGCTTCGTATTCTCGTCTGATGTCTCCGGTCTTTCGGGGCAGTGCATTCATGAGAAGGGAATCTACAACAGAATAGCAATGTGTTGGAATGCATGCGTCCGACATTACCAAGGCCTGACTGGAAGTTTAGGGCGGTCACTTACAAGAGAAGTGTACAATCACTGCCTTCTACCAGTGCTAACGTAGGGGCAGGAAATTGGAGGTTAACAAGAAAACTCGAGAGCAATTTAAGGATCCCACAAGAAGCCATAGAATTAAAATGCTAGGCGTAACATTAAGATACAGGAAGAGAGAGGTATGGATCAGAGAGCAGACGGGGATAGCCGGTGTTCTAGTTGACATTAGGAGATAAGAAAATGAAGCTGGGCAGTTTATGTAATGCTCTGGGGAGATAACCGGTGGACCATTAGAATTACACAATGGGTGCTAAGAGAAGGGACACGCAATCGAGGACAGAAGAAAACTAGGTGCGGGGATGAAATTAGGAAATTTGCAGGCGCAAATTGAAATCAGCTAACATAAGACATGAGGGATTGCTGGAGAAGCCTTCGTCCTGCAATGCAAATACATACAAACTGATGATGATGATGATGATGATGATGATGTAAGAAGGCTAATTCAAGACTTCTGGCATGGCAGGCTTACATCGGTTGCCTCTCGAGGTCACATTCACTTGGGTCGTGTTTTCCAATCTGCTCAGTTCGTGCCATCTTGCTGTAGAAGGTTCGCTTCCAGCGCGGCCACCATGATTGCGCAGGCAGCCAAGCTTGGATGCAGCCAGTCGCTCATCTGGCAAGATGGATGCAGCACGAATACGTCGGACGTCACCGGCTGCCTTCATAATCGTCAGCAAGCCGCCTTTTCACTCCGGCACGGCACCACTTCCAGCATAGCAGGCTTAAGTACGTTGCCTTTCGAGGTTGGTTACCTGAAAGGTGCTGTTTGTCTGCAATACAGTAATTCTGGGTTGTCGTGCCTACGAGACCTGAATAATGTATGAAAACAGTTTCTGGCTATAGCGTCGGAAGTGTTCGATGCCTTGTCTGCAATAAGACTGAAGGCATCGGGAGACGTTGAATGAAACCCTGGACGAATGAAAAATGCTCAAGAAGATGCATTTGCTACGACACTATAGTGGCAATTAAGAAATTAGAAGAAGGGCGATCACACTTGCTCTCTGAACTAACTAGTGTCAAAAACGGTTGTACTGCAGTCACAGGCAAGTTTAAAAAGCCAGAAGAGGAGCCGGTAACACTATTCACTGATCTAAAAACTTCGAAACAAGGGAAGAAGGCCGCTGAAGGTGAAATCAAGCTGCCGAACGCAAAGATCGCCATGCTGGCCAGCCCTCCCGCATCCGGAAGCTCGGCTGATATCCTATGCGGTGTATCTGATTGATTGGCTCCAATATCATATCGTGCGATGACACTGAGACTAGAATGCGACGCTTAAACCGACTCTTTAGGATAGCGGAGGACGAAAGAGAGGACTGGGCTGCGTCCGAGCGGAAAAATTGTTGCATTCGGTTCTCATAGGCTTGACATAAGCCTATGAGGCACGCACTTCGAAAGGGTGCACAGATTAGGCAAGCATGCTCACAATATAAAGAGGCCCTTCATAGCGAAGTTGATCTTCTATAAGGCTAAACAACGGATCTTGTCAGCTGCGCGAAAGCCTAAAGGGTGTGGGTTTTCTACGCGAGAAGACTTCTCCTCAGGTACACGAGACGCAAGAAGGAAGCCGATCAAATTCGCGAAGGCGACAAAAAGGTTTTTGAATCTCAACGTCGACAGAATGCGCATAGATGACACAACCTACACGTGCGAGCACGTCACAAGCACAGTAGTGCCGCTGAGCAGACAGCATGCACAGCGGCGATTCCCAGCAAGCACCAGAACCACCGAACTTACCGCCATTATCAACGTCATTTACTAATATTCGAAGCCTTGTGCACGAGCCCGATCAAGTCTCTTCTTTCATTGACGATACTGGTTGTGACATTATCATTTCCATGAAAACAGGACTCCATCCTTACACTTGAAAGAAAGAACTCGGGCCCATGCATAGCACGCATAATATTTACTGATGTGATCGCAGTAACAAACGAAGCAGATGCGTACTTGTAGGCGTTAAGATGACGATGACCTCTCATTTATTTCAGCTCTGAAGTAAACTTGAGATTGTCTGGGTTTCGTGCTTGACTCATTAAAAAAATTACTGTTAGGTTGCTGTTATCGTCCTCCAATTGCTTGTTAGCCACATGCGAAACGGCATAAATCACGCCGTTAAGACTTGTCTGCTTGAAAGCATTTATCTTTTTGGGGAATATAATCTTCCCTCCACAAACTGGATGCAGTTGTCATCGACCTGGCACCTTTTTATCTCACTTTATTGCCTTAAAATTGCATTTCAGCCTGTCACCGGTCGTCAGCTAGCCCGCTCGTGATTATAACATATTGGATTTAATATTAGCCATGGTCTCAAGTACTGTTGAATATATAACATATATAGATGATGTCGGTAACCATAAATTAATGCAAGTAAACATTAAAGTCCGCTCCCGTTTGGCTGGTGCCAGAACACAGGTAATTAGATATTATAACACTGGAAATTACAATATTTTCAATGCTGAATTTGAAACATTTCTTGGCAGTGTATTACTTCCTTCTTTCCTTAATGGTTTAGTTCATGATAACTGGGCTTTGTTCACAAAACAAGTTCCCATCACTAGTCAGTGAACGCATTCCGCACATAGTGGTTAACCAAGCTAAGCTTAAGTGACTGAGAAATAAGAAGCGATTGCACGCCGGCGCAAAACGTGCGTGGGCTCCAGCATCTTGAAAAAAAAAATAGAGTCGCTTCTTGAAGAGCGCCTGCTCTTCGACATGGGTGCTTCTCACGATTTGCAGTCAGTATTCACATATAAGACACACACAACAAAATGTTGGGAAGCAATGGGCCCGTATCAACACGACTGCAACATCGCCTTGCAGTAATGATGACCACATTCCTATTCCAGACAGTGACTGTCCTAACGCGTTCAATGCACTCTTTTCATGAGTATACACCGTAGAAGACCATTCAAGTGGGCCTGAGGTAGCTGATCTTTACCACCCAATTTTGCAGCCCTTCCACATCACTGTCTACGGCGTCGCATCCATTATAAATAATCTGAAAGTGTCCAAATTAGCAGACGTTGACGAGATTAACTCAAAGATACTATAAAACGATATCAGTCTCGAGTAAAATATTATACATTCCTGCAATCGCTATGGACAGGATAGCTTCCCCATGACGAGAAAATCACGAAGGTCATTCCCATATTTAAAAGCGGCAATAAAAATTCACCTATATCACTAAATTCCCACTGCTGTAAGGTGCTGACGTATATCATCGCCTCCCATATTTACGATCATTTAGAGCATACTACCATTTCTTTCCAAATCCATCACGGCTTTAGGAATGGTTTATTGTGCGAAACTCTACTATTTGAGCTCACGACTGAATTACATTTTAACTTGGAGAAAACCCAGCCAACTGATTGCATTTTTTTGTTAATTTTTCAAAAGGCTTTGATCGCATTGCTCACGGCGACTCATTTCTAAACTATCTTCTTTTTTCTCAGTTCACCAACAGTATCTTCGATCCGTAACATTAGTAGCAATCGGCAGAAGTTGATCGTTGTTAATAACATTTCCTACCCCCTCTCTTACGTTTCTTCCGGTGTGCCGCAGGGAAGTGTGCTAAGTCCACTACTTTTTCTGATATCTAATAATGACTTACAGAATAACGTATCCTCTCATGCGTGGATTATTGCAGACGGTTGTATGATTTGCCGGATGATTACCAATGCTGATGACCACTTAAGAAATAAAAGTGACCTTGACCTTATTACCAATTGGTATAGCACGTGAGTTATGTCGCTTGATCCAAATAAATGTAAGGTATTTACTTCGCGAAGATATCATTCAAACTTTTTTCGTGGATGAATAACAACCCCGTGTGTGAAGTTACTTGTTTTAAATATCTAGGCGTAGCCCCGACATCAAACCTTCCTCGGACTACACATACCAGCAACATCTGCAGCGACGTCTCCCGGTCCTTGAACTATTTACTCCGGAACCTGCGTAATACGTTGATTATTATACGCACATTAGCCTAACACGTGTTCGCCCTAAACTTCTACAGTATGGTCCCCTCATTACGTTTATTGAACCACTATGCTAGAATCAGTTGAGAATATGTAATCTGGATGGATCATTCACCTCAAGAAATCAGTACAACGCAAGCATAACCCAAATTAAAAACAATTTATGAATTTTTTCTTTAACACTCCCCGTGCTGTAGCACTCTTATCGCAGTTTCACAAGTACTTTCAAGGACCAACACCATCACCGATAACTCCGCAAGTCTCTTCATTCACGTCATGAAGAATACATAATAAACTTTCTGCCACGTGCATCTGCGCTAAAACAGACTTACCTGCGATTGCATGTGTCATCCGCTTGTGGAACGACCTTCCCGCCTTCCCGATATCCTTGCAGTTGAAGCTGACAAAGGGACATTCCGCCACGACATCAACACGTTTTTTTTACTTGTGCTAACTTCTTGTCTCGTTTGCTTCTTGGCCGCATTTTTTGTATTTTTTCTCTAAGGAATTTTGACTTTGGGTAAACTTGATTTTCATTGTATCATAATTAACAAAGTGGTCTTATGATTTGTAGAATTGTATGCTGTCTTCATTGGGTAAGTTTTGAAGCTCCCCTTATCCAATAACCATCCTTCGGGCCTGTCGGGTATTTTGAATAAATAAATAAATAAATAAATAAATAAATAAATAAATAAATAAATAAATAAATAAATATTGCGTACGTGGCACTCCGACAGCCTCCCTTTCTTGCCCCCCAATATTGTGCTTTTTTCTCAGAAACGCCAAATTGGTACTGGAAGGGCACGCTGCCCGGCCGAAACGTCAGTAAAGCCCTGTTGTTATTTTTAAGTGATTCTATTCCTTGAACTATATATATAAATATAATTTGCAGACGCAAATTAGAATAAGCTAGCGCAAGACAGCGGTAATTGGAGATCTCTGGGAGAAGCTTTTATCCCGCAGTATACATAAAAATAGGGTGATGATGATGATATATTTAGTTCTCTTTACACTGGAAGCATCAAGCTTCATTTTAAAATGTTTATTCAGAACATTTTACGAGGCAACATACCGGGTAGCTATCGAAAAGAAACGGCAGCACTTCACGGCCACTGGCTAGCCGCGTATATTATAGCCTCAAGTTCATATTTTGAAAACTTAAAGCTATCCTAATACAATCTGCATGAACACAACAAAAGGCTCGAACGCGCATACATAGGAAACAATGAAGGTAGCAGCAAACACTGCAAGTAGCTGTCACCGTTTAAATAAAAAGAATTGCGTAGTTTCTGACAACGGTCAAGTTTAGCACCAGTGTTCGTTCTTTCAGCTGAAACAAAAAAAGAAAAGCTGCGGCAAGTGAGAGCCCAAAAGCACGTTTGCGTATTGTACAGTGCATGGAATCTACCGGTTTTCACATTATTGGAGAGATTTCACATTATTGGAGAGAGCTCGCCCAGGCTTGGACGATACGGTTAGAGTGCTGAACAATGGCCGCTCACATGCATTAGACATAGAAGCCTACCCTGCATGTTATTTTATGAAGGCGTCATTTTCTCTAGTCATAGGTATTTTGTAACGGGCGAGTTCGTTGACGTAGAAAAGGTAGTTGGCACGGTAAGGCATGCAACAATACCAATGAGGTGGACTTCCGTGAATACAGGGCAGATTGTCTTGAGTAGGCAGTGGGGAATTTCTTGAACACACTTCTTTTTGCTTCTTTTCCTTTCTCGGATTTCTCATCATATAAGTTCTATGCGTTCTTGCTGATAACCTCTTTCTGCATCATTTGTCTGGGGCGAATTGTGCGACAAGACATATTTTATTGCTTTTATATAAGTTCGATCCGCTTTACACGGCTAATGCTGCCGTGTTGTGCTTTGTTATTTGTTTTATTAGGAGTTGTTATACTTCCTGGGCCGGTGTGATGGCTATGGAATAGCACTGGCATGACGCCCACGTATGCGGCACCTATTTAGGGCGGATCTCTTAGGCGCCCGTTCCTGTATTGAGCGTCGGCGTGCCTCAGTGTCGTACTTGGAATTTATTCTCTCTCTCTAGGCGTAACTAAGGGAACTAGCACAGCGAATGATGAATGAGCGAACGCTAGCGGCGGATGAAAGATGGCGAGAGCGAGGAGAGCGCGAGAAGGAAAGTGGAGGTGGAAGTTGCAGCGGAAGCATAGGGAAAAAAGCGGAGGAAGCCACCTGGAAACATGTACAGATGGCGCTCACGTCCATGCATCCGTAAAGCCCCTGTAACTTCGTAAAGTAGTGCCACTCTCCTCCTCCGCCTTCACTCCTCCTCGTTTCTCCTCTCTTTCACGGTCCCTCCTCGACCATGGCGCCGCCTACGATGCTCGGCAGTGCTAAGGCAGTGCTCTTTAGGCGTTCACGTTGGCTTTCCAGCTCCGCGTAACTTCGTGTACAGCATAGAACTTCTAGTCGGATGCTTATACGAATTCGGTAACGGCGGCTTTTGTTTCATTTTTTGACAACTATTTCTTAAAAAAAGTACCTAAAGGAGTGTTAACGCTGTGCGTTGACGACTGCGAATGTATCGCGTGCCCTACAATTAGTTACGCAGCATTTGTCAAGGGCGTGTGGCAAGATCTTGTTGCGAATGGTTGTAAATAACACGTTTACCATCGAATGACAACCTCTTGGCTTCCAGCAAGCCCTCAGCCTAAAGAATCCGCGCCACCCTTACCATGTGAATTCGCGGTGCGTATCAGCTATGACGTACAAAGGCTGACGGAGATCACTGCTCTGGAGGTTCGCAAGTGTATTACAAGCTACACTCTAAAAATTTTACACCCTTATGGGTGTAATGCGGGTGTATTCATCTTTTCACCCTTGTAAACACCCTTGAAACACCCTTTTTAAGGAAAAAGGGTGTTCAACAAGAAAACACCCTTAGAACACCCCAGTCTTTCTAATTTACACCCTAATTATAAGGGAGTAAGTGAACAAGCTTACAGTATATGATGAATGAACATTGCCAGTTAAGGCGTTGATATTGGCTGTACATGAAACGCGCGCTACCTGCGCTTGAATCAGGTAGCTGGAATGATTAGATCGGGGCACCTAGGCAGCAGCGCACTGGCTCCGAACAGTGGTCAAAAATGAAGTTTCCCACGAATGTTGATATTGAACGGATGACACTAACGCGCCGACTTTGCATAGCCAGATATATGCAAAAGGCTTCATATGATCAATAGCAAAATATTTACAATGCTATCACTGAATACTTAAAGGTGTGCAACCAGTTAGACTGGGAATGGTTAGGAGTGAGGGCTAACGGTAAATAGCTCACCAACTTACGGTTCGTAGATGACATTGGCATACTCAGCAACACTGCAGACTATTTGCAACAAACGTTTGAGGAACATGTCGAAGAAAGTGTAAGTCTGACTGAGAGTTAGTATGCAGAAGAGAAAAGTAATGTTCCGCAGCGTGGTGAGAGAACGAATGTCATGGTCGGCAGTCAGCCTCTAGAACCTGCGCAGAAATACGTTTATTGAGCTTAATTACTCGCAGGGGCCTCTGATCAAGGAAATTAACAAAAATAAAACATTAGCTGGAGAGCTTACGGCAGGCATTACTAAATCATGACCAGGGAGCTTACTGCTAACCATTGCTTTCTACCGTTACTAACGTATGGGGCCGAAACTTGGAAGTTACCAAAGAAGCTTGGGAAGACGTTGAGGACCGCGCAACGAACGATGGAATGAAAATTATTAGGCATGATGATAATAGACTGGAAGACAGCGATGTGGATTAGAGAGCGAACGGGAATAGCTGATATACTGGTTGACATTATGAGAAAGAAGTCGTGCTGGGCAGACATTGCAATGCGTAAGGGAGAGAACTGCTGGTCTATTGGAGTTGCAAAATGGGTGCTAAGGGGAGGAAAGCACAGTCGAGGACGGCAGAGAATAATGTGGACGTGATGGAATCGGGAAACTTGAAAACACGTGGAACCAGTTAGCACAAGACAGGGGTATTGGAGATCGCTGGAGAAGCTTTCGTCCTGCGATGGACGTCAAAATAAGCTGATGATGATGATGATGTGACGACATCCATGCTAGCTTCGCGGCATGTCTTTCATGTTATGTCATGCATGCGTGTCATGCACGTTCTGATAGCTCGATTTCCGCCGATTGCGGGGGGGGGGGGGCGCTAGTAGCGGCGTAGCCAAGTGGGGCACACCGGGCACTTGTAACGCTCACTAAAAGTAAAATTTTTGCTGCTATGGCAATGGCCCCGCTCCTTCCCCCTCCACGGTCAATTGGGACCCCCCCCCCCTCACACGAAAAAATTTTCTGGTTACGCCACTGTGGGGAGGGGGGGTGTAAGATTGCTCTCCCCCTAACTTGTCAACGGAAACGGGGGACGGGAGGGCAGCTGCCGCCGGGCCGCAAACCTTAGGCAGCCCAATTAACGGCTGAATTTCCCTTTGGACATGAATACTGCATTAATGCCATTACACTGTAGGATTCGTGGCGGTTCGAGGGCATGCGACAATAAAAAAAAACGCATACAGCCATCAGAAAGTCTTAGCTTGAGCAGATCTTTGGGAGCTGGGCAAGACTCTCACAAAAGAAAAAAAGCTTGGCACTCCTCTTACAGGCATTGTCAACTCTGGGTCCCACCGCTGACTGTACATTTCCGGTAAAAAAATCACCCATGAACTCCTCTCGGATTTGTCTAAGTGTGCGTAAGCATTGTGACTCTTCCTCATCTACACGCAGTCCATGTCGTTATCAATATTATGAGACTTGATCCGACAAGTATAAGCGCCAGCGCTGCGGCGACACGGGCTGCTCTGGTCGGCAGCGCAAGCAAAGTACTGCAGGTGGCGGGGCCAGGCGCGCTGGTGACGTTCCGTTCGTTTTTAGCCGTTATCGCTCTTTAGCCCTCCTCATCCGCGACGAACCATTATCAACCGTTCTCCGGCGGCGGCTGCTTGTGGCACGGCCGCGAGAACCGTATCTTGAAAGCGAACTGCATTGTGGACAGAGTGTGCCCACTGCTGAAAACTTCACGCGCTGTGTTCTCACCGTTTACTTCGCTTTGAAAACAGACGCGCGCACACCTATCTTGAAAGTGATCTGCGAAAAGCGCATAGTGCGGCATAAGCTGAAAGCTTCGTGGGCGCAGTGTTCTCGCCGCTTCGGTCGCGTTGAAGCCTTGAAGCGAGAGCTAGCACGAAGGTGAATTCACTCGCTGCTGCGGGTTCTATATTGAAAGATATCGTGCGGTACGGACTGACGGACGGATGGTTTTTCTTGTTGGGGAAGTATAGAAATGCTTACGTTATAAAAAAAAATCGCAGGGTTCGCGAATTTCGCGATAAGAACCAACACCAACCCAACTCCCCCACCCCCCGCTGAGCGATGCCGTCTTGATCGCCCCCTCCCAACCCCAGGAAAAGGGACACTACCTTTCTATCTCAGTTGAAGAAAGGATGATGAAGCGTTAACAACGACAATAACGGCATTTTCTAACGACTTGTCTTATGGCCTCTGAGATTTGCGCGCGAAGCTGGCGCGCGCGAACCTGAGAGGCCATAATTGGCCGCTTAATAGCATAAAAAAAAAGATAATGCCAAACGACACAACTAAAAATTCAAACAAAGAACTGATCTTAGCTATACTGTTTGGGGAAAAGAAATAAAAAATTAGACAGCCGCAACACACGCCACTAAAGCCGCCACCGCCGGCGTAACGCGGAACCAACAGTTGGCAACATTCATTCGCGCATCATTGCTTCGTCCGCTTCGTCTACTCAACGAGAGCCGCCATCTTCTCGCGTCTAACGTTTCGTATAGTTTTGTTCTCTGCAATCCGCGCACACAGCGCATCGGTGGTTGCACGTCCGCTCGGCGTCGCAATGCGGCCTGCGTCATTTTCTGGTGCTCGCGCAATCGGTGTGAAACATGTCGCATGTGAAATGTTTGATAGAAGTGCCTCACGTCCAAGTCAAGCCGCCGTACGAGTGTATGGCTGTGCGCCCCGTTCTCGGAAGCGTCGACGGGTTTCCGGCATGCGGATTTCAGGTACGTGCAAATGCGTTTCGCCCTCCTATTGAGCTCGGGAGCAAAGCGTGCAATATTTCATGTGAAAGATGCAGTGCCCGTGATCATGGTGTGAATTTCGAGCGGCAAACGAGAACTTTGGCACTTAGAGCACACCGCGGCTGCTAAGTCAGCGTGGAAATTGTTTTACGTTACCGTAATATGTTGCTGTCAGTCTAATCTGCGGCTTGTGGACAGCTAGCCCATTGGCGTTTGCTTGTGGCAGCGATAGGTGTATAAATGGAAGCGGTAATAATTTTCGAGAGCAGAGTTTTTTCGCTCGATGTTTTGTCGTGTTTATGGCGATATGAAAGCTAGAAAACTAAATGGCTTGATCGTGCTTAGTTCCAACTCTAAGGGGCGTAACGTTGGCGCTGTATATGTTTGTTTTCGGTGTCACGAGTATCGCTTTCATGCTTTTGTTGCATGAGAGTGGTAGCTGCTGCGTGCCGTCTGGGTAGAACACAATAAAAGCAATTTCCTCACTCATACGTATGCAATGTGAGGTAACAAAATTTCCAGCGTTTTATTCGGAGCGTAAATATCCAGTATAGTTTAGTAAGAAACTCAAATTGTGTGTTAGCTTAGTAGGCGTGAAACAAGTGAAACTCGCATTCCTTTTTGAATTGTTCGCCCAAACTGCACCGCCCCCAGATGCGTCATCGGGTAATTGACAGTAGCTTCGCTACGTGAGTTGTTTTATGCGCCTATATTGCCCGGTTAAGTATCCTGTTCATTTATGCTGACGCTCGTTCATCTTGATTTTAAGCGGTTACTATCGCTGAGTACCGGACGATGCCAAACTTGTGAGGTGTAGCAAACGCGGGAAATTCAAAGTGGCGTGGCTGCAAGCCCCTGTTTTTACGTTTCTTGCATTCAAAGCCAACAGACACAGTATCACTGATTTATTTTCCATTTCTGCTGTACTTGATCAATCTAATGGGACAACTGCATCTGCGCTTTAATGTTCTCCATTTACTGTGTATTCAGCTTGGCTGCCACCTTCTCTTCAGAGGATGCCGCTGTGATAGCTCTTTCGTATAGCACATGCCTCTAGGCCCTTGTGTTTCAAGGGCTCCCGCGAGGCAGCAGTGCTCCAAGTAATTTTACCATTCTATATATTTTCTATTTTGCATCATTCTTCCACGATGGATTTTAATGTTAATAGTATTTGTCATTAGTCATCGCCATAATGTTATAGCACGTAGATTTTACGCACTTCACATCGACAATTTTTAGGCCAGTTTACAGCCAAGTCACATCTTCCATAATACATCAACATTACCACTTGTCATGGCGCTCTTTGTCCAAACCTGGCTCTTGCGCCATAAAACACCACACATCATCATCATCAGCTTGGCTGCCAGAAAATGCTTGAATTTCTTTCAGTATCCAAGTGACGAAATATTTCACTGACGGCCGTGTGTGAAACACGCAAGATGACAAAACTGGTAGCAAAATGATGAGATATTTCTTTTATAGCGTTTGGACTCGACTTTTGGTGAGGATGTCGATCGACCTTGGGCCTGGCGACAGCACACCCGACATCGCCAAAGTGCAGCCTATCAGTTGAGTGCCCCCGAATGGACCATCAACATTGGAAAATGAAGCAGAGCCAGGTAGGGGCAATTTTTACTTTGGAACAGAATACTGACAGCTGCCTCTTTTTTTAAGAACTAAATAACATATTTACAAACCAATCCTTTCTCTTTGTGCAGCCTACATAGAATTGTTTTTTGCTTGTTATACAGACCTTCAGAAAGCAGTTCTGAACCCTTTTTGCATGCACAAATAAATAAAGAGGAGTGCACTTTCTGAAGAAATTGATGGACTGAAATGTGCGTTCGACACACAGTGAGATGCAAAATAACCAACAACTTTAAAGCGGTAAAAAAATTTGAAACATGTTCTAACATCATAGCCGGCCTTGGCATACGGATCTAAATATAAGAGCAACGGAGGTGCATGCAGAGAAGTGTTTGTAAATGTTTGCAAGATATGTACATTGTCTAAGAAATTGTTTTTATTTACTTGGAGCTTCTTGGTGCCATGGCAGTGCAGTAAAAGCTCAAAATGATGCCCCTGCTCCTAATAAAGCACTTTTAGATTTTAAAATTAAATTATTGGCTTTTACATCCCAAAACCTAAAGTTTTGGTAACCTGGCTTCTTTAATGTACACCTGAATCTAAGTGCATAAGCGGTATTGCATTTTACCCTCATTGGAGGGCAGCTGCCATGGCCTAGATTGAAACTGGGACCAGCATGACTGAGCAGCATGGCATCATAGTAAGTGGGCTATTACACCAGGTCAAAATGAGAAATACTGCTTAGAACTACCAACTTCTTGGCTCACAAGCACTTTGCACTAAGTTAAAGGAGTATGTAGTACTGTCAGTGGCCGTTTATGTACCAATTTCTTTTTAACCTGACTCCATTATTAAAGTGCGAAGCTTCAATTAGTCAAAACCAGCCTAAATTACAGAACCAGCTCAAAACACGCACCATGTATAGCTGGATTTGGACATGAAAATGGAGTCAATTCATGTCGCCGAAAATGGCGGTGGCAGTCACACTATTTCATCCATTTTGCATAAAACATAGCCAATAATAATTAATCAATTTCTAAAATATTCTTTTCAAAAAGTTTTTTTCAAGCATGAAAGGAGGAGCCAAATGGTGTTCAGGTGCACGAGCAGTTAGTTGCACAGCACTTCTTGCATGTGTTCACTGGCTTCTTTCTAACTTGAAAGAAAAATTTGTTGCACCTATTGAGCAGTAGAAAGCTGGATTGGGAATTTTTCAGGATGCTCTACAATTTTCGCACTGACACTTTTGCTTTGAATATAATATTTGAGCAGTTAAGTAATCGTTAGTAACTAATTAACTAATTAGAAGAAATGTAAGAATTGGTTTCACTTCCTCAAAACGATGGCAAACGACATTGCCTTGGTGCTGTCCAGCTACGTGGCACTTGTACATATTTAAAGCTTGCACATGTCATACAGACCACCTGGTAATTACAAGGCATATATAGAAGTGGCTAAGTTGTGTGAGCCAGCCATATGTAGCAAATCATGAGAAACAGCCATGTTTCTTTCACTTAAGGGCATGATAAGATTTACATGCTCGACACCTTGCATCAGTGTGTTCTAGGCCTGTTCGTAGTTTAGCTGCTACATAAACAATATTTCTCCACATGTAAGCTCATATGCATCTTTCAAGTATACTGCCCCGTGTGTCCAAAATAAACCATTCTCGCGCTTCCTTCATTATGTATACATCTGTTGCTGTGCTAAATTTTTAACATGCAACTGCACAAATTTTCATCTAGTTTACATATTTCCTCGTTGTTTGGTGGCTTTATTTCTGAACAAGTTGTTTTCGTTAAACCCTGTTGCACACAGCAGTACACAGCATTTCTGCCTAGAGTGGGAATTGTTTTTTTTTCAGATTGACATAAAATATACACCTTGCCTGGGCAATGTAAGGCATTCTACATAACACGGCCCTGCAATACTGTTTCATATTGCATTCCAGCATCATACAGAACTGTTTACTTACCAGATTAGAATATGTATAAGTGTTGGAAGTAACAGAACTGGAAGAAGCCAGCAGATAATGAGGCCAAGGAAAGCATAGAGGAACATGTTTTAAGTTTTTTATATGAAGTATAGAAATGATGAATTCTAGGTAAGTGAAAGTGGATTAAAAGATATCCACCTCTTGGTGGGGAACGGACCCATAACCTTCACATTACGCATGTGATATACTAACCACTGTGGTACTACGGCCGTGTTCGAGCGTCGACAATCTGAGGGGCCATTGTGGACGGTTGAATGCTGCCTCGGTGGCACAGTGGTTAGTGCATCGCATGCCTAATGCAAAGGCTGTAGGTTCGTTCTCCCCCCATGCCTGTTTTTTTTACCATTTTCATTTCCTTTTATCATTTCTACATTTAAATAGAAAATTACAAATAAGTTTCCACGTGCCTTCCGTGGCATCTTCCAGCCGTGATTCAGAAAAATTTTGACCCTCAGTATCCGTTCTTCTCGTTTGGAAGAACAGGAGCTTCATTTTAAAAATAATGAATTCACCTTGTTCAGCATCTCAATGTGGTCTCAAATCTTATCACAGCATGTGTATTACTAAGTGAAGTTTTTGTTAAGATGATATAGCATGGGACCTAATTAGTAGCCTTTGTGTACAGATATATGACTAGTCTAATAAATAGGAGGATTTTAAGAAGCACTTCTAACATGGTCTGAGCATGTGTTTAAAAAAACTAATCTAGCATGATTTCAGGCATAGCTGTTGCCCCTGAAAAATATTCATTGGCATTGTTTTTAGAGAGCACCAATACTGCTTTGATAGAAGTAGATTCGTGGAACATGAAGCATGGCTTCTTGCTTAGTCAAGGAAATATTATCTGCATATCTGACGTGCATGTGTCATATGCTCGAATGCTGTTTAAAGGCTGCTAATAAAAAAATTACTTCACTTGCCTTCCAGAGATTGCTTCAGTAGTCTACTCGATCATAAACAATTTACCAGAGTGAACTTTCATCACAGTTGGCTTTGCAATGTTTATGCAAAATACAATTGCCTACTAGACATGTGACTGCACTAAAACTTGGAATTAATGACCAGTAAGATTTATGGGACCAGCAAAACTTAGTTTATTACTCCAGAACAAAATTCGAGGCACTTCGGTTATTTCTGCCATAGAGTTTCTTAGAGTAATTACTAGAGGGAACTCTGGCGCTGCAGTCGTACCACCATGGGAATGATGGGAAGCACATGGATTTGTCTGATATTCGTGCTTGTGAATTCAGACGTTCTTGTGGCTTCGTATATTATACGCTATATAAATCTTATTGTCGTAAATTTCAGCGCAGTCTGTACTCTTCGAAGTGCAGAAGACGGTGCCAACACGCACAATTGCTATTAATTGCAACGATTGAGCTTGTCCAGGTAGCCAAATCGAAGGGCACCAAGCGTCTCAAGGCACTAGTATGCCCGCGAAAAATTCATCAGGACGTTGCACTCGCTTGTCGTTACATGCCTCCGTTGCTTAATGGTTTCAATATCAGACTTCTGTTCTAGAGTTCCTGTGTTTGAATCCTGTCGTCGAACGATTTTAATGTTTATTTATTCATTACACAGTATATTGTTGAAAATGACTAGAATACAAAGTCACAAAGCCGTTTGAAGCCAAACAGACGAAGTTTAGGCAAATTCATGTACTTCCCATAATTTCCATGCTGGTACAGCCGTTCTTGTTTGATCTCCTGTGGACACTAACGTCAGAGTTCCCTCTAGTAATTATTGTATGAAACTCTGATTTCTGCGCCTCGCTCGTGCAGAAGCGGCACCACACCTGCTGCGTAAACATGCACTACCTTTCGGCCGAGTGCAGGGAATGCTGTGAACTCGCCATGTACATAGCCTGCACTAAGTAAAACAAATCACAACGTGTAGTTGCTACCACGTTGAACTGGTGGAATGAGTAGTGAAATGCAGTACCTCCTGAACTAGTTCAGAAAGTGCAGGTTAATCAAGTGGAGATTATATAGCAACAGAAGTTGAGTGATTCTGCATTACATTCACGAAATATACTTCATGATGCTTTTCCATTTATTTCCTCAGTTATTAAGAATCCCTTTTGCATTGTTGGACAAAACTACAGAATGCCAACATATTTTCCAGCATTCACTGATAGCAAACATGTCAAAACATGTTCTAGTGTCTGGATTGCCGCTTTAGCTGTTAACCCCCAAGTTAATTCCGGAAAATGTACCAAATGTTTTACATACTCAATTTTTGGTGTCATTTTCTTTCTAAAATATATTACTTCATTGGTCTCTGGTTAGAAATAACACAAAAATAAGAGCTGCTCTTGAGGGCAGCTTTCCCTCAATGCCGACTGTAACTCATCTTTGACAACAAGAGCAGCATAACGTCGGGGAGAAAGAGTGCAACTAGTCATTCGCGATATTGGTACTACCTCCAGTCACTAGTACAGCTTGTGATCAATGGTTAAAGGTTGCGACTTTGTTGCTGCCCAATTTTAATTCTGCAGCTGTTACACTTGGGTGTAGCATGTGTACGTACGTGTGCATGCATTAAAATGACTTCACGCTAGAGCAAAGCAACTAGTGCAGAGAGGCATTAGTCATCTTTATATATTTGCTTTGTAAAGATGCACTAACTTTATCTTTTCCAATATAGATTTGGCGCTCATTGGCCAAAGATGCCCTTGTGCTACTAAAACCTACCAATTAATTCGCTTTTTGCAGTAGCAGGTGCTTATTCCTTTTTCAGGATCGGTCTGTGAGTTCTAATTTGTTTTTCTTGAACTGTGCGATTCCCACTCACAGGACTGCATGTCATCTAAGGTGTTCCTTTTTCAATCAAGAATGTTGAGGTTGTGTTTGTGAAACTCGATTTCTTGCCTCAAACGAGCTTGTACAAACTGACCAAGCTGATAATTCTACCTGCTTATATAATAAATGTGTTGCGGTTATGAACCCTCATAATGAATGACACACAGTATAAAAATTTTATCTAATAAAACAATTTAATGAAAATTTTCATGTTTTTCGCGTTTGTGTTCACTTCTCTACTCCTGTCCGTGTCCTGTCTGCATGCCTCACCTCTTTTTTTGCGTATTAAATATCGTATAAACTTAACCATGCTTTTTTACCACAATGCAGGGGGAAAAGGTTCCGGTAACACTGCATTCAGTATGGTGGCCCAGACGTGTATGCAAGCAACCTCCTTCATGTGGACCAAGAACTACTCTGCAGTGTCTCACAGACTTGCATGCGAAGCCCTCAACATTCTCGTCTCAGTGGAATGGCTGCTCATCTATCTGCGTGTCCATCACCAAGATGGCCAGTTGTAAAGCTCCTGTACCCGTTTAAGACAGCTTAATGATTTTTTTTATTTAGTTTTCATGGTTAGCCGTAGAATCTTAACATTTTTGATGTTTCTAACGTTTTTACCTGGCCCAAAGTGGTGCAATAACTTTAAACCAGTGTAATGTATTTAAGTGATGCTCACTCTAATGCCTATCTGGTTTTGTTTGTGTTTAAGAAATTTGAATGTCTGATGAGGTAACAGCATTTAAACTTGTCATCGTGGCTCTTTTCAGTGAGCTGCTAGGAAATAAGATGCAAAACTTATCACACGCCAGTTGTAGCATTTTTGTTTTCAAGACTAAAGTATACATGTTTCAAAAGATGGAAAGTGGGGAAAAAAGCCTCAAGAACATAATCATCCTAGGATTGTCATGTCCTTACAACTCTGCAATGACTAATGCCTCATACATCTTGGGAGCACATTGGTCGCAATGCCTACAGGTATACTTGATAAGAGAATAGCTTGCACTCAGATTTGCCACGCAGTTGATGGCTGATAGCTTTTGTTTGTTGTCTTCATGTTACTACTATGTATTCAATATTCATTTACATGTGCTGCGGTTTTTTGCAGTCACACACACACATACACACACACACACACACACACACACACACACACACACACACACACACACACACACATATATATATATATATATATATATATATATATATATATATATATATATATATATATTCTTCGTTTCAATAAAAATTTAGTTGAGAGTTAGCGCTCATCCTGTCTGCTTCTAGTCTGTGTCCGTGTCACTTCGCGCTACAATCCAAGATCAGGTTACTGTACCAACTTGCCCAACTTTTTATCCTTGTGTTAAAGACACACTCAGACTTGTTCTTACTTATGTGACCGGTTATTTTTGTGCTTTATAATAAGATGCAGTGCTTTTCAAATGAAAACATGTGATAGTTCGTAGTGAGGTTATTTAAAAAACTGTTCTGCTTAAAATTTAATTGAGCAAGCCTGTGCCATTATTCGGTGCTTATGTCTTTGTATTGGTATGGTTTTACTCATCTTCCTTTTTACTTTTAAAATGTGCAAACATTATTATGTAACCATTTCTCTTGAATGAAATAAATACTTCTGACATTTCGTCACAAATTTTACAATGATTTTGTTCAATTAGGTAACCTTAGACTAGCTGATTGTTATTGTGGTAGCTTAACTTACAATGTCTGTAGAATATTCAATGCAAGCACATGGTGAAAAATACACTAAGTTATTGGGTATAAGCAGGTCACTGTCAGTAAATGGAGCATACGTATATTTCAGAAAATAGTGCATGCTTACATATTGAACAGCATGCACAGCTACACATGCTGTTTTGTTCGTAAATGCTGAAAGATTATTCGACGTGGAAGCACTTTGTTCTTGGGCTTTCAGTGCTACCTTTGTCATATATGTGAAGGTACTAGTAGAAGCATCCCGTGGAGATAAATGACAACTTTGATGAGTAGAGGTATAAAATATGTGCTTAAAACGGCAAAAAACTGCTTGACAGGCAAACGTATGCTTCTGTAGTACTGCACTTGTTACCGTCGCCAATACATGCATTGCTTGCGCTCTATTGCATTCAATATGAGCTGCAGCAGCGAGCTGTGGTGTCTTTCCCTCCTGGTCGAGCTGGTGTTGCGAAAATTTTTGACCAAGAAAAGTGGAGGTTTTTAATCATTTCTGAAATGCATGTAACTATGCTTTTGGCTGTGTGCTGTTTCCACGGAGTTATAAGTACTGGTGCACCAAGGTGCGGGAGATCCTGTGTCCTTTGTGCAGCGCGCATTGTTATTGCGCTCTGCATCCTGCCGGCAGTGTACTATCACTGCAGAGGAAGATTACGAAAGCATGGCGTGTGTGCCTTGCTGCAATGGCGAAACCTTAAATTGTTTGCCTGAAAGGGCCGCACGTTATGCTACCACATGACGGACCAGAAGCGCAATATGACGACGCCTCACAGATTCTGGCTCATACTGAACAAGGTAGTACCATAGCTAAGGCTAGGCAGCATTCACAACAGCTAGTCTGCCCATTAACTACATGGCTGTAGTGAACGCTAAAATACTTGCAGGGATAACACCCTTCTGGAAGGGTGTTGTCACATACTACACCCATATTGAAAGGGTGGTTGTCTGTGTTACACCCCATATAGAAAGGGTGTTGTTTGCTTTACACCCATAGGTGAGGTGACGTCATATTAACACCCCTTCTTTTGTGGGGTGTTAATGTGCACCCTTTGCTTGGGGTGTAGCAATACACCCAAAAAGGGTGTCACCCATGGGACAAGCCATTGACACCCTTAAGGGTGTTAAAATTTTTAGAGTGTACACTGCCGCCAACGTGCGTGCTTGCCAATCTAAGCGCACGCAAAGCCTCATAGGTGGGCGCTGGTGCTATTATGTTTCTCGTGTCTCAACGCCGACAGAAATACCCCTGCCGATCATCGAGTCGGGACTGTGCGTACACAAGAAAATAAAATGAGTTTTTAGCATTCGTGCGCGAAGCGGGAGCGCTTTAACAATGTTTGACTCAATCTCAAACAAGACCACTGTGGCCTTCAGTAATTTTTTCAGGTTAACGACTTATCACGAATAACACTTCATCGTGCGTTGGTTCGTCCGTTTACTTAGTGACGTACGTGTCGCGAACCGAGTTGCACTGAGGTGCATGCATTGAGGACGGTTGCACTCCCTTCGAAGTAACATTTGCGAGACATGACTTTATTAGTGAAGTCATGATCGCGCAAAAAATCCTCCCGCCATGACGCGGCCCACATTGCGGCAAGTGAAATGATGTTTTATCCATAGGTTAAAGTGATATGAAACGGCATTCGAGTTGCAAGTTAACAGTTTATTTTCAGCATAGATGCATTACAGATTTGCCTTTGCAGTCACAAGTCCGTGTGCACCATTTATTGTCTCATTGCGTAAATAAACGCACCAGCCTAAGAGTCGTACAGCAAGCGCGTCTCAATTAGGCATATTGACTGTAGAAACCAATGGTGGCATAGACGAGCAAGCGAACGACTATATGAGCGCGTGAACTAAACGAGCGAGCAAACGACTAAACGAGCGCGCGAACGAACGAGCAAACGACTAAGCACGAACGACGACTAATCCAGCCAGCGAACGGGCGGGCCACCACACGTTTTCTTTGCGAGTGATCCACCGCCGCATCTTAAGCTTCGCACACTTTAAAGCTCACGCGAATTAGCACATACGTCTCAATTACCTATGATGCGGTCGCTCGACGACGAACGCACCGCGTAACACGGTATCGGGAGAGCACGCACGCTTTTCATCGGTGCCTCTGTATCGCAAATCCACCGGGCGACCGCCAACGAGGAACACGAACAAATGTGGCAAACAAAGCTAGCCTATCTAAAGAAGGCTACTAGGTAACCACAAAAGGCAGGGAGTTGCTCTCCTGATCGAGACTGAAATTTTATCAAAAGGACTGCGCTGAATCTTAAAAATTTCGTAATCACGTTATCGCACGCAACCTCGCGTGCCCGCGAACTCAAGCCGGTTGGTGTTAAAAACGATTAAGCGCACCAAATATGACTAACAAGACCACGTAGTGCGCATATAAGCAAAGCACACGTTGCGTAAAACTCATGTTAAAGCGTGCGTACAAATGACAACATGCACAGTGAACTGCGCAATACCTACTACGTTATTGCCCGCAGCACAATACGCAAGCCTGGCATATACAATATTCTGAGAGAGCCACAACTTACATCACATAGTTGCGCGGAGAAAGTTGGTCGGAAGTTCTCCCTCCCGATTCGGTGAAGCCATGTCTTTCTTCTTAACCCGTTGCGCTTACCGGACGGTATCGCGAACATATTCTTGCCTTTGCTAAAACTATATTGGCATCCGAACGCGCAGCAGGTCATGGTAACAGAAAATTACGTGAAGCGACGTCGCACTTGCCACAAAACATCCTTCAAGGCGTTCGCAAGATCAAAACAACACAGAATAGGAACGGAAGGAATGCCGCCAACAAGCGCCGCTTCTCGAGCAAAGATGGCACTGAAGCGCGACTGTAAACAAACGAAGCCGGCGCAAGGGGCCACGTGATGCCATTAGGCCAATAGCGACGCGGCGTCGGCTTCGGCCAGAGCGTTCGAGGAGGAGGCGGCATTCTTTAAAGCGTGGCACTACTTTACGAAGTTTAAGGGCACGTTTAAGGGGCTTTATGCATCCGCGGCAGCGGACGGTAGGACGAAGGAGAGAGAGGACTGGAAAGCTCGCCCTCACGCTTAGCGTTCGCCGCAAGCGTTTGGCTGTGAAGTTTACGGTAGCGTAAGCTGCAGTTGCCAAGAAGGAGCATCTGGGTGGCCAGTCTGTATATAAGGCCACACATCACGGCTCTCCCAGTCGGTGCGGCGACATGTGCGAAGGTTCAATATATCGTGAAATTAAAACCCGTATAGAGCTGCGCTCAAATTTCGCATTAGGGAGTATCGTAATCGCCGGGGAATTAAAAAAATTATTTTGCTCGAATCAGGGCACTGTGCACTGGAATTCTACTTTGACATTGTCTGCACTTTCCTTAAAAAAGACCCTAGAAAAGAACGCTGTAAAAGAAGCTCGCGAAAAAGAGTAAATGCATGCATTTATTCTGTAGTGCAATCCAGGATTTCCTTTTTTTCTCTCAGCCTTTTTAAACTAAAGACGCAAGCAGACGCTTTTAGGCAATGCATTCTTTGACAGTATAACTTACATATCCATGTGCCCTATTCTTGGGTCGCACACCTGTTAACTCCACAACATTCAGCTTACGTCGGCGCCGATTCAGAAAAGCTTTTTGTTAACAACGCGACGAGAATTTGTCGTAGACGGTGCGCTCTCGGCAGCTTGCTGCAGCATGCACATGGAGCGTCTAGCAAGTTTTCTGTTTGCCGTCTGTTTCGTCCCGTCGGAGTGCAAGATTCCAGCCCATGCATGGAAAGCTTACAATATACGAAAAGTAGGTATATGTTTGCGTAATGATAACATAAATTATCAAGTTGGTCCTTTGTTTGCTGTGTCAATAGTCAACCCTAACTTTCCCCTTAATCGATAGCGTTCCGTAAACAAGTTTCTTAAGCGCGATTTCATGTTGCAAGCCGTTTGTTATTTTCCATTGTTTGGCAGATGATTGGCCGATGCAGGTCGTATTGCTGACAAAGCGCCAACAAGCGAAAATGAATTGTTAGCGTCGTGGTTGAGGAAAGGGCATGGCTGGTATTTTTGCCAGCACAGGATAAGCAGCAGTTGTGTGACTGCACCCTGCGGGTGTTTTCCAAGGGGCTATAGCAATCTGAACTGTTACAAGGGGCCTTTGTGGGAAGTTCGCTGTAATTTGGAAAAAAAAAACTAGACTGGTCTAGTTTGTATGGCTCATTATTCCTACAGAACAAAAGATGAAGCGAGAGGGAAGTCAAGAACGACGGGACTGTGCAATGAATATCCACCGACTTTTTTAGTTAATCGGAACAAGGCCCAGTTAACGCACCAGCCATTCCCCGGAATCCTTATCATGGCTTACTGCTGACGTGCACTTCGAATTCAGAATTGGCGCATATGAACAAAGCAAAACCTTTACTGTACTTTGAATAGAAGTATTTATTTGTGTTGTGTTAACGTTGTGTTTACGCTGTAAGCATTACTTATGTTGTATTTATAGACGTCTTGGACACACAAATTAGAACAGTTTGCGGAATATTTAAACCGTTATGGCTTCATTAGAAATAATTGGCCGGTCGATTCGTATCATGAATATCCTACTATGTTGTTATTAACGATATCCAGTGCTCTAATAGGCGTATAACAGCAGTATCCCTTCATGTTAATGCTTCAGGTTTCTTGCTTCAATAGTGGACACGGTAATGATAATTTCTTTAAGCTGCAATATTCGAAGTATCACTCTTACTCATTGTGGGGGTCCCAAATCAGTGAGGTTACGAATCGGTTTACGAATAGTCAGGCAAATCGCTGTTCAGTTGGCACAACATTGTAATCGTTTACATCTTTACATCCTTAAAGTGATAGGTCTTCATCCGAATGTATCAATATAAAACATCAGCACTATGAAAGATTGATATGATCGAAAGTTCGAAGAGTCTTAATGACGTTTTGGCGCTTCAGGAATGGCTTTCACAGGTATAAAAAAATGCCAGACATATTTACCAAAATTATTAGGTTTCTTAATTTTGACGTTTTGCTAAGTCGTTTACTAATGTCACCAGTCTCTAACGGCTCGAGAGATTTTAAGCCCGTTACAGATGAGTGGTTCTAAAATTGTATTCGAGCGGTTTTCATAATCCACCTAGCATATGTGTAGTGCCCGCGTTTTGATCTCATTGATCTGTACTCAAACGACTAAGCTTGAGGTAGAAGTAGTTTGATGTCGAAAGACACAAAGCGAGCGCTGTTATTCGCATATGTTATCGCCTGCTGCCTATTTAAGAGAGGCTAACGGCGCTTTAAATGAATTTACACTTTATTTTTGCTGAATTCTTGTCTGTTAATTATTGCGCAAATTAGGTTGAATGTTCAAACCGCAAAAATATGGACTCTGGGGAGGTTGCACTGCCCCTTGGACTGTAAAACTAATCGTTGTGCAGCGTGCAAATAACAGAACGATGGCATATGGGATTATACACCGACATACTGTCATCTTGTTGTACATGTAGTTATGCTATGTTAATAAGCCAAGTATACAACCTCATTAACTTGAAAGCGTCCGTTAGAATGGTTTTGCTTGGACATTCTAACCCCAGTACATATCAAGGCCCCGAACAGGAGGCATAATGCTGAGCTTTTCGTAAAAGAATCACCCATTTTGGGAATCAATGTCGACGAAGCTTTGTGGGCTGTTTGATAATTAGCGGTGGTGTTGACGCCGAATATTTGATTTCTTCAGCGTTTTGTCCAACACAAGAGTGGTGAGTGGATGCTAAACATTACCTCGCGCGAACCACTGCTGTTTATCTGCGTCATAAACAGAACTCACAGGGAGACGTGCTTGATTGAGGCCTTGTGCGTCATTGTCCATAACTTCTCAGAGGTTTGAACGTTGCCATTACCTCACGTGGCACATCGCATCGTGGTAGAAGTGTTAAACATTATGGTGTTAAACAAATTATGGGGCTGTATTATGCCAAAGTTAAAATCGGTTTATGGGGCGCGCTATAGTAGAGGACTTCGGATTAATTTTGACATTCAGGTGTCCTGTATTGTGCACCTGAATCTAAGTGCACGAGCGTTTTTTTTGTATTTCGCCATCAATGAGATGCGGCTGCCGCGGTGAGGATCGAACACGTGACGTCGAGAAATACGAAAGCCGCAAAGCTACCGCTGTGGTCACAAAAGCGTTGACATCCCGTGCGATGCTATTGTAGTGTCCCCTAGTTTCCACGGTGATTTAATGCGGCTTTGCCTCGGCACGCCCTGCGTCAGTTGTCCGCTTGAAAGTGTGGAAACCACCCGCCATGGTTGCTCAGTGGCTATGGTGTTGGGCTGCTGAGCGCCAGGTCGTGGGATCGAATCCCGGCCACGGCGGCCGCATTTCGATGGGGGAGAAATGCGAAAACACCCGTGTACTTAGATTTAGGTGCACGTTAAAGAACCCCAGGTGGTGTTTATTTCCGGAGTTCTCCACTACAGCCTGCTTCATAATCAGAAAAGTGGTTTTGGCACGTAAAAAAACCCATAATTAAAAAAAAATTAAAGTGTGGAAACCAGCAATACATTTGTCCTTCAGGATTCTGCCACATCTACCTCGATGGCCATAGCTCGCGAACCAATCTTCGATACAAATCCAAACTTCCCCACGACTAAGCAACAACAGCTGGAATGTCTCCTGGGACCATACAAAGACTACCTTTCAACGTCATCGAGGATTCGGCAAACACCGGTTGCAAACCTTCGCATAATAACTGAAGAGTCCGCTGGACCACTCCGCCAGCACCATTACCGAGTTTCGACGCGTAAACGAGAAGCTATAAGAAAATAAGCCGATGAAATGCTGCGCAACGACATTATCCGGATGTCGAAACCCTGTTGGCATACCTTGTGGGCTTACTGAAGAAGAAGGATGGATCACAGCGCTTCTACGTCGATTATCGCCGCTTGAACAAAATCACGAAGAAGGATGTAGACTCCCTCCCATGGATAGACGACGCATTAGACCGGCTCTGCAATGCCAAGTACTTTGCTTCGATGTATCTAAAGCCGGGTTATTGACAAGTTGAAGTCGACCAAGGGAATCTAGAGAAGACCGCTTTTAACACACCATACAGCCTCTTCGAATTGAAGGTGATGCCATGAGGATTTCACTGTGCACCTGCAACATTCAAGTGCGTAACGGATACAGTCTTGGCAGAACTTATGTGGAAGACCTGTGTCGTTAACTTGGATAGCGTTGCAGTCTTTGTCGCGAATTTGGAAGATAATCTCAGGTGGCTTCACGCAGTACTAGAGGTGATCAACTCATCCTCATCTGGACTCACCCTGAAGCCGGAAAAGGACCGTTTCACTTGCGAAGAACTTCTGTTTCTAGGCCACGTCACCTGCAACTCTAGAGTCAGTCCCGACGCACAGAAGACAGCTGGCATCGCTGAGTTCCCATGGCCCGGCGACAAGAACGCAGCGCGCAGATTCCTTGCGTGTGTGCCTATTCCAGGCGCTTTGCAAGATACTTTTCAAGCACTGCGGAGCCATTAAGCCATCTCACAAAGTACGACGCAGACTTGAATAGGGAAACACGCCAGGACGACGCATTTGAGAAGCTGAAGTGATGGTTGCAGTAAACGCCGGTAGTTTCACACTTCGACGAAGGAGACCGAACTCCACGCCGACGCAAGTAGCGTAGGCCATGGATCCGTGCTAGTTCAAAGGAAGGACGGAGTTGAAAGCGTAATGCCTTGCGTTAGCTGGTCACTGTCAAAAGCGGATGCGAATTACTCTACGACAGAGAAAGAGTGCCTTGCGATCATTTAGGATAGGGTGAAATTTCGTCCTTGCATATACGGCCAGCATTTCAAACTGGTAAGTGACCACCATGCCTTTTGTTGGCTGGCAAATTGAAACTATCATTCAGGTCGCCTAGCCCGATGGAGTCTCAAACTCGTGGAATTGGACATTACCATGTTCTATAAATCCGCGGGGAAACCTTCTCACACCGATTGGTTGTCGTGCGACAATATTGACCCGCCAAGGCAAGGCGAACTCAACAACGACGCCTTTCTAGGAAAAAAAGAATCTGCAGACGACTTCGCCGAACAGCAACGAGAAAACGTTCAGTACCTAGAAGGCAAGACCGATGTTGTGCCTAGGGTATTTTGAAGTGCACTCTCCTTGGTTTGCTTGCGCAACGACGTCCTCGTAAAAGAGAACTTCTCCTCTGCCTGCGGAAACTACCTCTTCTTTCTGCCAGCAGCAGTCGAATCCTTATGCAATACCCTAAAAGGGGTCCTTAAGGGAGAATAAAAGATGATGATGATGAACCGAAATTCCTGCAGGCCCTGCACGATGACGAGACAGCCGAGCACCTTGGGCTTTCCCGTCATCATCATCATCATCAGCCTGGTTACGCCCACTGCAGGGCAAAGGCCTCTCCCATATGTCGCCAACAACCCCGGTCATGTACGAATTGTGGCCATGCCGTCCCTGCAAATTTCCTAATCTCATCCGCCCACCTAACTTTCTGCCGTCCCCTGCTACGCTTCCCTTCCCTTGGAATCCAGTCCGTAACCCTTAATGACCATCGGTTATCTTCCCTCCTCATTACATGTCCGGCCCATGCCCATTTCTTTTTCTTGATTTCAACTAAGATGTCATTAACTCGCGTTTGTTCCCTCACCCAATCTGCTCTTTTCTTATCCCTTAACGTTACACCTATCATTCTTCTTTCCATAGCTCGCTGTGTCATCCTCAATTTGAGTAGAACCCTTTTCGTAAGCCTCCAGGTTTCTGCCCCGTAGGTGAGTACTGGTAAGACGCAGCTATTATACACTTTTCTCTTGAGGGATAATGGCAACCTGCTGTTCATGATTTGGGAATGCCTGCCAAACGCACCCCAGCCCATTCTTATTCTTCTGATTATTTCCGTCTCATGATCCGGATCCGCCGTCAATACCTGTCCTAAGTAGATGTATTCCCTTACGACTTCCAGTGTCTCGCTGCCTCTTGTAAATTGCTGTTCTCTCCCAAGACTGTTAAGCATTAGTTTAGTTTTCTGCAGAATAATTTTTAGACCCACTCTTCTGCTTTGCCTCTCCAGGTCAGTGAGCATGCATTGCAGTTGGTCCCCTGAGTTACTAAGCAAGGCAATATCATCAGCGAATCGCAAGTTACTAAGGTATTCTCCATTAACTTTTATCCCCATTTCTTCCCAATCCAGGTCTCTGAATACCTCCTGTAAACATGCTGTGAATAGCATTGGAGAGATCGTATCTCCCTGCCTGACGCCTTTCTTTATTGGGATTTTGTTGCTTTCTTTATGGATGACTACGGTGGCTGTGGAGCCGCTATAGATATTTTTCAGTAATTTTACATATGGCTCGTCTACACCCTTATTCCGTAATGCCTCCATGACTGCTGAGGTTTCGACAGAATCAAATGCTTTCTCGTAATCAATGAAAGCTATATATAAGGGTAGGTTATATTCCGCACATTTCTCTATCACCTGATTATTAGTCTGAATATGATCTATTGTTGAGTAGCCTTTACGGAATCCTGCCTGGTCCTTTGCTTGGTCCTTTCCCGTACGTTAGCAATAATGCAAGGTAAGTACTATTGGCCCCACCTTGCCTCCGACTTTGCCCTACGTCAATACATGCCGTGACTGCAGCGACGCAAGACCGCGCCGACAAGGCCAGCGGGATTATTACAATCGATCTAGTATCATTGCCGACCATTTCAGCAGATCAAGATGGATTTGTTGGGACCTTTTCCGACGTCAACATCTGGAAACAAGTGGATCGTTGTGGCCATGGACTACCTTACCCGCTACGCCGAAACAAAAGCTGTGCCGAAAGGTAACGCAGCCGAAGTGGAGAAATTCTTTGTCGAGAACATCCTCCTGCGACATGGTGCCCAGAAGCCCTCAGCAGGGACAGAGGAACTGCCTTTACTGCAGAGCTCACCTAAGCCATTCTGCAATACAGTCAGACAACCACGCGAGGGCAACTGCCTACCAAGCGCAGACGGATGGTCTTGCGAAGCGCCTGAATAAGACCCTCACCTATATGCTAGGGCTGTACGTCGACGTCGAACACAAAACCTGGGATGACGTCCTGCCATACGTAACGTTCGCTTGCAACACGACGGTGCAAGAAACAACTCAGATCACACCGTTCAATCTGGTTTACGGCAGCAACCCGACGACGACTTTCGATGCCATGCTGCCGCACGACACCGACGAAGAGAATCTCGATGTCGCTGCCTATCTCCAGCGCGCCGAAGAAGCCCGACTGCTCGCCCGCCTGCGTGTGAAGAATCAGCAGAGGACCGACAGCGGACACTGCAATCTTCGACGACGGTACGCGGAGTGTCAGCCCGGAGAGCATCCTTGGGTTTGGGCCCCAATACGCCGAAGAGTTATCAGCGAGAAGCTTTTGTGATGTTATTTAGGACCCTACGAGATCATCTTTGTATTAGCGCACTAGACTATGAGGTTGTGCCAGACGGCACGTCGCAATCACAGCAGCACCGAGCACGATCTCAAATGGTCCATGTAGTGCGCCTTAAGCAGTTCTATCAGCGCTAAGGAACTTTGGGACTTTGTTTCTTCGTTTCTTTATAAGAATGCGTTTGTTTTTTGTTCTGTTTTTATGATTTTACCATCGGGACGATGCATATTAAGAGGAAGGCATCGACATGTGCAGCTGCTTACGATTCGCCGGTGACCACTTGTCACCGACCAGCAGATGTTAAACGTTATCACTCAGCGCAAGACGTGCCAACATGATTTGGAACTTAAGCGAACGTTATCTTTCATTCCAGAGGTGTAGCGGGTAGAGCATAGATGTGCAGCGGTGGCGTAGAGAAAGAGCATCCGCCTCACGTGCAAGAGGCGGATGCCCTACATCCAGTCATGATGACCAGGAAGTCGGAAGCTTCTATGAACACGTGAAATCGGCGATGGGTAAAGTAAAAACAAAATACACTACACTGATGGGCAACCTCAAAGCCAAGGAAGGCAAGAAGCAGGCTGGAGACAACTCAGTAAGGGAATATGGTATAGGCACTAGGAATAGCAGGGAGGAGTCGTTAGGGAACGGACGAAAGTGGTACTTAAGAAGCCAATCAATGAGTTAGCGGTAAGAGGGAAAATAGAGAAATTCCGGATCAAGCAAAATACCAGGTGTTCGGCTTTAACTCAGGAAGAGGACCTTAGAGTTGAAACAATGAACGACAATCTTACGAGACTCATTAAGGAGTGTGCAACAGAAGTCAGTGGTAACTCCGTTAGACAGTATACCATAAGCTATCGCAGGAGACGAAAGATCTCATCAAGAAACGCCAATGTATGAAAGCCTCTAACCCTACAGCTAGAATAGAACTGGCGGAATTTTCGAAGTTAATCAACAAGGCAGCTGACATGAGGAAATATAATATGGATAGAATTGAACATGCTCTCAGGCACGGAGGAAGCCTAAAAGCAGTGAAGATGAAACTAGGAATTGGTAAGAATCAGATGTATGGATTAAGAGAGAAAGACGGCAATATAATTATTAATATGGATGAGATAGTTCAAGTGGCAGAGGAGTTCCATAGAGATTTATACAGTACCAGTGGCCCGCATGACGATAATGTAGGAGAGAATAGTCTAGAGGAATTTGAAATCCCACAAGTAACGCCGGAAGAAGTAAAGAAAGCCTTGGGAGCTATGCGAAGGGGGAAGGCAGCGGGGGATGATCAGGTAACAGAAGATTTTTTCAAGGATGGTGGGCAGATTGTTCTAGATAAACTGGCCACCCTGTTTACGCAATGCCTCATGACCTCGAGCGTACCGGAATCTTGGAAGAATGCTAACATAGTCCTAATCCATAAGAAAGGGGATGCAAAGGGGGTGCCAAAGACTTGAAAAATTATAGACCGATCAGCTTACTGTCCGTTTCCTGCAAAGTATTTACTAAGGTAATCGCACATAGAATCAGGAACACCTTAGACTTCTGTCAACCAAAGGACCAGGCAGGATTCCGTAAAGGCTGCTCAACAATACACCATATTCACACTATCAATCAGGTGATAGAGAAATGTGAGGAATATAACCAACACTTATATATAGCTTTCATTGATTACGAGAATGCGTTTGATTCAGTCGAAACCTCAGCACACATGGAGGCATTACAGAATCAGGGTGTAGACGAGCCGTATGTAAAAATACTGAAAGGTACCTATAGCGGCTCCATAGCCACCGCAGTTCTCCATAAGGAAAGCAACAAAATCCCAATAAGGAATGAATCAGGCAGGGAGATGCGATCTCTCCAATGCTATGAACAGCGTGTTTACAGGGGGTATTCAGAGGCCTGGATTGGGAATAATTGGAGATAAGAGTTAATGGAGAATACCTTAGTAACTTGCGATTCGCTGATGATATTGCCTTGCTTAGTAACTCGGGGGACCAATTGCGACGCATGCTCACTGATCTGGGGAGGCAAAGCAGAAATGTGGGTCTAAAAGTTAATCTGCAGAAAGCTAAAGTAATGTTTAGCAGCCTCGGTAGGGAACAGCAGTTTACGATAGGTAGTGAGGCACTGGAAGTGGTAAGGGAATACATCCACTTAGGGCAGGTAGTGACAGCGGATCCGGATCATGAGACTGAAATAATGAGAAGAATAAGAATGGGCTGGCGTGCGCTTGGCAGACATTCCCAGATCATGAACAGCAGGTTGCCATTATCCCTCAAGAGAAAAGTGTATAACAGCTGTGTCTTACCAGTACTCACGTACGGGGTAGAAACCTGGAGGCTTAGGAAAAGGGTTGTACTTAAATTTAGGACGACGCAACGAGCTATGGAAGGAAGAATGATGGGTGTAATGTTAAGGGATAAGAAAAGCGTAGCTTGGGTGAGAGAAGAAACGCGACTTAATGACATCTCAGTTGAAATCAAGAAAAAAGAAATATGCATGGGCCGGACATGTAATGAGGATGGAAGATAACCGATGTTCATTAAGGGTTACGGACTGGATTACAAGGCAAGGGAAGCGTAGCAGGGGGCGGCAGAAATTTAGATGGGTGGATGAGATTAAGAAGTTTGCAGGAACGGCATGGCCACAATTAGTACATGACCGGGGTTGTTGGAGAAGTATGGGAGAGGCACTTTCCCTGCAGTGGGCGTAACCAGGCTGCTGCTGCTGGTGATGTTGATCGTTCATTCTATCAGGTATTTCCTCGCCGAATCATGTGTTATCAGATTGCATACGCGACATGAATCGTGTAGTAGTTTCTGGAAACCATGCGGGCACCAGTGATTAGACTTGAACCTTCGCCGAGTGACATATAAAAGCCGTCACGCTTGGCCCGCTTATTAGATTCCGACGATCGCCGACTGTGTTCGCCACTATTGCTGTGCTTTCAGTGTAATTGGCTTTTGCGCGTACAGGCTTGCCCAATAAAAAATTAAGTTGTTCACAGTTTTTCTGCTGTGTTCTTCGCCATCACACTACGCGTCATTTTCTAGCCTCTTATGCTGACCAAGCGAGTCGAACTGTGTACTAGCTTGTGCCAGAAGGTACGTGCTCGTGGTCGTAGTGTCGTCATGGTTGGTCCACCATCGTTATTCGAGCTTCGTCATATAACTGCGGCAGGAGTCCTGCAATGACAGAATGTATGATAAGCTGGCAGCATTTTATTATCGTGCTCGGCTGACGTCACGTGGGTAGGCTGCTCGATAAATCAGTCCCTAGCAAAGCTGGACGGCCGGCTTCTTTTCCCGAAAGCTTGGACTACTCGCTCCAAGACAAGTGCCCTTTTCACTTCAGTTTAACCATGCGACAGAGTCGTAGATTGCGCACACGACTCTTTCCAACGTAAGCCATTTCTGCACCTGCTTGATCTTGTCGTCACAATATTAGAGAAAAACCAACCCCGTTATTCTAGAACACTCCTCCTGTGAACCCGCCATCCGAACCCAAGAAAGTGAATGGCAATGCCATCCCCCGACAAAAGCGGTCACTGCGATTCATGGACACTCCATGGTCCCGCTTGAATATCGCTGCGTCTTTTTTGATCCAGGAACTGCGCATGCTCAGCTGGGTGGAACAGCTTGTATAGAATACCTGTTTACCTCAATCAGGTTTGGTGACTATTTGTCACTGCCCAGTTTCAAACGGTATGCCAATAAATCCTCATCAAAATCATAGAGTGGAGGAGCAGGTTTGAGTAGCTGATCGCTTCAGAATACAGGGAATTGAAGTTTTCAGCCGTAGGCATATGCCTAAAGAATGCGTGAATATCTGCATAAACAACGCTAGTATTTGTACGATAGGTTTGTTCTTATCGGTATATGAGCATCATGCGTAGCATGATGTTGATTGAAAGTGCCGCGTACCTGATGACTACCTGATGATGATAAACTGATGAGATTAAAACTGTTCTTGAGTTTACATGGTAGCAAAAGAGCTCGCAAAGTGGTTTTATTTTCCGGCAGCCCTCACACGTTTCCCCGCTTGGCAACCATACGCCAAATGCTGTATCCCGCGGTTCGAGACTTGGAACCGTGAGATCGACGATGTTTTTCAGTTCATTCAATAGCCAAGTTTTCTTTTTTTACAGTCTGATAACACAGACTTGTTCAACAATTGCCATTGTTGGGTCAGCCACAGCGTCCGTGACAAATAGCACAGGAGCAACCTGATATAGTTCTAAGCATAAATAAAGGTAAAATCCGACGTCCACCCGTTCGTAGCAATTGCTACAAAGGAAACCCATACGGGTTCCTCGACAGATAAGCCTTGCAGTTGACGAGAAATTCGTCCTGGTCCGGGACTCAAACCCGGGACCACCGCCTTTCCGGGGCAGCCGCTCTACCATCTGAGCTAACCAAGCGGCTAGCAGATGGCAGGGCGAAGTTGAATTTCTCAACAACTCGAAGCAAAGGCAAGAGTTTGACGTAATGGTTCTGAGGAACTATTACGTCGAACTATTACGTCCCGGGTTCGAGTCCCGGACCAGGAGAAATTTCTCTTCAACTGTGAGGCTTATCTTTCGAGGAACCCGTATGGGTTTCTTTTGTAGCAATTGCTACGAACGGGTGGATGTCTGATTTTCACTTTTTTAATTACTTCTATGCACCTTGCGGGTTTCCACAGAACTATTACGTCAAACTCTTGCCTTTGCTTCGAGTTGTTGACAAATTCGACTTCGCCCTGCCATCTGTTAGCCACCTGCTTAGCTCACATGGTAGAGCGGCTGCCCCGGAAAGGCGGTGGTCCCGGGTTCGAGTCCCGGACCAGGACGAATTTCTCTTGAACTGCGAAGCTTATCTTCCGAGGAACCCGAATGGGTTTCCTTTGTAGCAATAGCTACGAGCGGGTGGATGTCTGATTTAGCCTTTATTAATGACTTCTTTCCACCTTGCGGGTTTCCGCAGAACTATTACGTCTAGTTCTAAGCATGGTGGACACGCATCGTACCTCTTGTGCATTGCCTACATAAAGCTCGATGATAAAAGTGTGTAATGATTCCTGTGGTTCAGTGCACATATTTACCTCCCACTGCTCAATGAAGGAGAGGTTATTCAATGTATGTTAACAGATAGGAAGAGAGCTACACACACTGCATAAGAGTATTTGTGTTTGAGCGCATTGGCAGAACTCTAACGCTAAGTGAAGTGCAGTGAAGGAATGATGATGATGATAAAGATAACGGGCTGGTACACAATTTTCAATCCCACTATGCGCATTGTGCATAATCGAACGAGAGCAATGAAAAGTAAGTGCTGTATATAGGCGAACACGCACACGCAGCGATGGTTCAGTATATATAACAAGTATGCGGGTCTTCTTTCTTTCAGTTCTTCGATACGACGGAAGCAATATGGACTGTGTATACAACCGGACCCACCAATCGTCGATGTGAGGTTGACTTAGTTCAAGACGTGACGAAAGCTTCAGTTTATTTCAAGCGACAGTTTTTTCTTGGAGAGAAAAAGTAATGTTGTCGTTTAACGTATGGCACCGCATGAGCAAATATGCTGATAAACTTTTTTGTTCGCAGGATCTCTAGAAGAATTCTAGGAACCTTCAATCCGAATCGAAAGAAGCACATGGAAGTCAATATTCCAGGTATCTTAGTAAGATCGCTTCATTTGCGTTATATTTTCTATATAAAATAGGATTTTTCAATACATTTTTTAAAATATACCTGCTAATGTTACTGAATCCTTCCGATACCGAATTTATGAATTCTGGTTTAAGGCTTGGCCACCCTAACATCGCACAGCATTACTAGTGGCGCTTGCGTTTACGGCCGCTCGCTAGCACTTGCTGGTACGGTGCCTGCTGTACTCTGAAGGAAAAAAATAACAATAAAAAACCGCTTTACCCGCGTGCCGCGCTACAGTTTATGGTAGACCTAGCAGTCGATTGAAAGTCAGTTGCAAAATACTGTACTTAAAGTTCACTGAATGTGCTGTCACAACAAATGTTCCCAGAATCCCGCCACAGGCATTTCACCACAATGTGAAGCGCACCCCCAGGGTATTTACCCATGCGATTTTCAATAACAATTCCGAAGATTCCATTAAGGAGCTCTATCAATACGCTAACAACTATAGGATAACGCAGTCATTCGCTTAATGCTGTCATTGAGAAACGTAGCAACAAGGCTCTAAACATTGCACTTCCTGCTGACCACAAAACTTCTACCTGTTGTGCCAGATATCATGCGCCCATTACATAACGCCGATATGTGTGAGTTAAACGCCTTGTAAAGATGGTACCACGCTAATTGTGAAATGGTAGTTAACTATGGTGAGCATATTTGTGATAGGTATGGATTTCGGAGATATAGGTTGGGAGGATGATTAACGCTGAATCCTTCGTTTTTAGGAAGCACCATCGTGGAATACTTTACTATATTGCACCAAATCACACTTGACGCACGCAACCTTCGATAAACCCAGAAAGCACACACACACTCGTTTGACTCTTGAAAAATGTCGCTGTTCAGCGCAGGACGCAGCTGCATGTAGCGGAAGTTTCTCGAATGTTATCAATTGTTCTATCGGCTTTTAGTTGCCACCTAACCTTGTGTAATTTGCTTGTGTGTATGCGTAACGCGAATTGCGTAGTACTTTCCGGAAGACACGCGGGCACCAGTGACTGGGACTTTCGATGACTCATGTTTAAAAGCCGACGCGATTGACCCCCCGATAAAATTTTCGCCGATTCCCGACTGTGTTCGCTGCTATCATCGTCTTTTGAGTGTGGCCTGTCTTTTGGGACACAGGTCGGTCCAATAAAGAGTTTCGTCATTTACAGTTTTGCTACTGTGTTCCTTACCGTCACTACCCCGTTACATCTGATGGAGGTGCTTTGGTTCAGGTACCGGATGTCCCAAACAAGCCGTGATCGAAGCGCCAACACTGAAGACACCACCAACGTCGCCAAAGACCAGCGAGCTAGCCGCAGACTGCAAGGACTGCCTCCGGAGTACGAACTTTTGCCTGAGACGACCAGGAAGGTGGTAGCTAAGTCAATAGCAACAACGGCAGCTTCAGCGTCCCTCATCGTGCTTCAACAACAAAGGGAGCCAGCTACCTTCCGTGAAGCTTCGTCGGATGATGCGGAAACCTGGCTGGAGAATTTCAATAGAAGTTAAGCCTTCAAAAACTCGACTCCCGAGGACAAGCTGCGTCCTCTGTACTTCTCCTTGGAAGGTACCGCGAGGACATGGTTCTAGAACTGCGAGCGCACCCTTACAACGGGGGACCTGTTTTACGGTAACTTCCTGAGGAACTTCAGGAGCATCGTCCCGAAGGAAAGGGCCGAAGTTCTATTGGAAGCCCGAGTGCAGCTACCTAACGAGAGCGTTGCCATCTTCACTGAAGAAATGAGCCGTCTATTCTGTCACGACCACCCGGAAATGCCCGAGGAGAAGAAAGCATACTACTAAGTAGCAGAAAGTCGCCTACTCATGAGCGGTGTGAAGCAAGAACTTTTCGCCGGGATCATACGAAGTTCACCGAAGACCATCGAAGAAACCACACCAAATTGTGGAGCAATGGGAGGAACTGCTGCCCAGCGACCGCTGCGAAAGCCAGCTAGGTCTAGTGCGGTGTGCACGATGGACAGCAGAGGCCATAGGAGCCCAGGACTAAGGGCAGCCTACCACGGCGATAGAGGACGGACGAAGCAGCGAGTGAAGACCTCCGGGAAGACACAAAGGAGAGGTCTTCCCTGAAGAATCCGCCCCAGCCACAGAAAAAGACAATTACTAGAGCCCAGTAAAGTTTGCACTCACTCACTCACTCACTCACTCACTCACTCACTCACTCACTCACTCACTCACTCACTCACTCACTCACTCACTCACTCACTCACTCACTCACTCACTCACTCACTCACTCACTCACTCACTCACTCACTCACTCACTCACTCACTCACTCACTCACTCACTCACTCACTCACTCACTCACTCACTCACTCACTCACTCACTCACTCACTCACTCACTCACTCACTCACTCACTCACTCACTCACTCACTCACTCACTCACTCACTCACTCACTCACTCACTCACTCACTCACTCGCGAGACCAGCAGCATGGAGAAAACACTGGAAATGCGGAACCGACAATTCAAGCGCTGCGCAATCTCACAAACTACGCCGTAGTTCAATCACTAGGCACCGACGACCTGCGCGAGGCTATCAGAGTGGTAGTGCCGGAGGAGCTTCAGAAGTTGTTCCCTTTATCAGAGGCCCAAGTGGCTTCGATTGTCGACGTCGTGCGTGAGGAGATCCAACAGGCACTAGGAGTCCATGAATCACCGCAGCCTCAGCCAGAAACGAAGACGTACGGTGCCCAAGCCCGCCGTCCCGTACCCCCACCGCACCCACACCAGGCCTCGGTAGCACAGCAGGTCTGTCGTCCCCTGCCGCCGCCGCTAGCACGCCAACCCGTAGCCTCACGCAGCATCCCAAGGAAGACAGACGTTTGGCGCGCCCCCGACCACCGTCCACTTTGCTATCCCTGCGGAGAAGCCGGCTACATCTACCGTCGATGTCCTTACCGCGACATGGGCCTACGAGGGTTCGCCATCAACGCGCCACGTCCGCAGCTTGGCGAGCGGCCACGTGACATCGTCGACTACATAGCCGGAACACAGTGAGACGCCGACGTCTTTTGCGTTCGCCGTCGCCATCACGCTACCTGTCGCCACAGTGCCGACCATACAGTGGCGCAGCCCGGGGTCGGTCCTTAAGCCTCTTTTGGAAAATTAAAAACAGCAACTGATGGAGGGGTGGTTGCTGTATGTCTAAATACCGGAAGATCCCCCGCCGCCGACGATGACAGTTCAAAATATATTTCTAGTACAAAGTTAGCCAGTCTGTGACAAATATACACGTGTCACATGCACCTCAGCCATAATCGGTGCTGTGTACACAGATTGACACGCCGCCGTCCCGACGAAGCCTGGGAGCCAAGAATACTCCGACGAAAGACGACCTGACGACACCATGTACCAGTCACACAGATCCACGCTCACACAGACCAGTCACACAGATCACACAGATCCGACGCCAACACCTAACTGCAACGGAACACAAAGAACCACCGACCTCGACGTGCTTCTCGACGACCACGAAGTGAATGCGCATGTAGATACTGGAGCTAATTAATCCGTTAGCAAGGGATTATTCGCCGCCATGTTGCGACAGTGAAGACTGCATGGGACGGTTCTAAAATTCGGACAGCTGTAGGACACCTCATAATGCCGACTGGAATGTGCATGGCAAGAATTATAAGACGTGAGCAGACCGCCTTGCGACGTCCGTTGTACTCCAGTAGTGCTCGCGAGACGTAATTCTCGGCATGAACTTGCTGTACCAACACGGCACAATAATTGGCTTGACGTTGAAGTGCATAACGCTGCCACAAACAAAGCGATGCGGACCGAAAGGCCTCCCAGTGAGCGTGGCTGGAGTGCAGTCGAGGATGAAGTGAGCATCCCACCTCGGTCCAACAGTATCATTTCCGGCGGCAGCGAAACACCCGCAGACGTAGAAGAGTTCATACAGAGCGACCAACATCTACTGCTTGATTATGAAATTTGGTTCACAAGATAGATCGCTGGGCTGCACGAAGGGAAGGCGAAATCGATGCAGACAAACTTCAGCCTGGAGTTCAAGCACATCAACAAGGGGTTGACGATCGCATACAACGAGGAAATTGCGGAAACTAGCAATGCGTTTGTCCTCTCGGATTCTGTCGTATCTACCTCGACGAGCATAGTTCCCGAACCAGACTTCACAACGTAAGTCCAAGCCTCTCCATGAGTAATCATCAAGAGATCAGAAGTCTTCTTTCACTATACAAAGACTGCTTTTCGACGTCACCGAGGATTTGACGAACATCAGTTGCAAAGCATCGCATAATAAACGATGTGTGCGGTGCACTCCACTGCCAGAGCCTTTACTCAGTTTCGACGCGAGAACGTGAAGATATAATACACCAAGTCGACGAAATGCTGCGCGACGTGATTATCCAGCCGTCGAAAAGCCCGTGGCGTCTCCTGTAGTCTTGGTGAAGAGAAAGGACATAAGCCTACGTTACTGCGTCGACCGAAAGACGTAAGCAAAAATGGTGGACGCCGCAAGGAGTGAAAACACCTCAAAAATGCTCAGATTGACGTCGAATTTCACAGGGAGCGGCCTCTGCACAAAGTAAATTATTGGCTGTGAAAAGAAAATTTGGCAAATCTCGGCCTAGATGGCAACGGAACGCGGGCCTCCGGAGTGCAAGAGGAGCATGGTTCTCCGATGCCAGGGCGGCTCTACGCTTCCGGCTGACTAAAGCCGTGCCTAGTGCGTTCGTCATTGCGCACTTCACGCCGCGACCACCTGGCTGACTGAATGTGTGGCGTAGTACGTGCGTCACTGTGCACGTGATGGCGCAGCCAATGGGGAGCAAGCGGGGCCGCGTCTTGAGTGTATAAAATTAGCGCGCTGCCTTCCGTACGTCTCTTGCTCTTAGGATTTCATCGGTGCTGTGTCTACTGCGATGCACTCTCGATGCCACGTCATTAACGTCTAAAATGAGCCGGTCTGTGGCCAGTACAGACGCATTACCTCCTTTTCGAATTAATCGGTGCTGCCTCCCGTTATGGAGCCTAGATGCCACGTTATGAGGGTACGAAGTGAGCCGGTCTGTGGCCATTAGTCACGCGTCACTTGCTCTTCAGAATTTATTGGTGCTGTGTATACTGCGATGGACTGTCGACGCCACGTCACGAGTGTCTAAAGTGAGCCGGTCTGTGACAAATATACAAGTGTCACTTCCATTCCGGGCTTCATGTATGCTGTGTATACTGCGATGCATTCTCGACACCACGTGATGAGTATCTAAAGTGAGCGGGTCTGCGGCAAATTTGCATGTGTCACTTGCACTTCGGCAATAATGGGTGCTGTGTACACTGCGACGGACTCTCAACGGCCCGTTATGAGGGTCTAGAATGAGCCGGTCTGTGGCCACTACAGACACGTAACTTGCCCTTCGGACTTAATTGGTGCTGTGTCTATTTTATGGACTGTCAACGCCACGTCATGAGTGTCTAAAGCGAGCCGCTCTGTGACGAATATACACGTGTCACTTACAGTTCGGACTAAATCGGTGGTGTGCACATTGCGATGGGCTCTCGACGCCCCGTTACAAGGGTCTAAAATGAGCCGGTCTGTGGCCACTACAGACGCATCACTTTCTCTTCGAACTTAATTGCTGCTGTGTCTATGCTATGGACTGCGACGCCACGTTATGAGTGTTTAAAGTGAGCCAGTCTGTGACAAATATACACGTGTCACATGCACCTCAGCCATAATCGGTGCTGTGTACACTGCAATGGACTCTAGACGCCCCGTTATGAAGGTCTAAAATGAGCCGCTCTGGGGCCACTACAGATGAGTCACTTGCTCTTCGGACATAATTGGTGTTGGTTGTATGGTATCGACTGTCGACGCCACGTCATGAGTGTCTAAAGTGAGCCGGTCATGACACGTGTCAATTGCTCTTAGGATTTCATAGGGGCTGTGTCTACTGGGATGGACTCCCGATGCCACGTCATTTATGTCTTAAGTGAGCCGGTCTGTGGCGACCATACACGCGTCACAGGCACTTCGCACTTTATCGGTGCTGTGTATAATGCGATGGAATCTCGATGCCACGTCATTAATGTCTAAAATGAGCCCGTCTGTGACAAATATACACGTGTCACTTGCATTTCAGACTTCACCGGTGCGGTGTAGACGGCGATGGGTGGTTCACGCCACGTCATGAGTTTCTAAAATGAGTTGGTCTGTGAGAAATATACACGTGTCACTTCACTTTGGATTTCACTTCATTTCACTACTGCAATGGACTCTCGACGCCACGTGATGAATCTTGAAAATTAACCGGGCTATGACGGATATGTACGTAAACACACACAACGAATTAGCAGAAATATTTCTAATGCATGTCGAAAGCATCAGCCGAGAACATTTCACCAAAGGGACTCAAATGCTTTGACATTTCCACATGAAAGCAGGTTTTAGTATCTTTGTCAAATTTTTTTACGTTTTGTATGGGGTGTCCCAGTTAGCAAGTGCACCAGTACAAAGGCTTTGTAGTGGTTCCAGGGCTATATCTAAATGGTTGTTTGTTTGACTGATTGATTGATTAAACATAAGTGCCATGGGACGCCGAAAGACAGTGAAACAAATGGAAACGCATAGGCACTATTTTTAAAAAAAGTTAAGCTGTCGAAATACTAAAATACAACCGTTAAATTGGTGCTTAACATGATTTTAGAAAAATTGAAATATATAAGGAAGAAGGATGGTTACCTTGCTGCTGGTGGCAGCGGAGCTGGAAACACCGAATGATGCAGCGCTCTACAAACGAGCTACGGAGATGGCTCTCATTCCGTTAACATATCTCAGGAAGTTCATGTGTGATCTGATCCCGGCAATCTTGAGACTAATAGAAGTATCTACAGATGGGGGGGGGGGCAAAATAGTCCATATGGCACTCCGTCCCTTCGAAAGCGGGCATTCTAAGCTGCACACTGGAAATACAACAAAAGAACAGCAGATGCCACGTTGTTTTTCAGAATAGCGGCCACGTAAATATGCTTTTTTGACTACGTGTTCCTTGCTTACGCTGGGAGATTGTCTTTAGGGCGTTCTAACCCCCTCCTGTAGCAAATGGCGCTTGGATGGCCGCCATTAGGCAGTTAAGGACATACAGTTTTGTGCCATGCGAGCCAGCTGAGGTATGCGCCTGTGACCCTGCATCGCAGAGGGGGCTGTCTCGTGGCCGTAAAAATGAAGTTTCGCCTTCCACCGCTTTCATCATTCCGTTTTTACTGGGCCGTGTAACGTAGCCATCTCTGAAAAGAGAACATCAGCTTTGCTTTTTACAGTGAAGCTGTATATGGCTAGCCGATTCGTCCTTCCGCCTGTCGCCTTTACGCCGAAAACACCCTCTGACGCAACCTCAAGCGCATGCGCAAAAAGAAACAGAAATAGACGCGCGAGATTGGCTGCACCAGTATTGACATCGTTGCTCTCTGTCGCAGCCGAGCGTGCGTGCAGCAGTTTATATCCGGTTCCGAAATAGGCCACGTGCCAGACTTACTCCTGAGGAGCACGCAGCTTTCGAACAGCAACGCCGCGAGCAGAGCCAGGAACGAGCTTGTCTACACAGGGCCGATGCTGCAGCGCGGGAACAAGAACAGGCCGAGTGCTAGCAGCAACTGCGTACCGAGGATCTGGCAGCCTAACAAGCCGCTGGTAAACCATCTGTACGGAGTGCTTGGGCGTTGTTTCTTTCACCACGTATGGTCACCGGTGGAAATAAAGCTGCTTTGATTGATTGCTTGATTGATTGCCCGTCGGAAGTTTTGTTTACACAGTGGAATTCGTAAAGTTCCGTCCATACAGCTCTCTGCCGCAATAGTGGTTAAAGATGATTCAGTAGCAGCCGAGACAGAAGCAAACGAAATTTTGGGGTCGCGGAGACGGAGTGACGAACAGCGATGTAAAAGTATCGATAGTTGAGTTGTAAAATTATCGACAGTACAAAACCTATGGATAGTGCTAATCGCGTGCCCTTGATATCGATAGGAACATTAAGCACACTGACGTTAGTACAATAGATCATAGAGCGTCATACAATATTTACTAAAGGGAACTCTGGCACTGCAATCGTTCAGCCACCATAGGAACGATGGGAAGTGCCTGGATTTGTCTCATCTTCGCACTTATGGATGCAGACATTCTTGTGGCTTTCTTATAGCGAAGCTGTTTATGCGGACTCAGTGCCGTCATTGTCGGACTTCACTAAAAAGGGGCCACGTGACCTAGCGGGCGAGGAAAAGAGCTCAACAGGGGGAAAGGGCTTGGAGTGACCTGTTTCCCCTTGTGAGAATGCGTCTTATACGTGAATCTTATACGGTTGTCACACGGTGCTCTTTCGGTGATCGACCCAGATCGGCATCGAAATTATCGACTATTGATTTGGATCGGAAAACATTTATTGGGCTCTAGAAAACAGATCTTCGCGGCTTCAGACGGCCTCTTCCATCTTCTGATGGATTCTTCTGTCTGCAATCACAGGGTTGGTGCCCTAGTCCAAGGTTCCACTGAGTATGGCCAACCCGCGAGCTCGCTCTACTAGGCGCTTTTGGCCGTTCAAGCTTACCCTGGAAAGCATACTCTCCCACTGTTCCGCACTCGCGTATTTAATTTTATAGATAGTTGGGGACTCAATATATTGACAGGCCCATGATATGTGGTACAGATCTGGTTTCTCTCCGCACCATGGGAACTTAGCCTCATATTGTGTAGGGAAAATTTTATTCAGAAGGTTTAGATTCGGGAAAGTACCCGTCTGTAGTTGTCGCCATGCAACAGCATCCTCTCTGCTTAGATCCTTATCCAGGGGTGGGTACTTCAGTCTGACCCCTTTATAATAATTTAGGATATCTGAGTAGCCCATGGGTACTGACTCGGGTTCCTCAAGGCTGGATGTGTCGGACGCCCGGTTGGTATGCCCTCCACCCATTCGCGAAAGAAATGAATGCTAGGCCAGCCATTGAAACGCAATACTAAGAGCGCGTAGCTGCCGGTACTTCTTGTGCCAGCAAGAAGTGCCGGCAGCCACGCCAATCATCAATCCAATCCCACCATTAGTCAAAACGATTGCAGCGCCCGTATTCCGAGTGGTGGGCTTTGCGCCCAATATACAGAGCTTTGGATTAGTGGTTCCCCACATTTAGTCCCAGCTACAAATATGGGAAGACCATGAGTAGTCTGTACTCCCGATGAAGAAGCTGCCTACCGCAAGCGTCAGCGAGAGTAGGGGGCTCGTCTTCAAAGGGCTGAGCTTGAGCTGTGGGCGACAGATGCCTAACGCCATAACGCCAGATGCCAGAGATGCCGCAAAAAGAAAAACATTCCAAAAGTATGCTCACCACTTGAAGCACGCAAAAGTGAAAATGTGGTGAAAGAATGGCGAAACAAAAGATTTCCAATATCTTTACGCTAAGGTAGGTTACGTTACTTTACGTTACGCTTATTTATATTTCCTGCCTAAATGTAATGCCGTTCCCAAGTGTACGTCCTCTTGCCAAGGCAGCTACTGTATTATAAGCTGGTTTCAGTTATTGCGATGCGCTATCATAAGGACAATAATGAAGCAAATAAAGGAACAACATGCCTCGCGTACCCGTAGAGATATTTGTAGATCTACTGTATTCGTCGAAGTGTGGTACCACATTGCGTACCAAGATTTAATGGGTTGCAGTTGCAGATATGGTGAGAATCTAAAAAAATTTTTCCCTCGCCTGCATCAAGTTAGCAGATTTTCATTTTGCCCCAAAATAGGACATATATATTGAATGAAAGCTTCGAACTTGTTCAGCTGACCCGATTAGCAGCTCTGCGTTAATTCTCTCAGGAACTGGTGCACCTCTGCGCAACCAATTTTGGCAAGAACATTGAAATATCAGAACTCACCATTGGTGTTGTCAGTGAGAGAGTCGAATGATCTGCCGGAACAAATAGTTACTTTACTTATGGGTCAACCTGTAAGATCGAATTGCTGATGTATCTGGGCCGAGTCGACATTAAGTAACCCTAATCCCATCAATGTTGTTATTAAATGATTGATATATGGATGAACGCGAAGTTTGGCAGAGGGATGAAGACGATGACGAAGTCGCTTGCACGTGGGTCACATGAGACTTCTTTTGCCCTAGCTTTCTTTGTAAATATATTGTTAATATATCCTTCGCCTACATTTCGCCTGCGTCGCAATACGCATGAAATCGATATTTTATTTGGTGTGCCTCTTGATTGTGAGATGACATCTGTTCTCTTCTGCTTTGATTTCTAAAGGCTCTATTTCTATTGTACTTACTGTACTTCTTTAGTTTCCCTGGCTTCTGTAACTTTCTATACGTTATGATTGTATATTATTCTCCTGTCAAATGTAATGCCCTCTAGGGTTTTAGGGTATTGAAATAAATATAAAAAAATACAAGAAACAGCCACGGCAACCCAGCAACACAATCACTCGGAATAAGAGTCCTCACTTGCACTGGCCCCTCACCTTCGAGACTTCAGAAGTGGTGTTATGCGTCACATTGGAACGGAAACGACTATTCGATCATTTTTAATAGTGAGTTGTGAAGTAAAGTACGATCTGAATGACAAATACCATTCAATTAGACTAAATGTTATTACTTCACATCGCCTACTGGCGCGTTGAAGGAGATCGCCAGACAACCCAGGGCGATTGCATTGTAAAGACTATCCGGTCTCCTCGATTCAGCCTGAGTACATAGTCAATATCTCTTCCCTAACGCTGTTGTTCATATTAACGTCCAATAATTGCCTTGATTCCTTTGCTTGGAAAGTCAATTGGTTTACCTGGGTCTGGTGCAGCTTTTGAAAAAAAAAAACACGTTTATTCCGGTCGGGAGTTTTCACTTTTTCAATCAGTGCATTTAGGATATTTGATAATTTTTTTCTTAGATATATGTCCTGGATATATACATGTCTATACACCCTTATATTTACCTAAAAGTGTATTGGTTGTCTGCATCTCTTCGCGCCACGCAGTTAATAAACGTTGTTTATTTTACTATAACCACGATATATTTAATCATTCTCCCTGATGAATATTCCACCAATAAGAAGCGTGCGTTAAATGACACGATATCCATAAAATTTTTTTACGTAGCTTCATGTTCCAGATAGGCGGCTTCTGTGGCAAAAATTACGTGTTACATTTAGAAAACATTGTTAAAAAATAGCAGTTCACCTGGGGCGCGATCGGAGATATTTTGTTCGATACGCGTTCTGTTCAGTTGCTGCAACGTCACAAAGTTGCAGTATGCAAAATTTGTTACAGCGGGGCGGAGAGAGCAGCCAATCAGGAAGCGGTCACCTCCCCGGAACTTTACCTCCGTCGTTTGTCGTCTGCTTGCAAACAGTATACTACAAAGCCAAATGTTTCTCGTCTTCCGATTGAATGAAATCTTTGTCTAAAAAAACGTATTTTTTCTTCTCAAGCCCAAACACGTTTTGAAATAGCAGTACGTGTGACTACTGCAATTTATAACTGTTAGGTTCTTTGCGTCGTCCCTAGGTGGTGTCGCGCACAGCGAGAAGGAAAAAGAAAAAAAAACGACGGGAAGAGTGGCGCACTTTTCAAGAGGCAGCCACAACATCCCAGTGGTTCGCTGGCACCGATGATGTTGTCGATTTCTCTGTACAACCAACGAATTATTTGTTTCGAGAAACAAAAACGTCGCCGGAATTCACTTTCTGCCATTTCTTCAAACGCGCTTCGCACCCCCACCCACTCTCCTCCTTCCTCTAGAAACGCAAGCGAAACAACCGAAGTTTCCAACGGAAGCGCCATTTTCTAGAATTAAACTACGGATCGGATTCAAACGTGCCATTCGTGCCATTCCGCAGCCGAAAAGGACGCCTGTTGGATCCAATCCAAACCACCAGACGCGCCATGCGAAGCCGTATGATCGCTCCAAACTTCTAAACTCCCGTCGCGTTCGGACGAAATGCTCGGTGGGCGGATGGTTGACAGGAGCGTGTCGTCATTTTGACGTCACCAAAAACGGGGCGGCGCCCCGCGGCAGGCGACGTCGGCGCGGAGTAGGCCAATCGCGCGCGCCGGTAACCGAACGAACGCGCCAACAACCATCTCCGATCGCACCCCTGGCTGAAACTACAGTAGGTACCGGCGGACAAAAGTCGCCGGTGCCTATTGTAGTCTATGGAGGCGTCTCCCACACACCGCCTCTCGAGATTTCGCGATTAGCGAGGCGGTCGCGCCACACATCACTCCGCTTGCAATGTGCCGCACGTTACAGATTGTCCACGCCAGCCAACATATCGTGAAATGAAAACACGCTATTCAGCCGTGCTCAAATTTCACACTAGGAAGTATCGCAGTCATCGATGACTTTTACGACTATTAGTGTGAAACAAAAATTAAAATTTTGTATATTACGAATGATCCTGCTCAAGTGACTTATTTTGAATACTTAGCATATTACATCAATAACACCCTTCATTCGTGGAAGAACATTGATCACGTTACAGCTAACCCAAACCAGAAGCTGTTCTTTCTCGAAAGAACTTCTAAATTGTCAACCTCTGTTGTTTGGTGGCTAGTGTATAAAAGTGTTGTCTTACCACTCGTAGACTGTGCTTCTATAATATGAGACCTTTCTACAGCGTAGGCTGCTGTGGGCTTATTACAACAGCCGTTTCGGTTGGTGGAAGTGTCTACCGGAAGCACCGCAGCAGCCTCCACTACCGGTGTGAGGTGTCCGTAGCACTTATCGTCGGGAATGAAAACAAAAAACAAAAATATACGCAGTTCACGCCGAGATCGACCCCGGGCCCACGGCGTGGAAACCCTGCGAACACCCGCAAAAGTGCCGCACGACTGGCTATTCGAGGCACTTAGCGTGTATTCGCGGCCTTCTTTCACGCTCGGAAACACACTTTGATGTAGCACGTATTGAGCAACAGAAAGCTGTAACGGGTGCTTCTTCATGCTTCTCGACGATTTACTCATTGTCACTTTTCATTTAATTATAATATTTCAGAAGTAAATTAGAACTGATTAGGTATTTAGGCGTAACGAAAAAAATTTTGAGTATCTCCAAACGTATGCAAACACCATTATCTTGGTGCTGTCCAGCTACGCGGTAGTTGCATCATTTTTACATCTTGGTAAATGATAGTTGGAACACCCTGTGTGTGTATATATATATATATATATATATATATATATATATATATATATATATATATATATATATGACGCATAACGCGAGCAGGAGGGTAGGGACGTGTAGAGCAACATGGTTGCACGAACACTAGCTTTATTCTTCGTGTCCCTTCACATCGAACTACACTCCATCTGTACACCGTTACATATTCCCCCTTAGCCTGAGAGAGCGCGCGCAACAAGCAAGATGAAATGTACCAAAGAGAGAATGAATTAAAATATGAGAAGACGCACTTACTACAATGTTCAGCCTTTAGACTGGTTACAACTTCCGAAAAATGCATGGCAGTCCCGTGACGTCCAGTGGAGCTGAGGTGACTGAGGCTGACTTTTGTATTCCGGACAACATATGCATGCCCGATGATGGAAAGTTTGGACACATGGCAGCCTTGGGAACTCAGATGTCGTGGCGACTTGCAGGCACACCGTGTCTCATGCTCCAATGTCCGGTAGACTGAGTGATTGAGGCGACGTCTCTGTTGGTCCGGTTTGCCGGGAAAGTGCCCATGTTTTTTGTGTTGCCAAGATACTTATACTAAAAAATTACAAACTGTATGTCGAAAGTTTATATTCCAGTGTTGTTATGTATTGCGCAAACTTTGCCATTGGAGCCAGCTGTCGAAGAAGTTAAGGACAAAGTGACTCGTGAGCGCAAGCAGTGGTTCGATGCCCGGTTGGGCGCTCTTGGGCGCGGCCTGCCAAGACTGGGCCTTGCTGGCGTGGACTGATGTACCGCGCCATTATATATATATATATATATATATATATATATATATATATATATATATATATATATATATATATATAGACAGAGAGAGAGAGAGAGAACAGAGACAGGGAAAAGTAGAAACTAGCCCCTTCACTTAGAAAACAGTTGGCACGCTTCTATTTTAAGCCAATGCAGCTGCCCGCCACCGCTGTTAATGGGCAGCAGCCTTTAAATCACTAGTGTCACGAAAAAATGTGTCCATATTCTAGCATGGTACTATCATGAATATGGGTGTCGAGGCTGTAATATAAGGCCGCTTATATTTCTCTGCTGACAGTATTGAGCACAAAAAAAAGAAAACATTGCGGTGGGTAAGCGCGATGCGGAGTGACCTAACTTTTCGGGAAGGGCAATTGATAGTGCTCTTCATTGGAAAACGCAAGTAGGGACATATTCCATATAATGATGAGTAAGCGGATTTCCACATATCTCTTTGCAGGTAGCAATAACACAGCGGCGGAGGATATTCTCTACATGAGTGAGAACAAAGGCTGTGCGGTGATTATGAGTACGGCGAGTGCTGAAGGTGTGTTTTTACCTTTGCAGTCTGTCAATAATGTAGACTTTCGATCGAACATTCTTTAAGAGGAGTTGTAATTCGATGTAGCACTGACTGCCCGTTCTGGGTTATTGGTGTCGGTTTATTGCTATAGCAATGACTTGCACACTTCAGGCAAATTTTCGTCGTCGCATTCGCTGTGAAGTTCTGTGTAAAGTCCAAGTGTGATGGAAATCAGTGGCCCAGGCTGCGCATGCTGCGCGTGCAAGGGGAAGCGTGCGAGGGTAAGCCAAGAAAGATGGCGGCTGGGTGCGCACCTTATTCAAGCGCGTACAATGTTCTAGGTCACGTGATCGAGCGCGTGCTAGGGGACGTGGGCGTCTCGTCTAAGATTACCATGGCTTCATACGGTCGCCCTAGAGGCTGAGTGTATACGCAACCCGCACCTCGTCTTTGTGCTAACCTTCGATTGCTATATATACTAAGAGCGAGCCGAGATAGCTAGTGGCTTCATGCGTGCTCTCTTGCCACGCATTTACATTTTTTCATAGCACTGGAGGTGACGTAATCAAAGTTCCGGAGGCGCTGTGAAACGAGCGGCAAGACAAAGCGTTTGTACCAGTCGCCTGAGCGCTGCGCTGCGCCAGTGTTGTGACAGCGAGTGCTCATCGACTGAGATCTGTCAGTGTTTCGCTGCTAGTTTGGGCGCGTCTGGCACTATGCTTATTTTTCAATTATTAACTAAGCCATTACTTACTGCACGTTATACAACTGCGAATTCAAACTACAGTGCGTAGTTGCCTGGTAGACTGCTGTCCCTATGAATGCTTGGCTTTTCAGGGCAACATTGGAACTTTTGTTATTGCTTTGTTTTGGAAATCTCGTGCACGTGTATTTTTGTTTGATAAATGCATGTTCACGTTGATATAATTACCCTTAGATGAAGCGCAGGAAATTTACCCTTTGTTTCGGGAACCTAATGAGGCATTCACTATTCAATAATAGTAGTCAAAGAATTACATAAAACACACACAGAGCGCGTATATTACGTGATGTACTTCGCAGAGATATGGAAGAAAGATACTGGCTGCAGTGCGGAGTTCAGGTGTCTTATTCATTGAATACATCATAATTATAGGGTGTATATGGTATATGAATTTTAAATGAGAATGCTTCCCTCTATAGCCTGATAGCCTGATCTGTTTAAACCTGTATTATATTTTATCCCATCTGGGCACACCAAACCCGCAGAGGCATCTGCGTCAGTAGACGCTTGGTGTGTAGTAACACGACGCATGCGAGCGCACGGGGGTTGGACCTTCCCGCGTCTAGCTGTGCATCGCTTAGCCGTGTCCGTGGAAAAGACGATCCTGAGGGTTGAACTGACGCTGAGTGTCTTGACCTATAAGGCCCCACGGTGGAGGCAACACAGCCCTTTGGCCTCGTCTTCTCTCCCGGACTAACCCATCCAGGAGAATTTCACAGTTGCCTTTCCCTATCCTCCTCTCCAACCGTCGTATTTCTTACTTTCAATGTTTCCTGTCTTCTCCTCTGTTATGTTTTACTCCCGACCTTCTTGGCAGCAAGGATTAATCCGTGTGAGTAGCCAACCTTGGTTAGGTCATATTTGGTTATGAGTGAGTTAGTGAAGTAACTTTATTTTGGTCCAGAGACGACGCAGGGGAAACCCCGCGCCACCCGGCTAGTCCCACGTAGGGACCGCCAAGCCGAGCTTGACGGCCCGATCGCGGGCACTCTGGACGGCCAGGGTTTGGTCATTGAGTTCGGGGCTGCCCAAGAGCGCAGCCCACCTATCCTCGCTGAATGAGGAGCCGATGGCTTTACACTCCCACAACACATGGTCCAATGTTGTCCTTAGTCCACAGGCAGGGCAGTCCGCACTGGGATATCTTTCGGGGTATATGGCATGAAAAACCGCGAGGTTAGGGTACGCACGGGCTTGTAAAAGTCGAAGGGTAACCGCCCGCACCCTACATAAGGCGGGGTGCGGGAGGGGGAAGGCCCGTCTTGATAGATAGTAGTGCGTGGTGATCTCATTAAACGTAAGCAAGGGTTCCCGGCGGAGCTGAGGGACTGCTGAGGCGGCGCGGTCAGTGAGTCCTCGCGCGGCCTCGTGTGCGCCCTCGTTAGGGTTAGAGGGAGAACCCTCAATCGACCCCAAGTGAGCGGGAAACCAAAAGAGAGAATGCGGAGAGATACTTTTGGCGCTTTGGAGAATGCGGATGGCCTTGGGGGAGACCATACTGGTTCGGTAGGCCTTAATGGCTGCCTTGGAATCACTGTATGTTGCCTCTCTGCGACCATCAAGCACAGCCAGAGGGATCGCAACCTGTTCGGCTACCACGGGCCTCAAAGTGCGTACCGTAGCGCAGCAATATTCTGGTGACGTACTGCCGGCCTCTGCAGGACCTGTGTTTACAGGCGTCTGCTTACAGGCTTCCCCTTGTAGAGCTTCACGGTGGTGGGTGGAGTTATGCCGAAAACTACACATTCATCTATGGCTAGTTTCTTCCCCCCTCCCTGATCTCCCTCAGAAAAGAGGGCAAAACGATGAAGCCTTCAAGTCGTTTTGGTCGTGAAAAAGAATCTTTCCCCTGTTTTCATGTCAGTCACTCTGAAAAACCAGACAAACCAATATGAATAATTTCACTAGTCCTTTTTTCGTTATCTCTTACCGAAGTTTTTGGTACAGATTATGAAGCAACGATGATGGGAAGCGGTCATTTCCTCTTGAAGCTCCGCGACCAGAAACAATGTGAAAACCTGCCCAATTTTGATTAAATTTCTTTTTCTATTGCTCCAGCAAGCTGGTAGCTTATCCAAAAACAGCATGCCATACCACTTTCTAGCGGTGGCCCCGAGGTAGCAACGCACATTCTGAATCTTTTCATCGTCAGAGAGCCACCGATTCTTCTCACATGCATATTCGTAAAACCACAGCCACTAGTGGGGACTCGTGGAGCTTTCCTAGAATATATCTGGCTCCACAATGTTCTGTTCGAGGTTATGCAACCTGCGCAGAGTTGACATAAGTTCACTTTGATGGGTCATCTGTTGTTGCTGTTGCTCGAGGGCATTCAAAATAAAGCCCACCTCTGCCGATGTTTTCTGCTTAACGGTGCGTCTTTGTGAAGGCTTGAGGACCGTGTCCTCAAGTCCTGCAGCTGTAGATCAACTTTAATGGATTCCGTCTGCAGACGTTCTTCGCGACTCATAGAAGCTCTCTCCAGCACCACTTCGACGAGGGTAGCCGTTGTGACATCCCAGGCAAGGTCTTTCGCTGGCTCACCTTGCACTTGGGAACGGCTAAAGGATATGTTCGGTCGTGACTTTGCGTCAACAAAAAAAGTAACCCACATGTTCGCTTCGACGGCTGCGCCAACATGTAGCATGCCTAAATAGAACGGCAGTATAAAAGACACAACTTCAGTGAGACCGGTGTCGTCCGCCATTTTCTTCTAACTTCTTCATCCTCCTCTTCTTCCTCTTCCTCGTCTTCTATGACTGCTGGAGCAGACCGCTTCAAAAGTCCCTAATACAAGGTGGATAGAAAAATATTTCTGACTAATATATACTTAGCTATGCTACGAGAAACGTGCTCTGAATACCAAATTTTTGCGAAATGTCTCCCTTCCATCGTAAAAGAAATTATTACGGCAATCAACCTTATACCTCAAAATGAACACTTGGGCATACTTTGGTGTTCCGGCTAATAGCCAGGGAACAAAAAAAAATTTAGATTGGGGGCGGTATTCCTTTGAGCTTTTCTTTTACAACTTAAGCCGCAAGCTAGCTGGCTTGCCGCCACTGCATGGTGAGGCAGTTCAACATGTTTTAACTGTTTCGAGTGACTAGATGCTTACCTGTTTTGTTTGGGCGCGATCTGCGCGTCTATTTGTTGTTGTTGCCCCTTTAGAGCATGACTCTCGAACAGTGATTTCGCATAAAGGAGGTAAACAGACGGCGTCGAACCAACTTGCATATATTGGTTATAAAATATATAAAAAACATGAATCTTACCGTCAAACCACTTTCTTGTTCGCTATCGAATTTGGCACGCAGTTGCGTTTCGCACATATGCAAAATTAGTTGATATTACATTTGCGAGCATTACTTACAAATTTTGTTTGTGAGAAGTTTGGAGTTGGTGTCGTGCGCAGTTATGCCGCTAAAGACATGTCGATTCTGCTGCAACAAAACTATGGCGCCAGCTCTCCAGGCTGAGGTTAAGACCTCAGTTTTGCCTTTACAATGACAGATGGCACCACTGCCTCATAGCAGCAGAATCAAACATTTGACAGCGAAAGCTGTATATGATTAACAAAATTGGACTTAGCCATTTCTTGCTAACCCATACGGGTGCAGTGCGGCGGCGCAGATGTCAAAATGCGGAACAGATTAGAACGCTGCTCGCCGTGAACAACAGCGTGACGTCAAGGTTATCGCAGCATATAAGCAGGAGGGGCATCGGCGCTAAACACTGCGTTAGCGATGAGGCGGAGATGTACAGTTCGTACACCGGAAGAAGAACGTGCGTACGAGGAGCTCCGGATGGAACAGCAACGAGAATGTAAACGGCGCCGGCGCGAAACGACCACCGACGAAGAACGTTCACGCGATGCGCAACAAAAACGACAATCGCGAGCACGGGCACCTCGCAACGAGGAATGACGCCAGGTTCACTATGCAAAAAAATTACAACCATTCCACTGTGTGAAGATAGAATGGCTGCGAAAGCACTTTGCTTTTCGTTTGAGAGCTTTGACCGTCGTCAACTTTCGCTGCCATTCCATCTTCCCAGAGTGAAACGGTTGTCATTTTTTATTGGCGTCGCTGCATACGACGTCAACTTTAAGTTCGTTGGAGACGACACATGTCAGTAATGCTCCCAAACATGGCACCGAGCTAAACTCGTGGCAGAATTTGACCCATGTGCAAAATGTTAACGAAACCAAGGCGGCGGTTTAAGATAAATAGAGGCATATTGCTTAATGCCTTGCCGCAAATCCTGCCGAATACAACGAAAACAACAACTACTACTAATACTACTACTAATAATTAGGACATAAATAGCTGGCGCTCGTATTGATGCAAAAGTAGAGCATCGTCTACCAACCTGCTGTATACGTATTCGCTGTTAAAGAAAAAGTGATAATGTGGAGCGACAATTACGAATGAACGGGTACATCAAAATGTCTAGACTAGCCACCCAAGCAATGCAGGTAAACATCTTAAGTGCCATCATACAACTACCAAACAGTGGGACTGGTCCTCCGCACAACGCGGTTGCTCTCGCTTGCACTGATAAATTCTCAATGGAAAGCTTCAAAAATATTGCTGATATAAAAAAGTAAGATCTTTTGTTGCGATTAGAATCCTTAGGATACTTAACAGATTTTCACGCGTCTTTGTCTCTCACCGTTTTCCTGGCAGCTTCAGTCAATATGTTGTCTAACGTGTAGGCCATCGGGCTTATGTGATAAGGGAACGGAGTTTGAAATTTACCATCGAATGAAGTCCCCCCAATTATTCTTCATTAAATGTGCATGTAGGAGAGGCTGGCATCATGGTAGATGCCCGCTACTCGTTCCCGCTTAAGCAAACAGAACATGGAAAAAATAGGACGGCTCAAACAAACACAAAAAAAGAATGAATATGAGAATGGATACATAAACATCCAGTTCACGAAAAGTACAAATTTTACTTGGCTATTTGTTTTATTTAACTTGTGGGCATAAAACAATCAGAGAGAACAGAAAGATAGCTAGCTGGCAACTACCACCCGCAGGGGCACCGCACCTGCCGGCTCTAGAAGAGCAAAGGCACATAAAGAATCATGAATGAACAACACGAACGATATCAAAAGGGAAGGAAACTAGAAATTGAAGGCCATTCCGCCCAGCGAAGGTGAATAACCAGCGGAGCTGTGAACATCTTGGTAAGAAATCTTGTGGTAAAGACATTATTGCATCGCTCATTGTCGCCCAGTAACGACGTTCACAATGGCTTTCTGGTCGCTATGATTTACACTGATCGGTGTACCCAAAACTACAGATGCATTCTTTGATAATGTCACATCGATGTACGTACGCCGATGGGTGGTCGGTTGGCCGGATCGGCATGAAACGCGCAAGCCACTCTCTTTCCTGTCCCGACACATCCACATTGAAATCAACGACAGTGACCACAGGGGTAGTGTCATCGCAAATAACCCACAAAAAATGAGTAACCGTGAACCTTACGGAGCTATGACCCATTGCATTTTTTTTGCTTCTTTGTGGGGCTATGAGCCATTGATAATGATAGTTCTTGTGTGAGGACACGAAACTTCTATGGTACCCTAGCCATATACAGCTCCACTGTAAAATATGGGGGAGTGAAGGACAACAGAAGAATAGAACATGCATGTAACACACAATCATCAGGCGTCACTTAAAGGGACACTAAAGGGAAATATTAATTCAAGCTAAAGTGATAGATTAGTGCGGGCCCGGGAGACAGCAAGAGCCGCAGGAGCCCTGGACTAAGGGCGCCTCCCGCACAAGCAGAAAGACACCTGCTTGTCCTTTCTTTTATTTTTAAATAAATGTTTCTCCTCCTCCTCCTCCTTGAGAATCTCTAGCCATCAATATTAGCGCGAACAAAGCCTTAACAATTGAGAATTCGAAGCAAATGCCGGACGTGATTAGAGATTCCCCTGGGTCATTCAAGTATTTGCGCTATGACGAAAGCACTGCACAGTTATATTCTGTCACTAGTACTCAATCACTCGTTGCAAAAAACAACCTTGGATTGTACTATAAGACGAAATAAAGTGCTGCTTGTCCAGTTCTATTTTAATTTTAGAAAAAAGAACTCATTGACATAACCCTTAAAACGACGTGGGCGGCCGCAAGGTTTCGTTTTCGCTCGACTCCGGGTCGCCCACGTTTTCGTGTTTCAGTAGTTATCGTGTGGTGCTGCATTGGTTTTGCTGGCTTGCGAAACTCTCCCGAACTGCAAGTACCGAAGAATTCAACTTCCATGTGATGACGCGGGATGCTGGAATGGTCTGCGGCACTTGACCAAAAAGCAGCTGCAGCGGCGAATCCACCATTCGGTCTCTGCTCGGTACCGCCATGTGTCGGGTGCCGTTTTACTGACCGATAGCAGCAAAAGCTGGTGATAGCGCATCCAACGTCACCACTTCCTCGGTTCGGTGGCGGGAGATTTTAATTTACAAATAGGTATGCAGACCTTTCAGAGGCACTTTTTTCGTAAACTCTCTTCTTGCCACGACACAAGCGTTGCGAGGTTTCTGGAATGACGTTTAAACAGTCGACGTCGATTTCGTATTTGCCTTTAGTGTCCCTTTAACGCCCAGCAAATGCTCCACAAATAAGCAGAAAATTAGAGCAAAGTAGTAGGCTATAATCGGAAGTCCAGATTTGTCACCTTCTAAAATAATTGATCGCCTCTATGCGCTTGATCACGTTTGGACGCACGACCAAAGAAAAGTATATTGCCGTCCGTAGCGGTTCATGATAAAGCGAGTGTTCGGTAGTCCCTGTAAAGTGTAGACTCTTGCGCACTGAAGCAGGAACAGTCTTACGTAAAGCGACTCAGTGTTTCTGTTGCTCCACAGGAAGCAGATGAAGTACTCAGAGCCCGCCCCTATCGGTACTACCGTTCGTCCAGTATGACACACCCTAAATTAAACTTCAGCTACAAATCCCTAAGGTAGCGAGGTAATCTATGCCCAGGCACACGTGGACGACATGACCTTACAACTGAAACTCAGTGATCAGGGTGCTCTCCGAGTAAGTGCTCGCGGATCAGCAGAAGAGCATCATCGAGTTGGCAGAATGCTTTTCGATGAATCCCGCTCTCACTGTCAAATTATCACACTGTATGTCACAAGACACACAATTCTCGCAGCAAGTAATGTGTATTAAGATTATAGAGCGATCACGTGCACTTGACTTAAATTTCAAGAAAGCACAGTTTACAATACAATATATACAAAGTGACACCACATGTAAAAAAACATCAAGGGACTTTTCGAAAAAAGCTTAAGCTGCAGCGCATAACCCCAGAAAATGTTTGGTGGAGAGCTGTTTACCGCGCTCTAGTAACTATCCGCAATTCTTTTAACGTCTAAACATTATTTTAAAACGCCTACTGCGGATTTCCGTAGTTCATTTGTTCGATATCCCCAGCGTTTTTTACAGTATGAGCAGCCGTTTGTCTAAAGCTCACACTTTATCTCCACTTTTTTTATCCACAACATGAGTACTGCAGTGCTACAACAAATTTTTGATACCTTTCTCCGATTCCGAACAAGAGCATATAGCACTTTTCGCTTGTCCTATTCTATGTAAAAAAAATCTATTTTCGCCCGGAATGCCGAGAATTAATATGTGTATTGCTACATCAAGGGAACGTGTAACATGTTCGTGAATTTTGAAGAAATTTTGGGTCAATAGAAAATTGAACTGAGTTTCGACCACCATTTTCGCACCAACTATCTCTGGATAACCGGACGGACAAATGACGTAAACGGCTGCGTGCATCTCTTTTAGGGAGTGGTATTTGATGGGCCTCATTTTAGTGTTCGCCGTAGGTGCTCAACTGTCTGCGTCTGCGTTGCTGTGAATTCCACAGTTGCCACAGGAATCCACTGGAATAAAATTTTATGATGCTAGTCTATTGCCTTTGTGTATACATGTACTACGTTTTATACCTAATATACTTCAGCTTGACTTTTTTTGTTCATGCTTGTGGAATAAATGCTCAGTAAAGATGCTTGACAGTCGCTCAGGATGACCCATTTGTGTGGGTGTGGTTTTCAGCATGTTAAGGTTACGGTACACATCACGGCGTAAAGTGCTGCTGTAGTTACGCTTGATAAGTTGAAAATTCTTTGTTTTCCCGCTGAGCGTATGTAGAACGAAGATGTTCAACTTTCATTTTGACACAAACCAGCGGTGTAAAGCTGAGCGTTATCCCTGTAAGTACAGTAAATATGCGCCCTCTGAAGACATATTAGTGATGTAAGAAAAGAAAATTCCTAAATTAATATTTTGCGAAATGAAAAAAAAAAATTGAGACTACCAGTCCAAAACTTTGGATTTCCGGGTTAACATAAAACGGTGAAACCTATACATTATTTTTTGACATTTAGGGCGGCAGAATGTAGAAACATAATTCTCTTTACAATAGAAAGGAAAGCGCATGAGGTTATAACAATAAAATAACACGATAAAACTTTTTGAAGAAAATAGGCATTTGTACGATGGTATCACTTTGGCTAGAGGAGTGGAGTAGTTTGTTTCGTTTTATTTTTCAGCTATCACACATTATTTAAAATGCGACATGAACGACAACTTTGGATGTTTTCTGTTCACTTTCCAGTTTAGTGGAAGATAATTTCTGTATTTACTTTTTATTGAGACAATCAGGGGGTACATGATATATTTTGCAACAGATGCTGCATGATTTTCATCTGCCTTTACTTATAGGAAAGAAGCACCACACGCATGACGTCCGAGTACGGAATTCGTCCGTATCACGCAGCCCTGGCCATGATTGCCTTGCCATATTCAGGCAGCATGAGAAGTGGGAACAAGTCATCTATACCAGAGGTTGCCAGCACATACTTGATAAAAAGTTGAAATCTCCTATGACGAATAAAATATAAGAAGGAACGACGCCAGAACCCACCCGTTATGAGGTTCCTTGGATATGGGTGTTGCTACTTGGGACAAGCCCGAGTGCAATGTCGTAATACGCAGCCGTTATAGCACGAAAAAGAAGACTACGGTCATAGCAAAGCACAAATAAAAGGAACAAAACTGAGTCAAGTATACGGGGCACACGGTAACAACTTGGAGCAAGAAAGTCATTATGACTTCATGGAAAGTCCCGATAGAGTATGGCGCGAAGCATGAGAGGATGGGGAGAAAAAGATTGGTCACCAGTGGTACAAATGATAAAGTACGAAGGGTTGAGTCTCAGCTGGTTCGGCGGTCCAAACAGATGGACTGCAGCTCTTAGTGTTCGCTCGTCGCCCCTAGGCGAACGCTGGGTATTTACATCAGGTGTACTACTTCCACTGTGGGCCGTGAAGAGGATGTCGCAGTTCCCACCGGGAATCCACTTGGACCTGTTGGAGTCGCGAAGATCTGGCCACTAGCACGACAGCTTCCTTCGGCACCCGGTGCAGTGTCGGCGTCTTCAGTCTTGCATCGCTGGTCTCGAGCTCCGAATCACTACCAATGCTCTACCAAATCGACCGTGGTCTACCCAGCGACCCAAGCGGCCGCGAAAACAGACAGACAGACAGACAGACAGACAGACAGACAGACAGACAGACAGACAGACAGACAGACAGACAGACAGACAGACAGACAGACAGACAGACAGACAGACAGACAGACAGACAGACAGAGAGACAGACAGACAGACAGACAGACAGACGGACAGACAGACAGACAGACAGACAGACAGACAGACAGACAGACAGACAGACAGACAGACAGACAGACAGACAGACAGACAGACAGACAGACAGACAGACAGACAGACAGACAGACGGACGGACGGACGGACGGACGGACGGACGGACGGACGGACAGACAGACAGACAGACAGACAGACAGACAGACAGACAGACAGACAGACAGACAGTGTGCGTGAAGTATGTTTAACTTCATGCATGGTTGCTCTCAAACTTGTTCTTAACTTGTTCTCAAGCTTCTTTGTCAATCTCCAAGTCTCTGCCCCATATGTCAGCCCCGGTAAAATGCACTGATTGTACACCTTCTTTTCAATGATAATGGTAAGCTTCCAGTCAAGAGCTGGATGTGTCTGCTGTATGCGATCCAACCCATTTTTATTCTTCTGTGAATTTCCTTCTCATTATCAATGTTCCCTGTGATTAATTGACCTAAGTAAACGTACTCCTTCACGCACTCTAGAGGCCGACTGGCAATCCGGAACACTTTTTCCTTTGCCCGACTATTTATCATTATCATCATAATCATCATTTTATTTTGTGAAACCAATACCATTATCTTTGTCTTCTGCGTATTAACCTTCAACCCCACTCGTACACTCTCTCTGTTAAGGCCCTCAATCATTTGTTGTAACTCGTCTGCATTGTTTATTTATTTATTTATTTACCGTACCCTCAGAGTAAATATACATTATAGAGGGGAGAGGCTTCATAAAGGAAGTAATAAATGATAAACAGGAAAGGCACAGTATAAGTAAAAATAGAAAATTATACTAGCTCAATAATTTATACAAAAAATAGTAGTTGTAGTTCACCATAAAAAACTCATCATACACTTCAATATACAGATTGGGAATGATAGGTAAATACATACATAGTCAATTTGAAAAAATAGCACTTATACAATAACAAGTCACATGATATATTGAACGCAAGTTTCATGATTCACACGTAGTTAACTAAAGCATTTCTAAATTGAACAGGATTATTTATATTAACAATAGACGCTGGCAGACTGTTCCATTCGTTGCATGTTTTAGGTAAAAATGATTGCGAATGTGTTAGTGTGTTAGAGCGAGGAACATGTATCTTATGCGTATGATCTCTACGTGAGAAGATGAATGGTGCTGGGTTAATCCACGCCGATCGAAGCGCAGCGTTCTGGTAGTAAATCTTATGAAATAAGCATAGACGGGATTGTTTCCTGCGGGTTAATAGCGAAGGTAGGTTCAGAGTAGTCTTCATTTGTGTTACGCTTGCTGTACGATGGTAATTAGCTAGTATAAACCGAGCGGAGCGATTCTGGACACTTTCAAGGCAGTTAATTGAGGTGGCATGATGTGGGTCCCATACTGATGATGCATATTCCAACTGTGGACGGACATATGTCGTGTATAATAAATGTTTGAGTGATAATGGTGTGAGCGAGAAGTTTCTACGAAGATATCCAAGTGTGCGATTAGCTTTGCTCGTTATAAAGTCGATATGGTACTTCCAGGATAAGTTATAGGTTATATGGACGCCCAGATATTTGTAATTTCTTACGCTCTCTAAAGGAATGTTGTTAAGTAAATATGCAGGACAAGCTTCATTAGTACGGGATATTCACATTGATTTACATTTCTTGACGTTAAGCTGCATGTGCCATTTTATAGTTCAGTTATGCAATGTGTTTAAATCGTCCTGAAGAGATGAAATACTAGTGTCATTAGTAATTTTGCGATATATTACGCAGTCATCTGCAAAAAGACAAATTTTAGACGAAATGTTATCAGGTAGATCGTTAATGTAGATTAAGAATAACAGCGGCCCAAGCACAGACCCTTGTGGAACACCTGATTTAACTGGGGTAAGAGTTGAATTAACATCATTAGCGCTTACGAATTGCATGCGGTGTGTTAGAAATGCTTTTATCCAATTAAGTACATTAGTATCAATGTTTAGTGCGCTGAGTTTAGATAGCAGTAATGTGTGGTGTACTTTGTCAAAAGCTTTAGCGAAATCAAGGAAAATACAGTCCGTAAGAAATCCTGCGCCCAAGTTAGTGTGTAAGTCGTTAGTAAAGCAAAGAAGCTGAGTATCACAGGAGAATGTTTTACGAAAACCATGTTGGCTAGATGTAAAGAAGTTGTTAGATTCAAGGTGATTGATTACCTGAGAATAAATTACGTGCTCCATTATTTTACAGGGCACAGAAGTTAAACTAATGGGCCTATAATTAGAAGGGTTATGCGTATCACCAGATTTATGAATTGGAACTATCTTAGCCGTCTTCCAATCTAAAGGCAATGTGCCGCTGTGAAGCGACTGAGAAAAAAGTAATTATAAAATTATCGAGCAATATTCACTAGTACTGTATAAGAATTTAATGTTAATTCCATCAACACCAGATGACGATTTCAATTCTAATTTATTTATAATCGATTTAATACCGTTACTACTAAATGCTATGGGATCCATGGGGGGGTATCTTTTAGGCCGTATTTCGGGAGGAGGAGTAACATGCGAAGACGGCGAAAAGGCCTGTACGAACGTGTCATTTAGCACGTGAGCGCATGCGTGTTCGGCGATTGCTTTCCCAGTTAGTGAAGTTAGAGTAATCATTCTAGTGTTATCTCCTTTCATAGAGCTCCAGAATGCCTTACTGTTAGTTTTCAGTAGCTTGGGAAGGGTAACGTTGTAGTAGGAAAATTTTGCAGACCGTAAATTTGAAAAGTACGTGGCGGCAGCAGATTTGTATGAGAACCAGCGTTCAGGATTTAGTGACCGTTTGGCGATACGAAATAGGCGTTTCTTTTTGTTACTTAGTCTGCTAAGGTGTCTGTTATACCACGGTGCGTTACTATTTGAATATATACGTCGGACTTGAATATAACGATTTATTAGACAGATACTTTTTCTTTAAAGAGGCGCCAATTTGTCTCGACAGAACGATCAAGATGGCAAAGTAGAAACGTGTCAAGAAAGGAAGCAAGTTCGTTGTTTATTGCCGAGAAGTTAGCCTTTTTATAATCTTTTATTTCCTTGAATCGTTTACGTTTCAGTGGTAGTGATATCGTGATTATAAAATGTAATGTATCGTGATCGCTAAGGCCAGGTAAGTGCGTTATCGGGGATATAATATCAGCTGATGATGTCAGCACGAGATCAAGTAATGATGAAGTAGTGCCTGTTACACGTGTTGGAATAACGACCGTTTGTACTAAGGTAAAGTCAGAACAAATAGCGATAAACTGATTAGCCTCACTGGATGATGGGTTAGAGAAGGGACATGTGCTTGACCTGACATGTGCCTGACATGTTGCTGAATAGAACAATGTCATCGGCAAACCGCAGGCTGCCTTAGATATTCTCCATCAATCTTTACTCGTAAGCCTTCCCAGTTTAATAGCTTGAATACTTCTTCCAAGCACACAGTAAATAACATTGGAAAGATTGTCTCTCCCTGTCTGACCCCTTTCTTTATAGGTGTGTTTCTACTTTTCTTGTGTAGAGTTAAGGTAGCTACTGGATGTAATTAGTTTCATTACTGAATAGGTTGTTTTGCTTTTCAGGCAAATGATGCCCGCCTGGGCAGATAATTTATCGTTACTGACGGGACTGGGAGCAAACGTTCCAGGGTTGTTAGAAAAAAGGGCCGAAGTATAATAAATTCTGGCAGAACGCACCTAACGATGGCTTTCCATGGTGATGCGACTAGCATTCAAGCAATGTATCGACACATAATGTTGCTGAAGCCTCCCGCAGGGCTGTCTGTGTCATCAGGCGTTTGGTGCGTTGTGACACCAAATACCAAAGCACATGAGGGTTGGACCCCCCCCCCCCCCCCCGCGCAAAGGCATGCATAGCTTAGTCGTGTCTGGGGAAAGGGGGATCCTGGAAGTTCAGCCTAGGCCGGGTATTCGAACCTTTAAGGCACACCGACGGGGGCAACACACCTCTTTGGACTCAGCTTCACAAAGACTGCACCTGTGACTGTACCGTCCGGGGGAAATCGGCTATCGCATTTTCCTGTACACTTAATCACTCTTCACTTTTATGTCTTCTTTCCAATCTAGTCGGTATTCTCTTCTTTTCTCGTTATTTCGCAATTCCCTGGAGGTTAGGTTAACCTTGCATGGATGGCGAGTATTGCTTAAGCATACTTGGTTATAGTGGTGATGTACTGCTGGCATTAGCAGGACTTGTGTACATAAAATTCCTATAACGCCCCCTTGTTGGGCTCGATGTTGGGCGGCAAGCATCGCTGCAGAAAGCAGTGAACATAGTGTGTTCAGTGTATCTAAACCAACACCTTATCGTAGCGTGAGAAGGTTGCAAATCGAAGCAGCAGTGACATTCTTTTCAAAGGTGCTCAAGCACTCTCCCAAGCATCGCGTAATCCATAGTGAAGAGTCAGAAGAAAAAACAACAGAACAATCTAACCAGTTTTGTAGTGTGGTTTGCTAGGCCAGTTGGTGCATAGGGAACGTATAACGGGTTTCAGCAAGTACGGACGCGAGCACAAGTATAAAGAAACAGACAGGAGAACGCTGGACAGCGTCAGGACAGCGTTGTCCTGACAGAACGGCGTTGTCCTGTCTGTTTCTTTTTACTTGCGCTCGCGTCCCTACTTGCTGCAACCCCTTATACGTTAACCAGTTTTGGTTGCAAGAAGCTTGATAAGGAAATAATAAGGATACAAGGTGTACAAAACGGTGAGCAACAATCTGCTGTTTGAACTCCGAGACCGAACGCAGTACGAAAATCTAGCCACTCTCACATCGTTTTGAGGCGTTTGTGTTACACGAAAACCACACCGATGAATGAACCCCATTCGTATTGTTTTTTCTGACGACAACCTGCTAAACCTACGAGACATTGAAATCATTTAAGAGTGGAAATTTCAACATGTCATCAATGTTCAAAGAATAAAAAGGAGACGGGGTAACAGAGAAATCAACGAAGCGTCTAACACTGACATTTGTATTCAACGAATTGCCTGAGGCGATGGAAACTGGTTACACCAAACTAAATGTCTGCCCATACATTCCTATCCTGCAAGTGCGGGCATCCAGTGCGACAATGGACATAATACATGCACCATTGGCACCTAAGGAGCGGCGCCTTTCTTTGGACCACCTCAAGAAAGAAAAGCGTAATAGGGCTGGACGGCAGTCTTGTTAAACAAGGCGCAACTTTATCCTTGAACACAGAACCCTTTTTATTGAACAAAATGACTGCACGAGTAATCCAGTTGAATGCTCATGGCATTCTACATAATTTCGATGAAATAAAAGCGCTTATGCATTAACACAGCCTGAGGCTGTTCAGTGTTGACGAGACACACGTGTAATCAACCCACGAAATTATTTTTAACACAATAGGCAGCGTTAGTAAAGATCGCGATGATGGTGACTCTACATCAGGTGGCGTGACGATTACAGCTCAGAAGTCTGCTGCATGTCAGCACCACAATCTACAAAGAAATTTGGAAGCTGTAGCAGTTACGGCCCAATTATTCGACAGGCTAGTAATAGTCTTCATTGTATGAGCCACCTATTATTAAGAACTTAGAGAATTTGAGGCACTTGTTGATCCTCTTCCAAAGCCTTTCATTTTAACAGGAGTCCTGAATGCCCAGAACACACACTTGGGCGACTCGCCTTGTGGCATAAGAGGTCATATGATTGAGAATTTACTTTTTTGTTCTGAGGCGGTTTTACTTAGTAAAAGCGAACCCACGTTTTACAGCACCACACATAACTCGTACCATTTCATAGATTTATGCATAGCATCAGCATCAATTATGTTACATCTCGATTGGAAGTTCCTCAAAGATCATTATGTTAGTGACCAGTTTAAAGCAGTCCTAAACCACACACAATACATTGAAATTCCAGCGTATCGACCTTGCTGGATAATGGACTCGGCTGACTTGGAAAATTACAAATAACAAATTTCTGAAGCGAGATAACGTATTGGCTTATAGCATAGACGATGTCGTGGCATACCAGACAGCTTTTGTCATTGATGCTGCTTGAAAGTCTATTCCACAAGAAGTGGATTTTCTGGTGAACGACGCGTTCCGTGGTGGAATGATAAGTGCAGGAACGCTCATAGGAACCAGAACAAAGAGTGGGTAGGCCTAAGAGAGTAACCAACTGAAGCAAATCTGGTTGATATCAAGTTAAAATCACATAGAAGAAGAACACGCATGCAGGCTGGACGGGACAGCTGGAAAACGTAACTATACGAAATAAACTCCTATACAGGTGAGAGCAAAGCTTGGAACAGGGTAAGAAAACTAAAAGGTAGGCACACGAATCCAATGTCATCAGTAAATAATAGAGGAAATACCCTACAAGACCAAGCGGACTCACTGGGTGCTCAATATGAGCAGCTATCTAGCGCTTTGAACTATTCAAGTGAATTCGAAAGGCACAAGCAGCTCACCGAAAGGAAGTCACTACGGTTCAAGTGTGGTGCACGCGAGGGCTATAACATTTTATTTATTATAGCTGAACTCTCTGCAGCCCTCAATACGCTTAAAAACACTGCCCCTGGAACTGACCGCATCATGTATGCAATGATAAAGCACCTCCATTGCAAGGAGGAGGAGGAGGAGGAGGAGGAGGAGGAGGAGGAATTTTAATATTGCAGAAACCATTGCGCGGTTTATTCCTGGGTGGTTCCCTCTGACAGGGCTCCACTGGCGATCGCGGCTAGCCGGGCCTGGTCAAGGGTCGCCAGTTCGCTTCCCTGGTCCAGTTCGGAGAGTCTCGCCTCCCAAGACCACGTAGTGAGTGTGTGTGTTGTGACTCGTGGCGAAATTGCGTCGCCCGGACGGTCGGTACATTCGTATGTTATGCGCGCGAGTGTCGCTGTGTGGTTGCTACACCAGGGACATGTCCGGGGCGTATAACTGTCTGGGGAGATTGCGTGTAGACGAGACAAGTGTGGGTATGTGTTAGTTTGCAGGCGGCGCCAGTCCCTTGCCGGCAGTTTATTGAGAGCTTTGTGTTGGGAGCGTATTGCGTTCTTCCGAGACGTCGATCCTGTAGTATTTGTTGACCTGTCGTTAATAACTCGTGGGTTGCTCGTCGGTCCGTCGAGGGCTGAAGAACGGGGTGGTCTGCCACTCGGCTAGTGAGACCTCGAGCTCCGCAGTCCGCCTCTTCGTTGACCCGCAGGCCTTCGTGCCCGGGGCACCAGGGGATACCGTGGGTCCATTCTTGTGAGCGAACCAGGATTCGAATGGCTTGTATAGAGAATGTTCCATTCATGTATAAACGACAAGCCGCTTGTGAGTCCGTAAGGACGTGAGCAGACCTTCCCTTGCTCTCGGCGCCGCGAAGTGCGAAAGCGATCGCTGCTGCTTCTGCTGCTGCGCTGCATGTGGCGCGGATGGAGGCAGATGCTACCAGGTTCCCCTGATTGACAACGGTGAGTGTGTATTTGGGCCCGCAACGTGGCGACTAGCCCGTATCCCTCCATTCCAATGCACTTATGACACTGCTATCGCTGCTTAATTTTATGTGGGCTGCTGGACACCTTGCTCCCTCTGGGGAGGAAGCTATTATAATTCCTATCCTTAATGACGGGAAGGACCCACTATTGGCGAGCAGCCACAGACCCTGTACAGACTCTAAAAGTCTTTGAACATATGATAAACAAGCGCCTAACCCATTTCTTAGAGGATACCAAGCTATTAGACACCTATCAGTGTGCGTGCAGGGACGGTAGATCGACAGAGGATCACCTTGCTTGTATTGAGTCAACAATTATACAGGTATTCACCCAAAAGCAGTTCTTTCTCTCAGAGTTTTTATACATGGAGAAGACTTATGACAGAACATGGCGCTATGGAATTCTGTAAGGTTTGTTTGCCATGGGAATCAATGAAATCATGCTGAAACTGCTGAATGATTCTCCGAGCCATGCTAATTCTGAGGGTAAGTAGAAGGATGACGCTGCAGTCTGCGAGTACTTCGCCTTCTCATGTGCCCGCGCATGTTTCTGGAATCGTTACACTAGCACGAGGTGGTATCGTGACGCTGTCGTCGGAAATTCGAAGAGCGGCTCTATGGCGGCAGGCGTCTCGTGTCGTCGCTTTCCTTGTACAGAACGATATACACCATCGGAGGAGGTCGATCACGGCAGCATACTCTCGAAGAAAGTCGATTCCAAGTAAATAGTCAGGGGAGCTTTCTCGGAGAGCAAGAGAACTGATCGGAAACGTATAATTTTGAATTTGTACACGAGAAGTGTACACAGCACGTGGTTTGACGACATGTCCGCCAGCTGTCCGTACGTACGCCTCTGTCCAGGGCGTAACAACTTTCGTGAAACTGCTTTCCAGTTTTCCGTTGATAATCGAGTAGTCACAGCCAGTGTCTATTAAAACAGTGACATTTCGACCGTCGTTCAGTACAGGTATGTTGATTGAAAAGTTGTCTCCAGCCTGAGACGCCGGTGTCGTCAAGTCCCCATCGATCTGTGGTCCCGTCGATTGGAGATCTTGCGCAGGTCGAGTGTGAGCGGCCTCGCCTGGAAAGGTCGCTCACGTTAGTCTTCCAGGCGAGGGCTCGGCGATCGTCGTTCCGACCTCCCACTTGTACCTCACTAATAAAACAATCGGGGTGACGGCGATCGCGACTGGCGCCCTGATGACGGTGGCGCATGCTGTCAGCCGATAAAATCTTCAATCTCAGGTGGCTATTGTCCAAAACGGGGTCGGTGTGAATTAAAAGGGAACCCCTGGAGTCCAAGGCGGCACTGTCACTCTCGGTAGACATGACCCGCCTCACCACACTGGTAACAGAGTGGTCGACAGTCGGGCATGCGCCAGATGTCCCATTTACGTATGGCTGGTAGAGCCTCTCCAAACTAAGAAACCGCCTGCGCTGACTGAAGCATGGCATACAGGGTGATGGCAGGTAGCGGCGCTGGTGCAGGGATAGGGTGCGCGAATGCGTCGGCATAAGTCGCACGCTCGTATTCGCTCACGGTAGGAGGTGTCGACGGCGACGGGACGGTGCCTCTTAAAAACGTCAGCGTATGTTGTGCGTCATGGTTCAGTTGAAGTTGTGAACGCCTGATAGGGTGCAGCGGCCTGAAGTGGTGGAGTGGCCTGAAGTGACGCTTCGTAACGTGGTACGCCGAGCGTATGCTGTGCTTTGTCACGCACAACGCTAGCTGTCGAGTTGGCGGAAGGCTGCTTTACCTGATCGAACTGTCGTAGTTCGTCACCGATTATTGATGGAATAATCTCGCGAAGCGACTCGACGTCAGTCGTAAGAGCTCTTAGTCCACTGGTAACAGAGTAGAGATTCACTTGCCGATCATACTAGTGCGAGCGCTGGTGCAGGGAGCGCTGGTGAGCCAGCCTGTACTCGTCTTCTTCTGTGAGCAAGTGGCCCAAGCGCGTGGCGTGGGACAATATGAACACCTTTATACTATAGCACCATTTTGAACCAGTCCGCCACGCCGACTTCTCTAAAGATGCTCGACCCTGTTACGATCTCGGTATCCATTTTGCGACTGGTGCCTTCTGGACAATTCCTGTACAGAGCTTCTACGTAGAGTCGGATCAATGGTCTATTCCCCTCCAACGAACATATTTTCACGCTCGAAGCATTTACTACAAATGCAAGGCAGATCAACGGAAATAGTTGGCGTTTTTCATGACCGGCCCAAAGGTAGCCAGCCGAACGTCGTCCTCTTTCGGCACTTCTCGTCTTTGTTATCATTCACGCTGCTTCTGCCCTCTATTACGAGAGGTCGTGGCGTTTCCCTTTTGGCAGACAAAGCCCGCCGGGCAAGTCAGTCAGTCGCTCGTGGATTGTAAGCCTCCAGGCGGGCAACGTGCGTGATTTCAGTGTTGGCCGAGTGTCGTCCACTGTTTGTTGACTCGCTGAGTCAACCTAGTCACCTAGTCAACACAGTTGACCTCGCTGAGGTGTTCAAGTATAACGTAAGGTCCAACATAGTGGGCCAAGAACTTCTGGCAGAAGCGGAGCTTCCGTAATGGCGTCCAGAGCCAGACAAGGTCGCCAGGATCGAAGCATACATGTAGGCGACGGCCGTCGTAGCGAATCTTTGATCAATCCTTTCAAGCCAGGGTACGTAGCCGGGCGAGGCGTCGCGCTTCTTCTGCTCGACAAAGAATCTTGGTAATAGAGTCATTGTCATGAGCGAAGTAAGGCAACATGGTGTCGAGCATGTAGCAAGGCGGACGAGCATAAAGAAGGATGAACGGTGAGTAACCGGTGGTCTCCTGTCTGGCGGTGTTGAATGCATAGGTGAGAAAAGGCAAGGCACTGTCCCTGTTTTTATGTGCGGAATATACATACATGGAGAGCATGTTGGCAGGTGTTCTGTTTATACATTACACCAGAGCATTAGTTAGAGGATGGTATATGGCATCACATGCCGGAAGCTAGCTGAAGACAGACGAAGGGTCTCTTCAAGAACGCCTGCGGTAAATTGTCTCAGACGATCGCTGATTATCGCGCAAGGAGGCCCATGTCGGAGAATAATGGAGTATAATTAGAAAACAGAGAAGTCTGTTGCTGTTGCGGATGGCATTGCTGCCGCCTCACAGTAATGGGTCAGGTGGTCTACAAACACAATAATGGAACGATTGCCACTGGATTATCGCGGGAATGGGCCTAGGAGATCTATGCGAACTTTTTCAAAAGTGGTGCGGAAAGGCGGAACTGGCTGAAGTAGCCGTGCGGTGTGTTTGGAGGTGGCTTGTATTAGGTGCAGCTGGCGACGTAGCGTTCGGTATCATGACGCATCTTGGGACAGTAAAAGCCATATTGAACACGGTAGAGCGTTCTTGTGGAGCCAAGATGGTCAGAAGTTGGATCGTCGTGCGTGGCACATAGTACCTGTAAAGGGAGGCCCTTGGTGGCAACTAAAAGAGCGCGACAGTGGTCAAGTAGCTTTCCTTATACAGGACGCCGTCACGTAAGCGAACGCGGCTATTTCCTGAAGGCGCATGTGCAGTCGTGAAGAGTGGTTGCAATTTCTCGTCATTCTGCTGCTCGGATTGAAGGTACCCATATCAGGGAATTCCGTAGATACAAAGGCGATGTATTGATCGAAGTTGTCAGCGCCGCATTCAATCATTGGAATAGGCATCCGAGAGAGGTAATCAGCATCAGCGTGTCGTCGACCGCTCTTATAGGGAACAACAAAATCGCGCTGTTGTAAATGTAGAGCTAAACGCGCAAGTGGACCAGAAAGGTGCCGAAGACTCATTAGCCAGCGCAGTGAATGATCATTTATGACCACCGTGAAGGGGCGCCCGTACAGGTAAGAACGAAACTGTTGAACCGGGATGATCGCCAAGAACTCTTACTCGGTCACTCCATAATTGCGCTCGGAGCAACTCAAGGAGCTGCTAGCGTACGAGATCACGTGCTCACTTCCGCCGATGCGCTGAACAAGCACCGCGCCGATTCCAACATCGCTCCCTTCGGTGTGAACCTCTGTTGGTGCTGAGGGATCCAAGTGGCGAAGAATAGGCTGCGACGTCAAGATGAACTTTAATTAACGAAACGAAGAGTCGCACTCAGTTGTCTGCTCAAAAGGAACGCCTTTCTGGAGGAGGCGTGTGAGAGGATTGGCCAGGTTGGCAAATTTAGGAATGAATTGGCGAAATTAGAACACGAACCTAAAAAGCTTCGCAGCTGCTGGACTCCGGGAGGTTGTTTAAATGCCTCTTCCGCCGCAGCCTTTTGTGGATCTGGTCGTATGCTCTCTTAATCGAGCTGATGTCGTGGCATAAGAGCTTGTCCTTCACCAAAATGACATTTCTTCGAATTCAGGACAAGGACGGCTTTCTCCAAGCACTTCAGCACCAACTACAGGCGCTTGTTATGCTCACTAAATGTTCGCCCGAAGATCACAACGTCGTCCAGGTAGCACATGCAAACTTTCCATGTCAAGCCGCACAGTATAGTGTTTGTGAGCTATTAGAATGTTGCGGGCGCGTTGCGCATCCCGAAAGGCATGATGTTAAATTCAAATATTTCGTCGGGTTAGAAATCGTCTTATGGTCGCTGTGCATAAAAATTTGCCAGTAACCTGACCGCAGATGAACAGAAGAGAAGTACGAGGCCGCAAAAAGGCAATCGATCATGTCGTCAACGTGGGGAAGCTGGTACATGTCTTGTTTAGTAATGGCGTTTAGTCGTCCGTAATCAACGCAGAATCGCCATGTACCGTATTTCTTTTCTGCCAATATCACTGGTGCTCCCAAGGGCTAGATGATCATTGGATGACTTCTTTGCTTAGCATTTCTTCGACTTGATCCATGATTATCTTGTGCTCTGCGGGCGACACCAGGTAGGGCTTTTGTGCAATCTGTTGGACAGACCCTGTGTGGACGCGGTGACGAGTTCTAGACGCAGGAATCTATGGAGGGCTGTTGATCTGCGCGAAATCAAATATTGAGGATTGTTTCGCAAGGAGGGCCACCAACGCCTCAGGTTTATGTTCACTGAGTGATTTAGCAACCGTGCAAAGGATTTTTGAGTGCACGGAGCGCATGTTCCCCGCTTCTCCTGTCTCTGGAAGTTGTGTAAGACCTGTCGCGGGTTTCGGCGAGCCTTGAGGCAGCACTGCCGCTTCAGTAGAACAATTGACCACCCACAGCCCTGTGCATCCATTCAGCCCCGATAGCATGCAATGCGGAACCAATACATTTTTGTTTAGGCAGTTCACATGTACAGGATCCACTGTAGCATCAAACAGCTTGCTAGTTGTATAAACAACAGAAACGTGGATTGCAGGTAAAGCGCGCACAACTGTATCCCCGGAAACACAAAACACACATTTTTTGTCTAGGCGAGTCTTCCAATATCACCCATGTAACACTGCCGCCCACTCTGAGTTCGCCCCTTCGGCAGTCAACATTGGCACCAGGCAATTGTTAAATGTGGATCCCTAAAATGACGTCGTGAGTGGAACAAGGACGAACGGTAAACTCAGTTTTAAAATCTCGGCTGCTCAAGGACACATCCACATTGCAAACACCAAACTGGTATAACGAGTCACTACTCAGTCCATGAAAACAAGTGCTCTGGTCCCAACGAAACCTAACCTTGCGTCCCAGACGGCCTTTAAACAGCAGTCTCATGACGGAAACAGTTGCGCCCGTGTCGACTAAAGCCATGGTGAGGACACCGTCAATAAGCACGTCAACCATGTTCTTCAGCATAAAAATAGTTAGAGGTATATCAGCCGGTAGCAAAGGTTTTTCAGTGACGTCCCCTCCATCGGCCGGGCTGGCTAGTTTTCCAGCGGGGTGACGTGAAGCGGCGCCGTAGAGATGACGACATGATGCGCCGCCGGGGTACGCTCGGACAGATGGTGGTGATGTCAGAGCGCGATTGGAAGCAGGGAAACGGATGTGGGTTCTTCCTTCCCCAACATAGCTTCTTAGGGTGGAATTAAGTGGCCGGTATTCTCGGAAGTGGCCTCCTAGAGCGGAGTTTCCAGGCCGTTGTGTGTCCAAGATGCAACCACGTTGCAACGTAGACGGCATCGACTGCCCATAGCCCGACGATTGGCATTGGGAACAGTATCTAACTATGTGACATGGTATGCCACACCTGTAGTACGCTGTCATAGGGTGAACTTCGGAATGCTGATGACAATTACAGCAAGCGTGGTAACACTAACAGTAAGCAAAAAATCAAAAATAAATAATGACGCCATACCTGTAAATGACAATGACGTCCAGACCTTATGCTGCTTGGTGGGAATGTTTGAATCCTTTAGCGTTCGGCATTTCAACCGCTACGTCAGCAGCTCTTTCTTCTTTTGCGGATATGGTGTGCTTGCGACTCGCCTAAGCTGAAGCGCCAGCACGTCATTAAACTATAGGAGTGGCGTGCTTGTGGCGCAGGTCATAATGTGCACATAATTAGGTTGTTACTTACGGCAATTGCTCTAGTAGGTTCATCGGGAAGGCGAGCGAATAAGATGAAAGAACAGTGCCACAGAGGATTCAAAAACAACTTCAGCCGTGTTCATCTAGAAAGTGCAACCAGTATAATTTACCCATAGAGTTTCTCACTACATTACCTAGAGGGAAATCTGGCGCTGCTGCGCTGTGGTATGCATGGGAATGCCGGTATATTGTGGATTCGGATTGGCATCGTTCTCGTAGAGACAGGACACCTTGAAGACGCACTTGGCAAGTACCGTTCCGTCTGTCACAATGATTCATTTTCTACTAGAACAGCACGTGAAAAGCTGTTTTAGCTTTATTATTACGAGAAAACATGTTTTGTTTAACTATGATAACTTGTTATTGTGTGTACGACTACATGTTACGTAAAAAGTATCAGCGGGCCGCTAAAGTTGGAGGACAGACGACAAGGTTCGCGCTCGCTTTGAAACAGTTGGTCGTCTGTTCTTGTTTTTCTTCGCTTGGTCATGCATCGTGGGTGAGTAAAGATGTAATATGCGTGAATGGAAACATTTTATGAAGATTTTACTTTGAGAACGCGTTATTTGCATAGCCATATCCACGTTTTAGACGAAGCCTCTTACAACACCAGCCAACACGAGCCTCGCAGACACATATACCGTCATTCCCATGACGGCACGGTGCCCCCTTGAGAAACTCCCATAGACGGTGGCGCCAGATTACCCTCTAGGTGTTATAGTGAGAAACTCTATGAATTTACCAAAGAAAACATAAGTTTTCATGAACGAAGATCATATATATATATATATATATACACATTGTGACACGCTGACGAAGAAGATGTCAGCTTGGTCGGAAGAAGACGATGCTCTGGACTTCGCGCGCTGTTGACCATGTTGCCAGCCGCTACGATTATCGCTACAAACGACCGGTCTAACCGAGCGCCTTAACCGCACCCTTACTGACATGCTGCCCATGTATGTCTGCGCTGACCATCGCGACTGGGACGTTGCACTGCCGTTCGTTACTTTCGCCTATAATTCGTCTCGCCATGATACCGCCGGCTTCTCTCCATTCTTCTTCTTATTTGGCCGCGACCCTACGCTACCTTTCGACACCATTCTGCCTGCTAGCCTGAATTCCACGTCCGAGTACACCCGTGAAGCCATGCTCAAAGCTCAAGAAGCACGCCATTTGACCGACGTCGACTTGTGGAGTCGCAGGACAATCAGCGGCGCTTATATGGCGCCCGCCATCGTGACGTCCATTACACACCGGGCGCTCTGGTTCTCCTTTGGTCGCAGTCGCGACGCGTTGGCCTCTCGGAGAAGTTACTTTCACGCTACTCTGGCCCTTACCGTGTCCTGCGTCAAGTAACTGACGTCATGTACGAAATCGCCCCTCGTGAGCCAACCGTGGCTCAGCAACGCTCCGACGTGGTCGACGTCGCGCGTCTTAAGTTGTATTATTCGCCCACCTCCTAACCAGCACCGAGCCGGTGCTACAGCCGCCGGGGTTCATGTGACACGCTGACGAAGAAGATGTTTTAATTCCGGTCGGAAGAATTCGACGCTCTGAACTTCGCGCGCTGACTACCATGTTGTCAGCTGCCACAATTATTGTAAATATCGTGTAAATATACGTCTGACTGTTTCTAGCCCCGTAACAATATATATATACAAAATATACATACACACACACACACACACACACACACACATATATATATATATATATATATATATATATATATATATATATATATATATATATATATATATATATATATATATATGTGTATGTATATTCACAGTCGGTAATGTGGGCAGAAGAGGACGCTGATGGTGGTGTTGGAGACGACGAAGGCGAGTTTAGTATTATCGCTGTTTTACGCTCATTGGCTCAGCCATTCAAAGTCATCTGTAAATAGATGCGCGCTTCTTCCTTCCCGCAACATCATTGGTGGAGGTGCTGGGTAATTACTTGCGCAAGACAGAGCTCCGCAGTGGACGTAACGTGGCCGCCATGTCATCCGAAGGAGAGAGTTCAACCACGGCCCCGTCGTCGCCCCGAACGGTCATCCTGGCCCAGCCTCGCGACCCTGGCACGTTTTCGGGTATTGACAACGTTGACGTCAATGACTGGTTGTCGAATTATGAACGGGTCAGCGCACACAACAGGTGGGAAAACACGCGTATGCTGGCCAATATAATATTCTACGTCCAGAACGGGTCTGGTTCTAAACACAGAAAGAAGAGATGACGAGTTGAAACCAAAGCAAACAGAAGCTTAGAATTGTTCGGCAAACCCGTCGGCTGCCAACGTGCTGCAAAGAAGGACATTGGGACCCCTGTACAGACGTCCACTGAATCTTACGTGGTGTATATCTAGGTCGTCCTCGCTCTTTTCCGCAAATGGATAACAATATGGACCTTCTGGTCGCGGACGTGGATGGTTTGCCCGTTACAGCATCCATCGACACTGAAGCCCAAATTTCCATCATTAGGGCGGAACTTCGAGCGCGCTTGAAGAAAGTACTGACTCCTGCTCGGACTCGACTGCTCCAGGTCGCCGACGGTGGAACTGCGGCTGTGCTTCGAATGTGTACTGTTCGTGTCAGTGTCTCCGGTTGCCACACGTCCATTTTGTGTAGTGTGCTGGAACGTTGCCCTCACAATTTGATCCTCGGACTCGACGTTCTGGCCGCCCTTTCTGCCCTGAATGACTGTTCTGCCGGTGTTGTACAACTTGACCTACATGTGCCTGTTCCCATTGACCTTCCTGCTCAAGCTTTTCTTCCACGGATTTTTTACGCCTGCCATCTCTTGCAGCAACTTGCATCGCTGTTTTAGCCTGCCCACCTGTACCTGACGGAGACTATGTCCTTACTCCCGCGACTTAAGTCCTGCTTTCTCACAATGTCTCCTTCCCACCCACAATCGTTTCTGTTGCGGACAATCAGACATGTCTTCCCATCCTAAACTTCGGACAGTGCCCACAAGTACTTCCTCGAGGCATGTCTCTTGCCACGTTGTCACCGACGCACGAGTGCCACATTTCTGCTCTATCTGTTGCGCCGTCTTCAACCAATGCTCATTCTGCGCCTTCTGGATCAGCCCAGACCAATGACTTCACGAAGACGATTGTACCGAACCTCTCAAACCAACAAGCCGCAGAGCTCCGTGGCCTCCTCGAGTCAGGCCTACTCCAACATTTTCAACTTAAGGATCGCGCTTTGCGCCAAACTATGGTTGTGAAGCGTCGTATAAATGCCGGCGATGCAGCACCTGTTCGCCGACGCCCATACCATGTGTCACCTTCGCAGCGACAAGTTATCCACAGGGAGGTTGACAAGATGCTTGACAAAGGGATTATTCAACACTCTTCCAGCCCGTGGGCGTCCTGTGTTGTTCACGTCAAAAAGAAGCATACCAGCTGGCGATTCTGCGTTGACTATCGTCATCCAAACACGATCACCAAGTAAGATGTATATCCACTTCTCCGCATTGACAATCCTCTGGATTGTCTCCACGGTGCCACTTATTTTTCATCTATAGCCCTTCGACCTGGATATTGGCAAAGTGTCGTGGATGAAATGGACCGTGAAAAGACCGTATTCGTAACACCACATGGTCTATATCAGATCTGGGTAATGCCATTTGGCTTGTGCAATGCCCCGGCGACCTTTGAACGGATGATGGACATGCTCTCGCGTGGTTTGAAATGGTCCATCTGTTTGTGGTACTTGGATGACGCCAACGTATTCTCTTCAACTTTTGCGACTCATCTTGAAGGACTTTCATTTGTTTTTTTTTCTGTTTTTCGAAATGCTGGCTTGCACCTCAACTCGTCCAAGTGCCACTTCGGTCACCGCCAAATAACCATGCTCGGACACCTCGTCGATTTGTCAGGCATTCGCCCCGACCCCGCTAAAGTTCATGCTGTGCAGAATTTCCCCGTACCAAGTTGTGCCAAAGTTGTTCGCAGCTTTGTGGCCTTTGCTCTTACTTCTGCAGGTCTGTGGGAAATTTCGCCCATGTTGCCCGTCCCCTGACTGACCTGAAGAAAGACATTCCTTTCTGTTGGGGCTCTGGACAAGCCTCTGCTTTCTCGCAGCTCATCACGCTGCTCACCACACGTCTTGTTCTCGCCGATTTTGACGCCTCCGCTCCGAAAGAAATCCGCACTGATGCCACTGGCTACGGCATCGGCGCAGTTTTAGCTCAACGCCAATGTGGGCTCGACCGCGTTATCGCCTACGCCAGCCGCCTCCTCTCTCCTCTCTGTATGGGCGGTAGGGCGGTAGGCAAGTTCTGACCTTACATACATGGCCGACCACTTAAAGTTACAACCGATCCTCACGCCCTTTGTTGGCTTTCCTCCCTCAAGGATACCACCGGACGCCTCGGTCGCTGGGCTCTACGGCTGCAGAAATACACATACACTGTGGTCTACAAGTCGGGTCGCCTACATCAGGACGCCGAGTGCCTGTCTCGTCATTCCGTCGATGTACCGGACAGTTTAGTGGACGTCGCACCAATCTGTGTTCTTTCGCTCTCTGCTTTGCAAAACATTGGCGCTGGGCAACGACGCGATGAGTCGTTACGCCTCATTATCGAACGCCTGCTCTCTGATCCGTATGACCCGTCGCTTCACACGTTCGTACTACAAAATGGCATCCTGTATTGCCGGAAGATGCACCTCGATGGGCCCAAGCTCCTAACGGTCATTCCGTCTCATCTGCGACAGATTGTACTGTAGCAACTGCACGACGTTACCACCGCTGGACCCCTTGGCGTCACGCGGACCTATGACCGAATTCGGCGACAGTTTTTCTGGCCCCGTCTCAAGTGTTCCGTCTGGCGCTATGTTGCCGCGTATGAGTCATGTCAACGCCGGAAAAGACCAGCTGTGCCTCCTGCCGGACTGCTGCAGCCTTTGGATATACCGACCCACCCTTTTTTTCGCGTTGGCGTTGATCTCCTCGGACAATTCCCTATATAACATGACAAAAATACGTGGATTGCCTTCGCTACGGACTATACAACTCGCTACGCCTTTACTAGAGCCCTACCGACCAGCTGTGCTACAGACTACGCTGATTTCTTGCTTCACGACGGTATCTTGCACCGCTTTGCACCTCGTCAACTTCTCACCGATCGCGGCAGATACTTTCTTGCCAAAGTCATAGACGACCTACTTCGATCATGTGCTACTAAACACAAACTTACTACCGCTTACCATCCTCAAACTAACGGTCTTACCAAACGCCTGAACCGCACATTAACTGACATGCTAGCAATGTATGTTTCCTCCGATCATCGCGACTGGGACATTGCCCTACCATTTGTCACGTTCGCCTACAATTCCTCGCATCACGACACAGCTGGCTATTCACCCTTCTATCTCCTCTTCGGCCGTGAGCCGACTTTGCCTTTCGAAACTCTCCTTTCGGCCACACTCGACTCGCCGACAGAGAGCACTCGGGATGTCATAGCCACAGCGACTCAAGCACGCCAGATTGCCCGCATTCGCCTTTCTGCTTCCCAGACACGCCAGAAGTGCTGTTACGACCAGCCGCATCACGACGTGAACTACGAACCAAGAGCTCTTGTGCTAGTTTGGTATCTAACTCGGCGTGTTGGTCTTTCGGAGAAATTACTCTGGCGATACTATGGTCCTTACCACATCCTTCGCCAGGTGACCCCTGTACCCTACGAAGTGTCTCCGCGGAATGCACGGTGCCCTCACCTCTCTCTGACATCATCCACGTCAGCCATCTCAAACATCACCTTTCTCCGACCGATGAGCCGCACCAATAAGGTGCTTCTTCCGATGGGGGTGGTATCACAGTCGGTAATGTGGGAAGAAGAGGACGCTGATGGTGGTCTTGGAGACGACGAAGAGGAGTTTAGTATTATCGCTGCTTTACGCTAGTTGGCTCAGCCATTAAAAGCCAGCTGTAACTAGACGCGCGCTACTTCCATCCCATAACAATATATATATATATATATATATATATATATATATATATATATATATATATATATATATATATATATATATATATATATATATATATAGTCGCCCTTCCCCCAATTCGATGTGACATCATGTATTCAAGTACAAAAGTTATCAATCAACATTGTCCCACATTATCTTGTAGCAAAAACTCTACTTACTAATTTTGCTGCCCTTCGGACACTCAGAGTCTCTGTCACAGAGACTAAACGAACATTGTGCGAAGTTTGTTTGCGGAGCTTTCTGCATTATTCGTTACGACGACACAGCGCGTTGGATGACGCAGCGTGAACCTACACAAAAACGAAAATCACCACCCCTTCCAGTAGGTAAATATCCTAAATATCGTGCTTCAACACTCTTTGCCCTCATTTTTGCTTTTGTGTAGTTCGCGTGGTGAGCATGCTTTTGGAGTGCTTTTGTTGCGCCATCTCTGGTGTCTGGCATCTCTGGCACGCAGCTAAGGTTCGGCCCTACGACGACGAGCCCCTTCGAAAGCCAAGTCTCGCGGACGGTCACGGTGGGCGGCTTCTTACTCAGGAGTACGCACTACTCGTGTTCCCATAGTTGTAACTGGGATGGAATGTGCGGAACCACTGCTCCAAAGCTCCATATGTTGGGCGCAAGGCTCACCACTGGAGATGCGGGCACTAGAACGGTTTTGACGATTGGTTGGATTGGTTTGACGATCGAGGTGTCTGCCGGCACTTCTTGCTGGCGCAAGAAGTGCTGGCAGCCACGCGCTCCTGGTATCGAGTTTGAATCGCTGGTCACTCTTCGTTGGCTGCAAACCGCCAGTGTAGTTTATTTCGCGGCAGGGTGAGGTGAATCCTCGATGAATTCGATGCCGATCTGGCTCGACCCCTGAAAGTGCAGAAAATGCACTGTGGGACAGCCTTGCAAGATTCGCGTATAAGATAGCATTCTCACAGGGAAAAGGGACCGCTTTTGAGGTCTTTGTTTCTTCTTCCGCTAGGTCACGTGCTCCTTTTTAGCCAAGTCCGACGACGGCACAGGGTCAACAAACACAGCTTTGCTGTAAAAGCCCGCACTCACACGTCTCGCCAACGAATGCCGTGCGCTAGGTCACCAAAATTTGAAGTGAAGCGCGCACCGCACTATGAACGAACACACATGGAAGTAAAAAAAAAAAAAACTTGGTCAAAACCACCGCGTTCAATTCTCAAAGAGTCCTCAGGTGAAAGTGCCGCCTTCGTGAAGTTATGCTGGGATTTTAACTTCACTCAGTTAGTTAATACTCCAACGCGAACTATTTTATCCAGCGCTATAGCGTACTTGATCTTATTCTAACAATAGCTCCTGATCTCGTGCATTCACTTGTTTTTTTTTTTGCCAGGACTGAGTGACCACTGTGTTATTAATTTTTCAATTAAAGCAGCTGTGAAGCACCCCACCCGAGAGCCAAAATCCATCAGAGAATATAAGACGGCTGATTTTTCAGTTCTTAGTCAACTAGCACCCTTCTTGGAATGCTGCATGCCCAGCTTTTATGAGCGCACTGTCGAGGAAAATTAGTCAATGCTTAAAAAGAAACTTAAGCGTCTAACAAGCAAATATGTACCACTGCGGGTCATCCGCCGCAAAAGGTCACCTTGGTTTAATGTGTCCTTAAGGCTCCTTCAGAATCACAAAGAACACTTTTCTTGAAAAATAAAGTTCAGTAATGGTCGCGGTGACTGGACCGCATATGAACAGATCACCCGCAAATATAACAATGCGATTAAGGACGCTAAGTACACTTTCTTTGGCACTTTACCTGCTTTGTTAAAAGACGACCGCAAACATTTTTGGAATGCTATTAAGGGTGCACGGGAAAACGTATTGTCAATAACAGACGACAATGGCGTTACCACTTATAGTGCGCAATATTCTTACGTATTCAACGAAGTATCTTCAAAAAAACATTTTTAGATGAACATGCTGAGCGCCTGCCAGAAATTTGCGACACTAACTTTCCTACAATGGATCCTGTTATAATTGATTATGATTGTATCGTTGGCTTTATTAACAATTTAAAGGTTTCGTCATCATGCGGCCTCGATGGTGTAAACGCAAAGTTTTTGAAAAATACGGTTGCTTACTCGTCTGTTTTTTGTATGAACTTTTCGCTCAGACTTTAAATTATGGTGTGTTGCCTTGTGATTGGAAGGTGGGAAAAGTGGTCCCATTGTTTAAATTTGGTGACACTCAATCTGCGCTAAATTATGGGCCAATGTCATTGACGAGTGTCCCTTGTAAGATTTTTGAACGTGTAATTTATTCTTACCTGGTTAACTTTCTTGAAGCTAATTATCTTTTCCCATCTCATCAGCACGGTTTCAGGAAGACGTTCTCCTGTGAAACGCAATTAATTTCATTTAGTACTGACCTTTAGTAGGTCTGGACTTGGGATGTTACATTGATGGTGTATTATTAGTTTCCCTCTACGGCTTTCGACCTTGTCTTCCATGAACTACTTTATCTTAAGCTCGGTAAACTAAATCTTGGCTCTGACATTCTTGCTTGGTTAAAGAACATTTTATTAAATCGACAACAATTTGTAACTGCTAATGGCTACGATTCTTCTCTTTACCCTGTCCTTTCAGGGGTGCCCTTAGGTCCTTGCGCCCCTTCTTTTTCTAATTTACATAAACGATTTACCTGATTGTGTTAGTTTCTTTATTAGGCTTTTCGCACACGACTGTGTTGTATATCGCATGATTTCCTCTGATCGCTACTACTACACGTCGCTGCTACAGACTGACCTTAAGAATATTTCTCATTGGTGTAACACATGGAAAATGAAACTCAACTCAACGAAGTGCAAACTAGTGAAAATTTCTCGTAAGCTTTCTACTAACGCTTGGGAGTATAACATAAAGGGTACCCCTCTCGAAGAAGTGGCTACTTACAAATAGTTAAGGGCCCACTTTCATTCTAACGAGTCTTGGCCACCACACCTTATTATATTGTCACTAATGCTAACTGAATGCTTGGGTACCTGCGGCGCAATTTTTCAGTGGCCGTTTCACCTCTTAACCTCCTTCTTTATCAAATTTTTCTTCGTTCCACCTAGAAGATGCAGCAGCAGAGTGGGATCCATTTACTGGAAGTCCTATTAGTCACATTGAAACTGAGCAGAATCCTAGCGTAGGCTTCATTTTTTCCTGCTACTCCCGTCTTTCTAGTGTTTCAGCTATGAAAACAGCTTTACAGCTTCCACCCATTTCCTCACGCAGGAAAATATCACGTCTCTCCTTATTTCATACGATTTACTACCATAACCCTCGTCTTCAGCAGGAATTACTTTCCCATCCTTCATTCATATCACCTCGTTTCGACCATCGTTTTAAGTGGTTGTTCTTCGTTGTCACACTAACCAATACTTCCATTCTTTCATCCCTCAAACTTGTAATTATCGAAACCACTTGCCCACCTCCGTTGCATCTACTACAGGCCCCAGTGACATTAAAAATGCACTTGAACACGTTACCTGGCATTGGCTTTGTGTTTTTAATTTCCTATTTATTGCTCGCAAGTCCTTCTGTAATGCCCTATGGGCCCTGAAGGTATTCAAATGAATGAATGAATGAATGAATGAATAAATAAATAAATAAATAAATAAATAAATAAATAAATAAATAAATAAATAAATAAATAAATAAATAAATAAATAACGCCATTCCGGACGACATAATAGCTGGCTTGAGCAGTCTTGCAAGTCTTGAGCCGGAATCGCTGGTATTTAGGGGTCACCTAGAAGAAACTAATAAATTGTGAAATTCAAAAAAATATCATGTTGTTTTAGTACAGCAAAACTAACTAGTTGAAAGGAGACGTTTACTGGTATGACAGCATTCTGATTAAAAATCTTAGAACATCTTTTTTCACATATGTTTTCTAGTTTCAGCGTTTGTCCCCTCCCCCCTCACCTAGTTGCGCTTCAATCATTTACCACTAACTATTATCGCTGGCAATAGGTTTTGGCTCGCTTTTTGTTCCAAGCTTCGCGACCTATTTAGATAGACCTCGGCTAACAGCCTCCGCTGGTGCCTTTTGATGACTGGCGCAAAATACCTGCTCCGTAAGGCGGCACCATATAATCGGAAACACTTCCAACATTCGCTGCAGCGCAATCAAGAAAGGTGTTACAGTAGATGTATGCCGCCCAAATGTAACGCGTCTGAGTACCAACGGTGCCCACTGTACCGCTTAAAGACTAAGGAGAAAACAGAGACACCGCTCACATATGTTATCTTCTAGAATAACTGTAAGGGACTGAATAATGTAAGGGACTGAATAACTGAAAGGGACCCCTTTCAGTATTTCTGAGGATTTTTCGCCTCGTGTTCAGTTATTAAGAAAAAGGTTGTGGGAATGCACAAAGCAAAACAGGAACAATCACGACAAAGTGGTTGTAACTTACGACAAGGTAAGAATTAACGGCAAGCTGCATAGGTGGGACGATACGCTCAATAAGGCAGTCCCTATGAATGGCAAGTGACCAGGCGTCGTAAACAGAGCGAGCAACATATCAAAGCGCAAACAGAACAAGAAATCATTGGGCATGCTCCTGCCTCCACGAGAGCTCACCATGCTATGTGCTAATGCTAGGAGTATAACGAATAAAACTGTAGAACTAGAAAGTTTACTTTTGGCCTTTCGTCCGGACGTAACACTCCTAACTGAAACTTGGCTAAGCGAAAACATCTCGGATGCTGACATAGTACCAAGCTCTCACATTATAGTCAGGAGGGATCGTGGCTCAAGAGGGGGTGGCATAGCAATTATCTTAAAAAAGGGAATAGACTTCACTATTATTCCTCACGAGACCAGCGTGGAAATGGACTGGATTCTTGTTCATTTGTGTGAATGCAGCCTACTAGTCGGTGTAGTCTACAGGCCTCCTAGCGCCGATGTTTCGTTGCTCCAGTCACTGGATGAATTTCTTCAAATGAACACCAAACGCTACAACAAGATTATAATGTGCGGCGATTTCAATCTGTCCACAATAAACTGGGAACAACTGAGCTCACTACCGCCTTGCGCACAGTCTGAAATAATGCTTGAAACTGCGTACTGCTTTAATCTCGCACAGCTTGTGCAGATACCGACACGTGTCACTTCCAGTTCCAGCACCACACTTGACCTTGCTTTTGTTTCTCAAGCCATTCTTGAAAAGAGCCTTTCCGTGGAAGTTTTACCCGGAATATCCGATCACAAGATTATTCTCTTAAAATGTAACTTTGCGTTTGCACAATCGCGCGAATCTATGAAAGAATTCTTAGATTTCAATAACGCCGAAGACGAAAGCATTCTCGACTACATAGAACAAGATTTTGACACTTTTTCCCCAAAACAAAGACAAGGTTTCCTAGGCGTCAATGAGCTGTGGCTGCACTTCAAGAGCGCCGTGCACGAATGCATCAAAAAGTACGTTCCTAAAAAGCGGAAGAAGGTCAACTGAAAAAACCCGTGGATTACTCGTATTATCCTGCATTTAAAGCGTCGATTAAAACGTTTATCATGCTGTCGGTCAAGCCACTCTGTTCTGGCGTCCCTCCGAGCAGATCTTAGATCCGAATTAAAATTTAGTAAATACCATCTCTTTAATGTCAGAATGCACAACTTTTTAAAAAACAACACAAGGAAGTTTTGGATGCATATATCGAAGCGGAACAGTCTTGTAGACAAGATAAAACTGAATGATGTCGAAATTACCGACACTCAGCGCATTGCGGATGCTTTTAACACGTTTTTTCGTCAGTATTTTTACGTGAACTCACCCAGAAAAATGATTCTCATGGCGTTGGTCTCAAGCTTCCAGATCTTGTCATATCTGAGGAAGGCATATTTTCGTCACTGCTAAACTTAGACCCAAAAAAATCTGCAGGTCCTGATGGCATACCTAACGCTTTTCTTAATCGGTACGCCGAATGGTCCGCGAAATACCTGTTCATAATATTTAACGTAAGTTTAAACGAAGGGGATCTGCCAAACGACTGGAAAGTCGCCAAAGTAGTCCCAGTCCACAAAAAGGGAGACAAGCTTAATGTAGAAAATTACAGACCTATCTCCCTACTCTGCACCGCTTCTAAAGTTATGGAACACTTTATTTCTAAGCATTTAAGTTCCTTTTTAGAAAATAATGACTTCTTTAGTGAGAGTCAGCACGGATTCAGGCGTGGCTTTTCTACCACTACGCAGTTACTTCATATGACCAACGAAATACTGGCAATCTTGGATCAAGGTGGGCAGGTAGACATTCTTTTTTTAGGTTTCGAGAAAGCCTTCGATCGGGTTTCACACAAAAAAATGACGATACAGCTAAACAGCATCATACGCAACGAACAAATTTTGCGTTGGCTTGATTCGTACTAGACGCATCGAAAACAATTTGTCAGCATAGGTGCTTCGAATTCATCGCTCGCCTCTGTACTTTCGGAGGTTCCACAGGGCTCGGTTTTAGGGCCACTTCTTTTTCTTATCTACCTAAATGACCTGGCTTGCAAATTTTAAATGCGGTGCCGCTTTTTTGCGGAAGATTGTATTGTTTACTCGAGCATTCAATCTGGGGATGACCAATCTAGCTTAACTGACTATCTAATAGCAATACACGACTGGTGTATCCAGTGGCATATGACCCTAAACATCTCGAAATGCGCGCACATGGTTATTACACGTAAAAAAATTCGCTAATTTGCACTTACACGGTAAATAATATGGACATTAAACAGGTAGAGGAATTCACATATCTTGAAATTACAATTGATTCCAAGATGAGCTATACCGCTCACGTTAGGTATGTTTCTGCGGCAGCAATGAAAAAGTTATGGTTATTAAAGCACCGTTTAAAAAACTGCACTAGTGCTACCAAATTAACCGCATATAAGGCAATTATTAGGCCCACACTCGAGTATGCCGATATAGTCTGGGACCCTCAAACGAAGGCTGGTATAGACATTATCGAAAGAGCACAAAAAAAGCTCTTAGATTTATCCACAATGCTTACAATTGGCGCATTTCAGTCAGCTCTTTAAGGTTGCGATCTGGGCTCCAGACATTAGAAACTCGTCGCAAAATGCACCGTCTACAAGCAATGTATAACATAGTTAACACCCACACTAAAATGAGATTTGACAACTACATGCAATTTAACAAATCGCGACTGACCAGAGGTAAGCACAATCAAACAATATTATTGCCGCACGCTAGAACAAACGCATATCTTTATTCCTTCCTGCCCAAGACAATTCGCGAATGGAACGCTCTTCCGCAAAGCGGAGTCAACTCAGCCACTCCAGATTCCTTCTTATCTGCAGTACAGACGTGCTTGTAATGTCATGCATTCACTGTACCTTTGCTTGTTACATATTCTGATGACTCATTTATTACGCCTTTCCTATTGGCAGCAATGTGACGGCATCATCGTATTTCTTTTGTGTATTTGCATATGTTTACTTTGCCTATTAGGCTGTTTTTTTACTCTTATTATTTTTTTATCCCCTTGAGGAAAAAGTTTGAAATCACGTGATGTTTGTACCACTCCTGCCTGGGCTTCCAAATGGAAGCCGGCAGTATTCTGAAATAAATAAATAAATAAGACAGCAGCAAGTAATGCACCTGCGGGTGTCACTAGATCGCTGCGGAAGCACTGCCACGTGCCAAAACGTAAGAACAGGGCACTAATATACCCCACCCTGCTCTACAGTTTAATTCACGCTGGCCCCCTAGACAGTTGATTACGTTCCGTAATTGAAGGAAGGGAGAAACGCGAGGTTCGCCTCTTGAGGCTTTCTAGGGCAACGTCACGTGCTACTGTTGCTTTCAGATACTATAGTGTTGATACTTGGTCGCACTCCACCTGCGCGACAAAGGATACTCATTAAGGACCAATCTTCAATACGAGGCAGCAGAAGGTGTTATTGGAAGCATTTCGCATATTAAAACTTCACAATAAGAAGCAAGAAATTCTGATCGATTCATCAGAAAGCGCGAGAGAACGCAGTAGGCCGCGTGATAACACAAGGAATGCGATAGGAGACGGTCGCACAAGCCGACTCTGCCGAAACCGCCCAGTAAAACAACGGCGAGGCTGTGACGGAGCTGAACGAGAGACACTCCGTTGTCGTTTAGACTACGAGGAGCGTAACCGCGACTCGGAAAGCAATACGACCGGTGCGTAGAGGTGTGATGGGAGGTCCGTGCGCGCCGGTGCTTTGGTGCGATTCTCGACATTAGGCACCGAGCCGCGGTCCGTGTAAATTTGCTCACGGGTGTATGACATCCCTTGCGAATACTGTAACATCGGTGAATCTAGCAAGTTTCCGTAGCGAAACAACAACTGTAGGAAGTGGCAAAGAACACCGCGGCATCGAGCTCGCAGGCCGAGCATCACTAGATAGCAAGTCATACCATCGATTGGGACGAAGCAGCTATCATCATTATTCAAAAGACTAGCGCAAAAGAGCAGGGACAAAGACAGAGAGAACGACAGGACGAGCGCTAACTAGCCCAGCTTTCTGCCTTGACAGCTATCATCGCCATATAAACATTTTTATCTAGGCGACTACTGCTTGAATCAATAAATTATGGGATTTAACGTGCCAAAACCACTTTCTGATTATTAGGCACGCCGTAGTGGAGGACTCCGGAAATTTCGACCACCTGCGGTTCTTTAACGTGCACCTAAATCTAAGTACAGGGGTGTTTTCGGATTTCGCGCCCATCGAAATGCAGCCGCCATGGCCGGGATTCGATCTTGCGACCTCGTGCTCAGCAGCCCAACACCATAGCCACTGAGCAACCACGGCGGGTTGCTTGAATCATTCCGCATACAGTTAGCATTAGGCGTGAATCATAGGACACGGAACTATCTACCAAGTATTAGCCGGCTCTCACTGCGCCATCTTTACTTATGTAAGCATCGGCTGTGCATTACATTTTATAATGACTATTGCCTTTTTAGAGTGGGCTGATATTCTGATTATTTCCAATATTTGCTTTTATAACGCTTCCCTCCTAGACATTAGTGCTCAACGAAGTGTATGTTTTCTTGCGCGGGAGATCATAACTTCGGGGAATATATAGTTTTCTATGGGGGGTCAGTATGGACTTGTGTAATTACGTAATTTGTCTTTCTGCACGACAGCTTTTCAAAACAGAGGTGCCTAAATCGACCGCTGGGCAGATGTCTTCACATTCTAATAAAACAGGCTCCATAGCTTCCCTAACTTAACCGCAGCGAGCACACGCTTCTTTCTTGTATCTCGCTTTATAAGTGCGTTTTCTTACGCATCCTAATCTCACTTCGAAAAGCAATGAGCTTCCCTTTGAGTCATCATAAATTTTTTATTTCCTGATTTCGTTTTTTTCCTTTTCCGTACTTACTCATAGCAGGCCTCTTATCTATTTCCGCTACCTATGAGATTATCTCAGCCTCTCTGACTTACCACTAGACGCTTGTTGCCATGTTGCTCACATTACCGGTGGTAGACTTGCTGGTAAGCTTCCTAGTTCTTTTTCTCCGCTGTGAATCAATGTTCTTCCAGTACAAATACCTGAACACTCTCATTTATTTCTTCCATATTCATCAGTCGTTTTTCAATTTGTTCATTAATTTGTTCATCAAAGTTGTTCATCAAGTCTGCTCTGACCTTCTATCACTTCAAAACTTGTCGCCCTGCAAAGGTTCATTTGTAGCCTTTTCGTGAGCGCCCAATGCGAGGTGTCCCGCTAATCTCCGTTCACTATCGAGTCCTGATTGTAGCCGTGACTTCAAGCAATCCACTGCTTTTCGAAATGTAAGTCCTGGAACCATGACACCTTTCCAACTACCGCGGAGCATTTCGTACCTATTGTATCTTCATCTCGCTATGTGTTTCACTATGGCCGCAATTCTCTCCCCCTTTGCTGTTAATGCTTTTCCGTGTGCGTCCATCTATCTTTTGCCTTCATTTAGCCCTATACCAAGCTATCTATACTATTTTTCTGTTCACTGTTTTCATTGAATACCATAGCACTAGATATTTTAAGGCTAAATTTCAGGCCTAATTTCTCGCCTTCCTGTACACAGATATTAGCCAGGTGTTGCATGTTACTTTGCTTGTTAGCTAGCAACACAATGTCGTCCGCATAAAAAATAAACGTGGAACCTCCTGCTCTACTACTCTAGCGGCCTGTTTGAGAGATTAAACGCGACATCGCTTTCCTCTATGGCCCTTTCCATCATTGCCATGTACATCATAAACGGTAGTGGGCATAGAAGGCATGCACCCTTGTGTAAGCTCCTTGTAGATATGAACTTGCTCCTCACTCACCGTCCTTTCCCACTCAACGGAAACTTTATTTTCTAAATAAATCTCTTTGAAAAGCTGTATCTATTCGTTGCTTATGCCTTGCCGTTCGAGAATATTCCACAGTGTTGTTACGAAGAGAAAACACAATGCACAAATGTATGCACAACTGTCTACATGGAAAAAAAAAGTTACTGGTAATGGAGGAGGCTGGTACGAAGCTCACGGCTCCAGGAGACAGCCTACAACTTCGTTTTGGTCTCCCTCTTGCGCACACCATCCTGTCCAAATGCTCCGTAGCCTAACCCCCCGGGGATGGAGCACCGTCCGAATGCTTACTAGAATGACAGTGAAGTGTACTAACAGTACAGTGTTAAACGGGACAGGTGAACGACGTCAGTTCGTAGTCGGGACGAGGACGATGTGTCTAATTTGGCCGATTTCTTAATTTAGGCGACCTAATCGCCGCAATACCCGGTAGGGCCCGGTATAGCGTGACAGCAGTTTTTCGGACAGGCCTACGTGGCGACTTGCAGTGCACAGAAGAACGATATTTCCAGGAAAAAACTGAATGTTCCGGTGGCGACTGTCGTAGCAAGTCTTTTGTGACGCCTGAGTAACTGTGTGTCAATCACAGGCAACCTGGCGAGTCATACGAGCTCGACCAACGGTGTCTCGGGCGTTTGAGGCATTTCTTCAGTTTGCCTCTCTCACTTCCTGTCTCGGGCGTATTACTTGGTATGTCGCGACACCTAAGGTAGCGAGGTGTAAAAACGAACATAGAGGGATAGCGACCAAACAAACGCTAAGAAGGCCCGAAACCGAAGGTATCAAGATGTGACGCAAATGTCCCGTAGGGCAAAGTGCTGTCCCAATCGCGATGGTCTGTTGAAACGTACATAGACACCGTCTCTGTAAGGGTGTGATTCAGTGAATCTGTTCGTGTGTGGGTGATATGCCGTTGCGAACTTGTATTCGGGGGAGAAGGAAGGAAGGATGGCTTCGACAACTTAGGACAGGAAGTAGCGATCACAATCTCTTAACAGCTGCATTGGTGCGCCATGGTGAAGAATCACGTCTTGAAGTACAAGGTCTGCTACATCTGCTGCACAGGTGTTTGACAGGGCACGTGCAGTGGCATAGTGTGCCATGTAGTCTGTGGCAACAGATATCAATTTGTTACATTTTATGGATGTGGGGAAGAGGCCAAGAAGGTACGCGCCAACACGGAATAAAGGCTCCGTGGGAACATCGATTGGATGAAGGTGGTCAGCAGGTTGTACACATAGCCTCTTTCGATGCTGGCAGGAGTCGCAAGCCGCGACGTAACGTCGCAGTAACGTCGCACTGAGCGGTAAATACCTGTTTAGGAGAAACGATGTCGAACTTTGTCGTAAGAACGGGAGGTGCCAAAGTGTGTGGCAGTGGATGCGTTGTAGAGCTCAGCAATAACAGGAAAACGGAGATGACGAGCAACAACTAGCAGTAAATCTGGCCCATGAGAGATGATGGTGCGTCGGTAAAGAATGTGGTGGTGCAGTACAAACGTTCTGGTTGAGCGATATGATTGTCCGGAATTCAAGCGCTCAACGGTCGACCGGAACTTATCGCTCTTTCGCTGCTAAGTAACTGTCGCGAAAGTCAGAAAAGGCCAGAAGGCAAGTGTTCGTCGTTGGCAGGAGGATCTACGGGATGACGAGACAATCAGTCGGCGTCCAGATATAAGCGGCCGCGCTTGTACATCACAACGACAGAATATTCGTGAAGTCTGAGTGCCCAGTGACTATGGCGGCCAGTCAATCTTTCAGTAACGATAGCCAGCACAGTGCATGGTGGCCCGTGATGACCTGGGTGATGAAAATTGCGCTCCACAGGGGACAAGGGGCGACTGGTGCAGGCAATGATGCACGCGACTCCATTTTGTTGATGGGTGACAACAGCACTTATGTAATGGCCACTGGCATCTGTGCGAAGTTAAGTTGGCGCAGATTGATCAAAGTGGCCTAATATTAGAGGCGTTGTCAACAAGCGAATGAGGGTGTAGAAGGCATCGACTTCTGCACGGCCCCAAAAGAACGCAGTGTCCTTCTTGAGAGGGTCTGTTAGTGGCCACGTAAGAACCAATAAATTTTTAACGAACCGACGAAAATAGGATCATAAGCCCACGAAGCTGCACACATGTTTTGCTGAGCAGGGTATAGGAGAGGTATTGACTGCGTGAGTCTTATCACGATCAGGATGTATACCAGCAGCATTCGCAACGTGTCCAAGAACTCTGACTTCATGGTATGCGAAATGGCACTTAGAAGAGATAAACTGAAGGCCGGCCTCCCTAAAGACTCCATGAATAGGGGCGAAGTGACCGAGGTGGCTGTAAAACGTAGGGGAAAATATGATGACATCGTCCAAATCACATAAGCAGGTCGACCACTTGTCGCCCCGAAGGAGGGAGTCCATCCCTGTTTTGAAAGTCGCTGGGGCATTACAAAGTCCGAAAGGCATAACCTCACACTAATAAAGGCCGTCCGCTGTAACGAAAGCGGTTTTCTCACGCTTGAGTTCATCAACCGAAATCTGTCAAAAGCTGGATCCGAGGTCGACTGAAGAGAAGTATTTCGATCCGTGAATGTAGTCAACAGCCGTCATCAATCTGCGGGAGAGGGTACACATCTTTTTCGTTATCTGTTTTTGACGTTAGTCGACGCATAATCACCAACTGCCATCCTTCTTATCGACGAAGACAACAGGCGATGCCCAAGGACTCGAAAAGGGCTCAGTTACACCATTCATTATTATCTTGTCTGCTTCAGCTTGGATAACGTGTCATTTTACGTGAGACACGCGATAAAGTCGGCGGCGGTTAGGACTAGCATCACCGGTGCCAATGTTATGGGTAATAACGGAAGTCTGTACCAGCGGGTGATCGTCAAAGTCAAAGACGTCGCGATAAGATCCCAGGACACGACAAAGATTCTCAGCCTATTCGGGAAGTAGGTCTTGAGTGGTAATCTTCGAAAATAAACCGGGATCGGTCGTTGCGGAAATGATCGGACAGCAGGTGGCTGCAGATGAGCACGAAACATCTAATACAGGGATGGCGGCATCGCCAATGGAACAAGCGTTGCCGAGCGACATGCCTTGCGGGAAAACTTGCGTACTTAAACCTAAGTTTAAAACAGGAATCCCGAGGTAAATGGCGATAGCTACAATGATAGGAGGAAGGGCAACTGTGATTGGCAGGAGAGCATTGACGTTAGTAGTCAGCAGATAGTCACCCTCAGGCACAGCTGGGAAGCACGTCAAGAGCATGTACATAGCGGCTTGAGGTGGCAATCGTACGAAGTCTACCGAACATAAACGTGGATCAGCTGATTTTGCAGGACAGCCGTGAATAAGCATCACCAGTTGGAGAAGGCCACTAAAGCAGTAAATCAGTGCTGAATGGGGCAATATAAGATCGAGGCTGAAAATTTAGTGATGAGAACCCCGTTCCAAGCAGCAAATAAAATGGAAGTGTTGAAACCAGCAACAGGTATATCTTCAGGCGGCAACGAAGATAGTTATTAATCACCAAGATATGGGTTCCAGGGTTAACAACCACTGGGACAAGTAAATCAGCTTCTACAGCGACTATATTGTGCCGGATCGGCAGGGGGAGGGGCTTTATTGGAAACGCCGACAATGCAGCGTCACCCCCAGGAGCTGCATCTGTTAGTTTTGTGAAAGTATGCGCCCAGGTTAGAATCATGGCGACAGGCGTATAGACTAGGTGGACCTGGACGACGGGCGATAACATTGCGGCGAACAGGACTGGTTACTGCTCGGCGACGGTCGCGAAGGACGTTCGGTTTGCCGGGAAGTGGCTACAGTGAAAACTGACTGCAAGCCGACATTGGCGAGTTCTTGGCACACAATAGCCTGAACAGGGGGAACCATACGGGCTCGTGTATCGTTGACAGGTGCGTACAGAGCCGCGGGGCACATGGCTTCCAGCTCAAGGGGGACAATCTTGGCCAGCTGCTCTGAAGGCTACTGCTGCCGCGAATAAGAGTCCTGTCGTTGGTCTTCAGCATACGATGTTGCAGCCGTATTGGGAAGCCGTGCAAATGACTGATAAATACGACGGCTTTTCACCTGCTTGAAACGCTTGCACTCCGCGGCAATGTCATCAACCGAAGTACAGTTCTTACAAATGAGTCAACTGAAGGAGTTATCGCCGATAACTTTTAGGAGATGCCCGCCTTTTTCACACTCTGGCATTGCAGCGTCGGCATTGCGGTAGGGTGCCGGCACGTCTTGTATATAGGTGACGTAGCCTTCGGTGGACGTCTGAACTCATATTGCCAACTCTTTTTTTGCGACGACCTTCCGACCCGCTGGTTTTCCGAAGAGATGTGAAAGCTTCAGCTTGCATGTATCCCAGTTGCGGATTTCTTCTTCGTGGCTTTGAAACCATACTCGTGCAGTTCCCTCCAAGTAAAAAAATAATGTTCGTCAGAATCACTGTCGGATACGATTTGTTGTGGCTGCTCATCCGCTAATACTTCTCCAGCCAATCGTTGACGTCGGCGCCATCGGTGCCGCAGAAGATTCCTGGATCCCGCGGATGCGTGAGTATGACCATTGACGCAGTCGTTGCCGAGCTAGGCACCATCTGCTGTGACATCGGTGAAAAGCCGATGTCGCAGAAGAACACTTCCACCAAATGTTACGAAGAGGAAACACGATGCACGAATGCATGTAGAAATATTTACACAGGGAAAAGTTAGTGGTGATAGCGCAGCCTTGTACAAATGTCACAGCTCCAGGAGACAGCCTACCACTTCCTTTCCCTCTACCGCGCACGGTCCTGCGAAAACATTGTCATCCGCTCCGGTAATGTCTAAAAAAGGCACTTATAGCGGTTTCCTGTCTTCTTTGGATACTTCAATACACTGAGTAAGGATAAGTAATCTATCTTACGTCCCCCTGACCCATTCTGAAGCCATATTGAAATTCTCCCAATATGCCATTATTCTATGCCCATGCTTGCAGCTTTAATTTATTCGCCTGCATTGCTAACCTGTTATTACCGACGTAATGGTTAACGGCCTTTATGAGTAGATTCTATCTTTTATGCCGTTACCTTTATGAATTAGATTTTTTAAGCAAGTGATAACTGTCTGGTATTCATCTATCTTTTAAGTTTTTTTTCTACTGCTTTCAACAAGGCTGCCTCAAATGCTGGTCCTTCTTTATTAATAAGCCTAAGGGAAACCTCGTCCAGCCTTGTGGTTGTGCGCTAAGGAATTTTCTCGTAGTCTTCATTCCAGTTCAAATTTGTTAGCACCAGCTCCTTTTCCATCTGGTTCTCTTTAATGCTCTTCTTGTCCTCAAATAGAACCTCGTGAATAATTCCAAAGATTCGGCTGTTATTTTTCAGGTGTAATTTAGTGCCGCGTTTCCTTCCATATTGTTTCCATCTTCGTCTAGGATATGTCGTATTGTTTCAGACTTCCTGATAAATAGGTTTATGTGCTTGCAAAATATTTTACGCGCGGGCTTTTTTTCACGTATTTCTGGCCATCTACGCTCACTTTCACGTTTTATCTTTGCTTGAACCGGTTTTTACACCATAGATTTTTTCTTCCGGCATACTTCCATTTTCTGGCTATTTGATCGTGAGGCAACTGCGCTGTTTTTGCCTACCTGTGCTCTCCTGATACATTGTGTTGCTCTGCGACCGCTTTTCGTATCTCCCTGTTCCACCAGCGTTTCGTATTTTTTTCTTTCCAACAAGCATGTTGCTTCTCTTACTGTATTTCTGTCGTACATATACAAAGAAGCTCACTATATTCCCAGTCTTCGCTGGGCCAGTTGCCAAGTTCGTCCTCGATTCTTCTGGCCCACTTGGAGTGGCCACTCCAAGTGGGCCAGAAGTGGGCTCACTTCCAAGTGGGCCCACTTGCAATTGCAAATGGCCAGAAGATTGCAAATGGCCAGATAATTGCAAATGACCAGAAGTGGCCATTTGCAAGTGGGCCCACTTGCAAATGGCCACTCCAAGTGGGCCCACTTGGCCCACTTGGAGTGGCCATTTTGCACTCCTTGCTCTTTTTCCCGATTACATATCCCACTTTCCAAATGATGTGTTTATGGTCATTCTTTTGCTGCTATACCCTTCCTCGTCAATGACCATTTCTTTCGACTTATCATGATTCCTTCTGTCATCACACAGTAATCAATGGTCGGTTGCCGGTTTCCCACTTCCCACCTGGTCTGCCCTGCGCACTTCGGCCCTATACGCACGCTAATGAGCTTATGTTGCTGACAAAGACGTAGCATTGACTACGCGTTGTTGTCGGTATAGCCATCTAGATCCCGTATGTGGGAAGTCATGTCACCCAATGAAATAATTTCAGCGTCATTTCCGAAACATCTTAAATCATCGCGTAGGCATTCCACTAACCCTTGCTTCTTCTTTCTGCAATTATTTCCGGTCAACAAATATGCTACGCCCAGCGAAGTTTTCTTTCTACTCATTGGACATGATAACCAAAGGTGCTCTCGACATTTTCAATTTTTTTCCTATTTGCTTTCCTGATGAATGAGCGTTCCGGCTACCTCTCTCTTTATTTCCAACTACGTTTTGTTGCGTGCTTCCCAAACATAATTCTCATTCACTCGCGGCTCTTCCGAGTCTCTAAGGTGCTTTTCTGTAACCATTTGCCCCCCAATTTGTTCTCTATATAACTGCTCCTCAAGCTCTACCAAGGTTTCCATTCTCCTGCCGCCTTACATGTTTCTTCAGGCTATGGCATTGCGAGACCTCTTTGATTTCCTCGTTATTGTATTATAGAGTGGGATGGTTTTCCGAGGTTCCCCTAGGGGACCTTCTCCGCCACGTAATAGATTCATGGCGTGTCACCTGGTGTAATAATAAGCAACTGCAATGCAAAGTGCGCACGTAACGGTGCTACGTGGCATGTATCTTCCATCGCGGGACAAGTGGCACGCTACGATGCTAATGACGAAGAAGATCATGGTGAGGATTTATTGTCATCCCATTTGAAACAAAGCGGGAACAGTCACCCAGCTTGCTTGATTTAATAAGGTGTGCCGTACATATATTATTTAATGAAATATTTATACATCTGCCTAATATTCCTTTCCTTCCTCAAGACTTCTCTATTTACCTTGCACCACTACCTTTGCAACGCCTACATGGCGTGTCACCTGCTGTAATAATATCCAACTGCAATGAAAAGTGGGCTCGTATTGACGCTACGCGGCGAGCATGTTACATCGCCCGTCTACTCACGCGTTAAGACGCGTTTATAGCGCATTTAGCTACAGCAAGCTCGCAAGTACTGGCATGGCTCAGTGGTAGAGTAACTGAGTCTCGAGCAGCGGGCCCTCGTTCGATCGCGGCGGGAACGGGGTATTTTTTTTATTCCCTGCGATAACTGCGGCTGACACAGGACGCCAGTGGTAGCGGCGGCGTACACGATCGCCAATCGAAACGGCTATTACAAAAAGAGTGAAACCCCTTGCACTGAAATACTAATTGGAGTCTCTGCAGAGAGTGATGGATGCAAACCAAGGCTGTTTTAAATATTTCCCCTGCAGGAGTGCCTTGCTTGGTGAACAGACACAACTGTTCTGGAGCAGACGTACAGTGGAGGTAACAGCTGTTTAGTAATTTCCAGTCATGAAAGGAAGGCCTCACTTTTAGGCAGCCTAGGAATTTGATGTCCCATTTAAGGCAACACAATCTATCATCTGGCCACTCTCACCATGCTCGCTTTCCTTTAAAACAAGTCGTGGTGGTAACACATACTATCACGCTAACCACTTACACATCACTCATATGAGCATATGGTGACATGCAAGATCCCAATGAACTGAATGGTTGCATTTGCCATTCGCAAGTAAAGGCAAGAACAGTTCCCAGTCTCTTGTTTCCTATGATACGCTGATACATGCTATACATGCAACTACGTTAAAGATACTATCAGCGCTCGCACCACAAAATTGCTGAATGGGACGAGGTACGCCAGAAAAAATTACAGTATTTTAATATGGCTTGCGTAACAAAGTAAATCCGACAATGCTTCATTCAGTGCGTATTTATTGGTGCATGTCACTCACATATTCGACATTACATGTGCTCCCTTCCTTGTGGTAAACATGCAAGAAACTCCCGTTGTCGCTCTTGACAAACCGACACTCACTTAGTGTCTTCAGCGCACAGGTATACAGCACTCAGAAGGCATGAGGCGTCGACTGACACTGCACTGGGTGCACTTAGCCTTCGCCGCTTGAGTTAACGTTGCCCGTGGACGGGCTGTCCCCATGAAGCTGCCCGTCACGACACTCACGCTGTTTCCAGAATCACAGGTATCGTAACTCGCTACTTGGTTAAGAGGAAGCTTTAGCTCGGGTGCTCCTATCTAAATACATGTAAAAGGAGAATTCGTTTTTCTCGGCAACCACTGCACCAAATTGGACTAGGTTTGTTGCATTTAAAAGAAAATCTTAAAATCTAGTGACTGCTGGTTTCAGATTTTCGATTTAGGTCGTCAATATTTTATTACGAATTGGGAAAAATTGAAAATTTTCAAAAAACGAAACCACGAAGTTTACAACTCTGTAACTCAGCAACGAAAATCGATAATACAATTCGGCGAATTGCATCTAATAGTACATCTAAAGCGGACCAAATTGATATGTTACACATGAATCTCAAAGAATTTACTAATATGTGAATATAGCTTTTGCAGAACCCTTCTAAACAACGTAACAAGTTCACGTAAGATATAAAATTACGCATCGAATTTGTCCGATTTCAATGATCTAATGAATCCAGTTTACATAACCGAGATAGCTGTTTTTTATGCAGCGCTATGAATCTGTAAACTTCATGCTTCCATTTTCTTTAAGCTCGTGAATTTTCGAAAATAATTTAAGAAAAATCAGGGGCTAAATACAAATTCCGTGACCAACAGTCACTAGAATTTAACTTGCTCTCTCAAATGCAACAAATTTCGTTAAAATCGGTCCATGGATTATCTCAGAAAAAACGTTTTTGCGTTTTTACATGTATTTCAATAGGCCGCGTCGGAGTTGGGCCCGAGCTAAAGCTTCCTCTTAATAACGTTACCCCATCTGGCGCCATCGATTGTCTACATCCTTTTCGGCACATTCTTCGGGGACAGCACGTGTCGGAAAATTTCTGCGGGAGCAATGCGTAGTCATATACAGGTGGGAGTACTCTAGGTGCCTTCAGTGGGCTGATTCGAAAGCAATGAACCACACAACAAGCACCACACAATAGTTGCGTTGGCTACCGAAGGCCATTTAGCTGAATGTTGTCATGAAGCAGTTGTAGCGAAGCCGAAATGCAATGAAGCGCGTCAGTCTGTAGGTTTGGGAGTCCTGAATGTACCAGTACTCTCACGAGAAATACACCTGACAAGCCTTTCGGATTTCTTGCACATGGTACCACACATGCAGAATGCCTTCTGGCAGTTGCCGTTCTGCATCGCGTACGCTGTCAGTTCATTTGTGCCCGCTTCGTTTCTCTCGAGCGTACGCATTTAATCGCGCAAGAACATTCCAATGAAGCAATACTGCAGCGAACATACCCATCACGTGGTCTAGTAGAGCAGCCGACAACACGCTTGGTAATAAATGCCGCAATTGACAGAGAGCATCCTGCAGTCCACAAGATAATCGTGAACTCATGAGGGAAGAACGCCCGCTTGTCTTCTGTCGAGTCAGGCCGCTCGCTTTCAACGGCCCTTTCTACCCGCAACGCCCAACCTGTCTCGAACACGCGCCTTAGCAGCGCGTCGTAGGCGAACCGATAAGGGAAGTTTTTCCGCACGCATGTAGACACGAGCGCGTTGCTTATTGCTTCGTCGGCTTTGATGACTGAAGGTCCGAATAATTGGAGGCGTCGGCTCTCGGAAAGTGCCGGTCCGATGTAAGTCGCATTTCCATTGACAACGTCTGCCAGGCAGACCGGCGTCAAGTTTTCTGTGTAGACGTATGAGCTGGAGGAACCTCGTTTCCGGGCGAAGAGAAAGTCGTAGAGGTAGTGCTCGAACATGTAGAGGAAAGAAGCCGTCTCGTAGTCCATGCACGGAGACATGGCTTCATTGACGAAAGCATTTCTTAGGTCGTCGAGTCTGAATGTGCCCATCGAAGGTCTTTCGATCGCCAACGACGAAGTGAATACGCACTGTGCGTATACTACCAGGCAGACGGAGCCCAGGAGCCACGCTGAGAGCAGCACTCGCCTTGCGTGAGACCGAACTGAGGCTGGATCTAATTCGGCGCCTTTCGACGCCAGGCTGGACAGCACGAGGGTTAGGGGACCTTCCATCGGCTCTTGCAGTTTATTTCTCGTATATAACAGGAAGAGCGTCACCAGCAAAACTTCAATTATGACCATGAACACCACCAAGAAGGCACCCGTGATTGTGGAGTCAGTGTCCAAAGCGAATACCCGCGTTAGAGTTAGTGAAAAATGAGGTATTAGGTCCTTTTACACGTAAAAGGAAATTTCTGTGTGCCTGACCGGTGCGGGGATGAAGCATTTCTTTGTCGTGCGGTCACTCAAATATGGTGTGGTAAGTATGATATCTGAGCGTTCCACTTCGTGTGCCTCCATGTTCTTCGCTGACAACTCTTCGATCCATGCCACGGACGCACCGACAGCTTCGAGCATTTCTTTGATTGACGACAGGTCAGGCTTTTTGTGCTCTTCAAGGGTCGATGTCACATGTCCCGCAATTAGAGTCTTGCCGCGAAGTTGACTCCAGGACGATCTAGTGGACGACATGGGAAATTCATCGAATCGCCTTATCTCCACTTCAGACACGCAGGTGACATGCTCGACATTTAGCCTGTACTTTGGGCACATCGTATCCATTTCTCTGTGCGGCATTAGAGCAATAACCGAGAAGTACGCGTAGAAATGTGTGAGCAACTTGAAAACGATGTAATGTTTCTCTAGCCGATCGAGATCCAGCATCAGCGGATGTGTGATACGATGCTCAGCGGCCTCAGTAAGGACCTTGACATTATTCCAAGATCCACACAAGGAAATCATGGTCACATTTTTGAGTGCCTTCATGATCTGTGCCTCAAGCGGGGGATCTTCAGGAAAGCAGTACAGTACAGCGGTTAGAGGCTTGTGAACGCGTTCTTGGGCATCACGGAAAGCGTAGCCAACGTGTCGAATTATATGAGGGTCAATTCCCGTAGTCTGAAGAAACACGGTGGGGTAGACGGTCAGCAGCGAGAGAAGCTGGACAGCACATGTGAATTTTATGAGCCTCCCCATTTCTGGCGGTGGTACAAGGCGTTCAAATTGTGGCGATGTCAGCACCATGACGTACGTCCGGCAACAGTTTACCTGCGAAGGAAATAATATCTCACTGAGCTGGCGTTCAAAAGTTGCAGCCAATAGAATTACTAGTCAGGATGAATTTCAAACAAGAGAAAGCTTTAGGGGGTAGGGGTTGGAGACAATGAAATAGTCAACACGAGAAGAGGAGCGAAGCGACAGGCAGGAGTCTGTGTTTGTTCAAGTGGGCTTGTCTTTGTCAAGGCAACATACAATAAAAATTATGGGGTTTTACGTGCCAAAACCACTTTCTGATTATGAAGCACGCCGTAGTGGGAGACACCGGAAATTTCGACCACCTGGGGTTCTTGAACGTGCACCTAAATCTAAGTACACGGGTGTTCTCGCATGGCCTGGATTCGATCCCGCGACCTCGTGCTCAGCAGCCTAACACCATAGCCACTGAAGGCGCCATACACTTTCTCTGGCTTAGTTTACACCCCATGTTATTTCACCCCTTAAGAGTGGGAAGCATAGGAGGTTAAAAGAGCAGCCAAGGAGTCGGACAAATTTCCAGTCCCCTTGACCCGATGCAACAGTAAGTCAAACAATTTAAGAATAAGCAGCCATATTATACATACAACACATAACTCCCAAAATCACCCAGTGAACGTTTCGTGCTGCCGGGGCAATTCTTCAAAGAATACGTTGAACTTCACATTCTGCAGTAACACTTCCGGTCTTCCAGGCCCGAAAAATATACTGTCATATGTCACACTTAACTCCTACACACTTCAGTCAAGGGAAGATTTGGAATCGATTTGTTATACATAAAAAATGTCGCAGTTCCGACCTTAAGGGGAAACAATGATTGAGGTAGCAAATTATTAGAGAGCTATTTGCAGTAAGGTTAGCGGTTTGATTAACTGTAGAAATTGCTGTTAACATTCGTTCAATAACTAAACAGGCACAGAATCATGCACGCAAAAGGAAAAAAGAACACATCCCGCTGGATGACCCCGAAAACTCGCTGAATTTCTTCCCAGGCCAGCTATGCAGGATGCGCCGAGTTTGGCGAAACCCAGAATCTTCACCGGCTTTGGCGATGCCACAATTTGAAAGCACTAATGCCACCAAGACAAATTTTATCCCTCGGCATTCCTTCAGTTTCATTGGCTTGTCTAGATGGGTACACGTGGAACGCATCCGGAGTGTCACACAGCACAACACTTAAAGGAAACTATTTTTTGTTGAATCACAATGTCCAGCAATAAATGTCTGCAAGCAAATTTTGTTGCTGTGCTGGTGCTCTAAAAACAACGATACCAGGTTTTCTGCCAGCATTAGCATCTTCGGACTGACCGATTATGCGGACATTTCTTTGGCGTTGTGGGTCACTAAATAACGAAAAAAAAAAACAGTCAACGAGGGTAAAGTGCTCATAATCGGTTGCCAGGCGTCGCTGTATTGTGCATAGCAGTCTGAGCGCAGTTGAGGCTCCAGTGAGTAGGTACAGGCCTGATTCTCGTAAGGCCCTCACCCAGTAAAATTTCCGAACTAAAATGCCAGGTCTGAAAAGAGCAAGTACTTTAGTAATGTTACGAAACGTAGTTTTACGGCACATGTTTTATACAGGTGGTTCTATGTGGTTGTGACTCGTTTAATTTGCACGATCGAACCATTTTCATTAACACTCGAACCAAACTAGCCTACTTTAATGTCTAGAACAGTTATAATATATTTGTACATGTTGTTCTTTGTTATCTCTTGACAAGCAGCGTACTTGTACCGATATACTTTTATTTTTACTAAGCAGTAGATTTTACTCGTAACTGGGTGCCTTTTGATATATTTAAACGCTTGATTTTGAACAAATGTACTTAAAAAGGTCACTTGCTGGAACCGATGTAACGAAAATATGTTATTACATTTGCTTACGTCATCGCCACCATACTGACGACGCACCTTTATTTGGTATCACTATATACAGGAAAAAAAGTTTGCTGACGATTACGATAGTCCCAAATGCGAAATTGGTCCGTAGCTCTTTAGGTGTTTTAATTTCGCTACTTATTGGCTGACACTGCCAAAAAGTGTCATGCAGCCTGTTCCAAACGGAGCTAAGTGTGGCTGCCTGGCTACCTAAGTGTGACTGCCTCCATAACCGGGAGATCGGGAGAGGCAGCGCGTGGTTCAAAACTTTAACGCTCTTGACCTGATTAAAAGCTTGTCGAACACTGACTGAACCTTCTGTTTGTACCTTTTTTGCGTTATACGAGGTTTGTAGTAGGTTTCCCTGGTGACCACTATGAACGTCAACCGTCACATCATTTATACTTGTTTAAGATTCGAAGCATGTTATAGGTAACGCGTAATCATACTAGCAGCTGTTTAGAGAAATCCGCCTTTAGCAACGAATTACCCATGCAGGTATCCGGAGCGTTATATGTATGCTTTAAAAACAAAGGTAAGCTTAACCTGCTGCCATTACCGAAATATAAACGCCAACAAAGTCGCATTTACAACAAATACCATTGAAAATTAGATCTTTCCTTGCACTATCTCAAACATGGAACACTCTATTTGGGGATTTAATTGCAGATCAGACATTTGGTTTAATCTTAGAAGGAATAACAAAAAAATGAGCTGTGCTTTCCGATTCTCCTATCATTTTTGATATTGCATCATGCATATTTCGATATAACACAGGCCAGCGTACTGCCAAGTGCTTCGATCTTCCTTGATTATTCGTTTGTATTGCATTTTTTGGTTGTTAATTTGTATACTTTTATTTAACTGCCTAGTTAACGTCTTTTTACACAGGTTTGCATGCTTTAAAACATAATTGCGTTGCCTGCCTTTATTGTTCCTGTGTATTGTTTTACTTGTGTTGTTTTATTTCTATATTCTCCGTGTGCATTCTTCAGAGTATGGTTTGTGTGTCTTGCATTTCATATGTTTCTGTGGAAGTTGCACACAGAAGCTTTTCTACAATTTTTTTGGTGCTGCAAAGTATATGTTGCATTGCTGCAATGCATTTTTGAATACCCACTTCTGTCTAATGCAGGCCGCCAGAACGTAGTCAATAAATTTAGTTAGACATAGCTGAATACTAGAGGCAATGTCCTCGAAAAATAAAGTTGGGATGGATGAATACATGCATATATAAAATTTATTTTGCCTAGTACCTCAAAACTTTATATGCTGCTAAGGTTTGAAATTAACTGATTAAACAGGTGCAACATTTTAAAGTATGTAAATTAATTACAAGTCTCTTAAAGCGTTATTGAAACTGCTCGAAAGAAACTGCATGGCCGGGTATTGGATCATGGTTCTGCAAGGTTACAAAAGTCCGCAGTTTTTTTTAAGATAAAGTGAGTGTGAAAAAAACGCCAATAATCAAAATAAATCAGGAGATATGTAGTACGGCGTCTCCCATAGCCCTAGTGTTGCTCTGGAACGTTAAACTGATATAATCAAAAATAAATATTTGTTGGAATTAGGAGAAAGAACAGTGAAAGGATAAAACTAATCATTTTTGCTACTCACAACAATACGTGCGCCAATGTTTGGATTATTTACATGAAACCCGCCGTGGTTGCTCAGTGGCTATGGTGTTGGACTGCTGAGCACGAGGTCGCGGGATCAAAGCCCGGCCACGGCGGCCGCATTTCGATGGGGGCGAAATGCGAAAACACCCGTGTGCTTAGATTTAGGTGCACGTTAAAGAACCCCAGGTGGTCAAAATTTCCGGAGTCCTCCACTACGGCGTGCCTCATAATCAGAAAGTGGTTTTGGCACGTAAAACCCCAAATATTATTATTATTATTATTATTTACATGAACATGTGTTTTGTTGTTTTTTGAAGCTTGTTTGTACGGCTGGCACTCTCTATCTCAGTATTTTTACACAGTGACTGGTGCAACATGTATACATTTTTCAGATTTTACCGTGTCAGTATGACGTAAGGTTTCTCTAATCATGGTCTGTAATCATAGTCGGTAACATCCACCGCTACTGATAACGTCCAAATAAAGAAGTCACTGTGCCCCGTTCATGATTCTATAACCTGGGCGTAGATATCTACAGCTGAAACATGTCTAAACGCAGTTTATCAACAGAAAAAGTGGATCCGCAAGAAAAGTAATACGTTGCGTTTTTAGAATGCCTATTGAGAAAACGTCGGTACCTTATAAATGTGGAATGTTACAAATGTTTGTATCAGCGGAAAGGCCAGTATTTTAATAGTGCACATATCGAACCTGTGGGCAGTCCAGCAAGCCCGTGAGGCGGCGTTGAGGCAGGGCCTTGACGTTCCTCCGTGGGAGACCTGAGCCCGAGTCGCGTTAAACCTTGCCGGACAAACAAGAAAGTTGTAACCATCCATATCGAACCTGTATTTACCTACTACATTTCAATTATTCAAACGTCCGCTATATTGGCTGCAGAAGGAAGGCTTCGGAATTGCTCGCCAATAGATAGAAGTTATACCTTGACTCTGTAAACAATTGAATGTAGTAAAGCTACGCACCACCAGAGAGGACGTGCCTACCTTTTGCGATGCCCGATGCCAGATGTAAGCGAGACGAGCGAATGACTGCAGAATAAGGACTCCTTACAAGAGCCATTGATTGGGTTTCGTTTGTGCGAATGTTTTCCTTGAGTAAATTTAGTATAAAATGTCCGCACGCGCATCTCCGGCCATAGAGCACTGTCGTAGCGGTGTTTGCTATGCAGGCGTTTCCCTGTAGCATGCTGTGAATGAACTCTGCATTGTGTTGCTGTAAGAAAATACCATGGCAACCTTCGAAAAATTGCATTTCAACGATTGATCGACCAGTGTTCCTGAAATTACAATCTTCATAGCGGATCAAAGAATTAACCTGTCTTTTACATCGCAAATAACAGGAAACATATATTTTGACATTGATGATTTCATAATTATCCATATATTGTTGGCCTCACGAGAAACGGTGATACGGATGTATCAATTAGTTACACTTTTACATTCAAAGGAGATGGTGGGATAATAATCTGAATGAATTTAGCGGGAGTGGTGCTTTTTAATAAAACAAAGACGGCTACATTACAGGCAGCCGGAATGCTTCAGAACAGAGCATTATTGATTGGAATGTATATCAAGGCATACTTGAATATACTCCCCGAGTCATATATAACGCTAAATACCATATAAAAGGATATAACAGATGATTACACTTCACTATTTTATATGACGTATAAAGGCACAACATACAATAATACGTATGTATTTCCCAGCACACTTCGACTAAGCAATTTACTCTGGAAAGATTACTTGAAGGATCAAACCGATCCTTCCAATGTTCCCTAAGTATGCTTTTACAACCATTCTGCTGGTTGTAAAATTGTGGCGTAATCTATCTCTCGATGACTGTCGACAGTAAAACGCTGGGCTTTAACTTGCAGAGTGACGCGACGTATTGCTACCGTCGAAGCGAGTTATGAACCAGTCGTTTAGAAGCAGCGGCATTCGTCTTTAGCGATTCCCGAAGAACACTAGCCGTGATCTAGCGCCGTCGCCGCGAAGCCTGTGCGTGGTGCTCGAGATGCACTGCCCTCCGATGCGTTCGAACGCTGAGAAACGTGTCAAGTGGCAACAGGGCTGGGGAAGTATTCTGTAAGAGTCCACCTAGCGGACTCGTGAATATGGTGTGCTGATGCAGTGCTCATTTGCTATGGCGCTTCGCTACTGCAGTAGTTCAACCCAGCCCTGCCAATGACAACTTCAACGGCAGACGAAATGAACATGCCCACTAGGTGGACTCTTGCAGAATACTTACCCTGCTCTCTTGCGCTTCTTGGTGGACACGCCATGCCACAAGTTCGAGTTCGGTCCGAGTGACCAACGAGTGAAGGCACGTGTACACACTGATGGCTATAGCAGACGACGCCAGGAGCAATTGACACTAAACACGGTGGCGATAGGCAGACCGCTCGATCCCGCAGGAAATAGTGTGTTGGAACATTCCGCGTATACCGGTCTAGAAACCTGCAGACTCACATTTCATTAACTCGACCGGAGCAGGTTGGCCAACAGGGCCAAGTTGCCTTCACGTAACGAGCGCGCACGCGTGGCGCGGTCGCGGAGTATCCCGTGTGACGTCACGTTCGAGAGGGCGCCACTCAAAGATGTCGGAGCGAAAATTATTAAGAGCATATAGATACGGATGTTAAGACTGAAGCCACATAGACAAAAGGTTCGATGGCGATGCAGATTTATTCCGAACCTGAATAAATCAGCCAGGCTAGGTGACCATTTCACCCCGCATCATTTAAAAGGGGATGACAATTATCATTATCAGCATCATCATCACCGAAACGCAAGAAAGGCTCCTGACTACTCCGCGCGGCTAATATACACAACGACACCAGAGGAGCGTTCTGCAAGAGACCACCTAGTGGACTGTCCATTTCGGCTACCGCTGATTGGATGTAGCAGTAACAACGAGGAGGAGACGAGCTGCCCTACCCAATCAGCAGGGGCCGAAATGGACAGTCCATTAGGTGGACTCTTACAAAATACTTCCCGCACCCCCCTCCCCCCCGCCGGGTGCAATCCCGGAGACTACGGAATCGTAGAAGAGCTGAAAAAATTTCGCGTGGACTTATCGGCAATACTAGAGGGTGGCGCAGCGTGTCGAGAAAGAAGTGCGAATAAAGTGCGAAAGAAGTGAGAAGTTCTCGGCTGTGCACTCCTCAGGTGTGACGCGTTTTCGCTAGTTGTATACTTACGTAGTCATCGCAGATGAATTCTGTTTCAATTTTTCTTTGCCAGTTTAGCTTAACTTTGAAGCGCAGCGGGTCAAAAGGTGTCAGCCGTCATCAGGTACGGCGTACCTCATTGCCATATTGTCACTTTGTACTACTAAGCTGAATTGAGCAAAAATAAGTATACAGGCTGAGAATTTGTTGACATCTCGAGGATAGAGTCAGAAAAAAGAAATAAGAGTTATTTCCCCAATTGGAGAAAAATGTTGCCGCAAATGTTTCGTATATTTACATGAATATATATGTTGTTGGTGTGTTCAAGCTTATCTGTTACGGCTCCCACCCTGTACGCTCAAACTTTTATACCATAGTTTGTGCGACATGTAAAATATTTCAGATATCGTTTAAATATAGCCTAGGCCTTGTGTAATTGTCCTATGTTGAACTTCAGATCCCCCGTTACTGACAACGTCCTTATGAGAAATTTACTTTGGCCTGTCCTAAATCCTCCAGCTAATGTATGACTACATCCAGGATATCCACTAAAAAGGGGATTGCAAGAAAATAAAAACGTTGAGTTCGACTAGGCAGTATTATACTATCTTGACCATGTAAAACATAGTGCGTTACAAATTATTATTTCAGAATACAGTTAACTAATTTTGAACGTGTACATATCATAACTAGAGTTAACTACTGCATTTGAATAAGAAATCATAATCATCGCTGGTTCGTGTTTATTGAAAAACACTATCAGAAAACTTGCAGAAAAAATATCACCACCCAAGCAGTCCGTACGGATGGATAACTAGTGATTCTGTAACGTGCGGCTCAGGTGTTTATCGCTGGGTTAATCTGGATGCTTCATTAAAATACGGCTTGGTAGGCTGCCGGATTCTTAGTATGCAGTTGCTGTGTGCGCTAGGCTGCACGAGCCTGTGCTTGGGCCAGCGCTGCAACATTGGCACGGCGTAGACGGGCTCGTTACCAGTTTTGCTCACGGTGTTTCTGATCGAAAGTTGCCTGCTCCTCAGGAGTGCGTATGACGCCTTGCCTACCCATTTCGGAGCCGTAGAGAAACTGCTGCCCGCGCGCCGGCTGCGACGCAGAGCAACGACGTCACTGCTGGCGCAGCCAATCGCGTGCCTCTATATCTCTTTTTTTTGCGCATGCGATGGGGTTGCGCTAGGGGAGACCTCGGCGTACAGGCGACAGACGCATCGAAGGACGAATCGGCTCAGAACTTGGGAAAGAGCTAAATGAACTGAAGCTACGTTGCACCTGCGGGTACCATTGCTGTATCCGAGAACAGGTGTAACGAGTCTACCGAATAACTGCAGCAGATGCACCGCTCAAAGAAGTAATTGATTCAGCTTTCACCGAACGATATACCAAGTTTTTCTCTCGCGTACAACGCCTACAAGTGCATCTCCAGCCAAGAATCGCGGTGGCGGCGCTGTTTGCTATAAAGGCGTTTCCTTGTAGCGTGGTGTAAACGAGCTCTGAGTTGTGCTGTAGTTCGAAAATGCCATGGTAATGCCTTGAAACAATGCTATTGCATTATTGGTCGACACATGTTGCTCTGACTGCAAACTCTTTCGTATGATTACAGCCGGGGCAGGCGCCCTTTAGGGAGCCTGCCCTGCGCCACTGCTTTCAGTGCACCGCACGCACCCCGCCCTGCGATTATAGCGCCGCTATTCGCCGAGCCCCTTCACGTGTTCAGAACGGGCAACAGAGCGATGAGGAGAAGTCAACACGCCACAAGACACAGCAGGGCAAGCGCATCGCCACTCTTATTATTCTATTTCGTTCTGGCATGATGTGGCTCATCGAAAGAATCGTGTTCACAAGCGTCTTCTAGGTTAAACTGCAGAAGATTCTGATGAGGATTTATTGTCATCCCCTTTGAAACAAAGCAGCGACAGTCACTTAGCTTGCTTGGTTTAATAAGGCATGCGATACATTTTGGAATAAAGAAATATTTTTAAATCTCCATAATCTTCTTTTCCTTACTCGAGACTTCTCTATTTACCTTGTACCGCTCGCTACCTTTGCAACGCCTACATGGCGTGTCACCTGTTGTAATAATATGCAACTGCTAAGCAAATTGCGCTTTTATAGGCGCTACGCCGCGAGCATGTCACATCGCCTGTCTAATCACGCGTTGCGACGCGTTTATAGGGCATTTCGCCACTGCAAGCTCGCAAGTACTGGCGTGGCTCAGTGGTAGCGTAACTGACTCCCGAGCAGCGGGCCCTCGTTCGATCGTGGCGGGAAGTGGGTATCTTTTTTTCGATTCCCGGCGATAACTGCGACAGACACAGGACGCCAGTGGTGAAGGAGGCGGACCCCATCGCCATTTGAAACGGCTGTCGGAAAGAGAGTAACCTCTTACACTGTAATACTAATTGAAGCCTCCACAGAGAGCGGTGGACGCAGAACAAGGCTCTTTAAAATAATTTCCCCGCAGGAGTGCCCTGCCTGATGAGCTGAGACAACCGTTCTGGAGCAAACGTACAGTGCGGGTAACAGCTGTTTAATACTTTCCAGTCGTCAAAGCAAAAAAGCCTCACTTGTAGGCAACCTACGAATTTGGTCTCCCAATTCAGGCAACACAATCTATGATCTCGCCACTCTCACCATGCTCACTCTCATTAAAACTAGTCGTGGTGCTACACGTACTATCACGCTAACCACTTCATAACACATCACTCATATGAGCACATGGTGGCATGCTGTGCCTGCATTTTGTTGGACCTACTGTCACTGTATCACTGTACACCAGATTACGGAGAGGAGTGGTTACTTAAAAGCCCTCCAATTACCAAGACGCAGGGCTGGGAACAACGTAATATGCACACAATGAGCCAATATTTAATATTCAATTCGGTAACCACAGGCAGTTTTTCTGTAACGTTTGCATTAAATTTCATTTGAAAAATGCAAATACTTCAACACTCATAGATTGCAACTCTTTTCTTCGTCTAGATTGGGCAAGATCCGAATGAGCTGAATAGTTGCATTTGCAGTTCGCAAGTAAAGACAAGTAGAGTTCCCAGTCTCTTCTGTTTCCTGTGATACGCTGATAGATGCTGTGTGTGCCACTACGTTATAGGCACAATCAGCGCTCGCACCAGAAAATTTCTGAATGCAAAGAGGTACGACGAAAAAAACTAGAGTATTTCTAAATGGCTTGCGTAACAAAGTAACTACGACAGTGCTTCCTTCAGTGCATATTTATTGGTACATGTCACACACATTTTCGACATTACATGTTCTCCCTTCTTGGTGGTAAACGTGCAAGAGACTCCCGTTGCCGCTCTCGACAAACCGAGACTCGCTTACTGTCTTCACCGCACAGGTCAACAGCATTCAGAAGACATGAGGTGTCGACTGACACTGCACTTGGTGTGTTTAGCCTTCGTCACTTGATTTAACGTTGCCGGCGGACGGGCTGTTCCCATGAAGCTGCCCGTCACGACACTCACGCTGTTTCCAGAATCACAGGTATCGTAACTCGCTACTTGGTTAATACCGTTACCCCATCTGGCGCCATCGATTGTCTACCTCCTTTTCGGCATATTCTTTGGGGACAGCACACGCCGGAACATTCCTGTGGGAGCAATGCGTAGTCATATGCCGGTGGGAGTACTCTGGGATCCTTCAGTGGAATGATTCGAAAGCAATGAACCACACAACAGGCACCACACAATAGTTGCGTTGGCTACCGAAGACTATTTAGCTGAATGTTGTCACGAAGTAGTTGTAGTGAAGGCCAATTACAATGAAGCACGTCCGTCTGTGGGTTTAGGAGTCCTGAATGTACCAGTACCCTCGTGAGAAATCCACCTGACAAGCCTTTCGGATGTCTTGCACATGGTACCCCACATGCAAAAAACCCTCTGGCGGTTGCCGTTCTGTATCGCGTACGATGTCAGTGCATTTGTGCGCGTTTGGCTTTTCTCGAGCGTACGCATTTAATCGCGCAAGAACATTCCAATGAAGCGATACTGCAGCGAACATACCCATCACGTGGTCTAGTAGAGCAGCCGACAACACGCTCGGTAATAAATGTCGCAATTGACAGAGAGCATCCTGCAGTCCACAATATAATCGTGAACTCATGTGGGAAGAACGCCCGCTTGTCTTCCGTCGAGTCAGGCCGCTCGCTTTCAACGGCCCTTTCTTCCCGCAACGCCCAACCTGTCTCGAACACGCGCCTTAGCAGCGCGTCGTAGGCGAACCGATAAGGGAAGTTTTTCCGCATGCATGTAGACACGAGCGCGTTGCTTATTGATTCGTCGGCTTTGATGACTGAACGTCCGAATAATTGGAGGCGTCGGCTCTCGTAAAGTGCCGGTCCGATGTAAGTCGCATTTCCATTGACAACGTCTGCCAGGCAGACCGGCGTCAAGTTTTCTGTGTAGACGTATGAGCTGGAGGAACCTCGTTTCCCGACGAAGAGAAAGTCGTAGAGGTAGTGCTCGAACATGTGGAGGAAAGAAGCCGTCTCGTAGTCCATGCACGGAGACATGGCTTCATTGACGAAAGCATTTCTTAGGTCGTCGAGTCTGAATGTGCCCATCGAAGGTCTCTCGATCGTCAACGACGAAGTGAATACGCACTGTGCGTATACTACCAGGCAGACGGAGCCCAGGAGCCACGCTGAGAGCAGCACTCGCCTTGCGTGAGACCGAACTGAGGCTGGATCTAATTCGGCGCCTTTAGACGCCAGGCTGGACAGCACGAGTGTTAGGGGACCTTCCATCGGCTCTTGCAGTTTATTTCTCGTATATAACAGAAAGAGCGTCACCAGCAAAACTTCAATTATGAGCACGAACACCACCAAGAAGGCGCCCGTGATTGTGGAGTCAGTGTCCAAAGCGAATACCCGCGTTAGAGTTAGTGAAAAATGAGGGATTAGGTTCTTTTGCACGTAAAATGAAATTTCTGTGTGCCTGAGCGGTGCGGGGATGAAGCATTGCTTTGTCGTGCGGTCACTCAAATACGGTGTGGTAATTATGATATCTGAGCGTACCACTTCGTGTGCCTCCATGTTCTTCCCAGACAACTCTTCGATCCATGCCACGGACGCACCGACAGCTTCGAGTATTTCTTTGATTGAAGACAGGTCAGGCTTTTCGTGCTTTTCAAGGGTCGATGTCACATGTCCCGCTATTAGAGTCTTGCCACGAAGTCTACTCCAGGACGACCTAGTAGACGGCATGGGAAATTCATAGAATCGCCTTATCTCCACTTCAGACACGCAGGTGACATGCTCGACATTTAGCCTGTACTTTGGGCAGATCGCATCCATTTCTCTGTGCGGCATTAGAGCAATAACCGAGAAGTACGCGTAGAAAAGTCTGACAAACATGAAAACGATGTAATTTTTCTCTAGCCGATCGAGATCCAGTATCAGCGGATGTGGGATACGATGCTCAGCGGCCTCAGTAAGGACCTTGACATTATTCCAAGATCCACATAAGGAAATCATGGTCACATTTTCGAGTGCCTTCATGATCTGTGCCTCAAGCGGGGGATCTTCTGGAAAGCAGTACAGTACAGCGGTTAGAGGCTTGTGAACGTTGTCTTGGGCATCACGGAAAGCGTAGCCAACGTGTCGAATTATACGAGGGTCGATTCCCGTAGTCGGAAGAAACACGGTGGGGGAGACGGTCAGCAGCGAGAGAAGCTGGACAACACATTTGAATTTTACGAGCCTCCCCATTTCTGGCGATGGTACAAGGCGTTCAAACTTTTGGCGATGTCAGCACCATGAAGTACGTCCGGCAACAGTTTACCTGCGAAGGAAATAATATCTCACTGAGCTGGCGTTCAAAAGTTGCAGCCAATAGAATCGCATATTTTAATTCACTAGTCAGGATGAATTTCAAACAAGAGAAAGCTTGAGGGGGTAGGGGTTGGAGACTACGAAGTAGTCAACATGAGAAGAGAAGCGAAGCGTCAGGCAGGAGTCTGTGTTTCGTCAGGTGGACTTGTCTTTGTCAAGGCAACATACGATTTCTGTGGCTTAGTTTGAGTGGGAAGAGTAAGTGGTTAAAAGAGCAGCCAAGGAGTCGGACAAATTTCCAGACCCCGTGACCCGATGCAACAGGAAGTCAAACAATTTTAGAATAAGCATTCATAATATAGATACAACACAGAAACTACGAAAATCACCCAGTGAACGTTTCGTGCTGCCGCGTTAATTCTTCAAAGAATTCGTTGAAGTTCACATTTTCAGTAACGCTTCCGCTCTTGCAGGCCCGAAAAATATAGTGTCATATGTCACACTTAACCCCTACACACTTCAATCAACGAGATTTAATACTTCGACGGAAGCTTCGGAATCGATTTGTTATACATAAAAATGTCGCAGTTTCGACCTTAAGGGGAAACAATGATGGAGGTAGCAAATTATTGGAGAGCTATTCGCAGTAAGGTTAGCGGTTTGATTAACTGTAGAAATTGCTGTTAACATTTGTTTACTAACTAAACAGGCACAGTGTCATGCACGCAAAAGCAGAAAAGAACACATCTCGCTGGATGACCACGAAAACTCGCTGAATGTCTTCCCTGGCCAGCTATGCAGGATGCGCCGAGTTTGGGGAAACTCAGAATCTTCACCGGCTTTGGCGATGCGACAATTTGAAAGCAGTAATGCCACCAAGACAAATTTTATCCCTCGGCATTCCTTCAGTTTCATTGGCTTATCTAGATTCACTCTGGGTTGCTATCATCCCTTGGGCATTGCCTTATGGGTGGTCGACAAACTGGCGCTCACGTGATCATGCCGTCGGTGCCGTGTTTGAGTTATTTGTCGTTCCAATGAGCGCATTACGTGAACATGCAAGTTATAAAATCAATTCTTTTGTACAATGTTATTAGTACCTTTATTGTGGTTTATAAGGAATATAAGGTTTTTAAGGCGAAATGCGAAAACACCGGTGTACTTAGATTTAGGTGCTCGTTAAAGAACGCCAGGCGGTCAGAATTTCCGGGGTCCCGCACTACGGCGTGCCTCATAATCAGAAGGTGATTTTGGCACGTAAAACCCCACAGAAACCCACCACTCGCAGAAAATAGGTCGATCTCCGTTTATCATCAGAAATCGATAGCGTTCAAAACGGAAAACAGATACTTCAGGAAAGGAAGTGTTTGTTATTTTATTTGTCGTAGTTTAACGCATTCGATTGAGGGGAAATGAAGGTGCAAGAATGTGCCGCATGTTCCCTGTTCGCATTCCAACGGAGGATAGGACGATAATGCCCGAAGCAGGAGGTACGCCCTTGACGCGCCGAGAAAGGCGTGGCAAGCTGCTCACGGCAAGTGTGCAGATAGACAGCCGGGCACTCACGGTAGTGCTAAATTGCGGTGTGAAGTTGCGCGGCCTTCTGTGCTAAACAGTGTTAAACAGTGCTAAACAAACGCGGAAACAGTGTGCCCCGCAGGGTGCGGTCATACTGTCATACGCGTCTTTCTTTTTTTCAATATAATTTTTTTTGCCTGCAGTTTTTGCACGTTCCACGCTACCTCCGTTCACTGACTGCCATCGAGCAAACTCTGCCAAAGGTGCGGACCAGAAACTCGGTGCATCTCGCATGACGCTCCTGGCGGCCTCTTGTTTCAACGGAAACGAGGCGCGCGAGGACGCAGTGCTCACGAAGCCGGCAGCTCGCCATCGAACCCACCACAGAGTACGTGCAAGATGGGATGCGTGCGACCGCACCATACGCAGGCGCGGCTGAGTAGAAGCGCGTGTCCGCGCTACTCTGCCCCTACCGTTCCCACGACCCAACTCCGAGCGCGATCACAGGTTCCGCTCCCTCCGTGCGAGCACGAAAAGTTGGCGCGCACCCTGCCCACCTTCCTGCGTCGCGCGCGCGAGAGGACGCCGTCCCTCCTAACGACTATCCTTCTCGGCTCACCCTTGCCTGCTTTCCCTCGCATCCACAGCATGCGGCATTCGGCCGCGATTTTATTGAGTTTGGACATTGTACTGATCCTCATGGAGACGCTGACGGCAGAAATCCGCCATAATTGCTATCGCAATAAGAAATATAAACAGCAATGCTATCATATGCCTCATGCTCTTTTATGTTTTTCACTGTTTCCACAAGGCGTTTGTTTTCACAATCTATCTTCTTTATTAACATTTGGCAGTGAAGATAAACGTGCTCTTGTCCGCTATACCGTATTCCTTCGTGTAAAGTACTCACCAACGCTTCGGAGTGTGAGAATTTCAAAAAAGAACGTTTCACGGAGTGTCACGCGCATATCGCCATGCTCGGTAATTTCCGCAAGCCGCTACTAGATTGCACTACTGGTCTGGGAAAGGATGGCATTATCAGTACCGTATCCCGTACTTGACATCGAACCGCAAGTTTGGTGGACGACTCCAACAAAGCGGTGGTGGTTAAGCCTAGCTAGATGACGCGGCCTGCAGGAACCCTTAGAGGGAATTTCACGCTTGAACGCTTCTAACAGTAGGCCACATTGACGATAAGGTATCAGATCACATGCGCGCGCTGGCCACTGAGTGGTACGACCAGACAAATGAAAATCAGAACTGCCGCCCTCACATATGAGCAGAAGCAATGTCCAGCACCCGCGCTGAGCTAACGGCCATCTTAGATTATTTGGAGTGGGCCCTCGCAACTTCGTCTCAAACTGACCCTGTTCACCATCATGCGTACACAGATTCCCAAGCTGGCCATCGGGTATGTGCTAATGTTAGTTACACAGATCCCGTACTGCAGATGATCCGGCACCAAGCACGCCTGCTCCGCGAATGCGGTCACGATGTTACCATTCACTGGGTCTCTGCGCACTGCGGTATCCCCGGAAACGAGGAGGCTCATAGACTGGCGCGCGCTCATCTCTCTACCACGCTAGCCAGAGCCTCCAATATTCCTTATCCTGTCCTAGCTACCACACCTGAGGTAGCAGACCCGATGGCAGACAAGCATGCGACCAAACAACGACGTGCCGCCTACCTCGCAGCAGTGGGCAGTCCACCCTCTATACCGTCGCTTTCACCGAAGGTATTCACACGGCGAGAGTCAGTCTTGCTTGGGAGAATTCAGACAAGCGCTCTCCTTACTCCTCACTTGTTGAACCGTTTCCACGGGGGTGGCACACCACCACCCGTAAGTGGGCTCTGTTCCATGTGCACATGTAGTGCTGATCTCAACCACCTTTGTTGGGAGTGCCCCCTCTACATCCCACCAAGGCTTCGTGCCCTGGCCACCATACAGCAGGGACCCTGGCCTTCTTCTCTCCAGACTTGGGCTTGCCCGGATACCACGTCACCGGACCATGCCATCGAGTTCTGGCGAGCACTGCTGCTGTTCCTCCAGGACCCTTCGGCTCCACCAGTCGGCGATCGACTCCGCGACGGCCACAAGCGTCATGCAGCTCCCACTTAGCTGGCTCCAGGACGTTCGTTAATAAAACGGAGGCAGCCTTACCCTTCCCCTTTTGCAGTAACGCCCCTCCCCTTTCCACCGCAGCGTCTTCGGCGCGTTTTAATGTGGAATGAACGTGGTTTCATTAATTCATTTGGGCTGGCCTAGTGGCCACGTGCGTTAAGCAGCGTGTTCATATGTGTGCTTACAGCATGAAACGGCGTGAACTCGCGTGAGGACATTGAGCTCATAGATCTGCAAACTGATTTTCCACAGCACAGCATAAGCTGACAATGGCAAGAATCGAAGTTTCGTATGCGGTATCGGCAAGCCCGAGGGAATCAGGGCGGATACCTCGCTGCGCGATGGGTACACGTGGAACGCATCCGCAGCGTCACACTGCACAACACTTAAAGGAAACTCTTTTTTGTTGAATCACAAATGTCCAGCACGTAAATGTCTGCAAGCAAATTTTCTGCTGTGCTGGTGCTCTAAAAACAACGAAACCAGGGTTTTCTGCCAGCATAAGCATTTTCGGACTGACCGATTATGGGGACATTTTGTTGGCGTTGTGGGTCACTAAATAAAAAAAAAACAGTCAACGAGTGTGACGTGCTCATAATCGGTTGCCAGGCGTCGCTGTAATTTGCATAGCAGTCTGAGCGCAGTTGAAGCTCCAGTGAGTAGTTACAGGCCTGATTCGTGTAAGGCCCTCACCCAGTAAAATTTCCGAACTAAAATGCCGGATCTGAAAAGAGCAAGTACTGTAGTAATGTTGCGAAACATAGTTTTACGACGCATGTTTTATACAGGTGATTCTATGTGGTTGTGACTCGTTTAATTTGCACCATCGAACCATGTTCATTGACACTTGTAACTAACTAGCCTACCTTAGTGTCTAGAACAGTTCTAATATTTTTTACATGTTGTTCTTTGTTATCTCTTGACAAGCAGCGTAATTGTACCGATTTAGTTTTATTTTTCCTAACCAGTACATTTTAATCGTAACTGGGTGCCTTTTGATATAATTAAACCTTTGATTTTGAACAAATGTACTTATAAAGGTCGCTTGCTGGAACCGATGTAACGAAAATATGTTATTGCATTTGCTTAAGTCATCGCCACCATACTGACGACGCACCTTTCTTTGGTATCGCTATATTGAGAAAAAAAAATGTTCACCGACGATTACGATAGTCCCCAATGCGAAGTTTGCCCGTAGCTCTTTAGGTGTTTTAATTTCGCTACTTATTGGCTGACGTTGCCAATAAGTGTCATGCAGCCCGTTCCAAACGGAGCTAAGTGTGGCGCGACTGCCTCGATAACCGGGAGATCGGGAGAGGCAGCGCGTGTTTCAAAACTTTAACGCTCTTGACCTGATTAAAAGCTTGTCAAATAATGACTGAACCTTCTGTTTGTATCTTTTTCTTGCGTTATATGAGGTTAGTAGTAGGTTTCCCTGGTGACTACTGTGAACGTCAACCGTCACCTCGTTTATACTTGTTTAAAATTCGAAGAATGTTATAGGTAACGCGTAATCATACTTGCAGCTGTTTAGAGAAATCCGTCCTTAGCAGCGAACTACCCATGCAGGTATCCGGAAGGTTATATGTGTGCTTTAAAAACGGTAAGCTTAACGTGCCGCCATTACCGAAATATAAACGCCACCAAAGTCACATTTACAACAAATACCATTGAAAATTAGATCTTTCCTTGCACTATCTCAAACTGGAACGCTCTATTTGGAGATTTAATTACACATCAGACATTTGGTTTAATCTTAGAAGGAATAACAAAAAAAATCAGCTGTGCTTTCCGATTGTCCTATCATTTTTGATATTGCATCATGCATATTTTGATATTACACAGGCCAGCCTACTGCCGAGTGCTTCGATCTTTTTTGATTATTCGTTTGTATTGCATTATTTTGGTTGTTAATTTTTGTACTTTTATTTAACTGCCTAGTTAACGTCTTTTTACACAGGTTTGCATGCTTTAAAACATAATTGCGTTGCCTCCCTTTATTGTGCCTATGTATTGTTTTACTTGTGTTGTTTTATTTCTATATTCTTCGTGTGCATTCTTCAGAGTATCGTTTGTGTGTCTTGCATTTCATATGTTTCTGCGGAAGTTGCACACAGAAGCTTTTATACAATTTTTCTGTTGTTGCAAAGTGTATGTTGCATTGCTGCAATGCATTTTTGAATACCCTCTGCTGTCTAATGCAGGCCGCCAGAACGTAGTCAATAAATTTAGTTAGACATAGCTGAATACTAGAGGCAATGTCCTCGAAAAATAAAGTTGGGATGGATGAATACATGCATATATAAAATTTATTTTGCCTAGTACCTCAAAACTTTATATGCTGCTAAGGTTTGAAATTAACCGATTAAACAGGTGCAACATTTTAAAGTATGTAAATTAATTACAAGTCTCTTAAAGCGTTATTGAAACTGCTCGAAAGAAACTGCATCGCCGGCTATTGGATGATGCTCTTGCAAGGTTACAAAAGTCCGCAGTTTTTTTTAAGATTAAGTGAGTGTTAAAGAAACGCCGATAATCAAAATAAACCCGCAGATATGTAGTACGGTGTCTCCCATTGCCCTAGTGTTGCTCTGGAACGTTAAGCTGATATAATGAAAAATAAATATTTGTTGGAATTAGGAGAAAGAACAGCCAAAGGATAAAACTAATCATTTTTGCTACTCACAATATTACGTGCGCCAATGTTTAGTTTATTTACATGAACATGTGTTTTGTTGTTTTTTGAAGCTTACTTGTACGGCTGGCACTCTCCATCTTAGTATTTGTACACAGCGAATGGTGCAACATGTATACATTTTTCAGATTTTACCGTTTCAGTTTGACACAAGGTTTCTCTAATCATGGTCTGTAACATCCACCGCTACTGATAACGTTCAAATAAAAACGTCACTGTGCCCTGTTCGTGATTCCATAACCTGGGCGTAGATATCCTCAGCTGAAACATGTCTAAACCCAGTTTATCAACAGAAAAAGTTGATCCGCAATAAAAGCAATACGTTGCGTTTTTAGAATGCCTATTGAGAAAACAACGGTACGTTATGAATGTGGAATGTTACAAATGTTTATATCAGCGGAAAGACAAGTATTTTAATAGTGTACATGTCAAACCTGTATTTACCTACTACATTTCAATTATCCAAATGTTCGCTATATTTGCTGCAGAAGGAAGGTTTTGTAATTGCTCGCCAATAGATAGAAGTTATACCTTAACTCTGGATACAATTTAATCAAGTAAAGCTACGCACCACCAGAGAGGACTTGCATACCTTTTGTGAGCCCCGATGCCAGATGTAAGCGAGACGAGCGAATGACTGCAGAATAAGGACTCCTTACAAGAGCCATTGATTGGGTTTCGTTTGTGCGAACGTTTTCCTTGAGTAAATTTAGTACAAAACGTCCGCACGCGCTTCTCCGGCCACAGCTTACTGTCGTAGCGGTGTTTGCTATGCAGGCGTTTCCCTGTAGCGTGCTGTGAACGAACTCTGCACTGTGTTGCTGTAAGCAAATACCATGGCAACTTTCGAAAAATTGCATTTCAATGATTGATCGACCAGTGTTTCTGAAATTACAAGCTTCGTAGCGGATCAAAGAATTAACGTTGCTTTTGCATCGCAAATAACAGGAAACATATATTTTGACATTGATGATTTCATAATTGTCCACATATTGTTGGCCTCACGAGCAACGGTGATACGGATGTATCAATTAGTTATACTTTTACTTTGAAATGAGAAGGTTGGATAACAATCTGATTGAATTTGGCGGGAATGGTGCTTATAATAAAACAAAGACGGCTACATTATAGGCAGCCGGAATGCTTCAGAACAGAGCATGATTGATTGAAATGTATTTCAAGGCATACTTGAATATACTCCCCGAGTCATACATAACGCTAAATACCATACACTGTAAACGGAAATGAGCCGAAAAGGGCTTATTAAGGGATGTGATCTCCCTTGAGACAACGTGCCTGAAAACCGTGCTCCCTTACAGTGGTGTTCAGCGTCCTCCATTTGTTCCATGTGTTCAGCGTCCTCCATTTCGCTCCCTCGCAAAATGGGGATGAAAGAAGGAGAAAGAACCTCAATTCTACATCCTTTTTAAGAGGGAGTTTAGAAGATAGAGGCCTCCCTTTAGCGTAAACGGAGTTCTCTGTTTATTTTATGCGTTATTTTATTTTTTATACACATCAGTGAGAAGGACACGAGAAAGGAAAGATATATTGTCCAAGTGGTTGCTTTTCATTCTTATTATTTCTGCAAATTTATACATTTCCAGAGTGCAAGCCAGCTCATTTAGGGCGATATAATAGACGATTTGTTCATCTCGTCGACCACAATGTCCTGTCGCTCTGCCAGAACCCCCGGTCGGCACCTGATGACCTGACTTCGGAAGCGGGACCATGCAAAACTTCGACGGCTTCGGCCGTAGAATGTCCTCGCTTCTGTTTGTTTTCTCATCAACTAAAAGTAAACTTAAGGCAAAGCCCTCGAAGCGCCACTGCCGTCGGCACCGGTGACGGCACCTGTTTTGCTCTTCGTAGTTCTGCGTGTGTGTCTATGTGCGTTCTTATGAGAGAATCACGGCGGCCGTCAGAGAGTGTTGCGTGTAATGTGGAACCTCACAAGAATACCTGCCCCACTGCGCAGCACGGCGGTGATGGGCCACCGCGTAGCCATCGCCTTGTGATCTGTGTACTACAATACACTTTTGTGGTTCGCGCGGCCGTGCTCGGGCATTCCCTACTGCGCCATGATATGAAAGCGGCTAGTGAAACCTCACCCACAGTGCTCACAAAATCGGAGCGCGTACGGTGTCGACTGCTTTGGAAACGGCGCGTTTCGGATTACCGCTTGCCCAGTTGCCTCATGTTTCACGCTGCCTTATATATTCAGCTGCGGTGGTGAGTACGGCACGGACCAATTGCGTAATGCACATAATGGTCACACATTTTATGTTGCGGTGTTGAAACCCGTCGGTCCGCTCAAGAAAACTGAAGGAGCTAGCGCCGCACAAAAAAACAGATATTTTTTTGTTTTTTTCAATTTCTCGCGTTTTACGTGCCGGAACCACGATCTGATTACGAAGCTGGGGACTTCGGAATGGGGACTTACGAAGTTGGGGACTTCGGAATAATATTGATCTCCAGGGGTTCTTTACCGTGCACAGCCACGGCACGCGGGCGTTCTTGCACGCCACCGCATCAAAGTGCGGCTGCCGTGGCCAGGGTTTGATCCTGCGACCTCGTGCCTAATACTAAGCACAACGCCAAGGACACTTATAGCAACCACGGTGGGTCCAAGAGCGTTGTATTTTCGTCATGAGGTGTGTTTGATAACCATTCCCTAAGTGTCGATACAGGTTGTGACACCGATTTGTGTCACAACAACATTATTTTTAAGGCGGCAAATTACTGTTATGCAGCATGAACAATGCAAACAGCCAGCCTGTTTGTGTGTTGAATGGAGGCATGCAGTGTGAGCACATAATTATGTTCATTTTATCAGTTTTGTGAAATAAGCTTAAAACTGCATGCATTTTCACTAGGAAATCCGTACCAGCACTTTCTTGTACCAAATGGTCTATGCTCAAAAGTTAGTGCATTAGAAATAAATTTGAGGCAGTTACACCATACAATTTTTCTTCCTGTGTGCAGACACCAACTGCGTTTTCATAGTCAGGTATTGCACGTTTGACAAGTGCTGAAAATGATAAATGGAATAAATTCAAAGAAGCCTGCGTATTTGCCTGCTTGGTCAGGCTTTGATCTATTTTAGTAACATATGTTCATGTACAGATGTGTCAATGCATACATGTACTTTAGTTACGTTTCACTGCATTAAAAGCAAGCACCTAGCCAATCTCAATTCTTTTTCTTATTTCTTGCCCTTGGTGTCCACATACCTGAATGTATTCTGAGGTTTTGTACCAAGACAACGGCAGGTCATCACACATGCTAGAAACATCAAAACAAAGAACAAGAAATGTGGCACAAATGATCCACAGAGTCACAAAGCAACAAAGAGGCCTCAAAGATGCGGAGGTAGTCGGGCTTGTGCAAGAATTCATTATTAGCAGGGTGACCTATAGCCTCCCCTTTCAAAAACTAAATAAGGTTGAAATGTCTAAAGTGAGCTCCATCATCAGGGAAGTTAGGGCTCCCAAAAACACAAGTGCCAAAAATCTGGAGGCTCTTGGTATTCACAACACATATGAAGAACATGCCACGGTAGTGGTCACGCCTCAGACAGAACGTCTGAATTTGACAAAACAAGGAAAGGCCCTATTGCAAAAGGTGGTATATCCCCTGAGAGTGCAGTATGGCTGGGAAAAAACAGTTTCGCTATCCAGACAAACAAGAGAGAAAATTATAGTTTCACCAATCCCAAAGAATATGAGCACGGAACACCACCAAAGCAGAAAAGCGCAATCAAAGGCTTTACAGAAGAAATATGAAAGAAATCCAGACATATACTAAACAAATGCTTGTAGGGTGGCAGCAGACAAATTCACAATAGTGGCCTTCAATCGGTTCACAGTGATAACAACCTCCATTTGGAACCCTTCAACCTGTACCGTGGATGCAGCAGCCATAGCACTGGCCTTTCGAGATGCAGAAGCAAAAGAAACAATCTGGATTGGCCATGATGTACTCTAAGGCAGCTATTCTGTTCATTAAAGACGGGTACCGTCCCACGCAAAACACACAGAATTGCACCAGGTGGTAATTTGGTGCCCGGCGCATTCTGGACTCGAGGGAAATGAGATGGCAGACCGAACTGCTCGGGCAATAAGCATCCAAGCACTAGTCGGTCCTTTCAAGGAACCCCCCATTGACCCATGCGATACCTTCGAAAACCAGGAATAAGAGAGACAAAAATACAGGCATCCGCACCCCCACTTTATGGGAGGACAGGCCAGGGATTAGTGCTGTGTACAGACTAACACATATCTACGCCTACAAATACTCAGTAAGATACACCCTGCATTCTATGAAAGGATGTGTTCTTGGTGCAGGGAGCTGCCAACTCTTGCCCACGTAACATGAATGTATAAACTACGGGCTCCAAATTCCAATTCGCCCCTTACGGCGCACGTTTCATGTAACAGACCATGGGATGTTTGGCTTGCTAGTGAAGATGCAGAGAGCCAGAGAGCTCTTCTCGATCAAACCCAGCAAACCACAGAGACCAGTAGAGCCCTGGACTGAGGGGCGCACCGACCGTCCAAGCCACTAAGAGAAATAAAGTTTGTACTACTACTACTTGCTCATAGTGCTGTCAGCCATCAAGTTTACGTGCAATTACAAATGATCCACATGTAACTTGATTCACTCAGTTTCCATCCAGAAAATACACTCTTTCTTGGAGGGCATGCATGATTGATTGTGTATGTGCAACATTTTTTTTGCCACAGAGGGGCATGTTATACGGAAAGCGACGTAAACATTAATACACTCTGCAGCAACTTGTTCTGAATTGAACTTTTAAAAATAAAGAGCAATTTCAATAAATGACAACATGTGTTTGTTTTTTTATCTCGCTGAGTAGTGTGCTACCGTCTGGGTTTTTTCTTATTCCACATGTTAGAGGTGTGTGGCTGTCATTGTGTTACTTTTAAGCTTCTGCAATGAGTGTGCTTCTGGCACCTGGGACCAATTCTCAAAGCAAATATGTCTCAGGCAATTGTGAATTCTAGTCAAACATGACACACATATTGCTGTATTTGTCTTGGAAAATTTATTCAGGAAAGCAGCTTTTATAGCTTCAGTAAATTATTCATTGTGGCAAATTCAGCTGACCCTTTTCAAGACTAATCATTAATTTTACAGCAGTGGCTTTCTATAATTCTAGTATTTAGTATGTATACTGCTTCTTTTTAGGTATGTTAACATCATACAAGTCTGCATTCCTAAGAACCTAAACAGCCAGAGGCCACATTGCAAAGACGGGGATCTGAGTATCAAGAAAAAAAAATCAATAATGAAGGTAGCAAGAAGTACTCACAAGCAAATGTTTATTGTCAGAGGGATGCATGAATAATACAGCCCATGCAGGGGGTGCACGAAAGCCACATAATAGCCACAAAAACAGAGCCTGCTCATATGTCACAGCCATTTTAATCAAAAATACATTTAACTCCAGTGCCTGCATAATGAAGCCTTGCTACTTATGTCAATTTACTAGCATTACCGCCCAGTACTGCTATGCTCCTGAATGGTGGCTCACATTTGCAGGCAGCAGTAGGTGCAGCTACATCCATCATTTGTGCAGCACTCATTTTGGACAATACACACCTTGCTGCAAGGAAAAGGAGCCACAGTATAGCTTTCTAACAATTCTTGGCAATTAGTTTGAGAGAGGCGTTTCCAACCACACCAGACCGGCATTGCCTTGCAGCATGCTCGACACCGGGAACGTAACTTCTTGCCCCCAAACCCAAAATTTCTGTTTACCTGGCATAAGACGATGTGCAGACAATCCTCACTTGCCCCTGCCCTGATCGCCCCCCCCCCCTACCCCAACACATGTACAAAAATATTCCTGGCTACCCCACTGGTCCTTGTTACAAGAAATAGAACTACAGATCCTTGGTCTCGATGTTCGCCAATCTGGAACACGATAAAATTGGCTAGGCAAAGTAAAGACGACACCAATGTCAACCTTCCAGCTGATATGAAGCATGGCTTCAAAATATGGAGGGACATGTACCGAAGTAGCCAGTAATGTTGTTTGGTCTGTACTCTAGCCACGTATTATTTATCAGGCTCAGTTTTACTGGCCCTCACCGAAGCAGAAGGACCAGATTGCGATCATTATTCAGAATATGATGAGGGCAATAGCTGCTCTCCCTCTGTTCGCTCAAGAACATGCCCAGGTGAACACCATGTCAGCGTTGCTTATTCAATGGGAATGAGCATGTGAATGAAAGAGGTTGCATGTTGCAGTCACTTCTGATTGCTTGGGTGCAAGAGCAGACTTAAGGCTATGGCACGGCTGTACACTGATATTTCTTTGGACCAATGTATTTTGTACGGACGCTGCTATTACAGGAGATGGAAGCATAGTATGAGTCAGCCTTAAGTAGTTCCCTCTTTATAAAAATAAGGAATATACAATGGATGTCTACAACTCTACTTCAGCTTCATACCATACATGACAAAAGTCTGCAGAGCAGGGCACGGTACGCGATAAAGTCACACATGACACCAATGAGGCAGCCTCATTTTTATGAAACATCGCCCAAATACAGACACACACCAATTCCTTGAGTGCCATTTAACAGCTGAAGCGAGACAGTAAAGCCACATAGCTTTGTCAGAAGATACAAAGCTTCACAACTACTCACTTTAATGCTTGCTTACACTAGGTACAGGGACACATCCCTGGCCTTTTCAATGCCATGGCAGATAACAAAGCACACAACAACATCAACGACATGTATCTACCTGCACCTCTTGTGCCAGGCTCACTTACAGTCTTTTTACCCCGGAAAGTTTGCTCTGATGCGACACATGCTTTTACACTCAAATTCGACAGCCTTTGCTGCATCAATTTTGCCAGCACTGTCAAGGACACAGTATTCTTAACTGCAATTTATCATCAGGAAATACGTAATTTTAATAATGTGAGCGCAGGCATTTTGACTCACTTATTATGAATGGAAAGAGATGTCACTGCTGCCTAAATGAAGAGAGTAATCTTCTGCAGTTGTAGAGAGTCAGTGTAGCTTCATGCAATACTGTTTCACAGCAAGTTTGTACAAAGGATCATTACAGGCAGGGAATTATAGGCCTAATCGTGCTTTTCACTTGCTCTGAATGTGACCTTAAACAAAGCATTGTGTGTAAAAAGGGCAAATGTTCTTTGATATGGAGCATCTATCAGCAAGGAGAATTTTGCCTTTTGAGACATTTTAGCATCCATGGTGGAGAGATTAAATTGCCAATGTATCCCTATAAGTCATGCCTCTAAAGATGGACTTGGCGTTTAGGAAGGAAATTTTTTTTAACCAGGGAGGGACATACGGAAAAAACTTTAGTGAGAAAAGGATCTGCAAGGTTGCCAGCCTGGACTCCGGCCACCCGCGTATCAAGTGCGGTGAGGCATAGCCTTTCCACCGCTGCCCGGGCCCACTGGATTGTCCATAGTTGGTCATGTAGTTCCGAGCTAGTCAGAGCGCTTAACCATCGCTCCTCGAGAAGGCCTGGTTCTATTTGTCTTCTACATATATCGATCTGATCTGTGTGCACTTCCATAAGGTGTGTGCCATATCTTCATGTCCGTGCTTGCAGAGTTTGCAGCTCATGCCTGAGTATTGTGGTATGTTCTGATTTGCAACCTTCTCCAATCTTTTACTTGAGACCTCTCGAGTTGTTTGCGGGGTTGTGGGTATGTTTCTCTTTGTTTCGCATAGTGTGTCAGTATGTCGTGGTACCTGACCAGTCTGTCCCGGTTGTCTCGTATCGCTACTTTGTTGTCGTCGCCTCCCCGCAGTCCTTCTTCTGTCCCGGGGCTGCGGTGTGTTGGGCCGTCACTGTCCAAGCCGCAGTGGGTTAGTTCTCGCGCGGCTCTATGGGCCTTCTCGTGAGGTTTGGACGGCTATTCATGGTTACTTCTCCCTTATGTGCCGGGATTTGGGTCCTGTCAGAGAAACACAAATGTATTGTTCCAAAATGGTACAGTGTTACTCCGCTGTTAGAAAGGTGATTCAGAAGAGCTCTCTAACTCCATTGACTAAATTTTCAGAGGTGATTGCAGTGGGTGATTTCCCTGTTACTCTGGTATTGCTAGTCTGGTGTTTACGGTCGGTGATATACAGAGCATACCAGTCTTGGAGCTCAACTTTCAAGAGCCAAGAGGCAATTCATGGGTGATTAAATCATGGATTTTCTCAGACCGATGGAATTGTCACATTAAAACTGCGTACAAGCATTTCATCATCAGTACAGCTGTGAAAAGGTGGTAGTTTTGTGTAGCATAGCCTCCGAAACGCCTGACCAATGGCGTTCTTTGTTGAGCCGACCATTCAGGCCTCCCCACTAGTTAAATTGTGGACACCACAGGTAGTATCTCCTCCATGCTGGGTTACGAGTTTATTAGGCTTTTTTATAAACAAACAAATAATTCTTTATTTTTGCTGTCATTTTGATGGCCTGTCTATGCTTTTTGTTTTCAAAGGCCATATTATTTTCATAATTGTGGCCTTCAATGTTTAATTGTAATATCCCTTATAATCCACCGTTATTACTCATAAAAGAGAAATCAATATAGAACAAACAGTAGATGTGGGCAAATGTATGTGCATTAATTGACTTGAAAGTCACCTGCGAAGGCCTAAGGTCAGGTTGCTCAATGGATTGAATAATCTCGGTTGGAAAGCAGCACTGAGTGTGTTCATATGCCTCTCACTCATCCAGTATACGTAAATGCATGCCTAACCAAGACACTTTCAGACTTTAGTACAATAAGTTAATATGTTGTGTAACGCTGTTCAGTTGAGACTGTGAATGGAACTGTTATTAAAACGAGCAAGCTAGAGACAACTATTGCAGTGTTTAATGCAGTGTTTATAATTTGCGGTAAGTGCATCATGATATTGCAAAAGAACATAAATAATGCTCATCTCAATGTTTCTATCTATGCCTTTCATTCATCTCTTAGTCTTTTTGAAATTAAGCAGCAGGGCATGACACAAGCACTGCTGCTTACGTTTATAACGGAGACATCAGTGGGCTTCAGACAGAGCCAGCTCCTGTCCCTTATGCACATATGGTTTGCAGAAATGCAATATGTACGGTACTGTACATATATGCCGCGCTCATCATTCGTCTACACCCTAATAAGAAGTTCGTTTATAGTTGTGAGCGAGAACAATACTAAACATCATTTCATCGGCATGTCGTCGGCGAGCAATATATATATCATGAGAGCGTCTCAACTGTACGTGCCAATTTGACCGATCGAGTCATACGTACATACGGTGCGATTCGGCAAACACGAACCTATCTTCAGGGCCAGTATATCACATGGCTTCCTTTCTCGGGCTTACCGTTGTTATTATTACCTACCGTCCATATAAACGACCTATCGGTGATAGCGTACGCGCAGCACCGCAAGGAAAGGCCCTAGCGAGTACGGCACCTCGATCCGGCCTGCCTGCTCTATCGCCGACGATGTCGCAGAAAAAAATATATATATTGGCTTTAAGCATAACCGTCGGAATAAAGTGATCGCAATTGCACCTACTGTGTAACACAATAAGAAAAACAAAGCAAATACCAATTAACAGAGCTGTCACGTACCGTCAACACGCTAACTTAATTGTTGACAAAAAATAATTTTAGGACTAGCGCTGGCCACACAGGAAGCGTTGTCGGCCGCATGTGCCAAACTCGGTCCGAGGATGCTCGGGGCGGGCAAGCAATTGCTGACTCGGGCCCGGGCCGGGCTTGGACCTAGGAGCGTCTGGCCTCGGAACACTCACTGGCGACAGCAGGGAAGTCAGCGAATCGCTGAAAGTTCTTGCGCGAGCGAAACGCAAACGAAATTCAAATATGTTCATTTCGACCACAAATTTACAATAGCCACCGTCTACAATCGGGCAGCGCGAAGCATTGGGCCGCGCAACTGCTACGCAGTTAATCTAAGTACCCTCGGGCTAATCACAGGTCATATATCATATCATCATATCATATCATCATCATCATCATATCATATCATATGCCCTTCACCTGCAGGGCTCCGTCACGCAGCGAGCATACCATCCAAAAGTCAATCTATTATTGCCCGGCCGGCATCGCGTACGGCGGACCTGAGGCGGCACACAACGATGGAAGCTTTGTCGAAGCCGGATTAGGAAACGGCAAGAAACTGCCGTATTGTAATAAGTCGTGGTTATCAGCGCGTGAAATGACAAGGAATAGCTCGATCATAACCTACGCTTATCCATACCGGCCTATAGAGTCGCTGTGGTAGCGTATATGACACATAGCGTTACAGAAAATTGTTCACAAAGCAATAACAGCCCTGCTCCTGTATTTAATAACATTTTCTACTCATCGGACCTTTGCGCTAGCTGTTACCAAAACTGAGATAAATCCTAACCAATTCGCCCACCTTGCAGTCTTGCTGATATAATGTGAGTGGTGAAAGTTATTCTAATGGAAGCACACATATCGTATTCACATGTGCAAAAGTTGATTGTTTACTTCAGCATGAAAAAAAAGGATGCTCCATCTGTATAATCTTACATAATTACATTTTCTTTCCTTTCCTTCCTTTTTTTACTGTTGTGGTGGGTTGACTCCATCACTTAGGAACAGCAAATCAGCAATCAGGATGACAGATATATTCATTTTCTTACTATTTTTTTAAATTTGTATTCAGTATGAGACAGCTCCCACTTAGCTTGCTTGCTTTTTAACAAGCTCTTGGTCAACGACAACACGTATGTTTAGGACTCGGAAGTAAACTGTGCAGTGCATCTGTCGCGGCATTCTTTGACAAGCAAAACCTTCATCTTCTGCAAGTGTGGAAACTGACAGCTTATGCAACCACACACCCATAACACTTCTACAAACCTGTCATTCTTATACACAAATGGTTGAAGTGTGATGTCAAAATATACGTCACTTTCATCACTCATGGATTCATGCGCGACATCTCTTGCACTAAACAAGACGTGGCTAAACGATACCATCTCCAATAAAATTTTTCTTTCCTCATCTGCATACAACACTTTTTGTTGTGAATGATGCAACTGCATAGACGGTGGCATGCTCATAGCTTTAAAAAGATAATTTCTTGCAGTTCCAACTGTCATTCCTTCATTCCTAGAGCACATTTTCATTTCACTTCAATGCTCAAGCAGATGTTATCATAAGCGCATACTACTGCCATCCGGATGTAAATTAAACATCTTCAAGCGAGTTTCAAAGCATTCTAAATGAAGTGCATATGCTATTTTGGCATTCTACTCTGATCATTTAGTGCGATTTTAATTTCTCCATTATTAACTGGACAACAGAATCTGTCGCAGCTGCTCCCACTCAATAGCAATTTTTTCCTTCATTCCTGTCTACACTTCCCGTTACCTCAACTCATTACTCTCCCAACCTGTTCATCATGTACATTGGCCAATATTCTAGATCTCATGAGAGGTAGAAAAATTAACATTCCAATATGCAAAGCCATCAAAATCGCCTTGGGTCTACCATCTACGGCTTCGACTACGAGACTTCTCAAGATGGGCGTACACACAGTGGCGTAGCAACAGGGGGGGCCAGGGGCCGTGGGCCCCGGGTGCAAGGGGCCAGTGTGTGTGTGGGGGCGGGGTGTCATACACGTCTCAAGGAGGCTAGCGTATTACAAATCTTGACATTATAATGAGCCATCATTGAATGTGACACAAAGAACGGAAAATGAAGGATAAGAAGAATAAGCGTCAGTCACGGAGATAATCCAGTTCTTTTGTTGAGAACGTGAAGGACGCAGAACTGACGCACGCGTCGCCACTTTTGAATATGCAAAACGTCTCAAAGATTTCTCGCGCACGCTTTTCACTATATCTGCCAATTGCTTCGCCCTTCTTAAAGATCTGGGTTAAACCACACGTGTCACAGTGGGCAGCAAGGTGACCGTACGGGTTTCCTTTTAGTGAAGCGGCATGCTCGCGTAGGAGATAATTATAGCGCTTCCCGTTTGCCCAATATAGCAATGTTTAAAATCAAGCGGGATGTTATAGACAACCTGCGTTGTACATTCAATAAAGGCGCAAACGTGATTCTTATAGCAGCTTTTGCGAGCGACAGTATCCTCCCTGTGGACTATTTTGCACAACCCACTCAGTTTTTAGGGGGATTCACACCACCCTCACTCCTGCCTTTGTCGCAATATCATAAGGTTATGGAAAACACGGTGTACATAAGGAATGACGGCATGCCTAGATATCGAAGGCGGTGGCTGCATAACTTGTTTTCCGGCGTTCTTTAACTCTTTTACAAGGCCCCCAGCAACACTGCACAACACGCTGTTCATGTAGCCTACTGATGTGAGTCTGTTGACTTGCGCTGAAAACCTTTCTTCAACAGAGTGCTCGCACGAGCGCTTCAGAGGAGCTCACAATTGTGTCTTAGCGGTCATTAGTGGGATCTTCCGTTGTTAATGCAAATTTTTTCATTGTCTCACTGAAGGCGTCAATTTTTGTCTTAGAGGTTAACTCCGTGTCAGAAGGGTCAACTAGATGAAATACTAAATAGTTGTCAGCAGAGCGAAATATTCTAAGGGTCGTCAGCTCTAGGCGAGCGAGTAAGCCCCTTTCATTGCGTGCCAACAAAATGTCGCTAAGTGTGGGTGCCAAACACGAACCTATACACAATCCCTGCATCTGAATTAAAAGCTTATTGTCATGACAAATGAATGTGGATTTTAGGTAGTAGCTGAGCATTTCCATGAAGCTGACGAGACTCGCTGCACAAGCATTTTGAAGCCTGACTACTCCGTGGTTATCCATGCAGCCACCAGCTTCCTCTAAAATGAGGCTACTTGGTAACGAAGAGTACAAGTATTTGATATCAACGAGAAAAGGCGCGGCAGACCAGTGGGCGCTCACTTTGCAAGAAAGTAGACACTTCATGTGGCTTCCCGATGAGGAACGGGTCATCCACTTCCAGATTTCCCGGGAATTTTTTCAAAAAGCCCCTAGGAGTCGCTGCCAGGTTCCCCGCTCCGACACAATCACACATTTCCACCTTGTGTGTTTGTACCAAGAACACGGTTAAATTTACGCCGTTTGAAGTCCTCACCGAGGATGCCAGCTTGATCAGGCCCCATGATTCACACAGCTTGGCTGCTTCGGCCTTCGCGTTTGCTGGTTTGACTTCACTTGCGTCCTTGAAGTGGCTGCTCAGGGCTTGCTCAGCTTTGAGATTGTAGGTCGCTGCAGGAGCGACTGCGAGGCCACCTTCCTTGTCCGAAAGGAGCAGTTTCAGGCCCTCATCCCGGAGAGAGGAAACAAGACACTCCACCTTTTCACGTTCCTTGCGTCCATTTGGTGACCCTCGAGGAAGACAATCGACAAAGCACTTGATAAAACGATCCGCTTCCGCATCCTGAGCCCTAGAAGTTGCGTTGCTAACCAAGCAGAGCGTTTCAATCTTGTCCATTTTCTGGTGTGGGCAGTAGTTCGGCCTCAATTTGAGGTGCTGCTGTACGTCTTCCAGGACATGGGCTTCGTCCAAAAGTGCTACGCCTTGTCCGCACGCCACGGAGGTGGGTTCTTTATTGGGTAAACGGAGCAGCTGTGCACGCCATAGCAGGCGAGACTAGTTCTAGACTAGTTCTAGACTAGTTCTAGACTAGATCTGCGCCTCGCCTCTCAGGCGAGGCGCAGATGTTGGTGAAAAACATTCTTCGCAGTCTCGCTAGAACTGTGCTGTGCATGGGAAATGTGCAGGCAGTCAGTGAAAAAAGCGTAGCTGGTACCAGGTTTCTGATATGATGAACAGAGAAATCCTGTGAGCATGTTGATCAGAAGAGGCAAACCCTCGAAAAAGGGCAGCAACACCCGGTAGTGGCATACGGTCCTTGAGGTAGAACGTATAGATGCGAGTCCTGCAGGTTGCGTGGCCGAGGAGGGACACGTACGATGCGGTTGGGAGTAAAGCGCACAAATTGGAGCCCGATGTACGAGAAATGAACGTTAGCAGTGTGTTCAATGGGGCTGGTTGGTTCATCTTAAAAAAAAACTGGAACAGCGCAACACAGGACGAGCGAGTAAAGATCACAGGACAGAGCGGTGACGAGCAACTAAATGCTTTATTTGCAGAAGCAGCATATAAAGACATCATTTTATGTGACATAAAGAACAAAACAAGAAAGATAAAAAGAATGAGCGTCAGGCCACAGAGATAACGCAGTTCAATTGTTGAGAGTGTGAGGGACGCAGATATGACGCACACGTCAAAACTTTCGAATATGCAAAATGTCTCAGAGATTTCCTGCGCACACCATTTTCACTATATCTGCCAATTCTTTCGCGCTTTTAAAAATCGTCGTGGAACCGCACATGTCACAGTGGGCAGCCTGATGACTGTACGGATTTGATTTTAGTGAAGCGGCATGCTGGCGCAGGCGATCGTTAATGCACCTGCCTCTTTGCCCGATGTAGTATCGTTTACAAACAAGCGATTTTTTATAGACGACCTGTGTTGTACATTCAATGAAGATGTGAACATGATTCTTATAGTAGCTTTGCGCGCGACAACATCCTCCCTGTTGAATATTTTGCACAACGCGCTCAGATTATTAGAGGCATTCCACACAACCCTCAATCTTGCCTTGGCCGCAATTTTCATACTGTTATGGGAAACACGGTGCACATAACGAATAACGGCAAGCCCAGATCTCGAAAGCAGTGACTCCGTAGTTCGTTTTCCGACGTTCTTTAATTCTTTTACAAGGCCCCCAGCAACACTGCACAGCAGGCTGGTCGAGTTGACTACTGATGTTAGTATGTTGACTTGCGATGAAAAACTCGGCTCAACAGCGTGCTTGCTCGAGCGCATCAGAGGAGCTCGCAAGCATACGTTAGCGATGCCTCAATTTACGAGTTTGGAGTGAGCAGACGAAAAGGGAGAAGCCCTTTCTTTGAGCGAGGCGACTAGTACTAGCACACATGATGTTTAAAAATAATTACTATGCCTAAAGCCTTAAATGGTCATTAGTGCGCTCTTCCGTTATTAATGTAAATTCCTTCATTATCTCACTGAAGGCGTCAATGTTTGTCTTGGATATTAACTCCGTGTCACACGGGTCAACCGGATAAAATACTAAAAAGTCGTCAACAAAGCGAAATATTCTAATGGCCTTCAGCTGTATGCGAGCGAGTAAGCCCTGTCACAGCCTGCCAACAAAATGTCGCTAAATATTGGTGCCAAACATGAAGCTATACACAATCCCTGCATTTGATTTAAAAGCTTATTGTCATGACAAATGAATGTGGATTTTAGGTAGCAGGTGAGCATTTCCTTGAAGCTGCCGATACTCATTCCACAAGAATTTCGAAACCTAATTACCCCGTGCTTATCGAAGCAATCACCAAATTCCTATAAAATTTGCTGAAAAGCACCTGGGAATCGCTGCCTGGTTCCCCACTCCAACAAAATCACACGAAAAGGGATTTCCACCTTATGTGTTTTTCCCGAGCAGAACACGGTCAAAGTTACGCCATCTTAAGTCCTCACAGAGGATGCCATCTTGGTCAGACCCGACGTGATTCGCATCCAAACTGTGCGAATCGTCGGGTCTGACCCAGCTGGCATCTTCTGTGAAAACTTCTAAGGGCGCAACTGAATACAATCACACCACGAACCTCCCATTATCACTGTGCCCCTACTATTTCAAAAGCCACCTATTATGTCCTCACTGCCACGTAGATTCACCCACTGTCCTTCCACCATGTGACGCCCCATCCACCCAGTACACCCACCACTTAAACAGCTTGCACACCCTTTCCCGACCATTTACACAAGTTACCCAATATGTATCCCTGCATCTAGCCAGCACACCTATCTTTCACCCAGAATATTCATCATTCACCCACCATTTATAGAGGACCATTGAGGCAAGTCACCCACTGTGTATTCTACCAGTGCATCCCACCAGCCATTCGGTATACCGAAGATCAGTTCCATCTGCCCATCATGTCCTCCATTCCACCCAGTACATTTTCCAACAAACCCAGCATAAAATTTATATAGACAATGCTGGGATATTGAATAGTAAAGATATGGTTTAAAAATCGCTAGCGGGACTTCCTTCATTGGGCTTCTTTCAAAGAGCATGTCATGCGTATTTTGGGCACTCCTACGGTCCACTCTGAAGTTGTGAAGAAGCTCTCTGACCGCGTGCAGCATTACAGCGAATCCTACCCGTCATAAATTGAGAATGTCCTCGCGCTTTGCCTTCGCATCGACGATGCCTTACCAGAAACTTACCGTGTCCGCAAGTTTTTAAAAGGCATCACATCTATCGCTTTCTACCCCCTTGCGGTGCAATATACCACGTGTACACGACACGACATCATCTGCTGTGCCAGCGCCTAGATTCGTTGCCATCAACCCGTTTGCAGCCCGACTACTCCAACTACATGACCAGCAGTGTTGAGCTCCGAGCTCCCATTCGAGCGCTCGTTCGTGAAGAACTGCAAGCTCTCGATTTGTCACATTCCTCTAGCGCTGACATTTATCCTGTTGCTAGTGGCCTACGTGGCATCATTAAAGAGGAGTAGGCCTCCCTCAACAGCACTAATCATCCAGAAACTTATCCTTGCTTACCAGCGGCCTCGTATGCCCACATTGCTGCAATGTCACCAGTATCTCCTTGTGTCACGTCGCATGTGCCGGTTTAAGGCCAGCTAGCACCATTACTTATGCGAGCGCCCGACTTGGTACTTACTACTGTCTCATGCGTGGTCACATCGCCCGGTTTTGCAGACGCCGCATACAAGGAAAATGAGCAGGCTACGCTGTCTGTGAGCGCAATGCGCATTATTCTCCTCGATTATACACTCGAAACTTTGATAATCCGCCCTCCCACCAATCTCCACCTCTGGGCAGCTTCAACGCGCTCCCGATTTCACTTACCTCAAGACGCCCTTCACCATCACCATTCCGAACCTCCGTTTCTCCGCTTCGCCGGGCTTCTCATCTCCCTGACCAGCGCCCAGAAAAGTAGCCAGTGCAGTTTCTGGAGGGAAAGCTTCAGGTTCGCGAACAGTGCTAATTTTTCCTGAGTACCCGTCAAATTTGTTGTAGGCGTTTGTGGAAGGTGTGTGCTTACTGGCTCTGGTTGACACGGGAGCTGCTATTTCAGTTATGCGTGTTGACTGAAAAAGTGAAAACCTGTTACTTTGGATCATCTCTGCGCAGAGCTTATGACGCAATTACTCAGTCCGCTGCACAAGGTACTGCATGCGTCATCAATGGTGGTATCCGTCAGCATATTCAGTTTGCGATTTTATTCCCGTGCGCTTAGGAAATCACATCAGGGTAGCCTTTTTCTCCTTGGCGTCTGCTTTAATTTCCTGCCGTCAGATCGCGGTAAAAATATCCGAGACCGACCATTCTAGTGATGTCGTCGAAGGGCGATTCCCTTTCTTCACAGCTGCCGATTCTGTGCTTCTTCCCGGCAACGAGCAACTTATTACCTTCTAGTCCCCCGCCATCGCAGATAGCGATGTGTTTCTCATTCCATACGGCCCTTGTCTGTCCCGTGCGGCTGTCATCGCCTCAAAGTCTGGTGCATTCCAAAGATGGCTGTGAATCCCTTACCACTGTGAATATACCCTAATAGATTTTTCTTCTACATCAAGGCAGCACTGTCACATGCTAAGTCGAAACTCAACCCCGCTCCCCCTCAGGCTAAAAAACCTGCGACCCCATCCACTCTTGGTTCCGCAATAAGCCCTGTACATGCGTTTTCGCAGACTCAGGCATTGCTAGATTTGCTTACGAAGCACCAGGCATCTTTTGTCAAGTGGATTCGTCTTCTTCAAGGTCTTGGTAAAGACAAGTCCACTTGTCGAAACGTTCGCTCCTTCTTTCACCCTGTTCTCCTTTTGCTCAGGCCTTGAAGAAGATAAGTCCACTTGTCAAAACGTTTGCTCCTGCTGTCAGCTTGTTCTCGTTTTGCCTATCGTAACGACGAAGGATAAATCTAACAGCCTTTTTTCGGCAATGATACTAACAACTTCACGTCCTATGTCATTTCGATGGACGCTGACGGAAGCGGCCAAGGAATTGTCGCCGCGTTGCTGCAGCACGAACCACTTCTCGCGAGAAAGTCGTCGCATACGCAACGCGAGTTTTGACGTTTGCGGAAAAGAAGTATACAATCCCCGAACAGAAGGGCCTGGCTGTTGTATGGTAGAAATTTCACCTATACCTCCACCGTCAACATTTCACTATTCTTAGTGATCATCATGCCTTATATTGGCTGTCAACGATCAAACACTTCTCAGCACGCCTTGGCCGCTGGATCCTCAGAGAACAAGCATGTGATTACGATATGGCTTTTCCATGTCGCTATCCATATTGTCACGGTATCATGGATTGCCTCATTGATGTTTCAATTGCACCGAAAATCAAGATTCGACAACAGCTCAAAGAATTCAAATTACTCTACCGCTGCATATTTCATACGGAGGGCCATCAATGAGGTCCTGTCGTTTGGTGCTCTCGTTGCGCTGAATTTATCCAGGCTTCGCACGACGACCCGAATTCTTACCACTTGGGTTACCAGAAAATCCCTGATCGAATATGCAGCCGATTCTTCTTGCCAGGCCTTTCAAACAGCGTAGCTCTATATGTCGCCTCGTGCACTCTTTGCCAGCGCCGCAAGCGACCCATTACTGCACCCGCAGGGAACCTAAAACCACTACTTTATCTAGCAGAATCCTTCGCTGTCGTCGGCATTCGCCTTTATAGAATTCTTTGAGCCACTGGAAACGGCAACCGATGGATCGTCACTCGTTATTGTCACGTGACACGATGATCGCGGAACTTGTTTTCAGCTTGTAGGAACCATGACGTGCGATCGGCGAGCCATAGCTGCGGTAGCGTAGTGGTCTCTATAGTCCCTATCACACACGAACAATACACTTGGCCGGTTGCAGAGTTAGTAGGAGCTGAGTTGATGCCACCTGGAGCCAGCGTTTCATACATTGAATGTCATGTCAGTAGTCCGGGTCACCAGTAACGGTGGGGTCACCAAGCGCAGTTAAGAACACAGTGGTTTTATTTGTACGTCCCTACAATTGAACTGCTCCATCACTTTTTTAGCTCCTGTTGGTCATCTCTTGCGCAGTATCCCATTAGGCGCTAATGTCTATAACCAGAGACAAGCCAGAAGAAGTTCCATACACGTCAATTCTTCGTTATTGTATGGCATTATGCAGCACTTCAACGGTCACTATACCACTGTTAGGCCATAGTCGGCATTTGAACTTCGACGAACAGTCGCTGTCGGGCACTAGGCGTCATACAGTCGTTGTCATGCCATTGTGTTTGCACCATTGTGGTCATTCAAGGTTCGTCATCTAACTATCGTCATGTCGTCGGGATCATACAGTCCTCGTGATTGAAGTCATTTTGACGCTGTTACTCTCATACACTCGTCATCATCCCATTACCCTCACACCGCTAACGCGCCTCTGTCTTAATTGCATTGTCGTCATGCATTCGTTCCCATACCGTCGACGCGACGCCGCATTCACTACATAGACGTAATTCTGACTTCGAGATCAAACTGTTGTTATGCCGTCCTTTTACAAGCGTCATTACTTAGGTGACGTCATTCTACTGTCATCGTGCCATACTTGCCGTACCGAATTCGTCAATGCATCAATGTTATTTATTCTTCCCAATGCAATCGTAATGAGGCTGTTATTTAATGGTGATTACGCCGCTGTTGTATACATTGCTTCATCGTCAAAGAACCTGTATCATGCCTCTATTTTCATACCTTCTTCATTATGCCATTATGGTTGCATAAATATTATCTTACCCTCATCCCCATCTCATTGCTATCAGGTCTTCATCGTCTGTGTTTGTTAAAACATGCTAGTCTTTTTATAATCGTCTTGTCATTATCCCCATGCCGTCCTCGTCATACCGCCTTTGTCGTTTACTTGACGATATTTCATTTTGTTCATTTCATTATTGTCAATGCGTCAGCGACACACCATTGCTGTCGTGTTGCCATGCCCATGAACGACCTTGGTAATCGAGTGTCATAGCAAACTGAGACTATCCCAGATCACGTTGCATAAAGGCAAGAACGCGATGTCTCAGGATGATCACTTGATGATTTCTTAAGCGCCACTGAACATATCCGGCGTGTTGCTACACTGCTAATATGCTAATCACATTATTACCGATAGCCATCATAAGACCTGCCGTGGTTGCTGAGTGGCTATGGTATTGGGCTGCTGAGCACGAGGTCGCGGGATCGAACCCCGGCCACGGCGGCCGTATTTCGATGTTGCATGCCTCACTGTTTATGTTCATGTTCTTGGCGAATCTGCAGAATGGGCTTGTCAACTCCAACTTAAAGGTTTAAAGGTGGAACATGTAATGTCAGCTTACAGATATCTCTGAAGCCCCGCAATATGTGTGATAAATGTTGAACCGCGAAGTTTTCTATTTACTCCACTTTCTTTGATTTACCCATTCCTTATTCCTTATGGGTGCGTGCCCATTCCTGGTAAATCCTCCAGAATGGGTATGTTCCACTGGGATGGAAGAGGTAGAAAATCCCTAAATGGTGCCTAATCTCTTCTTAAATGTTCCCTAATAATCACCATTTTTGTTCAACATGCATCCTACATCGCGCTCGTTGACGTGACGCCGCTTAATATGCATGTCCTCTCATGCCTCCATTTGTTTTGATATTGCATTTCGATACATATTGTGAACGATACGGTGCATAACCAAAGAATTCCACAAGAGTAATATGTTGACATTCGTAGTGAATAACCATACAAATGTCGCTGCACGAGATGAAAGTAAAAACATCACATGTTTTTTGACAGGAGGTTATTCTCCACTAGACGATAATAGGAATAGAGATGTCACGCTGTAATCAGTTAGGTTACTAGCGTTTAAGAACACCGGCAGCCATCACTATGACATGCTCATGTTGGTAGGCCTATTCTAGTGGGTCAATCACACAGCGCATAGATCCAGACTGAAGAACGACAGATTGGGTGAGTTGGTAGTTTCATTAATGTTAAAGCAGCACTAGGGGCGCAGGCCGCAGAAAAACAGAGTGGGACACACACGGCTCTGGCGTCCGACCGCGTTTATTGGACAAACACGACTGCTGTTTGGAGCCTTACACAAGCATACGCGGATGCCCAGTGTCAGCAGAAGTACTTGTTTGTCATGAAACATTGCCTCATGGTGGCGAGTGAGATTAACACTGTTGTTAACTTCTGTTCAACGAGCCAATTTCCTTCGTAGATAAGACCACTGAAGGATCATTAATGTAGCCACGTCTTGCCACGTAGCCACGAGAAAGCAACAAAATCCCAATAAAGAAAGGCGTCAGGCAGGGAGATACGATCTCTCCAATGCTATTCACAGCGTGTTTACAAAAGGTATTCAGAGACCTGGATTGGGAAGAATTGGGGATCAGAGTTAATGGAGAATACCTTAGTAACTTGCGATTCGCTGATGATATTGCCTTGCTTAGTAACTCAGGGGACGAACAGCAATGCATGCTCACTGACCTGGATAGGCAAAGCCGAAGGGTGGGTCTAAAAATTCATCTGCAGAAAACTAAAGTAATGTTTAACAGTCTTGGAAGAGAACAGAAGTTTACGATAGGTAGTGAGGCACTGGAAGTAGTAAGGGAATACATCTACTTAGGACAGGTAGTGACTGCGGATCCGGATTATGAAATGGAAATAATCAGAAGAATAAGAATGGGCTGGAGTGCATTTGGCAGGCATTCTCAGATCACGAAAAGCATGTTGCCATTATCCCTCAAGAGAAACGTTTATAACAGCTGTGTCTTACCAGTACTCACGTACGGGGCAGCAATCTGGAGGCTTACAAAAAGGGTTCTACTTAAATTGAGGACGACACAACGAGCTATAGAAAGAAGAATGATAGGTGTAACATTCAGGGATAAGAAAAGAGCAGATTGGGTGAGGCAACAAACGCGAGTTAATGATATCTTAGTTGATATCAAGAAAAAGAAATGGGCATGGGCAGGACACGTAATGAGGAGAGAAGATAACCGAGGGTCATGAAGAGTTACGGAATGGATTCCAAGGGAAGGGAAGCGTAGCAGAGGGCTGCAAAAAGTTAGGTGGGCGGATGAGATTAAGAGGTTTGCAGGGACAACATAGCCACAATTAGTACATGACCGGGGTAGTTGGAGAGCTATGGGAGAGGCTTTTGCCCTGCAGTGGGCGCAACCAGGCCGGTGATGATGATGATGATGACCTTTTCCCATTACGTGAAACGCTTCTGACTTCTGACTCTTGTACTGCTGTTGTTGAGAACGAAAATGAGTTTTGTGTCGCCAGAGAACGGTTTACATTCCCATTCCAAACAGTACATTGGAAGGTTTAGAAATCGCTTGTCGAAAGAATTCTGGTGCTCCGATATCCTCACAATAATGCATTGGCCTGTCTGCCATTGTACGTAAGGCCGTAGGACAAAGTGATATGGTAGACAACAACAATCTTGCATGTGACGGGCTTTTTCCGTGGTTTATTTCACAGCCTGTGTTCTTTCCTATTCCGTCTCTCCTCTTTTTTTGGAGAGCTCCTTCAACATTACCAAATTTATTAGGAGCAGAAAACAAAATTTTGACAGCATATCTGGCCATACGTTTTTAAATCTGTGTGAGAGAGAATGACCACCTTTGTAGGCAATACCCGCGAACGAGGAGCCCCTGTTGAACTGCAAGTCATGGCACTCAAAACTAGTAGAAAATGGTACAGTAGCAGTGTGCATGGGTATGGCAGTCAAGAAATCCTTTTGTCTTAAAGTGGGCTGTAGTCTCGCGTCACAGGTACGTCATTACAGGGATGCTGGTGTGTGGCCTGACCTGCAGTGAACTCCTAAATTGATGTGTCAGTAAAAGAAAGCACAAATTGAGAAACTCATACGGTGCAGCGTTGCGCGACGGCGTCTATGGCAACCGAATAACTAGGCTGAGCGAACTGCGTCCGCAGCAATTGGTCGCAGATATGTTATTCGGTGGTTTCAGTGGTTGGCCGAAGTCGCTTATTATCGATGCACGTAGAAATGAAGCGCTATCGTAGAAGGCAAGCGGCCGCCATGTACCGTGGCCACGTACTGTCCATTCCAGCACAATGCGAACTGGAGTATCACACGTAAATTAAAGGAGGGAGTACAGGATAAGGGAGGGGTGGGGGATTGACGCACGCGAGTGGGTTATAGTTTAGGGAGCGGCCGTATGGAATGGATGAATTTTATGAGCATCATTGTGGAATGGGGCGGTGTCAGGCGCAACAAAGGGCGTTTGCTTAACTTTCGGCCACACCTTTTTTTCGAGCGCTAATATCAGTGGTTCATGGGAAAGAAACAATGCAGCATCTAAATATTTTGTGCAGTAATGTTGACATGCTAGTGCCACAAATTACGAACAAAGCAATATGCCTCTGGCAATAAGCGCAAAGGCAAGCTTTAATAAATCGTTTCAGTTAGATGCTATGCAAATAGACAAACAATTCAGGTAAAGCTATTTCATTTCGAATTCATGTAAATTGTGTGCACATCCTGCTTAATTACAAACACCAGTTGGCATGACGTCATGCAACGCAGATGCTTGAATAACTTGTGGTCTAGTGGCACATTTCTCGAGTCGTGAAGGAAGCACATTAAGTAGAGGAGAATGGCACACATACATAGCGATGTGTGCTTGACGCTTTACCACCTCCGGCTAACAAAATAACAGTCCCGCCCGCCACGCGACCCACGCGACTATCCAATTCTCCCACTGAATTTTTTCGACGAGAAAAAATTTGTGATTGTGGTTGGTCCTGTATTACACTCAGTTTTATTCGCTCTTCGGGTCGCAGCTCTGCGGACAAACCCCCCTCCCCCCCACACCACACTACGCTTACTCGGTGAGACATCAACGCCAATTCAGATGACAAGGTAAGGTCCACAGAACACACGTACATTAGAATGCGATGGCATTATCAGGAGTGCATTGCCTGCAGGATCTACCCCCTTAAAAGCCACATTATTACCTATGTGCACGATACAGATCGCTCAATAATGTAGTGAACTGCCAACCAGGTCATTACATTTGCTTACACAAGCTCGTCGATTGGCTCTGTGTACCATTACACAGGCCTACAAATAGAGCGTCGATGAAGAAAACTTGCTGAAGTAGCTTGACCATGCCCACGGTATCTTCTGTACTGATTATTTTTGGGAAAATCGGGAAAACCGTTGTCTGCATGCCATTGCAGATGTTCTACAGGGGGCATATTCATTCATGCATGTCGATGTGTCAGGCATTTTAAAGTCAGCACACTTTTGCATTTTTCCACATTTTATGAGGGTCCGCATGCATCAAACGAAGCTTTTCAATTAGGCATTTCTACAGCAATGACAATAAGTAGATTGAATCACATATGACATTCATTTATTCGGAATGAAGTTGTTAGATTCCTTTGAAACAGGTTCGCTAATGCGTGGGGGATGAAGGAATACGCTTACAGTACACAAACTTTGAAGACATTCATTTATGAGGCTGACTGCGCAGGGTCTTTTCATAGTTATCTTGTGTGCTCTTTACTGGTCGAATCTTCCCACAAGGTCAAGTTTATGTCTGGTATTTCCGTGCACGCTACCAGGTCGGTGTTGCTGTAAATAAAATATATGCAGGTAAACAGCACGAAGCTCAATAATTATTTACCGATTGATGGATTTTATGACTGGGGTTCTAGGAGCATCCCTATCAAAATGCGCATCTATTCGATATGGAACAGGCGACTGGCAAAACAGAGTGAAGTTCGTTCATGCAGGCCTTCTAACAACATGAATAATTTTTGACAAGAAAAAGGCCATGATAATTTTTTTCTTCAGCTGGATCTGTGACTAAGAACAAAGCCTGGTAGGTTTGATATTGTTAAGGAACATTTTTTGTAGCCGAGAGAATGGGGAAAGTTATGAGTTCAATAGGTATACTTTTAAATGTGGCATCAAGCTTAATGACATTACAATAATTATTTGTACTTGTGGCAACGTTAGTGTATTGTTAATCTCTCTTGCTCTGTAAACGTAGCATAAAAAGTTTCAAAGTAGTCAGCTTATATGAAGACGAAGTTCTTGGTCATCATGGTTGTCAACTCCGAAGTCGCGAAATTGAGTCAGTGGCACAACATAGAGACCAAGTGAAGCAGTTGCGTTTCGAATTTAATTATGTGGATTGCATGCATGCATTACATTGCATGTAATCTCCGCCAACCTCCGCCATGCATTACATTGCATGTAATGCATGGCGGAAATAAATTTACGGATATTAAATACCAATATTAGTTCTAAGGGAGGGGAAAGGCTGTTGATGGCGACATAGTATTTCATTGCGGGACGGGGGCAAGAAATTTAAAGGAGTGGGACACATTACGCTGACGTAGGACATGGACTCCATAACATATTTGCGGAACACGTTTCTATTGTCCTTAACGTGTTTGGTCAATGCAGATATTGTCCACAAATAGATCACTTCCTGTTTATTGACTTATCCCTTTCTTTATATAAACCATGAAGAGAGTGATTAACAAAAGTAACGTTAGCTATATGTTATGTTGTTTTTTGGCGTCCAGGGGGAGGGTCAACGAAAAGGAAGATTAGCACGCAAGTGTCAGGCGAATCTAACGGCACCATTGCGCGGAAAACACAACAAAGTGCGGCGACTGTGGAAAGCAATAGCAAAAGTGAAAGATTTGTAAAAGATCTATTCACATCGGGCTTCTGGAGCGATTAACACATCTATATTCGCGCAACCCTCACGTTCTTGTTAGCAAAAGAAATGAGCTTATTAGCAGCAAAGTAGGGGCCCTGGAAGGTAATACCATTCCAATCTGCTTTTATTTCAATCACTTGACGTGAAATACACGTGACTACTGACGCAAGTATCTGGCAGTGACCCGTAGCATTGTTTGAGCAGGCCAATCAAACGCTATCCTCGTTTATAGGATGTCAATTTTGTAATCTTTCAAAGCGAACAGCATTGTCTGCTTTATAGGCTATTTTCTTATCCAGTTAACTGACAAGAGGAGAGCAGCACGTAGAAGAGGAGAGGGTATTGGCGGAGCTGGTAGAGCGTAGTGAAAGTAGATAGCCACTTGAGGAGGGTAGTGCCGGCTTCGCTGATTCCTCGGCTTCTCATTGCTCAGCTTTCGGTAGATGGTAGAAAATTGCGGCGGCGTGCAACGAAGGGCCGAAAATGCCGCCAAAAATGCTCCTCAGTGAAGAAAAGCTGTCGAAGTGACGTCGCCTATGTGTCGAAACGGCTCGACAAGTCTATGCTGGTATAGAATCATTTCTTATATGCAAAAAATTCATTCTTCCCGGCAATTTCTAGTAGCCAGTGCCACAGCGATCGGCGTACGGCCACCTTTTATTTATTTCATAAGGGGAAAGTTTCTGGCGATTCCGCAAAAAATTACGTTTTCTCGGCGTAATGATGCATCTTCAATGGGCACAAATCACCTTGACGAGGTGAGTTTTCGCGGTTTTGTTACGTCAAGCATCAGAAAGGCGAATTGTGTGCAGACAGAAGACTGTTTACCAATAGCGGAGGGCTGATGGTGAAAATACGCAGAATAGGAAATAATTTTTCTTTCTTTTCTTCGGTCTAATCATGCCCGTGTACACGCCATGTCAGATAAAGAGATTTCGTGGTTTCTTTGGCACCACGTGACAGATAAGCGAAGTGGAGGTGGCCCCAAAAATGATTTACCAATCGTGGAGGGCTGACTGGAGAAATAAACAGAAATGCCTGGAGCAACTTTACGTTATAATGCCCTGAGATTCTGTTAGACACGTTTTATATTGCTCTAATAATTTACGCGTCATGCGATTTCGCGGCTATATATATATATATATATATATGTCGTTGAGCTTGGAGAGAAAAATACGAAGGCATCCCAGTCAAACAGTACCTTTCATATTCCAGGATTACGAAACATGCTTTAGATGCATGAAAGCGGTCGCATTGATCGAGGCAATCCACATTGAAATGGACAGATTTATCGCCGATTTTAGGCAGCTCATAGCAGCCAAGAGCATAGGAAGAAATTTCTTTGTGTCGCTTTCATGAATGAACAGCCTACTTTACCTTATAATGCTGGCGGAAGTGTGCTCCTTTCATTGTGTTATTTCAATGCTCCGAACAAATAATAGTCCCTTGGAGTGAAGTGGAGAAATAATGGCCGATATGGTTGTAACGCCCATTTGAGTTTGTGCGCATACACTGTACTTTGACGAAGATTGCCTTGGATTAAGAGAAAGCTTGTAGTAATCAAGCTTGGGTATTTGTTTCTGAGTGTACTGTGTGCAGTCTAATGAACTTTACGGTGGCACTGGCCGTTGCTGGTCTAACAGAGGGAAGGAAGACACTGTAAATGATACGATGTTCATCCACAAAATTGGCCTTCTTGGTTTCACTACCGACGAACCACCTCACTCGGGATTGTTTCGCATTCCCGTTTTGCCGTTTCGACAATATTTGCGCCACTCAACTATTATTGGGAAGCTTGCCGTCTCATCGTCATAAACATGGTGAGCTTGAATTTCAGCGTGATATTTAGTCAGATTTTGGGCTTATTTTTAAGAAACGTTATTATAGGGCGTCGTTCTACGACGGCGCTTACAGACTCAGCCGCCATCTGGCATATCACGTTATTTCGGTGCGAAGCGGCATCAACATACCTCGGTACCATAGCTGACGAGCGTCCCGTAAAACTATGTGAAATAGTGCTAGTGTGTGTACTTGTATGTGCACATTATGAGAAAGCGGGGTTTGCCTTGGCCGACCGCACATCTGACTTTACATAAACCCTTACACTACCATTATGGTTTAAATGTAGGCATGTTTTCAATTTAGTGTGTCATTATTCAGCTAAACTGTGAGGTGAACCTGACACAAATGAATGGCAGGCTAACACAGTGCTTTCGATACTCACTTGCTGTCCTGGCGAAGGAAGACGTTTCGTTGAATGCAGGACAAGCCTGCGATGTTCTTGCAGAAGACGGAGGCCAATGTGACATTCCGAATCGACTTTAGTTGGTCTATTCATGTGGTACACACAAAAAACAAAGAAAATGCAAAACCAAGAGTTGAAGCACTTTGCACTCAGTGAAAATGCCAGCCATTGTACAACGCTAATTTAGGTTGTCCCAACTAATTTTCCGGTGCCCTGTAGGATGATGCTTCTAAACAGTTGTTATTGGTAATTGTGGAAAAAATCCTTTTATGTTTCATTGATTCCATTCTACTCAATAGTGAAGACTACTTCATTACTTTTGCAAGTATTATGACGAGAGAAAGCAAAGAAATCACCAATGTACGCGACGAATAAGACGATGGAAACGAAAGTTCCTCGTCGAACATATTACGACTTAGCCACTCTTCCTTTTGTTCTTTCTAACTTGTCCAATATAGTATACGAACTTCACAGTATAGACACACAAATAGCTCCCACTCTGGTTCAAAGATGGTTTGAATTTCCTCACTGTTGCTAACACGCATAGATAATGAACCAGTAACGTCGTTAAGACATGACCGAAAGTACCTCTCTAAACTGCATGACACCTTCATAATAAATTATATCTTACAAGCTGAAGATTTCTTCCACTCTAAAGTAGTATGCGACTTTCTTACAAACCTCGGAGAACTATGACCAATATACGTCATATGTGATACCTCATGTGCTTTTATATTAGTAGGAACCACGCTTGTTTTTTAGCGGCAACACCTTTTCCTACGGTGCACTGGTGTATATTGCTACGCAATAACACATCTAGGCAACACAAAGTCATGTTAGGTAGCATGTACGTGTTTTCTATTAGGATGTATTTATTTACCGCGTAAAAAATACAATTTTCCTACCGCCTTGCTTCCGCGGATAAACTATTCGCATGCAATTTGAAGAAAGAGATTTTTGCAGTTGGTGTTTCTGGCACTGCCTAACCATTTCGGCTATGGTGAACGGTACGTAAACATAAAAAGAAATGTCTCAATGAAGCCTTTCAAAATAGTCCCTTCAGCAGTATCAGTAAAGAACGCTGCAGAGAAACCTCACAGGCACCATTATGTACGAAATTCAGCTTTCTCCGACATCCTGCATTCTATTAACTTCTAGCGCCTCTATGACATGTCGTAAAACAAGCGCATATTTAATATTGAATCGACGCATAAAATAACAAAAAATAGTTGCGGCAATGAAATACAACATACAACCTTTCACTGGCGGAAATGTATTCAAATAATAGGTACAATCTTTGCAAAACACACCATGAAATGAAAGCTTTGGTAATAATTTAAAGAACATCATTTGGTTTGAGTAGCTATTCTTGTGATCATATCATCTGTCAAGATATTTTGCGGAATTTAACCGCACAAAACTTTTAGCGGGTAATATTGTGACTAAGACCACCGTAATTATACTAAACTTCATTTGTCGTTTTCTTACCGATATATGACATTTGTACCTTTGCTTAAAAACCACTGTATGCTTGCCTCATCACCAGTAGAAAGACAAACAATTTAAAGGCAATTGCCGCAGGCACTCAAGGCTAAATTGGTCGCGATCCTATAGGAACTGAATTTTTTATTCTAATGTATTCGGCACACCTGTGTGAGTGAGCATTTCTAAATTATAGTCACCCGCGTTATTTTTGTCCTAGGTGCACGCATAAAGGTCATGCATTACACACCTCCCTCACCGGTTTTTCAACGCGTCCTCCTCTCCATTCTAGTAGAGCTTTCTGTTCCAAAATTGTCTCCCTATGCTGAGTATCTTGCGCAATAGCCTACCTTCAAGACGCACCTGCCCAAGTGCACCGGATTACCAGTACTACGGCAAAATTGTTGGATGTTTACTCTAAATTTCTTTGCAGCTAAATTGCATGAAATGCCTTGAGCAGAACATTCTAGTCATGTATTTTTTGTTTGACTTAATACCGATCGTTATGGCCACTTCATTGTTTTAACTTAGTGCCGCTTTCATACACGAGCCGAAAGTTAGAGTACACTGTTTCTTTTTAATCCAGAAGTATCCAAACTTACCTTCTTTAAAGGAGCCCGTCTGGTTGCCATGTTCGTAGTAAAATCTATCACCGAATTTGAGCCCGTGAAACACCTGAGCGATGATGCAGGCGAACGTTTCGCCAACCTGTGCTCCTTCAATTGGCTTTTCGGAAAGGCCACCGGAAAATAAGTCAATGTCAGCGACGTTTCTGTGAAAAAAAAATAGAACGCCAATAAACGTCTGAGACGGTTATTTTGAAGATTCGAGAATCATGCAAATACTAAACAGTGTGACGAGGCATATTCGAGGCGTCGAGCGACAGCCAGAAACACAACAGCCGCAACGACAGCTGAGCTTGTTCTTGTTCTTGTTCCCCAGTGAAGTGGCGCAACCGACTCTGGGGGATCGGCCATGAATCGGGTTACGAAGGAACTGTTAGCATTTCTTTTGAATAAGCATCTTGGAAATGGAATTTGAAGTGTCTACTGTTACAGGTATGAATAATCAGATATCTAGATATATTGTGAATTTTGTGAGCACGGTAATTATTTAGAAGAATTCTAACACGCAATTGTCTGTCTCGTGCACAAATATGCAGATGGCTTCACAAACGTTACTGTGGCTGTAACCCAGTACGGTAGCCCCAAAGGAAAGAGTTACAGGAAGAGTCAAATTCAAGCGAAGCTTTTAAAAGGCTTCTTATTAAAATATTTTTCGTTGAATATTTAAGCAATGGCATGCCAAAACGAAGTGTTCCAGTGATTCCCTCTCACTGCACAAAGGGCACAAGGGCGATGTAGCCAGACCAGACCTGTGGAGATAAACGTTCAGTGGGGGCAGTCGGCAGCGTAGCTTGCAATTGTTACCTAAATTTTTCTAAAGAAGCACCAAGTGTTCTGTCAAAAAAAAAAAAAAACTGAGATGCGGGAAACTAGATGTTGCCAATTATGATTGCGCGAAGTGGCATATTTCTAGTCGCATATTTTGTGCATCGCGCCGCAGTGATGAAAGCTGACGAAGGTAAAATTGGCATCTGGAAGCGCGAATTGACCGCGCGGCATGTGAAGGGGGCGGTGTTTTATAGTTCTTCTTTCTTACAAGTGTTTTGTTTTCTCATCATCGGCGATTACGCTCACTTGCTCACTTGATTACCCTCACTGTGATAGGTTTTGCAAATTTGCATCATTTGCGTCTGGTACACGCGTGTAATGTGTCAAGTGCGCAAGTGCCGTGATCGGAGTGGGTGAGCCATGCGAAGGCGACGATGACCCGCTGCAGCGGTGGCATGAGCACGCCGAAGAAATAATTCGATGAGCAACAACAACAAGCGAGCGGGGAGCAAAGAGGAGTAAGAAAGAGCGGAGGGGACGTGGCACAACACGACTGCGTGGAGGAAGGAGTTCGCCAGCACTCCAGGCATAGGAGTGGAGTGGTCGGGCGTCAGGACCGTGCTTCGTGCGTTCTACTTGACCAGGGTGACCTTCCAGGGGCGTGTCACCGCGTTCGCACGATCGCACGCAGGAACGTGCCGAGCGACGTCTGGAAAATAAGTACATGGAAATAAGTAAATGGCATAGGTGAAGCCATTTGGCTTGGTGTCCGGCGTCAAGACCTCTACTGTGCCAAAGCCATCTGCCCTTGTTCTCAAAGTCACAACCGGACTTACTCCTGCATCACTGGATCCCGGGTGTTCGCGTAAGCGCGACGAGGATTTTTCTTCAACAGTGTATGCAGCACTGTTTCTGTGCTCTGAGGGCTGCCTCCGTCGCCACCTCGTGTTCATCTCGTAACTTCACTGCAGAATGAAACTGTATGCCCTTTCTGAGTCCGACCCTTTCTTTGGAGACCTAATTCTTTTTCCGTGTGTGTGTTTGATTAGTTTGTAGAGTTTCTGCTCCTCCTTGTGGTCAATGTTCCTTAATGAATGGACTGGAGTCTGATAACGAACAACTTCGTCACTTCATGCGTTGAGGCAATGCCTCAGCTAGGATTAATTAAGTGAAAGGATCTCATCACAACGTGTCATGGAAATATTTAATGTCTAATGCACATCGCATGCGGCCGCGGCACATTTCCTGAACAATTCTTTATAATAATGCACTGTGCAAAGGAATGTAGAAGCAGAGAAAAAACTTGGATGGTCGATTATGTTTTCGAATACTAGTAATAAATTTTTACCGTATCAGGGCGGGTCTGGTTCCCTCCTCTCTGTGCCCAATCTCCGGAGAAGTCGAGACCATACATATTTTTTTATTCTCTCACCGTTTTTCTTCTTTAAGAAAAAAAAAAACATTTTAGATTCAAGGTACAGCCAACTTGCTTTACATTTTTCGTTCCCGAATATTGTTCCTCCAGGAGCCTCCTTCCTTGACACCTATTACACGGAGGCTTGTTCAGCCGTGGAGGAAATTATAGTTGTTTCAGGAAATTTTCTCACATTCTTCACATGTAATGTTTTATTCATTCTCTACCGACGATTTACCTACTGCAGTAATAGCAGCAATTTTGGAATAATATCCAAAGATTGACTGATCCCCCAAAGACGGTTTGCGCTGCCATAGAAGGTAATCCTAACCAAACCAAGCTGTACTGCGAGCGTCTCCGTAAGTGGCCTATACCTTCAGCCATCATCTCCGATCCTGTAAACAAACGCGGTCCATTGACACAGTAAATACAGGGAACATATTTTTCTAAAAGAAAATTTGAGGCATGCCTATATTTTTGTGTGCTCCTTTCAAGAATTCCATTCCACGGCAGGATGGGAAAGTCGGCGCGACCCTCTCGTCACTTCCACTGATCTCACCCAGCACTAAAAGTCACTCAAGAGAACCATGCCTCTACCGCACAAAGCACTCAATAAAACACAAGAAGTCACGTACAGGCGGCTTCAGATGGGCACCTAGCCATGCCCGGCCTTCCTGCACAAACTCTTTCCGCACGTGCACCATCACAATGCGTGTCGCTTTTGCACAGATATAGCTAGTCTTGCTCATGCTCTGGGGTTGCCCCTAGCGGCGGGGGCCGGGACCACCAAGGAAGAGTGGGTCCGAGGTCTACGCAACTCAGACCTTGAAGCACAGCTCTGGGCTGCCCATCGGGCCCGCGACGGGGCGGAGGGGCATGGCCTCTCTGTCCCGACGTGGGAGTGGCCCACTGCGCGCTGATCACGCGCGCCGAGGGACCTCAAGAAAGTTATTCATCCATCCATTCAGTCCACTTGAGAGTACTGTTTCAATGTTATGTTGCACGCAACGAAAAGATGCAGCGTTTCTTGGGCATACGTCTTAAATGTTAAGATCTTGTAATTAAGGAGTTTATTGTTGCCGCTATAGCTTGCTGTTTCTCGTCTTTAGTGTGAAACAGGACATATGAGCTTTACCAAATTTCCGTGAATGTTGCACAGCTGACCGCACAACTACCCACGCAGGCGCGCAGTCCGCGTGATTATATGCAGATAGCCAGCGGTGCGCATGTGCTCATGTACAAATGGCAAGCCGAGTGCGCAAGGCATCCATGAGTCCGTGCGAATGCCTAATAGACCGCCTAAATAAAGATAAACATAGCGACATTCCGTCACCTTGCCACCCGAGCTGGCAAGTGCCGTGGTTGCACTCACGCCGTTTCCCTGCAAAGCGCGAAACAAGCGCGCGCGGCCAGCGGCGCCTTTTGTTTTCTTGTTGTTGTTGTTTTGAATTGACTTGGACCTATGCCTTGACAGTTGCTCTCGATCGCGGCGATCAAGGTGATCGTGGTTCCGACGATCGCAGCGATCAGAAAGAGCAAATTTGGAGGATGAGCAGCGAAGGAAGCACATGCGGCGAGAGAGAGACTGCAGTAGAGCAGGATTGTCGGCACCTATTCAGTGTCCCTTTGCTTTTCCGTTCGCCGAGCACGCCACTTAGAGTCAAAGGAAAATAATAATGTTCAATGAGTTTTTTATTCAATTAACGATTATTCATTCATCACTTTAGCCTTTATTAGGTTAATCGTATACGATGCAGGGTTCTACTGTGAATGAGTGATTAAACGAAATTTTTGGCGGGTTTATTAGACAGGTTCAAACAGAGTTATCGGCTTTTGTAGGAACCTATTTTAAAGCTTGAGAGATGGCACCATGTTTGAAGCACAAATGTGTAAAGTTTCATAAAGAAAAATCTTTCAATTTAAAAGCCTAATTGGTGGTGGCAGTAGTGGCCTTTGAAAATACTAACAATATAAGTTATGAAATGGATATTCGGGTAGAATTAAACAAGATACATTCCACTAGTGAATCTCTATACTGTACAGTTAAATAAAAAATAATAAAAATGGCAGTAGTGAAAGGTGAAGGGAAAATAAAATATGCAAGAAATTGCAATAACCAAAGGAGAAAAGACAATTGCTGTTTTAGGATTTCAAGCTACATGGTCTCTTTTACAGAGCGTAGGAATGTCAACTTGCTGCATGCTTGGGTTAAACCGGCTTTTTTATTTTTTCCTCAGAAGCAGCATGCGAATATCGGTGCTCGGAGTCTAGATTCCCTAGAATTGATATAAACTGTGCTGTGCCACGCCTTTGGTGAACTGGCAGTGACAGCATGGTCAACCACTGGGTTGCTATAGTAAGCCTTGAATTGCGAGGACTTCAAGCTTCCGGCTTCGGGTGGCGTGGTGGCATGTGGGCGAAGTGAGCGGAAGCGCTCGGTATTACAGGGGACTCGCGAAGAAAGCCGACAGTCACTCAACCACGGCCGACAACCACAACCACGTATAAAGGAAAGAGCAGAAATACCCACTCAAACAATTTCAAAGATAGTTTGAAGATAAAGCGGGAACAGAATGCAGCTTGTATAAAACCCACGTAACCCTGGATAGTCTCAATTGCGGTTACCGTGCCGCCCAATACCAACTGGCCTAAGATCTGGCCTATCAAGCCCCGACTTGATATCAGATTTTAAGCATTGGATGGCATTTGCGAACTTTAGCCCTGGTAGCTGTATTGCTTTCCAGATTCCACGCAGTGCATTATATTTTTTTCTCTCAAAGTGTTCCATGGTTTATTATTGCTTCATTCCACTGCCATTTTATTTTCAGAATATCTTGATGGGCGCTTGAATAAATGCTTACTTCGTTTATTATACGCCAAATATATGTATTGCTTGACTATGGGCCTGACTTGATGTTGAATTCACACCACGTAATTATTCGTCGCTTTATTAAGGATCAAAATTCCCAATTTGTTTATCTTAAACTTAACGCCAACATTTATCGATGCGTTGCCACACATATTAGCGAATGTCTGTAAACCTCTTGCAAAGTCGGCTAGTGGCAGTATATGTCGTCTGCATACACCAGTCCAGGGACCTTCTGTTGCACCATTTGTCCATTCCGCATGTACGCATGATAAATCAAACCCTAATTTATTATTCCACAGTCGTGTTTTTATGCCAATAACGTAAAGCGTGAACAACAACGCAGACTGACACAGTGTTGCATCAGTCATTGGTGAACTTCCACCACTTCATTATATTTTCGGCCTTCCCATACAATTCGAATTGGGTTTTCTCTGTGTATCTCCCTTAGCAGCTCCACCAAATCCTTGTCCATGCATTCATGCTTGACAACGTCCGATAACAAATGCCTTTATACGTTGTCGTAGGCTCTTTTCACATCTAGAAATGCTGTGAAATTATGGGGTTTTACATGTCATACCCACGATTTGATTATGAGGCACACCCTAGTTGGGCACTCCGGAAGTTTGGGCTACTGGGGTTATTTCACATGCACCTAAATCTAACAACACTGGTGTTCTCGCTTTTCGCCCACAGTGAAATGCGGCCGCTGTGGTCGGGATTCGATTCCGCGACCTCATACTCATCAGCCAAGCGCCATAGCCACTAAGCAGCCATGGCAGGTATCTATAGAAATGCCGTCCATAATGTCTTATTCTGAGCTACCGGAGCATTTATGCCCTTAGTAAGCAAACATCTTTCCTGTAAGCGTCTTCCTGATCTGGACCCATTCTCTATTTACCTCAGCAGGTCATTTCTTTACAAGAATTATGACAGTTGGAATTTTATGGCTTGCATCGCCATTTGATATATCGGCGACATTGCTGTAAGGGACCTGTACGAGCTCGTGTTATCTTTATCACCTTAGCCATTGTAGATGACGTTCATCTTGCTTTTACGCCATCGAACTAGAATTTTCTTCGTTTTGATCACTTGTTCAGTGGGCCTAGTCAGCAGTCCCTTGCTCTTTAGGCCGACGTTTTTGATTACCTGTACCGGAATTTCATCGGGTCCTGCAGAGTTACTGCTAGGGGCATTTTCTTCTGATTTTATCCAGTCACCATACTTTCTCTGCTAAACTTTGATCTCTCAGGCTTATTTGTTGTTGCTGGCACTGTTTGGGCCTGAACTACGATGTGTTTTGTCCCAAGGTTATCCACAGTAACGTCTCTGGTGTACCGCAGCGGATGGTCTCCTTCGAAGATGTTACCACCTTCAACTCTTAGAGCAGTTTAGAAATGGTTGTTGGAGTGCCGACGACTATTACATGGTTCTATTACTTTTTCGTGCGCCTTTGCCTGTGTTGCGAATGTTATGCTCGCCACCCTTTTTCTTTCTCGGTATTTGTTCCATCTATGGAGCACTTCTGCTTCCTCTAATACCAACTTCTTGGCTTCTTGATGATCCCTAGACGCCTGGTTATGCCCTGGTATACTTTGCTTTATTTCATTGTTCCGCCACTAACCTGGTTTCATTTTTCCAATGCTTTAACCTGCTTGTCTTACTCTTCTTGTATGATGTCCACCAGTTCCTTACATTCCTTGACTGTTGTAGTAAATGGCTCCATTCTCTTCTTTATACTCTCTTTTGCAATCTGTGGCAGTGCTTGTAATTTGTTTCTAGAAATTGTGATGCTAGTGCCTTTTGTTTTGCGTTAGCATCTCTGCCAAATTACATTCGTTAATGTTAATTAATGTTAATGTTAACATTAACATCAACAATGTTAATGTTAATTGGTGTAGTGCTCGTAGACCGTTTTTCTGACTAATGACTTGTCGATACATGACTGCCTATTTTAGTATTGACAGGTTACCTGTCCATGATACTTATTTTCCCTGTTAGCTAATATATGGTGCTGTTAATCGCACAGATGAGAGTCGTTGTTAATAAATGCATCCGTCTGAATTCTCTATGTGCGCATTCATTCCACTACTACTATCACCTGGCCCCATTTCTGGATCTCATTGCCGCTTCTAATGCAATAAATCAATTCTTTATTCTTTTCTGTGCAATCACTAGCCGTCTTAGGTAAGATACTCCAAGCCATGTTTTTTTTTACTTTCCGTGCGCCGTTAATCCATAAATATACCTGACAAGTCTCTTTTTCCCTTAGCCAGTTCATACCTCGCTTAATTATTATGGTCACGCCTCCGCCTTTTCTTGCCCCATTCATTCTGTGGCACCCTCCCATACATATTTGCCCATTGAGCAGGTCGGTAAGCCTTTGGATATTTGCTTCGCTATCCCTATCCACCGTCGTTGCAGTACGTTAATCACTCCTAATATTACTACTAGTTTCTCCTCCTCCATTGTGCCCTAGACTTGTGGTTTTACTATAGCTATCACTTCCATAATCGCTTTCCTCGGAAGCGCGTAATCAGGATCACCCGCCCACACACAGCGGCTCTATTATCTCTGCTTCTATTTTTCGCATGTTCTAATCCGCAACGAAGTCAAGTCGACGGCGTCTCTGCTCCTCGTTGCCGAAAGTTGCAGCTTGCGCTGCGATGCCCTTGCACCCCGTGTCATGCTGACCTTTAGCCTTGTCGCCTTGCGTAGCCGGCACGTCAGCATTCCGCAAAGCGATCGTGATCGCTTTGCGGAATGGTGGCTTTCAGCCGCAATTCTGCGTAGGGTTGCCCATCTTCTGGAGTCGTCAATTGCTTGCGTTCACTCGTCAGTTCTTTTTCTACCTTTTTAACCAGATGGCTAGGTTACCTTGTTCCTAATCTAGAGCGTCTTGTCGCTACCCTAGCAAATATATCCTACCCAAACGGCAAGGTAGTACGATCTCATGCTAATGCTAGAAAACTAGCTTGACAATAATAGCGTTTAGCGTGATGTACGTACGTCAGACAGATATTGGGTGGAGCCCAGAACGAAACACTTTCGTGCGAAAACATTGGTGGCTAAAGTGCACAAATATATGTACGTCGAACTAACTAACTGGTATTACATCTCAAAACAGTAATGAGGATTCTTGCTGCTCGCGAGGTACCCCTTTCTTCAGCACCCACCTAGAAGACGACGGGGCCCGACATCGCTTGTGACGCGCAAATAAATGTGCTTACTTCTAGGCGAGAACAGCCACCACCCTTCACGGTTGCGGTAACTTCTGCGAAGACCACTCTACCTGAACCTGACTCCGGGAAGTGGACCGTCACGACGAGCCCACTAATTGATGTCGTGGGAAGGGCGTCGACATGGAGTTCCATGCTAACGGCGTCGACATGAAGTTGCCTCGTATGCGGGAGTGATCACGCAACATTTGAGGTGGAGTTCGGCAGAACGGGCCGACGTCCTGGGCGGTATTTCGCGAAAGATTTCAGAATTAGGATTGGCCCAGACACAGTCATAAGACTGCCTAGTCTAGACACTTAGGGAAGACGACTGTTCTACAAGCGAACACCTTTGATCCAGTGGTGTTTTCTGATGTCTCCTCACATGTATGTCTCAAGTCCACGGACATGTGATCCTGACGTGTCCTAATATGTGCTCAGAGATCTGAAGTGCTCGTACATGGAGTGGGTTTCCTTATCTGGAGAAAAGGTTAATAATGTTGAATAACCCTTTATATTTTATTCCTACTCCCTGACGTGCACATGCCTGTGCCTTGAACATCCCCAGCCTAAATGCTACCACGCATACCAGCACTGTTCAGTTATCGAAATAAGGAAGATACGTTTGAAGTGTTGGTGGGATAAGAAGCAGGGTTCAGATTGAGAGCACTGGATCCCCTTACAGGCATAGGCATATATAAAGGGTGGATACAGAGGTTTCAGAAAGAGGGAAAATATCATGCAATGATAGGCAGACTGCTAGACTGCAATACATGTACTAAACTCCGATTGGCTCATTGAAGCAAGGTGACTATTTGTCTCTGCTGCGTTTCGCACGGGCTGCCAACCCGCTATGCTGGTGCAGTGGTTTTGGTGTTGTGCTGGTAAGTCAGAGGGTGCGGAATCAAAGTCAGGCTGCATTTTGATGCGGGTCCAATGCAAAAACACCGGTGCATTCATTGAGCACGTGTTGGAGAATCGCAGGTGGCCAAAATTATTTCGCATTCTCCTGCCGTGGCGTAGCTTACAACTTTATCGTTGTTTTGACACGTTCTTATGTGCAGAATTGAATTCATTTGAAGTATATGCCAATAAAAAATATTTATCATGATTTTAAGATAGTAGTAGATATTGAAAGCGGCGTGCTTAAAATCTCCTGGGCGCGAACATTATCTTTTCTCTCCATTTTCAATAAATTCAGGTTTCTTGAAGAAGTGATCATTATGCTATGTTGATAATAAAGGGGCCTTAAAATGGAAAATAATTTGAGATGCATTTGTGATAATATTTTCATAATATCAAAAAAGCCACTTGTAGTGCGTGAAGGGGCTTGGGAAGCGAGAACAGGCGGAGAAAGGAAACACAGGTGGTAGCGCCGCTTGGAAGTTTCGGAAAAGGTAGCCATGACGTCTCCAATGTTGCTGTCGTCTGCTCGGGCACAGCCAATATTTTCTTGATAAAGAATACTACATCTTATAAAACAGCAAAGAATTTGGCAAGTTACAAGAACATTTAGGCGACGTTCGCACTTGGCCTCGAAAGATCCAGAAGGGATCAAAACTCAAACGAGTCTTCTCCGGTGCAGGGCCTGAGCGAGCAGGCGGGAAACCAGGCGCCGTCGCATATCGGTTTAGAGCCGATTTTCATCCCATGGCGAAAGCATAAGTCATTTCACTTCATCGAAATCGGGACTAGCAGGTAAACACCCAGTCATAAATTGAAGATTGATGTCAAAGTGTCAGCAGTGATGGTTATCGGCGCAATCGAACATTATCGTGTGCTGTGAGATAAAACTCACAGCCTCTACAAGGACACGTTCTCGAAGAGCGACATTTTGATGTATGTTAGCGAGGATCTGTATGTTGGAAGAAGGCTGGCGTGTCTTAACTTCTCAAGCTTTATTAGTAGAGCCGAGCGAACTGGCCACCACAGATTCCTGGGCGTCCGGTTCTTCAGTTGTTCCTTCTACATTTCGAGAAAAACACTGGCTAAAAGTATTTAAACTCTCTTCTTCCTCTTCCATGATTAATCTGACGAAGGGAGAAGATGGCGAAGAGCCGCAAAACTGCTGCCTTTGATGGCAGATTGATCAATGAATGAATATGCTGCTGTGCGCACAGTAGGTAGATGTGACGAAATCGGCAGCGGCGATGGCGAAACATATGCGAGCAACTTCGACGAACGCAAGGAAGAATTTCCGCTCACATTGGTCTTCTAATTTTTCCCGACGCGAGTTTGAACAAAGCCTGACTATGCCAGAAACGACCTCAATGCCAAAGAAAACGAAATACTTCGTGCTCTATGACGTCGCACTTACGGAGTGCGCTCGCGTTTGAGTAAGGAATTCAGAATTGAAGGTTTGATCTTCATTTTCTTTATTCCAATAAACAACTTAAGATTGCAAAATGAACGATTGTAAAGATTGGGAAAAATGTTATCATTGTCAATTGATTTTGTTTTATGTTGGTGTCCGCTTAACGTAAGATTTCGAGTAACCGGCCACCTCTGAATGATTGTTCCCCAACAGATTTTTTTATTGTGTAGCCAAATATTGTGATTACAAAAAACACTGATTATTTGCTTCGACAGAGATCCACATACCTGTATTGTATGCTAATGTTTTCGTGCTAGTTGTTCTGTTAGTTTATATGTTTATGCTGTTTGCGACTTGGGGTGCACAGATTTATCGGCATCGACGGGTGTCTGGTGTTCGCATTTATTGCTGCCGCAGCACTTTTATGAACGAGATAATTACGAACCTAGCTGCTTAAGTTTTAATCCAGATGGTGACTGTTTGTACCACGACATTTCTGTACAGCGAACAAATGAGGCTCTAATAAACGTGCCTCTAGCAAAAGAGTAGTGAATATTGATCGTTGATGACGCTGGAAAATCCATAGCGCAAGATTTACAGTGTTTCGTCTTCGTCTCTGACAGACTTACCCGCCCGCCTTTTTTGACATGATGTATGCGTTGAAGGTCAGCTCTTGGAAATGTTAGTTTGATTAAGCAGCTAATAAATGAGCAGTATATAGTAGTGAGGCAATCTTGACAAAGGAACCGGGCTATTGTTTGCCTAATTTTCCTACTATGAACTTTGAAATAGCACTTAAGCAGACCAGGCGCGCATCTGGTCGTAAGCGGCCACGACGAATGCCGTAGTACGCCGCCTCAGATTTTTCAGCGCACCGCGGGCAACCTCGGGCGGTGTCCAATCTTCGAGGTCCCACCGAATCGGGCGTTTTGAGCAGTGCGTCAGTGCCGGCAGTGGGCAATGGCGCTGTATTTTTATTCCGTTTTGGTGTCAGGAACGCCTACTTTTCCTAGACTTTTGCGACGTACCAACCAGCATAAGAAATGTAAAATTTTGCATGGAAGTTACTTCTTATCTATACTATGTGAAACTGCGCTTTTTACGTGGTTCTAAATTTTGCTGCAGTTGGCCTTTAACTGTGTGGTTGGTGGCTCACTATTGCGTGCCTTGTAAACCTTACTTTATACGAGAAATTAGCTCTCATATGACTTTCTGAGGTAATGAGACGATGGATAAAAATATTGCTATTATATTACAGAACATGAAGAAATGACGCGACATCTGAATTAGCTCGCAACACGTTTCACGTGGTTTCCTCGTTAGGGGCTCAGCATAGCGACAACTGACGCTGTGAGAAAACCATAGGCAGCGTTATCATCAGCTGTGTACGTACCCATAGAGATCCTTAAAAATCTCTGTGACGTTCGATTCAGCCATCAAATCTGTTAAGTTTTCGAAATTCGTCACACTAATGTTCCGGCAGTGTTGTACGTAGTCAACGTAGGGACGGAGGCCATGGTCCCGGCCCCTCTGAATGTCGGTGGCGAAAAGGTCGGAACCGTAGTCAAGGTACGGTTGGCGGAACAGGTTTCGTGTGACACTGTGGTCACCATACCTGCGAAACGGAAAATGGAGTTAGGTAAATGAAAAAATACAACTCCAAGTGATTATTTCAGCGTACTGTAGAAAGGAATACGTATACCGTGACGGGTCTCTTAATTCAACTGAGAACAAAAAAAATTCTGGCCCTAATGTCTGCGAAAGATCAGTTAATTATGTGTCAGAGAAAACTTTTTAACGCGACAGCGTTAAGGGTGCGTGTCGCAAAAGATATGTCGTTGGTGTCGGAGTTGGCGCCGACGGCCATGTCCGTCTGAGAAAAGTCATCCCCAACCGGGGCGTCCCGATCCACGCAGGCCCTTCGCGTGGCTGAGAGGCCTTAGTGAACTCCTTAAATTTCATTATGCAAAATAGAAGTGAGGCGTGCAGACAGGACACAAGAGTAGAGAAGTGGACAACACGTGTTGTCCACTTCTCTACTCTTGTGTCCTGTCTGCACGCCTCACTTCTATTTTGCATAATGAATCCTTACCAACTAGCTCAGCTTTCTGTCGTTCTAATCCTTAAATTTCTCAAAATAAATGCGTAAGTCAATTCGTAAAGTGCGACTTACAACCTACAGACAGGATAGAGTCGGATTCTAATTTGAGTACACGCGAAAACATAATTTCATTAGGCGAAATCTCAGACTCCGCCTTTTCCAGCTGCCGTTTGAGGTCTATCTCAGGAGCGGTGCGCGACGCGCGGTTCATTGCAACGCCATCCTCCACGCATTCACGAATCTCTGAAGCAGTCAAGTATCTTTGAATGCTATCGCGCTCCACTGTTGAACGTGAAGCTAAAGCGTCCTCCAAATTTTCAAGAGGTACTGGTTAAGAAGCGTAAGGAGGGCGTAAGAGGGGGATAGCGGCGTATTACTTATAGTGCAACAAATGTTTATCTTGCTTTATGCGTCTACAGATGGCACACGTCAGCTTCTGGCACTCACGTCGCGATATACTGTGCATTTATTGAAACAATAAATATATAACCAACGATGGGCATGAGATCCTCATCTTGTAATAGGAAAAAAACTGGTTGCGAACGCTAAAGCACTGCTCCGGAAATGAGCAAGCAAAGCTAAAATAGCAGATTTTCGGTGAAGTAAATAGGTTTACGGCAGCTTCGGACCTTGATACAGCAAATTCTCAAACTCCAAACCTAAAGAATTAGGACTCAATACCACAACGGTACAAAAGTGTGAATAAATCTGAAAGGAACAACAATGGTCTGCAACGACGGAAGGCGGGCGCAAAGAAAATTTTCCTCTTGTTAGTTTTACAGTTCCAATAGCACATTTTCTCTGAAGCAAGTGGGGTTCCAGCAGGAGTCGGCTTGCGAAATTCTCACAGTAAATTTTGGAACACCACACATCAACCATTAGGACACAGCACGAGAACTTCACAAAAGTGTGATTAAACCCGGAAAGAACAACGGCGGTCTGCAAAGAAGAACGCAGGCGGAAATAAAACCATGCTCTTGTTCGTCTTACGCTTGAAATAACATACTTTTGGTGAAGTAAGCAGGCTACTAGGAGCCTGCACCTTGCGACGTTAAAGCTGCAAATTTTGAAACACCCGACCTAAACCATGGAGACTTGGTATACCAACGGTACAAAACTATGAATAAACCTGAAAGGAACAACGAAAGGCTGGAAGAAAACGCTGGCGCAAACAGAACCTTCAACTTGTTCATCTTAACTTTGATGATTGTGCGCAGATCGTTCGAGTGACCTAAGCAAACAGAAATGTCAATGAAAGATGAAATGGTTTGACCACATTATTCCTATTAGGTTGTTTTTGTTACAAAACCATGTTGGCGCCTTCGCTGCCGATCGCAGACGATTGCAGCAGGATATGCCGCGCAAACCAACGAGACAGTTTGCATGCAAAGATATCGCCACGTCTAGCGTTGCGTCATACCTCGGCCGATGATGCTGAAGTGAAGTCGGGGGCTGACACAGAAACAGCCCTCTTACGATGCGAGCTCAACAATGGCGTGATTGGGAACGCCGCCTGAGTCTATGCAGCAATAGCATCTCGAAGGTGCACGAAATGAGACCGAAGAGTCGCCATCGGGGGTTCTCGCATTTGGAAGTTTACGGCGCCGTTCACTGGGGTCACTGTGCCTGTTTGTCTGCTCAGCAGGAACACCAGCGTTTGTGCGCTCAACGCTCGCGCCAGCACTGGGAGGAGACGGAACGCTGTCCCGGGTTCGCTGTGGAGCCGATGGGGGAGGAGCGTGTGTCCGCTCGGTTTTATCACTTTTGTAGCCAAACTAGTTGCGCATCGCGCGTCTCTGTAGGCCTCAAAAAAGAAAAAAAATTGTACGGGCGGGCTTTACGTACATAGGATGCCCCCACAGCGCTTCGAGAACGGCGCCGCCGGCTGGAGTGTCCACAAAATTTTTATCCCAATAAAAAGCTAAACGCTTTCCCATAAGTGTGTCGGCACCGGTTCTTGGTTGACAAGGCGTTATCGTTATGCTCGCGCTGCGTCAAGCATGCCGTTGGTGCTCTCTGGCAAGCTTTCTGACAGTACATCTAATAATTACTCCATTCACTTAAAATTTTAAGTCTGTTGCCAATAGAAGAAGTAGTTACCTGTCAAACTGCTGCATCGGTTGCTTCAGGGACCCTCGAAGTACGCTGTCGTGGAGGCCTTCACTATTGTTGTGTGCTACAAAGTACCCAGTTGACAGATTAGCAGGTTCGAGCCAGTTATCTGTTTTTCCGAACCTGCAAGAAGAGGAAATTCTACGTTGCTTCTGGCATGATATTCAGAAAGCATACAAGTAGAGAACGTAGACGCCAAAGTAATAATATAATTAAATTATCTATCTAATACATTTCCGTATCACATAAGTCGTAACACCTCACTGCATGAGTTCTTAATTTTGTTCACAAAATCAACAATGTCTTTTTTTTTATGTCAAATATGCCTAAACAAACGTGACCCTTATTCGGAAACGCTTGCGTGTAATTTTATGAGCCAATCTTGGCCCGTATTATATACGATACAACACGCATTTAGTGGTATATTTTACGGCCACGCTGGAAGGCATTAGTATTACAGAAATTGAGAAAAAAATATCAAAGTCAATGATACTTGTATACTTGAATAGCAACTGATAACTGAAATACTTGAAACATTCCTTTAAAACATAGAGTGCATTTCTTGCAGCTATATCTTCTAAAGTTTCTTTAAAATTCGAAAACACTTGAATATTTACATGAAATGATTTAGATAACTTAGCATAATGTGAAATGTTGATTTCCATAATTTTTAAAAGATTGATGGAAGCGGATTGGAAACAATAGTTATCTTAAGATAATTATTTGTTGGAGCTATTATTACTATATCTTCGACCGCTACCGGTATCATGTTGACTTCATCGTATTCATTGCTGGAATTTTTCTAGTTTCTCAGCTAGTCGTAACCAATAATCGTTGTAAGAAAGAGAATAGAATATAGAAACAAGCTACTTAGCCATCAATCATGATCTTTCGCTATTCAACAAATATGCTGTCGCCTCGAAAAAACAACCCGGAACTACCCATTACTGTGTAACATATATTACAGAGGTTAATGCTTGCTTAATCGAGCCATTTAAATGCCTTGAGTGCTCAAAACTACACAGTACCGTCATCAGTAGAAATTACGCACCTTGGTATTTCTTTTGCGCCAATCCTAAGAGCAAGGATCGTCATAATACCGTGTTTATTTACGAATTTTTGCACTTGTTACTCGAGTTGTAACCATGCATTTTTGAAGAAAAAAAAAGGCACTAGGGTGTTCTTGGAAAACTTTCAAAATTTTAAGTGCCAAAGCATGATGCGATTATGGGGCGCGCCATAATGGGGCAGCTCCAAAATAATTTTCCTCTGGGTTCTTTACCGTGAACCCAATGGCCCCGGGTGTTTTGCATTTCTCCGACATGGAAATGTGGCCGCCACGGCCGGGATGCGATTCCGTGCCCTGACGCGTAGCATTGCAACGAATGGCAAAGCCGCTACGCCATGACGACGGGTCAGAAGTTGTTTCTCGTGCTATAGCCGCTATCTATTGTTTCGCCGGGGATGAGATACCGTCTGTGTACTTATGTACGATATTCTTTATTTTTATTTTAGTGTCCGAGAACGAGATGCTTCTCGGCATACCATGTATTGTGCACCACGTGGAAAAGGGTTATTACCACAAGATCTGGTTATTCATGTTTATGCGAAGCACATTACGAAAGCTCCACCCAGCTCCTCAGGCGCGGCGGTGTCGCCTTCAATGACCTTTGACCCCATGTCACACCACGTGACACCGTGACGTCACGACAGAGGAGAAACGGGGCTCCAACTCGCGCCGTCGCTGGCGGCGTCGCAGCGTTGCGGCGGTACATAAGCAATTGCGCTTGTTTCTAGGTGGCTTTGGCTCAACTCTTGCAAGATGGGCTGGGTGGGAATCGAACCAGGGTCTCCGGAGTGTGAGACGGAGGCGCTACCACTGAGCCACGAGTACTTTTTTTTCTTTATTTCCATCTTGGCTACAAGCCTCAAAAGTGTTTGTGATCATAGATCACACTCGTTTTATATGTGTCAAAGTATCAAGCATTGACACCACAGCTTCATCACAGTCATTCATCTTGTACACGTCACGTACCTTCACAACCATTTCCACAAAATATTCATACACAGTTCGGCCTTTAACATCGCAATGTCTATATGCCAACAGACTACGCCATACTGCGTGCAGTCCAAGTAAAAAGATAACATCCATCTGTTCAAAATCGCGTTCAGGGGGTAAAAAACGAATGCCATGTGGATTGAGGGGTAGGTCTATCTTTAACGTTCTCTGTAATATATCCCAAAAGAATATGGCATTATTACAATCGATGAAAACATGCTCAATCGTCTCAGCTTTGTTGCACAAAAAGCATCTGCTTCCCCATGGCACATAAATCCCTCTTTCCTCTAGCCAAGTTTTAACAGGCAAGGTTCCCGTGTGAAGCTTGAAGAAGAATGTTTTAACGTTCGCCGGTATCCACATATTTTTAGCCCTTTTAATAAAAGTACGTCTTGCCCAGGCCCTTCTTGAAAAATTAACCGATACAATGGAACAGGGAACACACTTTCAATGAGATCCTTCATAAGACGCTTTCTTTTTACATTGGAGAGGTACTCAAGGGAAAATCTCGCCCTAAGGAAACGATAGGACGTTACAACTTCACGCAAGAACCTTGAAATTGTGTAGTGAGGGCCAATGGCTGAAGAAACAAAAAAATCAGGCATAGAAACTGTTAACATGGTTTTAAAAAAACAACACAGAAACGGGTCTCTTTCGTCCCTTATCAATATGAAACGTGATACAACTTGCTGACACGATGCTTCAAAGCGGTACAAAAGCGCCTCTAGTGAATGCGGTGTTGCCTTAGAAACGAGCTGCGTCGCTTGCTCAGGCGCACATTTCGTTGCCGCGCCGAACGCTGCGTTTCTCGACGCTCACCGCGTCCAATGCAGGGCGCGTAGTCGCTGCGCCGTAGCCCATTGTCTGACACCCCTTGGCGGGTCGACGGGAACGCTGTCGCGTTCCACTCTTGAAGGCGAAGCAGAGTAACGCATGAGTTGTTTCTTCGTCTAGCCAAACCAAATATAGCCAAGCAACAGCAGTTCACCAGGCTAAACAGTGGTTCAACAACTAAAATAAAGGCTAGTATGCTTCGCATCCTGGGTTCAACCTTAGCTAAGCCACAGCCATTTTTTATCTAACCTTTTCTTTTGATGTTCCTGACCCTCACTTGCGGCGCTATTCGTGGTCAATCGCCTAGTTCGTGTGTTTGTGTGGGCGTGTTTGTGTCAGAATGCGTTCGCGTTCAATTTTGAGCAAGCGGAGTGAATCTATGCCATAAGCGATTGCGACAACTCCCAAATATATCTTTTTATCTGGCGGAAAATGACAGGTCCTGCATGTAGAGTGGTCGGTTTTGCTTAAACGGCCTCTCATCCAGAAATCGTCTGGCTCTCTCACCAATGAGCACGTGTAATATGGTATGTAATAGTGCACATCACTTCCGCGGCAAAGCCCCTCCCGCAGCCCTATTCAAAGGGCCAGCACTTGTCTGGTTCGCAGGAGATGTAAACTGTTCATTTGAAAAACTTATTATGTTCTGCTGATAATAATGGTCCCACGTTCTCGCGTCGTCAAAGAAAAAAAAACTGCTAAAGCGAAGGGTTAGCTCTATATTGGGGCGAACGTCGGCCCAGAAAAATAATTGGTAGTCACAGAGCAGGGTCAGCGGCGAGCATGATAGTATAGATCTCATTTGCGGGTCAGGTGTGTCGGCAATTTGTACATTAGTTATCGTGCAGTTCATCCTTCGCCCTGGTCCTGGTGTACGTTGTAGGATGCACACCAGTATTTGCGTCGTACACGTAAACTGATTACAGACAACACTGATTCGCTTTAGGGTCGACGACTGCATTAAAAAAATATCGGATGCATTGAAGGCGCATGCTGCACCTAGCGATAATTTTGTGACACTGGTTCGCCAGTGAAACATGGTCAGTAGAAAATGATAAACAATATGCGCTTGTGATTACATACATATCCACCCATTTACGTCATTGCGTTTTACTGAGCGAAGCCCTGGCAAAAGCAGTTATCACCGTAGGCAACAACGACGCGCTTCGCGTTGTAACGGCGCTAGCCACTTTTTTGTTTCTTGCAAACATCATACGAAAATGAAGAGTTATTGGTAGCCTTCATTTTGTGCTGCTAGAATAAGCTTCGTTCCAGATGTGCTTATCGCACCCACAGCACCTTCTTTGCCCGGGAAGCCTTACCTTCGCTAGACTTTCAAGAACAATATCGGCTGAAGCTTGATGTAGGTGGACGAATGTGGGCATTTCAAATTTATAGCTTACGTAGATAATTTTGTTTTCACAAGTTCAGCAAACGCTGTGGTTGTTCCGTGGGAAGTATGCGCTGAGGCACCGAACGACTGTTGGGAAATTTATTCTTTTTTAGAGCTTTGTCACCACGAAAGTATTTTGCACCTATTTACCCCTTCATAGTCTAAACTTTAGGGGAAAGGTGGGGTTCAGATAAAATAGGTTTAGGGGTCCCGACGATTTGTTAGATTGCGGCGAAAAGTATTTGTGAGGTGCGGAAATGTCCAGAAAGAAAGTAAGGAACGTTTGTTTTATGAGACGTAGCGCGGATATTGGAAAAAAAGAATTATTCCTTATAAGTCGAGAAGAGCATTTCCGCGAATGTTTTAAGAGCAATCACTCCACAAATAAAACATTCTACACTGCGAAAGATTTTTGCGAAAACATTAGGCTAATACCAATAATGACTAAGGAAACGTAGACGTGTATTGTCGATAGTTATGTTTTGAATATTGAAAAATTGCAAAGCTTTGTTTTTTGAGCAAGCAGCTGTCTCTGACTCCGGGATCAGCAGCTTTGTGGGACCGTTATATCTTAGCCGATGAAGCTTAAACATTTTATGGCAGATCTTGGAATATTTCCTTGCGCCTTAACCCAATAAACGTGCATTACCTAGCTATATTGCAATAAAAACTTGAAACGCAGAACATTACAAATGTAGCGACGGTAGGTCAACATTAAGAGCCTTTGAAAAACAATGTCAGCGGATTTTCAATAAATTTTACACAATGCTCTCGCAGAACTGGTAAATCTATTGCTTTCAAAACATGTTGCATCATATTATGTTATTGGGCCAAGGTTTGCCTATCTCTACAACCATGAAGTGTCTTCCGCATGATCTGTGTACTTCTTATCATAAAAGCGACATTTAAAATCGAAATTACATTCATATTGCTTTCCGAGCTCATTCATGCGGTAGTAAAAACACGTTACTCACATAGCGTCTTTCTTTCCTATTCTGAGTAACGAAATGAGTTCAGCTTAGGTCGTCAGTGCTCCTGTTTCCATATTTTTTCTATGGTGCATTAAGTTACCAAGTATAGAAGAGCACGCAAAGGATAACCCTGCTTCTAGCCCTACTCTCGAACCACACCGGCTACCTTACACCTTGCCCATGTATACGATTGATGCATTCTCACACTAGGAAACCTCGATGAAACAATTGCAGTGCAGTTCCTGGATTTTTATTATAATAGGTAGGAAATTACTACCACATAATGGAACCAAGACTATTTTTCCCAGGTATCTTTGCTTTGCACAGTAAAAAAGCACTTAACTAAGACAAAGTGCAAAATTCCCGTCATTCTATCGGAAAACGTTGCAGCCAAAAAAATGCCTGGTATAGAAATACAATCTACTAGACATTCAACGTTGTACTCGAAATCTCGGTCAGTTTATTTATTCTGTCCTAAAAATGAACAAACGTTCTTAGCATCGGTTTCTAAATCACTGAGACACTGCTGATCGATGGAGCATAGACGCTCGAGGGGTTGGAGAGATCACGCAGTGAATGGCTCTCTCCCTAGAACGCCATGGAGTTGGACAAAATAATATTTTGGTGCTATGAATTTCGAGACTAATAGGATGAGAGAGACCTTGCTGCACCTCCAGAAGTTCTTGTCTGCTTGGGAGTGCCCGAAACGAAAGGCGGCAGCCGAGAACTCGTTCGTAATAGTGGGGTCGACACTTTTGTTGTAGTCGGTGTAGTTGTTTTCGCTCGGGTTGAGTTGAAACTGTTTCATCTTTTCCTCGCCCAGCATCCACGGAAGCCATTCCTTGTACACGATGTGTTGGAAAATTCCTTCGCAGATTCTCCTGAATTGAGAGATGAACAAAACCGTGTAATTATTCATGTCGTCTAGGAACCGTTTGTACGTCATTTCAGCAATACTAGATAAATGTGAACCACACAACGTGTGGAGAAATTCCTCCATTGTATGCAGCCTTGTGATGGACTCGAAGCAGCGTTTAAGGAGCGTTTGTTCAATTATAAATGTAAATTTGTTACGTATATGCGGCTTCGTTTTCAAAACAAGTTTGCAGTGATCTTTCAAAACGTGAACGAGGGTTACGCTCAGGCCAATGGGTACTATTCTGAAGTTTCTAAGCAATGGCGTCTTGTCCGACACACCTGCACTGTCGAAAGCAGCGTAGCGCGTTCCTTGGCAGCCTGTGGGCATGCCTGTATCGCGTCTTTTGCCGGTCTTGTTCAGGTCGTGACCAGCGCTTGCCGACGACTTTGGGGTCGGTCGACCCATGCTCGTCCTGCCACCGCTTGCGTTGCTGCCCTGTCTCTTTAGCTAGCCGTTTGGCCTCTCTATTGCCACATGAACTGCGTACATCTATAGCGCACACAGAACCCGTAGCAAGTGCCAGAGGAAGTCAATCCTTCCTCCTTCCCGACGCGCCGCCTCCTTTGTCCTCCAAATCTCCTCCGCGCGCTCCTATGTACCTACAGAGGCATGCATTTCTCATCACCATCTGCAGACGCCCTCCTCCTAGAGCGCATGGTTCCCTCTTCCAGTTCGGCAGTTTCCGACCTAATATCACCGATTTCACAGACGGGGCATGTATTCTTGTGCGTAAAAAGTAACATAAAAATACCTCTAGAATACTACGAAAGGTGTATTCCTGGTATGATGGCCATGTAGTATTTTCGACGCCTGCGAAGATGATAAGCACGTTTTAAAAAAAATAAACATATCGAACAGTGGTGAGACTTCCTAGCAGCCGAAGGTGGTGTCGAACATAGAAAAAAAGTCAGTGCTATAGCACACTGTGAAGAAGGATGGCCAGCAAAACTGTGAATGTGGGGCCCTTAATGGCGTACTGCACGTCTGCTGCGGGTGGGCCCCATATTACACTATCTACACGATCGGCCCCCGTATGGGAAGTGCCTAAAGCCCGCGTAACCGCCACCCTGGGTTGGCTCGGCCCTGCACTATCTTCGTTATCGGCCCAGGTATGAAAAATGATTGGTATATGACCACGAAGACGAGATCTGGCAGAACCTAGTCATAAATTGCTTTCTTGTAAGGATTGGGTCACTGCAAGGTAGGGGTGGTATGCAGGGTCCCTCTGTCTTGTGGACCACTGTACATTATACAGACGGGCAGGTGCCGGTATAACAGACTCCGAGAGCACAAAAACTTCTGTAGTAGAGTGGCAATAGAAGGGAAGGGTTAAGGGATAAGAAAAGAGCAGAGTGGGTGAGGGAACAAACGCGAGTTAATGAGATCTTAGTTGAAATCAAGAAAAAGAAATGGGCATGGGCAGGACATGTAATGAGGAGGGAGGATAACCGATGGTCATTAAGGGTTACGGACTGGATCCCAAGGGAAGGGAAGCGTAGCAGGGGGCGGAAGAAAGTTAGGTGGGCAGATGAGATTAAGAAGTTTGCAGGGACAGCATGGCCACAATTAGTACATGACCGGGGTTGTTGGAGAAGTATGGGAGAGGCCTTTGCCCTGCAGTGGGCGTAACCAGGCTGATGATGATGAGAAGGAAATATTCTTCCGTCTACTCTATGTACAAATGTACTTCGTATTTCGTGGACACAACCGCTTTAGCAAGTACGAGAAACAGGCTTAGAATGATGGTTATAGAAGCGTTTAATATGCTGTCGGGAAAGTACGGTACATGCGCAAGTGCACCGTCGCTCGGACTCACCGACATGCAATTGTCAATGCTAGGCAAGCAAGAAGAAATCAGGAACGTGTGAGCAACTTAGAATTTGGGCTTATCAGTTCCATAGGAAAGGTACGAACAGATGGGCCGTATGTGTGAAGCTCATTCTGCGCATTGCTCTTTCAGCATGGCGTTGTTGCCCGGAATGTACACCCCCTATTTGTTTTAACAATCATTTGATAGACGCGCTTCTTATGTGCTGTTCTCGTCTCTGTGGTTGAACTTTGCACCGCTGCTTTTTATACACAACTACGAAAAAACGTCATATGAATTATAACAAAGAACGGGTTACAGTTTAATATCTTTTGCATAATAATTGTTATTTCTTCGCTACAGTTGTTGCAATTTTCACTTGGTTGTACTTCTAGTTTTATATTCGACAGGTTGCATTTCATTTTAGTAAATTGAGGTGTGTTTCAACATTTTCTGGATAAGCCTTTATGTCGCATAATGGCGCCAAGGTGAGAGAGAGAGAGAGAGAGAGAGAGAGAGAGAGAGAGAGAGAGAGAGAGAGAGAGAGAGAAACTTTATTTTGGTTCCTTCAAGGATTTAGCGTCTCGAGGTCTCGGTCGTCTTGGGCGCCGGCGACTTGGAGCCACTTCCAGCAAGGGTGGGCCCCTATTCCAGGGCTCCACTGAGCCTTGCTACCTCGCTAGCGTGCTGCACTAAGGCCCTTTGGGCCGTGAGCTCGCAGCTGGTAAGCCGACTCTCCCATTGCTCCGCACTCGGGTTATTGTGTTGGTGGAATGATTTATTGTGTTTACATTCCCATGTGACATGGTATAGTGTGGGTGTGGCCCCGCACCATGGGCAGGTGTCTCTATATTGTGTTGGGTACATTTTGTTTAGGATGTATAAATTTGGGAAGGAGTTTGTCTGCAATCTGCGCCAACTCGTTGCTTTCTCCTGCGTTAGAGCTTTGTGTGGTGGGGGATATTTGGCTCTCGTCCCTCTGTATAAGCTTAAGATTTCTGTGTATCCTCCCTCACAAGCGTGTGGGTGATACTCCGGGGCGCGCGACTGCTCTGCTCGGAACGTGGTCTCTCGAGCTAGGCTGTCTGCCCTTTCGTTACCCTCTATGCCTGCGTGGGCCGGTATCCAAATTAACTTGTGCGTAACGTTCCTCTCGGCGAAGTTGGCTCCGCCAAGAATTCGGAGGGCGGCTTTGCTAATCCTGCCCCGGGTGTAATTTCTGCACGCTTCCTTCGAGTCTGTTAGGATGTTAAGAGGCCTGCCTGTCCTATATCCTTCTACTGCCGCCAGCGCCACGGCAATTTCTTCGGCCTCCGCTGTGTCGGCTGCCTTTGCCGTCGCACATGTGATCAGATTCCCGTCGCCGTCCACCACCACCGCCGTGGCCATGCGCTTCCCTTCTCGCGGGTACGTGGCAGCATCCGTGTACACCGTGTTCTCTAGTAGCGCGAGTGTCTTTTCCACGTATTCGGCTCGCGCCTGCCTTCTGCTCTCGTGGAGGTTGGGGTCCATGTTCTTAGGTACTGGCCTAACGCTTATTGTTTTTCTTAAGCAGTCGGGCACGTCTGCGTATCTATCTACGTGTCCACTGTGTCCCGTCCCAGCCTAGTCAGGAGCGCTCTCCCTGCAGGGGTGCTTTTGAGTCTGCGTTTTTGCGTTTCAAGCAAGGCTTCCGCCAATTCGCTGAAAGTGTTGCTGATGCCCAGTTGGAGCAGTTTTTCGTTTGAAGTGTTTTTCGGCAGATGGAGAGCCGTCTTGTATGCTTTCCTGATTATCGTGTCCGCCTGTTCCCTCTCTCCTTTGGTCATCGCGTGGTACGGTAGCGAGTAGATGACTCGGCTGACGACCAGGCTGCCGACGAGTTTGAGTGTGTCTTCCTCTTTCATGCCGTATCTTTTTTGGGAGACCCTGTTGATCATCCGGCCCACCTGCTCCGTCCCTTTGCTCAGCAGGCTGATGGTGTGGCTGCATTTTCTGCTGCCCTGTAGCCACATGCCCAGGATTTTGATCATATTCTTTTCCGGGATGTTTTCACCATCAAGCGTTACTTCCAGCGTTGCTTGGGTGGGGTGTCTACCTACTCTCAGTAATTCGGATTTTTCTGTGGAGCATACCAGTCCCCTCTCTCTGGTGTACTTTTCGACACAGCGCGCAGCCTCTTGTAGCTTCTCTTGTTTTTCTCCCAGTGAACCTTGCGTGACCCAAACCGTGACGTCGTCCGCGTACATCGCGTGTTGGATGCCCTGAATCTCGCCGAGTCGTTTTGCCAGGCCGATCATCGCCACATTAAATAACACGGGCGATATCACGGAGCCTTGGGGTGTGCCTTTACACGGTGTGGAGAAGGTGTCGCTCCTCAACTCCCCCAGTCCTACCGTTGCCGTTCTGTCGGTTAGGAAGTCCTTGACGTAGTCGTGTACTTTCCTTCCGCAGTTGGTGTTGTTGAGGCCCTCCATTATGGCCGCGTGGCTGACGTTGTCGAAGGCGCCTTTGATGTCGAGCGCCATCACAACGTTTTCACCCGCCTTAGACATTGTGTCGAGTACCTCCTCTTTGAGTTGCAGGAGGACGTCCTGCGTCGATAGGTTGGCCCTGAAGCCATACATGCTGTCAGGGTACCACCTCCCGTTCTCCGGGTGCTGCTGGATCCTTCTGGTGACTATTCTCTCATACAGTGAAATATTTCACACAGAAGGCATGACTTTATATTCTTCGATAAGGCGACCCAAACTGATATATTATATAAAAAGGCATTACGTTATTTGTCTTTATGAGTGAAAATGACGATATGAGTATGAGGCACTTCGTAGCTTGGATATTTATTTTTCTTCGGTAGATACAACTCGGCAATTTGTGGTGCTCTAGCATCTCTGCATTGGTGCATAAATCACATTGAAACGGACGATGAGATAGGCGCACAGTTATCTGAGACTGAGAAGGTTTTCTCTCATGTGCGCAGATTTGCAGACAGTACCCATAATGGTAGCTCGCTGGATTGGAGCATATGGTGCAGCTGAGAACAGTGTCACTGGTTTCATATACGGCCACGGTGTTTGAATTCCGATGAGCCGGAATGAAAGAGCACTACTGTTGTCCTGGCTGAAAAATTGTACGTGGTGAAAGTTGATTGCGAGTCGGCCTCTACGGCGTGCCTCATTACCTAAATATGTTGCGATTGGACGTGAAACTTATCACTCACTTAATCACTCACTCAGTCAATCACCTAATCAATCAATCACAATCAATCAATTGATCCAATGATATTGACTGTGAATAAATAAATGACAACTATGATTCAAAGAACAAAGGCAGGTGAGTTTTGACGATGGTAGCACCTTTACATTGTTCGACGTACCCATTTCGGGGTTCAACTTATGGACAATGTACAGTATGGCGTTACGTTCGTTGGTTTCCCATAATTGGCGCACTTCAATATAAGGCACATTTTCCTATCCTCTAATATGTTACAAGATAGCTTCATAATAAATAATAACAAGGTTCATAGTAAGTCTCTACTTTACCGCTTGCCGGGTGAATGCATGCCTGTGAATACTATAAATAAAAGCTATAAAAAGCATTTCATAACAGGCCACATCAAGGCGGTGAATTTACCACAGTTTAGTTTTGACAGTGGTTTATTGCCACAATGAAGCAAAAGTGGGACAAGTAATCAAATGCGGCACTGGACAATTGGGGAAGAAATGAGAATTTCATTGCATTTACCTTGCGGTTTGGAAGACCTTCTCATCGTCCCAGTGAGGATTAATTGAAGAAAGGTTCCTCGCGATTCTGTTGTGCTGCCTTAGCCACAGTGTTTGCATCGAGAGTAAGGCGATGTGCTGCGTTGCTCGTAGGTCACCTATAAAGAACCGTCACGGCCAGTTCAATGAGCACTTAAAGGTCGTATAGAAGAAGGACGCGCAAGTGAATTGTGCTTTGCCGCAGAAAGCGCAAAAATGTGCAGGAGGAAGCAAAATGAATATGCACTTCATCAAGCAATGCTCATTTCACGAGTGGGCCTCGGCACAGCCTGTGTTCTCAAACTGTTTGCAGACAACGCTACAGTCATTGTTTGAACCCAGATTTCAAACGGTCAGCTTGTCGGGGTGTCACCGGCTCTACGCCGGATGACCGAAGCCAAGCATCGCTGGGTTTTCTCTGGGGTTTCAGGGGAGACAACGTGGAAAAGCTACGACCGTTTTACTGCGGGCTCCTGGAAGGGGACAGAGGTATACAAATATGCTCTAGTTTGCTGGGCAAGCAAGTGCGAAACGCGTCAGAAGCCCTCCTTGTACGACATGTTGGTATTGTTATTGACTGATTACAAGGAACCGCTCCAAAAGCCGTTTAGTCACTTTATTCTGTTTTGTTGTTTCTGCAGTCAGTTGTTTCGGGGCTTTGCAGTTTCTTAACATGCCTCCATACTTCAGGTTCATTTCCTTAAGTAAAACGAAAGTCTAAGAACGTTGTTGGTTCTGCTTAGAAATGCACTGTGTTAAATTATTGTCGAAAAGAAAAGAATTGTCCAACTTTGTAAAGTAAGACAATTTTGTTGTCGTAAGTGTGCCGAAGCAGGTAAAATATTGTCACAGACAAAGCCACAATAGACTCCCGTTGACGCTATAGATCTTTTATAAAGCTGTCCTGGCACCTTCGTCGTTGTCTTCCCCTGGGAGCCACACAACATGCCTAGCATGTGGCTCCGAGTTGCACCGAATGGCTGTCAGTTCTGTCAACGTCGTGGTATTACCCCCCTCCCTAGAAGTATCGTCTCGATGCGGAAAATTGATGCGCCGGAGTGCCACCGTGATACTGTTAAGGAAGACGTAGCTGGTGAGAGAAGTGCAGAGCTTTGTGGTCAGCGGCAGTGGCATAGTTTCAACCTGGAGACGTGAACGATATCGGACAGACGTGGGCGTCGGTGACGGCGAGTGGTGCTTGTCACTTCAGGAATCACTTCGTATATGACGTCGCCGAGTCGTTAAACGACCCTATAAGGCCCAGAGTAGCGGCGCAAAAGTTTTTTCGACCAACCACGCTGGCGGATCGGTGTCCACACCCCATACTTTGTTACCGGGTTGATAAGTGATGTCGCAGTGACGAAGATTGTATCGGTCGCCGTCGTTGTGTTGTTGGTATCGGATAAGCAATCGTGTGAGCTGACGCGGCTCTTTGGCGCATGGAGCAAATTCGGCAGCATTAGTAACTACATTAGGACAGTGGGTGGGTAAAAGCATTGCGTCCAACGTTGAGAACGCTTCCCGGCCATGCACCAAGCGAAAAGGGGTGAAGCCGGTAGTTTCTTCAACGGCAGTATTATGTGCAAACGTAACATATGGGAGAACGTCGTCCTAGTTCTTGTGGTCGACGTTAACATACATGGTAATCACATCAGCGATCGTTTTGTTTAGCCTTTCTGTGAGCCCGTTCGTCTGAGCATGGTAAGAGGGGGCTTTGCGGCGACCTGTACCACTCAGAAGCGTGATATCTTCTTTGAGCTGCGCTGTAAATGCTATGCCCCGGTCGGTTATAACGACTGTCGGAGCAGTGCGGCGGAGTACGATAGCGTGTGCAAAGAAAGTCGCAATATCATTAGCAGTGCCTCGTGGGAGAGCTGGGGTTTTAATGTAACATGCGATGTCTGTGGCAACAGCAATCGAACGGTTACCAGCCCTCGACGTGGGGAATGGTCCAAGCAAATATATGCTAACCTGCTGAAAATGAATCCACGGAGGATCTACGGAATTGAGAAGTCCAGCGGGACGCACGGGTGGTGTCTTGCGTCTATCTCTGGCAGTCGCAGCATGTCTTCACGTATTGCTTTACGTCATGGTGAAGGTAAGGCCAGAAGTACTTTTGGCGTATGCGTGAAAACGTCCGTGCGGATCTCAAGTGGTCCGAAGATGGCTCCTCCTGAGAGGCCCGCAGGATGTCGTCACGTAGTGAAGGCGGCACTACAAGGAGGCAGGTGGATGCGGTCGAGTGAAAACCATATTTGTAGAGGACGCCATCGCGGCTAAAAACGATGATAAATCGCGGATGAACCTACGAGGCGGCCCTGGTAAATGGTTCTCAAAGTACTCGATAAGAGGCCGGAGTTCTGAATCGTCACGCTGTTGCTTGCTGATGCCTGTTACTGGGATAATAGAAAGAAATGCGTCCTCTTCATCAACGTCGAATGCGGCGGTTGAAGTGGAGCACGTGACAGGCAGTCAGCGTCGGTGCTTTTACACCCGGACTTGAACACTATCATCATGTCGTATTCTTGCAAGCGCAAGCCTCCAGCGTGCAAGACTGCCAGATGGATCCTTCAGATTGGCGAGCCAGCGGAATGAATGGTGTTCTGTCACAACTCGAAACGAAATGTGGACGAAACTTAGCAATCGCCCACACAACGGCCAAGCATTCCTTCTCCGTAGTGAAATAGTTCCTTTCAGCTGGAGACAAAGTGCGGCTTGCGTACGCAATGACGCGCTCGGCTCCATCTTGCCACTGTACGAGGACGGCGCCAAGGCCAACGTTGCTGGCATCCGTGTGCAACTCGGTGTCACTGTCTTCGTCAAAGTGTCTTAGAACAGGAGGTGTGTGCAGACGTTTCTGGAGTTCACAGAAGGCATCTTGTTGGTCCTGCTCCCACACAAACGGACCATTATCCTTGGTCAACCGTTGCAAGGGTTCGTCTATCCGTGAAAAGTTAGCCACGAAGCGTCGATAATATGCGCAAAGCCCTAGAAAACGGCGGAGTTCGTGTTTCTTAGATGGTGTTAGAAACGAAGCAACAGCAATGGTTTGTTGGGGTCTGGTCGAATACCTTCGTAGCTGACGACATGGCCTAAAGGCTTGAGTTCGTCATACACGAAATAGTATTTTTCGGGCTTTAAAGACAGGCCAGCAGTACAAATTGCGTCAAGAACTGTTTGTAAGCGCTTGAGGTGCTGCTCAAACGTTTCTGAAAAGAGAACGATATCATCTAAATAGACGAGGCATGACTGCCACTTGAGACCTGATAGACCCGTGTCCATCATGCTCTGAGAAGTAGCAAGCGCAGAGCACAATCCGAAAGGAAGGACCTTTAATTCATAGAGTTCGTCAGGCGTAATAAATGCGGTTTTCTCAAAGCCCCAGTCATCCATCTCTATTTGCCTGTAGCCGCTGCGAAGGTCCATCGATGAGAAATATCGAGCATGTCGAAAACGGTCCAAAGAGTTGTCGATCCGGGGAAGGGGATAAACGTCCTTCTGCGGAACGTTGTTAAGCTTGTGGTAGTCAACCCAAAAACGCAGTGTACCGATTTTCTTTTTCACCAGAACCACAGGTGACGCCCATGGACTGGTGGAGGGCTGTACGATCGCGTCGGTAAGCATTTGTTGGACTTCATTTCAGTTGGCGTCTTGCTCTTTACGAGAAACATGGTGGGCGCGCTGGCGCACGGGTCTTTCACTGGGATTTTTAATAATTCTGTGTTTCGCAAGAGGCATTTGGTTAGCCTTCAATGTTGAAGCGGAACAGTCCGCAAAAGATTGTAAATGGCTTAGAATGCTAACTTGTTGTTCACCTGATAATTTAGAATTCACATCAATTGTGCTGTTGACTGGTACGTCACAGTTAGAATCTCCATCATTGTGCCCTACAGTTAAACAAGCAGGAGAGTCACTGACTGGCTCGGAATAGGCAATGGCAGTTCATGGGGCGAAGTGCTGATATTCACGACTGAAATTGGTCACTAAAATCAGAGCATCCGTCACGACAGCTGCAACATGCCGCAGGCAACGCAAACCTGTCGAGCCAACTGGACTGACAGATTGCCTTCAGCGATTCCGAGATTGGGAGGAGGATCATCGTCTGTTTTTACGGTAATCAACGCAATACTCCAGGGTGGTAAAGTAGCGCAGTCACCTGAAACGCGTAACACCGTGGACTGTGGGTGATAGTCGTAGGAATGAGTTGCGTGTTCGCTGGGAAACGTGACAAGCCATTCGCGAAGGTTTTTGATTGCGCCATACTCCCGCAGAAAGTCCATGCTGAAGTGTCACCTGCCTAATGCCCTCTGCCAGTGTAATAAATTAACCAACAAATGTGGCCTCACGAATTTGTACCCTCGCAGTGCATTTGCCGATCGGCGCGAGAACATGACTGCCGGCTGTACGGAGCTTAGGTACTGGCCACGGTATCGTCACCTTGCGAAGTGCAGTAACCTGTTGTCTACTCATGACAGACTAATCGGCACCAGTATCGACAAGAGCGGTTACAAGGTGGTTATCTACAGAAACGAGTATGTCGGCTGAAACAGGTTCACGGTTTTCGAAAGAAGGTGCCGAAAATAAACAGTCATGGTTATCGTCATTTGAGGTCATCGTCGGGGTGTCGCAGTGGAGGACCTTTCGAAGTGCGTTGGACAGCGGCCCCACCCCCGGAGGTCGCAGTTCATAGTTTCCCCGACTTGGGCTCGTGGGATGGTTGCCCACGGACGCGCAGAACGTGGTGTACTGGCTAGGTGACGCAAATCGTCGAGGAGGTGGCGATTGTGGCTGGTGCCTCTTCAGACACGGGTATCGGGTCGTTGGCAGGGACTGTTCAACCGGTGGGAACTGCGCCTACAGCGACAAAGATTGACTGGCCAGATATTGCTGGATTTCTCTCGGACGCTCTCCGTCACGAGGGCGACGATCGCCGGGGTGATAGCACTTGAGTCCTATTGTTCGGTAGTTGCAGGCATGGTACAAGTGGCCCGCTACGTCACAGTGGAAGCAAAGTGGCTTTTGCGTATTGATTCGGGGCTACGTGGAGCCATACATATTTGTATGTGAAGCTTGGCCCTGGAATTGGCATAGCGGTTCTTCAGAGGAAGGCAGGTTAGGGTGGTTCACAGGTTGCACAGGTAGCATCACTGCTTACGCTTAAGTCAGTACGGGGGCGGCTTCAGGTCTGCTTTGCACGAATGGCTGTGTCGCCCGGCGAAATTCTTCGTGTACGATATATGTGAAGGATGTTACGTTCGGTTGAAATCGCACTCCTTGTGATCGATCGAGCTCCTCACGCACAGTACTACGCACAAGCTCTCGAAGCGCATCGGTTTCACAGGGCAACGAGAGAGAAGATGCTGATCCCAGGCTGATTTGGCGATCGTATACCGAAGAGCGGTGCTGAAGGGCTCGCTCCATTGTTGTCGCGTCACTGACAAACTCAGCTACTGTAGCTGCGTGGCGTGTGGAGAAACAGCGACGCAGGAGGCTGTCCCGTACCGTGTGTCTCCTGTATCTAGCTTGCGGTTGTGGTGGACATCCTCGACAGATCTTCCAGGCTGTATTCTGGAGGCAATCTTTGAAGCCGTTAGCATTTGCGTAGGTTGTCCGCTTCCAGTTCCTGTGGGTCAGAGAACATAGACGCGTACCCAGCGCCTCCTCCAGTTTGTCACAGACAAAGCCACAAAGGACTTCGGTTGACGCTATAGATCTTTATGAAGCTGTTCTGGCACCTTCATCGTTGTCTTCCCCTGGGAGCCACACAACATGCCTAGCATGTGACGCCGAATTGCACCGAATGGGTGTCAGTTCTATCAAGGTCATGGCAATATGGTTAGCGCGCAAAACAAGAATATTATGTAGCCGTTGTGGTTTCCTCAATTTGTAGGATTTGATCATTGTTTCTTACAAGCTGCAGATTAAAAAGAAATAGTAGGAACAGGTTTCAGTTGATAATACATTCTATTACGTGCGAAAGGGGACCCAAGTCGCAGTTCCATTATTTAGTTTCAATTCGTTGATTTCCAAAGTATGCAGAGCTCCAGCGGTCAGAGTGAGCTATTTAGAAGCTTACGTGGTTTTTTTTACGAAGTGTCTAAATACTTTATTAAAGAGGACGTAGATTATAGGAAAAAGGTTGATTGCCTTTATGTGTTTAGGCTCATTCTCCATTCCTTAACTTTCTATTCAAATGTTTGCGATCATTGTTCACTCTACTTTACATTTGTGTTTGAAGCCCTCAGTGAAGCGAGTAAAGTTTGCTGACATTCCTACGCTCGCGTATAACCATATTCATGTCATAACATCTTGAGTACTACAAGTTCTGTATAATTGATTATGACAACCGTTGGTCTTGACTTAAATGTACCCTAAACAGCCTGTGACATTTGTTTAACACATTTTTAAAAAGTTAGTTATCTTAGCCTACGCTAAAGAGATCGAAGGCAAAAGCCTGCGCCCTCACGAGATTTATTACATTATTTTACATTTTTATTCTTATCCATTGTTAGTTCCCATTGCTTTCTCACGCCAGAGTCGTGGGTTCACGTGGCTAACTCTATATTCATTTAATGTGCCGAAATGAACTTCCCCCTTTTTAAAACGAGCGGACGTGAGTTTGACTTCCACCAAAGGTTGGGGGTTCGGGTGCCTGAATTAACTCCATCCTATTCAAGAGTATATGATTAACTTCACCTAAAATACCAACAAAGGTAGTGGGTTGTACTTTCGACCGTCACAATGTCAATTGGAATGCAACTTGGCGATATCGCTGGTTCGCCCATATCTCCAATATTGTGTAACTCCCAGCAAAAGTTGTGGGTACGGGTGCCTTAATTAACTATATCCGAATCAACGGTGTAGTAATTAACCTAGACTTAATTAACAACAAATGTCGTGGTTTCTACTGTCGACCTTCACGGTGTCAATGGGGATGCAACTTGGCTATATGGCGGCCACTTCTCGTTCGTTTCCCTCCCACGAAAGGTTCTGGGTTCGGGTGCCTTAATTAGCTCTATACTGATCAAGGGTATGTTAATTATCTTCGCATTAATTAACAACGAAGGTAGTGGGCTCTACTCTAGACCAGCCCGATGTCCTTGGTAATCCAGCTTGCATATATGGCCGGTTTGCCGATATCTCCAAGTAAGTTCGACTCCCACCAGTGGTCATCGGTACGAGTGGCCTAAATAAGTCTACCTTAATTAACCTTTCCTTGTTTAACTGTCTCTTTAATACCACCACAGGTCGTTGGTTGGACTGCTACCAAAGTTAATGGATGTGATTATTTTAATTAACTCTACCTAAATTACTGGCGCGTATTTAGGCTCGCCTTATTTAACACCAAAGATCCTGGATTACTCCGACGAAAGGTTAAGGGATGGGCCCCCAATTTTGATGGCATTGAATGTTGTTGCCGTAACGACGGATGGTGATATTTTCGTAGCATGTGTCGTCTAAGACTTTTTGCCATGGTAAACTTGCCCATCGCGCACAGTATGCCGGGAGGATCATCTTTGGCGAAGGTGGCAGAGCTGCGTGTTGCAGGGACGCCACCAATTCAAAAACAATTCCCTTCTCCTCTCCTGACCTTTCAGGCGTATGTTTGTGCATTCCATTGTCAATAGAGCGTCCCATATATAGTCAACAGGGTTAACGATGTCGATTGCTTAACCCATGAGAAGCTACAGCATCCCCTTTTTCTGCTTGCGGGCCTCGATGCAGTTGCTGCCAGTCGCATGGCTGCGCTCCCTAGTGGTGCTCCCTATGTCGTGCCCTAGTAGATTCACCGTGCTTAATTGCTTGTGTTTCATGCACCCAGTTACAAAAATGCATAAAATGAAACATATACTACAAGTAATTCCCCTTACCAACTCCATGCTTCAGTTTTCATTTTTTTTGGCGGTGCCATGGGATCTAGAACCAGAAAACGGCAATAGCACGTGTCGGTGGAATATTGTTGTACGATATCATGTTGCAGGTCCGGCAAAGCTCTCGCGGCTCTCGTGACCTTCATTTGCTTGCGCTTTCAATTTTCTATTTGTGCGGTGGGTGGTCGGCCTTCTAAGCGGGTTGTTGTCGAACATCCTTCACAATATATTGTCCATTGCGGCACTGCGCTGTAGGAGGGCGGATCACGGCAGGGGCAGCAGGTCGCCGAAATTCGCGCCGTCGTGATAACGCGGTGTGGACGGTGGTTTTGAAACAAGGAAAAAGGAACACGAAGGTGACGTACGTAATGACGCTAATTAGACATGCCATTTAGAGGACTACAGAGGAGTACACGGCGTGCAGAAGAGACCGCTCAAGGGGAGAGACGTGAAGGATGGGGAAACAACAGTGGCCACAAGCTCGAGTATCAAACGGCTGTAACGTAACAATACTTGTTGCTGGGATAGTTGGTTCATCTTATTCCTCGACGTTAAGTCCCAGCGAAAGGGTGAAAGAAGCTTTAGGATAGGAAAAGGCGTCACTTGCAACTAGTTTATTGAAAGAAGACAGCATCATAGTTATAGGCGAAGGTGGTCATGTGCACACATATATTTACGCACAATACTCAAACACGTTTGCATCATCATCCAATCATACTGGGCAGAAACTGTCGTTCAGTGCTACGTAGTACCACAGATGTATCGCTGACACAGACGTCACGTTTTATGTTGATGAAAAAGGCCTCCGTTAATTTCGTGCCAAGGAATCTTTCCTTTTACCAAGAGTGCGTATATGGAAAAGGTCAGGCTCACAGGTGCCGGAATCGCAGTGAATAGGCAAATGTGCAATATTCTTGTCCTTGACAGACAGCTCGTGCTGCATTGCCCTGTATTAGCTGCAACGCTCTGTCTAGCCGATATACTACTTGCGGAAAAGGGTCAGCTTTTGCAGGTTTGAGGTGCGTCGGAACAGGCCAGCAAGCTTCCGTCGAGCCGAAGAACTCTAGTAAACCTAGTTCCCACGACAGAAAAGCTTGGCTTGGTTTTGCAATGACTATGCACACAGTGTTTGTTTAAAGTTAGGCAACAGCTATTCACACACCTCAGACACTCTGCCGAACGGTTCTCCGTGAAGTTGCGGTGAAACCTAGCTGTCGTAGTAGTGCTTGCTGCCAGCCGAAGGGTGTGGTTCGTCAAGCCTTCGTTGTGGGTGCCGTTTCTTGTATCCCTGGCTTCGTCTCCTTCTCGTTATTGTTCGTCTTGCGAAACGACGGCGGCGGTTGCAGTAGCTTCTATCTTAATACGTTTCCGTCATTGGTAAGCTTCTCTACAACATGACAATCTGGCCTCCATTCAATCCGGGGTTTCAGCAGGCAACTTCGCCTTTGCTTGGGATTTCGCAGGCTGCCGTCCAGCTATATCTAGGCGATGCTTGTGTTCAGCCTGTCGCTTGCGCTGCAGCATCCGCGCAAATGGCCAAGCCAGCGCACCATCCACAGCGAGACTAAAGGGATAAATGCAGTCTGACGTAGCATGAGCGCGAGCAGGCCCTACGTCACGTTCGCGAAAACAGCGTCATAATTTGACCGATGGTTCGACGCTTTAGCGTGCTCTGACGCACCTGGTGTCGAGCGACGCTCGTTCGGGTGCCGATAGCGTCGAGCTATAAACGGTCTTGGAAGTGAGCAAGTGCCGGTGAAGCACCCATTAAAGGCGTGTTGTGGTACGGCGTTATCGGCGCGCGGTCGAGCGTGGCTCGACGGCGGGCGCGTCGGAACGGCACCAGTGTATTGAACAATGGGTCGAACTATAGATGCTCTTCTCTGCAAAGTGATGTAACGCGTGCGCGCGCTCACGCTACGTCAGGCTATGTTTAACCATTTTATCCTGGCTTAGGTGCGTGGCCCAGCAGCGACGAGGCTCGCTCCAAGTGAGCACAGCTGCGACGCTTTTTCGCAGGGAATGAGATGGCGTGGCATCCACACTTGCGACCTGCCACATTTGCGCTCCGGCGGCTCAAGGTCATTGCGACGCGATGAATGACCTTGCGAGACATAGCGTAGTAGAGCTTTCACTCTAACAATGAGTATTTTGTACCTCCTGGTCACTTTCTTTCAATCGTGGGTCACTTTATGCCGGTACCGAACAACGTGTGGCCTTTTTTTGTAATAGCGGCTGGCCTTTCCGCTTAGCATTCGCTTTTTGAAGGAGGTTTCGCAGCTGCACTCATGAGAGAATAATGGTATCCTGCTGCTCCCAGACGTGACGCCCAATAGTTAAAGCTTTTCTGCATTTTTTGAAAATAAAACCTCACCAACGCCACCTCAAGATATACGAAGGCTATTGCCCTTTAACGAGTTTGCTAGGTGTCCAGTTAAGCGGTGAAACCTTTTTGTATGAGTGCAGGCAGTACGCCCAACACATGTGTCGTTCAGAAAAAGAAATTGACAAATCTAAAAATTGCAGCTTGTCATGTAAAGGAAGCGCATGCGTAAAGGTAGGCCTTTTGCCATGTTGTCCAAATAGCACTAAAATTTCTTGCAGCGTATTAGTGGTGGTTGCAGGAAAGTTATATTTTAATATCACCCAAAATAGTCAACATAGCTAAAGATTTTTGCGCTGTTGCATCGTTAAAGGGAAAATCAAGTCTCGGTCAATAGAAGATAAAGTAGTGTTACATAAAACTGGTGCAACGCAGGAAGCCTTACTCAGAATGTAAACAGGATAGTCATGAAAGGACAGTCCAACAAAGGCAACATTCTAGCAAAGTTATAAAGTTAACAACAGATGCGTCTGCATCACTTTCAAGAAAAAGAACCCCGCTTTACTTGATGCAGTCCCGAACTATCGGAAACAGTTCTGCATGCGGGACTGAGTAAAATAAATCTCCACCGTCTATTTAGCAGGCAGTCCATCCGAAGTCCATGTTTTGCAGATACTGTGTAACATCTGTTGAATTCTTGACAACAAATGGGTCATCTACATCCGGTGCAATAACATGCTTTACTAAAACACGGCTTACGTTTTGCTGCTGCATTTACGCTCACTAACGATGCACCTAAGTGACATACCTGGTTTACGGGTTTTTACATATAAGAACTCTGACAAGGAGTTCCGCCTAGACGCAATACCAGCTTAGAGATTTTCTCAACATGAAGCTTTTTACACAGAGCTGTCGCCCACCTTTTTTACCTTACCTATGTGACCCTTTGCTGGGATGAAATTCTTGACGATTCCTTGCGCAGCTTTTCACAATATACCCGGCAATTAACATAACGAAGTCACTTCCCTTGTCTGCTTGTAGGGCGCGAAGGTTACTTTGTTTGAAGTGATTACGTCTAGGGTTCATTCATGAGGGCATAGCTGCATGCGTCTAACGTTCTTCGAAATGCAGTCCACACCATCGAAAAGGCACCGTTTGTGTGATGTACGAAATTCCACTTCATTGCGACAGGGCGGATATCGATCAGACAGGCCGTTGCATCTAACATAGGGCAAGAGAACACGAGCTGTCTGTCAACAATAAGATTAATGCCCATTTGTCTATGCACTGCGATTCCTGCACGTGTAAGCATAATTTCCATATACGCATTCTTGGTAAAAGCAGATGCCCTGGCTCGTAAAATAATCGTGGCCATCAACACAAAAAGGTGACGTCTGTGTCAGCGATACATCTGAACATAGCGCTGAATGACATGACAGTTTCTGCACTGTACAATTTAAAATAATGCAAACTTGTTTGAGTATTGTGCACAAACATATGTGCGCACCTGACCACCTTCGCTTGACAATATGATGCTGTTGCAATAAACTAGTTGCAAGTGAAGCTCTTTCCTGTCCCAATGCTTCTTTTCGCTCTTGGTTGCCTCTTCGTGGAATACACGGTTGTAAGACTGGTCATACGACGTCATTTTGAGAAATTATTTTATCTACATGTTCGTTGTAGACAGGAACACAACTCCACCTATATTATACATATTTGACCTAGGGGTTGGACCGTTTAAAGAAGAAAAACTTTTTTTGTGGTAACACAGAGGTAGCGGCTAAGTTGATCCCATCCAGTTTTCGTGGCGGCTAGTGCAAAAGGAATGCTCTGACTCTCTTTCCTACTTCTTATCCTCGCTTTCCTAGTTCTGCTACTGAAGCTGAAGCGTTGCCAATCAAGCACTGTCATTTTTAGTATCCCTGAATAGCCTCTCCACCTGTGTTCCTGTAGCAGGTCCTTTCTCGTTTATCATCCTGTTGTTTTCTTGTCAGAAGTTAGTCACCGGGAAGACGTGAATAACCGTCGCACTGCCTACATACCAGGGGCCTTAATTATTGCCATTATGATTCTACCATCGTTATCGTCAATGTCTCCGCTGTTGTCGGTCGTCTTTGTGTGAACATTTGTTCACACTGCCCTAGAAGCAAGGATCGATGCTTTGGGTAGCACGTTACGCTTTAATCCTAGGGGCATTTTACGAATAAACACTACGGCTTTTACCCTACTGCTTGAGAAAATGACTACAAAACTTTATTACTTGAGAAATATATATTCAGAGAACTCGCAGCAGTGTGCACAGACATATCCTGGCGAGTTCGACGTTACGAGTGCCGACACGTCAGTTGCGTGGTTTGCTTAGATGATATTGGCGGACCAGTTGGTTGGTAATTGTTCTTGTAAATGTAGGGCATTTGTGGACGCGTTTACAAAAACTAAGAGAGACATGGACGAGAGGCAAAACTGAATTTTTGAAGAGTGCCTTCAAGCTAACGGAGCTCGAGAAACTTGACCCTCGTTCTTTAATGACTTACCAGCCCAGGCGCACTTCCTGTTCTCCGTCGGTATACTACAGTTGTCGGCATAAGGAAACAGACTGTCCGGTGGCAATTCCGCTCCGTCCACTTCTTGGCTTATGAGTAGACCTGCAGCGAATATGCGAATCAAGAAGCTCGGCCATTACAACATTTATTCTTACGCAGCCAAATGGAACACGTTTGTATGCTTCTGTTAAGCCCGAAGTCTTGCACTTACCTTGGTTAAAAGTTCGAACCGACGCTTGTATATCCCATTTAATACCGTAGACATGGGAGAGGTCTATATACGAAGTGCGCGAGTTCACTTGGTCTCGGTAACCTGCCAGGAGACAATTGAGAAGAAAAGTGGCTTAGCGGATCACATCGCGCTATTTTCGCTTAAAACACCACTTCGTCGCAAAATTGCTCTCCCGCTTAAGCATGGGCTGCCTACAGGAATAAGTAACTATGTGAAGGCCTTCTAAGCAAGACAAGCACCGTACTAAAAGAAAGAGAATCCGAGGGGACCTAAGCACTGTTTACGACTTGTGAATGCGAAATCATTAATGAACAATTTAACGATGCCGAGTGGTCATTCTAGCTATAAACTGCTCGCGGGCAAGCGGGCGCGTTGAGACACTTGCGCAGGTTTAGACCAATGAGTAAGGCACTCTGGTTTTGAGCGTCGGGTCGTAAGTTAGATCCTCTCTACAGCCGACTATACGCCTTTTTGTGAAGTATCGAGTAACAACTTTACAAATACCAAAGTACAACTTTCTCGAAATACTGATTTTGTTATTTGTAATACATTCACTGTCACAATAACTTTGTAATATCTTTACTGGGGTACATTACTCTCATTAACTGTGCGGTTTCACTTTGACCCAGAATTGGAATGCCAGGTGCCGAATGATGCCTGTGCGTGTTCTTGCTCCCATCGTAGAAACTGGGACACAGAAGAAGCTGTATTCTAAGACTTCAGGGTCGACAGCTTGCCTTGCAGGAGCAATTTGTAACGCATCATATGCAGACCATGCAGACGTGCTGGCCACTGACATTGTTTTCGCGCACGTAGTGGTCATGGTAGTGAATACTCTCTGCTGATGCGGCGTTCGTGCGGCGAAGCCCCGCGGCACTCAGATCGCGCAGACAGATCGTCGGCAGGCGTTCCAGCAAAGCACTACATGCACTGAAGTAACCCGCAAGAAACGGAACCTCGTAAAAACGCCTTGAAACGGCTACAAACGACTGTAGACGTCTTGATCTACGATAGGTCTGAAAATAGAATTTCCTCTATATATAACCTAAGCTCGTTGGATATACAAGTATATATACTATAGGTAGTATACCCACTGGTGTAACGAGAATTTATTTCGGTAAATGCATTCAGGAAGTCAAACTCAAGAAATTTTTAATTTGCCTGCATAAAAATGACCGTTTACTGCCTGAAAAAGCACGGTGACTACCGTCGTTCGCGAACAAAAGACGCCACGAAGAAAGCGACATCATGGGATGTAATGCAATAAGCTGGCCTCAATGTTGTCTAGTTTTACAGCAGAACTTTCACAATCAAGGAAACGTTATCATTCTGAAGCCAGGGCACGCACATGACGCCTGGAAACCGTTATTCCAAGCTCGTGCAAGAGGGGCTGACAGCGTCATTGAAACGCCGGTTTCAGAGTTATCGCAGGCATAGGTTTTCCCATGGTGTGACAGTGCTAGCTACCGCGGTGTGATCACTTCAGCGTTAGTATAGTCGACAGGACCGGCTCTAAACTTCTCCGGCTTCTCGTTCCGGGCAGGAAACACTGAGAAGCCGGCCACTGGCACTCCCATTGTCTTGGGCGTGGGTTCAGCTATGTACGTAAATTATGCTAGTTGTGGCCGTATTCAGCTGCTGTTTACATTTATTGGATAATGATTGGCATCATTCATCAGTGCTGACGCTGTTTGTCGTGTGTTTCGCATTGCTTAGTGATATCGGTGGTACTGTGCGTTTTTGCCCATGGCTAACTACCAGAATGGCGGGATCTGCCTTCGCCGGCTTTGTTGTTCTCTATTCGTCTTGGTAAGTACTGCGTTTGGATAACACTCTTTCGGGTAAGTGAAATACTTCACTCTCAGTTTCTCTTCAACAGTGTTTAAAAGTTTTAGAGGTTAACAGCGACATGTATTGATAGTGGGGCTCTTCTGTCCTGCCGTTTTTTGTCATCTTCGTTCTTTATACGAGGGTTTCGCTTGTTTATATTCTTTATAGAGAATGTAACATGAAAGAACAGTAGTGAGTGGGTTCCTTATTTTCTGTCATTTTGTTCTTGCATGACTTAAAGCTTTCCGTGCGCGTGCACACGGACATGGTTGTGAGACTGTACAGGTTGTAGCGTTCACGCTTCAGAGCAAAGCAAAAAGTTTGCGGTAACGCTTACTTGATTCATACAATGTCAAATGCAATCGCCTAGTGGTGTAAAATAATGATGGTGCTGATGCGCGTGATTTGTTCCAAATAAGTTGAAAAGTATTTTGTGTAGTAGGTGCTCCATTTGGGTGCGCAGTCACGACATTTTGTAATTTATCAGTAATTGTTTGTGGTTTACCTCATCTCTAATTGCGAATCTGGCTTTCAACCGACTTTATGGCCTCTCATTTTGTTATTGCCTTTGCATAGACGGTTCGACAACCTTCTTGTTTCTTAGTGCTAGCCGCATGGTGGTACTTCTTCATTATAATCATTTTAAGCCGATCTGCTGCACTCTCCGTGGTCCTGGAAGCACTTTGTGTGGGGGTAAAACCAGGAATCATGTCATGGTAAAATAGCTAGTTTGACTTTTATAAACACACATTTTTAGCTCCTGGATCCGTGATCCGTGATCCTTAGTAAGCTCTGTTACGTTTTGCCTACGACGCGCGGTATAGCCGGCGCGGATGCAATGGACGCCGGGGCTTCGTTTGAAGCGGCGGACATTTTGGACATTTCAATGCCACGTCTCTTCGTGTGTGCGTGTGTGTGTGTGTGCATGTTGGTGCCCACGCTTGTCAAAGCGCGGCAGCCGCGGAGAGGAGCTCCCCAACTGTGAAGCGAGGAGGTCTGACCGGCGCCGGCCCGGCGAATGCGTCACTTCTCATCTAAACGTGTCTGTGCGCCGCCGTCACGTGCGCCTCATCCCGAGCCATTTCTTCTTGCCCTCGACTCTGAGAGTATAAAAGCAGCTGCCCCCAGACGCCAAGAGAGGCTCCGATTTCTTCCGTCGAGTAACGTGGTCTCCCGTTTCTCCACTTCGGTCCACCTGACCGGCCGCTCTTTTGCGATGCTAAAATAAACAAGTTGTTTTGTTAGCAGTCGACTCATCCTTTGCCAGGACCTTCGGATGCTTCCAGATGTGCCCCAGGCCGCCAGGCCAACGCTATCCTTGCGGCTTGCGACCCATTTGCAACAGCTCCCACTATTATTGGCATGTTCTCAGCACCAGTGCTCCCAGTTTGCTTCTACTGCTATTTATTTTCCCTAAGCCTTACAAAACTTAACTGTAGGTAGTCAGTACTGTGTAAGAACTCAAAATTTAGGTCTGCTGTGTTATCATTTACGAGTATTTCATTTATGAGTAAAATTTGGTGCAACAGTACATGTGGCATCTTGCTTCTGCAGAAATGTGTTCAAGCCACTATGCAAAGCGTTCTGTATCGTAAAATGTTCCTTGAGTTATTTATTTTCTTTACATCAATTTACTGTACAGAATCAGGAAGGAGTCGAATGTCAGGCTTGTGTGTGTGCTTTAGAAGGTACACATTGCTGCTAAGATTGATGAAACATGGCCTGATAAAACATGGCCTCCACTACCATCGGCACTACGCTTGCACCTGGTGAATGAACCACCTCAGGTAGATTCTGCAGACTGTTTCTTAATCTTATTGCGAAGGGATCGTACCCAGATGCGCGGAGGGGCATGCGTCTAAGATAGGGAGTTTGGTGTCACATGCGCGTCTAGGACAGACATGGTACTGCGGGTTTGAGCAGTACGCATAGGTCATTTGTAATATGCTGTCATTACTACCATTTTACCTGTGCGGATTCTTTGTCATCTATTTTAGTAGTATCAGTCGGTGTTGTTATCAGGATTTAGCAACTTATTTGCCTTGGCCCTCCTTCAGTCAGCCAAGTTTTACCTTTCGTTCGGTGGGAATTGAGACTGGACCATTACTTGAACAAAATTTTTTGTGTATAGTGGCTTCTCAATTGCTATATGTAGATACTCGGAATAACTCCATCGTATAGAGGCACTGGTAAATTTGGAACCTCTGAAAATCCCATTGCTCTTCGCAACCACCATGTTACCACTTTGATGACAGGGCGCGATGTTCTCGTTTGGTCTCACCATAAGATACTTTGAATATTGCATGAAGTATCATGCAAGATGAAACGTTACTGGGCAGACGTATTGCACTAAGCCATTCAGGATCAACACAACTTATGTCAGCAAACGTGAATAAAGCAGCCCGAGAAGCGTTGCTTTTTCATACTTTATCACTAGTCCTTTGTATGTTACCTGATTACCCTGCACTGCATGTCCTGTTTAGGTAAGAAAAAAATGGGAACAGGTAGATACTGCAAGTTTTGAAACTTGCTTTAGGTTTAACAATCGAAATCGCAATTTACCCTTTTAATCCAGATTGCACATCATTTATCAGCAGTATGGCTAACTGTCTTGAAATAATTATGTTTTGTAGAGAGGCTCTCAAGGACTGGTTTGACGAGATAATTAGTGTCTTTTTAAGCGCGAAACAGCATACATTATTTCGAAAGCCGTTTTTCGCCTGACCCTCTTCTGTATTTTATTAACTGTATACCCGAAAAGAAGTACTAGTAATTTTAAACATCATCACAAGCGTATATTAAGATCCCAGTACGAGAAGAAAAAGAACTTATTCGCGCGAGAAAACTTAAGATAAAGGCCGTCTGTTGTGAACGTTATGTCTCATGACTTTTCTTTACGCACCGTCATTACGAATATTCTGATAAATACTGTAGTAAAGAACGTAAGTCCTAGTTTGAGCAACATCGAGGCTAACTAGTTTGTCGTTCATATACGGATTGTAAAAACATACAGCGTGCATAAGCTTAAATATATGCAGGGCCACATGGCAAAGCCGACAACGATGGTGGATATTCGCCTTGAGTGGCCACAATATCGCCATCGCAATAATATTCTGCAGCGCAAAAGCGCGATCCGGACGCGCATATTATGCCCGCCGTAAGCATATTGTAATAAAGGGAAGACGAGGATGGCAGAAGGCGACTAGACCAACAAGACCATGTAGTTCTAGCCGAAGCTGTTCGCGGTCATCGAGTTCTCTCTGTTCATGTGCGAGCACAGGCAACACCGGGTGTAATTACTAATGTTTGCTGCAATTCCCACTGCCGCCACAGCTACAATCCTCACGCTTTGTGTAGCATTATAACATGTTCCTATCGCATTCATTGCTTCGTCCTTACGCCGCAACTGTACGTTTTCAAATAAATAAAATTTTCCAGGTGTCTTAGTCAAACAGAGAACCTTAGCCACAGAAAGATGATAGTACAACTATTGTGCCATTGGGGGACGCTTTCTCCACACGATGGCTTTCCTCATAAATGCATCATAAGTTCTGCATGTAAAACCCATCAGGTTATTTGAAATAAATAAACAAGTTACGTTATGTAAAAAATCTGGGCTGATTCCGACAAGAGAGCAGTGTAGGTAAGTTGATCGCCGCTGTAGCGCAGGAAAAAAATTGAAGTCCGACGCCATGCAGCAGTGGGCACTGACGCCCATTTGGTGATAGGTGTTTTGGTGATGATGTTTTTCGTTTCCTTTCTAAACTATGTCACCGCACTGTATATAAGTATTGTGGAGAGAAGCTTTTTAGAGCACATTCACCAAGAAAAATGATTTTCTCTTTGTACATCATTTTATACGCCTTTTTATCCTCTGGATCATGAACTAGGCTTGATGGCGCAATAGCAACATGCAAGCATACTGTTGGTCATGAGGACAACGCTCTCGAAATTTATACATTTAGATGAAAGCATTTTCATTTACCGAACGTCTGCATGCACATATAATGAACTCAAGCTTACTTCAGCATGTCTTGAGAATTAAGAGCAAATTAAGAAATGTTTCCCTATCAGTAGACTGTTTCTTGTAGGCAAGTTGAGTGATCACCGAGTTATAAGACCAAGTGTAAAACCAATATGCTACCATCAAGTGAATAACCTCTTCAATTGTTTTTTGTGTCAGGTGGTTTTTCTGAGGTCTTTCGTTAGCGTACCAGATATAGATCAAGTACTCACGCTTGCACTCGTAACCGCAAGATATTATAGAATCCTGTGTACTTTTTAAGTTATATGCCTTGCTGGAATAAGCATTGGCTTCAAGAAATTTTGTCTCAACAATGGAAATAAAATCAAGACATGTTCGTACATTTGAAAGAGGAGCGATGATTTTTGAAGAGTACGGCCCTGTTTCTACTTCCATTTCATGGACACTTATTTGCGTCATTTGTGATGTGATAGGTATGGTTCTTGTTTCTTTAGGAGGGCGGGAGGGGGTTATATGCATTTCATGATGATGAGTGGTGCTTTAAAAAGCGTGCCGACAGTACATATAAGTACTGCGGTGAAATCGTATAGCAAGCGAAAAGAAAAATATTACTGGCAGAGATAATAATCAAGACTGCATGTGAGATAATAATAAAGACTGCAACCGTGGCCTAGTGGAGATTCCATTTTTTATAACATGTTGCTTACACTTGGTACGCGCTGATAATCTCTTCGCTTCGCTGGAGCACACTGCATGCTCTCAGGGGAGCACTTGAGATAATAAAGATTAGAAGCGTGGCCAAGTGAGGTTCACAGTTTTTATATTAACGCGTTCCTTACACTGCGTAGACGCGAAAATTCTCACTCGCTTCACTGCACTACACTAAATGCTAAACCACCCCATATAAGAGCGACACAGAGGCTTATCACAGACCGCATTGTCTAGCCAGGGATCAAAAAAGATGTTCGAGCTGGGCAAGAAGCTGCCAAGCCTCTCAAGCCATAAAAGTGACCCAGCAAATGTGTTCAGTGGTGCAGCCATTTCGACCACCAGAGAGCCGTCACGATAACGTACATTGAGACTTGGTGGGGCCTCTTCCGCCCTGCCAAGCTTTCAGGTACCTCCTCACGTGTGTCGACCGGTACTCAAGGGGGCCTGAGGCAACGTCTCTATAAAGCAGCACGGCGGAAACAATGGCAGAAGCATTTTTTCCTACGTGGGCGTTGCGGTATGGTTGCCGTTTGCGCATAACTAATGACCGAGGCGGCAATTCCAAAACTAGGCTTTTTTCTGGCCTCGTGAGACTGCTAGGCACGCGCCTCCATTACAACGCGTCTTACAAACCACAGAGCACTGCGTGGAAAGGCTACCCTTAGTACTACCGGGGCTGCGAACAGCAATTAAGGATGACATAGGAGTCAGCGCAGCCAAGATGCTCTGTGGGTCATGAATCCGCATTCCAGAACAGTTTCTCGGTTGCCAGCACTCCAGCATCGGCTGTGCTGCACTTAGGCTACATTCCTTGCTCGAGCAGTTTATACCTAAATCCCCCGCGTATCGCCCATGGGCAGCCTGTGTTTAGTGTCCAGAAACAGACATAATCAAGCCACTACTGACTATTTCCTATGAACTTCTTGTGGTTTGGCGTTCAGAGAATCCCTTGGAGTTTGACGTTGGTGGCAAAGAAGAGACAGTGTCGCGCGTCTCCATGGAACCAGCCAATCTTGAACATTCTCTCTTAAATCTTTCTACCATTCACATGTAAGCTGCCGGCATTGTAGTTGTAGGGGGGGGGGCGCTGTAGCGACCGTCTGCCCACTACGCTGTCCCCGCTTATTGGTAAGCCCGTTACGTCACCGCACCTCAACGTCGGGGTCATTGTGCCAGGTCTATGTTGGAATAGAAGCGGCTCCCCGACTGGGGCGCCACCACAGCCACTCGGCAAACCTGCCTTTACTTTTGAATAACGGCAGTGGGCTCTCCGTCCTCAGGCTGTCAAAACGTGTATTCCTTGCCTCTGCTTAACCGAGCTCCCAACAGGTTCGCAAAATGACTAAACTACATTATTTTTTCAAATAAGCTGCATCGTCCAGAAATTGATGCAGATCTTGGAGGCGACACCAAGATCGCTAACCACAGTGCCACGCTAACGCAGAACGACGTTCATGCCCGGTAAGATTACTGATACACGCACGCAAATGCGTTCTGACGTTCATAGTCAATGTTATCCCTAGTATTCTCCCGTTTTTAGTTGCTTGCGCTTGACCGCGTCGACTGGACTGAGTGCTTGTCGTAGTAAGGCGGTAGTCGAATGAATTATAATATGCCTGTAGAAAATTTCCTGATATTGTAGAAAATTTGCTGCTTTGATATTAATAATTATATCTCTGGACTCCTGCAACGCAATTTGTTCACGGAGTATTTCGTGCGATGCGACAATGTCAGCAGGGTCGTATTATAGAACCAATCCGAACTGATTTTGTTCTTACCTGTCAACTCTCTCCTGAAAAGAATGGTACTGTGGATTCAAACGATATTTCATGGAAGAACTTGTTGAACACTGTCGTTTGATCGACAGTTCTACAGCGCTTGTGCTGGAAAGAGCGTCTTTGTCCCTATACGTGTGAAGTGATTAAGATTGCTGATGTAGGCCAGATGGTTTACATCTGTGATCTAAAATATCTGCGGCGTGAAACACTGAAGTGTGGAAAAAACCGACAAAAACGGACGAAGAAAGAAGGATTGGAAGAGGACAACACGAGCGCCAACTGCCAAATACGTTTATTGATCAGAAATACCAAACGCATATATGTATAGAAAAAGTGATATTTTTATCGAACACAGCGTCAGAGACTCTAGTCACATCCGAACGTTAGCCAGCCGATAAAATCAGACAAGATTAGGGTTGACATAGCATCAAAAGGGCGAACTCCTGATCGTTGAAAGCCACTCATGGTTGACTGACACACCTGTCTCCAAATTTCCTAATAAGACACGCCTCTGATATGTCTCGCGTTCTTTTCTCGTCATGACGATCCAGCAAACATCCTTCTTTAAACTGAGGCTTTCATCCCCAGCCATTGCAGCACAACACTAGGTTAGAAGTTCTTTCTTTACCTAGTATCAAGAAAGGGGCTGACAGATGGAATAGCACACTTTGGTATAAAGGCTATAAACAGGGATATGGTGCCCCAGAAAGCCTGGCCAACTTGTCGATAGGAGAACCTATTTTCGGTATGATTCCGTATATTTCCTTTCGCGAGAGGAAATATACTGAATCACACCTCATGCACAAGTTTAATTGCCTACAACCGACGGCAATTACTTCGAAAAACTTCGAATTACTTCGATATTGAAAAATTTTTCCCCTGCCTACTACTCAATTGATTATACTCTTTCATGTTTTTACGCGTATAGCAACTGTACGACCTCCTTCTCCCAAGTGCACCTGCCCCCGCCTGCTTCTGCACGCGTTACCCTCTTCTTTGCTATTTGGGTTCCCTCTGCTTTCTTTCTGATTTTATTATATATATATTTGAAACACCCTCGCCAACACATTCCAAAGTCCCAGACGTCAGCATACCTCTCTCGGTGCCTCAGCCACACAGGGGATCGCCATTTCTGTATACCGCCGTAACGACACCCACGTTGAGCTACTGGGGCTAACGTCCCTTGAAAGACCACGCCGCTGCCTTTGCACCTCGTGCATTTCACCCCAGACTCCTTGTCTCCATCTTAGCACCTTCAAAATTACTCGATGCATTGCTGCTACGCTACTAAAGTCACTCTTTCAGCTGAAAGAGTGAGGCCAGCTTTTCTGAGGCACCTCATCCCTGTTTACAAACTTTATACCACAGTGTGCTATTCCATATGTCAGCCCCTTTCTTGATTTTGTCTTTGAACTGATGCCTTCTTGGGTCTTTTTTGTTACTAGCGGACTGACCGCCTGACCGGCTCTTCTAAAGTCACATTAACATGGCGCCAATGACACCCCTGAATGCTCCCTAACCTTTTGCTTCCCCAAAACCTTCCCAAGCCCCTCTTTTTCTTTTCTTGTTCTTTCTTTTTTTTCCTGAGGATGCCCCTCCCCCTTGTTTTTCTTTATTTTCTTTTCTTTTCTTTTCTCCCCCCCTCTCCGTTCTCCCGCTCTTGCATCCTCGTCTTGGGAACCACACTCACAGACCGTCAGGCGACAGCGGTTGTTCTCTTGAAGTCTCTCCCTTTACAGCTAGCCGCCACCGACAACAACTGCACGTGACGTCACTGCACTAACCCTTTCAAACTAACATGCCGAGGATGACGACGCCGCCTTTGACGAAGATAGGTCCTCCTATCGAAACGTTGGCCAGCCTTTCTGAGGCACCTTATCCATGTTTATAACCTCTACACCACAGTGTTCTTTATCTAGGTCATTTTTCTGTTCCACTAGCCTTTGGTTTACGCAACACCCCGTTTGCCCAATATAACTGCAGCCGCATGATAAGGGTATTCGATAGAAGACCGTAACAGAGCAATTTACTAATTTGCTTTTCTTTGGATGTTTCGCCGCGCATGACCATTTGTATTTGTTCGATGTCCCACTAAGGCGTTCGTCCGTCATCCCGCGAATACGTCGAATCTTCCAAGGGCTGATAGAACTACATCGACACCATATCACGACGGGATAACTGCTGCTCATTTCGTTTTTCTTTTCCATTCTGGTATTTTCTGGTCCCGCCTAATTTTTACTTTTTCCAACTATTTCTCGCAAATTGACGAAATGACAAACCTCGGGAATCCTCGTGAAAGTAACTTATTTAACTGTATTTCTCCGCTATTCACCGCCGTGTATAAAGAAGATTTTGTGAACGCGGCCCTAATGGTGGATGAAACAATCGCTATCTTTACCAGTTAAGATTAGAGGCGCAATTAAGAACGGGCTTAACAATTCGCGGTTAGTATGCTCAACGAACATGACCTCGCAGTTGTCTGATATTAATACCGAAAAAGCGCAACCAGTTGTCCAGAGGAACCTCGCACCTAAAGTCCAAGCCCGCTGCCGTTTCCATTGAAAACACTTAGAATATGTTTGGTAAAGTTGCTGCTACTACCGGAAGAGGAAGCCTGCCAGAAAATGAGATGGTCAACTACAAACCTAAAGACAAGTTTCACAAGGCCATTTAGTGTTTCTTTAAGAATGCTGTCAACCTTTACCAAAAAGAAATTCGCTCAGGACTTGCGCTACACATGAGCCTACACATACGCGCCAACTCTTCGGCAGCGCCACTGGATTGCGCAGCTTGTCCAGAAAGAAGTGCGAGATAAAAACGCGGTTGCCGTATGAGGCGTTTCTCAGGTTACATTTCGCAGGTGACGCCCAGGCTTCGTGGTGGCTCCGCTAGATGGCAGGGAGTGTTCGCACGGAAGTCCTGCTGCAGTAAACGCTCGTACATAACTCGTTTCGACGGTGGCAATATAATGAAATTTTTTTTCATACGTTACTGACTATTGACTAATTGCAGGTGCCTAAAATAAAAAAAGAAATTGTATTGTAAAGTTACCTTACAAAAGTAAAAATAATAATAAAAATAATTATTTATATGAATAATAATGATCATAACCGTATAAAGCAATTGTCTCACTTCCAGCACGATCTTTTTAGTTGTTTTCTTTTTATTTTACCAACGACAGTAGCGGCTCTTGATTGGTTGATGGAGATTAAGTGAAGAGATAGGGTTCTGTGGACTATACAAACTTTATGCAACATCATTTCTATAGAGTTTTCGTAAGGATGCGGTTCCGAAAAATGAAGAAAAGAAAGCAGCATAAATAATACGTTTAAAACCATTGGTATATTCCTATGAGAAGATCATGTGTAGGTCCCGAAGTACGTGATTACGTTATGCTATGCGTTACCATACAATATTTTGTCTTATTGTTAGAGGCTGCATTAATATTGCAGCCGCGTCATACGCATACAAAAGCGCAACGATCAAAACACTAGAAACAAACAATATACAGTGTGATGTGTTCTTCGAAAGAAACGTGCTTGACTTACCATTTTCACACTTATGGCAATATAATGAACGAAGAATCGGTAGTTTGGTAACATTGAAGCGGTTGTAAAACGTGTCGTTGTCAGGAACATCAATAGGAATACATTCCGCGTCAGAGACCTCTTCACAAAGATTAAATGGTCCTGGGCCTTTGAGTGCACCGAACAGGAGGAGGTAGTGGCGAAAAGAAAAAAAAAAAAACAAGAAGAAAGCTTATAAAATGACTTGGTGGAGGCAAAAGGGTGTTATATACAATATTCAAAGTGTCGTATGCAAGGAAGATATTTGTATTGAATGACGTACTTTGGTGTGGGCGAGTTGGTTCATTGCCGAACGCTTGAGAAAGCAGCGCTAAAGAAGAGAGGGACAGGGACAAATAGCATACATGACGGGCGCCCATTATTTATCATGAATCTCTTTCCCAGTGTTATTTAGCGCTGCTTTCGCAACGGTTCGTATTTTAAGCTTCTTTAGATTATACGTTTTCGGGGATCAATTCTGCATATTTTTTTCTTTCTCCTTCAACTTCAACCATGTGGTGATTGCTTCCCAAGTAGAATGCTTCGCCGTCCCTCTCACACGATTCAAGATATGTCTTTACACATACATACATAAATACATACATACATACATACATACATACATACATACACACACACACATACATACATACATACATACATACATACATACATACATACATACATACATACATACATACATACATACGTACATACATACATACATACATACATACATACATACATACATACATACATATTGCAGGCCCCGGGGATGCATTTTCATGAGGCCGAAATGCGAGAAAACCCGTATACTTGGATTTAGGTGCACGATAAAGTACCCCAAGTGGTACGAACCTTCCGTAGTCTCCTGCTATGGCGTGCCTCATAATTAGATCGTGGTTTTGGCACGTGAAATCACGTACATACATACATACATACATACATACATACATACATACATACATACATACATACATACATACACAAACACACATACATACATACATACAGACATACACATACATACATACATACATACATACATACATACATACATACATACATACATACATACATACATAGTGGATTCACTGGTATGAAGCTCGCACTTTTCGAAATTAACACTCAGAGTCCTGCTGTTGAGCACCACGTGATAGGCTGTATTCGCGGACGCGTTTTGGGGTGACGTGATTTAAAGCTATACCAATGTGCTTCTATGCAATTTATCCATTAGACCTTCGCAACTGGTCAAAATATTGTGCCACATGCACACTTCGCTTGTCTGTTACGCGGGGACTCCCTCCATCTAAATGACGAGTACGTACTGAATATGCACGAAAAAAAAATTACTTTTCTGTGCCATCGTCCCCATTACTCCTCCACCATTGGTCAAAATTCGTCAGGCGGTGCTCACTTCGCCTCTCTGTAGCGCGACGTCAGGCAAACGCGAAAGCTCACCACATCAAAGTGTCGTGTACGCACTAAATATACAATAATTTTTCAAAGAATACTGAATTTTTTCTTTGGAACCACGGGAGCCCAAAAGGAATAGAAAATGGCTCTGTTGCAGGCTACTCAGAGGTGCCGCCAGTGCGGTCAGAGGTGCGGGGTCTCCATCCCGCCGGCAGAGCAGGTCTCGGAGCCGGGCGCGCAGCAAAACTCCCAGGGCGAGCAGTAGCCGTTCGAGCTCTCGGCGTCCGAAGCAAGCCGGCCAGCAAGATTCGGACCTACCTGACAAGGTGAGCTGGGCAGATGCGGTTAAGGGCTCGCTGAGACGCAAGGCTCAGGGAGCTACTGCCTCGACTCCAATACTGCCTACTGCCTCAGAACCCAATAATAAGAGGGACCCCAGGGATGTGGCATTAGAAGAAATGCAGCGCGAAAACGCACAATTACGTACGGTCGTGCTACAATTAACCCAATAAATTCGAGATATTAAACAGTCCATGGCGCAGCCATCTATACCTAAACCTCCTTTAGTCCCGACTCCCGTCACGAACGGTAACGACAGTGCGGCGCCGCCCACAAAGAAACGCGCGGCGGCCAGTTCCGAGTCTCAACAGCTCGAGAACCTCGAATCAGCAGTAAGTGATTGGCGCAAAGCACATGTCACGATAAATGACTGGCGGAAAGAACAAGAAGAAATGAGGAAGCTGCTTTCAGAAATTCAAACCGGGATCCGCAACATCGGCGTTGCGGTCAATAACCTCACTGCTCGAACAGACAGGGTTGAAGTCCATATAGACAAAATCGAGACTCACATAGGCCTTCGCCCAGGCGTGGAAATGATGCCCACCATGGGCCCTACAGTCATTCACCCTAGCCCTATTTCAGGTAACGCACAAGTGCAGCACCACGATGGCCAGCCCCACTAACGAGCTCGTGGTGTGGCAGTGGAACTGTCGGGGCTTCACTAAGAAGCAACCACTGCTGCAACAATACGTCCGACACACGCAACCCAAACCCGACATCATAATGATACAAGAAACAGTAGGTACCGTACCAAAGCTTCCCGGTTACACTGCGATTCCCGTTGATCGCGGACTTGCAATTTTAATTCGGAAAGGGACAGTAGCGCAAGAACACAGCGTAAGCGGCACACATGCGGAAAACATGCTTGTAGAGCTCCTTCCCAATAGAACACGCAACCACAGTGTATTTCTCCTCAACGTATATAGTAATCCGGCTGACTCACGGGCTCGTTTCCTCTCTCTGTTTCGAGGGGCGCTTGCCTTGGCGGGCGCAAACCCGTTTCTGGTCGGGGGCGATTTTAACGCCCCGAACGAGGCCTGGGGCTATGGCTACACTACCGCCAAAGGTCGACGCCTGTGGCAGGACCTACATGATGCCGAGTTAACTCTTATTACCGATCCCACGGCGCCGACCCGCACGGGCACCTCTACGGCACGGGACACGACACCAGACCTGACGGCGGTCCGTAACATCCCTCAAGCAATGTGGCGCAATACCTTTGAAGATCTCGGTAGTGATCACATGATCATAGAAACACGAATTCCTCAAGCGGGTACACCCACTTTTCCTAAGCTATTCAAATGGACGGACTGGGACAAATTCCGAAAGCAGCGAGCTGAATAGAGAGGTGAGGAGAACATCGATGACATCGAGGCATGGATGGAGACGCTCAACGACGATATGAACAAGGCGACGCAGACGCTCGCACCCGAAGTCCAGGTTGACAAGATCGACAGCCGACTAGCCCACCTCTGGGAAGCCAAGACGTCACTAAACGCAAGATGGAAAAAGCAAAGGCACAACCGAAAGCTTCGTAAGAAGATCGCACATATCAATCGCCAGCTGGAAGAACATTGCCGGACCTTAAGCCGCCAACAGTGGTATGACATCTGCAACGCGGTCGATGGGCAGCTCCACAATGGCAGCACGTGGCGCCTCCTTCGTCACCTCTTGAGGGAAACGCAGAGCAAGTCTGCTCAGCAAGCAAACCTGCAACGCCTTTTGCACAAGGAACAGGATGCCACGAGTGATCACCAGCTCGTGACACGCCTGCTAGCCAAGTACTTCCCTCAACGGCCCGATGTTCAACACGGAGATTACACTGGAGAGACAAATGTGACACTCGATGAAGAATTTCACGAATCAGAGATCCGCGCAGCTCTCCACGACCTTAATGGCAAATCAGCACCTGGTCCCGACAAGGTTACGAACAAGACTCTAAGAAACCTAGATGATGCCTCGATAACCGCTCTTACGGCATACATCAACAAATGCTGGCGAGCAGGTTGCATCCCAGAGGCGTGGAAACGCTCTAAAGCAGTCCTGATACCGAAGCCAGGCAAGCCGTCCAGCCTCGATCACTTGCGGCCCATTTCCCTCACATCCTGCGTTGGCAAGGTGATGGAGCACGCGTTCCTCTCCCGCATCAACCACCACCTCGAGGACACTGGAGCCTACCCACCCACTATGGTGGGCTTCCGGTCACACCTCTCCACTCAAGACGTCATGCTCCAGCTCTACCACCAGATTATCAATGACCCAACTAGTGGCAACCGGGCCATCCTCGGTCTAGATTTGGAAAAGGCATTTGACAATGTAGCACATGCAGCAATCCTGAGCCGCATAAACAAGCTCAACTTGGGTGAGCGCAGCTACAACTACGTCAGAGACTTCCTGTCGCGCCGCACAGTCACCATCGCGGTCGTCAGCATGACATCCAACGAACATACACTAGGAAGCACAGGCACTCCTCAAGGATCGGTCATATCCCGGCTCCTTTTCAACCTCGTTATGCTGGGTCTCCCGGCCTACCTCGACCAGATCGATGGCCTCCATCACGCCTTGTACGCAGATGACATCACCCTGTGGGTCAACAAGGGCAGTGATGGTCAGATAGAATGCACCTTACAAGCAGCGGTCTCTGCAGTCGAAACCTACCTCCAAGACACAGGTCTCCGACTATCTCCACTGAAATTGGAGCTGCTCGTCTACCGCTCGCGCCGCCGGCCCAAGCCTACAGCCGCATCGCGCCAATGTGACGACATAATCCTCTGTACGCAAGACGGCTCCTGCATTCCCCGACTCCCGAAGATACGCATCCTAGGCATGCATATAACAGCCAACGGGTCAAACATAGAAGCTATTCGCAAAATCGAAGGCAAGGTTACAGCGGCTACCCGCCTGATCAAACGCATTACAAACAAGCACACGGGCATGAAGGAGGACAGTGTCATGCGCCTCATACACTCTTTCGCAATCAGTCACATCACTTATGTGGCTGCCTTCCACAACTGGAATGTCACTGAAAGGGAGAAAATCAACACCCTTATACGCAAGACTTACAAGATCGCCCTTGGCCTACCGGAGTCCACAAGCACTGCTCGTCTGCTACAGCTGGGGGTATACAACACGCTTGAGGAAATTGTGGATGCGCAAAGAACCTCTCAACTCGAACGCATGTCTCTGACAGCCACGGGCCGCTACATCCTGCAGAAACTCGGCTTCAACTACCACGTCCAACACGGTCAGAAACAGGTCATTCCACCTGACCTCAGCGACACGCTGATTGTCGCCCCTATACCTCGAAACATGCACCCCGAATTTAATCGGGGCCGACGCCAGGCCCGTGCCAAGGCACTGCTGCGCTCCTTGGGTGGAAAGAGGACTACGCGCTTTGTAGACGCCGCAGAATACACACGAGAACACCGGTTCACGGCGGTAGTCGTAGACGTTAGCTCCCGGCTTACGCACGCGTGTAGTGTCGCAACAGAATACCCCGAAACAGCAGAAGAGGTAGCAATTGCGCTTGCGCTTACCGACCCCCTCTGCGAGGTAGTTTTTAGCGACTCACAATCCGCAGTTCGCAACTACGCGCGGGGGCGCATTTCCTCCGAAGCTCTCCAGATTCTAAGGAAAGCTGGTCGACAGCACTTAGATAACACCGCCATCATATGGTTTCCAGCGCACGTCGCCACCCCCACCGATGAGGGCCTCATTAACTTGAACGAGGTAGCACACCGCTCTGCGCGAGAACTGACCCGCCGCGCAGAATCGGAGACCGCCTCTTCGAGTTCAGAACTGCTGGCTCAAAACACGCGAGAACGCCTGGTCAGGTACAATGACATCACCAAGCACTACCAGCTAGGCAGGCGGTTGCTGCCCCCACCTCACCCCATGCTGAAACGTCGCCAGGCAGTCATCTGGCGACAATTGCAAACACAAACCTTCCCCAGTCCGGTGCGATTGCAGCACATTTTCCCCGCGCAATACCCGACTGCTCTTTGCAAATTATGTCAGGCAACTAGAGCGACGCTGTCACACATGTTGTGGGAGTGTCGGGTTACATCAGCTACAATGGCAGTAGCTCCGGAGGCTCTTGCGTCGAAGTGGGCCGCCGCTCTGCGCAGCTCCAACCTCAAGACACAAGAGTGGGCAGTCCAGCAAGCCCGAGAGGCGGCGACGAGGCAAGGCCTCGAAGTCCCCTCATGGGAGACCTGAGCCCGGGTCGTCAAATTTGCCGGATTCAGAATAAAGTTGTTTCCATCCATCCATCCGCCAGTAATGCATTTTTTCGAGTATAATACAATTCTTCTTGCGTGGCAAGATCACACTGTCGAGTCCTTTTAACACGTTTACGACGTCACTCTGCCAACTTTTCTCCCCTGTGGATTAGTTTAAGCGGCGCGTAACTTCCCGTTGCACGCCACCGCGATTTTCGGCCAGTAACCAGAAGGTAAGTAAGGGGAACCAGACCTATCAGAAACGCCGGCAGCCCTCTTCTCACCCGGGTATCTACATCGACTGTGCTGGCTCGAACCGACCGAGAGCCTCTGCAGTTATTTGGGCTCCTCGGCCGTTGTTAGTGCCCTGGATTAGAAAATATTGTCAAGGTAAGCAATTCTGTTCGTTTTGAAAACAAACAAAAAGGGACTTCCTTAAAACGAGGAAAGCGTTTGATTGGGCTTTTCAAACAACGCAGCGGTGACGTAGGTTGGGCGTCGTGAGACTGGAACAAAAGCAGCACGAAATAATTTCACATTATAGGGCATCTGACCTGTGCTGAATGCCAAAAGACTCATATACTTGATGTCCGCACGCGTTGATAAACCAAAGGTAAGTGTATTTTCTGTCAGATTCTATGTTGTATTTCGATACCAATTCAGGACTCTTATTTGCACAAAATGTCACACTAACTAGACCTTGCAACTGTCTATCCTGAAGGCCAAATGGTCATAACTATTCTGGAGCTCTCCACTAGACATCTTGGGTTTGGGCGTCAAATCTCATCCACCAATCACAAAAATTTTACGCACTGTGGGCTAAAGGCGACTGAGATTTAGGACTTCTCGCTTAGATCTCAACTTTGCTGAAATTGCCGTTCAGAACCGCTGCTGACGGACTGCGGACAGTTTTAACTTGGTTGTCTATATCGCTTTTGCTATATTATCGCCGTTTGATGAGTTCTCTCCATCGGCACTCGGATGCCTCGTCTGCTACCCGTACCATGTGATACGCCAGTCACTAAGTCGCTTCGATATTCTTCGTGAACACGTTGGAGGAAAGCGCATGACAACCTTTTAAATTCAATGCGCTGACTTGCTGAAGCGATGGCTTTTGCAATCGTCCCGCGAGGGATCACATCGTGGTAATGTGCGGTCTTCCGATTAGAACATTGCCAAAATTTTGCTTTGTTAAGCCTGTTAAGGCAGAAATAAAGCCACTAAAGCATATCACACCTCCGTGAAATACGACGAAATGCGTCCTGCTTAGTTGTAAATACAAACACGCGTTGCACCCTTCTCACTTGGAAGAGCTACAGATGTGCCTCCTGAATTACGTTTGAAAAATTTTAAGCAATAATGAGAGAATCGCTACTTTTAAACTTCGGTTTGAAAGCATCACTCTAAACTTCGCGCAAACGTGGTTACTTGGTGAACAATTTAAGAGATGCGCGCAAAGATAAAGATCTATTAGGCGTACGCCAAGAATTCAGCACTATTTGCTAGGGAACGCTTATAGGGCTGAAGTACAGGCATTCTAAGGATTACTGTACGAAGGACTATAAAACGCCTCAGATTTCCAAATATCCGCTTCAGTTTCTTTGGCAGAGGAAATATTAACAATACCAAACTGAGCAATCACTCATTATGTCAGACGGTAAAACATCAGTGTTCGTTTTAAGGCACAGACACCTACAAAGGAAAAGCTCCAAGTTGCGTTGGTTTCTAGAACAGGACTCAAGTAAACTGTGAACCCATTTAGCAAAAAGAATTGTCTGCGCTAAAAAATGTAACAGATTGCAGTTACGATTACTTCACTGAGAAGTGTATATGATTACATAGACCCTTCATTGCTCCCATAAAAAAGTCTAAGCAAGAAGCAGCTGAATATTTTTACGTAGCTTTCCTCTCCACCATTATTAAAATTGCACAAATGCAACAAGTAAAAAAAAGCTGACGCCTGGCCGTTTGCCTGCGTCTTCTGCAGCTATTCACACGTTAGATTTACTAGCACATTGCCTTGCAAAGTTATAGTCATTCATCTTTCCGTGCATACTTGTAGGACATCGGCCGCTACACTGAAAAGCTTACTCGATTGTCTCGCAGCAGGTTTGGGAAGGGCTGTAACGTACGAACATCGTAAGTTGGAATTACGGAAAGAATGTTGGGAAACGCGGAATCACCGTGAAGAAAGCTAAGTCTAACCCACTGGAAATGAGCCTTCTCGCGTGGCAGTGCTGCTGCCTCGTGAAAACTAAAGATCAGGAAGCTTAAAAGATGCGTGAAACCGCGACACAGTGCAAGCCAAGCGACTTGCCACTAAGACAAGAAAACAAATACTGAGCGGCGGGTTTGTCTGTTTGAATATGGATATTCGAGAGTTAGCTGCATGGCTGGATCGCCGGCGTTTTACTTTGATTTTCTCCAAAGTGCTCAAAGCTGCACCGCTTGTTAGGCTTGCCTTGTCAGTAAACGAACTTGTTACATGCAACTTGTTATTGGAATACGCAGCTGAACGACAGCTTGAGCTATCGCGTTAAAAGAAATAGTGGAATTATCACAAAACTACCAAAAAAACGTAATTTACTACAAGTAATTCATCACACGTGATTTGTTACGTACAAGTATCACTTTGGAAGCAAATTTATGTCATTTAGCTAACACTGAAACCGACATCCAACTAGGTTATAAATTCACTAAGTATTCTTTAAGTCACACAAGTACCATTGCAAACATTTCCAGTTCACTGCTACGTGCTACTAACAATTGATTCTAGACGTCTGTCTGTGTGTTGTACAGGTACAGGCTGAACAGGTGGTTTATTCGGTACATACATCCAAAATTGAAGAAAACTGTTTTGTTTTAAACTAACTAACTAAATCAGCTAAATGTCCGGAAGAGTACCTATTCTGAAACGGCCCTCATCACGTACTTCCATGAATACTGTGAGCCAAACTAAACATGCGGACTTCCACTTTACACACACACACACACACACACACACACACACACACGCATGTATGTATGTATGTATGTATGTATGTATGTATGTATGTATGTATGTATGTATGTATGTATGTATGTATGTATGTATGTATGTATGTATGCATGCATGCATGCATGCATGCATGTATGTATGTATGTATGTATGTATGTATGTATGTATGTATGTATGTATGTATGTATGTATGTATGTATGTATGTATGTATGTATGTATGTATGTATGTGATGTGCGTATGTATGTATGTATGTATGTATGTATGTATGTATGTATGTATGTATGTATGTATGTATGTATGTATGTATGTATGTATGTATGTATGTATACAATAGAGGCAATGGGATTAATTTTTTATAATCTTGTCAGCAGAAGCCAATAAACAAGGATACCAAGGGCAACACAGGGAAAATTGATTGTCCTTACTAAATCAATTAGGAAATGAAAAATAATCAAAGTGACAGTAGATGAAGAAACAGCTTGCTGAAGGTGGGGAACGAGCCCCCGTCTTCGCATTACGCGTGTGATGCTCTTCCAAATTAGCAACCACGGCGCCGTTTTGCCATCCACTTATTGGGGTATTTATGTGTTGCTGCTAGAACTAAACATAGGAGTACTTACCAGAGCCACCACTCACAAACCTTGGCGGGGGATGTGGAACATCCTTTCTGTCACAGGCGTCGCGAGTACGTGAATTTTGGGTGAAGGCAACTGGTGAGTAAACCCACACATGCTACCTGAAGGCATCGCAAGATTAAAATTCCTCTGCAACCTATGCGAAGGGTCACTGCGCCTTGACACGCGAAAGTATATTCATTCGTTTGCAACACGCGGATCTCGTCACCGTTATTCTCGCAGCTTACTTCCCTATTCGTCTCGCACGAACAATTTAAAACATTCAGTTTTTTCCACGCGCAATCCAGGAATGGATAGCTTAGCTTGCCAGTGTCTTTTTATCAGATACGCTCACCGCATTCGAGCATGCCCTGTCCGCCGTTTAAACATGGTGTGGTGTCTGTTCTAGCTTGTTATTGTGATGTGTTCACCCATTCTTTTTCAATGTGAGTGTCATGTTGCTTTTCATATGGTTGAACAGTGTTAAACCAATATTTTTTGTCAAGAATCCTACCACCTAGGCCTTATTGAAGACCCCAGTATACGCGTAAATAAACTGAATAAATAAATAAATAAGTAAATGTTGCCCTATTCGAGACCCTCGTTATGTACTGAACGAGAAAAAGGGGTGTTAACTAAGGGGCCCAATTTGTATTAATCATGTCATATGCCAACAAACAAAGACGCCAAGGACAACACTGGGGGAGTTACTTCTACATATTAATTGACTTGAAAAAGTGATAAATTAACGAAGACGAAAGTGGATGAAAAAAGTACTTGCTACAGGTGGGTAACGAGCCCACGTATTCGCATTACGCATGCGATGCTGTCCAAGTTAAGTTACCGCGGCGCCGTTTCCCGGTACACTTTTTGGGGTATTTATGTATTAGCCCAAGAACTAACCCTGGGAGTGTTAGCCAGCGCCACCACTCGCAAACCTTGGCGGCGGATGTGGAACATCCTTTCGGGAGAATTCACTCTTACCGAGTCACCCGTCGTGGTGGTGTGGTGGCTTTGGCATTGCGGTGCTGTTCTCGAGGCGGCCGCGTTTTGATAAGGGTGAGATGCAAAAACACCCGTTTACCGTGCACTGGGTGCCCGTTGAAGATCCCTATAATCACGTACAACTTAAGAACGCAGGAGAGGCCCCACCCAGATTACCAAAGCGCGGCAGCCGATTGCCTCCGCGACTGCACTAATAATCCTGCGGACGTGACTCGTCCCAGTTCGAAGCGCGGGCTGCCATGCACTCCATTGGCGTGGTCACCGGTGGTTCGGCTCATGAGGTTGCTCTAGAGTGCGCGCCCATTGGTGGAGGCTGGTGTGAATCCACCTTTGAGGCGCACATAACTTCTCAAGGTGTACCCTACTATAGTAGCTTAAGTTTAGTTTCACTGAGGAAAATTCTTTACACAAACGACAACAAAATTAATAAATCTTTGTAAACTCTTACCGAGCTCAAACTCGATGTACGACAATGGTACGAATGACACAAAGGTGATGTCATGGGTCAGGAACTGTCCAAAAATCATTGCCAGGTGGGTCAAATTCTCGTGCGTCACATTCTTCTGTTCATGAAGTCTCATCGAGATGAGACGGGCGCTCGGAAGTTGAGAGCCGTTGCAGGAAAGCCTGGGCTTCGATATTCCTGCGCATGATTACACATATGCATACAATGCAGCGCTGATAACTACTATCGATGACTGCTTGTGCACATCTGTGAGCGTTTACTCCAAGCGATAAGAGACCAAACGAATAAATATTTACTGCACCCACAATTAGGCAGCTATTTCCTTTACGTTATTTCCTCGTCTTCAATAAAGTTTCCCATAGACAGAACACCGCCAATTATACCTGACTGCCTTAGCAGTATGGCCCAGAATCCCACACTTTTTTTTTCGAGGGGGTTAGGACGCAGTGTCGGGGCAACACGGGAAGATCATCATCTCTAGCGATGGCTATTTGTTGTTTGTTATGACGGCCTTTCAGTATCGTCAATGGTAAAAAGAAAGTCTTTGTTCAATATCCTCAACAGGACTTGCTGAATAACGAAGAAAGAAAGGTGATTGTCACACCTAGCGCTAGTGAAGCGATGGTTGTTAACATTGTTATATATTTACCACGTCGCATGTCAGGTCACATACAAAGAAATAGCTTATCGTACCAGCTAGCTGGAGCAGGCACTTTAGTCATAATGGCATGGTGATAGTTCGTGACTCAGTTGACGTGTCCCGTTTCAAGAGGTGTATCCGCACTAGAGCTGTTGGCATGCTATCACGTTTTCGTACTCACCATCCGAGTAAGCAGGGCTGAGCACACGCCGCAGGCAGGAGTCGGTTTTACCCCAATCAGGGTGATCCACGTTGTTGCAGCTACCATCGATTTCCCGGTACGGCTTGGAAGCATTGCAAGGGGGCTCTGGCTCACACGTCAAAGAAGCGTTCAGCTTTGTCAGAATTTCGTTCCTAACTTCGGTCACATTACTGCAGTTCTGACCGCTGAAATGACAATAATAAATGTTCTTTTCCTTTACCTATTTCACAAGGTATAGAAAAGAAGCTATAGTTTACTTCAACGAACAATGCGCCCACATTGTTTGTCTTGGCGCAGGAGATACAAGCAGGTCACAATGTTCTGTCCTTGGTTCACAAAGGCTCTTTGCGTCGATTGTTCTGTCTGCTAGAAAGTGTCGTCAATGCATTGATGTATTCCGAATGACGTTCGTGTGCTTCGAAAATTCCACTTGTCACGCGCGTGTACATCCACTTCCTTTAGTAACTGAATATGCGTGGTGCTTCGAAAGTAGGAGAACGCACAAAATTCTGCATCAAAATAAGCTATGTAGCGTAATGAACTGAAGAAAAACCCTTTTGTGCGATATCACGGAGTCATCAGATGCGCATGACGGCGATATGATGCTGACGCTATATTTTATGAGTGATGATGTGGGCGTATTGGTGCGTCTCTGTGTGTATATATCATATTAGATAGCCTTGTCTTCCATATCCCAGAAGTATAGTGCCGATTTCTCCCCAGAAAACTATATTAAAGCACTAAGATTTTAGTCTACAAACTGTACAGCCTCTTCCGTACCTAATGCAATAAAATAAGGTTATCTGTTTTAGACACACTATTGTCATTTTTAAATAATTGTGGGCCCGAAGAAAATTGCTGCTGCTCTTTACCGTTTTGAGAATTTCAGCATGAAGCGAATAAATGCTTCATCAATAAAGGAACATCACCTTTTTATCATCGGCTCGATTTCTCTGAAAGCATTCTTAATCGCTTCAATTCGCTGCGCCGTTTCATTCTCCAGCTGCGTCTTGATATTTTGGAAAAAGGGGCACCCGTCTCTTGGCAGGGCATGGTAAGCACTCGCCCCTGAAAGAAGAAACGTTAGTGAACGACGCCATACAGCACAAAAAATGCATTTATTTACGAACTCGTACAGAAACAATTAAGTATTACGGGGTCGAGAAACGTGTTGCGTTGCAAGACATGCAAGCAGTATAGCGGAGCCCGCGCAGTCACATGGGCGACACCACCATGATAATCCCTTGCCGCCTATACTACGTGCGGCAGTTATAAGCACCGTGCCATTGACATGGTTGTCATGGTTCCGGAATTCATGGTGTGCAGTGGACAGTAAAACGTGCGAGAGAGTGGATGAGAAATATTAAAGCCTGTCAGGCCATATAGTTGCACAAGAGGTTGAAGGAAGAACATCCGCTGACGATGTTGAAACGAAATCTCTAATCATCATCCCCTCACACGAGCGAAGGACATGCGACCATTGATGTATTGCGTAAAAACGCTTGCGAATAGCCATCATTATCATCACCACACATACACTTCGAACAGAGGTAAAGAAAAGTATTCCTCTCAGAGATTAGAAAAAAAAAGAAATTGAGTTGACTAATCTTAACATTTGCACAAATCAATATTTAAAATTGAAACATACAACTGCTGCTTCACATACTCTTACCCCCAACGCCGCTGTCATCTCTTGGCATAACGTATTTTATTTTCTCAACTAGCTCCATTCTTTCCTCTGCATGTAGGTCTGCGTATCTCCAGAATGTGCGCATTGCAGAGGTCCCCGAAACTACCAGCCAAAGGAGGACGAGGGGAAGTCGCCTGCAAATGGATGTGCGTGCAACAAAAAGCAGGTGTAATGGCAGAGCTTCATTGATTGCATATAGGACGATTATAGCTTCCTTAAAATTGACCAGAGAAACTTAAGGCCACTTACGTCCGGAAATGCCAATGTACTGGAGTCCCTTTGATGAAATATTTTCCATTCATGCTTTCTACATATATTAAGGTTCTTTCAGTTGATTGGGTGTGCGTTTGCGCATGCATTTACTACAGAGCGGCTCAGCTTATACACGCGTGACATGGCATCGAGAGTCTATTAAACTTGACAGAGTACCAAATAAATTCAAACAGCAAGTGACGCGCGGGAGAAAGCACGTTTATTTCGCACACTAAAGACGTGGCGCCACCATTTCCCCATTGGCTGCGCCGTCACTTGGCCGATGTCCGCGACGTGACGCATCCAATGAGGCATGCCCTACGCTACACCTCTAGTCAGGCCGATGGCTGCTACGCGACGTATTCAATTCCGACTGCCCTACGCCAGACCGCTAGTCAGCCCAACGGCCTGCGACGTGACGAGCCCAATGGTACACGCACTACCCAACGCCTGTAGTAAGATGGCTGCGACATGACGTGGCCAATGATGTACGCAATACGGTACACCTGTAGTAAGCACGATGGCTGCGACGTCGCGTGCCCAATGATACACGCACTATACCACGTCTGTAAGATCAATGGTTGTCATGTTACATGCCAGGGATACACGCACTGTGCCACGCCTTTAGTCAGCGAGATGGCTGCGACGTCACATGTCCAATGACGTACGCAGTACGCCACACCTGTGTAGTAGGCCCAATGGCTGCGACGGAATGTGTCCGATGATGCACGCACTACAACATGCCTGTAGTCAGCCAGATGGCGGCAACGTCACGTGCGCAATAATACATGCAATACCCCACGCCTGCAGTCAGCCAGATGGTTGCGACGTGACGTGTCCACTGATGCACCTGCTAGGTCACGCCTGTACTCAGCTGGTTAAATGCGACGTGACATGCCAGTGATGCACGCACTATGCAACGCCTATAGTCAGCCAGATGGTTGCGACGTAAAATGCTCAGTAATACAGGCACCAGCCAACGCCTGTAGTCCGCCCGATTAATATGACGTGACATGACAGTGATGCACGCACTACGCAACGCCTGTAGTCAGCCAGAAGGCGTGACGTCACGTGCGCAATAATACACTGGCTACCCCACGACTGTAGTGAGCCAGATGGCTGCGACGTGATGTGCCCAATGATGCACGACCTACACCACGTCTGCAGCCAGCCCGATGGCTGTGACGTGACATGCCGTTGATGCACGCATTACGCAACGCGTGTATCCAGCCAGACGGCTGGGACCTCACGTTCTGAATAATACACGCAGTACCCCGCGCCTGTAGTTAGCCAGATAGTTGCGACGTGACGTGTCCAGTGATGCACCTACTTGACCACATCTGTAGCGAGCCCGATGGCTTTGACGTGACATGGCAGTGATGCACGCACCATGCCATGCTTGTAGTCAGCCCGATGGCTGCGACATGACGTGTCCAATGATGTACGCAATACGCCACGGCTGTAGTCAGCCCGATGACTGCGACGGTTCGGGTCCAATGATGCACGCACTACACGACATCTGCAGTCAGCCCGATGCCTGTGACATGATATGCCAGTGATGCACGCCCTACCCCACGCTTGTAGTCAGTAGATGGCTGCGACTTGACGTGTCCAGCGATGTATGCAATACGCCATACCTGTAGTAATCCCGATGGCTGTGACGTGACGGGCCCAGTGATGCATGCACTACACCACGTCTGTAGTCAGCCAGACGGTTGCGACCTGACGTGTCCTGTGATGCATCTACTGCGCCACGCCAGTAGTCAGCTTGATGGCTGCAACGTTACGGGCCCAATGATGCAGGCATTGCACCATGCCTGTAGTGAGCAAAATGGATGCCACGTTACGTGCCCAATGATGCAGGTATTACACCACGTCTGTAGTCAGCCCGATGGCTGTGACGTTACGGGCTCAATCATACATGCCCTACCCCACGCCTGTAGTTATCGAGATAGTTGCTACGTCACGTGTAAAATAATGCGCCTACGACGCGACGCATGTAGTCAACCCGGTGACTGCAACGTGAAGTGTCCAATGACGCACGCAGCAGGTGCCCCTGCGTCAGTCAGATGGTAGCGACGCTACGTGTGCAATGCTACACGTGCTCCACCACGCCTGTAGTGAACCAGATGGCTGCGTCGTTTAATAATATACGCTCTACACGAAGCCTGTAGTCAGCCAGATGGTTGCGGCCTCACGTGTCTAATGATGCAACTACTACGCCACGCCTGTAGACAGCCCGAAGGCTGCAACGTAACGTCCCAATGATGCAGGCATTCCACCACATCTGTAGTCAGTCCGATGGCTGTGACATGACATGACACTAATGCACGAACTATGCCACGCCTCTATTCAGCCAAATGGCTTTGACGTTACGTGCTCAATAATACACGCACTACCCCACGCCTGTAGTCAACCAGATGGTTGCAACGTGACGTGCAATATGACGCACCCACTACGCCAGCCCGATGGCTGTGACGTGACATGGCAGTGATGCACGCACCATGCCATGCTTGTAGTCAGCCCGATGGCTGCGACATGACGTGTCCAATGATGTACGCAATACGCCACGGCTGTAGTCAGCCCGATGACTGCGACGGTTCGGGTCCAATGATGCACGCACTACACGACATCTGCAGTCAGCCCGATGCCTGTGACATGATATGCCAGTGATGCACGCCCTACCCCACGCCTGTAGTCAGTAGATGGCTGCGACTTGACGTGTCCAGCGATGTATGCAATACGCCATACCTGTAGTAATCCCGATGGCTGTGACGTGACGGGCCCAGTGATGCATGCACTACACCACGTCTGTAGTCAGCCAGACGGTTGCGACCTGACGTGTCCTGTGATGCATCTACTGCGCCACGCCAGTAGTCAGCTTGATGGCTGCAACGTTACGGGCCCAATGATGCAGGCATTGCACCATGCCTGTAGTGAGCAAAATGGATGCCACGTTACGTGCCCAATGATGCAGGTATTACACCACGTCTGTAGTCAGCCCGATGGCTGTGACGTTACGGGCTCAATCATACATGCCCTACCCCACGCCTGTAGTTATCGAGATAGTTGCTACGTCACGTGTAAAATAATGCGCCTACGACGCGACGCATGTAGTCAACCCGGTGACTGCAACGTGAAGTGTCCAATGACGCACGCAGCAGGTGCCCCTGCGTCAGTCAGATGGTAGCGACGCTACGTGTGCAATGCTACACGTGCTCCGCCACGCCTGTAGTGAACCAGATGGCTGCGTCGTTTAATAATATACGCTCTACACAAAGCCTGTAGTCAGCCAGATGGTTGCGGCCTCACGTGTCTAATGATGCAACTACTACGCCACGCCTGTAGACAGCCCGAAGGCTGCAACGTAACGTCCCAATGATGCAGGCATTCCACCACATCTGTAGTCAGTCCGATGGCTGTGACATGACATGACACTAATGCACGAACTATGCCACGCCTCTATTCAGCCAAATGGCTTTGACGTTACGTGCTCAATAATACACGCACTACCCCACGCCTGTAGTCAACCAGATGGTTGCAACGTGACGTGCAATATGACGCACCCACTACGCCAGCCCGATGGCTGTGACGTGACGTGTCCAATGACGCACAAGGTACACCTGTAGTCAGCCGGATGGTAGCGACGTTACGTGTAAAATGGTGCAGACACTACGCCACGTCTGTAGTGAGCTAGATGGCGATGACTTGACGTGTGCAATGATGCACCCACTACCCTACGCCTGTAGTCAGCCGGATGACTACTTCGTGACCTGTGCAATGCCACACTCACTAGGTACACCTGTAGTCAGCCAGATGGTAGCGACATTACGTGTACAATGGTGCATGCTCTGCGCAACGTCTGTATGAGCCAGAGGGTTGCGACGTCTTGTGCTTAATAATACATGCACTACCCCATGCCTGTAGTTTGCCAGATGGCTTGGTCGTGACGGGTCCATCGATGCAGCCCCTACGCCACGCCTGTAGACAGCCCGATGGCTTCGACGTGACGTGTCCAATGACGCACGCACCAGGTACACCTGTTGTCAGCCATATGAAAGCGACATTACGTGTCCAATGATGCACCCACTACCCCACGTCTGCAGTCAGTAAGATGGCTGCGACTTGACGTGTCCAATGACGAACCCACCAGGTACACCAGTAGTCAGCTACATGGAAGCGACATTACGCGTCCAATGGTGCGCGCACTACGCCACGTCTGTAGCGAGCCATTTGGCTGCGACGTGACGTGTCCAGTGATGCACCTACTAGGCCACGCCTGTAGCCAGCCCGATGACTGTCCAAAGACACACGCACCCCGTACACCTGTGTCCAATGTTGCACGCACTACGCCGCGTCTGTAGTGAGCAAGATGGTTGCGACATCTCGTGCTTAATACTCGTACTGCCCCACGCCAGTAGTCTGCCAGATGGTTTCGACGTGACTTGTCTGATGCCGCACGCACAAGGTACACCAGTAGGCAGCCGGATGGTAGTGAATTTACGTGTACATTGGTGCACGCACTACGCCACGCCTGTAGTCAGTCAGATTGCTGTGAGGTGACGTGTTCAATGGAGCACCCATTACGCCACGCCTGTAGTCAGCCCCATGGCTGCGACGTGACGTGTCAAATGATACACGCACCAGGTACACCTGTATTCAGCCAGGTGGTAGTGACGTTACATGCCCAATAGTGCACGCACTACGTCACGTCTGTATTGGTCAGATGGCTGCGACGTCTCATGCTTAATACATGCACTACCCTAAGCCTGTAGTCTGCCCAATGGCGTGGACGTGACGGGTACAATGATACATCCACTACGCCAAGCCTGTAGTCAGTCCGATGGCTGCGACGTGAAGTGTCCAATGACGCAGGCACCATGTACACCTGTAGTCAGCGAGATGGTAGCGATGTTACGTGTCCATTGGTGCAGGCACTATGCCACGCCTGTAGTCCGTCAGATGGCTGCAACGCGACATGTGCAATGATGCACCAACTACGGAACGCCTGTTGTCAGCCCGATGGCTGTGACATGACTGGTCCAATGACGCACGCACCAGCTACGCCTGTAGTCAGCCGGATAGTAGTGACGTTACGTGTCCAATGGCACACGCACTACGCCACGCCTGTTGTGAGTGCGATGGCTGCGACCTGACGTGTCGAACGATGCAGCCACTACGCAACACGTGTATTCAGTCTGATGAATGCGAGGTGACGTGTCCAATGATGCATCCACTACGCCACGCCTGTAGTCAGCCCAATAGCTACGACGTGACGTGTCCAGTGACACATGCACTACGCCTCACCTTTACTCGACAGTCAGAACAGTGCAGCCACCGTGGCGTCGGCGAAGCGTGCTGGTCTTGCATTCCGGATGCCCAACTTCAGTTGCCACCCAGACCGAAATGTACCAGTTTTTTTTTATTCGAAACTAATGTTTTAATTTCTTTACAGGAAGCTTCCTGAGAAATCTGACGTCAATTGGTGCATTTTTGGCATGCCGTTTTGCCTTTTGCACCATTGGCAATTTTTGGTGCCATCGATCGGTCGCGCTAATTACGCCGACACGTTTTCGCGTACTGGGCATGCACTGCTTTCGCATTATAGAATCAATGAGTGCCAAAAAGTGGCCGCTTTTTCTCATATATATTTAGCGATAGTCTTCCTTATTTACTTGTTAAAGGCGTCCCTCCAAAACAAAAAGGTTTCTTTTAAACTTCCGCTCTTAACGCTATTTTCACTAGGCATTGCGTTCTTTCAAAATAGCACAATCGCTATTTACACTACGGCTAAAAAAACGCTCAGATTAACTGAAACCAACTTCTGTGAGCAACTGAAAGACGAGTATTTTGCCAGCAGTGGTTTAATGCGTTATTGAATTCTGTTAGCAAGAGATGGCGTGGCCGGGGACTTTTCACTTAAAAAAAATCTGCAAATTTTAGCGAATTTCAGGGCTCTGAATTCATGTACTCCAACAGCAGGGGTCTGTCACGGAGGATGCCGCCACATCTCAAAGACATTGGAACCCACACATGGTCGCCTTTATTCGTTACAGTATTAATTGCTGCGAAATCCAAAACATGTGCGCTGATGCGACTACTTATTGATTCTGCGTGCCACACAAATCAAGAACCTCCAACATTTCTGGTTAGCGCTTGTATGGCGTGTATTGTGGAGTAAGGAAGCGTGCGAGTTACTTGACCTAATGTGTACTTTTTGCCATTGTTACATATGCTTCGCTAGATATTTCAATTGGCTTGTTTTTGAGTGATCTGGCACTTGTTAGGCGTTTATTGTGGAATGAAGGAAAATTCGACACAACTTACGATGCTATAGCATGTTTATTCTTGCTTTTCGTACTTTTCCCGAGTTTTGAATCAGCACGTCTTAGTGCACCGACCCTTATGCCAATTTCCTTCCACTTTGCAGATTTTATGAAAGAATTCAACTAACCGCACTGTGTGCATTGCTGCTAAGATAGCGAGTCATAAACTAATTGCCTGAATTTTGGAAAGATCGCAGCAGTTTCAGTTATTCGTAATATGCAGGAACGTTACAGAACATGCTCTAAAGCTTGTAAGAGTATATTCGTGCATTAGAGAGACACGATGTACGCTGAGTTTTTATATATGTGACCATAATGTCGTTCAGCATCACGGTTATGTTGGAAAACCGTAAACACAGCACACGGTAAATCAAGCAGTGCTATCTAACTGCACGTGAACAAAGCAACATTTTATAGTAGTAGGTGACTGTGTAGAGAGCAGTGCTTACCTTCGTAACATTGCACTAAGGATCACAGTTTTTATCCAACAGGCTTGCTGACCTGAAAGATGAAGGACACATGGTTCTGCTTATTGCGCCCTGCTAGTTTGATGTAGTTAAGACATGCTCCTGTTTGATATCTACATTGTTCAGTGTGTCTTGACCGAGATTAGGGACACGTGTTCCGAGCGTTAAATTTACTAGGAACGTCAAAGCCTCTAGAACTCCAGTGTGCTGGCTGAGGCTACCGTTCATCAAGTGTCAGCACTGACCTTCAATTTTCCCAGTAACAAGAAAGCTGTGAGCAAACCATTCGCGCACGTCTGACGGGGAAGATAGTAATACAAGAAATGCCGCAGAGGCAAGCAATTGATCGCGCAGAAGGAAAATGCGTGGCACTCTCTTGGCAAAAGAAATGAGCGTTTGGGGTTGTAGCGAATTGTAAAAATTGTCCACACACTAAGCGAACATCCAGAAATGGAATTTCAAACTGAAGTGTTATGGGCAATAAGCCACCCGGCAAAGAGGTCAAACGTGAAATTATTCACTGTGAAGCTGCTGTGATGGCCATTGGTTTACAACTCGTGATAACCATAGGACACTGTCAACAGCGCAGAGACCGCTTTCCTGGAAAACATATCGGTACCTATTCCTTTCCTGCTCTTTGTAGAATAAGTAGCTCGTGCTAGTCAAACCGTTTGATACATAATTTATATCATTGAAAACGACCTAATTCACTGCTTGGGCTTTAAAGTAGGCACGTTGTGCATGGACACAACGCAACATCAGCTGGAGTATGTGGCTGGCCGGCATGAAACTATTTTATGCTTGTTGCTGCCAATTCTGAAGTTGTTTTCCCATCCACGTTACACTTACTTCAAAGTATAGGTGATAATAATAAATAAACGAATAGGTAATTAAATTAGAACGTTAGGCGTATATTTTAGAGAACAAGATATCACGTTAAAATGGTTCTATTATTTAGCACGTTAAATAGGAGTACTGGACTGGTGCGCCGTCAGTGTTCGCATCTTGCTGGGCCGGGTTGTTATTACAGTTTAATTCCATTGTCTACTCTTCGATGAATTCCGCAATTGCTTCATGGACAAGCACAAAAAAAAACACCTCAACAGAAAGTCCTTGAGAAGAACTTGAGTTTGGCCTACTTCGCCCGTGTCGTCGTTTGGCGTTCCCTTCCCCTGTCCACATCTTTTTTAGCGTCAATATGACATACATGAAAGTGCTTGAAATAAAAAATCCGCGGGTTGTTGGCACAGCTACATAATATTCTATTACTGTAGATTCATTCCACAATAAATATTATTTTCCAATCAAATCTGAATGTTATTATAATCCCTGGCAGCAGTGGCAGCAGTGGCGTGAACAGCACTGGAGCATCCGCATGGACTGACAGCAATATCTTTTTGCTGCAGGTTCGGTAATCAGTTCGTTCTGATCATCCGTCTTCTATCTACATCCTGGGCCTACCTGCCACGTGCGGTCAAGTTTCGCCCTTCGGCCGCTACCCCGAGCAAAGCGCTGACCACAAGACGACACGTGCGGACTGTTCCTAGCTGCTGGTTTGCTGAAGCATTTTGACGTCATCAGCGAAAAGGCTACAAATACCGGGACCTTGTTGGACACCGACCAAATGGCAGCAGTGGCGTGAACAGCACTGGAGCATCCGCATGGACTGACAGCAATATCTTTTTGCTGCAGGTTGGTGACATCTGTTTACTCCTTTGTAACTTCGTCACTACACTTGAAATTGTGCCACGCCACTGCTGCCATACGATAGCATACCAGTGTTTGTTGTAACTTACTGTTTGTTATCATGGCAAAAATAAGCAAAGAATTGGTATCTGCCCTTGAGGACCTGAAGAAAGAAATTAGGATCGACCTCAAGAATTTGAAAGATTCTCTGGAACGAGACTTTCGAAATGAACTCAGAGAAATAAAAGCTAATCTAAAGTCTACTGATGACAAATTTGATGAGATGGTAACTAATCTGAAAGCAGTTCTAGAAGAAAATAAACGCTTGCGCACTGAAAATGACAACCTAAAGTCACGTTGTGATCAAATAGGAAGTCAAGCGAAATCTAACGAGTCTCGAATCGTGGACTGCGAACAGTACTCGCGAAACGCCAATATAGAAATAAAAGGAATACCAGTGAATGCTAATGAAAAACTGACGGAAATCATGATGAAGCTTGGTGACTGCATTGGGGAACCCATATCACCGTCTGATATTGATGTGTGCCACCGGGTTTCAACACCAGGAAGCCAAACTGGAAAGAGTATTATTGTCCAGTTTGCACTCCGACGTAAACGAAATGCTGTGCTGGAGAAAGGAAGACGAAAGCGCCTAACGGCTAATGAACTTGGGTTTTCTGAATCTGTTCCCATTTACGTCAATGAGCACCTGTGTCCTGAAAGGAAGCGCCTCCTTGCGCAGGCAATCGCCAAAAAGCGTGAAACGAACTGGAAGTTTGTTTGGGTGCGTGATGGGCATATTTATGCCCGCAAATCTGAAAATAGTGCCAGACTAAGGATCACTAGCTCGAATGATCTGAATAAAATAAGCAAAAAAAAATCATGGATGCCCCCATAAGATGCATCGAACTTCCTTCTATCGCAGATCTAAATAGCGTTTACTGTGAAAATAGCGTTGGTGTTTTTCATATGAACTGTCGTTCTGTGTGCAACAAGACTGATGAAATACATAGCCTGTTTACTTCCCTTAATTTTTCATTCCATGCAATAATGTTTACTGAAACCTGGTACCACGATGATTCAACATACTTTGTGTTAGACAATTATACTCACTTCGCTAATAACAGGGAAACTCGAAGAGGTGGTGGTGTATCGCTGCAAATTGTGAATTCGCTTCCTGCAACAATACTTGAGAAATTCACGTTCTGCACTCCGGACTGTGAAGTGTTAACCGTTCAGAGCGACAAAAATATATTTTGTGTTGTCTACCGCCCTCCAGACGGAAAACTTGAAAGTTTTTTTTCATCGTTAGAAGCACTCTTTGATTATGTGTCTATAAATGAGCACGTGTTATACCTTTCCGGTGATATGAATATTGATATGCGAACCGCGTCACCAGAGCAGACAGAATTTGCTTCTTTATTTGATTCTTACGCTCTTGTGAATGTAATTACTGTTCCAACGCGCGTAACTTGTTCCACTTCAACTACTTTAGATTTAATTATCACTAACAAAGATAAAAGCACTATAACTTCCGGAACTTTGATAACTGACATCAGTGATCATTTTCCAGTATTTTCCTTTATTGCTAATACCAACCCTAAACATGCCTCTAAATCACCGGTGTCTTATTATCGCTGCATTGATTCGAAATCCCTCGACACCTTTCGTAATGAAATATGTACAGCCAACTTTTCCCATATATTGTCGCTACCTGACGCAGATGTTGCGTACGATGCACTAATGATTGTGTTAAACCAAATATATCAAAACTGCTTTCCTTTAAAATGCTGTCGCAAACGAAAATCAAAGAAACCATGGATTACGAATGCCTTATTGAAAAAAATAGAAAGAAGAACGAAACTATATGCGCAATTCATTAAATCCAAGGATCCCGTGAAATTTTCTCAATATAAGAAATATCGCAATATCTTGAACAAAGAACTACATCAAGCCAAGTACGAATACTTCAGCTATTCGTTATCAGATAATTCTAGCACGAACCCTCAGCATCGATGGCATGAACTAGGTAAACTGCTTGGACGTCGCTACAACAGTGGTCCAAACTGCATTATGCGCGATGGTGCTGTGCTGACAGGGAAGGATCTCTCAAATGCTTTTAATGATTTCTTTGTGAATATCACAAATACAGCAAGCTCTCCTATTAATTCACCAAACACGTCAATTCACCAAGCACCAGGAGTCTCGATGTCGATGTTTATGCCCCCTACAAACGAAAATGAAATAATTTCTGTATTCAGAAATCTTAAAAACAGTAGGGCTTTAGATATTAACGGTTTTCAAATAAAACCTCTAAAGTATGTAATTGATTTGCTAGCCCCAATATTAACACACATATTCAACCTTTGTCTCGGTAGTGGAGTATTTCCTAAGCAGATGCAGATTGCAAAAGTTATCGTGATACACAAAGGAGGCGATACCTCTGAACTGTCAAATTATAGGCCAATTTCTATTCTACCGGTAATTTCTAAAGGCATAGAAAAAATTATTCACACGAGAATAACGAATTTCTTAGATAAGCATTCCGTTTTGTCGAATGATCAGTTCGGGTTCAGACCAAAAAGATCCACTGAGTTGGCACTGCTCAAGCAAAAGGAACTCATCATAAATGCATTTGAAGACAAGCTCCTTGTCCTCGGAATTTATATTGACTTTTCGAAAGCCTTTGATTTAATCAATCATGACTTGTTAGTAAATAAACTAAACCACTACGGTATAAGAGGGATTCCTAATTCTTTGATACGGTCATACCTTCAACATCGTAAACAAATTGTAGCACACAATGAAGCTCTGTCTGATGGCCAATACATAAGATCGGGCGTGCCGCAAGGCAGCATCTTAGGCCCTTTGTTGTTTTTAGTTTACTTAAATGATATATTTTACACTAAGCTACCGGTGAACCTTACTGCCTACGCTGATGACCTTACGGTGCTCATTACGGGTAGTAGAGAAAATGACTTATCCTGTAGTAGAGAAAATGACTTATCCAATGAGTTCTTGCAATATATGTGTCAGTGGTCGCAGGAAAATTACCTAAAGGTGAACACAAGCAAAACTAAAGCCATAGTATTTCGAGCGAAAAACAAAGTTGTAAAGGATATTATGCTTAAGTTTGAGAACAACTATATTGAAATCGTGCGTACTATCAAGTGTCTGGGAGTAACCTTCTCGGAATCGCTTAATTGGGATGCCCAAATTAATAACGTAAGATCAAAAAGGAATAAAGTGAATGGGGTGCTATGTCGTCAACGGTATGTGCTATCAACAAAAATTAAACTATTAATCTACAATGCTTTCTCAGTTCCAATACTTAACTATTGCCACACTGTCTGGGGCACAAGTACGAAGCATAATTTATCCAAGATTACTCTTACCCAGAAACGTGCGATAAGATTAATTGCTAACATACCATGGTATGCCCACACAGAAAGCTATTATTCCGAGTTTAGCATCATTCAAGCGCCTAATCTTTATGCCTTCAGATTAATTCTTATGTACAAGAATGCTATTAGAACAAACAACACAGATATGTTGACACTGTTCAACCTTCAAAGCAATGTGCCCATGTACAATGTACGCCGTTGCACCACTTGGTCTACACCGTTTTGTCGGACTGTGTACCGATTTCAATCAAGCGCCTATAAACTTCCCTGTTACCTTAACACACTTGAACATAATAACATCTCCCTGGAAGAAATATCGAAAAATAAGTTAATTAGTGTTTTGCCGCTCCTGCACTAATGTATAGTGTTTCGTTCTGTTTTTGTATGTCGCGCTATTGTTTCTTACGTCACACAATGTTAACAAATGCGCTAAGGCTGTTGTCGATTTTGTACGTATATTTTCTTACTGATCCCTACTGTATTTTTTGCCCTTGTAAGTTCACAAATTTCGCAATGTATTCCAATGTGTCTAGTATTTCTCTGCGTTTGTCATGAATAAGCTGCTTCTCGTCATACTGTCATGTGGGGCGTAATGGGGTTTTTTTTCAAGCCGCTGCATGCGGCTTTTACCCTTACGTCCGCTCTCATTCTGTATTCTGTGGAAAGAGAGAAATAAAGATTATTATTATTATTATTAAAAAAAATATACGGCGAAGACAGTTAAAATGAAAACGGACTGAACAGTTCAGCAGTCTACCAGTGCGCTCTACGGAAAACCGGGAACCATAACGCGGAAATAAATTCCGTAGAGATTACGGATAACTATGCTTGTTTAGTTTACACGGAACGAGGACCCATGACACAAGATTGTGAGGGGACCGCATGTTGCAGAATACTAAATGAAATTGGTAAAGCACGTGGTTTTACTCATTAGATACCACTCCATTTTTCTGCGTGTTCGGGAGCTTAAAGGCTCCTTAGCTTCAAACCGGCAGTAGGGAAATGATCCCGCAGTTTCAAAACGAAAGTAGCCACTCTTTTGCTCGGCAGTGCATCTGCAAAGAGTTCACCGGAAGATTCATCCAAGGTACATGTGTTCCAGCTTATTACATTACATAATATGTGACCGTCTCTCTGAAAGCCGGTGATATGTGCAAATATCTGGAAAGAGACGCTGCTCCTCTTGTCTGAGGCTGTTCTCAATGATATGAGATGTCTCTTGAACGTAAGACTAGGTCTGTGGCACTTCATCAATTCAGCGGTTTGTACAAAGCTAGATTTTGACCATTCGAGAAACATAGGTCGGCAGCATCGATGACTGCACTTAGTTTTTTGCGTAGTATATATACGATCTCATATTCGCAAAGCGACTCATTCTGATGCGCAATAATTTTACCACAAGTTATTTTAGACAGGGCGAAGATTGCAGAGATTTTATAGAAAAGCAACTACGGAGTCTTTCCTTTGTGGATTCTGTACACCCACACCAGACTGCGGTTTCAATTGCCTAAGCACTCTTGCGCAGTGTCGACTTCTGAGGAGCTAGATCAAAGGTATTTCACTGCAAATGTAACATGTGAATTTATCTCCTCAATATTATCATGGCTCTTCATGTGGAAAGGACGGTATGGTTGGATTGCCATGTGTAATATACCATGCAATCGTCTGTCTGCTGGGCAAGCTTGCATCTGAGAAGGCTAGAATTGGTGTAAAGACGTCCCCCAGGAAAAAAAAAAGTTGTGTTCGACTAAAACACGGCAGAAGACCACAACAGTTTCGTGGCATTAATAATGACGTTTTCGAAAGACGAATAGGGCCAGGTAGGCTAGCAACTGTAAGCCGAAACGCCGACTGTAAGACCAAACGTCACTGAAGAGACTACGCTATTTACAGCATGTCCCTCACTCAACTCGCAGACACTTTTGCCACGTGTTCGGGCAGGGCAATATACTAGAAGCGCATCACATGATGACAGTCATTATGCTGATTTCTTCAAGGTTGCATTGGAGAACATTTCAATGTGGCCGCATAGGTGCGCTTGAGGCACTCTTTCGGAACTCGTTCTTCAGCGACGTTCAGCATGGGTGTTAGGTGGGTAGCTTCATTTGTCCGTTGCAGAAATGGGAGAGTAAATGTGTATGTGGTGCCAAATCCCTTCGTTGTGACGCGCCGGGGGTCTTGTACACGTTGCCCAGTGCGCTCGCAGTCTTCGGACGGTGGACAACCGCCCTACTCCTTCGCAGAGCCGCATCACGTGTAGGACATTGGTCACATCTTGTTGGGCGGTCGGCGCCGAATTTATCGCACGCAGTTTTCTTTATAATCGTAGACACTCATATTAGGCCTCGATATATTGGCCCTTGCTGTCAGGCATGCTTGCAAGAACTAACTGGTGCTTACGGCTTGGCCTCGCGCCTTGGGAGGACGTGGTGGAGCTGTAGGTTCTGCTACCTGAGTCGTTCTGGCTACTTTCGAAGTGGTGAGTGGCGAAAACGCCGTGGATTTCTCATAACAAAGATCATTTTTGACGCGTCTGACGTTTTCAGGAATTCTGTGTAGTAGAACAACCAGAAAAAAAAAAGAATTCAGGCCGAGTTTTGTATTTTTTGATTTAGCACTTGTTTTTGTAGGAGTGCATATATTCTGATATTCTTGCTTCAATGTTTCCTTGCGTCCAAATGTTTCAGTGTCTACTGTGTCCGTATTCATAAATGTTGTGCTTGAATTTTGGCACTCGCGAGGGACTTAATTTGGAGCTGCCTAAGAACATTTTACACCAAAGATAGCGTGAGCTCTTAAGGACACTAGTAGCTGTGCATGCTGCTGCTGCTGCTGCTGTTGTCTTGGCAAGAAGCCAATACAGGGCAGAACATTCAAATACCGCATGGTTTTACATGTAGCACCATGTGTAATAGCATTGCAGACGTGCAGGCAATTCGCTTTGTCCTCTACGAAATTACGAAGTGTAACAACAAATAAGAAATAAATAATATTTAGCAATTCCTAATTTGCGTCCTTAGTTTGGCACCCATAGCAGGATTAACTAATAGCACACCTAAAATCAATCGAGATCAACCCGCTCGCTTCATCACCTCTTAATACTAGACTTAAGGTAGCGTTACGCCACTAAAACAACCACTCTGCCTGCCTTCGCTTGCGTCGCGACGTGCAATCTAACGCCTCTGCCGGCTTCGTTCCATTTGCTATCACCTTGAATCCCTTGGTATGCTCGTAAAATCACAGTGTATATTATCTGCCCACACTAACATTAACCAAACAGTAGCGTGTGCAAATGGTTCCACGTTATCTATGAATCGGGAATTAATTTACTAAACCTTATGCCATCGGAAACTTCCCAGCTTTGTCAGCAATATTTTCATGATGAATAATATGGCTTCTGCCATATAAATACATTTCCACATTTATTTGTTTCTCGAACCAAGGGCTCTTGTTCGAATACGTCATTTTTTACCCGTGTTTAGCTCTGTAATATCTCAAATTGCGTAAAACTGTAAATGCTGTAATTATCCCTGTATCACAACGTATGCTGTGTGTATCTTGAACTTTCGAATATGCGTATTTTATTGTATTTTCCTCGAAATCGAGCAGCAGCTCCTCGACACCATGCCATAGTGTAGGGGGCAGAATGTTTTTCACGTTGCGTTCACAGCTTTTTCCCCCTTCTTCTCGATGCTTCTACTGCTGTCTGTTGTCGCCGAACCTTGTGTAATCTGATTCCATATATGCGTGGCGCGAATGGTGTAGATCTTTGCGGAAGGCACGCGGGTCCCAGCGGTTACTCTGTAACATTCGATGACTGATCTATAAAAGCCGACGCGCTTGACCCGCTGATCAGATTTTGATGGTCGCCGATTGTATTCGCCATTGTCGCCGTTCTTTAAATGTAGCCTGTTTTTGCGGGCACAGGTTCCAAGGTAAATATACCTCTTAGCGAAGCTTCCATAGGAGCCCATACGTTCAAAACACGGAGGTTCATCGGCGGTTCATGAGGCTTTGCGCCATCTGTATGTGGTGGGAACACTTCCGGCGCAAGAAGAAATAATGTGCCGCCATATCCGTTAAAAGCAAAAGTGACGTCATTTTGTTTGAAAGGCGCGAAGTTTGTTTTGTTGGTCGGCCTTTGGAACTACATATTCAAATGCCCCGCCATTCGACTAAATGGGCGTTTCGAGCTTTCAGCACGGAAAGCGATGCAGGAAAAGGCCAGCCGTACGGTTGTCGAAACCACACCCCTGCAGAGAACATATTTTCTTTGAAGGCCGACGAAAGTTTTAGCTGTAGAGCCCTGATGCTATCGTCGGATGCCAAGCCCGTCGGCTAGCGCGGTCGCACGAAAACAGCCACACAATTACCTGGCGGTCGTAACTCACTACTTTTCACTAAACACGTTAAGGAGCGATGAAGACACCCACATCCCCAAATTCAGACAAACTTCGACAAGCGAAAATGCACAACGTGTCAGGGGGGTGTATTTGAACAGGTGAACTTTACGAGCGCGCCTTTCTCCACATTTCAAGACGTGCATTGCATTGTGAGTGATAGCGGCAATGCAACCGGCTGTAATGATGGGCGTTGAAAAGAAGTGTACTTATTGATAATAATAAATTAAATAAACTTCTATTTTCGTACCTCGTCACAAATATATAAAATTGACCAGGAATATTATTTTCCTTGAATGAACTTAACTGTGGCTTACTTGAAATAAAGAATGCTTTTTCTTTCCCAATGTTATTTCCCTCCAAACATAATCGCGCTTTTATCGCTCCTCCCATAAACCCCCTTGCTGATGCCGGTAACAATTTGTACTGGACCGCTTATCGCCCGAAGCTTCGCGACCTATGAGGATTGACCTTGGAGGTTGGCCCAATAAAAGTTGGTTTCGTCTTTCACAGTATCGTTACTGTGTTCTTCATTCGTCACTCAACGTGACAACAGTTTAACGGCGATCGTCAAAATCTGATCAGTGGGTCAAGCACGTCGGCTTTTATAGATCAATCGTCGAATGTTCTAGAGTACCCGCTGGGACCCACGAGCCTTCCACAAAGTCCTTACCATTCGCGTCGCGCGTACATGCAATCAAATTACACAAGGCTCGGTGACAGCATACAGCGGATAGAAGCATCGATAACGTTCTAGAAACTTCCGATACATGTAGACGTGTCCTGCGCTGAGCGATAACATTTCTTAGACGTTCAAAGCGCTCACCCGTAAAAGATAAACGAGTTCACATTATCTATAACCTGTCTCTACACGTAAACAAATGTGAACAATGTGCGACTTCTAGTTCATGGAGCACATCTCAGAATCATCCTCAATAAAGAGTTTATAGGTAGAAAAAGCTGTAGAAATGAGAGTCGAGTATTTATTTCAAACGATTTTATTCTTGGCTCGATAGTTAAAATTTCGCCACACATTCCACTGAACATGACCTTTGTTTCCACTAAACAGGAACTTGGCGCAAAATAGTGTTATCTCGCGCTATCAGTAAGCATAGCTCATAACGGCCATATGAAACTTTCGAAATGTTTCTGAAATTTTTACCAAAGCAGCTTTCATTTGACAGGCATTTACCTCCGCAGAAATATTGGCCATTGCATTGCCCCCATTTTCGCTAAATTGCGTCTTCGCGGCTTTTGTTGTTCTGCCAGAAAAATGGCGGAAATTGTGTCTACAGCAGAACTGATAGTTGGGCGAGTTGGTACGAATTCATAGCAAAATATTTAGCGCGCACAATTGACAAGGACAGAGTGAAGGGGGAGACACGAGCGCTTCCACACGAGCGTTCGTGTGTCCCCCTTCCTTCTGTCCTTGTCAATTGTGCGCGCTAAATATTTTAATATGAAATTGTGTCTACCCATGAAACAATCATAGCGCTCTGGGGCGATTGGATATGCATTTATTGTTGAAGCCGCATGAAACCCACCCACTTAGAACTTTGCGCGTAACCTATTACCTGGACCTTACTTTCACGAGCTTGAAACAAGATAATTTTTTTAGTCGTATTAGTCGTATTTGTAGTCGTAGTCGTTTTTTTAGACGTCGTATCACGGAGAGAGATATTGTAAGGATTCGAATTAGGTAATTATTTGTAACGATCATAACTAAGCCAGTAAGGCTAAACAATCCGGCCGCATTTCTCATAAGATAACCATCACTTCTGCCAAATGTGAATGCTGTGTCGCGCACAGTTCTTTTTGTTCTTCTTTTTTGGGAGGAGGGGTGGGGGGGCGTTCGGAAAGAGCTAAAAAGGGCGGCGTGAGAATTCAAGACATTTTCTTTGAAATGGTTTTGCTTAAGATGTAGGCAATACACACCCCTTTACCTACGAACGCAGATACTTCACTGTAGTATGTCTATTGCTGCAGTGCTTGATCTTGGTAGCATATGTAGGTATTTCATGGTAGCTGGCTAAACTTTGCGCCACTCTCAAAACATAGTGATAGATTCTTGGGGCACTTGCACGCATAAATTTTAAGTTCGAAAATATTCCACATATTCAAACTTTGAGCGAACATCAGCCACAATTTGTCCCTTATTCGAACGAAATGTACACAAAGCACCTTGTTTAGTTGATTGAGGACAGTGAAGAAACCAATTGCAAACGTTGTATGACGCATAAAAAGACAGGAAAAACAAGGGTTCAGTATTTCTTTGAAAATTTGCTATTCATGGAAGGAACAGCAATGTTTCGCAAAACATTGCACTTAACCTACCCACTATTTTTCTGGATTATTTATAGATTAGTTTACTAAGGCAAGCAACCCGTACGGTGATATCCTAAATAAAGTTTTTATTATTGGTGTAGCAATGCCACCGGGCCCACGCGCTCAATCCTTTTCTGTTGGCGCGCTTTGAAAAAATGTCGAAGTGCTTACAATGAAAGTTTTCTTTCGCATTTGCAACTGTCGTTTTCGATGTTGCTGCCGAAAACTTATAGTCTCTGCAATGATTGGACACTTACTAAGAAGTAATTTTTGCAAATGTGCTATTTTTATGCTGTAACCATTTGAGCACTCTGCATTCTACCCATGGTTAGAAGACCCACTTTTGGTGGAGTGCGCAGTGAACTGAGACATTTTTAGGGACTCTTTGAAAACAGAAAATAAAATGATGATCTTTTCTACTATATTGTACCATTATTGAATCGATAATGCCAAGTGTGAAACCTTTTTCAATGTGCGGAAATTAACCAAAAATATTGGAATGGATAACAGTTTGAGTCAATGGGAACACGAGCCGAAAAAGTGTAGGAAGATGGTCACTGCTTGAGATCGAGTTTATAGCTGACCATTTAGGGATAAATAACAAGAATAAAAAGTGAGATCTTCCGCGGAACGTGACTGCCTACTAAAAAAAATGTAGCTGTTGTTGCGTTTATGCATGATAAATTATTGTTAGAAGCCCATTCTCTCAAATGAGTACCGCTCGAAACGGTCTCAACCACCACAAATATGATGAGGTTTACCGTCTCCGGCAAAAATAATGGCTTTTCTGCAGGACGTAATTGCAATATCTATACCGCTAGTATTCAGAAGGCCTCCGGATGAGGCATTCCGGTTTTGAGAGATGCCTCCGGTTTTAACAGATGAAAATAGCTAAGCAGCAACCACGAGTGCAGCACCACGGCAGCAGCAGCGGCCTAAACAGAATGTACGGTAATTATTACATAAAATGACTTTTCTACTGATAACCAGGATTTTGCAATGCAAAGATCGAGTGTGGGCTACAGGGGTAAAATGTGAGTGTAGGCTACAGAGAAAATATAAATCAATAGCAATGTAATTTGTAATGTAATGTAAGTCATTTGTATGCTAGCCATTTTTGGCAATGAGTCCGATGTGCTCACAAGTAAATTTTTCATTTCCTTCTGCAGTGCCCTCTCTGACGCCGAAGCTATGAGAAAATAAAGCCGTAAGGCTTCTGTTCTGAGCATCATTTCTGCGAAATTCTTTCCAAAATTTGTATTTCTTGCGGTTCTGGCGAATCAGTTAGTATGGTCAACTGAGTGAGAGCTACTGCAGGGGCAACAGTGTTCCCGCGATCAAAAATTTTCTAATTCTTGGTTTTAGCCATATTTACCAGAGCCAGGAACCGATTGGCAACCCTTTATGCTAAGCGTATTACGCCAATACATACTACACTGCAGGGGGTGAGCAGATATTGATTGAAACCGGTAAATGAGTGGCCATGCTTTGGTCTCTCTCGGAGGAAATGCTCCAGTGAAGGTAACAATGACTGATTCTGTAGGGATCTCCTTCTGCTCAGATAAACGAGAGCAACAAAATGCGGGCACGGCGACCGCCACACTCAACATTTTAAAAGGTTTGAAGGGTTAACGCTAGAGTCGACCACATCAAGAAGTTCTCTAACGCAAGCTCAGTGAGCAGGAATGAAGGAACTGACGGGAGGTGAGGCAAACGCTGGACATTTCAGAATGACATTAATACAGGGCTGGTCTGGCGGACAGTAGAGACTGCCATCGCGACCAAACTACCACACTTCGGTGATTGTTTGACCCTGAGGCGTCGCCTTCTGAAATTCTTCCTGAATGAAATTGGGGTTTTCGTTAAGATTAACTCATTGGGCTTCTCGCTTGGGCTTCTCCCTTGCGGTCAAGGATGACGGAACCCAGCGAGAAATCTGACCCCCTGAGACCTCGTGACAGCTCGGTCACAAAGGCTGAGTGGTCACAGGAGCTCAGGGGATAAAGAGCGACTATGGTGCCACTACTAACACATTCGTCCTCGTCTTCTACGAAACTAGCTCGTCGGCGTCCCTCATCGTAACCCCGTCCACGCGGCCATGCCGCTGTTCGTGCGCTCTTCGTCGTCTTTGACAGCTGGCTCCTATGCCGCTCATCATGCCAGCGTTCCCAATTTCCTCTGCGAAGGCGCTGAAGGCACCTGCCAGCAGGTGCGGTAATTTGGGTCTGAAATTGTTTGCCTACTATATATCGAAATAGAAACACGTATCGAGTTGAGCTAATATTTACCTATAAGGAGTAGCGTAATCATGGGACTTTCTACATTGTTCTCTTTGCTATGCCAATAAGAGTAGCCGTCACCCTTACACGGTGACATCTTCTTTTTTTCTTCGTTTATGAAGCCAAGTGCTCATGACATTTAACTTTCCTCCTTTATATGCAAAGGAATACCGCGGCCTTGTTCATTTTAGTGGGCTGCGTTAGTAGAGGATTTCTCCGTGTAAGGAACAATGTAATGTCACCTCTAAGCCATGCAGTTTCTAGTTTTTCTCCTGGAAGCGTCCGTAGGCCGTCGAGGATTAGCGGCGGGGCTGTGGCGAGAGAGATTGTGGGCGTTAGGGTGAACGTGACCGCGAGTAGTACAGTTAATTCGAGAAGCTTCAGTGAGGACATTATAGGATTTTCCAGTGTAGGGACAAGAAAACCCCTTTCATCGACAGTGTCCAGCATAGGCGATCTGGGCTGAAGAATTCTAGCAGCTGCAACAGTGGAGACGCCTGTGCAAGATTCAATAAGAGTGAAACAAATAGGCTTGTTGCTAGCAATGCGCTATTCACACTGGTTGCAGCAGCGCTACCGATAAGATATGGGGTAGGGCGGAGGTGTATAATTGGGGCAGTCGTCTCATGTTTGCTACCTTCTAGCGGACAAATGGTTGTAATAATAATATTTGGGGTTTTTACGTGCCAAAACCACTTTCTGATTATGAGGCACGCCGTAGTGGAGGACTCCGGAAATTTTGACCACCTGGGTTTCTTTAACGTGCACATAAATCTACGAACACGGGTGTTTTCGCATTTCGCCCCCATCGAAATGCGGCCGCCGTGGCCGGGATTCGATCCCGCGACCTCGTGCTCAGCAGCCCAACACCATAGCCACTGAGCAACCACGGCGGGTAAAAAATGGTTGTAGGAGGGTAACTGCTAGTGCCGCAGTATTGGAGAATTATATTCAAAGGCACCCAAATATGGGGCCTCATCCTCTCCGCACAGCGCGGGTAAGAATCCTAGTGTTGTTGAAACCGGGAACGTCAGCAGAGCAAGACATCTTCGCGTGTTTAGCTAGAAGGGCAAACTATAGGGCAATGTGTCGGCCCTTTGTGAATACTCGGCAGCGGGGAGCTTTGATAACTGCGTCAACCATCAACAAGTCGCTAAAGACAAGCAAGCGGAACGCGTCATCCACGATACCTTTAAAATGTCAGTAACCTTTGGCTCAAACATGGCTACAATAGCCCGGCGCCACATAGGAGAGACGCATTGAGTGTACTTGAGGCTCTATTGCCGTCAACACGCGAGCAGATAACGGAATTTCTTTGGCAAATGACGAAGAAATTTCGCAGCTTCTGCCGATCCCAAGAGTAGCATTATTCTTCATGTGTACGAAACCATATTTGATATGCATCACGTTTTTGAGCATGAAAGTGGGGGTCCACCAGATATTGGTGTTGATCGGTTCATTTAGGTTGACCTAGCTCTTGCATTCTTCAGTGCCTTGTCCCGAGAGTACGCCACGATTATGGGGAACGGGGAGTGTAAGGTAGATTGTCGGACGGCAGGTGTTCGAGGCGGTTGGCTCGAGCGGTCGTTTCAAAGAGCCACGATGGAAAGCTCTTTGTACTTACCACTGGAAAATTCCGTGAGGAGAACAGGATACGCCAAACTCCACCAAAATATTGCGTGGAAAGGCACAGATGAGAAGCTATATGCTAGAATATTTACAAGCAACTATCCTCTACTTGGCCTAAAGGCCAAGCGCAGCGTAACTATTGTCTTCACACAAATGACCTTTTCGTGAGCCGATTCAATATGGTCCGTGATAACACAGTCGCCATATAGCACGCATTGTCGCTTCCCTTGGTTCAGCTGGTGTTAGATGAAATGATTACTACGCCCCCATGCATTTAGAAGGGAGCTTCCAATATAGATGTTTGCCTCGATTCTTTAAGAAGCACTTGGAGCGAAATTTGGCACAGCGTTCTTCCAAAGGGGTAGATATATTGGATACATTTGGGCAAATCGTGTGCTTTATAGCAATGATGATTCTTGTAAATTACTTGAAAGTGAACACCTTGAAAACGGATACTCAAAAATTGGGCCAGAAGTCATCTCGTTTGGGCTGTCGTGGGTAATGCAAATATCATTAGAGCAAGGTAGGACAGACCGTGCTCCTCAATCGATATTTATTTAAAGCTTGTAGAACATTCGTTACTTCGGCTACACGCCAAATACCACAATAATGTCTCGATTTGTTGACACCCGTTTAGCGACGTCGCCCATGGGCACAGAGACATGTCGATGATTGCAGGACAGTGACTAAGTGATGAAACGACTAAGGAGGAGTGACGTTGATCGAATGACAAAGGCGCACAATGACGAGCGCATCATGATGAGATGTTCTTAGCTAAATTATTTCGATGGTATAACGAAGAACAATGAGGCCACTACACACGAGGACTATCATATGACGAAGACTACAAGGCCTGACAGCGCAAACGTGACGACAGTCACATTAGGAAGCTGGTGTGGCGAAGGCTGAATCATCATGCTGTCACTACGGCAGCTGTGAGACAAGGTACGCAACGACGCCGTGCGGATAGTCGGATGACAAAGCTAGACTCACGACGATGCAACGACCACGACGGCTTCACTGCTACGTAACCTCACTTTGGGATTGAGCTATTACTTTGAATTCGCCAGCACAAGACAGAGGTAATTGGAAATCGCTGGGAGAAATGTTTATCCCGCTGTGGACATAAACATAGCTCCATGATGATGACGACGACGATGAATGGTTGGAAAGAGGAGCCATAACATGAGTTGCACGGAATGCGAGCATCTCTTCTCATTGGGTGAAACGTGGTTTGGGTCGGTAAGCATAGCAAAGGTAGATGATTTTGACGGCAGGTTGTGTGCCGGGATCGAGACCAGAACATCTAAAGAATGAGAAAGGTAAGCTTGAGAAAAAGATCAAGAAGCTAGAAGGCGATATTAAGAATGAGCTGAAGCAGACGAAGATAATAGATTACAAGCTAGTGAAAGCAGTAAAAGATTTGAGGGCTGCCATACCATCAAACGAAGGCAGGCGCATAGATCATAACAACGCGACAAGGGCAACCACCGACGCGTGATATTGGCCATAAAAGAACACCGCCACTCAGGAATGCAGTGACGGACAATTTAGTAATAGCCCCCAGGGCGGCGAGGTGGTGGGGGGGGGGGGGGGCGTTACTACTGGAATAACGAAAGCGGAAATCGCAACAAGAACAGTGTGGAGGGGGAGCAGTCAATTGCGTCTCTATGTCGAATGTCAAAGGGCAAGAAACCAAGTCTAGGTATATTAGTTAGGCATCCGAACATACGCAAGCCAGAAATGGCCACTTGAGAAAAAATAGATATAGATGACTTTCTGTACCACTACTGATGCGAACTTCGTTTTTGTGCACCACCGCTCTTCGCGGTCTCACTACCTTTCTGCCACCAAACCTCCAATAGCCTCTTACTAATACATACTGTAGACGTGTTTACTTTCCCCCTGCTATCCCTGAACAAATTGTGTTAAAGTAGGCTAGAAGAGCTTAAACCAATAGCGGGGTACAAATCTTGACGTTCTAATAATCGATATTACATCGTTTTCCTAACCTTACCTCCGCAAACACACCATCATCCTTGGTGTGCCCCACTTTACAACCTCGCATTGTAAGGCGTCTTGATCTTGCTTCGAAAATAAGCAGTTATCATACATTGTTTCTATCCCGATTTTTTTTTGCTTACTTAGGTAATTATGACAGATTTCCTTTGAATTGCGGCCATTTATGAGATTGTGGCACCCTCTCTGAAGGGCTTTTCATCACAAATACCTAAACGATCTCCCAGCCCATTAACATTTTTCCATATTAGTCAGCCGTTCTTCAAAATCAATTTTTATTTGAAATTCCCTCAATTCCGGACTTCTGCAGCCTCTATTGCCCTACAGAGCTCCATTTGCAGTCTTCCCGTAAACGTACAATGCGAGGCGTCTCACCGACTTTTAGTTGCCATCGAGTCCTCATTGTACCCATGATTTCAAGTAACCACGCATTTCCATATGTAAGTCATGGAAACTTTACACGTTTCCAGATATACCGGATTACCTCGCACCTATTGTATCCCCATAGCGCTGCGTTTTCCATTATGGCCGTATTTCTCTTTCCCTTGGTTATTGTTGTTTTTTCATGTTTATTCCTTATATCTAATGCCTTCGTTTATGCATACACAACTGTGTTTCTGTTATTTTATGCGAGGTATTACCTGGCCCTGCAGTGATACTGCCTGTACTGTTTTCATTCGATACCATAAAAAAGTCACTTCTAACGCCAAAGTTTTATTATAGAAGATCAGAGCCCTGTGCATTTTTTTGTGTAGGATGCAATGAAGGAGCGGTATCTTCTGCTGTTAATGTGAGGAGTAATGAATGTATTGCATGTACGGAGGGGCATGAGAATTAGGGGGAAAGAAAATATCGGGAGGGTCTAACGAACTCAGGAAAGTCTCCGAGGACACGCAGATTGCAGTGCGCATGGTGCTCGAAGTTTCAAAGCAGGCGCTATGAAATTTAAAGGGCAGTGTAAATTGAAAGGTAAATAATAAAAGGGCAGTGCACGTACTAAGCAGAAACATCTGGACGCTGCCTAAAGCAGTGAACTTTACAGTCATTGACGTCAAGCGGTAAGCGAACCGAACGGGCCACGACGGCGCTTTTGTGCGTCACGGTATACATTTGAGCGAGCACATAGATGACATCGTGTGACGTCAATTCGCAGAACGAGCAATATCTTTTTAAATTGGTCACTCGCATCCAGGAAGAAGTGTTATGTACTGAATGTGGCGACACATAAGCAATGAGCATATTTGGGCCTGAAAGAGTTTAGTAACAACGCCGAAGGGAGGATTAGAGAGGCCTTAAGGTTTTATACATCAATACTCAGGGTGGTCGTAGTGACCGGAAACATGATAAATGGCTAGAAATTCCAATGCAGCTCAATCACATTTCATTCTGGCGTTTCACGCGCCAAAACCCTGGTCTGTCTTTGAGGAACACTGTAGGTGGGGAGGGGGAAGGGGCCTCCGTGTTTAGTTTGACCACCTGGATTTGTTGAACGTGCTCTCAAAGTGCGGTACACGGGCGCATCGCATTTGTCCACCACCGAAATGCGGCTGGGAAGCTAAAAAAGTTGTGGTGGGGAGTAGTTTACCTAAAGAAAGGTAGTGATAGCAAAGCCGAAATACAGAACTGATCGACTATCTAAGAACTGTTAATAATGAGTTCAGCTAATTAGGTGAGGTTACAATAATACGAGATATGAACGTCTACATGGAGACTCCAGATTAGGACACTGAATACAATGGTTCTATAGTGCTGGATCTGTCAGACGAGCAAAACCTTGTAATAATTATATGAAAAAAAAGACTCATGGACATATATGGGGGCAATGCGTAAATCAGCAGTTTGGTATCGATGACAATTTAGTCTCGAAACCGGTTTTGAAACCGAAGCTCACAGGCTCGAGTGCTTTAATTACCTCGTAATAATTAACACTAAATGATGACGGTTCGACTCCCACCAAAGGTCGTGTGTTCGAATTTTCTGATAACTATACCCTAATTAATTGTGCCTTACTTAACTTCGACTTCATTAACTGCAAAGGACGTAGGTTCAATTCTCAATAATGGTCGTGTGTTCGACGATCAATGGTGGCAGTATCAACTTTGGTGCCAATGAACTTTGCTGCAAGCAAAGTTCCAGGGTTCGACTCTCACCAAATATCCGTAGTTCGACTGCATTAACTAAATTTCTCTTAATTATTACCAAAAGTGGTGAGTTCGGGGCCCACCAACGGTGGTGGGTCTCACCATCAATTTTAATACCATTGAATTTTGTGCGCCATAATGCGGGAAGATAAATTTTTCTATAATGCCGAACAATTTTTATACCCATGAGGTGCCTGAGGCTTTCACCTTAATAAGCGTCGATAAGAAACTACAGGCCTTTTCCACGGCAGTCTTAAGGACCTTGTGACTTCGCGAAGGCGGAGAGAAGACAAACACAGAAAGAATATTTGTAGCGGAAAGAGGAAACCACAGATATATTGCCTCATTCTCAGTCCAGATGGTGTGGGTAACAATACAATTGTTGTTGGAACCGGGAACGTCAGCAGAGAAAGACGTCACCGCGCTTCTAGGTAGAAGGGCAAACTATAGAGTAATGGGTTGGCCCTTTGTGAATTCTAGCCAGCTGCAAACTTTGATAACTGCGTCAACCGCCGACAAGTCGCTCAAGACAAGCAAGCTGAACGCGTCATCCACGAGACCTTTAAAACGGGAGTTACCGGGAGTGGCTAAAATATTCCCGCGCCACAGAAGCAAGACGTATTGAATGTACTTGAGGCTCTATTGACATCAACACATGGATAGATAATGGCATTTCTTCGTCAAATGGAGAAGTTTCGCAGCATTTGTTTAGATATATCCCAAGTGTATGAATAATCATCATGTGTAGGAAACCATATTTGAGATGCATCACGTTTTTGAGCATGAAAGTGGAGGTCCACCCAGTATTGGTGTGGATGAGATCATGTAGGTTGTTCTAGCTCATACAGTATTCATTAACTTATCCCGAGAATACGCCAGCATGATGGGGAACGGAGAGTGCCAGGTAGATAATCGGACCGCAAGTGTTGGAGGCATTTGGCTCGAGCGGTCGTCTCAAAGAGCCATGATGGAAAGCTCGTCATAATTTCCGCTGCAAAGTACCATGAGGTGAACACGATGCGCAAACCTTCACCAAAAAGATTGCGTGGAAAAGCACAGATGAGAAGCTATATGGTGGAATATTTACAAGCAACTATGCTGCACTTGACCTAAAGGCCTAGTGCAGCGTCAGTGTCGTCTTCACTTAAATGACCTTTTCGTCAGCCTAACTAATGGTCCATGATAATGTAGTTGCGATATAGCTGGCAGTGTTGTTTAACTTGGCTCACTTGGTGTCAGCTCAAGCGTTTACTACGCTCCCATGCATTTAGACGGGAGCTTGCAATACAAATGTTTGCATCAGTTCTTTACGAAGCGCTTCGAGCGAAATATGGCACAGCGTTCTTCCAAAGAGGAAGATCAATTGGATGCATTGGGACAAATCACAGCTTTATCACAATGATGATCGTTGTAAATTACTTTAGAGTGAATGCCTTGGAAACGTATATTAAAGAATTGCGGCAGCACTCATCTCGTTTGGGCTGTCGTCGGCAATGCAAATAGCATTCGAGCAATGTAGCGACAGACCCTGCTCCTCAGGCGATATTCATTAAAAGCATATGGAACATTCGTGGCTTCGGCTACACGCCAAATACCACGATAACGTCTAGATTACCTATGACACTCGCTTACCGACGTCTTAAATGGGTACAGAGACATTACAACGACTGCATGACAGCGGCTGAGTGATGAAATAACTCAGTCGCTGTCATGAAGTGACGCAACCACAGGTGCAGTGGTGGCGTAGAGTTGCAGCGGTGGCGCAGAGGTAGAACACCCGCCTCGCGTGCAAGAGGTCCGTGGTTCGAATCCCGGTGCCGCGCAATTTGCAACCGGATTTAAAAAAAGAATTCACGTGTTGATAAAAGTGCATAAACAGGCCTGCAGTGTGGCCTGATCCCGGTGACCAGAAGCGGTACGCACTCCCTCATAGGATTTCGACCGTAGGTTGTGTGCCGGGCTCGCGACTAGAACACCTAAAGCATGAGAAAGATAAGCTTGGGAAGAAGATCAAGAAGCTAGATGGTGATAAAAAATGAGCTGAAGCAGACGAAGGTTGTAGAATACAAGCTTCTCAAAGCAGAAAAAGATTTGAGGGCTACCATACCATTGAATAATGGCAGGCGCACAAATGGTAACACCGTGATGAGGGCTATCACCGAAGCGTGAAATTGGCCGGAAGAGAACACCGCCACTCAGGGATGCACTGACGGACTATTAAGTAATAACCCCCGGGGAGGTGGGGTGGGGGGAGGTGTACTACTGGAGCGTCGAAAGCGTAAATCGCAACAAGAAGAGTGTTGAGGGGGAGCACTCTATCGCGGCTGTATGGCGAAAGTGAAAGGGTAAGAAGTCGAAAGCAAGTCGAGTTATATTAGTTATGCATCTGAACATGCGCAAGCCAGAAATGGTCACATCAGAGAAAATAGATATCGACGAGCGAGTGCTGATTAGCAGCACTTTTAGAGAAATCTGTCAGCGAAGTCGTGCAAAAGCCAAGCAACAAGTGTGGATGGATAGATGGATGGAAGGATGGTGCCAAGTTCGCCTCCTACTAAACCATGCGGTGGGTTACTAGGATTTTGTTATTATCTTGCCTGATGTGCTACTATCATTTTTGAAAGGGAACAAAAACACACATGCAAAGAATGACGAGCATCAAACTTTCTGAACCACTACTGACACGAACATCGTTTTTGTACATCTCGGCTCTTCATGGTCTTACTACCTTTCTGCCGCCAAACCTCCAATAGCCTTTTAATTTATATATACTGTAGACGTGTTTACTTTCCACCAGCTGTCACTGAACCTAAGGTATTCTAGGAAGCTAGAAGAGCTTAAACAAATAGCAGGGTACAAACCTGGACTTTATAATGATCGATATTTCATCGTTTTCCTAACCATGCCTCTGCAAACACACCTTCACCATGGTGCGCCCCAGTTTACAAACCCGCGTTCTAAGGCGTTCTGTTCTTGCGTCGAAAATAAGCAGTTATCATACATTGTTCCTATCCTGATTAGATTTTTTACTCTTTGGTAATTATGACAGATTTCCTTACAATTGGCGCCAACCATGCGATTGTGTGACCCTCCCTGAACAGCTTTCCGTCACAAATACTTGAACGCTTTCCCAGCACTATTACTTTCTTCCATATTACTCAGCCGTTCTTCAAAAATCAATATTTGTCTGGAATTCCCTTCCTTCTGGATTTCACCAACACATGTTACTTTACACAGGTCTATTTGCAGTCTTCCCGTAAGCGTCCGATGTGAGACGTCTCAGTGACTTTTAGTTGCCATCTAGTCCTCATTCTTCCCCCGATTAAACGTAACCACCGCATTTGCAAATGTAAGTTATGGAACCTTTACCCCTTTCCAGATACACCGGATTACCTCTTGCCCGTTGTATCCCCATAGTGCTCTGTGTTTCATTATGGCCGTATTTTTCTTTCCTTTTGCAAATGTTGTTTTTTTGTTGTTTATTCCATATATCTAATGCCTTCTTTGTGCATACACAACTGTTTTTCTATTATTTTATTCGAGGTATTACCTTGGCCTGTACTGATACTGCGTGTTCACTGTTTTCATGCGATACTATAAAAAAGTCACTCCTAACGCCAAATTTTTATTGTAAAATTTCACCATCCTGTGCAAATTTTTATGTAGAATCCAATGAAGGAGCGGTATCTTCTGGTGGCAATGTGAGGAGTAATTGACGTATTGGAGGTGCGGAGGGGGGTGAGGAGTAGGGGCAAAGCAAATAACGGGAGGGTCTAACGAACTCGGGAAAGTCCCCGAGGATGCGCAGTTTGCCGCGCGCATGGTGCCCAAAGTCTCGAAGCAGGCGCTATGAAATTGAAAGGGCAGTGTACGTACTAAGCAGAAACATCTGGACGCTGCCTAAAGCAGTGAACTTTACAGTCATTGACGTCAAGCGGTAAGCGAACCGAGCGGGCCACGACGGCGCTATTGTGCGTGACGGGATACATTTGAGCGAGCACATAGATGAAATCGTGTGACGTCAATTCGTAGAATGAGCAATATCTTTTTCAATGGGTCAATCGCATCCAGGAAGAAGTGTTAGGTAGCGAATGTGGCGACACATCAGCAATGAGCATAATTTGATCACAAAGAGTTTAGAAACGACGCCGAAGGGATAATTATAGAGACCGTAAGGTTTTGTACAAGAATACTCTGTGTGGTCGCAGTGACCGGAAACAGGATAAATGGCTAGAAATTCCAACGCAGCTGAATCGCATTTCATACCGGCATTTCACGCTCCAAAACTCTGGTCTGTCTTTGAGGAATGCTATAGGTGGGGAAGAGGGAGGGTGCTCCGTGCTTAGTTTGATCACCTGGAATTCTGCAACGTGCTCTCGAAGCATGGTACACGGGCGGATTGACTTTCGCCACCATCGAAATGCGGCTGCCGCGGCAGGGATTTGATCGCGAGGTCGCGTGCTTAGCGGCGCAGCACCGTATCTGCTAAGCCACCATGGCGCGTAGCGCAGCTTATTAACGAATACGTTAGAGTGTACGCCTTCACCTAAACACACGTACAAGATTTTGAGCAGCAGCCTGTTGTTGACAATTTGGTATGAGAAGGGTGCAACAGAATGACTGGGCCAACGAAAGGCGGAGCTGCAGGAATTAGGGCGCCTCCATACCAGGTTTGTCCGTACAGGGTGACGACAGATGCGGTGGCGCCGCCATAATGTGTCGGAACTCCTAACGATACGCCTTCAAAGACAGCGGAAATTGAAACTCGGTTCTCCCTGACATCGTAAAATTCTTCATCTGACATCTATTCTTCGTCCCTGTTTGTTTGCGCACAACAAGTATGAATACGTAAAAAATTTTTGCAGATTTCACGATTGCGAGCATTGAAAAATTTACATCTCACCTTAAAAAGGCTGGTCAAACAGTTACAGCACGGCCGTTCTGTGGTATCTTTCCAGCACAGTAGATAACCAGTCGCTCTTGCCGCCCTTCCTCTTACGCTAACAAGTTTGCTTGAATAATCATGTTGATGATTATGCTGCAGATCTAGGTTCCATACTTTTCCTTCAAAAACTATAAGGCAACTTATGACCGGAAGTATATAGCTGCACAATGCCGTGATAAGATATAGGACAAAACGAGATGAATAAGTGTGGCAGCGCTGCCAATAAATGGAGGTACTGTGTTCGGCAAAATACATATCATAAATATCAAAGGTAAAACTTCTTATATACATGAAATTCGATCCTTCCATGTTTACACCTATGGTGGTTTTACTTTTCTATTCCATATCCCCTAGTTACTCCCAGCTGGTACAAATAGTACTCAGCGGGAACAAGACAACACTCCCCAAGAACATTTTCCTAATCTTCTGATGCTCAGCTCATGCGACTGTCGGAATTGGCACATGGGGTTTGAACACGCTTCTCATGGCGTTTAATAAGTTACTTAGGTGGCAAACGCCTAGTGCACCACAAAATCTCTTGCAGAATATTTCACAGCAAGAAACAAACTTTAGCATGATAGCTCAAATGAACAAGGTTTTGGGCATATTCCGGGGTTCTGGGTCGCGGGGAAATCCAAGCCATAGGCATTGCTTCTTGCGTAGAGCTGTCGCACGAATGTGCCGAACAAACGGGCACGATGGAGGGTTTTAGCGATAAAACTAGCGAAATTTTAGCTCACGTCGCGAGCCCCAAAAGCCAACTCAGTGAACACGTCCACAGCGCCGTGGAAATACCGGTATAAAATACACCGGCCATGCTACACTGATATAATTACTGGAAATACCCGGCAGCACGACAGTGCTACGCTGACTAATTCATGCGCATCTTTACAGCCGCTTCAACGGCTCCGACGCAATATGGCGGAGGTGTGGTGGGGGCTTGGTGTAAGGGTGTCACTACACGGAACAGCAGCAGGTAGCGCTAACATAAAGTCACCGAAATAGCCATGCTAGATAGGTGAGGTATGAAGTGGCAAAGGGTAATAGAGTCATGCAACGAGGGTGTATGGTTTAGCGGTACAAGGGAAGCCAAAAAAAAATATGTGGCGGGAAGTAGCTTACCTAAAGAGAGGAACGAATAGCAAAAAGCGAAATAGAGAACTGATTGACTGTCTTGGAAGTGTTGATAATGAGTTCAGCTAATTAGGTGAGGTTACAATAATATGAGATATGAACGTCTAAATGGAGACTCAAGATTTGTATACTGAATACAACGGTTCTTTAGAGCTGGACCTGTCAGAAGAACACAACCTTGTAGCAATTATATGAAAAAATGTCTTACGGACAGCTATGGTGGCAATGTGTAAATCAGCAGTCACGTATCGACGACAATTTTGTCTCGAAATCGTTTTTTTAAACCAAAGCTAACGGGTTCGAGTGCCTTAATTACATCGTAACAATTAACACGAAAGGATCACGGCTCGACGCCCACCAAAGGTGATGTGTTAGAATTCTCTGATAACTATATCTAATTAATAATCCCTTACTTAACTTCGACTTCATTAACAGCAAAGGACGTGGGTTCGATTCTCAATACTGGTCGTGTGTCCTACCATCAATGATGGCACTATTAATTTTTGTGCCAATGAACATTGCTGCTACCAAATTTGGAGGGTTCGACTCTGAACAAATATCCTGAATTCGAGTGCATTAACTAAATTTGTCTTAATAATACTAAAGGTGATTGGTTCGAGTCCCACCAACGGTGGTGGGTCACCATCAGTTTTAAGGCTATTGAAATTTATGGGGCATAGTGCGGGAAGATCAATTTTTCGATAATGCCAAACAATTTTTCTACCCATGAGGCACGTAAGGTTTTCGCCTTAATAAGCGTCGAGAAGAAAGTACAGGCCTTTTCTACGGCAGTCTTGGATTACAAGGACTTTGTAACGTCGCGCAGGGGGATATAAGACGAACACAGCCAAATATTTGTAGCGGAAACAGAAAACCACGCAAGTAGTGGAAAGGCAAAAAAAAAAAGGAAACCAGAAAATTGCACCAACAGGTGTTTAGGGATAATCCAGAGGCCAAAAATGTGTTATCACACGAAGAAGAGGTACTGCTGAAGTGAAACAAGTACAGTAAAAAGAAAAAGAATGGCGAGCGAACTTGCACAAAACAAAAAATCGAAGGCTCAAGCGAACATGTGCTGCACGCCCTTCGCAAGATATAATAAAGGCAGTCCGATAAGCTTCTGGACCCATGTAAGAGCACTCGAGGCACCTACTAAATATTTGCGAAAGACTATAATCGAAGAAAAGGATAAGGTTTTGGCAGGAGACGACGTCGCGCCATTCATCAAAGACGTTCTGGGCGGCTCATAGGCGGCTCATATAGGACTACAGAGTTTGGTACAAAGCATGTAAATCTGCCGGTGCAGTAAGAAATGCTATGTCGTCGGCTGATATGTACACATGCACATTCTGTTGCAAATGCACAGTACTCAGTACAACGTTAAACAGCAATGACAATAGGAGTGATCCCTTTGGTAGACCTATTGAGTGTCGATATGTCAATGAAGAGAATCCGCGTAGCGAGCAATGAAATTGGGTGCTGTTGAAAACTTATAAAACCTCATGACAAAATAATTTTCAGACCTGAATTCTTAAGCGCACTTATTAGGCTTACATGCCTTAGTTGGTATCCGAAGTGACAAAGGCTACATATTTTTTTCTGACGCTGAGCTAGTTGAATACGGCTTTCTAGGGCGACATGGGGACACCAGATCGAGCACCCACCTCTAAAGCCAAAGTGTCAAGGGCTCCAAATCGTCTTCTCTATCAGCCAAGTATCTATCCGGTGGTGTAAGACTGTTTCGATGCGTTTTACTAAGTAAGATGTAAGATATTGTCCTAATTATATCTAATTCTAGACGGCACCTTGCTTTTTAATAGTGGGATTACTTTGGAAGCCTCCATTCCAGAGGAATCCATGAATTTTTAATAAAATAGTTTACCAGGGGAAGTAACACGTACAATGATATTATAAATAAAGTTTGGAGAATTGGCGTAGTAATGCCATCGGGGTCACGTGCTGAATTAGGCAACTGGCTTTGCATATTACTCGGCTCCGAAACTGTAACGTCTAGAACGCATCGCTTTGAGTTAGTGCTGATGCGTCATAGAGCAAAATTGATTTAATGTGACATTAAGTACCTTTAGCAGTACCTTCCAATAATTTGGCTAAGTTGCTGTGTCTTGTAAAGAAATAGGCGATGTTGATTTGTGCCCGAAGGTCCTTTTATGTCTCAAAATTCTAAAGAAAAAATTTATGTTACTGACCTTTAAAAGAAGATTGAAGTGCTTGCAATCAGTGTTGTCTTTCACGTTTGCAACTGTGTTTTTAATGTTGCCGCCGCCACCTTATAGTCTCTAGAATGGCTAGGACACTGGTTATGAAGCATATTTTGCAAAGCCGCTTTTCTTAATCTGAAACCGCGTGAGCACCCTGCGTTCCAGCAAGGGTTAAAAGACCCATTTTTACTTGAGTGCGTCCTGAACTGAGACTTCTTTACGGAATATTTCGAAACAAAAAATTACATCCTTTTCTTTTAAAATATCCCATTACTGATTTGATAAGGTTACGTTTAAGTCATTTTTATATGTACTCACGTTAAGAAAAGAATTTGAACGCATTGCAGTTTGAGACAATGGGCATACGAGCCGACAATGTATAGTCACTGTTTGTGCCTGAACTTGTAGCAGATCATGTGGAGATAGAGAAATTACGAGCAAAATTGACGTCTGTCGTGGAAAGTGACTGACTGCAAACAAATGTGGGTTTTCTTGCGTTAATGCGTGAAAAATAATTGTTAGCAGCCCAATTTCAGAAACATATATCGCTCGAATCGGTCTAAACCTCCACATATTATGATGCCATGTAAGGTCTCCGTCAAAAATGGTGGAATTTCGTCAGGATGTAATTACTGTACCTAAAATACTAGTATTCGGAATGCCTCCGGAGAAATAAGCATTATCTAATATCAGTGTTATGCGGCCTGGAACCGAAATGTCTATAGTTCGCATTTCAGTTTCTGAAGTCAATAGTTTCTAGGGCAATTTATCCCGTTGCGCAATTTTTGAAGACATGAAGATAGCTGAGGCGGCACCGCGAGAGGAAGGCCTAAAAGAAATCTGAGGTAACTGTTAGAGGAAATGCCTTTTCAGCTGATAACCACGTGTTTTTCGCAATGCAATGATTGAGGCTTGCCTACAGAGGTAATATGTAATGTGAGTGCTGGCTAGAGAGGTAATACATGTCAGTAGAACGGCAATTCCACGGTAGTAATTTTAGCGCACATATGTTGAGCTAAGACCAGCAGCAGAAAATACCTTGTGTATTATGCTATCTTTCAAAAAATATTTTTTTTTAATATTCTCTTTCTGACACTTCATCTTACGTCTCACTGTAGATCCCTGCGCTTTAGGAGACGCGCGGAGTTTAAGAGCACGGGGGTCGTGTCCCATGTGTGTTTATTGCGAGCCACAATCTGAGCTCCAATCTGTTCCAACCTGTTCCAACCTGTTCTGCATGACACAGAAGGAGAGGTCTCATTATGGCGAAGTTTAGAAGCGCCAGGATTCGATGTTTCTTCATCATTCGCGTCTTAGCGCATTGCAAGTGTAGAGGCCATGGTTGCGCAGGCAGTCACCTGAAGGAGTGTGGTAACCACTTTTGCGAATGACTACGATTGGTTCACTAATATATTTTCCATCGACTTCTGTATTTCCCTCTCTACTGCCGAGGTTATGACATGCGAAAGCCATGAGTCATCTACATTTGCATCAAGATCATCTACATTTGCAGCACCGGCATACGCACGATATCGCTCTATGATAGAACGCGATTTCCGTCTTGAGCATCTTCTTTGCAGACTTATTTTTACCACTTGTTATTCTTGCATTCTCTCAGAGCAGTAAGCATGGTCATCTGAGTGAGAACCACTGCAGAGAACACATGGTTCGTCCTGCGATGAAAAATCTTTTAATTGGTGGTTTTCTCCACATTTAGGAAACCAAGGTACCGATCGACAAGCCTAAATGCTGTGCCCAAAGCGCCAACAATGAATAGACTAAAGGGGCTGAGGAGACAGCAATTCAACCCGTTATATGTGTGGTCACGCCTTGGCCTCTGTCGCACGAGTTGCTGCAGCGAAAGCAATAATGACTGATTCTGTGGGGATCTTGTTCTGAGATAAAAGTGTGCAACGAAATACGGACCCTGCTACGGCCACAGACAACATTTCTCAAATTTATGAAGGACAAAGCCTCGAGTCGACCCCACCGACTAGTCCTTTAACAGAAGCTAAGTGAGCACAAATGAAGGAGCTCACCAGATGCGATGGAAACGCTGCACCTTTGCGAATGGCAGTGATACCGCCCTGGTTTAGCGAACAGCAGAGAACGCCATCGCGACTAAACTGCCGTACTTCTGCCATCAGTTGGTAGTTAGGCCTCGCCCTCTGAAGTGTTTTCTGAATAAATTTGTGGTTTTTCGTTTGAACTGATTCTTCATTCAACGGTACTAGAGCCACAGGCACGTTGGTCAGTCCGCTGAGCAAAAGAAGCTCAATTTGATAATCATGACGTGCAAGAGAAACCAACCAGCCAGTGTTCGCCTTGACCGGAGAAGAATAAGACATCACTGTGGCATGCCTAGGCGAATGGCTGCCCGATATGCATCCTTCCTCCGAGAGCGTACACCAAGAAACCAGGTAGGGGCCTCTCCAGTGAAAAGGTTCGTAGCATCGCACGGCGAGGGGTTGATCTGTAGAAGACCCTGGTGGTTCAGTGACTGAGCATGCGCTCCCTTGTTTCCGAAAAGGGCTTATACAGTGCTGTCAAGGACGTCCGAACCCAGCAAGAAATCTCCTGATCCTTTCAGTTCCCACGACCATTCAGCAACAACGGCTGAGCGGTCATGGCATCTCGGTTGACCGGAATGAGGATGGTGCCAATCCTCAAGCTTTCGTCATCGTTGTCTTCTACAACAGCTGGCTCATCGGCGTCCCTCGGTATAACCGCGCCAACGCGCTCGTGCCACTGTGCCTGCGTTTGTCGTCGTCTTCCACAGCTGACTCCTATGCCGTTCACCATGCCAGGGTTCCCAACTTTTCATCACTCTGCGAAAGCGCTGAAGGCACTGCGCCACTGCCAGTATATGCGGTTATTATATGGTTAGACCACTTTCCTCGTCTTAAATTGTTTGGCTCGATATATCGCGAAATGCAAACACAGATCGAGCTGCGCACTTATCAAGGATTAGGAAGTAACGTAATCATCGGACAAATTTTTCTATTGCTCTTTTTGCTATACGAAAAGGAAAGGCCCTTGATTCTGCAAGGCTTGAGGGAGCACGGCGAAAAGTCTTCGAAAAAAAGCGTCGTCAGCATTATTAGGTGACAGCTATTTGCCTCTTTAAAGCGAAATCTTTACTGGCCGCGAACTTGCGATTTCGTCGTGACGGTGCTCGGAGGAGGCACATCACATCGCAACGCGCGCCTCGCCGCAGACATTTCTCTCCCTCTCTCGCTCTCTATAGTCACTACTGCTCATGCGCCACTAGTAGCACAGAACCACAGGTATTCCGCCGCTGCGCAGCGCCACGCCTTTCCGCCGCCACCATTTGGTCTGACACCAGACCACGTTTCTCGTCGTTGCGCTCGCCTCCGCTCGCTACGCCAGCTGCGTCGCATGCCTGATAACATGTCGGAGTATCGAAAAGGAGAGATCGCGTGCGCCGCAACCGCAGCTGAGGCGGCAGTATGGACGGCAATAATTCTCATAAGCAGGAGGAGGCCTGGAATCGACATCGGAACGAGAGGAAGAGGAAACGAATTGCCAAGGAAACAGACGAACAGCGCGCCGAATGACTGGCTAAACACCGCAAGATAGCTAAGCAACCAGACTAAGGTGGACTTGCAATCACGATTAACCAAGGCTAAATAAGCTGTGCCGTAGCTTTCGTTACGTATAGCTTGGCATAGCCGAGCTGAGGCACTGTTTTCTTCAGGTGTTTGCGAAACGCCGCGCGCGTGACATATAAATGCACTCCATCTTATATCAGATCAGACAAAGGAACGCCGCGGACTTGTTCCTGAAGAAAATTCAGGTTTGGAGGCTGCTCCAATAGAATATTTCACGGCGTAGGGAGCACTGTAACGCCACCTCCTAGTGCCGCAGCGTCTAGTTTTCCTTCTTTAAGCGTTCCTATGGAGCGGAGGAATATAAATGACGTGGAAATTGAGGCGAAGGCAAACGGGAATTGCAAGAGGCGTTCGTTGGAGGAGCTTCAGTGGCGACATTATACAATCCCGCTTTATGGGGACGAAAAAGACCGTTTAGGCGACGGTGTTCAGTATAGGCGATCTGGGCTGGGAAGCTCTAGCAACTGCCATAGTGGAGAGACTTGTGCCAGCTTCTATGGTAGTGAAACAAATAAGCATGTTGCAAGCAATGCGCCTTTCAAACTGGCTGAGGACGCGTGAAGCGTAATAAGATATGGGACGGGACGGAGGTGTAGAATTGGGGCAGTCGTCTCTTGTTTGCTATCTTCTACCGGCCAAATGGTTGTAGTAGGACAACATCTAGTGCCGCAGTATTGGAGAATTAGATTCAAAAGCACCTAAATATGCGGCCTCATTCTCTCCGGACGTAGCGGGTAAAAATACCAGTCTTGTTGGAACCGGGAACGTCAGCAGAGCTACACGTCGCCGCACTTCTAACTAGAACGGCAAACTATAGGGTAATGTGTCAGTCCTTTGTGAATTCTAGGCAGCGGCGAACTTTGATTACTGCGTCAACCGTCGAAAAGTCACTAAGGACAACCAAGCTGAACGTGTCATAAACGACACCTTTTAAGTGTACGTAACCTTTGGCTCAAACATGGCTACAATATTCCGGCGCACAGAGGCAGACGCATTGAATGTACTTGAGGTTCTATTAACGTCAACACGCGGATAGATAACGAATTTTCGTGGCGAACTGATGGTTGTAAATGTTGCCAAAGACATTTCGCAGCCTTCCTTTGGGTGTATCCTAAGTGTAAAATAATCTTCATGTGTACGAAACCATACTCGAAACGTATGACGTTTGTGAGCATGGCCGTGGAGGTCCACCATTTATTTTTGCTGATGTGTTAATACAGTTTTATCTAGCTTTCGTAGTCTTCATCACCTTGTCCCGAGTATACGCCAGGATTACGGGGGCCGAATAGTGTGATGTAGATCATCAGGATGGCAGTAGGTTTTGGAGGCGGTTGTCTCGAGATGTCTCCGTTAGCTGTGATGTAAAGGTCGACGTACTTTCCGCTGTAACGTTCCGCGAGGGGAACAGGAAACGCCAACCTCCACCAAATATGTTGCGTGGAAAGGCGCAGATGAGAAGCTATATGCCAGAATATTTACAAGTAACAACGCTGCACTTGGCCTTTATTCCAACTGCAGCGTAGCCTCCTTAGTGTGTGGTGTGGCGGAAGATAGGGGAAGCGCTTCGGGAGCACCAGTCGACAGTCGCTCTACCACAGGCGCACAGTCACTGCTCGTAACGCCGCCATTGCAGTGCGATTTGAAAATTTTAGTGCCACTCATGCCGAGCTCTCGATATTTATTAATGGAACGAGCCTAATCGATTAAGTCGAATAAGTAAAGTGTTGACATCGATGAAGATTAGTCGTTTAGGGGGATACGTTAACTTGACTTTTAGAATAATCATTCATTGATATTACCAACCTTTATCGCTTGACGACGATGACCTGAGGATAGTATGAAGGCGAAGCTGCAGTGACGATGATAGAGCCACCACGATGGTGTTACAGTGATGCAAGGCAACGAATGCGTCACCACTGTGTGACGATGATGGCGTGACGGCGACGGGATGACGAGTGTCGGATGGCAAATCTGGAGTGACGGTGACGAAACGGCCACGCCGGCTGCTGCTTTCACGGATACATCGTGCTTTAAGGGCTTCTTTATTAACATGCTTAACATTACTTTGGAAGTTCAAAATACTCTGCTTTATCTTAGTTGCGGCTATTTCATTTCATTTGTATAATAATTTGGTAATTGATGATGATGATTTATGGGGTTTCATGGCGCAAGGGCCAGGTATGGCCAAAGAGCGCCATGTCTGTGGTAATGGGTTTGCAGTGTAATTATGATTACTATGAAGTTGGTGGGACGTGGCTGTAAAGGGGCCTTAAGATATACACTCTAAAGTGCGTAAAATCTGTATAATAAAATTATGGCGATGACGTATGACTTGTACTTAAACATTTAGACACATTTAAAAGAATGATACGATAGCTAAAATATATCAGATTATAAGACATGCCAGAGCACTACTGCCTCCTTAGAGCCCTTTAAACACAAGGGCCTGGAGGCATGTGCAATGCAAAACAACTATCGCAGTGGCATCCTCTGGAGAGAGGAGGCGCTACGAATGCATTGGACTAATAACATGTAAGACCACATCTCTGAGGAAACCTTAGACTGTGTCTGTATTAAAACGCGGTTCTGGACCAAGAAGCATTGTAGGATCTAGAGGAATGTGCTGTCGGTATGCTAATGAAAAATCTCTCTTTCTCTCAGATTCGGCCTCCCGACACTCCAGGAGGACGTGGATTATGTTCAGCCTCTCCCCGCATCTACCACAGGTTGGAGGCTCACTTCCGGTGAGTAGAAAATTATGGGTGCCAAACGTGTGTCCTATTCTGAGACGACAGAATAGGACATCTGTATGGAGGGATTTTGTATTCGAGGGCCAGAATACTATCTGTGGTTTTATCAGGTGGAGCTTATTATTCGTTTCCGCTTCCCACATGTGTTGCCAGTGATCACGCAGCCTCCTTCGCAAGAAAGGCCTCAGATCTGTGACAGGCACCTGAGCGGTAGGGTTAACAGCTTGCGATGCGATTGACGTAGCCATCTCGTCCACCAGAAGGTTACCCTCAATGCTCCTATGGCCAGGCACCCAGCATAAAATGATACGCTGGTTAGATCTGTACGCTATACACAAGACGGAATATAATTCATTAAGTACTGGAGTTCTTGTGTATAAAGTGACATCAGGGCATTTACGACACTTGGGGAGTCTGTATATATCGCTGACTTTTGGAGTTTTGATTTTCTTATATGCTTCACAGCAGACAGTAATGCGTAGGCCTCGGCCGTAAATATACTTGTTTCCGGATGTAGTACATCGGATTGTGAGAAGGATGGGCCAACGGCAGCATACGACACCCTGGCATTAGACTTTGATGCGTCTGTGTAGAACTCTGCGCAGGAGTGCTTGTGCTGGAGTTTTAGGAAATGATTGCGTATTTCGATCTCTGGTGCGTATTTTGCTACTTCTAAAAAGGATGTGTCACCTTCTATGACCTGCCACTCCCAAGGCGGTAACAACTTGGTTGGATGCATTAGGCGAAGCTCGAGGAGTGGGACACGCATTTCATCACTAAGCTCCCTCACTCGAAGCGAGAAAGGCTTTCTTTCAGAGGGGCGATTGTGGAAAAGTGTAGTGCCGGTCATATCGTTGACAGTGTTAAAACACTGATGTTGATGATTGGATTGTATTTTCAGGAAATATGTAAGGCTGATGTAAGTTCTCTGTAGATGGAGGGACCATTCATTTGATTCCGCGTATAAGCTTTCAACCGCGCTTGTTCTTAAAGCGCCAGTGGCTAGCCGGATACCTAAATGGTGAACAGGATCTAGCATCTTTAGTGCGCCCGGGGCGGCAGAGTTATATACTACAGCACCATAATCCAATCGAGACCAAATTAGGCTCTTGTATAGGTTCACTAAACACTTCCTGTCACTACGCCATGTAGTCTGGGATAGAAGTTTCATTAGGTTCAATGTTTTTAGACATTGTTCTTTCAGATATTTAATGTGTGGAATGAAAGTGAGCCGGTAGTCAAGTATAATACCCAGTAATTTGTGCTCTTTCTTGATAGGTATTTGGTGTCCACACAGTTCTAAGGAAGCATCCGGAAACAGGCCTCTCTTTCTTGTAAAAAGAACAGAATACCTTTTGTGGGGGTTGATCTTAAATCCGTTTTTTTCTGCCCACTTGGAAATCTTGTTCAAGCCCTGCTGCACCTGTCTCTCGCATACTTAAAGGTTACAGGATTTGAAGCCGATTTGAATGTCGTCGACGTAGACAGAGTAAAGAATGGCAGGTGGTAGCGAAGCACGAAGCGTGTTCATCTTCACGATGAAGAGCGTACAACTCAGCACGCCTCCCTGTGGTACACCTGTTTCTTGTGTGAAAGGTCATGACAATGCGTTGCCGATTTTCACTCGGAAGATGCGATTCAACAAATAGCTTTCAATTATTTTCAGCATATTGCCACAGATTCCCATTTCCGAAAAGTCTCGCAAAATGCCGTAGCGCCATAATGTGTCATATGCCTTCTCCATGTCAAGGAATATTGACATAAAAAACTGCTTATGCACAAATGCGTCCCGAATATATCCTTGAATGCGTACAAGGTGATCTGTTGTCGACCGGCCTTCTCTGGAGGGCAACATTTGGCAGTTGTTCCGGATGACTATCGACCGAACAATCATGCGCATCAGTACATATGCAGTCCGACGGCTCAACGATGTCCTAGTCCACTTCATGAAACTTGTATTGCTACACAGCCTGAAAACATGTTCCTCTCATGTTCACTAGAAGTTTTGCAGGTGTCGGGGTTACCGCGGATCGTCAGAAAGGCGTAGTGACCCTCTTGGGCAAGGGAGGCAGCGAAAGATTCTCCTCCGCGATTACCACCTATCGTTGGTGCATAGATTCCTTGAGCACCCCCTTTAATACGGGGCGGTGGGTTGCGCCACAAATCTTTCGTTATTATTTTGCCTAATGCCCCACCCTTCTTTAGAGAAAGAAAGCATGAAGAATGCCCCTCATCTAAACGTTTGGCCTATTGGAGAATTTGTTTTGTGCTTCCTCACTACTTGAGGCCTTCCTACGTTTTCGCCGCCAAACTTCCAATTCCCTCTTACTAATTTCGATTGCGGGCATCTTCACTCGTGAAATGCTATGGTGACATATTCGCTTGAATTTCGTCAGGTGACGGTAACCCGCCAAGAGCGACAAGCCCCCTTGCTCGGCGGTTGGCCCAGACTGAGAGCAGCTGGATGAGTGGGTGGTCAGAGCACAATAGTCCTCAATAGTCCTCATCTCTCGAACTAAGGCCTGACTTTAGATTCCAGATATCGGGATTCCTCCAGTTTTCCCTATTCGAGATCATTGGGGAACCTGCTAATAGAATGAAGAATACTAGAATCTTAGCATTATTTTTAGCGTGACGTCCACATCTTTTGCGAAAGAAGAAAATCACATCAGCCAGGTTTCACAAACAGCATTTAACGTATTGCGAAGAAGCAGCCTGTGGGACTGCAATCGGCACATTCTGTTTAGTAAGATGTAGAAGGGCGTACATTTGCCTGCCTTGACGCTTGCAAACTCAGGCTTTGGCCCTCAACTGAACGAGGGCAAGGGTGAAGTGCGGAAACTTGTAACTAAGCAGATTGCTCTTCCTTTGCCGCGGAAAGGTAGTCGTAGAAACACTCACGGGAGTAGCCATCTGGCCGAACTTCGAAGCACAGAAGGCGAAAGGAAAGCTTGCTAATGAAGGAAGACTCCACCTCCTAGACGCTAGGACGGTCCAACGCCTGTATCGGTATGCGAGATCGAATGGTATGATGACTAAGTGGTGTGGTGGTACCGAGTCTCAGTGCTCTAAGTTCAGCTTCTTTTCAAACAATGTCCAAGAAAGCAGTGAGCGCTAATGCAAGGAAGATGTCTAATGCAGCGTGCAAGATGTGAAGTCCTTGAAGTGGAATAATGCAATTATGCAATGTGCGCACTCTGCATGTGCCGGATTCAAAAGGAGGTCATTGCTGGGGAGCTGATATCTGACATGGATATTGGCAGCACATTTCTATTTAAGGCATGAAATGGAGCATTCTGACCATTGGTCTACCGTCAGAACATTGTGCAGAGTGTGGTGTGAAGAAGAGAAGCCCACCGACGAGCAAATTTTGTAGAGTACGTCTTTCTCCTAAGCGTATAGTGTAGTACCATCGCGCAAATACGGTGGGTTCAGTGACCCGGCCAACAACAGCGCCGGCACGCGCGTTTAGCCGTTCGAAGAATAGACTGTCGTGATAAGTCTAATCGCAATCCTCGTGATTATTATCATTACCCCTCATTATCATTACCCCTAATTAAGCCTACTGGTTCCAGCCTACGATTGCAAGTTTCCGAATTTCATCGCTCTACTTAGAATTCTGCCATTTCCATCTGCACTACTTTTCTACTTGCGTCCTTTTTTCACTTTCATAAACCGCCTGTTTCATGCTCTATGCATTACAATGCAATCTAAGCTTCATTTATTCATTTTAGTGTTACCTAAATTACCGGCTTTTCATTTTTTATCTATATGGCACACCGCTTTTTCCCTGCCTCTTAACATTATGCCTAAAGTTTATGCGACACTCCCTCCGCAGCCTTTATGTTTTTTCAGTGTTTCAGCTCGTTTCTTCGTCATAAGCTAATGGGAATAGAATGTAATTATTGTGCATGTTCCTTTCTAAGGATACAGGTAAACAGCAAGTAATGGTTTATTATTGCCTGCCATACCCCATTTTGATTTTTCTGTGCATCGATTTCTCAGGATGTCTGTCTCTTGGGTGTAAGTTATCTACTCTATCAGAACTTAAGAGTTTTGCTGAAGTTCTTAACAATCGCCTGTGGAACACAGCAAGATTTTTGTCGCTGCGCTGGATAATTTGTAGAGACGGACATTACCAGAGCGAGAAATTGAGACAAATATTAAACTTGTTAACGAATATTCAATAATCAACTTCCGAACAATTACCTTATGGCACATATTGTAATTTACGAATTGTAGACTTTGAGTTTCGGAGAAGTATACACTTCTAACGAATTTCCATGAATGCACCAGGTTTGTGATGTTTCCCAAAGTGTGGTTCAGAATGCATGGGAGTTGCAATACATTTGTGCATGAATACAAAACCGACCATTTCGTTAAAAACATCAATGGAGCAACTGTGCATTTCATTGCGAATTTTATGGCGTATCTCTTAAAACTGGCGTTATTCTGCAAACTATAATTCCCAGCTGATATGCCTTGAAGTCTCACCGGCTACAATTCGAAATATCCATATCTACTATAACTAATTCGGGAGTAAATGGGTAATTTTTATTAATTAGTTGAACATACGTTCTGATGTTTCGTGAAAGTGACTCCTGCCTCGGTGAGTAATTCAGCTCAAGGGCAACAAGTAAGTCATACGACACAGGCAATTTTTAAGAATTCCACAGAACTTCATGTTCTTCCCTTATATTAACAAACATTTGCGACGAGTCTAGAGATTAACTGCCAGTCATGAATTATTTTTCTCTTGTCAGGCTATTGAGCGTCATTTCCTTGCCTTCTGCATAATAATCTTCAACCCTACTCTGATACTTCATCAGCTAAGGCTCTCAATCTATGTCGCAAGTCATCACCAGCGTGGCTGAACAGCACATTGTCATCTGCAAGCCACAGGTCACTGAGATAATCGTCGTTTATCCCCACTCCAAATAATTCCAACTCTAATTGCTCTAATACTTTGGAGAGATTGTGTCTCCGTGCCTGACACTTCTTGATCGATATTTTCTTGCTTTTATTATTTAGAATTAGGATAGCTGCGCAGTCTTTGTAGATGTTTGCTGAGATATTCAAGTGTGCTTTTGTACTCCTTGACTACGACATGTCTCCGTGACTGCTGGTCTCTCCCCTGAATTATACTTCCTTTTATATTCTATGAGACTATATAGGAAGATTGGTTCTACTACTCAGATGTTACAATTATCTGAACCATGAGGTGGATGTGACTTCTCTTAGGATAACTCTGCCTGAATGCAGCCTGTTATCTTAGTGGATTGAATTTAGATTTCGCCCAAATGGTATTGAAGATTGCCAGTGTATCTGTAGAATACCTGGTAGAATTGTGATGAGAAACCAATGAACAGTAACTCTATTTCTGTAATGTCTCTGTGCTCATGGGTTAGTATAATCTTGGAATTGTTCCAACTAACTGGTATACTTGAAGTCATGACACATTGCACAGAGGGTTACAAGTTTTCTATTAGAGCGTCCCCTCTAATTTTTATCATGCCGACACTTATTGTTTCTGCTGCTGAATTTTCTTACGATATGTCTTCCAAAGCCCTTCTAGCCTCATCGCTAAGCCTACAAGGCACTTCTGTATCGTACTGGTCATCAATTCCAATCAAGATGGCGTGAATGCCCTCGGTACTGTACAGTTCAGTACAGAAGCTTTCTGCTCCCTTTACTAAGTCCTAGAAATCACTTATGTCATTACCCTGCTAATTTTTTAGTGTATACTTGCTGGTCGTTTCTATGCGAAGCTTCTTTCTCACCGATGTGATGCCACCATTTTTTAACGGCTTCTTAAATATTTCCAACGTAACAATTTCGGATATCACTGATTTTCGTCTTGCTTATTAGCTTTGACAGTTCAGTCAATTCCACCTGAGGCATTGAGTTGGACGTATTTATTATTATTGTTATTATTATTATTATTATTAGCAGAGATACATACGTTTTAGAAGTGATACACACATTTATTTACACTTATTTATTAGTGGAGATACACACGTACAAGCAGTGATGTCACGCCTCCTAACGCTTTATTCCCAAATTGGGTCTTTCATCTCACCGCCGATCGCAATGCCACGTACGCAGTGGGTAAGGCGTTGCCGTGCTGGTGAGCCTCAGGCCACGGGCTCTATTCCCGGCCGCAGTGACCACAATATTATGCGCTCTCATTACAAAAGCACTTGTCTCGCATGAATTGGTAGAATGACTCGTTCCGGGGCCTTGAACGCGACCCTCCGCGGTGCGGAGATCAGCTGTTGGCTAAAAGCGCGGTGAACGAGCACTTTTTCGTTTGCGAAAGTTCTTCGGTGCCTCCTTTCAGTGCCGGCGCAATGTATGTCAGTGCTCTACCAGCCAGCCAAGCTGGCGCACGACGCACCATGGTCTATCAGATTCGGTGTGAGGTAAGACATGTATTCCCGAGCTGGTCACGCCAAAGCACGCCAAACGCCACCGGTCAGGCGGACTGTGCCAGACCCAAGACATTATGAGCGTCCATCTTTCGCTGGTTCAGTGGAACTGCGCTGCATGTGGAGCACGTCCGCGGTACGCTGCAGTATAGCTGGCCCTTCACACACACCGGCACAGCGCGCCACGCTAGGGTTTCGTCAAGGCAGGGCCCCAAGTAGAGATCAGTCATGCCAGGGCACCGCTTTGTCCTCCACGCGCAGTCAAGTATGACATCGCGCATGCGCTCTCGATAGCACTTCTCTGTCCAAGCTATCCTCCTTGCATATTCACTCTCCTTCCTCGCAATATGAGCGATAGCGCACGCGCAGCAAGGTACGCAATTAAACTACGCCACTCCAAGCCACATGGCTGAGGGCGCGGTAATTATAGGGCGGTGGGCCGCGGCACCATCGATAATGACAGCGACGCAGAGAATCTCGTTGCACCCGAATCAGGGTGACCTATACTCATTTTTTGTGTCCTCAGCTGCTGAGGATTGCTACGTGTTGTTGATAAGGCGAGGCATGATTTATAACCATGGCAATGTACATGCGAAATCTACAAATCATCTAACAGACCATTTTTTTTACATTAGCGCTTAAAAGATACCCAGATGGCATACACGCCAAATCCTTCTGAAGCTGGCTAAGCAGCCGCTATCTCCAAACCGTGTGCTCGGGGTGAGACGAGGGCAGTTGTCCGGGCACAGTCCGGCCAGTCGCATTGCTGCTGAAATAAACGTTAAACCGGACAATGGCTCTTCGTTCGCGCCGCCAACTTGAGCTCCAGCCAACGAGTAGCGCCGTATAGAAACACCACTAACAAGACCACATCCCCCATTGAGGTAGAATGAAGAACGCTCGTGCAGTCTACATTGATCGCGCACTAAATAACCTCCGCTTGGAAAATTTCATACAGAGCCGCACTCAGTATGACGCACCTCATGATCAAATCGTGGTTATGTCATGTAGAACAAACGAGTGTAAATATATCAAAATCATTTCAAATGTCTCTCAAATACACTTGGTTTAATTTACTGAAAGGCCCATGTGCATGCACCGCTGACCCTGTCAACGTTGTACGTGTGTGTTGCTTTGTTCTCTTTAACTCGGCTGTAAGATTCTTAACTATTCATGTTCGGAGCCTCGAATTTCTTGTTCCGCGTTGTTGTGGTATGTCTAGGGCTTGCTTGTATGCTTTTGTGATCACGTTGCTGACCTTTGTTCTTTCGCCTATCTTTAGTCAGAGGGATGGTGCTAAGTAGTGCTAAATGGTGGATGTATCAGTACACGGACGCATCCACCAGATTAGTCGTAGAAGCAGCCAACATTGAGCAAAAGGGCACGTGGTGCATTAGCCAGCCTTCCATCGAGCTTTCTGAGTAGGAACTAACCCACTTAGATAGCTCGATAGGGTAACAGATGTCCTATATACACGCGGCCCGTTTTTGCGTTCCTCGATTGACCATGTGATGGCTGTGTCGCTTATATACCCGATGTGTGTTTCAGTAACCTTAGTTGTGAGTCAGCGCTCGTCCTGTGTCCGCCCGTCGTCGTCTTGTTCGGGCTGTTCCCATCATGAACTGGACCGTGTGTTGCAACGCGCCTGGGACGTCGCAAGGGGGCATGTGTACGAGTACTGCATACGATACAGGCTATGCATGATTATTCCGTGAACGTAGGTGTTTGTAGGTGGTGGAGCACGACATCTTCCTCTTTGCTCAGATTCTTCTGGGGTGAAATGTACGTTCTTCTGCTGAGTCCGTGGTGTTGCAGAAGCTCTGAGTACTTTAGGGCGATGTCATCAAGGTTGCTGGCCGGCCTAGTGTGGGATGGCAGGAAATCTCGGCTGGTATGACCGCGGGAAGCGGTGTGTGCCGCCTCATTTTCTGTCATACTCTGATAGCCTAGAACCCAGTTGATGTGGGTGTTGGGAAACGGGGCGCGTGTGATGTGATGTGCGGTTTCTGATATGCGTCCTTTTTGATAGTTTCGAGCTGCTACTTGGAAGCCTGTTAGGATTATTGCTACTTCATGGCAAGTAATTGCTAGAGCGATTGCTTTTTCCCCTGCAGTCTCGGGGGCTGTTGTTCCCATCGTGGCAGCGGCGAGTTCTTTGCCTTGGTGATCTTTGACGCTTAGGGCAAAGGCGTTTCGTTTATTATACCGGGCCGCATCGGTGTACCTTGTATCAGCGTCTCTCGCGTATTTCTTGCTGAATGCGCGGATTCTGCTTTGCCGACGCTCCTTAAGGTAAGTTGGATGCATATTGCGCAGTATAGTTGCAACGCTGATACAATCCCGGACTGAAGGGGGGATTCCTGCTTTCTGGTCTGTGTCTGCAACGTAGCTTTCACTGCAGTTGAGGTAGCCCAAAACTGCACGTCAGATGGGTATGTGTGAGCTTAAGCCGCTCTAGTTTGCTGATGTTTTGAGTCTGGACAAGCTCTTCAGGGAGAAGCAGCCATTTTTAAATATATGCTAAAAAGCTATAACAAGAACCTTGTGATGCGCATTTAGGTCACTTTATTTGGATGGCATCTCATGTCAATTCTGAGCACCTACTTAACGCATGTTTGGACCGAAGGTTAAGTTCACGATCTCCTGTCTGAAGGCATTAGAAACGGAGAAATAGTATCGCTTGGTTACGACCGCACCGAAGATGACGTATCTTTTTTACGTAACGTTGTAGTGTACCCACTCTAAGCAGAACATTTCAATCTCAGGAATAATTATTCCTCAAGGCAATTGCTCGATTTCAACAAACCAGAACCATGTTTACAAGTTTATTACAAAGCTACTAATAGCAGTATGAAGAGAGAGAGAAAGAAGTTTAATGACACGAAATGCCGAGAGAGCAGTATGAAGACACCGTAAACTGACAATACTGAGAACTAAACCAAACAAAAATTCTGTGCTATGCACTGATCTGAAATATGCTACTAATTTGTGCATGGGACTTTTTGTGAACCCTCGTGGACATAACAATTTCACGCAAAAGGTAAATTTATATTCAAAATTCCACCACTTCAGATCCAGTTTACAGAGCTGTGTTATATTTTTTGGTTCAGTTATGGAAAAAGTAAACTATGGGTTCATTGGTTTTAACACCATCTAATTTCCAAAAAATGTTTCTAGTAAGTACGATGCCTAAAGTACAATTGTTCTTCCAGTGGTCGGTGCAATGTCTTTCAAACTACTTAGATCATCAAGTTTCATTTCAATCGCTTGGGCGATTGTCGAATGGGAGTATTTCCGCATTTAAAATAAAACTCACTTAGGAAATCAGAGTTGCCCATGAGCTAAAGCCTTTCGGTAACCAAAATCAATCCTCCTGGTAGTACTATGGCCGCTGCGAATGGAGTGTCAATACAGTTTTTTTCTTACCGTGCGGCGCCTGAGGTGATGTCGTACCTGTCGGCGGTTAACAGGAACAAAGCAAGGCCAGCCGCAGTCGTTTCTTTTATAAACATGTGTAGGCTAGAGAACCCAACTTTGTCGGTTGCTTGATCACAAAAATAGATATTCTAAGTTCAGCGGGGAGAAGATGGGCTGCAGGGCTTTGGTATTTAGAAACACAAAGGGCGGCTTTGAGGCAGTCCGGAGATCTTTTGCCCTTTACTTCTTTTTGTATTTACTTCAGGGCACCGCTACTGATGCGACTAAAGGAGTTCAAAGTTCCTGTATGCCAGTTCAAACAATTACTTTTTAAAAAATTCACCGCCCCTTCCACTCCTTAAACGTGGCCAAACTGCGAATCTGAGTTAGTTACACCAAGAGTTATGCCATGCAATTCAAACTTCACAGAGTCTACATTTCCGCCAGCATAACGAGAACACGCCTGCCGCATCCTAGCTGTGTCGCAAAGAACAGCCACACCACAAGCGTCAAGCAAGGCACCGAAAGGCAATGCTGTGCCGCACGTGCCCACATCGCATGCGCTCGAGAATCGGATGGTTGGCACGCGGCAGGAGGTGACGGAGAAGCGCGCTACGTTAGAAGAATCGAAGAGTGAGGGCTATTTTCTTGTTTTGTGTGTCGAAGCTCTTGTGTCGACGGGGACAGGTTTGCCCAGAATAAATATGTTTTTCTTAGAAACGGCTGCCGTAACTGTTGGTTACATATCTGTTGGAGGTGCGGTGCATGATTTCAAGCCCCACACACGTCAGGAACAGTAGCCAGGATCCCCGAAGGTAGGCGCCAACAGAATTAATGCTTATCCACCAACGCACAAGTCGTCGCATACGAGTTGTGCTCTCAGAATTTGGCTACTCATGTGACCCCTCGTCATGTTGTTGTCGGCTCACCCGGGACGGCAGAATCCTATCACGCAGGCAGATTTGATGATGCCAAGGACAGGCTCGAAAACTTCGAGGGTGTCGCCAGATGTAACGGTTGGGACAAAACCAGGAAGCTCTGTTATGTTTACTTCGAGCTGGATGAATCTGCACGCACGTGGTTTCAAAACAACGAATCATTGTCACCATGGGATAACTTCGGATCGGAACTGCTCGCTACGTACCCGAGCACGGGCCGTGAGAGAGGGCAGAAGCTGCTCTTCAGGCAAGAAACCAACGGAAGAATGAAAGAGTGACCATGTACATTAAAGACATATCCCATCTCTTAATAACGAGAGCAATTCTGCGTCTCGGGCACGCAGCTCGACGCCGACCTCTAGGCGCTGCTGTATAGCATCGGCGTCTCGGGCGCGACGCTCGGGGTCGGCCCTACGGTTACGAGCCCGTTCACAAGACAGCTGTAGCTGACACTCGCCGTAGGCAGCTACTTTCTCAGGAATACGCGCTACTCATGGTCTTCCCTTGTGTGATGGTTGGGATCGTCACGTTGCAAGGCGTGTGACGCGAGGAAGATGGAGGAGACGATGTATGTTTAGCAACACACGACAATTATATTAGGCGGCACGTAAACATGATTATCTTCAAGTAAACGCACACATACAAGGTTGCTCCTAAACAGGAAAAAATGTAGTCTCACGAGGTTGCAGTTGATGTCCGGAGTGTGGGGAGACGTAGAGTCTTTGAGGTGGAACACTCGCTCGTAGACTCATGACCCGCGTGGAAGAGGAGACGCAGCAGTACGGGGCCGGAAATGGCGGATGCGTCGCACAGCTCCGTAGACGGGAACAGTCCTCTCCATGTCTCGAGCAAGAAGACAACCCAAGGCACTCGCTTCGATGACGGACGCCCGGTCACCCGAACCCCGCGCGTAGAAGCGGGTTCCAAAATGTCAGGAGGTTGACCTGAGGCCTCGTGCAAGGCGACGACTCGAGGTGCTCCTCGTCTCGATAACGGACGCTCGCTCTCCCGAACCTCACGCGTAGATGCGGGTTCGAGGCTAGAGCAGGCCACTCCGAGGTCTCATGTCGTGCAACGACCCGAGGTATTCCCTGTCCCGAAGACGGACGCCCGCCAAGCGAACCTCACCCGTAGATGTAATTCCGTAGGCCCGGCGGCCCTAGTCGCACCGGCGTTCCAACGATCTCCGTTGCGCGAGCCCCTTCTCATTCGCTGCACGAGACTCCCTTGTCTTTTCCTCTTGTTCAGGAAAGCCGCAATGCCGTCTGCTCTGGTGTTCCATACTTTGTGAGTACTTCTTCACAATCACCCCCCCCCCCCTCATAAGAAAGTTCTTTCGTTCAAAGAAATTGAGGTTTCTTGGTATCCGTAGGTCCACCGTAGCAAAGACGCACCACAAGAGCATTAATGCTGCAGCACTGTTCGGAGCACCGCACACTCGGTACGTATGAGTACGCATAACAATTACTCCAGTGCTACAGTTCCGAGCACCGTACACTCGGTACGTATGAGTACACATAAATATTACCGCAGTGCTACAATGCCGAGAACCGCACACTCCGCATAACGACAGCATTTACAAGACACAACACCGCGATATAGGGTGAAAAAAATTCACAAACTAACCTACCTTGAAATGTTGCTCGATATTATAGTTGAATTGGTTTGAAGTGCATGCTTTTACAACACCATGTTTAAACAGCATGTTTAAAACACCACTAGAGAGCAATTTCGACAGACACGTCGGCCGCCGATTCTTTTCCTTGAAACGGTACGCACGATCGATCGTCATTTTCGGTGTCATCAGTCTGACAAACAGTTCCCGCTTTCGGTAATGGCAGTGATATAAGTGACCGCTCCTCATACTTTTTCAGTAGATATATATGGAGCCGTGTCGTCCATGTTCCGAGGTCAATAAGGTAATCGACGTCGTTTCTCCTTTGAAGTACCGCGAATGGCCCTTTCCACGTAAGAATAAATTTGTTGTTGTGCGCAGGGAGCAGCAGCAGAACTTTGTCTCGAACAGCTAAATGACGTGGTCCGGTATTCCGGTCATAGTGCTTCTTCTGTACAAGTTTTGCTTTCTAAAGCTCATATTTGGCTACACGGCAAGTGTCAAGACGCGTCGGCAGCTCAACTACATACACGTATGAGGTTTTTGCGTCATCATCAACATGATCATCTGCCCATTATTCTTTCAATATCGCCATGGGTCCTCTGATGTAACGGCCATACAAGTCAAAGGGTGCAAAACCCAAGCTTGACTGAGGAACTTCGCGATAAGCAAAGAGCAATGGGGCCAAGTACCGGTCCCATTTTTTGGGCTCTCTTGATACATTCGTCTTATCAGTTGTTTAAGGGTGCCATTAAACCTCTGGACAAGGTGATTTGCCATCGGATGATATAGAGTTGTTGGCAGCTGCGTAAAAGAGAGAAGCCGGCTTAGGTCCTTCATCAGGCGTGTCGAGAATGATGTGCCTCTGTCACTGATTATCTCATGTGGGACTCTTACACGAGAGAACGTCTCCAGAAGTGCCTCAGCAATTTTCTTGCGTTTAAATGCTAGGCAGTGCCAGAACATCAGGATACCGCGTTGCCATATCGACCAATAAAAGCAGCAAACGATGAAGGTGCACTTCCTGTTCGCCGAACTGACGAATACTCCGCCGACGACGAAGATGCCAAAAAAAATTATCTCGACGGTACATCAACGAGACGTAGCCATCCTAACCAAACTGGGAGCAAATAATACGCCGACAAAAATACCTGACGATGTGACGTTCCAGCCACAGGTCAACAGGATGCAATCGTGACAGAACGTCAAGGCCAAACTGCAAAACAAGACAAAGAACCACCGACATCTACTTGCTTCCCGACAGCCACGAGGTCACCGCTTTAGTGGACACAGTGGATACTACTCCGTCATGAGTGGACCCATCACTGCCTAGTTGAAAAACATTAAGACTCCATGAGAAGGCCCTCAAATTCGGACCGAAGGAGGAACTTGACAACGCGTCCGGGTAGCTGCACTGCAAGGATTACTGTTTTTGACCGGACCTACCATGCCACCTTTGTTATACTCGGCAGTATTCACGAGACGTCATTCTTGATACGGACTTTCGTTACCAACACGGCCGAATCATTGACCTGAAGTCCAAATCCATTACACTTCCCAAGGATAAAGAGGCACCGCCATAGAGCTCTCTCAGTCACGATGCCTTAAGTGCGCTAGAAGATCAAGTCAGCATCCTGCCTCGGTCCAGTATTGCCATTTCCGTGGGCACCAAAACACCCGGAGACGTAGAAGGCCTCATCGAGGGAGCCCTACATGTACTGCTCGACCTTACAATTTCTTTTTGCAAGAGGAATTGTTTGGCTGCATTGAGGACAAGCGGAAGTGACGTTGACAAACTTCACAGAGTACTTCAAGCTCATCAACAAGGGCACGACCATCGCATACTTCGACGAAATTGCAGAAACATGCAATGCATTTGCCTGCTCGCATTCTGCGACATGTGCCTCGACGACCAGTTTCCGAACCAGATATCGGCGTAAATTCAAGCCTCCATATGAGTAAAGAGCAACAGCTCCATGGTGTTCTCCGACGATATAAAAACTGCTTTTCGATACCATCGCGGATTAGACAAACATCAGCTACAAAGCATCGCTCGACCACTTAGCCGGGCCCTTTACCGAGTTTCGATGCCCGGGTGTGAAAACATTGAGCAACAAATTGAAGACATTCTGCGCAACGGCATTATCCAGCCGTCGAGAAGCACGTGGTCATTCCCTGTAGTCTTGGGGCAGAAAAAGGACGAAACGCTGCTTTTCTACGTCGACTATAGTCGGCTAACAAGACCACAAAGAAGGACTCCTACCCCCTTCCATGCATGCGCAACGCATTTGATCGGCTCTGCAACGCCAAATACTCCTCGAAAATGGATCTGCAGACTGGGTACTGCCAAATAGATGTCGGCGAGAGGGTTATTGATAAGGCGGGCTTCATGATACCAGACGGCTTCAGTGAGTTTACGGCCATGCCATTCACGCTGTGCTGGGCGCCTGCAAAATTCCTGCGTGTGATGGCCACAGTTATTGCAGGGCTGAGGTCGCAGACATATCTTGTCTGCTTGGATGACGTCGTCGCTTCCGGCGGGAATATCGAGAGTCCCGTTAGGAAGCTTGAGACATTATTAGAAGAGATCAAGTCATCGGGACTCACCCTGAAGTAGGAAAAGTTGCCTTTCGCTTACGAGGAACTTCTCTTCCTAGGGCATGACATCAGCAAGTCTGGGGTCCGTCCCGACCCGTAGACAATTGCCATCACTAAGTTCCTTCGGCCTGTCGACAAGGAGGAAGCGCGCGGATTCCTTAGCCTGTTTGTCTATTACGTAGGCTTTGTAAGAGATTCTTTCAGAACTGCGGAGCGATTAAATCGTCTAACGAAATGTGACGTCGACTTTAAAAAGAAAATACGGCAGGTAGACGCACATCAGGAGGTGAATTGATGGTTGCAGTGGTTGCAAGCTGCAACTGGTACTTTCAGATTTCGACGAAGATGCGAAACGGAGATCCACACCGATGCAAGTAATGTACGTCTCGGTACCGTGCGAGTTTAAATGAAAGATGAAGTTGAAAGGGTAATAGGTTACGCTAGCCTGTCTCTGTCATAAGCGAAGAGCACTATTCTAGAACGGAGAAGCTGCGCCTTGCGATTATTTCCGCTACGGAGACATTTCGGCCTTAAAACGGTAGACACTTGAAAGTGGTAAGTGACCAACACCATTTATGTTGTCAGAGAAACTTAATGTTTCCGTTCGCCTAGCACGATGGAGTCCCAGCCATCAGGGATTCGACATCACCCTAGTCTACAAGTCGGGACGGAAGCATTGTGATGCCGACTGCCTGTCGCTCGCCCTACAGGCTTTCCACTGCTAGGCTAACTCAATGACGACCGCGTTCCAGGAGCAGTAAACGCCGAAGGCTTTGCGGAGAAGCAGCGAGCGGACCCAAAGGTAAAAAGCCTTGCTGTGTACTTGGAAGCAAGCCTGACTTGGTCCCGAGAGCATTTAGGTACGGATTGGTGTTCTCTTTTCGTAATGACGTCCTGGTGAAGAGTCATTCAACAGTCCACGCATACTACCTCCTCGTTGTTCCCGCAGCACTCTGGCGAGTCCTCTTCACCCTGTAGGACGATCAGATCGCTGGGGACCTGAGGTTTTCCCCTTACACTCGCAAGAATACAACAGAAGTACTAGTGGCCGCGCCTGACTGCCGACGTCTCCCGTTACGTCAAGACATGCAGTGACTGTCAGTTCAGTTCAGTTCAGTTTTATATAAAGCAAGCTCAAGGTATGCTTTGCGTGGAAGTCTCTCTATTGCGCGTGCTACGCCTGTTTTTGTTATCTATATAGCTGGAAAGTCGGGCGAAATTGCTTACACTTGAAGCATCGTAGAGTGTAGCGGCAGGTCGTCTGAGCAAAGCGAAGCAAAATACTGATTGAACTTTTCTGTAGATTTTTCAATCGACAGAAGGACAACATTTTCACATTTCAGTTGTACACTGGTCAGGCTTTCTTTTGGGTTTATTACCAGCCAAAATTTTCCAGGGTCGGTAATCATCAATTTGGCCAAATTATGGGGTAAGGGTACATGTTTTTCGCTTAATTGATTGAGGTCTCTGAAAATTTTGACAGCGTTTTGAAGGCGGCTTATTCTATATCGGTATTCGGTGTCGGAGCTTTTGTAAACGCCCGTTTTTTCTTGTTAACAGTTCTAATCAGGTGTAAACCAAGGATTGTCTGCTTTCGACCGGAGAGTTAATTTTAGTACACAGCAACCTTGTATTTTTAAGGTTGTGTGTATATACAGAACAGTTGTGGTTAACTGATCGGCTTGCAAAATTGTGAAGGAATTCGGCCACAGTAGCCGTGAATACATGGTTTCTTTCGGAAATACCTACGCGAGCATATTCAAGTATTGTTGTCGTTTTTTTATTTTGTTTGGGTATGGTACCTGCACAGCGCACTGAACGGCCCTGTGGTCACTTATTTCTTCAAGAACAAGGGCGCTTCCATATTGAGGATAGTTAGTGAATACCAGATCAACAATATTTCGCCTCATGTACTAATTGGGAAAGGTTATGAAGGTGTACAGTATGCAGAAAATAAACGTATTCTTGGTGATTACTGTTACCTAGAACAGAAAGAGTCAACCAGACTATTGATGGATAATTGAAATCGCTGGCTAAAACAAGCATGGCATTCTCGAGCTCTTTTGCGACCTGTTCGTTAGCATCGTTGAATATATCTAGAAAATCGGTCTGGCTTTGGGGAGGTCCGTAGCAAAAACCAACAAGACAGTGCACATGTCAATGATGCGTAACAACCGAAATCATTTCAAACGGCCTGTTATTAGATACAAAAGTCGCTGAAATTCTATTTTGGCAGGAATAATTTCGCCAGCGCCCAGTGACACTTCTTGCTCCCTGCACTATACTTTATATAGGTGTACAGTATATACATATATAGTATATACATATACTTCACCTGAGGAGATAGCAATGAACTGAGAATGTCCTAAACGCAGAATGAACTATATCTTAACGTTATAGCGCACCAGTTGTGCGTTCGCGCATGCATCACCTTGTCCCAGCGCACTGCGCGGGTTCGGGGCTCAACAAATAGCGCAGGTTTGTCCCAAGGGTCGCAATCCGGCCGCGTTTTGCATTCAGGCCTTGGGCTTTAGCAGGGGTTGCAATGAGCCCGGTTAATCTATTTGTTACTTTGAAAGAAGGTCGACTGCAAAATTATAACACTTACAGAATTTCGGTTCAGAGGCATCTGTTGGCCTGTGCAAAAGCAAGGAATAGCAGACCACGATAACTTTAGCAGTAAATACCAATGATCAGTGCAGGTTAGCGGCGTATCCCGGTCAGTGGCGAAATGGCAGCAGTCAGTGACCAGCCACGTCAACCTACGATCCGCATTTTGCACCTTTACTACATTGGGTACTCTGGCTATGGCATTCCCGTGGTAATAATGACCTGCGATACATTGAGACTTCGCACTCAGATAAAAAACTGAAGTTTCTGCGTTCAAATTCAGGTGACAAGTTTAGTTACAACGTGCCACCGGACAAGAAGGAGAGGAACGTTATTCATCTGGGGACTGGAGCCGCAGGACGAAGTTCAGTCATGCTGAGACGTGACAGATTGGGAATATAGTTAGGACGAATTAGACAGATATGTCGTAGTACCATGAGAAGCAAGCAGAATACACAAAAGAAAAGATTAGGGTTGATAGTAATTCATGGCGATAATGTTCACGAGATCGTACCCCTCAATAAATAGTGGAATACTTACCGGAAAAGCTCTTTCGACTGCCTTCACTTGCGCGAAGTTATTGACTATGGTGGGAAAGTCAGATATTTGATAGGTTTATTTTTCAATTAACAACGTCAAAGTTTGATTGCCTGTTATCTGTATTACTGGAGCGCAGATATATTTTCATAGATTGTCCTTCAAAATTTTGTGCTGGGTTTTGAAACCGAGACGGTGAGGAAGTTAGTGAAGGACAACAATAGTTTCGCCGCTTGTCGAAAAACATTCATTTCATAAGCAATTCTACGAAAAGCTCTGCAGTTCCTTTCTTGATTTAGTATGCTTCTTCGTAGCTCGCAGATGTCGTAGCAGTCGAATAATTTCTACAACAGCTTTGTGTTCAGAGAAATGATCGCCACCTTCCGCGAGGATTCAATGTCAATTGTCAATGCCCCAAGCTTTCATGTGATCTCGAAGGCCACAGGAGCATATGTGCAATTACGCAGATAACCGATGCTGTATTTTTCCGTAGCCAATAAAGCGGATGTTGAACTCTTAACGGAAAGAGCCGAGGAATTCAAAGATGGCCTTTTGGGTTCGGCATGTCAAATGCTACGTGCGAGCGCTGCCTTTTCACGGAAGCTGCATACGATATCAGGAGATTGCTTCAAGCTTGTTGACTCGTATTTTGCTCTGGCTTGGGTGCATGTCCTTCACACCATCTGAAAGTGCTGCTCCTGTAGGATCAGATTTCTGCTTCAATGTAGAGTGCTGGAAACATATTTCGACCACCTACATGCTCGGTGAACCCCTCCCTTTTTCCACGTTCTACTTTGTTGTGCTTATCATCTTGCAGTTCACTAAGCGTCGATGTTATATCTGTTCATAGCTAATCGCTGCTGCACAGTCTTTTATGATGATCATTCCGAATACTTTAGCGCACCTGAATATTTTTCATTGGCGAGATAATCAGCACAGAAACAAAACGTGTTCGTAGGTTCATATGTTCAGCGACAAAATAAACAGAATAGATATTGGGGCATTCATGGATGTTCTCAATTGCATGAACACCCAAAATATTAAGAGAATCGTTGGGACTCGATAGAAACAGAGCCTTTTAAATCAGTTCTTTCCTTCCGGCGTGGACGTTACCAAGAATCCTAGGCACTACTGCGCTGCCGCCTTTCGTACGACAAAATTTGATGTTCAATCAATTGTTTTTTAGGTTTTTTGTAATACCTTGTGTGGCGTTGGTAGCCGCCGTATTTTCGGAGACAAAAAGCCGCCAGAACGACTGCAAAGTGCACGAGTTGTACTGCCTAGCTAAAGCCAACACGCGAGAGGCGTGACCCGTGCAGATATTGAGAGCGCTACAGCTGCTCATTTCGGCGAAAGCTGACAGCGGTTTATTTTTTCTTAACTCCAACGCGAACGACGCGTCTTTACGCCCTTGAAGCTTAAAGGCACACTAAAGCGAAACAATGAATCAGTTTAGACTTATGAAGCATGGTTTGAGAACCCTGCCGGCAGTCATTTCAAAAAATTTGTTTGATTATTTGATGAGGTAGGGTAGGTCCAAGTGTCAGTATTTGAATTTCGCACTGAAACCCCAGCGCCGGTACGCCAGCGGGACGTCAGGGATTCCAAAGTATGTTATTGCATTTGGGCCACGTTGTATTAATAAAGGTTCCCGAAGCATGCCATTTTTAATATAAGGTTCTTTTAGAACACAATGTAGTCAAGCTGAACCGCTATATATAGTTAGAAGGCCTTAGAAGATGTCATCGAAATCCATGACGTCACAGGCCCCCAGGTGCGGGAACTTAAGTAGGCGTCGCTACCCGTATTTCGTTGTTGCGCTTTTTCTAGCTTGCCAAACGTCTTATTGTTGTATGAATGGTGTTTTCGGTGTTGTAGAACGGTAATTTACTGATGCAGACGAAATCATTTTTCACTTTAGTGTCCCTTTAATAACCAAAGTAGCTGTCTCTAGAAAGTGGCGGTCGTCTACTCTGACATTTTTAATCACGGAGATCTCTGCAACGTTTGTCGATAGCGAAATTGGACGTAGATTCAAAGTGAACCTCCCAAAAAGTGCGCGTATATATTTGATTTCCGAGCACGCAGCCAACGAGATAGCGGCGCATGCAAAGACTAGACTAGAATTGTACAGCCGATTGTACTTAGACAGATTGCAAATGGAGTTCTTGTTTACATTAGGCAGAAAAATGCGCGACATTTTAGTACTAACTGAAGCTATTATTGCTGGCTGGTTATTGTCGGCTGATTAAGAAGGCCCGAAAGCTGAAGGGTGGTCTACGGCGTGCAGATATATGAAATGAACGCTTTTGCAGTTGTTGGCTGTCGTGCCGCAGGTGATGTATATGAAAAAAAATATATAATAAACCTAGTCACAAAATGTTACACATTGCTTATCTAGACTTCAAATTACTTTAATTGTCGTCGTTTAGCAGGACGAAAATATCAGCACTGACGTTAGCCTTATCACTGTGGGTGTCGGAATGAAGCCCTGCACATTAGCCACATAATTCAATGAGAGGCAAGGAGCGCATGCGCTTATGAATACTTCATAGAAAAACACAGTTGTTAAGGAAGGACTGTACTACTGTTTAACGCTTGTGCAAAACTACAAAGCAACTACTTGTTTCCAAAACAAGTTTTATTGGGATAAGTATTGTTAAGGCAGAGTAGGTTCTTCTTGTGCAGGCTATTTCGATGTTGAGGCATGGTTTTTTGCGCGCCAGTTGAAAGGGAATCCTACGTCCCTCCGTCTTGATCGTCTTGGTCTTTCGCTTGATCACGTTTTTTTGTTTCCTGGCGTCCTGTAAAATTGTGCATAGATGGTAATGATGATGATGAGATAATGTAATCAGGCTCGAGCCGCTGTAGTAAACTCGGCAGCGTTGTCGGTGGTGTCTTGCGTTTCTGACAGTCAGAAGTTTTCACGTAGCGGGCGACATCAGCGGTCAGGTGCGGGAAATAGTACTGTTTTGTATTCTTGCAAGCATGCGAGAAAATCTAAGGTGTCCGGCTGTCTCATCGTCATGCAAGGTGCGCAACACTTCTGTCCGGGTTGCTACTGGCACAACAAGAAGGCAGTTTGCGCGGACTGGGGAAATGTTTTTTTTTTCAATGACATTGTCACACATGCAAAACGAAGACTATCCACGCCGAATTACCATACAGGCAGCGTTGATCTTGTCTTCTAGGTACTCCACAAGGCTTCGTGACTCCGCGTCTGCTCTTTGCAGTTCGGCTTAATTGTCCGCAGTTGCCGGATTTGTACACCACGTTTATATTGAATTGGTGAAGTCTAATACTCCATCGTGCAAAGCGAGGAGAAGGATCCTTTGAGTTTGCCAGCCAACACAAGGCGTGGTGGTCGCTTAACCCTTTCAAGTGCCTGTCGCATAAGTAAAGCCAAAATTCCGCCGTAGTAAAATTACCGCAAGGCACTCTTACTGCGTCGTAGAATAATTCACTTTCGCCTTTGACAGCGATCGGCTAACGTAAGCTTTTACGCTTTCAGGTCAGTCCTTCCTCTGAACTAGCACGGCACCGAGGCCTACGCTACTTGCGTTGGTATGGATTTCCGTCTTGGCATTCTCGTTGAAGTGTGAAATCACCGGCGGCAACTGCAGCGTCTTTTCAGCTCCTCAAATGAGTCATCCTGCCATGTTTACCATTAAAAGTCAACGTCGGCTTTGACGCGATGCGTTTATCGTTCAGCAACACTTTAAAACTCTGTTATAGGAACAAAACCAAGGAATCTACGCATTGCCGTTTTGTCGATGCGCCGCGAGAGCTTGGCGGGCGCAGCTGTCATCTGTGGGTCGGGTTAGGCTCCAGATATGCTGATGAAGTGGCCTAGGAATAGAAGTTCTTCGCAAGCGAAACGGCACTTCTCCGGCTTCAGGGTGAGTCCACATGACTTAATCACCTCTAGTACTGTCTGAAGCTGCCTCAGGTGACCTTCAAAATTCGTTAAAAAGACTTCAACGTTGTCCAAGTAGACGAGACAAGTCTGCCACTTCATTCCTGCCAAGACTGTGTCCATTGCGCAGTAAAACGTTGCTGTCGCAGAGCAAAGTCCGAATGGCGTGACACTGAACTGGAAGACACTGTCTGGCGTGATAAAGTCCGTCTTCTCTCGATCTCTTCAATCGAGTCTAATTTGCCATTAACCAGTCTTGCGATCCTTCGAATTAAAGTACTTGGCATTGCACAGATGGTTTATTGTGTCGTCCATCCGTGGGAACAATGTGTGCGTGCTTCTTTGCTTTTTTTTTATTGGTATGATATAAGGAGATGTTGGCGCACAATTTAAGGCGCCGGCTACTCCTCATCTCTTGAGTGGTTCCGTCACACATCGTACAGGGTTCAAGGTTACATATCAAATAGTCTTTTCACACAAGCACCATGACTTATCACGCAGCGTTTCCACAGGAACACGATGACGTAAGGAACACATGGTACATACAAAATACAACGTATATGTCTCCACACTTATGTAGATGAAAGTCTCAAAAGTACAAAAGATATTTCCGCCTAATAACACATTGTCTAGTCAGCGGGTGGTACATACATCATGTAAATGCATTATCACATACAGTCACAACAGTACAGTCAACATAACATAATTCACAAACAGATGGATATACACAGTGACAATGAAATGAAGAGAACAATGAAAGCGCTAATAACTTCCAGCAATGCCGCTGTCTTCAAGAAAACCCTTTAGTGCTTTTAAAGCACTCTTCTGCAAGGCCGTTGTTGGCCAAGGGCCCAAAATTTTCCTTAAACTGAAAGGTCTGCGGTCTAATTTAATTAGCGCTGATTTAAGTCGGCTTCTTGGTGTGTCGTGATGTGGGCAATCTAGAAGGAGGTGATATATATCTTCGTCTACAAATCCTTTGCTTTTTTGTTGAAGTGGCGTTAATCGACACTGAAGCGCAGTGTTTCACCCTTCTTCACTAAGACCACAGGAGACGCGCAAAGGCTTTCCGACGGCTGTATGATATCTTCGCGCAGCAATTTCTCGACCTATTGCCTTACAGCTCCTTGTTCTCGCGTCAACACTTGATAAGTGTTCTGGCATAGTGGTCGAGCGGATTCTCTGGTAAGTATTGAATGCTTTGAAACCGGTGTCTGCCGAACTTTCAATGACGTCAAAAGGCAGTCTTGTATCGTCGTAGAAGACTTTCTTGCTGTTGTTGCTCGCCCATGGGGAGGCTTCTATATATATCGATGACTGGTTCGGGAAGTGTGGTAGCCGTGGTAGATACGGTAATTCCGAGACGACAAATGCATTGCCGGTTTTCACAATTTCCCCGAGGTGTGCGATTGTTGGGCCCTTGTTAATGTGCTTGAAATCCTGGCTGAAGTTGGTCAGGATCATCTTAGCTTTTTCTTTATGTAGTCCTTCTTGCGTTAAAAAATTCACGATCAAACAGTATGTGTTGATCACCCTCAATGACGCCTTCCGCGCCTGCACGTGTTTCGGTGCCAAAGGAAATGACAATGCTGACTGAGGCGCGATGCTCACGTGTTCTACGAGTACACATAAGGCGTATTATCTACAGGGGCTCTCCGGCGGAATCGCCTGATCTTCGGATAGCATTATCGACTTCGTCTTCAGGTCGATAATTGCCCCCTGTTGGTTCAGGAAGTCAACGCAGTGAATGGCGTCTCGGGAACACGAAGGGAAGGGCAGGTCCGGTAATGGACATTAATTTTTGTCGTGCATTAAATGTCCTCCAGCGGCCCGAATTTGAGGGCCTTCCCATGCAGCCTTAACCTTCTGCAACTGGGCGCTGACAGGTCCCCTCATGACGGAGTAGTCGGCATCCGTGTTCACTATAGTGGTGAATGCATTGCGGTCCAGAAGCACGTCGAGGTCAGTGGTTCTTTGTCTTGCGGTGCAGTTAGAGCTAGGCGTTGCAGTACGGCTGTGTTGTAGTGAGCTTTGTTGTTCTATTCTTGTGTATTCTTGTGTAAGTGTGTATTCTTCACTTCTAGGCTTCATCGATGTGACGGCGTCTCGTTCACATATGGTCGAGATACTAGTTTTGGTGTCTTCATTTGTGGCTGATGATCTTCGTCAGTCTGACGAACACTAACCGCACCTCTATCAGTTCCTCCTTGTAGTTTTCTGTATATCGGCTAGCAGACCAGCCTCAGGCTAGGGTGGTGTATGGTCGGCGCTGCGGCTAAACGTAGCGGCCCGGAGATGGCGATCGGAACGGTCGTCAAGGGCTCCACTGAGTAGCGCCGAGTTAGTCGGTTACATAACCAAGGTGTTCACCTTGCTGCGGGCGTGGTGTGTTGATGGCCAACACTCGCATTCCCATCTCACGGTAAGGACATTGGCTTCGCAGTGACTGCAGAGAGCGCGGCAGTCGGAGGCGCTCGAAAGGTAAATACGTCTTGCAAGTCTGCATGGGGTGATGGGTTGGCGTGCTGGCGGCAGGACTGTCCTGGCAGCCCTGGCGTGGGCGCAGAAGGGGAAAGTGATGGTAGTGAAAGTGAAAGCGATGCCGTACGGCGGCGTACGTCAATCAATACGTCTACAAAAATTTTTGGGCGAGTATCAACAAGTTTCAACTGACTGCGCCAATAGGGTAGTCCATTCTAAGAGTATCTGCACTAAAGGCACTTAGTCAGACCATCGGTGGTGCGTTAAAGCAATGTTTTGGTCAGGGCTGGGCGGTATGTCACACGACACGAGCACATCGTTGTGCAAACTCTCGGCAGAGGGCACATTACATGAAGAAGCAACAAATTTAAACGGAAAAGCGATATATTACAGCTGGCCTTTGAACAGCAATTGACCCGCCGTGGTTGCTCACTGGCTATAGTGTTAGGCTTCTGAGCACGAGGTCACGGGATTGAATCCCTGCCACGGCGGCCGCATTTCGATGGGGCGAAATGCGAATACACTGGTGTACTTAGATTTAGGAGGAGGAAAGAGAAAAGAAGAAGGCAGGGAGGTTAACCAGAATAACGTCCGATTGGCTACCCTACACCGGGGGAATGGGAAAGGGGAAGCAAAGATCACAGGGAGAGAGAGGAGGGAAGGAAAGAAGGAAATTTCGGCAAGTTCGCTGACGCGTGTGTACTTAGATTTAGGTGCACGGTAAAGAACCACAGGTGGTCAAAATTTCCGGAGTCCCCCACTACGGCGTGCCTCATAAACAGAAAGTGATTTTGGCACGTAAACCCCCATAATATTTGGTAGTAATTGCAGAGCAAGTGTCATTCAGTTTGTTTGCACGAGCATGTTTCCTGAGGTAGCAGGGAAAGGTAGGTTGTGTACAAGCGTGTGCATGCCTTGAGCATGTGTGTGTATTACTTGTATTTGCGCATGCGTGCCTGTTTCTGTGCCTGTATTTGAATCTACATCTGCAGAGTGACACTTCTTGGTCCCTGCACTACACTTTATGTGTGTATAAAATATCTACATTTACAATATACACATAGAATACATAGAAATACATCACGTGAGGAGACAGCAATAAACTCAGAATGTCCTAAAGTCAGAATAAACTACAACTTGACGTTATAGCGTACCAGTTGTGCGTTCGCGCATGCATCACCTTGTCCCAGCGCACTGCACGCGTTCGGGCTCAACCGATAGAGCAGGTTTGTCCCAAGTGCGGCGGTCCGGCCGGGTTAGCATTTAGGCCTTAGGCTTTAGCAGGGGCTGCAATGGGCCCAGTTAATCTATTTGTTGCTTTGTAACATGGTCGAGTGTAAAAATCGTAACCTTTAAGAATTTGTTCAGAGGCGTCTGTTGGCCTGTGCAAAAGCAAGGAATGGCTGACCATGATAACTTTAGCAGTACACCCTACTGATCAGTGTAGGTTAGCGACGTGTCCTAGTCATTGGCAAAATGGCACCAGTCAATGGCCAGCCGCGTCAACCCACGCCCCGCATTTTCTGTCTTAACTCCACGGGTACTCTGGCCATTGCATTCCTATAGTAACAATGACCTTGGATTCTTTGAGACTCGGCACTCAGACAAAGTACGGACGTCCCTGCATTAAAATTGAGGTGACGATGTTAATGGCAGCGTGCCACAGGGACAAGGAGAAACACATTATTAATTTGGGTATCGTCGTCGAAGGACGAAGTTCAAGTGCGCTGAGACATGACAGATTTGGAACATAGTAAGGTTCGAATTAGACAGATATGTCTTAGTATCATTGGCTCCAAGCAGAATACACAAGAGCAATGCAAGGATAACGGCGGTAAACAGACATTTGTTAGGCGGATAAGAATTGACAGTAATTCATGGAGATGGCGTTGACGAGATCGTACGCCTTATAGTGGAAGACTGCGGGAAAAAAAACTATTTCGATTGTAGTTTGATTGCCTATTATCCATATCAGTGGAATGCAGAGAGGTTTTGACCACTTGTACCTGGAAATACCTGGAAATGAACTTCTGTTTCATAAGAAATTCTACGAACAGCTGCGCAGTTCCTTTGTCAATTTAGTGTGCTTCTCCAAAGCTCGCAGATGTTCGCAGAAGTTCGCAGAATAAATTCTACAACAGTGTTGTATTCAGAGAAATTATGGTCACCTTCCGCAGGGATTAGTGTCAATGCCCCAAGCGTTCATTCAAACTCGAAAACCAAAAGTGTAAGTACAATGAGCCAGAGAACGGATTTTATTTTTTTCCATGGCCAGTAAAGCAGATGTCGAACTCAACGGTAAGTGTCGAGGAATTCAAACGTGACCTTCCGGGTTCGGTATGTCAACTGCTACATGAGGGCGGTGCCTTTTCAAGGAAGCTTCATACGATATCTGGTTAATGCTTCAAACGCGTTGACTCGTATTTTGCTCCGGCTTGGGTAAATGTCTTTCACATCATCAGAAAGTGCTGCAGCTGTAGCATCAAGTTTCTGCTTCAATGTACAGTGATTGAAACAGATTACGACCGCCTTCAGGCTCGGTGCACCCCTCCCTGTTTCCGCGTTGTACTTTGGTGTAATTATAACCTTGCAGTTTATCAAGCGTCGATAGTATATGTTCATAGCTAATCACTGCTGCACGAACTCCATCGTAATGATCCCTCCGAATCACAAGTTTAAACCTTTCACGAATGCTTTAGCACGCCTGAGTACTTTCCATTGACTTGGCTTTAAGCATATAAATAAAACGTGTTCATAGTTTCCTAGGTTCCGCGACAAAATATACAGAAGGAACTTCGAGCATGCACGGACGGTATCAATTGCATGATCATCCAAACTACTAAGTCAATCATTGTAACTTGATAGATACAGACGTTTAAATAAGTTGTTTGCTTACGGCCTCTACGCTACCGCGAATCCTAGCCACTACTGCGTTGCAGGCTTTAGTACGATAAGATTTGATGCGCAATCAATTGTTTTTTAGTTCTTTTATAATTCGTTGCGTGATGTTAGTAGCCGTTTCATTTTCTGTAAAAAAGTCATTAGGACTGCTCCAATGTGCACGAGCTTGTGCTCTCTAGCTAGAGCTAACAAACGAGAGGTGCGACCCGTCCAGATGTTGAGAGCGCAACAGCTGCTCATATCAGCGAAAGCTGACAGCGGTTTCATTCATTTCATTTTTCATTTATTGATGCTGTCAGCCCAACTTTGGGCTATTACAGGAGTGGTAGGTCACAATACAACCAAAAATATATTTACACGATAAAGAAAAAATACAAAGAAAAAGTACATTTTGGGGCATGGCAAATACAGCATGTAATACAATACCCAGGTGTACAGTATAACCATTAGGCCAAGTTATGGTATGCGTACACATGTCCTTTTGATATTTTCGAGAAAATCGCGTAAAGATGACGTCCTTACTATTGAGTCTGTTAATAGATTCCATTGTTTTATTGCTCTCGGAAAGAAGCTGTATTTAAAACAATCATTGCGAGTAATTGGAGGAGGGATATACATACTGTGGCGATGACGAAAATAGTTACTAGGAGAGAAGTGAAAATAGTCATCTTTATCGATTTTAACATGGTCACGAATTATAAGAAAAAGAAACTTCAAACGATCATACTCAGTTCTAGACGCTACAGAAGGAAGTTCAGCAAGTTCACATAACTGGGTAGGAGAGTGAGAACGACGATATTTGTTAAAAATAAACCGTGCAGCAAGCCGCTGAATCTTATCCACCTTAGACTGATTAGATGAAGTGTATGGGTCCCACACAATTTTTGCATACTCCATAACCGGTCGAATCAAAGTTTTATATGCCAGGCATTTTACTTCAGGGGTAGCATTATACAGATTTCTTCTAAGCGACCACAAGGCTTTCTGTGCCTTGGTAAATACGTAATCAACGTGTTCATTCCAACGCAAATCCGAGGTAAGCTTTAAACCCAAGTATTTAAATGTTGACACTCTTTTTAACGCGACACCTTCAATGGAATAATTGTAGTCAATAATACTTCGTTTTCTAGTGATAGACATGTAAACCGTTTTGTCAGAGTTTAGAACCATTTGCCAGCTATCACACCAGTTTTTTACCTTTTGCAAATTTGAATTTAAATCCGTCTGATCGGCAGGTGATTCGATACGGTTATATAATGCGCAATCATCTGCGAAGAGTCTGATTGGAACTGTAATGTCATGCGGCATGTCATTGATAAATAATAAAAATAACAGGGGGCCCAATACACTTCCTTGGGGTACTCCAGACTCCACAGGCGAAAAGGAAGACCGGTATCCCTCACATGCGACAAATTGGTCTCTATGGCTTAGGTAGGACGAAAACCATTCAGATAAGCGATGGTTTTTGAATATAGTTTTAATTTTTAATAGCAACTTTGGGTGCGACACCTTATCAAAAGCCTTGGCCAGATCTAAGAATATTATGTCTGTTTGGCCTCGATTATTTATTGTATATGCGAGATCGTGAACAGTCTCTATTAGTTGAGTCACTGTAGAGAGTCCCTGACGGAACCCGTGTTGGCATTTGTTCAGGATATGGTAGTTGTCAAGGTAGACCAATAATTGCTTAGATACGATATGTTCAAGTAGTTTTGAACAAGTGCTAGTAAGGGAGATTGGCCTATAATTTTTAACGTCTGATTTGCTGCCACTTTTATGAATTGGGATAACTTTAGCACGTTTCCATACCCTGGGAAAGGAGCACTGGTTAATAGATGCCTGAAAAATTACAGTTAGAAATTTAGAAACCCACTCTGCATACCTTTGTAAAAATTCATTAGGGATTCCGTCAGGCCCCGTACTTTTTTTAGTGTTCATGTGGAGTAAGAGGTTAAATACACCCTGTTCGTCAATTTTTACATCTTGAAAAGGCGGCCTTTCAGATTCATCTGTAAAATCAGGCAGGAAGCCGTTATCGCGTGTAAAAACCGACGAGAAGAAAGAGTTGAAATCCTGTGCCTTCTTTCGAGCGCTATCTCCAGTTTCATGCGAACGAGAAGCAGCTGGGGGGTTAATATATCGCCAAAATTTTTCCGGGGCTTTTTTCAGAAAAGATTGTAATGTGACATTATAGAATCTATTTTTAGATTCTTTGATTGGCCCTTTTAATTCACGACTCATACTGGAAATGCAGCTTTTGTCAGTTGACTGGCAATTCTTTGAAGACGACTTTCGCTTCCGTGTTAGCTTTCTTTTTGCATGAATTATCTCTCTGGTTATCCAGGGATTTTTTCGTTTAGTTGTTTTTGAACGTTTTGGGACAAAGCTTTCCACACAGTGCGCGACCATGTTTGAAAAGAAATTCCATAGCTCGTCCACGCTTGCGCCAGAGTGGACAAGGCCTAGGAACTTATCTAACGAGACTTCGAGGTAATCTAAAATAGATACATCATCGGCTAATGTAAAATCCAAGAACGGTATTTTAGATGCACGGAAGAGTTTGCGCACAGACAAATTTAAAGACGTCACTACCATTTTATGGTCCGAAATACCGTCCTCGATGTCACAGCTCATAATAAAAGAACATAGGCGACTTGAAACGAAAACAAGATCTAAAATCGTTGAAGTTTCCGCGCCCACTCTTGTGAAGCCAGACACAATTTGAGTCAGATTATAATTAAATGCAATATTTAATAACTGCTCAGAACTCCGTACTTCGGTTCCTCCTGAAGAATTCGACGCCCAATCAATTCCAGCCAAATTAAAATCGCCCGCAAGGCATATGTTGTCATCTGGATGCATGTGCAAATTCATAAAGGCTTCCAAGTTTTCTAGTACTTCTACAGGGGAGTTAGGAGGCCGGTACATACCACCGATTAGCAAATTACGGTCGTTCAAGGTAGCTTTAATCCAGACTGTTTCGAGATTGCTTGGATCATTAAGTACCGTAAAAGGAATGTCGCTTTTCAGGAGTATAGCTACCCCACCCCCTCTAGTGCGCCGATCCTTTCTTATTATGGAATATCCGAGGGGCGTTACCTCAACATCAGTCACATACGGGTTCAGCCATGTTTCTGTTATTACCATAGCATCTGGATCGTGCTCAATTACAATGCTTTCTAGGCCAACTTGTTTGTTAAGTGCGCTCCTTGCATTCAGGTTAATGATCTTAAAGCATGCAGATTGATTTTGGTCGAGTCAGTCGGCACCCGAAGCCAAACGAAGTGCGGCCGCAGGAGCCTGGTGCGCGTACCGGCGGCTGTTAACCTCATCCCAGGCGTAGAGCACATTGTTAACCTTTATCTTGTCAAAAGCCCATGTTACCTTGGCTCCGGTTTTCCTCTCCTCAATTGTCGACTTCCACAAGTTTTTCCGAGCAGTAGCAACTCTTTTAGAAAAATCTTCTTGCACGCTGAACGGGGTTCCCTTTAATTTTGAGCAGTTTTTAAATATTTTACATTTTTCCCTGAAGTCCCCTACTCGGAGTATCACTGGTCGACATGTTCCTGGGACCTTCTTGCCTATCCGATGAATTCTTTCGATAGAGTTAAGTTTTTGTTTTAAAATGTTTCCAAACACATCGTCGTTAACCTTTCGCAGCAGTATTTCCTCAGTTTCAAGTCTGGCCTCTTCTATTCCTCTAATAATGTTATTGCGCTTTGAACGATTTTCGAGATCGTCGATTCGTTCCGACATTTGAAGGAATTGATCATCAAGATTTCTCACACAACCTTCAACAGTAACAAGTCGGGTGTTGGTGTCTTCGACACACTGTAGTTTAGATTCGATTGTTTCCAGTCGTTTCTGGACAACCGAAATGGCTGTCTCTGAGGTTGACTGCTTCACCTGAATTTCAGAAATTTTAGCAAGGATTTCTTTCTGCGTGTTGAGCATTTCTTTCACCATATCCTCAAGAGGCCCAGGATTCTCTTCAACATCACCTGATAGTTTTAGAAGTAGGTATGCTACTGAGAAACGTTCACTCGCACAATTTACAAGCGTGTGTGGACACGGCAACACCACTATGCAAGGATAATTACTACGAAAGCCGTATTTTCGGTCACCAACCTGCACATTTTTGGTTACCTTCAACGTGAGCGATGCATATTTACGCCCTCAGAGGTTAATAACCAAACCAGCTGCCTTTACAAAGCGGCATTCATGTGCTCTCACATTTTTAATGTAGGAGATCGGTGCTTCCTTTTTTAGACAGCGAAATTGGACGTATATTCGAAGTGAACCCTTTAAAATGTGCGCGTATATATTTGATGAGCATGGAAAGAGTAGACTAGAATTGTGCAGCCGATTTTACCTACACTAACTGAAAGCGGAGTTCTTGTTTACATTAGGCAGAAAAATACGCCCCAATGTAGTACTAACTGAAGTTATTATTGCTCACGGGTGCGTGTCGGCTTATTAAGAAGGCCCGAAAGTTAAAGGGCTGCCTTCGGCGTGCAAACATATCAAATGAACGCTTATGCGGTTGCGGGCTGCTATGTCGCAGGTGATGTATACAAAAAACATGTAATGACCAAATTCACAAAATGTTACACATTGCTTCTCTGGACTTTAAATTACTTCAGTCGTCATCTTTTAGCCGGAGGCAAACATCCATTCTGATGTTAGCCTTGTCACTGTGGGTGTTGCAATGAGGCCCTGTGCATTAGGCGTAGAATTCCATGACAGGTAAGGATGCATGCGCACATGAATACTTCATCGAACAAAACAGTTGTTCAGGAAGAACTGTACTACTGCTTAACGTTTGTGCAAAACCTCCGAAGCAAGTACTTGTTTCTATAACAAGTTTTATTGGGATAAGCATTAGTAAGGCAGAGCAGGTTCTTCTTGTGCTGGGCAGAAGGTCTCTCCGTTTTGACCATCCATCTGTTTCGCTTGATCTCGCTTGCTTGTTTGTTTGCCTCCTTTAAGAAGGTGCGTGCCCACAATGTGGATTGGCCATGAATCCGGAGGTTAGACGGGTGCGTTGGGGGATGAAGTTTCTGCGGGAAATTTATGTTAGGGAACAGTTGAAGTTGCACAATGAAATTATGTAGACAAACTGATGTTATAGACATTTTTGCTCTTAGAGCAAGACGTCAGGTTTTTGAAAGGAAAGCGAACTAGAGGGCCATACATAATATTTAGTTTAAATTCGAATGTAGTACAATAACAAATTATAAATAAGTAAGTTATCACGGTATTCTCATGCGTCAGAAAGATATTCGCAGGCGGCCATGGATACGCTCCTGTCCGTAAAGCCGAAAAGGGATGCCTCAAACGAGAGAAAGCTTTCAGTGTTTACAAAACGAAATTCTCAGCCCCTTTTTCTGGACTTCAAATAAAAGGCGGGTAAATTCAAACTGATCATTGGTTTGCATTTCTTAGCAGATGGGGCATCGAGGGGACAGCGCTAAATCAGAGCTGTGTAAATAAAATTTAACGCTGGAATACAGCATCGTAATTTTGTGGGGGCGATTGCCGATTTATGTGCTGCACACCATTTATTGGGCTAAAGGAAAAGCAAAAGGTTTATTCTGGTATTTGGAATGTCTTTTCTTGCACAGTACTTTCAAGGAGAGAATTTTATATATCTAGCCGCGGTGACAAGCAGAAGTGGCCAGAACACGCATACTTCTGTAGACGTGTCCCAGTTTGTTGACCATTTCGTGTAAAATAAAAACATGGTGACCTGGTTCTACCAATATAAAGCGCGCCAGACTTAAGGTGGAAGAGATTGATGATTCCAGCACATTTAAAAGTGTACTGCGTGAGCATGATGTGAGTGGTGTGCAACCAGACAACAGATTGGTCGCGAGTAAAGCTGTCGAACTATCTACAGGATGTTTTCGAAGAACGAAATTATTGCTATGATATAAAGTTTGTAAACAGGGATGAAGTGCCTCAGACAGGCTGGCCAACGTTTCGATAGGAGGACCTATCTTCGTCAAAGGCGGCCTCGTCATCCTCGGCGTGTTAGTTTTAAAGGGTTAGTGCAGTGACGTCACGTGCGGGTGTTGTCGCTGGCGGCTGGTTTTACAGAGAGAGATTACAAGAGGGAACAGGCGCTGTCGTCCGTCGTCTGTGAGCCTCATTCTCAAGACGAGGGGACAAGAGCGTGAGAGTGGGCACGCGGGGAGAAAAGAGAAAAAATAGAAGCAGAAAAAAAGCGAAAAAAGAAAAAAAAGGGAGGGGAGCCAGGGCGGCACCAAGACACAAAAAAGGGGGGGAGTGAAACAAAAAGAAAGAGAAAAATTAAATCTTTAAGAAATACGGGGCCTTGGGAGCGTGTTGGGGATGCGAAAGGTTAGGAGGTATTCAGGGGGAGTCGTTGGCGGCATGTTTTTGAGGCATTAGAACGGCCGGTCAAGCGGTCTGTGCGCGAGGCGCGAGTAACACAAGAGGCAGAAAAGAAGGAGAAAACCCAGACACACACACACACACACACACACACACACACACACACACACACACACAAAAAAAACATGAGTTGAAAGTGACTTGAGTAGCATAGTAGTAATAGGTCGAGTAATTTTGAAATAGTTAAGGTGGCGACGAGAAGTCTGCGGTGCAATGTATGGGGTGACTGAAAGGCAGCGGCATGGTCTTTCGAGGGGCACTGCCCCACGCGCTTAACATAGGTGTCTTTACGGCGGCATCCAGAAGGCGATATTCTGGGTTGATGCGCCGAAAAAGGCATATTGACTTCGGAATGTGTTGTCGAGGGGGTTTCAAGAAAAAAAGAAAAAAGATTAAAAAAAGGGGGGAGGGGAAAGGAGGGGGGCCGAAATCGGTATAACAAACAGGAGGGTGACGCGTGCAGAAGCGGGCGGGGGCAAGTGTACATGGAAGAAGGGGATCGTACAGTTGGTATAGACGTAAAAACCAGAAAGAGTACATTAAATTGAGTAGTAGGCAGGAGTGTTTTTTTCTTTTTTCTCGAAATGGAAGAGTAGGTGAGGTTAAGAATTAAAGTTCGCTGGTGGCCTAATGTGTTTTGTGTATTGGTTGAAGATATGAGAGTTTCAGATTTAAGTTACAGCTTTTAAAGATTCTAAGTTGCCGCGTGCCATATTAATTCCTGTCGGGTGTAGGCAATTAAACTTGTGTATGAGGTATGATTCCGTATATTTCCTTTCGCGAGGGGAACGGAAATTTGTTTGCAGTATATAGAGCCTTGCTTTGTCAAACATATGTCCATGTTCATTAAAGTGGCTGGCTACTGCTTTGGGTAAATTGTGTTTTGTGTCCGCGCGGTGACCATTGAGTCTTGTATTGATTTGTTGTCCAGTCTCACCTATGTATTGTTTGCTACAAGCGGCGCATTCTAGACAGTAGACTACGTTGCTTGATGTGCAGGTGAAAGCCGAAGTTACCTTGTGTGTGTAATTCGACGCTGTACTTTTTACTGTAGTAGTGGATTGAATGTGTTTGCATGTAGAGCACCTGGGGCGGCCACAGGGATTGGTTCCCAACTTCTTCTTTTTCTGTAGTTTGGCGTGCACAAGAACATCTTTAAAATTAGTGTTGCGTCTGTAGGCCACTCTGGGAGGGTCGGGAAAAATCTTCTTAAGTTTCTGGTTGCTGGTGAGAATCGGGTAGTATTTACTTAGGATGTTATTCACGTTTGGGAGTGCGTTTGAGAATTTAGTAGTAAGAAGAGGCATTGTTGTTCTTGTGATCCTCGGGCGGGGCTTGAGGACCTCGGCTCGATCAAGTTTGGTTGCAGCAATATAAGCTGTTTGAAGGTCACTGTTTGGGTGGTTCCTGTTTGATAGCGTTTCTTTAAGGTGATCGAGTCTATCTATGTAGTCTTGGTTTTCAACGCAAATGCGACGTAGTCGTGTGGCTTGGCCTTTAAAGATGCCTTGTTTGCAATGTCTGGGATGGTGGCTGGTATATTCTAGGTACTGTTGTTTGTCGAAAGGTTTCCTATACAGCGTTGTCTTTAGTTCACCATTGTCAATGTATATTGTTGTGTCCAGAAAGTTTATGCGCTCAGTTGAGGATTCTGATGTGAATTTTATTGTTGGGTGAAGAGAATTTAGAAAGGCTACATATTTATCTAGACTGTCTTGACCATGTCCCCAGATTATGAGTATGTGGTCTATGTATCGTAGGTATGTGTGGGGCTTGGTAGTGCAGTGCGATAGGAAATCTGTTTCTAGAATTCCCATAAATATGTTCGCGTAGGTTGGTGCAAAAGGCGTACCCATGCTTGTACCATGTATCTGTAGGTAGTAACTCTCTTCTAATTCGAAGTAGTTATGTGTTAGAACTAATTCAAGGAGAGACAGGTAGACTTCAGTAGAGTGTTGTGCACTGTGTTTAGACAGCGTTTGTTTTATCGAAGATAAACCATCAGGGATTGGAATGTTGGTGTACAGCGCCGTGACGTCCAGTGTTGCGAGAATTGTGTTGTGGGGTAGTGTGCCTTTAGTATTAATGTCTTCAATAATTCTCAGGAGGTGGGGCGTATCTTGTACAAATGACGTAAGTGCTTTTGGCAAGTCACCAAGGTAGTGGTTAAGGAATGTGGAGATGCTCTTTGTCGGGGTGTTGTTGTTTGATACTATCGGATGGCCTGGGATAATAGCAGTGTATAGTTCAGCGGATGGAATTTTATGAATTTTCGGAAGAAGGTAAAAACGTCCGGCAGTTTTGTTGTTTGGTTTAAGAAATTTGTATTCTGATGGTGTTATCAATTCATCAGCCAAAAGTGATTTCAGCCTGTTGGTAATTGTCACTGTGTAGGATAATGTCGGATCGTTATCTAGTTTGCGGTAATGTTCTGGGTTGTTTAGTTGTCTGTAAGCCTCGTGCTTGTATTTTTCTATTGGCCAAATAACTATACTTCCACCCTTATCTGCTTCCTTAGTAACAATGTCATTCCGGCAGCTCAGATTTGAAATGCTATGACTCTCCGACGCAGTTATGTTTTTAGGTCGCTTAGATGTCTTGGATTGGCTTATAATTTCTTTAGTGATAGTTTTAAGGTATATGTCAAGTTCTATGGCTTGTTCTGGTTCGGGAGTCCAACTGGATTGGACTCTAAGTGGTGTCGTCCTGGTGTCTGGTGTGTCTGCAAAAAAGTGTCGGATACGCATTCGTCGGGAGAATTCTGAGAGGTCCTTGCGAAGCTCGAATTCATTTATTGTGTTGTTCGTGGGGCAAAAGTTTAAGCCCTTGCTGAGTACGGCTATTTCTTTTTGACTTAATGTTTTGGAAATGTCTATAACATTGGAGCGGTTTAGTTCTGTGGAAATTTCCTTCCTGTCTGGTACTTCTAAGCTCGAGGTTCCTCTTGTCTTGGTGTGGTGGCTGTTTGGCTGGAAGGTTGTTTTTTGAATAAAATTTGCTTTTTTCCTTTGTTTTTGAACCAATTTTCTAGATTGTTTTTCGCCGTAATGTTCTAAATCTCTCTTCTCATCTGGTGTCAGGGTTATATTCCTAAGTCTGTGGTTAAAAGTTTCGATTTGCTCTTCGCAGTGTTCTTTGAGAATATTTAAAAGTGAAAGTGAGGCATTATGTAATGTTGTTTGCCAGTTTGCGCGACGGTGTGGTGGGAGTGTTCCTAGAGCTGGTACAGCCTTGAGTGTTAGGCCTTTAGGAATTATATTTTTCTCTGTGCAGCTTGTGTAGGTTTTCAGATGGGAGGTGTAGCTCACATGTTTTTTGGTAAGTTTTCTAGCCTGTAGGAATTCGGTGCTTCGTGGCATTGAAGAGTTATTGATTTGCGATGTCTGTCATTTACTTGTCTTCTTGCGGGTAGATTTGCGTGGGGTGTTTTTCTGTTTGGCCGGTTTATTATCGTATGCCTGGCTTCATTCGATCTCGGTCTCTGTTTGAGTTTGTGTGTGTGCAGGCAGGCGTGTGGGGGTCTGTGTGTAGACTTCGGTGGTGGGTTTTCTGTTGTCAGCTGCCATTGTGTCTGTTTGCATGGTGGTTGATGTCATTTTTGGTGTTATGTGTGCCTTCTGGTTCTTTTCACATTCCACTGTCTGTGTTCCAACTGTTCTTGTGTTGACTGTTTCACTTGTGCAGTGGCTTGCTTCACATTCCACTGTCTGCATTCCCTGTGTTCTAGAAGTGACTGTCGCAGTTGTATTGTTCGCGGTTGCATGTTCCGCAGAGTTGGTGGAGGTGGTATTTGAGGTGGAATTTAAAAGAGTTTTTCTGTACTTGTCCTTAATAAAGGACTTGATGTGTTGGGAAACTAGCTCTATTGCACTGCGGTTCAAGTGGAAGCCATCCCAAGCTAGGTGTACGTGTGGTGCTTCGTGTATTTCTGCGTGGTGCATGGTGTCAACATTCTTATGGACGTTTTCTAAGTTGAAAATTAGTGAGTGTAGCTTGTTAATATCCTCATTGTGTTTCATGAGTGCATTAGTTTGGTAGATTAGTGGGCGGTGTTCGTTTTGTAGGCGGGGAGCGACAGTCGTTATGGTTATATGTGCGTTTGGGCGAGCGGTTGGAATGGTTCTTATTACGTCGCTCATGGACTCTATCGTGTCCGCGGCGCTTTGTGTTCTTAGGTTGTTTGTACCTACATTGATAATAAAGTGTGTGGTGTCAGCTGGCGTATCACATACTAGTGGTAGAATATCTGATGTTTGTGCCCCACTAAGGTGTTTTATGTATGGCGCGTGTGGGCCTGGTGGAGAATGTTCCTTCAGGTATCTGTACTGGCTGTCTCCAAGGACTGCTACATGGGCAAATGATAACAAGGGGCACTTACCCTGTTCCGTCATCGTCAGCTGTCATGGAAGTCCAAAAACAAGAAAGGGGCTGTCAGATGGAATGGCACACTGTGATATAAAGTTTGTAAACAGGGATGAAGTGCCTCAGACAGGCTGGCCAACGTTTCGATAGGAGCACCTATCTTCGTCAAAGGCGCCCTCGTCATCCTCGGCGTGTTAGTTTTAAAGGTTTAGTGCAGTGACGTCACGTGCGGGTGTTGTCGCTGGCGGCTGGTTTTAAAGAGAGAGATTACAAGAAGGAACAGGCGCTGTCGTCCGTCGTCTGTGAGCCTCATTCTCAAGACGAGGGAAGGAGATTCTTGGTTGGGGAAGGAAGAATGGGGTTTAAGCGCAGCGCAGTAACTGTCTCTCAGCAGAGGACACCTCAACCGCGCTGCACAAGGGGAGTAGGGAAGGAAAGAGGAAGATAAAGAGCACCGAAGCAGCAGCAACACGCCAAGGAAGTACGGATGTGTTAGAGCCGGTCGGCGAGGCCGACGGCCTCGGCGAAAGTCAGGAGAGCGCGTAATAGCGTCCTGTGTCGCGAGGGGCAGCCCGAGGGGTGCAGGACAGCGTTCACAGTGTCGCACGTCAGTCCGTGCCCACGGTACACACGAGCGAGAGACGCGCGCGCAATCGAAAAGTTGGGGCACTCACATATCAAATGCTGCAGTGTCTCGATCGCGCCGCAGTCGCCGCAAAGGGGAGAGGGGGCTCCGCGCAGCCGATGCCGCCGCTCGGCGGGCCACACAGAACCGGTCCGGAGGGCGAGAAGGAAGGCGCGCTCGCGCCTAGTGAAGCCGGTCTGCGGGAGATGGCGCGGCGGGCGCCCCTCAGCCACTCGGTCGTCGGGATGGCGAAGCACCAGCTCCCGTCGGAAGAGAAGGCGCGCTGTGTCGAGTGAGCTCACCCGAGCTGTGAGCGCGGTGGATGGGTTGTGTGCGCGTCTGGCCAGCTGGTGCGCCGTCTCGTTCCCCGCGACCCCGACGTGCGATGGTATCCACTGTAGGCGTAGGTCGCAGCTCGGCTGAAGTGCGTGCAGACGGCAGGCGAGGCGCTGTGCAAGGGGCGGCCCGCGCTCGTCTTGTAGCAGCTGCTGCAGAGCGGCCCTCGAGTCGCAGAGAATCGCCGCGCTGGTGATGTGCGGCGACTCCTCGAGGATGTCCGCAGCAAGGTGCAGTCCTGCGAGCTCCGCCGTGGTGGAGGAGGCACGGTAGGAGAGCCGGCACTGCCTAGAGACGCCAAGGTCCGGAGCAACACAGGCGGCAGCCGCCGAGCCGTCGGCGAGGACGGAGCCATCGGCATACAGATGCGTCCTCCCTCCCAGGTCGTCCACGATCATGGCAGCAGCCTCCTGCTGTACAGCGCAGAGAGGCGTGCGATGTTTGGAGCGGACGCCCGGGAGGTCGAGACGCACGTGAAGTGGTGCGCGCTGATGAGGCGGTGGCCAGGACGGCGGTACGGGCGGAGTGTCAACCACGAGGCTGTCAAACAGCTCGCACACTGTTCCCACACGAGACAGGCGTAGGGAACGGAGTAGGGACAGGATGGGGCCGGCGTCTGGGGCACGGGAGAGGCGCTCGAGGTGGCCGAGAGCACGCAGGTCAGCCGTCAGGGAGACGGGCCACGCACCAGTCTCGGCGAGAGTCTCCGCAACCCGCGACGAGCGAGGGAGACCGTGGCACATTCGCAGCACTCGACGATGGTCACCGTCAATGAGTTTCCACAGCCGGGCACTGACGCGGCAGAGGGGCAGCGCGTACAACACTTTGGGAAGCGCCACTGCTGAGTAGATCGCCGCCGCGAACGACGAGGGGCAGCCGTCTCCACGGGCGAGAAGGGCGCGCACCGCACTCTCCACTCGGCGCATCTCCGCTCGTAGCCGGCTCACGGCGGCGAGCCACGAGAGGCGGCTGTCGATCGTGAGCCCCAGATACCGCACCGTCAGGCGCCAGGGCAGGGGCACTCCGTCGACGAGCACGCAGCCGGTGTGCCGGCGAACACTCCGGGGGTGGATGAGGATGGCCTCGGACTTCGTCGACGACAGCCGCAATCCGATGGCGCGCAGGAAGTTTGCGACGATGTCCAGCGCCGCCTGAAGCTGGGTTCGCATCGCGGCCGTCGCAGAGGTCGGCCCGCGCACGAAGAGCGCGATGTCGTCCGCGTAGAGCACAGCGCGCACAGGGAAGCGGCCCGTTTTGGGAATGCACTCGATGATGGGCGCGAGTGCAAGGTTGAAGAGAAACGGGCTCAACACGCTTCCCTGTGGCACACCGCAGCTCACAGGGCGGGGCGAGCCGACCGTCCCCCCGACACGGACAGCAGCTGTTCTGCCAGCAAGGAAGGCCTCGATGTACGCGAGCAGCCTGCCCTCCACGCCGAGAGCCCGCACGGACGAGAGGATGGTGTCGTGAGGCAGGCAGTCGAACGCACTCTGGATGTCGAGGAGCAGCAAGAAGGCGGCCTGCCTGTGCAGCCTGGCTTGCTCGAGGGTGCCGACGACGACAGCAATACAGTCCGCCGTGGAGCGGTGAGCGCGGAAGCCGCACTGCTCGGGAGGCAGAGCACCGCGGGCATCCGCAATCCACTGCAGGCGAGACAGAGCCATCGCCTCCATCGTCTTCCCTGGTATAGACGTGAGGGAGATGGGCCGGTATGAGGCGGGGCTATGAGGCGGCTTGCCACGTTTCAACACCGGGACCACAACTGCATGGCGCCACGAATCCGGGAGGGAGCCGCTGTGCAGGACGTCGTTGTACGCGTCGAGCAGGAGGCGGCGTTGCGGCTCGTCCAGGTTCCGCAACATCTGCCGCGTGATCCCGTCCGCCCCAGGCGCGCTGCGGCATCGCCGGCCGCGCGACAGGGCCCGCTGCAGCTCGTGATGAGTGAAGTCACTCTCGCACAGGCTTGTTATTGCCTGCGCGTGGTTTGAGTGAGCTTCGCCCCGCACGAACACCGCAGCGTACAGCGCCCGCAACACAACCGTGGGCGCAGTGGTAGCCGGCGCGGAGGCAGCAAAAGCGTCCGCTAGAATCTCGGCGAGCTCCAGCTCACTGATCCCTCGCGCAATGGCGATGGCCTGCACGGGGAACCGCGGTGTCTTCGGGTACAGCAGGGCACGGAGGACTCGCCATCCACGGCGCTCGTTGCTCGGCTCAGCGAGTGATGAGCAGAGGCGGGCCCATGATCGGCGGCGAAGCTGACGGGCGTGTCGTCGGCACACAGCGTCCAAGCGGTTGTACAGCGTCCAGTCCGACATGGCTCCGCTACGGATCGCTCTCCGCTGAGCGCGGCGGCGGGCGGCGCGCACATTGAGGAGCTTGATGTCTGGGCAAGGGCTGCCGGCGGGTACCGCAACACGCGACGAAGCACGATTCGCGCACTCTGCGATGTGCGCGAAGAAATCGTCGCCGCGCGGTGTTTCGGCACAGAATTCACGGAACTTGGTCCAACGCACGACCGTGTAAACACGCGTGGCGCCGCGACTCAGCCGCACAGGGGAGAGCGAGATGGGATAGTGGTCAGATCCCGCGGTGTCCGGGGCACGCTGCCACTCGTATGAGCAGCGCTCCGAAACTAGCGTTAGATCAATCACTGTGGCGCTCCCGCCGCGACGGACGAAGGTGGGCTGACCGCTGTTGATGACGGCGAGGCCCGCCGCGCCGGCCGCGCCCATCAGGTTCTTCCCCCGAACGTTCGTCTTGGTAGAGCCCCAGCTCACGTGATGCGCGTTAAAATCACCGCAAACCACACAGTCACGCGCGAGCGAAGCGGCGAGGCGTGACAGGAAGGACATGTCGCACTGCAGAGCGGGGCGCACGTACACGCTCGCAACCGTCGTATCGATGCCGCGCACTCGGACGGTCACGGCCGCGCACTCAACCGCTGCACAACACAGACGTTCCGTGGCGATGTGGGCGTGCGGGAGTGAGTCTCGCACAAACACCGCTGTGCGAGGGGGGCCAGGCGGGTGCGCCGCGTCTGTGCAGGGCGCCGCGTCGCAGTCGTCGAGACGGCACTGTGTGGGGCTGCTGTATCCGATGTAGCCGGGCAGCGAGACCTCCTCTGCACGCACATACGTTTCCTGGAATGCGAGGACATCGTAGTCGTGCAGAGGCAGCTGCTCGGCCAGCTCGGCGCGCCTTCGCTGCAGGGAGTTGCAGTTCCACTGCAGGATGCGCGGCCTACATTCAGCAGTGGTTCTGGCCATGATGATTCGGCTGCTGTTGTAGAGCCACTGCCTGCAGGCAGATGGTCCGGAGTGGGTGGTCAGCTGGTAGCATGGCGCCGACTGCCTGCATGGTGACCAGCAGGTTTGCCACCAGCTGATCCACTGTAGTCTGGCCAGGGGGGGGGGGGGGCAGGATTCTGTGTCTCCTGGCGGCGGGGGGCTCGAGGGGCTGGTACTGGACGCTTGGGAGCGGGACTGGGGCCCTTCAGCGCACTCGCATACGTCCGCGCCGAGGTTGTTGGCTGCTGCTCCTCCCGGACCGCTGCTCTGACGGCACGCCTCGATAGTGCTGCGGTGGATGAAGCCATAATGGTGGCCACCTGGCGTTCTTCTTGCCATTTGGGGCAGGCGGGAGTGTCGGCCCTGTGGGGGCCGCCGCAGTTCCTGCAGCGAACCGTCTGGCAGGAGGCGCCCTTCTCATGGCTCCTGCCGCAGGAAATGCAGTCGGACGGCCAGCTGCAGGATTCCAGCACGTGCCCGAAACGGCCGCACTGGCGGCACTGCACCGGGCGGGGCCTGGCCGGCCTCACCCTGAAGCCAAGCTTGAAAAGGCTCAGGCGTTCTGGGGAGACCGGCCCCGCGAACCGGATGGTCACGGTGCTCCCGTCGCGCGTCACCGACAGCACAGGAACGCTCGACACGATGGCTCCCAGCAGGTCAGCATCCACAGGTAACCCGTCCACCCCGTGCAGGTACCCGGTGCTCTGGCCGCGCACGGCCGGCAGTCTGGCAGTCACCGAGATTCCACGAAGCTCGGTAATCGCCAGCAGCTCCTCCTGGCACTCGCGGGTGGTGGTGTCCGCGGCCACGATGTTGCGCCTGTGGTTGACGCGCACCGCAGCAACACCAGCCCGCGAAGAGAGGGTCGCCGCGAGTTCGAGGCGCGGAGCTCCCTTGAAGGCTCCGCCGGGCGCCGAGGGACGGAAAAGCACCGTACCGATGACCGCAGGGTCCACCGGGATCGCTGCAGTCTCGAGTGCCTTGGCACGCCGCCGATCGCCCTTCGACCGCACCAGGATAAAGCCGTCTGCATTCAGCTCGCGCGCAGGTGGCGCCGCACTCTGCAGTGCCGCCACAGGCATGTTGGGAGTGGCCGGTGAGCGCAGCGAGTCGCCCGCAGGAACAGCTGGCGAAGGTGATACAGCAGCAGGATCTTTCCTGTGCTTGCGCTGCTGGTTCTTCCCCTTGGGCTTCGGCCGCGAGGCAGGCTGGCGTGGCGGGCCCTTGAGAAATTGCGCCGCCGGGTGTTCTCGGTTCTGCTGTGAGGCATCAGCGGGAGCTTCGTCCGCCAACTCCATAGCGTCGGTGGCGCTTTGGTTCCCAGCCGGCTCGCTAGCAGACGACGCTGCCGGGCGCGCGCCGCCCTCCGGAGCAGACGACGCTCCGAGGGAGGAGTCGGGCGCGCCCTCGCTCGGAGGGGGCTCGAAGGAGGCGGCGTCTAACTCGGCGGGGTGCCGAGAGATGGCGCCCGCGCTTTCCGCAGGGGCTCCCTCTTGGGCGGCCGGACGGGAGGGGCTGGCAGCTGTTGCGCAGGTGGTGAGCAAAATGGCGCTGCCCTGGTCGCCTTGCTCCACGTGGCTGCTGGCTGCAGCGTGCTGCTCCGAGCTGGCTGGAGCGCTCAGCGGCTGCTTTCGACGCATGGCGTCCTCATCGTCGTCGCTCTCCATTTCGCGAGCGCGTTTTCGGGAGTTGGTCAAGTCCATATCCTCGTCGTCAGAGGATGGCAGCGGGACCGAAACGTGGGGCTCCTCGCTTGCTGGAGGGCCGTCCGCGGGAGGCACCAAGGTCACTACGGGGGCTGATGGTGTCGTGGCGTCTCGTGGGGCATCCTCGGGCCGTGAGGGAACCACGCGTGGACCAGCGGTGGTGTTGGGTCGTTGTCGGAGCCATTCGCCCAGCATACGAGAGGCCCGTACATGAAGTTCTTCAAAGGCGCGTAGCTCGTCGAGGGAGGCTGGGCCGAGCGTCACACGGCTCAAGCTTGCGTGGCGCCGGTGGCGCACGGGTGGAGAAAAAATAGAAGCAGAAAAAAGCGAAAAAAGGAAAAAAAAGGAAGGGGAGCCAGGGCGGCACCAAGACACAAAAAAGGGGGGGGGGAGTGAAAGAAAAAGAAAGAGAAAAATGAAATCTTTAAGAAATACGGGGCCTTGGGAGCGTGTTGGGGATGCGAAAGGTTAGGAGGTATTCAGGGGGAGTCGTTGGCGGCATGTTTTTGAGGCATTAGAACGGCCGGTCAAGCGGTCTGTGCGCGAGGCGCGAGTAACACAAGAGGCAGAAAAGAAGGAGAAAACCCAGACACACACACACACAAAAAAAAACATGAGTTGAAAGTGACTTGAGTAGCATAGTAGTAATAGGTCGAGTAATTTTGAAATAGTTAAGGTGAGACGAGATGTCTGCGGTGCAATGTATGGGGTGACTGAAAGGCAGCGGCACGGTCTTTCGAGGGGCACTGCCCCACGCGCTTAACATAGGTGTCGTTACGGCGGCATCCAGAAGGCGATATTCTGGGTTGATGCGCCGAAAAAGGCATATTGACTTCGGAATGTGTTGTCGAGGGGGTTTCAAGAAAAAAAGAAAAAAGATTAAAAAAAGGGGGGGAGGGGAAAGGAGGGGGGCCGAAATCGGTATAACAAACAGGAGGGTGACGCGTGCAGAAGCGGGCGGGGGCAAGCGTACATGGAAGAAGGGGATCGTACAGTTGGTATAGACGTAAAAACCTGAAAGAGTACATTAAATTGAGTAGTAGGCAGGAATTTTTTTTTCTTTTTTTCTCGAAATGGAAGAGTAGGTGAGGTTAAGAATTAAAGTTGGCTGGTGGCCTAATGTGTTTTGTGTATTGGTTGATGATATGAGAGTTTCAGATTTAAGTTACAGCTTTTAAAGATTCTAAGTTGCCGCGTGCCAAATCAATTCCTGTCGGGGTCACTGAGTTGGAATACAGTGAACTCTCACTTGAGTGAACTTCAAGGGACCGAAGGAAATAGTTCACTTAACTGAAAGGTCATGAAACTGAATATTCACTAGACCAACATAAGACATGGCATACAGAGTCAAAAGTTTGAAGTGCAATTCATGGAGCAAAAGACATGGCATCCATAGTTTTAGTAATGTGTGAAACAGAATTTGTACATATCAACAAGTACAAGGTTCATAACAGTTATAATGCTGCCTGTGTGTGCACATGCGGAACCGACGAGACTGGAAAGAAAGAGACGACCACCATGCCACAACTAGCCGGTCGGAAAAAACAGACACCACGTGCCTTGTAATGTGACAGATCGCCGCTTTTCTCTGGCGGCGTTGTAAGCGCCTGCGATGTTACTTTGTTCATGGCCTCCGAGATTACATGCATGCTCATCTTCTGCCGGCGACCTCGGAGGCCATGCCTCGTTGCTGTTCGTTTTCCGTGCCACCGCTTTGCTCCTGGGGCGCTGTAGCCCCAGCGACGTTACACTGCCGCTGGAATGGTGGTTTCATGAGGACGGGCATCGGTTGCGCCTACAGTGCAGGGCGCAAAACTTCGTTAAAAATAAGCCTTGGTCATATGAGGGAGTTCGTTAAACTGAAATATTGACTGTTCCGAAATTCGTTAACGTGAAATATTTTTGCATAGTATCTATAAGAAAACTGCCGGGGATATTTAAAAGGTTCGTTATTAAATATTCGATAAACCGACGTTCGTACAACTGAGAGTTTACTGTAGTAGGCCTGACCACGACAGCATGACGAAGGTAACAATAAAAAGCTAGAATGACGACGATTCATCGACTACGGCAGCATTACTTTGGTGGTATGACAGCGAATGCATGACGAATGCATGAGGACGATGGTGTATCGACGACGTCGCGACGGCTGTCGAATTACACAGCTAGACTGACGGTTAATTAACGATTATAAGGACATCGCAACGGCGAGTGCATACCTAGATTCTTGCGCTATTAAACAACTTGGCGCACTGTGTTGGGATAGAAAGAATGACGACGGCTGCATGACGACAGTAAGATCACAAAGCTGGAACGACGACAGTGGGACGGCAAGGCTGACATCACAACTAGGATCACATACGTAGTTGCACAAGCACTTGGCCAAATTGAGCCGCTGGCTCAGTGTGAGAGGCTAGATTGGTAGTTAGATAGGCTCAAAACAGCTGAAGTAGGCAAACATTGCCATTCGCATTAAAATTGTTGATACCTCGGGTCACATTTTATTGCGTTGGGAATTACAATGACACTTCAGGTGTATTTCCTTCGACGTAGCCGTCGTAATGTTTAGTTTAAACTTCAAAAGAAATAATATCACATCCAGCTCTGGGTATGCTATAGGTGTGAGGGACAGGGTGGGAGGCAGAACCGATACTGATGGGGCTTTGATGCGTGCGGTCTTGGTGCGTGCTCAGGTTGCAGGCCCTGTGGGCGGGCAAGCGTTCGGGCGGCATGTGAACGCCTGTCTCCTCTAGCCATGCCGTTGCTGTGAATAGCGGCACGTGCTGCAACATGTCTACGCACCCTGCGCACCTTCCCTTGAAAGTAATTTGTCACTGAGGCTTTTAGCGTACGAAAAGGGACGACAGACACAGGCAAGACGCGGAAACAGCGCTATGTGTCCGCGTCTAGAATACCAACACGCCCTAAGCTACGCTCTTTCAAGTAATCTGTGGTGCGTAAAATAGGAGCATAAGCTCAGGTAGCTCGTGACTTCGCATGCGCTTCTTTTCTGGACACCTCGTGCTGCGAGTCGCGCAATAACAAATTTAGGTCCTTCACGTCAACGTTTTGACTGCAAGCGTCCGGGGTAATCAAGTGGAAATCTCTCCATTTTTGCTTTGACCTGCCTAGCACCATGATTGCTATTTCATTTGCATATGGAGGTTTAATACAGTTCATAAGGTCAACGAAACTACAAACTTTACTTCGATACAGCAGCAATTTCTTAAAGAACGTATGCGCCATGTTTCCACAGTAGCGGGGAATCGCCTTGCTTCAGGCAGCGGTCTTTTGGTGCGGATATCGCTGCCTGCAAATTCTAACACCTCTCCTGTGCCGAGGAACCCACCATGTAAATTTCCTTCGTGGTCCATTGACACTTCAGTGTGAAGGTTAGAGAGGAAAAGCATTCGGAAGACACGGTTAGGACTGCTTACGTGTAGGAATCCGAAAGCATTATACCGCTTCTAGACCTCGGAATGCCATGAACACGTTCATTTTATATGGCCAAGACTTGTCGCCACCTCCCCACCATTGGCTGCGAGGTCAAGGCATCACGGCGTCAAATGGCTGCGACGTGAAGTCTGCAATGATACACACACTAGGCGCACTCACAGTGCATCATAACCATGGAGCTGGGGAAGCGTAAATTTAGAAAATTTAGAACGCGTGAACTTAGAAAATTACATTTTGAAATCATTTATTTGACTCTATTTACAGGAACCTCCCTGAAAAATTTGACGTCAATCCGCGCATTTTTTGCGTGTTCTTGCTCTTTGCGCCGTTGGCGGTTTTGGTACCATCTTTTGGTGACGCCGATGCCTGCGGATTTTCGCACAATGGGGCATACACTATTTTACCATTATTAAATATTCCTGGGCAGCGTTGTAATATCTTGCTCTAGACATATTGCTCTAGAAAAGTTTGCCCTATATTATCATTGCACCAGGCTGGTGTGAATGTGTTCGAAAGCAAGATGTCCAAGCGGGTGTCATGAGGTGCAGCGTTCACCGTGAAATTTAAGCTGACTCTCCTATTACACCTACATCATGCGCGTGTAAATGCCCGTCTGCGAGTGTTACCCTCTCCGCACTCATAGTCACCCATCCGCACTCTCATAGTCACTGTCATCATAGTCACTCTCCGCACTCATAGTCATAGTCACGGTGGCGTAGAGAAGCAGCGGTGGCGTAGAGGTAGAACACCCGCCTCGCGTGCAAGAGGTCCGTGGTTCGAATCCCGGTGCCGGCAATTTTCCACCGGATTTAAAAAAAAAATCCGCGTGTTGACAAAATTGCATAAACAGGCCTGGAGTGTGGCCTGATCCCGGTGACCAGAACCGGTAACGCACTCCCTCACCAGAGCAGGATTGGCCACCCTGGTGCAGTACTTGGCCACAACCTCCTATATGAACAACACAATCAAACCCCGGCCCTCAGTCCCCAGCAGCTGCGAAGCAACTGACCACGGCGGCGGTCAGACCTGCGACGCTGCAGAGGGTGCTAAGAATCACTGGCTCCGGACAGGCCGCCATTGGAATATGAACCTGGCAACGTTTAACGCTAGAACGTTATCTAGTGAGGCGAGTTTAGCAGTGCTATTGGAGGAATTAGAGGGCAGTAAATGGGATATAATAGGGCTCAGCGAAGTTAGGAGGCCAAAAGAAGCATATACAGTGCTAAGAAGCGGGCACGTCCTGTGCTACCGGGGCTTAGCAGAGAGAAGGGGACTAGGCGTAGGATTCCTGATTAATAAGAATATAGCTGGTAACATACAGGAATTCTATAGCATTAACGAGAGGGTGGCAGGTCTTGTTGTGAAACTTAATAAGAGGTACAAAATGAAGATTGTACAGGTCTACGCCCCTACATCCAGTCATGATGACCAGGAAGTCGAAAGCTTCTATGAAGACGTGGAATCGGCGATGGGTAGAGTGAAAACTAAATACACTATACTAATGGGTGACTTTAATGCCAAGGTAGGCAAAAAGGAGGCTGGAGACAAGTCAGTGGGGGAATATGGCATAGGCACTAGGAATATCAGGGGGGAGTGATTGGTAGAGTTTGCGGAACAGAATAATATGAGGATAATGAATACCTTCTTCCGCAAACGGGATAGCCGAAAGTGGACATGGAGGGGCCCGAACGGTGAGACTAGAAATGAAATAGACTTCATACTCTGCGCTAACCCTGGCATCATAAAAGATGTGGACGTGCTCGGCAAGGTGCGCTGCAGTGACCACAGGATGGTAAGAACTCGAATTAGCCTAGACCTGAGAAGGGAACGGAAGAAACTGGTACATAAGAAGCCGATCAATGAGTTAGCGGTAAGAGGGAAAATAGAGCAATTCCAGATCAAGCTACAGAACAGGTATTCGGCTTTAACTCAGGAAGAGGACCTTAGTGTTGAAGCAATGAACGACAATCTTGTGGACATCATTAAGGAGTGTGCAATGGAAGTCGGTGGTAACGCCGGTAGGCAGGATACCAGTAAACTATCGCAGGAGACGAAAGATCTGATCAAGAAACGCCAATGTATGAAAGCCTCTAACCCTACAGCTAGAATAGAACTGGCAGAACTTTCGAAGTTAATCAACAGGCGTAAGACAGCTGACATAAGGAAGTATAATATGGATAGAATTGAGCATGCTCTCAGGAACGGAGGAAGCCTAAAAACAGTGAAGAAGAAACTAGGAATTGGCAAGAATCAGATCTATGCGTTAAGAGACAAAGCCGGCAATATCATTACTAATATGGATGAGAAAGTACAAGTGGCTGAGGAGTTCTATAGAGATTTGTACAGTACCAGTGCCACCCACGACGATAATGGAAGAGAAAGTAGCCTAGAGGAATTCGAAATCCCACAGGTAACGCCGGAAGAAGTAAAGAAAGCCTTGGGAGATATGCAAAGGCGGAAGGCAGCTGGGGAGGATCAGGTAACAGCAGATTTGTTGAAGGATGGTGGGCAGATTGTTCTAGAGAAACTGGCCACCCTGTATACGCAATGCCTCATAACGTCGAGCGTACCGGAATCTTGGAAAAACGCTAACATAATCCTAATCCATAAGAAAGGGGACGCCAAAGACTTGAAAAATTATAGACCAATCAGCTTACTGTCCGTTGCCTACAAACTATTTACAAAGGTAATCGCAAATAGAATCAGGAACACCTTAGACTTCTGTCAAGCAAAGGACCAGGCAGGATTCCGTAAAGGCTACTCAACAATAGATCATATTCACACTATCAATCAGGTGATAGAAAAATACGCGGAATATAACCAACCCTTATACATAGCTTTCATTGATTACGAGAAAGCATTTGATTCTGTCGAAACCTCAGCAGTCATGGAGGCATTACGGAATCAGGGTGTAGACAAGCCATATGTAAAAATACTGAAAAATATCTATAGCGGCTCCACAGCCACCGTAGTCCTCCATAAAGAAAGCAACAAAATCCCAATAAAGAAAGGCGTCAGGCAGGGAGATACGATCTCTCCAATGCTATTCACAGCGCGTTTACAGGAGGTATTCAGAGACCTGGATTGGGAAGAAATGGGGATAAAAGTTAATGGAGAATACCTTAGTAACTTGCGATTCGCTGATGATATTGCCTTGCTTAGTAACTCAGGGGACCAACTGCAATGCATGCTCACTGACCTGGAGAGGAAGTAGAAGAGTGGGTCTAAAAATTAATCTGCAGAAAACTAAAGTAATGTTTAACAGTCTCGGAAGAGAACAGCAGTTTACAATAGCCAGCGAGGTACTGGAAGTCGTAAGGGAATACATCTACTTAGGGCAGGTAGTGACTGCGGATCCGGATCATGAGACAGAAATAATCAGAAGAATAAGAATGGGCTGGGGTGCGTTTGGCAGGCATTCTCAGATCATGAACAGCAGGTTGCCATTATCCGTCAAGAGAAAAGTATATAATAGCTGTGTCTTACCAGTACTCACCTACGGGGCAGAAACCTGGAGGCTTACGAAAAGGGTTCTACTCAAATTGAGGACGACGCAACGAGCTATGGAAAGAAGAATGATAGGTGTAACGTTAAGGGATAAGAAAAGAGCAGATTGGGTGAGGGAACAAACGCGAGTTAATGACATCTTAGTTGAAATCAAGAAAAAGAAATGGGCATGGGCAGGACATGTAATGAGGAGGGAAGATAACCGGTGGTCATTAAGGGTTACGGACTGGATTCCAAGGGAAGGGAAGCGTAGCAGGGGACGGCAGAAAGTTAGGTGGGCGGATGTGATTAAGAAGTTTGCAGGGACGGCATGGCCACAATTAGTACATGACCGGGGTTGTTGGAGAAATATGGGAGAGGCCTTTGCCCTGCAGTGGGCGTAACCAGGCTGATGATGACTCATAGTCACCGCACTTAAGCTACAGCCACTGAACTTGCTGGACTGATGGCTGCTTTTGTTTATATCATGGACCAAAGAGCTCGGTCTTAGTTCATCTCCGACTAGAGAATGGCACTGCGATCCCTGAAGTGCAAGTACAACTCGACATGGGCAGCAAGCTCCTATGCATCAAAGCCTTCGAATGGCATCACAACTTCATGTTGTAATGGTTATCAGTCTACTGCGGAATACAAGGCAACGTCCTGGCTGATTCTACTGCCAAATCACCACACGATACTCCGAAAGAAAGGATCCCGATGCCTGTTCAGAAAAAGAAAGCCGTGGCTTCACTGGAATCCACACACGCTTAGCGTGTATGGCGGTTGCTCTGGACAGCAGCCTCCATAGGCAAGACAAAATATGCCTTCACCGCATCCAATCAATGCAGCCTTCAAAAACTACTCTAAGTACAAAATTCAGCTGATGTACTCGCCAGCATAATGTCTGCAACACCCCTGAGTGCCTGCAACTCTATTGCAGTGTGTGCGCCTGCTGCCTCTACTTGTCACAGAGACATTTTTATAACGAGGCACTACACATTCCCCATAGGGGCGTCTGCGGCAGCAAGCATTTGGTGTGTTGTGACACCAGGCATCCGGGCACATCAGGGCTGAGCCCTCTAGCAGGGAGCAGTGCATGTCTTAGCCGTGTCTGGGCCAAGGGGGATATTTGTGCGTTGAGCAGCCGTAAGAAAACTATCACCGGCCCTCGTATCAAAATGCCTAGCAAACATGATTGGACAAGGCTACAAAACCTCAAAGATGTCAAGCAGAGACCTCCTCCTTGAACTGACAAAGAAAGATCCGATTGAAAAGATCGCTGAACTCACACGTGTCTGTGATAATTATGTCAATCTATCCACATCGCTCGCTCAACACAAGCAGGGGAGTAATATCAGAAGAAGATTTCCTAAACCTCAGTGACGAAGAGCTGTTTGAGAGATTTCAAAAGGAAAATTTCTTAAAGCTGCAGTGAAGAACGGTCCCGCAAAACTACCAACGGATCCCCTCGAAACAGGTAATACTCCATTTGGTACCATTACTGTGCCCAGTTCACTGAACGCAGGATACTTGAAAATAAAGGTCCGAGCATACATATCGAAGCCGACGCGGTGCTTCAAGCGCCACAGTTCAGGCATGCATCACAATCTTCCAGAGAAAAAGAAACATGTGCGAAATGTAGTGCCAATACCATCGATCTGACAGCGGCAACGCTCCTGCACGGAGCTGCCCTGTCTGAGAGAGAGAAAAAAGAAATGATCGCAATCATCGTAAAACAAAAGATCTCAGTTCTTGAAGCGCGAGAAAGGCTAGGGCACTTACCTCAAGTAAGCCGTGTTAGTGCGACGCGACAGGGGGCAGCGCCACATCGGTTTCCTGAGTCTAGAGGGTCCACGCACGGTGTGCTACACACCATCCGCCACTTGGTGGTGGCAGCTAGTGCTACCCCATCCATTCCAAAGCCTCTGGAGACGATGGTTTCGCAGGGCCTTAAGATAACTGGAACATCAAGGCCTGAGACACGTGCCTCAACAACTGCTTAGTCTTCCAGTGCTTCTGAGAGAGCACTGAACATCTACACCAAAGCACTTGTGTCATTGACACCGAAAGACTAGCACAATGACGAGTGCGCAAAGATGTATAAATTCCTAGTAACCGCTCCGAAAAAGAATATGCCATCTTACGGTTGTTTTGGTTGTACCCCGAGTTAATCTTTTTATGGACGCTGCGCTGCTTCATTCTGCGCATTGCCCCACTATGCTTTTTCCACCATCGCTCTCAAATTAGGTCCATTAAGTACTTCGAAATGTTACCGCTCCTGTTTCACTTCCGAATTCCACGTCCTTCATAGCTGCCACTGAATCTGAGGATAACAATGAAATAAGCGTCAGTTATTAATATATTGGAGCTTTGCCCGAATGTGGAGCGCCGAGTGTGATACGAAGGTACTGCTTTGCGCTGAAGGCGTCGCGCGTACATTCACTGACGCTCACTCATGTTCACGCTCACACATACATTCACTGACTTGCAGTCGTGTTTATCGCTACGAGAACTCACACTTACCTCTGGCCGCTGACGTTTATGATCTCGTTCGCTCATGCTAACTGACGCTCGGTTGCTTTCATAGCAACTCTCATTTACACACGCTGAGAGTGACTCAAGAGCATGTACACTAACACTCACCTGTACTCACACTCATGCATCCACTCAGGCCCTTCGTCACCTGCCCATACTCCACTCTGGACTGTGAAAAAATGTGAGCATGTGGCACGAAAGCGAATGTGCTGACTTATGATCTTATGAATGTCAAACATGTGTACAGCTTTGTTGCGGCTGTACCTGGCAAGCAGCGCGTAAAACAAAAGTGAACCAAATCTACAAGTAGAAAGTGTTCCAACTGCGGGAAAGAACGTTTTAAAACATGCTTAGGCCACACCCATATATTTTGACAACATTTTCGTGTAGCCGTTTCGGTGAGTTGAAAATTTTGGGAAAACTACACGTGAAAATAAAGTGTCCCACAAAAAATGTAATTTTTGTGTTAGCAATGTTTTTATCTATTTGAATATAGCTAGCTTAGCTCTATAAATATTTCTATAGACTTTGCTGGAGGCCCTATGCATTTTAGTTTTGTTGCTGTTGCGCCTGTGCATTCCTGAATGGATGTATAACTGTTTCTCGCTGCCTTATCAATAAGTAGGTTGTTAGGGGCGCTTATGAGGTTTGTTGATATTTTTATCATAGTGGCTGGGCTATTATGCCACAATATGTCCTTAAGCCTGACTTCTCACACACCTCGCAGCAAATTTAGCGACGTAAATAAAAAAATGGCTGTGGCTTAGGTAAGGTTAAGCCCAGGATGCGAAGCATACTAGCCTTTATTTTAGTTGTTGAACCACTGTTTAGCCTGCTGAACTGCTGTTGCTTGGCTATATTTGGTTCGGCTAGACGAAGAAACAACTCATGCATTACTTCTTCGCCTTCAAGAGTGGAACGCGACAGCGTTCCCGTCGACCCGCCAAGGGGTGTAAGACAATGGGCTACAGGGCAGCGACTACGCGCCCCGCATTAGACGCGGTGAGCGTCGAGCAAAGCAGCGTTCGGCGCGGCAACGAAATGTGCGCCTGAGCAAGAGACGCACGCCTTAGAAACAGCGCGTTTCTAAGGCAACACCGCATTCACTAGAGGCGCTTTTGTACCGCTTTGAAGCGTTGTACTCGTGGCTCAGTGGTAGCGTCTCCGTCCCACACTCCGGAGACCCTGGTTCGATTCCCACCCAGCCCGTCTTGCAAGAGTTGAGCCAAAGCCACTTCTCCTCTGTCGTGACGTCACGGTGTCACGTGATTTCATGGTCACCGCCGCGCCTGAGGAGCTGGGTTGAGCCCTCGTAATATGCTTCGCATAAAAGCAATCATCCCATCTTTTATGTCGAATGTTGATGCTGTGTGCCACAAATAACTGAACACAGCAAGCACATTCTGTCCATAAAGCTCTTTTAATCACAGAATCGTCTGCCTTTTGTATGGGAGCATTCAACGAAGCGCCTAGATCTTACATGAAGTACTTTAAGAATGGTTTTTATTTTATTTAGGGGAAACGTTCTGTGCAAGATGCCATTACACTTCCTCAGTGTAGCAGACGTTGTAAGGTGTCCTTTGCCACCTCACTTCTGCACGCAAGTTTCTCAAACAAACAAACATAATGGATTTTCCTTGTAGCACAAGAAGTTGCTCAAATAAATTTGGACTCCATGGCTTTTGGTAGCTTGTAGCACAGGAAGATGCCCGACTTTTTTTTGCATTCAACTCAAGGATGTGTTGAAGTGCCGCTACTAGGGAGAGGGTGGTGGATCAGGATGGCGTCCTCTATCGACAGTGCGGGCACAGCATCCGTCACTAGGCTGTCGGCAATTATCGATGACAGTTTCATAAAAAGTGAATTTAAATTGAAGCAGAATCACACCCTCTAAAGTTCACTTTCACTCTGTTCATTTGTGTTAGTTGTTAAGCAAATGTTTTATTAGTCTTTATTTTTATGCGATGCAAGTTCGCATAATGTCCTGACATTTCTTTGAAAATTTTTATGCAGCCGACCTATATCGAAGTGTTTTGCTTCCGTTAAACATATCTGGCTTTCCAGCTAGTAAAAATATAGTTTATGATTCATTGTTCTGATTGTGTTACCGTGCATTCAGGTGCGCTTACGTTATAGAATTGTGTTGCCTCAAATAATCGGCATTTGAAAGTGCCTACGTACCGCATTTCGCTTTGTTCGGTCTTTTGGCGTTGTTTTTATGGCTTTGGGAAGGAATTGAACTAGGCCATGCCGGTTGCGTTTTTGCAGAATACAGTGATTATGGTAGTTTCTTTCAAGGAAACGTTCCTGAGCACTGCCCAGATTTCACACAATAAAAAAATATACATCAACTACACAATTACGACAAAAAAAGACAATAAATTATTGAACTCCCCATCGCCAATGTTGTAAAGTGTGTGAATCGAAGCTTTGCGAAGTTGTGGTATAAACGGTGCACTACAATGTGCGGTGTCTAATTTTGAGCGCCTGTGTTTCTTTACCGCACACTGAATGTACCGTACACGGGCGCTGCTACATTTGGACACCGTAGAAATGTGGCCGCTGTGGCCGTAATCTGACGCTGCCTCCTCGACCTTGGCAGCGCGAGACTTAAATTAGTGTGCCACCGCGTGGGCCGGTTAGCTCGAGCAAACGGTCTTATTTGTAATCACAAGGGTACCAACTGTATTTCGCAGGAAATGAATAACTTGAGGCTTGGAACTATCTTCGGTGTGGGGATAATGGAACCGGTAATGACAACAATATGACAAAATTATTAGGTATACGATCTGCTAGAATGCTTCGAGCGCGGCTAAAACTCAGGTAAGTCAATGTCTCTTCGAAGTAAGCTTCTTTTTCTCGGAAGGACATAGCAGGATGTTGAAGTTCTCGGCCCTGAACGAGCGTTACCTCAATGTGCCATTGTAGGTGAGGCTGCGTCACTGCGTCTGAAATGTGTAAAATATAGTAGGAGTGGAGTAGTGTTGTCTTACGAACGTTTTTTACTATGTATAAATACCACTGGTAATATTGTCGCGCATATTCTTCTAGAGAATTAGTATCTCAATCGGGATAAGATCTGTCAACTAAGACTGACGCCTTCTACGATGAAGCGCCTCATGAGCTTTCCCGAATAGCATTGTGCCCTTGTTCTCCGCGGTGTTGCGTTGCTAGAGTACTAAAAGCTTTAACGCCTATGTGCCGAAACATGCTGTCGCGTGGTTTTTGCTCCAGTAATCAAACATTGCTTATTCTTGCCGTATCTGCAACTAAACAAACAAATCAACTTTATTTGATTACCGAATGGACACTGTGTGTGTGTATTGTTCCTGAAACTAGACGTACAATAAATGCCCCTGTAACTAATTTTACGTTACAGTACAAGAACCTGCTGTAAGCCTGTTACTACCAAAATATCACTATGATGACGCCGATCATACATATGCTGCTTTTTCAATAGCAGCGCCATGCTCAAGCGCTTAGACGCCGTTTGAAGAGAACGCAACGATTTGGCCTATATTTGTTACAAAGTTGGGCGTGTGTCAAAGGTCACAATTATATTCTGCTGTACTAACTCAGCCACAAGATATTTAATGCTTTACCGAAGCTTTTTAACGCTTAAGTTCTATACCAGTTCTTACCTATATATAATCCCACAATGCCGATAACTATGGGAGCAGTTATGGCCTACCAACAAGAAACTATTGAAGTCGGGTAATTCAAATAAATAAACTTTGGTGCTCGTGAGTGTACTTCATGCGTTCTCAACTTTTTTATTTGTGCTGAAGAAATCATCTTCAGTCATATACAATAGGCATTGTCTTCGTATTTAAGCTCTTTCCTCTCCCTGCCGCTGCGCACTTTGAAAACGGGACGACACGATTTCCAGCTCAGTGGTTCTGGTTTGAAAGCAATTGTTTGCTAGCCATGACCGACCGAAGTGCGTAAGTTGCATTTCTCCTGAAGACAATGCACAGTACCTGCTGGCGCAGAAGAGTGCTGGAATGGAAGTTTTCCTGTATTCCTTATATTTACCTTGTGAAGCTCGATTCTTCTGCATTTTTTGCTTTTGCCTTGTGAAACGCGATTCCATGGAAGAACGGGGCAAACATTTACACCACACCATAGATCCTCGCTATTTTAAACTACGCAACTGTGTTATTTTCCCAATTTGTCTATCTAGCAGCAACATTTTTTATGTTAAACAGCAACGAACGAACAATTTAGAGCGTTGAAATCGAACCTTCCTGCACGTTACATTGCAGCCTGCTGGAAGGTGCGTATAGCTATAGTGTGTATGGCACGATAGTTATGTGGATTCTTTTAGAGTGAGATTGCAAGGAGCAATGCCAAGATATGCAATTCTGAGCAATATCTTGTAATTCATGGGGCCTTTACTACCATAAATGGGCAAATAATGTGATGAACATAATAATAGGCAAAACTGTAGAGAAATGTATGCGCTGAATATACAGGGTGTCTCAATCTTCATGCACCAAGATTTGAAACTATTGTCGCAATGCAGAACAGGACGTGCACCCAAGAGGGGATGACGAAAAGTATTCTGGTTGCTGGGGCGCTTCGGCATCCACGGGCTGGTGTAAGCTGGTGCCTTCAGCATTCGCCTTGTATAAACAACATTCATGCTTGTCTCCGTGTCGCAACATTTTGGTGGACGTTTGGGGTACCAACATGCTGGTGCGCAGCGCTCGCCGCGTGAGCCCTGACGCGATTATCGACAGCCAAAGCGCCACAATGGCCGACCGCCCAGCTCCGGTGCCATTGACTCTCACCTGCGTCGTGTTGTCCCAGCAGTGAAACCCAGGGACCTTCGATGGCATCGATCGGACAGACGTTGAAGACTGTATTTTCTGATATGAACGTGTAAGGGAAAACAATCGGTGGGACCCAATGGTAATGCTAGCGAATGTGATATTCTACCTCCGATATACAGCGCTAGCATGGTACGGAACCCACGAACACGAATAGTGAGCGGGGACGTCTGCAAGCAGAAGCTTCAAAACCTCTTTGGAAAGCAATTTGGCCGTCAGCTGGCAGCGAAGGAGCTTGACAAAAACTGTTTACAGCGCAAACACATGCAACCACAAAGTAAGGGACAGGACACAAGCGCTGACTGTCAACTAACATTTATTAACGGAAGACGGGTGCCTTATATAAGGGGAAAGGCAGAAGCGAAAGGGGAAGGGAATAATACAATCGGGGAAAATGATGATGCGCATCGATAAACGAACATGCCAGCAGTCAACGCATACAGGCGCGAAGAAACAAGAAAACGATGAAACTAGACAAACACTAACAAAAGACGAGGGATACTAAGATACAGTGAAATCAGAAAGCAGCCGCTTCCAAAAATTGAAGCTCTGCCGCAAAAAGCGATACAGAAGGGGTGCTTACGCACTTGCTGCCATATTTGTGTATGTAGAACGTTTCCAAACTGACGCGCGCCGTCTCGTCGGCACTCTTCCCGAGAATCTTCGTCTCTCCCAAACGAGCCTCGCAACCTGTGCATCCAATTACATGCGCGACCAAATGTGCGTACTTGTCCTTTAAGTTGCTTAAATTTCGGGCATGTTCCCCCAAGCGTTCATTAATGCAGCGGCCGGTTTGGCCGATATAAGCCTTTCCACACTTCAAGGGGATGGCGTAGACCACTCCTTTGGAACACTTGATGAACGGCTTCTCATGTTTTAGCTGGCAACCTCTTTTTTTAGAGTTGCAGATGCGTGGGCATAACTGCGCCAGCTTGTTGGGTGCCGAAAAAACAACGGAAACACCATGCCTGTTGGCTACCTTCTTAAGACTATGCGAAGTCTTGTGCAGGTACGGCACAACCAAAGGCTTGTCGGTCTTCCGACGGTCATCTTTTACTCGTGTTCCCAGTTTTAGCTTCTGAAGGAGGGTCTCAGACACCGCAATCAAAACCGAATGGGGGAATCCCGCCGCCACAAGTCGGCTGGCCTGATTCTCAAAACTTGTCTGCATCAGGTGCGGGCACGACTTCTGAAGAGACGATTCCAAACAGTGCGACGCTATAGCCCTTTTTACAGTTTTGGAATGCGCTGAATCATATGGCAGCAAGTCCTTTTTTGCGCGAGGGAAGTAGCCCCAGCAAACGTGGTTTTCATCAAAGGTTAGTCTCAGGTCTAAAAACTGTAAGGCATTTGCGTCAGGTAGTTCGTGGGTAAAATTTAGCCCAAGTGCATGCTTGTCAAATGCGTTTAAAACTTCACCTACTGTAGAGAGGTAGGTGAAGGCCGTCTGCTTTTTTAAAAGCACTAAAAAGTCATCTACGTATCTAAAAACCTTTAAAACGAACCCCCCCAAAAACGACCTATCTAAAAATCTATCTACCTTTGCTAAAAAAATATCGCAAAGAATTGGAGCCACGCAGGACCCAATGCAGATACCGTTGCGCTGCAAAAAAGGCAGGTTGTCATAAACAATAAAAGTAGATTTGAGGTAAAACTGCAACAAAGATATAAAATTATCTACTGACAAGCCTGTTGAGTTCCGGAATGACACTTCGCCGTTTGCTTCTACGCATTCTCTAACAGCCAACAAAAGCTGATCCTGAGGCACAGAATAAAACAAGTCCTGTACATCTACAGAAAAACCAAAGCCAATGTTGTCTGTGCTCTCAAGAAACAGCGCGACATCCGTAGATTTCTTTGTTAAGAACGGATCATCCAAAGCAAGTGTTTTGAGATGCTTTTGCAAAAACCGACTAACGTTTATTTGCCACGAACCTTCTTCACTAACGATAGTCCGGAATGGAATATCTGGTTTGTGGGTCTTGGCTGTAAAAAATGCGTTTAGGCTACTACCTCTGCTATTAGCAATATCCCTCGCAAGTTTGTCAAGATTTAATTCCCTGCAGAAGTTAATAAACTTGGTCTTGACCCTAACGGCACTCTTCTTAATGGGCTCAAAATTCTTATTGATTGCCACTTGCGCTTTTTCATTGAACATTCCCTTTGGTAGAACAACAAACCCTGTCTCTTTGTCTGCTTGAACAAGCATAAGGTTATTTCTTTTGAACAAAGAAACCACACCATTTAACACATTTCTATGATTCTGCGCGTCAAGAACGTTTGTTGAGCACTTTCGCAGACAGTCTACACCCTCAAGAAGGCAGCGGTCCCGGTCCTCTTCATTTCTCGTTTTCATGGCCAATTTCCTGTTCGTTGCAATCAGCTCATGGGCTGGGACACCAGGCTCCAAACCATATTTTGGGCCCTTCTGCAGGAGACGTGTTACATTCTCAGGCAGGGAAACATTTCCTAGGACAGTTACACTTCTTTTACTCCCTTGTGTAGTGTCCCTGTTGTTTAGACAAGACAGCAACAGGTTCAGAAGGCACCTCCAATGGTGCTCCGTGAGTTGAGCAGCTGTTTTCATCAGCGACGCTAGCTTTCTTGCGGCGAGCCATCCGGGGTGGTCAACGTAGCAAAGCAATCGAAGCCAACAAACGTTCTTGACGCGCAGAATCATAGAAATGTGTTAAATGGTGTGGTTTCTTTGTTCAAAAGAAATAACCTTATGCTTGTTCAAGCAGACAAAGAGACAGGGTTTGTTGTTCTACCAAAGGGAATGTTCAATGAAAAAGCGCAAGTGGCAATCAATAAGAATTTTGAGCCCATTAAGAAGAGTGCCGTTAGGGTCAAGACCAAGTTTATTAACTTCTGCAGGGAATTAAATCTTGACAAACTTGCGAGGGATATTGCTAATAGCAGAGGTAGTAGCCTAAACGCATTTTTTACAGCCAAGACCCACAAACCAGATATTCCATTCCGGACTATCGTTAGTGAAGAAGGTTCGTGGCAAATAAACGTTAGTCGGTTTTTGCAAAAGCATCTCAAAACACTTGCTTTGGATGATCCGTTCTTAACAAAGAAATCTACGGATGTCGCGCTGTTTCTTGAGAGCACAGACAACATTGGCTTTGGTTTTTCTGTAGATGTACAGGACTTGTTTTATTCTGTGCCTCAGGATCAGCTTTTGTTGGCTGTTAGAGAATGCGTAGAAGCAAACGGCGAAGTGTCATTCCGGAACTCAACAGGCTTGTCAGTAGATAATTTTATATCTTTGTTGCAGTTTTACCTCAAATCTACTTTTATTGTTTATGACAACCTGCCTTTTTTGCAGCGCAACGGTATCTGCATTGGGTCCTGCGTGGCTCCAATTCTTTGCGATATTTTTTTAGCAAAGGTAGATAGATTTTTAGATAGGTCGTTTTTGGGGGGGTTCGTTTTAAAGGTTTTTAGATACGTAGATGACTTTTTAGTGCTTTTAAAAAAGCAGACGGCCTTCACCTACCTCTCTACAGTAGGTGAAGTTTTAAACGCATTTGACAAGCATGCACTTGGGCTAAATTTTACCCACGAACTACCTGACGCAAATGCCTTACAGTTTTTAGACCTGAGACTAACCTTTGATGAAAACCACGTTTGCTGGGGCTACTTCCCTCGCGCAAAAAAGGACTTGCTGCCATATGATTCAGCGCATTCCAAAACTGTAAAAAGGGCTATAGCGTCGCACTGTTTGGAATCGTCTCTTCAGAAGTCGTGCCCGCACCTGATGCAGACAAGTTTTGAGAATCAGGCCAGCCGACTTGTGGCGGCGGGATTCCCCCATTCGGTTTTGATTGCGGTGTCTGAGACCCTCCTTCAGAAGCTAAAACTGGGAACACGAGTAAAAGATGACCGTCGGAAGACCGACAAGCCTTTGGTTGTGCCGTACCTGCACAAGACTTCGCATAGTCTTAAGAAGGTAGCCAACAGGCATGGTGTTTCCGTTGTTTTTTCGGCACCCAACAAGCTGGCGCAGTTATGCCCACGCATCTGCAACTCTAAAAAAAGAGGTTGCCAGCTAAAACATGAGAAGCCGTTCATCAAGTGTTCCAAAGGAGTGGTCTACGCCATCCCCTTGAAGTGTGGAAAGGCTTATATCGGCCAAACCGGCCGCTGCATTAATGAACGCTTGGGGGAACATGCCCGAAATTTAAGCAACTTAAAGGACAAGTACGCACATTTGGTCGCGCATGTAATTGGATGCACAGGTTGCGAGGCTCGTTTGGGAGAGACGAAGATTCTCGGGAAGAGTGCCGACGAGACGGCGCGCGTCAGTTTGGAAACGTTCTACATACACAAATATGGCAGCAAGTGCGTAAGCACCCCTTCTGTATCGCTTTTTGCGGCAGAGCTTCAATTTTTGGAAGCGGCTGCTTTCTGATTTCACTGTATCTTAGTATCCCTCGTCTTTTGTTAGTGTTTGTCTAGTTTCATCGTTTTCTTGTTTCTTCGCGCCTGTATGCGTTGACTGCTGGCATGTTCGTTTATCGATGCGCATCATCATTTTCCCCGATTGTATTATTCCCTTCCCCTTTCGCTTCTGCCTTTCCCCTTATATAAGGCACCCGTCTTCCGTTAATAAATGTTAGTTGACAGTCAGCGCTTGTGTCCTGTCCCTTACTTTGTGGTTGCATGTGTTTGCGCTGTAAACAGTTTTTGTCAAGTATGCACCAACTCGCCCAGAAAGAAGTTTTAGCGAAGGAGCTATCAAACCGTGCGCAAACGTTAATAAAATCTTACGTGGCATATATTGAAAATGTCCTGGCGCTCTGTCATAAAGTTGACAAAAACATGAACGTCTGAGACCGACAAGATTACCCAGATCCTAAGGGCATAGGAAGTGACGTATTAAACCTGCTTACCTGCAAGAACTATGAATCGGTGGACGCAATCATGAGGGAGTGTCGCAATTTCAAACTGACAAAGAGTCGCCGCATTAGGCAGGAGTTCAACAGGCTACGAAATTCAGCTTCAACGTCTTCGTGTGAGGAACAGCCATGTGGATGTCCTCTGTCTGGATAATAAGATTTGATGCGGTTAATTCGTCGCAAGCTGGAAGCCATCCTTCCCGCCATTGCTCGTCAGCGTTGACCGGACAACGAATGTTCTGTCTCGCTTATACATGCCGTTGTCAGACAAGAGATAGCGAATATAGGTCTCCCATCTCTCTTCCCCATTTGGGATGCCGCTTTCAGTCAGGACTGAGCCCGTACAAAGACTGGTTCCCCGTTTTCAAGCGGTTGCAACTCGCCGTCGTAATCCGGCTGACTGGAGAACACCGGATAATAGGCCGATTTTGTTTCAATTGCTCGCGTGTTGGACATATGGCTCGCCGCTGCCGCCGTCGTCGGCCATCGCCCCCTGGTTGGAGTTTACCGTCCGACCACCCAGATCAAGGTGTTCCCCGTTTCTCTGCGCGTCCTTCACCTACGAATACCGACAACGTACCTCCGACCTTACGAACCAGCCGGTCACCATGGCCCCTAAGCCGTCGGTCTCGTTCGGCGTAGGCCCGCCGTTCTCCCGCTTTCATGCCACAGGAAAACTAGTCGGTGCAGCTCCCGGAGGTGACGCTGCATCAAGGACTCGGCCTACAACTCATCCGATCACATTACCTACCGTTGGAAGTATATTAGACGTTGAGGTGGATGGAGTCTCAGTCAAGTGCCTCGTCGATACCAGTGCGCAGATGTCTGTAATGAGCGCCGCCGTTCGTAAGAGATTCAGAAAGGTCTTCACGCCTGCCATACCGTGCACAGTACGCACTGCCGACAGCATATGCCACCGGTTGGCGCCATGTCCACCGCGCGAATAACGACTGCCAGCCATGAAACCACCGCCTTACTTATTGTCCTAGAGCGCTGTCGACATCAGCTTACTTTGAGGCTGGACTTTATTTTGACCCATTCTGGCCAAATAAACTGCGCTACAGGTGTCATGCAGTTGGACCTCCCTTCTGACAGCTACTTTGTTTCTGACGCACATCATACGTCCCTTTGTTCTGCCGAATTCACTAGGTTGCCACCTCAAGCCGCTACGACTGTGGAGTTTAACGCTTGAACACATGTTCCGGATGGCAACTACGTCTTTTCTACACTTGGTGACGTTTTTCTACAGCATGGCGTCGCGCTCCTAAGTACCATTGTCACCATTGACAGTTATTCTACTTAGCTTCCCGTTCTCAACTTTGGGTCTGTTGCACGTGTTCTTCCCGGTAACATGACAGTGACCCGCCGGACACCTGTGCACGAGTACGACATATCTCGCTCCCACTATTTCTGCCTCTTTCAGCCCTGTCGTCACATGTTCCCGTTCGGCTTGGTTACCCTACGATGACGTCAGTAAAATGATTGCTACCGACCTCTCTCAAGCTCAAATAGAACACCTTATGCGCATCTGTTTAGTTACCGCGATATTTTTGATTTCGATGATCTCCCACTCGACCCGACAGCTGTAGTCACTCATCCGATTCATACCGGCGACAAAAGTCTTGTCCATCGCCACCCCTACCGCGGGTCTGCTGCAGAGCGCAGCATCGTTCAAAGCAAAGTCGCGAGGATGCCGATGAGGAACATCATCGACCCTGCCGCTAGCCCGTGGGCCTCACCAATTGTCCTGGTCAAGAAATAAGACAACGCCTGGATATTTCACTATCGCCATATGAACAATATCACCCAGAAGGACGTGTATTCATTGCCTCGTGTCGATGATGCAGTTAACTGTCCACATGGGGCGAAATATTTTTCATCAATTGACCTCCACTCGGGGAATAGGCAGAGCTCTGTTGATGAGAAGGATTGCGAGAGGATAGCCTTTATTGCGCCTGATCGATTTCTTCAATGGACTGTCATGCTCTTCGGGCTTTGCAATGCCCCATCGACGTTTGATAGAATGATGGACACTCTTCTCCGGGGCTTGAAGTGTTATCTCGACGACATAATCGTTTTTGGTGCAACGAGCTGAACCCACATTCAGCGTCCCACGTCTATCCTTGATGCGTTTCGCGCTGCGAAACTCCTCGTTGAAGTGAAATGCGCGTTCGCGGGAACCTTGCAACCTCCGAGGGAACTCAACCTGACCAGGCCAAAGTTCGAGCCATGGAAAACTTTCGTGTGCCATGCCCAGTTAAGGACGTTTGCAGCTGCATAGGCTTATACTTGTACTTTCGTCGCTTTGTTCAAAATTTTGCTCACACTACATGCTCCCTCAACGAGCTTTTGAAGAACGACGTCTCTTTTGCGTAGACTTTTCACGAGCTCACCAATTTTAGCCATTTTTTACCCGTCATCACTCACTGAAATATGCACAGATGCTAGTGGTCATAGCGCTGGCACTGCTCTTTCACAGATTCAGCGTGCTCAAGAGTGCGTTATCGCTTGCGCAAGCCGTCTTCTGGGGCCCTATAAAGTAAAACTATCCCAATATGTCTTTATTCGAATCTCCTGACGTCAACTCCGCGTAAACGCCGACGCAAATATCGGGTGGTCACTCACAGGGTTGTCTGAACAAACCAATCAAACGCTTTCCTCGTTCCCAGAAGGTAACTTCGCTTGAAAAACGAATAACATTGCCTACACTGAGCGGCTTGTCTTATCTAATTGGCTCACAATAGGCAAGGAGCACGCTCAAGTGGAGAGGGATTGGATGGGTCCGAGCCACTGCACTGAAAATTGATAACCGGATGAAGACGGTGGTGCCAGCGTCTGCAATTGGTCCGCTGTCCCTTACTTTTCTTGCGGTGGCTGGTCGAAATTCACGGCGGCATGCAACGGAAGCTTAAGAATGACGCTAAAACAGATCCTCGGCAAAGAAGACTTGGCAGAATGAGGTAGTAAACGTGCCGAAAGTGCTCGAAAACGTTACATGGCCACGCAAGAAGGTTTATTATACGCAAATAAACCCATGCTCCCCGGCATGTGCGAGCAGTCAGCGTCTGAGCCATCGGCGGCAGCCATCTTTTATTCCTGTTGGTTTGGGGCAGCCTGCAGTTATTCTGAAGAAAATTCACTTTTGTTCGGCATATTAATGCATCTTTAACGCGTACACGTCACTTTGACGCGATGAGTTTTTTGCGGTTTTGTGACGTCGCGTGACAAGCGGGTGCAGCCCGAAAACCTTTGACCAATAGGCAATAACTATTGGCGAAAAGGCGTCGAATCAGAAATATATATTTTTCTTTTGTTCGGTCAAATCACGCATAATCTGTGTGTACACGTCATATCAGACGGGGAACTATCGCGGTTTTCATGACGTCGCGTAACAGGCAGCTGATGTGGCGGTCGTCCAAAAAAGTTTTGGGCTAATCGCGAAGGGCTGATTGAAGAATTGGAATAGAAACGTGTGAATTAGTTTTACGGTATAGCGTCCCTGCCCACGACCAAGCGCAGCAATTCTATCATGTTTCGCCCATACCTATTCGGTCGCCATTTCTGCGCAAGTAACAACCACTGCGTGCTCTGTTGGATCGCCTAGTTGCGAGAATTGCTCTCGCAAGAGCACACTCTATCTGTAGTGTACAAATCCGGGCGTTCAGATCAGGTCACCGACTGCTTGTCCGGCCACCCTTCTTACCCACCCGAAGGCACAGACCTCGAATCCGACACTAGCGTTATCTCCATGTCAGGCTTCTTCAATAATGGCGATGAAGAGCGCTGTGATCCCTTTCTGCTAACAATCATGGATCGAATAATTTCGCCAACTCCTGATCTTTCCCTGCGTCTATTCTGTATGTCTGACGGAGTCCTGCACAAATGCAACTTGCGCGCTTATGCTGCTGACCTACTGCTGGCCGTACCGGGGCACCTTCAACGCACCGAGCTTCAACAACTCCACGACGAGCCCACCGCTGAGCATTTCGGTGTCACTCGCACCCTTGACCGAGTCCCGCGCCGTTTCTTCTGGCCCGCCCTCTACCACTGTGGGCGACGGTATGTGACCGCTTGCGACCTGTGCCAACGTCAGAAGCCCACTTCCGTGGCTCCAGCTGGGATTTTACAACCCATCGATATTCCCACTGAGCCTTTCTTTGGCGTGGGATCGACATACTTGGTACTTTCTCAACTCAGGCCAGAAATGCGTTGCGGTTGCAATCGATTACGCAACTCTATTCGCCACAACGGGAGCTCTGCCTACAAGTTGTGCCACTGACGTCGCGGGTTACCTCCTACACAAGGTCATGCTGCACCATGGCGCTCCATGTCAGCTCCTCACGGATTGCGGACGTTACTTCTTGTCAAAGGTCATTGATGATATGCTCCGCCTATGCTGTATTGAACGTCAGATAGCCGCTGCTTACCATCCACAGAATAGCTGTTTCACTGAGCGACTGAAGAGAACGCTTGCTGAAATGCTAGCTATGTAGGTTTCTCCATGCCACCAGTACTGGGACTTCGCTCTGCCATATGTCACCTTCGCACACAATTTGCCCCGCCATGTCACTGTTCGTTATTCACCATTTTATCTGCAGTTTGGTCATGATCCTGTTTTGCCGCGGGAGGCTCTACTTCCACAAGTCACACAGTCACACACCGCTTATGCCCGCGATGCGATTTCTATGGCAGCAAAGGCCCGTCGGATTGCCCGAGCTCGCCTCACTGATTCCCGGACTTCACAGAAGTCCTGCTACGATACGCACCATAGGGAACTGCAGTAATTACCTGGCCTCCTCGGGCTCATGTGGTCACCATCTCACCGCGTGGGCCTATCGCAAAAACTTCTCTCGTGATATTCAGGTCCCTACCGAATACTGCGATAGCTTTAGGATGTAACGTACGAGATTGCTTTCGAAGAGCCAGGCTCGCCGTCCGTACAACCAAGAGCCGATGTGGTTCATGTTCCCCGTTTAAAGCCCTATGTGGGTGCTTTTGCTGAGCCATAATCGCTTGCGTCGGGTCGGCGCTCCAACCCCGACAGCATAGTGTCACGATGCAGAACAGGACGTGCAAACAAGAGACGATGACGAAGAATTGTTGCTGCTGGGATGCTTCAGCCACCATGTTCTAGTGCCAGCTGGTGCCTTCAGCATTCGCCACGCATAAACAACAGTTTTGCTTGTCTCTGCCTCGTAACAATATGCAAATGCCGCGTGCCTGAACAGAGCCTGGTTAATGTTGCTTGCCGTCACTTGGAGATATCCAGAGTGTATTATTCATTGAGCCTAATTACGTACTTAGGACTACCTAATTATGCAACTGAAATAATATAGTTAGATAAAAGTGTTAATGAGACAATTATAGAGCAACGTGAAAACTCCCGATACAGCTTTTTATTGTTAACACGTGCTTCATAAATGCGTTTTTCTGAGCGTGAAAAAAGCCCTCTAATAAAGGCTAGATTGCTGCGCGACTGGGCACTCGAGGCACTTTGCGTGTATTCGCTTTCACCTTTCATGCTCGGAAAAACAATTTTATGTAGCACGTATTTGAAGCTCGAAGTTTATATCTTTCTTTATTACAGAAAGTGGAAGCAAGAGCTAAAGGCCATGTGGCCTGACTGAGGCTCTTGCAACAAAGAGCTGTATCGGAAGCTTCTTATGTTGCCTTACAATTTTCTCATTCACACTTTTCACCTAATTATACCCTTTAAAATTTCGATATGTTTTAAGACTAATTATGCGAATGGGCGGAATGCAAGAAAGTTCTCTGAGCAGCTCCACGAAAGGGCAAACAACACTACCCTGCTTCTGTCCAGCCACGAGGCATTTGTGTATATTTAAATCTTCGTGCATGATAGTTGGGGCCCCGTCTAACGGCACCTTTAGCCAAGACGGCGGAATGACAGCCAGACGAGCGCTTCTTCAATCGTCGTATTCATCCTATTGCTGGTGCCTTCTACAATATACGGATATGGTTTTTAACATGTGACTCCTGCTAGTCGGAACGCCTTCTCAGCACTTAGAGAAGGGAGTGGTTGTCGGAGATATAATGCTTCAGACGAGAGGCACGCACGACATCACAAGATAGTACGGAAAATGTTCAGCTGGTGCCCACCTGGACGATCTCGTAAGCGACTTCAGTGAATTAGTGGAAAACCTGCTAAATCCCAGGATAGCGAGACAGAAGCTTCGAATACAAGGCCCACATGGCGGTAAAGTGTCCAAAGAAGGACCAAAGAGGCAGGAGAGACGTAAACGGCTCTGTAGTGGCTGCCCAAGCGGCCTTCCTGGGATACCTGCGAAGCAGACAGACGGTGACATGCACTCTGGAGATCTGTCTGAGGCCGAGCAGCGGCATCGTGGGCGTACTCTCTAGGAACGAACGTAGCTGATGACTAGCGTCTGAAAGGGCAACGTTCAGAGGCGACGAAACAAGAGGTCGGAGGGTGAGTGGGATGCTACCTCTGTCATAGCGGCACGACTCCTACGCGTTAGTCACATAAGGCAATGTACTGCCGCTATCACAATCTGTGGAAACCTGCGCTCATAACATCATGGGCAGCGTGCGATTAAGGCGCTCGCTAAGTACATTTTTGGCGAGTTGTAGGCTGTGGTTAGCTTATGACGTGGGGCCCACGGGCGAAGTCTTTTGAAAGAAATGTGACCGCAGTTAACCATCAGAGGCGACGAAACAAGAGGTAAAAGCGGGGGGGGGGGGGAGTGGGGAGGGCGGAGGGTGAATGGGTTGCTACCTCTGTCATAGCGGCACGACTCCTACGCGTTTGTCACATAAGGCAAAGTACTGCCGCTATCACAATCTGTGGAAACGTGTGCTCATAACATCATGGGCAGCGTGCGATTAAGGCGCTCGCTAAGTACATTTTTGGTGAGTTGTAGGCAGTGGTTAGCTTATGACGTGGGGCCCACGGACGAAGTCTTTTGAAAGAAATGTGTGACCGCAGTTAACCATCAGAGGCGACGAAACAAGAGGTAAAAGCGGGGGGGGGGGAGTGGGGAGGGCGGAGGGTGAATGGGTTGCTACCTCTGTCATAGCGGCACGACTCCTACGCGTTTGTCACATAAGGCAAAGTACTGCCGCTATCACAATCTGTGGAAACGTGTGCTCATAACATCATGGACAGCGTGCGATTAAGGCGCTCGCTAGTTACGTTTTTGGCGAGTTGTAGGCAGTGGTTAGCTTATGGCGTGGGTACCACGGACGAGGACTTTCGAAAAAAATGTGTGACCGCAGTTAGTCAGCAGCATTCGCGGCGCGCAGTGTTGAAGAGTGACGTCGTGAAGCAGAAAGACCGCGACATCAGGGGCATGGATTTGCGGCAGTGCCCTGGTCATGGCATATCGTGTGGCATAGTCAGTAGCTAGGGCAATGCACTTGTTCACCGTACAAGAAGTAGGGAATGGTTCCGTCAGAGCGAGGTCCACCTGGTAGAACGGTGACAATTGGAATCTAAATAACACAGGCGCTGGCTACTGGTGTGCTCGGGGGCCTCAACTGCCTCCTCCTCTTTCCGGGGATGACGAAGTACTCGCCCGTCAATTTCCTTGTCCAAATTTCTCGTTACCAGACATATGTCAACCGCATTTGAGGTGTCTTTGAAGTTGTTCGTAAGAAACTTATGTTGTGTTTAAGGCCGGCATACGACACTTCCTATGAAGTTATATGGATATTTTCTCTTAATATTGGCGAATGCCTACATTAGAGGGAAAAGCGCATTATGTGGAATCAGCAAACCAACCTTTACTTCTATTGGCATGGAGATCTTGCATCTAGATAATAAACATCTTAATACTGATCCACATTGCTTTCAACATTGCTCTGCAACCTATTAGCGAAGATGTAAGTGCGAAGCTGTTATGTGTTTCTTTAAATATGCCCTTGGAGAACTTTGTAAAGAGGGAGAAATCAGCAGTGACGCTAAAAAGAAACGCAGAAATTCGGGGTAATTAGGGAATCAATGGCAATTTCGGAACATTCGTTTCACTTGCCTGTTCTGAAATCCGTTACTGAAAAGCTCAAAGGTTTCCTCGATTGTTTTGAAGGAACAGATGTGGTAGAATCTTTATACTGATACAGAATGGAAGCCATTTTAAGGGTGACGCGTACGGAAAGGTTTACAGTACTATTGATAAGAAGGCATCAAATCACCATTGAGCGATAAGCGCGGCGTCTGTAGCAGCTAAACGTCCCCTAAATTCCCATTCGCTGCGACGACACGTCACGTGCGTGCCTCGGCGGAGCACAGCAGTGGAAAAGGGACACCTGCTGCCCGGCTTGCGCGCCAGGCATTGAGGGAGTGGAGAGGGCATTGCCACGACACCACATCACCCTTGCTCTCGGAATCCTGCGTTATCTGCACCTTCCTTGTCGGCGCAAGCTCTCGCCTGCATTCTCACTTCACCTCGGTTATCGCTGTGAACACATTATTGTATAAAGAAAAAGAATAAATTCGAAAGGAAAAACAGCAGCGGTGCGTTTAGAACATACGACTCTACGCTCAGAAGCTAGTGTCTTACCCAGTAGGCTAAGCCAGCGCCTCCTAGATCGCAAGCCTGTGCACTCTGCTTTATGACATCATGCTACATCGACCTAAATTCCATTGCCAAGCCTGATGTGACGAAGTCCGTGACGTCAAACACTTTGCGGCTAAACCGGCAGCGTCTCGATTGGATGCTATGGAAATCGGGCAAGGCAGCATGCCATGACGGATCGAAGTGCACCGATGTTGTGCTAAGTGGCGTTGGTAAAGCGTCACAACTTGCTTGCTTGACCACGAAGAGTTCATGACTGAAGGACCACTTCGACCACGCGTTCGATTGGACTTAATGCTTTCGCATTCACAACTCGTAAGTGCTTAGGAGTAGTCGGAATTGTACACCGGAGCTGTGATAAGCTAGGTTTTGGCGGTATGTGTGGCTAAGCAAAGAAGGATGGCGGCCACCTCAGAGCTCAAAGAGGTAAAGCATAAAGCAAAAGCTTGTCGACGGGTATGCCACAGCTGCGTTTGGATTCAAAAGTTATTATGAAATAAAAGTTTTATTATTAGAAAAAGCAAAGCCTATTTAGACACTTCTTAGTATGGATTGCTGTTTTATATCATGGGCTCCATAGGCAAACCACGTAATCTTATCTCAGTTCCCTTTCACCTGTGCATTGGGGAGGGGAAATGCGGTGAAGAGTGCGGAATAACAGTGCACCTTCCAAAAACACAGTTGGGAACAGAAGCGGGGATGGGGGCGACGACGGCGGGTGGCACGTAACATGTACTAAGATTGTGCCGCAAAGGCCAAGCGTATACACCTTTGGTTGGATCAACCTTACCGATTGCACTCCTATCTCTCTTGTGGGTGAATTCAACATAGTCACGTCTCGGCTAGACGCAAAGTGCTTCGTGGCGTTTCTCTTGGAAAGGTTCGGCATTCAATTTTACGCAACGATCCCTTAGCTGACTTTTGACGACGTGTCATCGGTCGTGCGTACACCTCGCATTGGCCAAGAACTTTCCTGTGTCGCCACAGAGCCATTGTCCATATATCATAGTGATCGTAAAGCGGTATAGTCACCTTGGCGACCAAATTAATATAAAAAAAGGAAACAAGAGAATGTAAAAAAAAAACCTTGAGTATGCAATTTATTAAAACAACAAAACATTTGATAAAACGAAATTAATTGTGGTATGTATATTTTACATTCAATTAGCAGATTTATCACCATATACGCACCTCCGCTGATCATCCACCTTCAGAGAGTGGAATGGCTCTCCATTTTTTCACCCTGGTCGAAGCGATGGCCCACTTTCGCCTCGTTACCAACGGCGTCGAGAAACTTAATCGCATTTTCACTTAAGTGCAACACAAATGTTGGCAGATCGATTGTGCTGACTAATTTAGTAGCTTTATTACGAGCTGCGGGCTGATCGCAAGGGCTGTCGACCCCGGATCTGACCCCTGCCTATACCATTTCTTATAGAACGCAAGCTGGCCTGGCTAGCTCGTTCGCTTCAGTCGACATTGGTACAATAGAATGCATTGCGATTTAAGCGCGACACAATTGCGTGCACGTTGTGCTGAATAACATAGCCACTTCGTTACGAGCTGCATATGGTCGCGTCGCGAGCGCCACCGGCTCCAAATTCAACGGCCCAATGGCATAGGCCTGCCGGCGCCTAGCTATCGGTGGCTTTCGACAGAGCCCACACTGCCAGCGCGGCCTTGGGGAAACACGTGTACGCTATTTACATGGACGTTTTTATGTTATCATTGTTTGCTTAAAACGAGAGTGTTCTACAAACACGTTTGTTTTCCGTTTGCGAAGTTATAGAGTAATCCGAGCATCCATGCAGGGGCGACGGATCTGGACGGATCTACGCGCCGCTGGCTCATTCGTACCATGTTTCAAGAATGGACGTATGCGGCAAGTCGCACACGATGCGCCCTACAACGGATCGCAAGCAAAGGATACAATGTGGGGGCGTTTTGCACGGGAAAACGTCCATACCTCGGACGTACTTCAATCAGAAACTTCCATGAAGCACGCTTAATGCGTTCAAAAACAGAGGGCCCATCCAAATATAACCATAGGCTTAAGGAGAATGTGCAATTGGGTTCTATGTGATCTTAAAAGCATGTCGATAGCCTTTATTGGTGGTTCATTTCGGGTCTTTAGGTTTCATTGGAAATGGGAGTCCGTTTGATACGCCTGGAGCAAGTTTATGCTCACCGTATTTGCACGCATACTCCGTTTATACATCTCTGAAACAAGAAAAGAAAATCGCGCGCATTAAACAAAGCCCTAGCACGCTTTGTCGTAGTTATGTTAGTAAACGTAGCCCATATTGAAACATCTTTGAATAAGGACGACGCGAGAAACTCGGCTGGACCCCAGTACATCGAATGTGCAAAATGCCCTCTGGAGCACCCTGGGCGTCGCCTCATCAGCCTTTTGACAGCTGTAATTATTCGTGACCCCCTCAAAAGCATTGCATAAACTGTGGCGCTTCGTTTTCTACAAACGTGCTTGTACACAAGGGATGTGCACAGAACTGTAGAGAGGTGGGAGGAGAAGAGGCAGTTCTCATACAATGTGTGTTGGGGGGGGAGGTGACGTGGGTGGGCAAGGAAATCCTACTACTATACTACAGCAGTTGCGTGAAAACTGCACTAGCTCAAGTTTAAGATACGGCAGAGTGCGTTCCTGCTATTTCTGGAAAACGAATATTATGCAAATATGCCAAGCGGACAAGTTACTCAGGGCGTGCAGAAGTAGACGCGCATAAATTAACGCGCACCGCAGGGCTCGGGCGACACTACAAAAGCGGTCGACCGTCAAATCAGCACTTCTGTGCTCCCCGGGCCAACTTTGCGACTAGGGCATTGGGAGAGGTCGTGGATTTGATCCAGACCGCGGCAGCTGCATTTCGATGGGGTAGAAATATAGAAAGCACGCGCACGTAGATTTAAGGACACGTTAAAGGACGTCATGGTGTCAAAATTAATCAGTAGTCCGCCACTACTACGTGCTTCATAATGCGATTGTGCTTTTGGCACGTACAGCCTCATAATCCGCATCATGTTTACTTACGACACGATACGATGTTCCATGTGAGGCAATCACAGTGCTCAACCTTCTCAGAGGTTATGAAATATGGCGCACAATAACGCCTCAAGAAAACACATCTGCCTGTGTGCTCTGTGTACTACGCAGACAAACAGCAGTGGTGCACCCAAGTTAACGTTTAACATCAACTCACCGCCCAAGCGTTGAAGAAATCAAGCTATCGCCGTCAACATCACTGCTAATTATCGTCAATCAAAGCAACCAGCACAGAAAGCTTCGTTTACATCGATTCCCACAGTGCGCGAGATCTGCACAATTTTGTTACTGGGTTGTTCAACGTCAGTAAACGTGACATACACGAAGTAACTGGTGTTTGTTGAAAGCGGAGGTGGCCTCGTCCTCAACGTGATAACTTAGAGAAAATCTTATTACCTACAGCACGCATTGTTGTCCTCCGCTTTAGGCGCAAACCGCAATAGGAAAGAAAAGCCGAGAAGTAAATAATGCGGTTAGCTTCCTATTTCAGATAGGGTATTGACCAAACTGGCCAAAATACACATTATTATAGGAAAAAAAAAACACGAACAGCTGCCCTACCCGTACTTTAATGACGCCTCAGCAGCAGTTAGTATGCGTATACATGGGCCTCAACAAGCGGAAAGCCTTTTGCCCTGCCGTTGCACAGAATATTCAATGTGATGTAAGGCGGGATAAAATGAAACACAAGGTAAAACACGATATTTCATTTTTCCTTCCATCTACACCTTAAAAAAGGAAGTACTTCATTGTGTGTCTTTTATTGTTCGATAGGTGACGGCGGCTGCCCATTTCTTTTGATGAAAAAGTTTGCGAGTGATGGAAGAGATCGTTGCGAGAAAAAAAAGCACTGCTGTTGCCAGTTGGCTCGTGGCCTTCCAAAAAGGAGTGAAATTATCGCTGAAGTTTTCGGGGTCGTGAATGAAGGTAATTCCGCGCGAGTTCAGGCATATAAAGATTTATAATGTGGCTTTGTATCACAGCCTGCATTCTGCGAAACGTTTAGTTCTGTAAGTGTCGTGTGTTAATCGAAGATTTTCTTTTACTTCAGGCATTTGAAAGAGGATAAAAGCGACGAAAGGCGCTGAATCAGCGTAAATAATTTATTAATAATCGATATATTTATGTACGTACTTTATATATCATATTTTTTTGTTTAGGACGGTGCGGACGGTCAAGAGAAAATCATCTGGATCGCGAAAGTTTTCTGTGTGGTCATTTTTCAGGGCTATTCTAGACGACCCCGGTTTTGACGAGCTGCCGACCACCAGCGTAAGACGTTTGAATGTGGAAAAAGATGGCCACTAACGCTGACACCTAAAACAACCAGAAAATTATTCCTAAAGACGTTACTTTTCACTAGATATCTCCAGTGGGGAAACTAGTTAAGGCCAAGCCGAGGAGCTCTGAAGCTCACACAGTTCTAACGACATCACCTCACAAAGCCAAATTGACCATGACGAAATCCGTGAAACACCTGCGCAGCTCGGCATTTAGAGCACAAGAAGAGGCGAATAAGAATGGTAAGCACAAATCTTGCCTTCATTCGGTGAATGAGTCAGTAAAGCCCAGACTTCCAAGAAAGTGTAACAATAGCACGAAGAAAAACTGGGGGTGTTTGATCTGCAAGCACACGTGAAGCTCCACAGCACGTGCTATGTTTGGATGCTGTACGTGGATTTTAAAAAAGTGGGTTCCTGAATACTGCTTGTGTGGTGACGGAGTGAGTTCTAAATGCTTCTCCAGGAAGATCTGAATTACCAAAATTTTTAGGGACGGTCTGTTTTGCCCCTGCCAGTGTCTCATTTAGCACCGCAAGAGCATTTCGCCTTGTTTGGAACAGCGGGATCATAACCATGTTTATGTACTACATGCCTATTTCACAAAATGATGTTCATGTTTTGTTGTTTCGTGGTATTGAATAAAATAAACAACTGTTCACAGTTTCACAATTTCTGTCACATTTTGCACTGCCTTACCCTACATTAAAACATCAGCGCACTCAAGTGAGCGTCACTGCGAACAGCTTATGTAGTGCATAACTCTCTAGTTGCCGGAAGGAAATACTTGTATAGTACTGCAGTTACTTTTTACCGTTTGCGTGAGTAAGCTCTTATGCATGTGTCAATGTGTTAATTTGTTGATGTCTAGTTAGTGAGTTCTTATGCATTTTGCAATGTGTCAATTTGTTTGATTTCTAGTTAGTTTCCAACGCTTCCAACGGTGCACCCCGCGGCCGACAAAACGTCCTGACAAGAGATAACAGCGTGTAAAAGCAGCACGTAGGAAATAGAAATGTGTAAGTGTGAAATGACGCACCAAGCTCCATAAGGATAGCGGGAGGATAGCGTGAGGTGGGGAGGGCTATGCTCGTTCGCGACGTTAGCATCACGGGTCAGTTCTTGGTGCCAGTGTGGGTGACGGTGATCATTGCTCCTGCAAGGGGTGATGGGTAAGACTCGAAGTGACACTCCCTCGAGTGTTGTCGCCACTGACACTAGTGGCACGATTTCCCCGCGACGACGGGCCGCTCTTGTAGTTGGTGGAACGAACGCGTGCCAAGAAGACTGCAGTGCAGAGCAATAGGGGCTGTGCGGGGCGATGCCTACGATATGGTGCCAGAGTAGCGCCCGTCGTCTGTAGGGAAACCAAGCTTGCTACTCACGGTATTTTCTGCCTAATACGTATAAACTGTGCAGCTATATAATCATAATCCAAAATATTCACGCGCGAAATGAAAACACGTAGAGCACTGCACACAAATTTCGCATTAGGGAGTATCGTAATCGTAGGTGCATTTTTGTCTACTACGCTCTCTAGTCGATAAGCGTTATAGCGTCTTAAAGGGACACTAAAGGTTACCAGAAACTCAAGCTAAAGTGGTAGAGCAATGTTCTAGAACGTCTAAGGCGTCAATTTAATCGCGAACAGAGCTTTAGTAACCGAGAAATTGAGGTAAATGCATGACACGATTTGAGACCCCCCAGCGACATTCCGGTACTAGCCCGATGACGAAAGGACTCCTCATAATTTGTGTTACTAATACTCAACTACTCGTATTAAAAATATCATTTCATTCGATTATAAGACGGAAAAAAAATGCTACTGGTCTACATCTATTCGATTCTAAGAAAAAACAACATTTTGACGTTGCCGTTCAGTAATATGGGTGTTCGAAAGGTTTCGTTTTCGCTCGACTCTGCGCGCTCGACTCTGCGCCGCGCACGCTTTGGAGTTTCAGTACTTTCGTTATCCCGTCGTGCTGTGAGGGTTCTGCTGGCTCGCGAAACTTTCATTTGAAACAAGCAGCGAGAATGCCACGTCCAAGTGATGTCGTGGGAAGCCCTCGTTGCTTTCCCGCTCCGGAGAGCCGGTGTCGAGGCCGCCGTCGTAGTACGCAACGACGCCGGAAGTGCGAGCCCTCAGCCGCAGGTCGCGCTCGTCGGCGCTCAAATCGCTGAAGTTGAGCCCACTATCGCGAGCCAATCTGTCGGTGTCAGGGTGCATTGCGACGAGCGTCGAAGTTTGCGTCATAGAATGAAGTACCAGCTTATGGGCGTCTTGCGCTGGAGTTTGAGGTATAGTAGCGGCGCCTGGTGGCGGTGCGGGAAACGACACCTGGGTCGTGCCAGCTTGGGTCGTCCTGGCTGTGGCGAAGCACGTTTTTAGGCCGAGTTTTGCGTCGATTCGCACTTTTTTATGCCCTGTTGCGAGTGCGAAAAGGCTCGTCACTTCTCACAGACCCCGCCGACCACGCTGCGAGCTCGCCGCAGCCTATAGTTTAACCAAAACTGACTCTCCGTGTGCCGTGGGACGTAATGTGGGACGTAATTCGTTTCTCCTTCCGCTAGCCACCATACTCCCGCTTTCGCTCTGCTGTCGGCTCCGTCTTGGGTCTGTTTCTGGCCGCGCGTTTGCGTTTTGCGCAGAAAAGCCGTAGCGCCGTCTGCGGACGCCGTTCTACTCACCGATGGTGCAACGTCACTATGAGACCATCATGTCAGTACTCCTCGATCGGAGGGCGGGCGATTTGAACTGCGCTAGAGGTACGCGGACGCTTCAGAACGCATTTTCTCTTAAAATAAGTCTCTCCTTGGCACGAAACAAGCGTTTCGAGGTTTCTGTGATGGTATTTCAACAGTCCACGTTGACTTAATAGTAAGCTTTAGCGACCCTTTAAGCAGTCGTTATGATAATTCCATGAAACAAACACAGGTACTCCTGAAATCTATAACCTTGTAGCACAGTTGGTGCTAATCTATTGTTCTGTATTCTGCGCAGCGAGTGAATTCTTTTCTCAAATGATGTTATTTAGGCATAATATTTTCGAGCAATAGAAGGCTGCTATTTTGCTCGTATACGTTCCTGCGTATGGGCAGCATTATTTTTGGGGCAATAGGCTTGAAACATTTACCATAGAAACACCAAACATTTTGAGTGCGACCTTCGTAGGGCTACGGCGTCGTAGAATTTCTAAAGACAACGGGTCTCGTTTAAGTAACAGGTGACTAAGTCTATCGACAGCTGCGCAGCTCGTGCTTAGTCAACTGTATCCATACTAGTCGGTGATTCATTAAATATTAATATCTCTCTCTCTCTCTCTGTGTGTGTGTGTGTCTGTGGGTGTTTGTGTGCATGTGGGCGAATGCACGCTTGTGTGTGTGCAAATGTAGGATTTACTGCGTACCAAGTCCTACGCAGCCCACTGTCGGCTGTGTGCTTTCGTCTTTTTACTTTCTTCAAATGTGACAAAGCACATAATTCCACCAGTGGTGCTTCCCTGTCACTTAGATGCCTTAAGTGTATGCTCGTGGCTGGTGCGCCGGAATATGACTGCCACATGGAGCTAGAGCAACGCTGAACTCCTTCGTGTTGGGTCCCATAGTTATGCCGAGAAACTACTCCCGGCACGCGCGGGAACATCACTCGCGTTGATGGCGCTGTCGGCAACGCAGTTTTTTTTTTGGTAATCGATTCGTTTTAGGAGGTTATGCAAAGCACTTGACTTCTTGATCATGGACATCTGGCCTGATTTTTACGCCTGCATATATGACTACTGAAAATTCAGCGCACTCTGGGCACATATGCGTGCGTAAAGTGGTAGCGTCTGATACCCTAAAAAATTTCCTCCTTGCTAACGACCTATTCGAAACGTGGGAGGCCAAGCTAATCCTCGGGGACCTGGAAGACCAATGACAACTTATCGTCAGGGCCAAGAGGGCAGTGGAAGCCAGAGCGTTCCTGGACTAAGGAGCCTTCCCACCTTAGGGTGATACCCCTTACAAAAATCGGTTTGACCTTTCAGTCACTCATGAGTCACCTATCAGTCGCCCCTGTCACCTATCTGTAGACTCGACCTTTCTGTAGACTAAGTCCGCAGAATGTCTGCAGACACCGTGCGGACTGCAAGTAGACTTGTCTGTAATATGCGTGGCCAGTGAGTGTGTGTGTAAATATGTATATGTATCTATATATACATACATATTCTGAACCATGACATATTTTATAATTACGGTTGAATAGTTTTGATCTTTCAGTCACCCATGAGTCACCCACCAGTCACCTCCATGTAGAGCTAGTCTGCAGAATGTCTGCAGACACCGTGCGGACTGCAAGTGGACTTGTCTGTAATATGCGTGCCCAGTGAGTGTGTGTGTAAATATGTATATGTATCTATATATACATACATATTCTGAACCATGACATATTTTATAATTACGGTTGAATAGTTTTGACCTTTCAGTCACCCATGAGTCACCCACCAGTCACCTCCACGTAGACCTAGTCTGCAGAATGTCTGCAGACACCGTGCGGACTGCAAGTAGACTTGTCTGTAATATGCATGCCCAGCGAGTGTGTGTGTGTGTGTAGATGTATATCTATATATAAACGCATATATATACATATTCTGAACCATGACACATCTTATAATTACGCTTCAATAGGTCTGACCTTTCAGTCACCCTTGAGTCACCCACCAGTCACCTCCACGTAGACCTAGTCTGCAGAATGTCTGCAGACACCGTGCGGACTGCAAGTAGACTTGTCTGTAATATGCATGCCCAGCGAGTGTGTGTGTGTGTAGATGTATATATATATATAAACGCATATATATACATATTCTAAACCATGACACATTTTATAATTACGGTTCAATAGGTCTGACCTTTCAGTCACCCATGAGTCACCCACCAGTCACCTCCATGTAGAGCTAGTCTACAGATTGTCTGCATATTGTCTGCAGACACTGTGTGGACGGCAAGTAAGTAGACTTGTATGTAATATGCATGCCAAATATATATATATATATATATATATATATATATATATATATTCTACATGACACATTTTATAAATAACAGTTAAATCGGCTTCACCTTTCAGCCACCCACGAATCACACACACACACACGTGTGCGCATCCTAAACCATGACACATTTTATCATTGCGCTCTGTTTTGCCATTTTAACATTTTGAAAACTTTGTCACTGATTGCTACAAGCACAGTCTGATAATGGCAGTTATATAAATCAATTATTTAATACTAATTGAAATAAGGTAATTAATAATTATAAAATAATAAAAATAAAATAAGACATTAAAATAGATAATTAATAAGGTAATAAGGTAATACTGTCGTGTTACATAACGTACATGAAATGCAGCAGTTATACTATGGCTCGAACCGCAGCCTGAATTTAAGGACATATCTACCGCGCGACGCCGACACCATCCATCCGACCACCGACTGCGTGGTTGCTTTCGGCGCCGGCCCCCAGGAGGCGCTGGCCGCGAGCACCGGTAAAATTACGGGTGAGTATATTTTCCCGTCTGCACCTGGTCACCGACAAGTCACCGCGTGCACGCGTGCACGCCATGTGCACGCCGCAGTGACGGCGACCGATGAGGTAGTGAACATGCCGTGCTGGGAGGAATTGTGGCGATTTTTGTGTGTATTAATGATCCAAAACCCCTGTGACTGCATAACGTAGCTCTCAGTGTTTTCCGTGTGGTGTGCCGATGCCAATTATCGTAGTTATGACCCGGTCGCGCTTTCTTTGTTACCGGCTCATGAAAAGCCGATGGTACTCTCGCTGCGCTCGCATTCCATCACAGTGCGCGGAAGAATTTTTTGAAAGTTGTGCTATCACGTGCTGTAGTTCATCTGCAATTCTACGCTGTTGACGCTGGAGGCACCGTGCACCGACTGTCCTTCCCGCGGTACCTGTGCGATGCGGCAGCAGCTGTCACGGAGACTCGTTTACCGAGCACGCCTAGAAAGGTAAGTCCGGCGCGTGCGCGCATTTTTGTAGTCCGTGAAGTGGGAATTTCTGTACGAGTAACAAGGTGATTAGTAACGTGACAAAAATGATCGTGCTTTTCGAATGTTCGTTCTTGTCGCAGGGCGCATTTAGCGAAGTTTGATGAAAATTGCCCTAAAACGTGATGTTGCCAAAATCTATCGACTATTTGCTTTCTGCTGTGAAGTTTCCTTGCGCCGGGGACTGCTTGATTTGAATAGGCGCAAAAATTCAAGCAGGGAAAGTTACTATTTCTGTACGTAATTTTTCAGCGAGAAATCGTATAGCCATTTCTAGAGGTACGTCGATTTGTCGTCTTCACAGCTAACGGCTGCGCGAGATGGCACCCGATTGCTGTGTACCACGCATGGCCAGATTTTAGCTTGTATGCAAGTTCTTTTATTTATATAGTGTCTTCAGACAGCCTGTATTTCTTGCGTTGGGTGTCATGTGTTTTCGTGTATTTGTAAATGGTTCCGAGATTTCAACAACAGTATCTATCTTTAATGGAAAAAATTGTTTTCTCACCTGAAAAAGAGGGAGTCTGTTCTTTTTCAATGCATCGTCCTTTGGGGCAGGGCTTTGTTGCACCGCATAAATAAATTAGGTTTTCGAACGCTTATCATGTGTTAACGAGTTTTCTGATTGTGCAATTCGCATTTGACTTGGTACAGACGTGCGTTTGTGTGAAGTTTTTTATAGTAGATTCATGTTTGCTCCAGTTCTATTTACATGTTAACTGCCTGTGATGTAATAATCGGGTATTTGTGCAACCATGCAGCTTCATGTAGCTGTTTGTACGAGACTTTTCACAACGTCACAAGTTTACAGTTTCAGCAGGGTTAACTTTACAGTAAACTGAACATTTCTTCTTGTTTAGGGATGTCACGATTTTGTGAGCCAGAGGAATCTATATCACTTGGGAGCCTGCGGCACTTCTGCAGGCTGAACAGCGCCTCAAAGCATCTGATTTGCATGCTGCGACAAGGTGTGTGCAAGGCGGTCACTGCCACTCACATGAGATGTCGGTACTCACTACTTCATTCCTTGGAAGCGATATTCTTGGTCCCAACCAAGCAGCCCGGAAGAAATCGGAGACAAATAAAATGTGCAAAGAATACTATTGCGTCTGTTATTTTATTGCATGCATGCATGCATGCCAGTTCCCCATAGTGGGGCTACAGAAATTCTATCTAATGTCTGCCTAAATGCTGTAATCCTGTGACCACAATCTCGACAGACTTTCTGCAGAAATGCTGTATCCTGCAGCTACACAGATTGAGCAGACTTTCTGCAGAAAGGGTGTACCAATTGGGCGCTGGGAGGTGACAGGGGGTGACAGAAAGTCTGTCACCTGTCTTCAGATATTCTGCATCCCGGGTGACTCGGGGTATGCAGAATTTCTGCAGAAAGGGTGTACCAATTGGGTGCTGGGAGGTGACAGGGGGTGACAGAAAGTCTGTCACCTGTCTTCAGATATTCTGCATCCCGGGTGACTCGGGGTATGCAGAATTACTGCAGAAACGGTGTACCAATTGGGCGCTGGGAGGTGACAGGGGGTGACAGAAAGTCTGTCACCTGTCTTCAGATATTCTGCATCCCGGGTGACTCGGGGTATGCAGAATTTCTGCAGCAAGTCTGCAATGATTTTTGCAAGGGACCCGTCCTCGCTCGGGACACTGTTTTGTATAATAAACGTTTCTTTTTCTCTCTCCTTGCGTCGACTACAATACCAAGCTTTAGGGGAATAGCTGTACGTTTCGTTAGTTACGTTTCGTTATTCCGGTACATGTAGACTGGCACATGTGTCCGACTGACACGTGTTGATACCATTCCTGAGCTTGCGCAGATGAGTTTTGTGTCTTTTTCCTTTTCGCCTCAGTGCTCCCTACAGTTGATAGTCCGCGTTCGTGTTGTCCATTTCTCTACTCTTGTGTCCTGCCTGCACGCCTCACCTCTTTTTTTTGCATAACGAAGTGATGTTCCTACCCTGCAGCAGTCTGTTAGCCGGTTCCGCAACAAGTGCCCTCGAGAAGGCTCGCAGATCACGAGTCACTTAACACCAACACTCTTCTTGAATCAATTAATGGTACAACAGTAACCACCTTCCCAGTGACCCCTGGATCTTTTATAGAAATGAAAGCGACATTGCGAACGCTGTCTTTGCCATCTACCACCCCCACCACCGAATAAGCATATTTTTCATTAATCCATGTCGCGTCAAGAAACGCAAACTCCTCCTCTTGATCCTTTGTCTCTCGCCTCGCGCGACCCGCCTCCGTACATCGGGCACAGGGTGCACATTCCGTGTAAACGGACGAACTATGATACAGGCCCTAAGGTTCACGTTCAACCCGTGCAGGACAGAGCTACCGATTCTCCAATTGACTCTAAAATATACATACCCACTGGTGTACTTAGCAACCGCCCCCTCTGTGCCGTACGCTGAGCCTCGTTAATTTCTTCTAAAGTATTATGCAAACCCAGTCGTAATAATATATCGTTTTACGTACTCACAGGCAGTGCAAGCACCACCTTACCGGATTGTCTGATTAAAGCTTCCAATTTATCTTTCTCCCCCCCCCCCGCCCCCTGCTATTCCAATTTAGCATATCTGACACATACGAGAATTGACACAGAATAAAAGCGTGAACTAGCCCCATCGCACCTTGTTCTCCTAAGCTCCTATGCCTATCAGAGATCCTTTTGATAAATCTAATGGCCTCCTCCGTCTTCTTTGTAATACGCTGAATGGTTCTAATATTCGATTCATTCGCTTCAACTAATGCACCCTAATGTCGCCGCTAATTATGGAAGACTCCGCCGTAGCTCTCATGCTTTCATCGGGTGTAGACGTTACGCACGTTAAAGCCCTCAGGATTCATTTTTCATAGGTCGGAGATCGTTTACATGTATGCAAATTGCTGCGCAAATAGTTACGATGTGTTTTCTTATTTAAGTTGGCATGATCGCGTAATCAATCGTCGACACAGCGGCTTCTTACAAACTTGTGTTAACTTTAATTTTACTAGCTTTGTTAGTTTTTTTTTCAAGATGAACGCATTTGTTTTCATGTTCTGTTTGCGGTATTAGGTGGATACCTTTAAAAACTAAGTATTATGGCTTGTACATTGCTTATCTTTTTAAGGAGACTGTTTTGTAACGGTTTACCACTGTTCCATACTTGTTGTCCCTGCATGAGGCACCTACATGTATCTGAAGTTTCTCGAATAATATCACTGTTAATATTGCGAGAACGTCTTGTCTAATCAGATGGCATGGTTGGCGCAAATAGTAGTGCGCATTCTGTAAGGTACAGGAGCGCCAGTCATTTCACTGGAATATATGCTGAATTGTCATATATAAATAGTCGACGTGTTTGGCCGGTGGTTCTGATTTTTGACAACTGATGATTGCGCTTGACGCTATTGTTGTGCGTTGAGCATCACATTTTTTCTGCGCCGAGGTATTCAATAAAATAGTTACATTCTTGACCCATTGTTTTTACACCGACGGGTTCTTCACCGATACGACAACGTGACAATATGATATAGTCTCACAGGTTATCTCTATATTTCGTTTTAGTTCAGCCAGAATCGTACAGTGCTTGCCTCACTTTGTAATTGCTCTTTTGTGTAGGTGATTGTTTTTTCGTCACCTCCTAGAGAAGGGCCTTTAATAAGTCTGCAAGCGGCAGTTACTGAGGCTCTGAAAATTTCTTGTTCTTATACAAATTCTTGACAATCATTTTACCTTCATTCGTAACGTTTTAAATGAAGCTCCAGATATATCAGAACTGTAATTTTGTATTGCCCTTAGTCTATCAGTTTAATTGATGAATCTGTTTGAAGGTCAGAAACAGTGGCATCTTGTTATCACCCGTATTTCCACACTTGAATGCCAAATTATATTTACCAAATAAATAAGTACAAACACATTATGAATGGCATATACCGTCGGAACGTATGAACAGGTAAGAAGTTGGTCGCTGTCAAAGGGCACCTGTCATATTGTGTACAAAAACGAGCAGCCGAAAATCAGAGGGAAGGTTAAGAAAACAATAGAATGCAGAAAAGTCAAGCCTACTAGATTACAGAGCGAAATGTATTGGTCTAGAATAATGTAATACCCAAGAAAGAATATCAGGTGCGAATGTAGCCGCTGTGATTTTAATCAATATCTCCAAGTAATGGATCTAAAGTTTTACAATATGATTGAAGTGAGAAGAACTTTTTTTAACAGTATGTCTTGAGCACCCTGTCAGAAAGACATAACTTTCTGCGTCGCGAAAATTGTAGTTAGAAGTATTCAATTCCGAATGTGCAACACTTACTCTATCGTAAGCCTTGAAAGAATTGTCACCGCACTCAAGTCCATCAGGTGCGACATTTCCATTCATTGTTGCAAGGCCCTTGCAGCAGTAAGCAAAGCATTCGTACTTCTGCGGCAGACAGAAACGAAGAGTTGGTGCATAATCAGAGCAGCGTCAAAACCTTTGTTCTTTGCGTTTAACCATGTTCTTTTTTTAAGTGTAAGTAACGATATTTGTACTGTTAATATTTAAGCAAATTTCGACCTCCCACGTTTCTGCATTTGTAGAAAAGCATATCGCGCCGCAAGGTAGAAATTTTGCAACAATTTTAATATTTGTTGAATAAACATGATCCTGAAAAAAAGTTTGCCTTATGACAATGACTAGCATTTGAAATATTATTTATGGTATTTCGACATGACCAAATGCATTTAATAGGGTTCAAGTACGTAGCTACTTGGCGAGCGTTTTTCTTACATTGTAATCTATTTTCTGAAACGCTATCACACGGTGGCGAAGTGAAGGCTTGGTCAAGTTTATTAACGTTCTTATATGAATCCGGGAAAACGGGACGGAAGAGACGAGGCGAAACACACAGGAAAACGCCTCTCCTGTGCAAATGTTGCAGTGTTTTTGATCTCATTGCTTCTTTTTCACATATAAATCAGAAACGCTACTAGATGTAAAAAAATATGTCAATAGCGAATGTTATGCTACGTTACCACACATATACGTGCTGTGTTTTTTTGATTGCTTCTAAAAATGACCAAATTATATTTCAGGCACAGACTGTAGCGAAAACACTGTTACCCCAGGCATGAAAGAGTGCCGTATGTTTACTGCGGAACGGAGGGGAACTGCTCAAACCTCGCATGCGTGCGCACCCTCCTGCACCTGCTACAACCTCAAGTGTAGCTTTCTACAGAGTTGTCGCACATGCTCTTTGGTGCTTTGTTCTGGCGATTTTTCTGCGCAGGCTTCAACTCATTTCCACAGGGCACCTTTCAAGCGCTTTCGTGAAAACGAAGTCGGGAGTTCCCTCGGTGTGAATATGAAACAACGTGGCGCAACCCGATGAACACGTAATAGCGGCATAGATATTTCTTTATTTAAAATTATTGCCACTTAGTAAGCGTATCACGATTTTGGCATCTGCTGTGTTTCAAGAATAGCGGATTAACTACAGGAATTATACAGTGAACCATGCCTGTCTTCTCGTGGATGTGCCTTTGCAGAATATGCGCCTTCGTTATAAAGACATCCCGGACGTGCCGTCGCACAGGCAAAACTTCATTGGAATAGCAATGATATGGACTCAACAGGCGGATTTTTCGCATGACCGTTGGCGTCGCCATGTTGTTCCGTATAAGGTGCCAGTGCGGTAAGATCACGGCCAGTGCTGCGCGCAGTAGGTTCGAGCGAAGGTTTCCGAAGGTGAGCCGATAAGTATAGCTGCTCGTTACAGAATTGTTCTCTCACGCTCCCAAGGGAGAGTAGGTGGGCAGAGTGCACACCGTTTCCCCACGCACGCAAAGGCAGGCTATTGGGAATTTGCTATTCTTCTATTGCTCAGCATGCTTGGCGCGTCCTGTCATGGAGGCAAGCTGCGTTGCTTACGAAGGCTAGCCGGTCTTATATAGCTGGCGGCTTCGTGTGCGTCGTACTCTCGTACGGCTCATTCGCACTGAATCGAGAGGCAGCACGTAAGGGAATTAGCTCGTCGCTGTTGCCGCTATTCGTCTCTCAAGCGTTTCAACAACTAGTGTCCGCAATGACCGAGTGAAATGTGGTTGTGTTTGCAATGCACGCATGACAAAGTGCTTGTTAATTTAGTTCGTAAGCGAATGTTCCAAGCCGTTCATGTTACTGATAAAACGACTAGCTTTACTTCGTATAGCTGCCTCAAAATTTGCTATCTTTGTACACGCTGCACCTGTCTGATTAAACTGTCACCTTTTATTCAGCTATTTCATGACGCCGCTGTTGTAAGCCGTTCTGAGCCGTCGTGCACATAAGGCGCGGTCTCGTTCACTGTAAAACTAGCGTACATATGTATATTACGGTAAACTTTCCAAGTGTGAGATCAGTACTAGAATTCTAATTGTGTCTGTCACCAACTTCAATAGTGTTTCTACCGGGCTTGCGCTATTTACCGCAGTGTATACTTACACCAAAAAGCCGCGCTAACCGCACCTATTTAGCAGTCGAGGGATGCTGCTACACTTACTATGGGTTGCTTGTGCGCGAGGCTCTCGGTTCCCGCATCCTGAAACAAAACAAAATGAGTCGTGCAATACAAACGTAGCAATAAATACAGGTGTTTGAGGTGAACGGTGATATAGACATTATGAAGGGTCGATTGTCCCAGACTCTATGTTTTCCACACCTGGCAATCTTTTTGTGCGCGTTTCTCTGTAAGTATTATATCTCTATTCCGGACGCGCCTAAACATAGACGCGTCCGGAATAGTACACACACGTAAAGCTCATTTACCTAGTTTCGCTGACAGAAACAGTTCTTTCCAATACTTTAGAGACAACTTTAATATAGGCGTAGCCTCCTATCTAAATAAATGGTGTTATCTTTAGCTGAGTGTCCTCTCATATCCGGCTTATGCCCTAGGTTGTAAAGTGATAAAGTACAAATTTGAACTGAGCTAAGAACCGACATGAGTTGCTGACCATTGTAGCTCAAATATTTCAGATTCTGCTTTCACGCACAATATCGTAGGGGAATAGTGAAGTAAGTTTATGTCTCAATTGTCCATCAGAAACAAGAGTCGTTGAATTTCTGTGTTCCAGGTTTAGCCCGACAACCTTAATAGTCAGACATAGACTATTTTGCACGGCTTCAGTAGAAGGATCTTCCCGAATACATAATCCCTCATCATGATTGAATCATAATTGCGGACAGTAGCACAGCTGAGTCATGTTTCTATATCCATGACAGTCAGTTCCATTCAATTTGTAGAGGCACGTACGACGTCTTTACAAAAATGTTATGTATCTTTTCTTGCTCATCGCAAGAGCACATCGCGGCTTTTATCATTTTTCAGCAGGTTGGTCAAGCTTTTAATTGCCACACGAACAGCTAATACAGAAATATTCAGTGTATGTGACTACTGCCCATTATGAAGCCCAAAACTCACACAAATAAGTAAACGATTCAGTGGAGAAATACTAATACGTGCACTTAGTCATACGTTTTTCGGGTAGTGCATTCCACCAGTCAAGAACTCCAATTATCGCTCAGTGCAAGACACGCCTTTATGATTTGGAACTTACTCAAATGTTATCGTTGATTCTATTTCTTCTGTGAGTTCTCACCGAATTTTTTTAGCGCAGCTCTCAGGCGCTGTTTGCTGCGTTGACTGTCGGCGTGCGTCGGCCTCGTCTTTCGGAATAAACGAGCAAACGAGCGCAGCTGATGATGAAAGAGGGAGCGCAGAGCGCAGCGGAGGATGAAATACGGTGAGTGCGAACGGAGAGTGAGGAGGAAATTGGAGGAGGAGGGTGCAGTGGTAGCATGAGAAGGAAAGCGGAGTGTGGCGACGAGCGACCACGTAGACCGTCAAAGTATCGGGCTCTCGCAGGAGAGGAAAAACCAACACTCCGTCGCTTAGCGTAGCATTCTTTTTAATGATCTTCGGAACGCTAGCCCGCGCCGGAACGCGCCAGCCGCTCGAGCCTCGTGTAGACGCTAGCGTCCGCGTAACTCTCGTGCGACGCCGATGCTGCTGCCGCTACAGAGGGCTCCCCCCCTAGAGAGGAGGAAAGTTCGACGAACGATGGAAAGTCCACGTGACGCGGCGTGTCTTCGCGTTGGTCTTGGGTGTCACGTGCGCAGGCGGCGACGAAGGATGCAGCAGGGTCGCGTCGCATACAGGTGGAGCTGATGGCGCGGGTGCTTCGATGTAGGCGGGTTTGAGACGTTCCAGGGCAATTGTGTCTGATCGGCCGTTGACATTCACAACAAACTTCGTCGGACGACGCTCTAGAACACAATATGGCCCGGAGTAGTGTGGTTGCAAAGGCTTCCGTACGGCACAGTTACGCACGAAAACGTGGGTAGCAGAGCTGAGTGCGGGAGAAACGTACGGGGACCTTGCCTCTTGTGAACGTGTAGGCACGGGGCGCATCTGGCTGAAGAAAGCTTGCAGTTCGGCTACGTAGTCGGCAGGTGATGGCATAGGCGTTTGGGGGTAGGCGACAAAGAAATCGCACGGAAGGCGTAGGTGGGTGCCGTAGACTAGCTCGGCACAGGAGCAACCTAGGTCGCTCTTGAGTGCGGCTCTGATGCCAAGTAAGACGAGAGGCAAATGCAGGACCCACTTCTCCGGCGATTCATGTGCCATAAGGGAGGCCTTGAGATGCCGGTGAAAACGTTCAACTAGTCCGTTGGACTGCGGGTGGTAAGCAGTTGTGCGAAAACCTGTCGTTCCGAGTAGTTTGAGTAGCTCGTTGAAGAGCGCTGAGTCAAACTGTCGACCGCGATCTGTGATTATTTTGGATGGGCAGCCGAACCTTGCTATCCACGTAGACACGAACGCTGCTGCAACAGTGGGCGCTGAGATATCAGATATAGGTGTAGCTTCTGGCCACCGTGCGTAACGGTCGATGCATGTCAGTATGTAGCAGTATCCTTTCGAAGGTGGAAGGGGGCCGACGAGGTCCAGGTGTACGGTGTCGAAACGAGCATCCGGTGGAAGAAAAGACTTGGCAGGCGGAATGGGGTGACGCTGGATTTTCGAACGTTGACACGACAGTCGCTGGTATCCGCTCTCAAGCCTCGAAGTTCCATTACGCCGTCGCAGCACTCTCGCCCGCCGCCATTGACGAGGTAGCAGATTTGTTGAACTCCCCATTGTCTGCCGCCGCCTATGACGATCTCAAGGCAGCACTGCTACAGCGCACAGCAGCTTCACAGCGTTCTCGCATCCAGCAGCTTCTGTCCGCTGAAGAACTCGGCGACCGACGCCCTGAAACAGGCCGGCCGACCTCTAACGGCGACGAGTGGTCCGGCCCAGCACACAAGTCGCCTTTTCTACGTGACGGACAGAGTTACGGGACAACGATTCTTGGTCGACACAGGTGCTGACGTCAGCATTCTACCCGCCCAGCGCTCCGACCGAAAAGCGACTCCTGTGTCGTTTTTGCAAGCCGTCAACGGCACCAGGATTCCAGTTTTCTCGTCACGCTCCGTCATGCTAAACCTTGGCCTTCGACGAGCGTTCCGCTGGATTTTCCTTGTTGCTGACGTCCGTCATGCAGTCATTGGAGCAGACTTCTTGCATAACTACGGACTCCTTGTCGACATCCAACGACGCCGTCTCATCGACTCCGTGACCCAGCTATCCGTTCCCGGCGTCCCATCATCAGGCACATCGCCCATAGCGCCTATTTCTGCCATGTTGGACGAACCTTTCGCCGCACTCCTACTCGAGTTTCCCACTTTGACGCGCCTACCGGACTGGACGCAACCGGTGCAACATGACGTGTGCCATCACATCGTCACCTCCGGCCCACCGGTCTACTTCGGACCCCGGCGTTTGTCCCCGGAGAAACTCAAGATCGCTCGCGCGGAGTTCGAACACATGCTGCAACTTGGCATCATCCGCCCTTCTTCCAGTAACTGGGCATCACCACTTCACATGGTGCCTAAGAAGACGGGCGACTGGCGCCCCTGCGGCGATTACCGGGCACTAAACAACGTCACACTTCCTGATCGCTACCCTCTACCCAACATTCAGGACTTCACGGTAGCGTTGCACGGTGCGACGATCTTTTCTAAGATCGATCTCGTTCGCGCCTACCATCAACTACCGGTCGCTGAAGAAGACATTCCCAAGACCGCCATCACCACTCCCTTCGGTCTTTTCGAATTTCTCCGCATGCCTTTCGGTTTACGGAACGCGGGCCAATCCTTTCAGCGTTTCATCGATTCCGTCACCCGAGGTCTGCCTTTCGTTTTTGCATACATTGACGACCTCCTCGTGGCAAGCTCTTCGGCCGAAGAACATCTTCACCACTTGCGGTTGTTGTTTTCACGCCTTGCCAGTAAAGGAATTGTCATCAACGCCGCCAAGAGTGAATTCGGTCAAACCGAACTCGAGTTCCTCGGTCATATCGTCGACGCTAACGGCATTCGACCTCTGCCGTCCAAGATTCGCGTCATCGAAAACTTTCCCCGACCGACCACACTCACCAAGCTTCGCCAATTTCTCGGATTCGTCAATTTCTACCGCCGATTCATTCCCGAGTGCGCACGACTTATGGCTCCGCTAGACGCTCTCCTGGTAAACAAGCGCAAACAAGTGTTTCAGTGGACTGAAGAGGCCGCAGACGCTTTCGCAAAAGTCAAGTCTGCCCTCGCCGACGCCACGCTGCTTAGACACCCAAACGCCTATGCCATCACCTGCCGACTACGTAGCCGAACTGCAAGCTTTCTTCAGCCAGATGCGCCCCGTGCCTACACGTTCACAAGAGGCAAGGTCCCCGTACGTTTCTCCCGTACTCAGCTCTGCTACCCACGTTTTCGTGCGTAACTGTGCCGTACGGAAGCCTTTGCAACCACACTACTCCGGGCCATATTGTGTTCTAGAGCGTCGTCCGACGACGTTTGTTGTGAATGTCAACGGCCGATCAGACACAATTGCCCTGGAACGTCTCAAACCCGCCTACATCGAAGCACCCGCGCCATCAGCTCCACCTGTATGCGACGCGACCCTGCTGCATCCTTCGTCGCCGCCTGCGCACGTGACACCCAAGACCAACGCGAAGACACGCCGCGTCACGTGGACTTTCCATCGTTCGTCGAACTTTCCTCCTCTCTAGGGGGGGAGCCCTCTGTAGCGGCAGCAGCATCGGCGTCGCACGAGAGTTACGCGGACGCTAGCGTCTACACGAGGCTCGAGCGGCTGGCGCGTTCCGGCGCGGGCTAGCGTTCCGAAGATCATTAAAAAGAATGCTACGCTAAGCGACGGAGTGTTGGTTTTTCCTCTCCTGCGAGAGCCCGATACTTTGACGGTCTACGTGGTCGCTCGTCGCCACAGTTTGGTGAACCCGGACGTGATATTGCCATACGCTCCTGTGGTAGAGACGACCATGGACCAGACCGACGCTACGAGAGCTCAAGGCCAGAACCATTCCGAGGAACGCGGTGAGCCCTCCTGTTCCGCCATCGCTGTCCGCCTCCCACAGTACTGGGACCAGGATCCTTCGGCGTGGTTTCTTCAGGCCGAAGCGCAATTTCAAGTCGCTGGTATCCGCTCTCAAGCCTCGAAGTTCCATTACGCCGTCGCAGCACTCTCGCCCGCTGCCATTGACGAGGTAGCAGATTTGTTGAACTCCCCATTGTCTGCCGCCGCCTATGACGATCTCAAGGCAGCACTGCTACAGCGCACAGCAGCTTCACAGCGTTCTCGCATCCAGCAGCTTCTGTCCGCTGAAGAACTCGGCGACCGACGCCCTAGTCAACTTCTTCGCCGAATGAGCCAGCTGCTCGGAAACAACGCGAGATCCATCGACGACACGCTGTTGCGCGAACTGTTTTTGCAACGACTCCCGGCTAACGTGCAGATGGTCCTGGCGACAGCCTCTACCATGGACCTTACCGGACTTGCCGCTTTGGCCGACAAAGTCATGGAAGTAGCCACCCCAACCATCGCAGCCACGTCACCATCTCCGGGTGACAATACAACCGCTCTGCAAACTCTTCCCTGCTCTTCCGCAGTGCACTCTCCGCTCGACTCCTTGTGTGAGCGCCTGGAACGCATCATCAGTGGAGCGGAGCATCGCCGCACGTCTCGTCGCCCACGCAGCCGTAGATCCAGCAGATCAAGACGCACGGGCACTCGCAATGAAGCCTCAACTACAACGCCTGGCGTTTGCTACTACCACCGCCGTTTTGGAAACGACGCTCGTCACTGTCGGCGTCCCTGCGCTTGGCAGGGAAACAGGCCGGCCGACCTCTAACGGCGACGAGTGGTCCGGCCCAGCACACGTGGTCGCTCGTCGCCACAGGAGGAAGCCACCTTGAAGAAGAACCATATTGCGCTCACGTCCGCGCAGCCGCGGCAGCGGCAACAATGGCCGTGCGGGGGAAGGAAAAAAAGAACCACAGCGCTCGCCTTCACGCATAGTGCTCGCCGCACGCGGTTTCCGTTGAAGTATATTGTTGCACCAGCTGCAGTTGCGGGGAAAGCGGCAACTGTGTGGCGAGTCTACGTGTGCCGCCGCGTGTCGCTTCAGTGCCAGTCGGCGAGGGGATCGGTGCGGGTTCTTCAATATATCACGAAATGAAAACACGTATAGAGCTGGGCTCAAATTTCTCGTTGGAGAGTACCGTAATCGTCGGTGATTTTCGTAATCACACTGTAAGCACGACACATGTTGCATAGTACTTTCTGGAAGGCACTTCTGGGAGCTCGTTTTAGCGTAGGCAAGCAATACGCGTTTTGAGGTCGGGAAAGCAGATAATGCTGGTTCTATTTAAAATTAAGCGCAGCTTTGCCGAGTGCCGCGGTGGCGCCCCAGTGAGACAGCCGCTTCAGTTCCAGCTTCGGCCAATGAAAGCACGCCGAGACTCCGGATCTCCGGAGCAAGGGGCAATGACCCCCACGGCGGGGATAACGAAGGAACTTCTAGAAGGTCGCTACAAGGGCTTGCGTCCTAGGATGTCGGAGGCTTACGTGTGAATGGCGTAGGAATGAACAGGTAATTTTCAGGATAGGATGGTTTCAAGCGTTCACACGACACTGTCACTTTGCCGCAAACGTGAATCTTCAAGGTTTTCTCTGAAGGCAAAACAACACGAAAGATCCTGCTGTGAAGATGCTGCTATGAAGATGACTTCATAGGAAGGTGTCAATGGTGGCATGATAGGGTCGCACCGCAGAAAGACGTGCATGGTTGTGTCCATTGCCGGGAAACTAAACACAGGCTGCCCGCGGGCAATACGTGGGGGTGCATGTGGAAACTCGTCGAGCCAGGAATGTAGCCGCTGTAAGTGGTGCGCGGCCGCAAGTGGAGGGCCTTGCTGCTTGCCGAAAAACGGGCTTGCAACGCGAATTGCTGACCCATAAAGCATCTTGATTGCACTGACTCCAAAGTCAACCTTGATTGTTGTTCGTATCTCCAGTGGAAGTAGGCCTAGCCTTTACAGCCAGTGCTATCTGCAGAGCATGGCTATAAATGATGCCTTCAGTTGTCGGTGGGCACGCTAGACCATGCCGTTGCTCTGTGGGTGGTAAGCCATGGTGTTATGAAGGCAAGCGCCGAGCAGACTCGCCAGGGCAGAAAAAGCGAGCTCTGCAATCATCGGTCTCGGTCAGTAGTTATGCGCAAAGAGCAACAGTGCAGCTACGCCCACATAGTGAGAAATGCTTCCACCACTGTTTAGGCCGTAATGCCTTGTAGAGGCGTCGCCGCAGGCCACCTTGAGTACCAGTCAACACACGTTATGAGCCACATGAAATTTTGTCTGGGCGGAAGAGGCCCCACCAAGACTAAATGCACGTCATCGAAACGGCTCTGTGGTGTTCGAAACGGCTGCACCGCTAAACGGGTGTGCCGGGTCACTTACACGGCCTGGCAGGCTTGGCAGCTTCTTGCCCAGCTTCGAACATTTTTGTTGATATCTGGGCAGACGAAGCGTTCTGTCATAATCCTCTGTGTCACTCTGATGCCGCGATGCGAACCGAATATTGGCCGCCGAAACTCAAGGCCAAGAGCAAGCGAGGAGCTGCCTGCGATATGTCGCATTTGACCAATGTTGTTCTGTAGTGAAGCCGCACCTTAGGATGCTAGAGCAAGGAGCCTTCTACCGCAATTAGGGGAAATCGGAGTGGTATTGTTTGGTAGAAGCTAGGGGTTGGAAATCCACAGGGCCAACACAGGCACAGCGCCGATCGGCGACAGTGCGTCAGCAGACGGATTTCGGCGCCAGAGAATTGGCGGGTGTCAGTAGAAAATTCCGAGATGAAGAATAGTTGCTGAAGCTCACGTTTTGAGTAAAAGGAACTGTTGTCCTTGAAAACCAAGGTTAACGGCTTGTGGTCAGTCAGAATGTGAAAGCTACAGCCTTCAAGAAAAAAAACGGAAATGCGTGACAGCGCAACGGATGGCCCACATCTCCCTACCGAAGGCGCTGTAGCAAGCTTCTGCAGGTTTGAGGGTCTTTGAGAAAAAGCCGAGTGCCCTCCAGCCTGTGCCATCATTTTACTGCAGTACTGCATCCACTGAAATGGTCCACACGTCTACCATAAGTTGGCGAGTCGTGCAAAAGATGAACCAGCAACACTGCAGTCGACAAGCGCGTTTGGGCTTCCTTGAAGCTGCATTCGTGCTCCGAGAACCAGTGGACAGTAAGCGTTTTAACGCGATAGCGTTAAGGAGCTCGTGTCGCAGAAAAGCCGGTGTCGTCGGCGTTGGCCGTGAGCGATAAATCCCAGCAGGCACTTCATGAATAAAAAACAACTTGCAAGATGGGCTGGGTGGGAATCGAACCAAGGTCTCCGGAGTTTGAGACGTAGACGCTACCACTGAGCCACGAGTTTTTTTTTTCTTTATTGCCGGAAGTTTCACCAAGCTAACACAAAGGGCATCATTTCTTGAAATAAGGTAAGCGATACATAAATATACACTAACACATATTCAACTTTGTGCGCATGCATATTGTACGGTCAGTCACATTGTGGCTGGCCATGTCAAGTTTAAAATTCCTTTATAGTGGCGAGGGGCTAAATCGTCGCCAGCCAATCCGGAGGACATTCTTGTTCTTTAATTACATCAATAAACTTGGAAATAGCTTCCCGGAAGAGCAGCCGCGCAGGCCGGCTGTATGGCTCACAAAAGAAACCGGCCATTCGAGCCCTCCATAAACAGTGGAGGCCCATTAGCATAATTAAGTCCAATGGCATGCCGTCCTCATTTTCTACCGTCAAAAATCTAATACCTAATGGGCTTAAAGGCAATTCTTTCTGTAGTCTTCTTTGAAGAACGTCCCAAAAGAAAACCCCTGCCCAACAATGCAAAAAAACATGGTTGATGCTTCAAAGCGGTACAAAAGCGCCTCTAGAGAATGCGGTGTTGCATTAGAAGCGAGCTGTTTCTGAGGCTCGGGCATGCGTCGCTTTCTCAGGCGCACATTTCGTTGCCGCGCCGAACGCTGCGTTGCTCGACGCTCACCGCGTCCGATGCGGGGCGCGTAGTCGCTGCGCCGTAGCCCATTGTCTTACACCCCTTGGCGGGTCGACGGGAACGCTGTCGCGTTCCACTCTTGAAGGCGAAGCTTAAGGGTCCTCCATTTTTTTTAAGTCGCGGACACCACAAGTATGTAAACGGGTAAAGAACTTGCGCACAGGTAGTATGAAGTGCTTGATAATGTTTATTAGCCCCACAAACTGGCGCTATGTTTGGAAAGAGGTTGGGGTGGGGAAGTCCTCGGTTGCCCACCCTCGTGATTACAGTGGCTTGCTGCCTTGGGCAAAATGCGATGGCTGAGAAAATCCAGGGCTTTAAATCCAGAAATAGAATTTCAGAGTATACAGGACCAGGAACCTTTCATCCAAAAGCTCAAATGGAAGGCAAAGGTGCTTTTTGTGTTCTTCATGTGTGCGACTTGCAACGCGAATGTCATCAAGGAAGAAGAAAACGTACGGAAGTCCACGTGTGACCTCCTTCACGAACCTTTGAAAATTTTGCGCCCCATCATGAAAACCCTAAAGAATACGGCCAAACTCAAATATGCAAATGGAGTAGTGATTGCTGTTTTCGAAATTACGCTGGGCTGGAATGGCATTTGGTGGTACGCGCTTATAAAATCTATCTTGCTATATATTTTGGTACCTGTGAGACGGGCACGAGGTCTTGTATGTTGGGAAGGATATATTGATCGGGAGTACTGAGGCATTCAAAGCACCGTTGTCACCACAACGCCGGCATTCGCACACTGTCCCCTTTTTTAACCAGATGACTGTGTGACGATCAATTGCTGGAGGAAGAATGAATAACGTCAAGCTGAAGGATGTCTTCAAACCTATGGCTGGTTAATTCCAACCTCAGTCCAGCGAGCTTCTGTGGCTGAGAGGCGATAGGTGGGCCGGTGGTGGTGATATGATGCGCCACCTGTGTTTCACGGCCAGCGCATCGTTTCGGAGCTTCGTGAGTTGCAGGTATTCAGCAGGTATCGTGTCGTACGATGAGTCCTGGCGAAAAGTATGGATGCCAGATGAGGGGAGGGGGGGGGGCTGGACTGTAGGCCAAGTGCATTGAGGTATGTGACGTTATTCGTTAGGCGTCGATAGCGAACACTAATATCTAGATTGAAATGGCTGAGGAAGTCCGCTCCCAGCGTGTCAAACCTGACGTTGGCGATCACCAGCACCCATCTGTGCAAGCTCCTGCATCACATGTCTAGCCTCATTGAATGGAGCTCATCAGATGCGATTGCAGTGTTGTTCACTGCGTTGAGCGTGGGTGTGGACTTGCGGCGTTCGTCTGTGGCCGTGGCGGGAACGATAGACGGCTTGGCTCCGGTGTCGACGAAAAGACGGGTGCTGGCGGTGCGGTCGAGTACGAAAAATAGGTTCCTTGCGCGAGGGCCGAGGACGCATGCCGCCGCTAGCGACTGCCCTCTGCGTTTCCCGTCCACGAACAGGGCTAGGTGCAGCCACTTGACTGTTCGCGAAAGCGACGGTGGTAGCACTATAACTGCCGCGGCGAGACTCTAGGTGCGTTGCGAGATTGTGAAGGCTTGTGGATGCGCCGTAGTTGGTCGCCAGTGCTGCCACCCGTCGTCAAGTTCTCCAGTGCACTGGCAAGGCGGTCGATTGTTTCCTTCAGCTGCGAGAGTCGGTCTCCTGGAGCGCTACAACGTGAAACTATTCCAAACTTTCCTATCCCAATTCTGCATTCAGCCCCACGCGTTTGTTGAAAAACTTTTTCTGGACCATCCCCACTTCACCTGCCTGTCACGCGACGTTACGAAAACAGCGGTAGCTCAATATCTGATATGACGTGTATACACTGATTATGCGTAATTTTACCGAACAAAGCGAAAATAGCCATTCCTGATTCGAGGCCTTTTCATCATTAGCCCTCGGCTATTGCTCAAACGTTTTGGGGCTGCACCCACTTCGCCTGCCTCTCACACGACGTCACAAAGCCGCAAAAAGTTACTCCGTCAAAGTAACATTTACGCGGTAAATATTCATTAATATGCCGAACAAAAGTGAATTTTCTTCTGAATAGCCGCAGGCTGCCCCCTTCTGAAAGGAATAAAATATAGCTGTCGCCGATCGCTCCGCCACTGGCTACTGACCCCGGCTGGAGAGCATGAGCTCATTGGCGTGTAATAAAACCTTTTTCTTGGCCGTGTAAGGTTTTCGAGAACTTTCGGCACGTTTACGACCTTGTTTTGCCAACCCTTCTTTGCTGAGAATCCGTTTTAGCGCCATTGTTGAGTTTCCGTTGCATGCCACCACGATTGCCGACAAGCGACCGCAAGCTAAGTAAGAGAAAGCGGACAAATCGCACACGCAGCACCACCCTCTTCCTCGGGTTATCGATATTCACTGCAGTGGCTTGGCCCCATGGAATCCTTCTCCACTTGAGCATGCCCCTCGCATCTTGTGAGCCAATTTGATAAGACAGGCAGCTCAGTGCAGGTAATGTTATTCGCTTTTCAAGCAAATAAAAGTGACCTCCTATGAACGAGGGGACCATTTGACCGGACAATTCAGACAACCCTGCGGGTCACCGCCCGATGCTTGCGTCAGTGGATACGCACATTCGACGTCAGGACATTGGAATAAAACGTATTGGAATAGTTTTACGTTATACGGCCCTTGGTTCTGAGAGTCTCACAGCAGTGATAGGTAGCCGCAGATGAGCAATCGCATATGCGGTCAGCGAGTGCAGCTAGCCGATCGAGACACGGCTCGCTGGAACCCGCCAGCACCATGCCTGCGGACTTTGGGACGCGCCCTAAGAACAACCCACACAAAATGGGAAATTGGCTCTGTTTTTGGAAAGTGTTTAGCGGAGTCAAGAATTACATGTTTTGGCAGGTAGAGAATGGAGAGTCGACTGGCTTTATTCAAAAGCAAAAGCAGGTTTACCGAGTGGCAGTGGTGGTGCGGGAGTAGGACTGCAGCTTCGGTACAAGTAGGGGGCAATGTCCGTCACGGCGGGGAGAACGAAGTGACTGACGATCACTAAAGACCGTGGGTACCAGAGATTACGCTTTAACGCCCGGGCAGTCATTCATAAAAACGGACCAGATCGAACCGCGGATTAGAATTCGAGCATGGCCCACTGTGGTCGCCACTATCGTAGTACTTCGAGTGCCACCACTTTCTGTGCGCGCAGTTTCGCCTCATAAAGCATAGTTTCGTGATTCACAGTTTTTCTGCCATGTCCTTTAACATCACTGCAACATAACCATATCAAATTTGGTGAGAATAAAGCATAGACCTATGCTACGCATAATGATTGCATGAAATCACACGTTGTACATGATTTGATAAATGAACCTGTGTTCTCGTACATTGTTCTCTGCCGTTTAATAAACAGCTCCCCTAGCTTCCCTTAGCACTGTGCCCACGATGCGCGTTGCGCGTGTAATGTATCTATATATGTATGCATGGTCCTGTTCACGAATAGTGATAGTGAATACTGCAAAACTTATTTTTGAAAAATTTTCAAGTCTCTTTATGAAGAATGCAAAATGTTGTACCGAGAGTATGATATTGTGATTCCTGGAAATTAATTATCCTTAGCGTAGTCGCTAGAGTGCACTCATTATTTCACGTGCCGACTTCCACCAAATTACATACAGCAGCGATACTGCATGTTTCTGTAATAGGGAATTCCGCCACGCATGCGATATTTGGTTGTTTTTATTGCGATAGAAACTACACGGAAAATCTAGGTGTCGCCGGGATGTTACGTATAAAGTCCAAAGGCGACAACGCCGTCGGTGTGCACCATACGGTGTAAGTGAGAGTGAAATTGTGCTAGGTTAGCCGGCGATCACGGCTTAATCTCGTCCACATGAAATGCAGGAGAGAGTAGAAAAAGCGCTCTGCCTTTCATAGAGCGCAATGCACCCAACGTTGGGAGGCCCCGCGGAAAGTGGAGGGAGGGGAGCCACGGTCTACTACGGTTGCAACTGCGTATGTGGCCGCCGCGCGCAGTTGCGCGGACGTGTCTTTCGAGCGACCTGCGTTGCAGGCACAGTCTAGGTCTAGGGTCAACCACTCGTGTCTTTGTGCCTGATGTGCATTCTCACTGCTAATTTTATCACTTCACTCGCTGCTACTATTACGCTTGCTCACACCAGCGTTTCGACAACGAATGTCCGCGGTCATTGAGCGTGATGTGTTCATATTCGTTGCGGCCGCTGACAGCATGCTAGTTGAGTTAGTTAGCAATCGAATGTTTAAAAGATGATACGGCCGATCAAAATGCTTCTTACTTCGTATGGCTGCCTGCTAATTTGCTGTCGCCATCATTAATTCGTCTTGCTGGTGAAACAGGAACTTTGTTTGAGTGGCAAAGGAACTGAGCATCCTTAGGTTTAACTTACGTCGCAGTTAGTTGAACGTAACGCAGAGCAATATGCTGATCTTTTAATCTTTTCGGGCATAGGTATATCCTTTCCAGCCCTGTGGGTGATCCTGCTTTTAAGGCAGGGGAGCTTCCTGGAAAGTAAAAAAAGATACATTCTAGAAAAATGACAACATAATGTAATCAATAGGGTGACGTTTTGTGAATGCTTCGGCGCAAGTCCAATCTGCAATTTTAAACAAGAAAGTTCACTCTCCAACTAAAGAACAAACAGCCATAAAATGGAGTGCATTCCTTCTCGCTGCCTTTGCCCTTTTTGATACAATTACATGCATGTGAGAAAGCAATTTTTTTGAAGGAGTATATATAAATCTGTCTCGAACAGTGTAATGCTTTTAAATTATCTGTTGAGCCAGTAACGTGCCTATGAATAATACGTTTACGGATCTCACTTGTTGGAGAGTATACACCCTGGATACCTAAGTGGTGACTACTTGACCTCGTGCACAAGAGCGCATGACGACACTTACAAAAGGAAAGTATGGTAATAAAGAAAAAGAAAGCTCTTGAGTGTTTAAGTACTTGCGATGCAGTAAAGATGAAGCTTTGAAGAGAGTTTGGATGGCAGGTTTGTAACCTGGACTGTTGGTGGCCTTGATTGGACATCAGAACATCTGCTGTTTGTCAGCAGCAGCAGCATTTAATTCGATCTGTTACAAATATTTTGAAGCTTTTTGTTCTTTTAGGTCTGTTGAGATAAGTGACTATGAAAATTTACAAATACCTCAGCCCCACGTCAGTCGCGCTGCTAAGAAGCTCAGTGCCAGTCACCTCATCGCATGACTCGTCATAGTGTGGAATAACCGAAGGTATTGATTTTATATGCAACGCGAAACCTTATGCAGCCCCTGAACCTCACTAAATATCGCAACATGCATGGGAAGAGCGCTATATGCCCTGTTAGGCCCAATTATCTCATTCTGAGGCATCGATGAATAATAACATAGCAGAGCTTTGCGAAGTAAAACTTCATAGATAATATAGGCTCTAGTTCAACGTCGAATGGGACATTGGTGACCAGAATGCCTAAGCAGGTTTTCTGTCCATACAAAGCACTTACGAAAGATGAAACGGCACCAGAATGACGGCTATTTCGATGCTCTTGTACGATGTAAAGAATCCTGATGTTCAATTTCCTTGTGATAATTACGTGGTCGTTGGAGCGCAACGTACGCAGCGTACAACTGGAGCTTAATGTGTCCCAGGGATTGCACAGTTTGTTGATACATGCAGGCGAGCGCAGCTATACTTCCATACCTCTCGGTTCATACATGCATGATACCTTCGTTGTCAGTGGCACAAATGAAGCGGTGGAATAAAGTGAGTATAGATGAAAACATTTGGCACAGTGGTTTCGCTCGTGTTGTTTGCGCGCGGAGTATCGTATGTATACTCATTTGTCTTTGCAACTATTCCCCATGTCGCACAGAAAACGCAAAGTATGGTAATTTTAACATATCATAGCGGATAACGTCTTCTCTGTTTCAGGTCACCTAGCAAAAGTTTAGAGGGTCGACCCACGTGAGATGAAGCATTGGCCACCTCATATTTCTTTTGAAAATAGAGGCTCTTTATGGCCTTGCGCAGTCATTTCCCAAAACATATTCTTCGATTCGAACTTTCTGGTCACGTGGCTTGTGATGAAATATTGAACATGTACAGGAAAAATGATCCCGCCAGAAAATTGTTCTGTAACTCTATCGATGCATAGCTGGCACAACGTTCCCGTATATCATATAAGGATTAGTTTTTCATATGAATTTGCGTTACAAGTAACTGCGGGAAAGAAAGGTTCTACAAAAGCTTGATGAAAATTTTTACAATTTACTATTTAATTTAGCCAGACCACAACTGAACATTTTATTGTAGTTGTTTAAATTTACTCTGCTCTCACTGAGCTTTAGATAAAGAATTATGTATGTGTGTCACATAATACTATTTGTAATAGCAGTGACAGTAAGTTTTATTTTGGCAGAACAAAAATATACAAATACAAGTACACGTGTATATAGAAGTACTATACAAGTACAAATACAAGTACACGCGTATAAATACAAGTACACGCCTGAAACACTTTACATGGTCGTCTTCGTACGCGCACATCAATAAGACACAAAGAGATGCGACATCAATGAAAATACTTATCACACGGGCTTTCTCCGAGGTGAACTATTTCTTGGTTAACCGTTCTAGGCAGAGGCTCAAACAGCTTGAAGCCATCGGTCCTTCAATTTCTACCTGTCTCTTATGTCCTTGATATGTGTGCTCTGTGAACACTATTGTTATAACAGCTAGGTCACCAAGTGCTAGAATCGCAGGCCACCGCAACAAGTGCACACGTCTCTGTCCCTAGCACAATGGTGAGTCATTCTGTTGCTACAGGCTCATGTGAGTGTTTTTATTCCTATAATGTTCTAATCGTCCCCACCGATAATGAAAAATAACATTTTTTCCCTGAGAGGAATTATTGCAGCTCCAGAAATTCCTGCAGCGACTATCATGTGCTTGTGGCAGCTGGAGATGATAGCGCACGGCAGACGAGCGCCAATGGTTGGTGTGATGTACACTATACGCGCGCACTATCATCGTTAAATACAATAAACATCACAAGTGGTGAGATTGCCACAATTGCATGAATTTCGTAAATTCTACATGGGCACATAAAGTCGGCATTGGTTTTCTTCATGTGTCCTTGGCGTGGATCGATAGAAAATGCTACACGTCGGGTTTGAAACTGAAGGTCCAAGGCACTGGCAACAGTGGGGGAGAGTCAATTTATTTATTCGTTTACTACCTGCATGTTAAGATTGTGTCTGCAAAGACAACGTCTTCGCAGCTCTTACTAGCTTATAAGACACGTTCCTACCACGAAAGTAAAAACTGTGCGAAAGAAATATTTTGCTTTAGCGTACCGTCGCTGTCGTGAAAATCCGCACTTATCGGCACTTAATTTTTTTTATCACCTTGGACTTTCTTAAGCGAATTTTTTTTCGGGTAATTATCGCACTCCACCTCCCTCCTACACCCACAAAAACACATGACTTCAATATTGTGCACAAAGATTTGATCTATATGCGAATAAATAAGGAAGTTATTTGAACTTAAAGAAAGCAGTATGGGATGACGGTATGTATTGTAGCTTGCAGGCGGCCAGTCTAGGCTTACATGTGAGTGCTTAGATGGTAGCTTCAGCCGACTAACTCGAAAAGCACGTTGAACGTTGTGCTAAACTCTAGTTATATGGTTACGTGTAGAAAGACACAGACGAAAGAGGCTATTTACAGAATATTTACACTGGACTGGAGCCAGAGCACCAGGCATTCACTCGCGCCAAGGGCACAGACCCACTTCGTCGTCGTTCTTGCGGCGGCTCGTCCTTTGAGCATCGCTTAATGATATCGTAATACAACCACGCGGCGGCAAAAGTGCCATCACGGTGCTGTTAAATATCCAAGGGGCGTGGAGAGTTGTAGGGTTTGAGTCGGGCGACGTGGACAATATCACTGGTTGTCACAGCAGAGGACGTAGTGGGTGTGGCTGCAACAATTTCGTAGGTGAAATCCGTCACTTGGCGAAGCACGCCTTATGGGCCCGTGTAGCAGGAAAGCAGTTTTTCACAAAGGACAACTTTACGCGATGGAGACCGAAGCAACACAAGGGTGCCGGGCACAAAATTGACATCATTGTGACGGAGGTCGTAGCATTGCTTTTGTTTGCCTTGAAAGACTTGTAGACGAGCGCGCGCAAGTTGGCGAGCATGGTCAGCATAGGTGATAGCATCACTGGCATAAGCGCTCGTTGATGCCGTGGTAGACAGCAGCACAGGCTCCAGTGGTAGCGTTGGTTCGCGGCCATACAAGAGGTAAAAAGAAGAAAAGCCAGCAGGGTCAAGACGGGAAGAGTTATACGCATATGTAAGGTAGAGCCTGGTCACAGTCACGGTGGTCATTAGAAACGTATTTTGATAGCATGTCTGTAATGGTACGGTTCAAATACTCAGGGAGGCCGTTCGTTTGAGGGTGGTAGGAGGTGGTAAATTTATGCTGTATAAAGCTGGCACGCATCATGTCAATTATTTGGCTAAGAACGTACGGCCACGGTCTGTTAGCAATTGACGAGGAGCACCATGAATAAAAATGACATCATGCAGGAGGAAGCCCGCAACATCAGTTGCACAACTGGTCGGAAGAGCGCGGGATACGGCGTAGCGGGTCGCGTAGTCCGCCGCGACTGCAACCCACTTTTTTCCTGATGTAGATTCCGGCAATGGGCTGAGAAGGTCTAAGCCGACATGATGGAAGGGCTCGGCAGGGATGTCGAGCCGCTGCAGGTAACTAGCGGGGAGCCGGGAAGGCTTCGTTCGTCTTGGCAAAGTTCGCAAGTGGCGACGTAACGTCGTACGGAACGGGCAAGGCCCGGCCAGAAAAAAACGGCGACGTACACGGTCATAGGTTCGATATACGCAGAGGTGTCCTGCCGTTGGTGCGTCATGAAGCCCTTCTTGAATGGTTGAGCGGAGGTGTTTAGGTATGACAAGTAGGAACTCAGAGCCGTCCGGATGAAGGTTACGGCGGTACAGTGTACCGTCGCGGAGGACGAAGAGGCATAATGTGGCGTTGGCCGGAGAGTGTTCAAAACGGTTGATGAGTGCTCTGATGTAGGCGTCACGACGTTGCTCGTCGGCGAAATGAAGCAGCTGCGACACAGAGAATACAAAAGCAGCACTGGTAATATTGGAGGAGTCAGGGTCGCCAACAGGGCAACGCGACAAGCTGTCGGCGTCTTGGTGAAGGCGGCCCGTCTTGTAGACCACGGAATATGAAAATTCTTGCAGCCTCAAAGCACATCGACCAAGCCGGCCTGTAGGATCTCTTAGCGATGAGAGTCAGCAGACAGCATGATGGTCCGTGACTACGGAAAAAGGGGACCGTAAAGGTAAGGACGGTATTTCGCAACCACCCAGACCACAGCAAGGCATTCTCGTTCCGTAATGGAATAGTTGCGTTCCGATGGTGTGAGGAGGCGGCTCGCATAAGCAATAACGCGATCCTGGCCACGCTGACGCTGGGCTAAGACGGTACCTACGCCATGACCGCTGGCATCTGTACGCAATTCTATAGGGGCATCATGGTCGAAGTGGGCGAAAATAGGTGGTGCGGAGAGAAGAGTAACCAGACGAGAGAAGGTGGTGGCTTCTGCAGTACACCACGAGAATTGTACGCCTTTCTTCAAAAGATTAGTGATGGGTCTAGCAATTGCCGCAAAATCTTGAATAAAATGACGGAAGTACGTGCATAGCCCTACAAAACTTCGAACGTCAGCGGCTGTCTTCGGAACCGGAAAGTCTCGGACAGCGTGAGCTTTGTCGGGATCAGGCTGTACTACGGAAGCGTCAATGAGGTGGCGCAGAACAGTAATTTGGCGGTGACCGAAACGACATTTGGACGTGTTAAGTTGCAGCTTCGTCTTTCGAAATACATCATGTGTTGGTCATATCATGAGAAGCCAACAAACACTGACATGGCTTCTCATGATATGACTAATAAAAATCGGGCCCCTCGGTTAACACCCTTTCTTCTCGTTTATCAAGTATGGGTGTTAGACGCATTAGGTGAGTGTCGAAAGTGGGCGAGAAGACGACGACGTCGTCGAGGTAGGAGAGACATGTGGACCATTTGAAACCTCGGAACAAGGAGTCCATCATACGCTCAAAGTTGGCAGGGGCGTTGCATAATCCAAACAGCATTACTTTAAATTGGTATAGGCCATCAGGTGTGATCAATGCGGTTTTTTCTCTGTCCATATCGTCAACACCAATCTGCCACTATCCAGAACAAAGATCAATAGAAGAGAAACAGCTGGAACGATGGAGGCAGTCAAGGGCGTCGTCTATACGTGGGAGCGCGTAGACGTCCTTCTTAGTAATGTTGTTCAGATGACGGTAGTCTACACAGAAGCTCCACGTGCCATCCTTCTTTTTAACCAACACTACAGGCGACGCCCAAGGACTCGAAGAAGGCTCAATGATGTTTTTGTCTAGCATTTTATTCACTTCTCTTTGAATTACTTGGGGTTCCCCCGCAGAAACTCGATATGGTCGTCGCTGAATAGGAGTAGCATCACCAGTAAGAATCCGATGCTTGACCACGAGCGTCTGGGCTAAAGGGCGATCGTCGAAGTCGAAAATATCTCTGTAGGACGATAACACTTAGTAAAGGTCTTCGGCCTGCGCAGAAGACAGGTCCATCGCAACCATTTTCTCTATCTTCGGATCGGTGGCTGAGGCTGGCACGATGGGCCTGCTAAGCTCGCAAGAAGCATCGGTCGATAAAGTTGCCACGTGATGGTCGCCGAGACAATCAACGTTGGCAAGGCGGTAAGGCAGTTGGCAAGGCGGCGGTTTTACCTTGCGGTAAAATTTGCTTTGCCAATCCAAAGTTATAGATAGGCATGAAAGTGCGGTTCACAGTAATAGTAAGTATACTGTGAGGCACGGCAACATCATGGAATGTTAAGCAGAGGAGTGACGAGGCACTCGCCATCAGGGACTGGTGGTGAAGACAAGAGTTCAATATACGCTATTGATTTTGGCGGCAGGCGAATAAAGCTGGTGGGGCGTACGCGGCACTCGGGTGCGTCAGAAGGTTCTGCGAGGATCGGCAACTCAAGGCGAAGGGTAATGGCAGAGCATCAATAAGAGCAGAATGCGCGGGGAGAAAGTCGAGGCCGAGAATGAGGTCGTGGGGGCAGGCATCGCCTGCCGCCACACTGCGGCACGTGCGGTACGCATGCCGATGATAGGCACTGTACCGCCATCCGCCACGCGGACGACGCGCTGGGGTGAGGAGCTTGTTCAGTCGTCGTTGGAAGGCAGCAGTCATAATAGAAAGATGTGCCCCTGTATCTATGAGTGCCGTGACAGGATAGCCATCAGCGTCAACGTCAAGAAGGTTTTGGTTCGTGTTTAACTTGAGCAGAGGATTTGAGGGCAGTGTCGACAACGCAGCTTCACCTCCAGAAGTTGCAGTGCTAGTTTTCTGGCTGGGCCCGGGAGGCGATAGGCGGCAAAGAAAAGCGGCGGGGTTGGTTCGAACGAGGCTGATGGCGTCGAGGTGAGGGCGTGCGGCTGTAGCGAAGGTTCGGAGCAGGGGCATCAGCGACAGTGGGTTCATGGCGGGTGGCATAGGGAACCAAAGGTCCAAAGGTGCGGGAATAAGTGGCGGCGTATGTCCGAGGAGGCGGTGGCCATCGGTTGCGGCAGTGACGAGCGACGTGGCCGATGCGACCACAGTGGAAGCAGATTGGTCTGTCATCAGGGGTACGCCATTCGGACGGGTTGCGGCGAGATGGGGTAGAAAAGGTCTGTTGGGGAAGAGGAGGGCCGGTAGAGAACTGGATCATGCAGGTTTGAGATGTTGAACACACGGAGTTCAGACACATGTTCTCAAATTCCTGTCCGACTACGGCCTGAATCATGGCAATCGTGGTTGCTGGCGGATCGGGGGGCGTCGCGGAGAAAGCTGGCGAACAGGCGGCGTCGATCTCGCGGCGAACAATACAGGGGACGTCGTCACAGGTGGTGGCCTGACTCGGTCGACCCTCACATGTCGACGTAGCAGCGGTGTTGGGTAGCCGCATGATGTGGTGTGTGATACGGCGGCTCTTAGCTTGTTCAAGGCGACGGCATTCTTTAATGACGGCCTCGATTGTCGAGGCGTTGCCGAAAACAAGCAAATTGAAAGCGTCGTCGGCGATGCCTTTTAGAACATGTGACACTTTATTTGATTCATACATAGCATCGTCAGCTTTGCGGCATAGAGCCCAAGACGTCGAAGATGTATGAAACATACGGCTCTGTTGATGTCTGAACACGAGACGCAAGAGCGTTTCTCGCGGCAACCTTGTGGCCAATGCGGTCGCCGAAGAGTTCCCGTAGCTTTTCTTTGAATGTGTCCCAACTGCTTATCTCGTCGTCATGCGTTTGGTACCTCACGCGTGTGGTGCCGCCAAGATAAAAGATGACACTGGCGTGCATAATGCTTGGGTCCCACCTGTTATTAGCGCTGCCATGTTCATATAGCTTGATCCATTCCTCAAAGTCCTGTCCCTCCAGGCCAGAGAGCACACCAGGGTCGCGATGTTGGGCAACCGTGACGATTGGATCAGTCGGACCAGGCGAAGCCGTTGCAGAGACGGGCTCGTCACCGGGAGGCATGGTGACAAGCTCGATGTACCGACCACTCCGGAGTTCCGTCAGTTCCGTGGCGTCGACGGGGATAGCTGACCTCCACCAGAATGTTACGTGCAGAAAGACGCAGACGAAAGAGGCTATTTACAGGCTATTTGCACTGGACTGGAGCCAGAGCGCCAGGCTGACATTCACTCGCGCCAAGGGCACATGCCCACTTCGTCGTCATTCTCGTGGTCGCTCGTCCCTTGAGCATCGCTCGATGATATCGTAATATTATTGACACAGAGTACGATCGTAGATAGAGGTGAAAATACTGATGTGAAACAAAGCAATGTTGCTTCGGTACTCTGTAATGGCGCAGCCATATTTTGTTCCAATGCGACGCTTTTGGCCGATGGTCTAAGTGTGCTAGCATGCCAATAAATCTTGTTCGGTCGGCTGTACTTCGTGCTTGCTTCACCTCGTGGAGGGGAGACAAATTGCGAAATAACGATGATTATAATTGTAAAACGCGGCACACTGTAGGAAGCAGTCTAAATATCTTGATTGACTTGCTACACAAATAGCTCTGCAAGAAATCCTGGTGAATAGCCTGCAAAGGCTTGATGCAGCGCTTCAGGCCAGGGGTTCAAGCACTCGATGCAAGCAAGAATATATCGTTGTTTCGAAGACGATGGTGCAGCAGACCAATACAAACATGGAAGGACGAGGAGTTGGGTGAAGGGAAGCTGCCACGAACCCTACAACAGAGCGTACCGGATAATATTGGAGCTCTGACACTGGAGACATACCCTCTACCTGCAGCCGCATGGCCTCTACAATCCTCTAGGCCTACCTTCTACAGCAAGCGTTAATACGAGGCCATAGCCAAAAGGAGATGATAAGACCCATCATGACATGCATTCCTCGCTGCTTTAAAAAGCAGTGAAGGGAATACAAGACAAACATTACACATTAATTTTGTAGGCGTTCTGGCTAGCCGGAGGTGCGCTACAGACTTGTTGCATCAACGACCATACGACACCAACGTTTCACAAGACGCGCCATCTATTTCTTCATAATCAATTTAGCTTTCTACATTCATATACTATTGATGTTTGCAATTGGTTGGCAAAGTGGATAATTATAGAAATCTTGTGGAACATCATATTGCACTTGAGTACGCCGATACGGCAGAGTTCTGAGTTGACCTAGAAGCGGTTATACGATTTAACAAAATAGGTCATGAAGTCTAATAAGATGTATTATTGGTGAATAATCTTTCTTTTCAAGCGAAAAATTGACTGTTCGTGGCTTCTAGGTGATAATTTTTTTGCGTCTACTCCTGAAGAGCGTGTCCACTCTCGCCAGTCTGCCCATTCGCGGCATCTGCAGCTCTCGCTAGGAAGATTGTCGAACTTTCGAATGGGCTTGACGAATGAGAAGAGAGAGAGAGAGAGCGAGAGAGATGAAGAGGAAAGGCAGGGAGGTTAACCAGACATAAGCCTCCGAGGTGCTACTCTAGGCTTGGGCTGGGAGATAGGGGTTCCAGAAATACTGTGTTTAGCGCAAAACAACGGACACAAGAAAGGCGACAGGACAAGGCGCTTGTCGACAGGACAAGCGCCTTGTCCTGTCGCCTATCTTGTGCCCGTTTTTTTGCGCTCAACGAAGTATTTGTGGATCCGCACCAACTAGCCCGCCAAGGCGTTGTACTAAGATAGGGGTTAAAGAGAGGACAGAGAGAAAAGGCTAAAAGAAGGCAGACATGGACGAATGGGAACATCTACCTTCAGCTACATGTGGCCACTATGCTTGACTTCGGTTGCCCTTATGATGTGCACATTGAAGGCCTCTTTGAATACTGAATTGTATATGAAATATCAAACTAAGCTGAATATTTTATTTTCTGCATTTGTTTGCTATTATCAAACAAGACGCGAAAGCGTCAGCATGCTCCTGCTTCACTCTGTAGAAGTAACTCAACAGTAAAAAGTAGCTTGCTTTTTATGACCGCTTGTATATTTCGGTAGACTGTGAGTCTCGTTTTTCTTTTGACAGGGCGATACAAGGAGAAAATTCATATTTATTCGAAGCCTATGCAAATATCTCGTAAGCTTTCTGCCTCCAGGATGGCGTAAGACACATTTGCATTGAGGCTTTAGCGAGTTGGTTTTGGCCTAACATTGATTACGCGGCCCACTACCCTTATAGGGGGATTATGATCACTTTGATAGTGGACGTGGCGCGCGCTAGCGCAGGTCAACTCGACAAAGCCTGCCTTCTTACAATGATGCAGTGGATAAAGCGTACTTTTTTTTTACTGAATGATCTAGATTAAGCGTTGTTTCCACATATGTTACCTTAAAGCTGCAGGGAGAAGAGACTTGGTACATGGTGAGAAGCTCAAAGGAACCTTCAGTTTTCCTTTTCCCATGAGGTATCCATCACGGGCTGAACAGCGACTGGCAGCGCCAGAACCATCCACATCTACGCCAAGTCTGCAAAAGAGGTTCCGAAAACATTGTATGAATACATGACCTTTCCAAGTCAGTATGCTTATATCGAAGAGCATCTGCAATACAGGCGCAACCAATTTTGCATAAAGATTAAAGGAGGAAAAAAAACTGTGCATAAAGCACCTTGTCAGGACAACATCCAGCAATCGGCTTGAGATAAGGAGGAGCGCTGGCTGGGATGCAAATGGCTTGTAGTTGCACTATTTCATTCGTTCTGTCAAACTAAAACCAGTTTCTGCTTGCACTTGTCGTATCACGCAACCTCCACACACAAATATGAGCGTGAGGCTCCCTTTACATTTTGGTATTTATATGCGTCTGTGACACGTTTGCGTGAGAGAGCGTCATACTTCAGCATGTCATAAATTCCTCGTCGAAAGTGTTATTATTTAGGAAAACGTTCAGTGATATTATTGTTTGTTCAAATAATTTAAATTTATAGATGGCAGATATGGAATTATTTACATAGTTTTATGCCATAAACTGTGCCAAGGGCATCAGCACAATGAAAGGCTGAGATAGACAGCTCGCAAGGAACGAAGTCTTCAGAGTGTAACCGATTGTAAATTATGAAACAATACAGCAGACATGTATGACTTCGTATCGTACGACCACCCACTTCTGAGCGGTGAAGTTCCGAGCAGCTGCAGAATTACATTCAGGTGCTCCTAAATTAACTACAAATATGAAATATTGGCCACATATATCTCGCCTGTTTGAAAAGTTGCCCCTATATAACGCTTCTCAGTGCATATCAAATAAATTGCATCAGTGACTGTACTTAATTCTAAATTTCTAATCATGTGAGTCCTAAAGCCGCCCTCATTGGGGAAATACTACACCCGCTATAAACCACCTATACATCCTTGATAGCTTCAGTAAGTGATTTCCTAAGAAACCTATCTTTTAGCTCCAAACGTTTTTTACATATCATCCATTCCTTTCCCCTATTTCCGAGAAATACTAATGCCGGTGCGTCATTTGACGCGCTAAAATAGGGAGCAAACAAGCTGTGAGTTATACTTTCCAAATATTTAAATTATGGCCATAGCCCTAGAAGTGTCTGGGATGTTACGCTTCAGAAGCCCTCAATTTTCGCAAAACACAGTAAACTGGAAAACAGTGCATATTGGCCGCACGACAGCTTCACGCTGTTGCTGAACAAATTTTTACCAACGCTATATATCATTTGCACACCTCCTATTTCCTGCGCTTTATCTCCGTATGGTTGCCTCCACTATCGCAAATTTTAATATTTGTGTTCGATATAATTTTCCCGTGGGAATAGGCCAAACACTGCGTCCTTCGCAAAATACAAGCACAAGGCGCAGTAGCGCATGGAAGCGTAAATTATTGAAAAAAATTATATAACTGACTGCTATTGTTGGAACTTCGTGTGCACATTACCCATATCTTAATTTCACCGTGTTGGCACGCGCACATATTTACTCTTTCCCTGGGGACTGCATTTCGCCCATTGAGAAATCAAGTTTATCATTCAGCGCAAGATACACTTGTATGATTTGTAACTCATTCGAAGGCTATCGCTCACTTTGTATTTTGCTTCTGTTGTCACCGAACCATGTATAATCTGGTTGTATGCGCAACGTGACTTGCATACTATTTCCTTGAAGTCATGCGGTAACCAGTGATTACGCTGGAACCTTCGACGATGCATGCATGAAAGACGGCGCGCTTGACCCGGAGATCATATTTTCGGCGATTGCCCACTGTGCTGGCTGCTATCGTTGTGCTTTTAGGGCAACCTTAGCACAGGTTTGCCGAATAAAGAGTTAGTTTCATGATTAAGAATAATTGCTGCTGTGAATAAACAACATGACTTCTTTATTTTACCGAGTTCACATGAGAAACCTACTATGATCGTCGTATATAACGCATGAAAGCAAGTATGCAATAGATAGTTTTAGTTCAAGGGGACGCTTGTTTTGGGGCCCCATAGCGCTTGGAGCCCGCTAATCAAAGTTCTCTAATAGTTGTTTTGAAAGCGCAAGTTCAATGCGAAATACTTCAAACTTTTTGTAGGCCTGAACCAAATTGTGGGTCTGATTTTCTATAAATATGAAACTGTTGACGTTTTTGCTTCACCCCCAGCAGCAGGTTAAGTTTGTAAGCGATTCACAAACGCGTCCAAATAGTGCACACGCACACACAAAAAGAAACTATTTAGCAAATTTAATTTAGCGCTCTCCAAGTATTCTTTGCACATTTCTAGAAATACTGAAATAGTTATTGATTTAGACCTTTCAGGAGACCATAAAAAACACACTTATATTGTTATCGAATTGCCGGTACTTGTACATGTTGGTTCAACACCACGACTAACTGTCGCGCAGTAACACACTGACTTTCAGAGAAAGAAACAACAGAAGCGCGATCGTTTGTCGTCTTCTTTCCTGTTCATCTACGCGGTTCTATGCGAAAACTTGTCAGTATATTTTCTATCACGCCTAGTCACAACAAGGCCTTTGATGACAAAAATGAAGTAATAAAAACAGTTAACGAGTGTATTCCCATGCCTGGAAAAGCATTCGAACTAGTTCAATACGAGATCATCGGACAGGTGTATGGCTTAAACAACACTGGTACCGAAATTTTCTCACGCAGAGTTTACCCAGGGAGCACAGAAAAGTACTACTTTTGTGACCTACTTTGTTCCACATATGTGCTGTTGTAAATCGCTGATAGCGATATAGTCGTTAACACACAATATTTTCATCATTTGTTTTCGACTACACCCCACACGATACAACCGCTTTTCAAGCTCAACTTTCTTAAGGAAAGTATCGAAAGCGCCCGCTACAAGCATTACTATTGCTCTCTATGGCTTGGTTAAACTGGTGATCTGTAAACGGTATGAACATGTTCCTAGGGGTGGACAGCTCAACCCGGACGAAAGACAAAAGGACGTACAAGATGCGAGCGCTGACTAACAACTGGTTTATTTTTTTCAAAAGATTGACTAAAATGTATAGAAAATGTAAACACGTTAAAGTGACGCTTGCAATAGTAAAATGGTGTTAGCACATCTTGCCATTAAAAAACTCAGTTTCTTTATCGTGTAGAGCTATAGAAGTGGGGCTGACACATGTGCCTGAGTTAGGTGCATGAAGCAGACTTTTACAATATCGCGGTTGATTTGATTCTTATATTCATGTAATATTTCGGTTTGTTCGAACAAGGGTTCGCATAAGCAATCTCTACAATGCGCGGCCGTGTACAGCTCGTGGCATGTTCGGTGGTAGTGGTCTACGTCATTCCACTTTTGTGCGGCGAAAATTACTTTGAGCTTAGGGGACGCTGCCTTAACATCCGCCTTAGGGAGCATCAAGGTGCCATTAGGAATGTAACAGGCTCGAATCTGGCCGCGCATTGTAGAGATTGCTTATGCAAACCTTTGTTTGAACAAACCAAATTATTTCGTAAAAATATGAATCAAATGAACCGCGAGATTGTGAAAGCCTACTTCATGCATGTAAACTCAGGCGCATGCGTTAGCTAGACTTGTATCACTCTGCAGGATAAAGAAACTGAGTTTTTGAATGGCAAGGTAGGCTAACACCCTTTCAGGCTTGTAAGCGTCACTTTACAAGTGTTTACATTTTCTGTATATTTTATTGACTTGTTTCAAAAGTAAACGAGTTGTTATTCGGCGCTCGTATCGTGTACCTCTGTTTGCCTTTCGTCCTGGTTGCGCTGCCCCCCTAAGAACACGTTCAATCACCAACTCAACCAGATTGCTCTGTTAAAACGGTTTGAAATTTTACTAGCTAAAGCTCAATAATAAAGAGGTTTGCGGAGTGGGAATGAGTACGGGGTATATAGGACCCGATAACGTGCCGCGTCCATACGTCAGGCTTGGAAAAGCAGTTCTCTTTTCCTTGTATCCTTGTAACGATGCTAAGTGTTTTAATAGTGTACAGGCTACTAATGTAACCTGGGTACATGTAGACATATCATACACGGAAAAGCGTAATTCGTTGACAACTAATGTATCCATCAGGTTGAAGGAGGGAAGATTGTTTTATTTGGCTTACTCGAACTCGGGAGTTGAGGCCACTCTTGTGTCCTGACACAAAATAATGAGGTCTTCTAAAGAAAGGGGCTTGTTCGCTCTTTCTGCTGGATAACAGAGTTGCACGTGAAAACATCACAGGCTCTGGTGGCCCCGTGGCTACATTATTTTTCAATCCTATTTCTGTTCGTTCGGCAATGCATCAGGTTATCTGGTACATGTATATTACATCTAAATTAGTTTTTTTTCCTCGCCTCACCTCTGGAGCTCACTAAAATAGATCACTGAATATATCGTGGTTTACGAGATAAGTTAATTACTTTAGGCCATTTTAAATAACCATGTTTGCTTGAATTCCATGGCCAGTATTGATTTAGTGCAGACTGGATTAGGGAACAGGGGCTAGGCATGCAATTCGCGAAAATGGCGTACACCTTTCACCTAAGTTTGCAATCTCCTTGGAACAGAGTCCGCCTAGGCACCCTCGACCAACAACGTCTCCCACTCCTTCAATGACTGGCGCATTTAATTTCTCAGTTATTTTATTGTGAACTTTAACGGCATCGCTAGTCGTATTCCGTCTTTTATATTGCGCGAAAATTTCTCACGAAGACGTGAGGTGCTGCCCGGCATGCATTCAAATAAAGAGGGCCTAAACTTGCAAATATCTACATTTTTTAGACTTATTGAGACAACCCCGTTGCAACCGCTTCAGCAGCTCACATCAGGTAAAAGAGCGTGGAGCATGGGGACTAGCTGTTACTGTTCATCCTCCTGTTGCGCTTTCGGACCAGAGATTTAACACTTGTCATAATTAATTTGCCCATGTCACGTATATTCCTGTAGTTACTCGCTTGAAGGATGAAATCGCTCTTATTAGGACTAACTTTGTAGTTGCTTCTGTTTTCCTCTGCATTTGTATTAGACTGTACGCTAATAATATCCGTGTGTGCATGTATGCAAACATCACACTGCAAATTAAGAAAGTGTTGATTGGACCCTATCAACAATGCGATAACAACACATGTTAAACATTCTAAGGAAGCGGTAGTAGGGAGAAAACACAAAAGGAGGCTTACGCGTGCACAATGACCTTGGCAAGCTTATCCACAGCTGAGTACACTCCGTCGTCTTTCACCAACACAACATTGTTTGGAGTGCATACACTTCCTTTAATCGCAAAACCTGTAATACAAATACTACATGCATATGAAAGTAACCCTACAAGAAACTACAAAAAAGTATCAAGCGATTGTCCAACAATTCGCTATTGCGGAAGTACCTAAATATAAGTTGTGAATCGTCATCACTGTCGAGCAACGCGCCGCTCTGGACGAGGTTAATGCTGAAAAAATGCTTCTAAAAGTAGCACCACGCGAGATGTTCCCGCCGCAGAAGTAGAACCAGAATTCTTTCAAGTATCATGAAATTAAGAGCTTCCCACTTCAAAGTGCAACATGCGGCCGACATTTTAGCTGCATGTATGTGCAACAAACCCACCCGAACTCTAAGTCATACCAGTTGAGAGTGGCCCCTGAATGTTGTTTTTCTAATTCTCATTCTTCAGAAGACTAGGTTTTCCGAACGCTGGCATGCTGCTGCTGCCACCAAAATTTATTTTCTTGAACCGCCGTTATCACGAGTGGTCTGGTCTTTTTTCTTCATCGGCGAATGGAAAAGCATGCCACGAAGCACCGAATTCCTACAGGCTAGAAAACTTACCAAGAAACGTGTGAGCTACACCTCCCATCGGAAAACCTACACAAGCTGCACAGAGAAAAATATAATTCCTAAAGGTCTAACACTCGAGGCTGTACCAGCTCTAGGAACACTCCCACCACACCATCGCGCAAACTGGCAAACAACATTACATAATGCCTCACTTTCACTTTTGAATATCCTCAAAGAACACTGCGAAGAGCAAATCGAAACTTTTAACCACAGACTTAGGAACATAACCCTGACACCAGATGAGAAGAGAAATTTAGAGCATTACGGCGAAAAACAATCTAAAAAATCGGTTCAAAAACAAAAGAAAAAAGCAAATTTTAATCAAAAAACAACCTTCCAGCCAAACAGCCACCACACGCAGACAAGAGGGACCTCGAGCTTAGAAGTACCAGACAGGAAGGAAATTTCCACAGAACTAAACCGCTACAATGTTATACACGTTTCAGAAATAATTAGTCAAAAAGAAATAGCCGTACTCAGCAAGGGCTTAAACTTTTGCCCCACAAACAACACAATAAATGAATTCGAGCTTCACAAGGACTTCTCAGAATTCTCCCGACGAATGCGTATCCGACACTTTTTTGCAGACACACCAGACACCGGGACGACACCACTTAAAGCCCAATCCACTTGAACTCCCGAACCAGAACAAGCCATAGAACTTGACATATACCTTAAAACTATCACTAAAGAAATTATAAGCCAATCCAATACATCTAAGCGACCTAAAAACATAACTGCGTCGGAGAGTAATATCATTACAAATCTGAGTTGCCGGAATGACATTGTTATTAAGGAAGCAGATAAGGATGGAAGTATAGTTATTTGGCCAATAGAAAAATACAAGCACGAGGCTTACAGACAACTAAACAACCGAGAACATTACGGCAAACTAGATAACGATCCGACATTGCCCTACACAGTGACAATTACCAACAGGCTGAAATCACTTTTGGCTGATAAATTGATAACACCATGAGAATACAAATTTCTTAAACCAAGCAACAAAACTGCCGGGCGTTTTTACCTCCTTCCGAAAATTCATAAAATTACATCCGCTGAACTATACACTGCTATTATCCCAGGCCGTCCGATAGTATCAAACAACAACACCCCGACAGAGAGCATATCCACATTCCTTAACCACTACCTTGGTGACTTGCCAAAAGCACTTCCGTCATTTGTACAAGATATGCCCCACCTGCTGAGAATTATAGAATACATTAATACTAAAGGCACACTACCCCACGACACAATTCTCGCAACACTAGACGTCACGGCGCTGTACACCAACATTCTAATCCCTGATGACTTATCTTCTATAAAACAAACGCTGTCTAAACACAGTGCACAACACTCTACTGAAGCCTACCTGTCTCTCCTTGAATTAGTTCTAACACATAACTACTTCGAATTAGAAGAGAGTTACTACCTACAGATACATGGTACAAGCATGGGTACGCCTTTTGCACCAACCTACGCGAACATATTTGTGGGGATTCTAGAAACCGATTTCCTATCGCGCTGCACTACCAAGACCCACACATACCTACGATACATAGACGACATACACATAATCTGGGGACATAGTCAAGACAGTCTAGATAAATATGTAGCCTTTCTAAATTCTGTTCACCCAACAATAAAATTCACATCAGAATCCTCAACTGAGCGCATAAAGTTTCTGGACACAACAATATACATTGACAATGGTGAACTAAAGACAACGCTGTATAGGAAACCTTTCGACAAACAACAGTACCTAGAATATACCAGCCACCATCCCAGACATTGCAAACAAGGCATCTTTGAAGGCCAAGCCACACGACTACGTCGCATTTGCGTTGAAAACCAAGACTACATAGATAGACTCGATCACCTTAAAGAAACGCTATCAAACAGGAACCACCCAAACAGTGACCTTCAAACAGCTTATATTGCTGCAACCAAACTTGATCGAGCCGAGGTCCTCAAGCCCCGCCCGAGGATCACAAGAACAACAACGCCTCTTCTTACTACTAAATTCTCAAATGCACTCCCAAACGTGAATAACATCCTAAGTAAATACTACCCGATTCTCACCAGCAACCAGAAACTTAAGAAGATTTTTCCCGACCCTCGCAGAGTGGCCTACAGACGCCATACTAATTTTAAAGATGTTCTTGTGCACGCCAAACTACAGAAAAAGAAGAAGTTGGGAACCAATCCCTGTGGCCGCCCCAGGTGCTCTACATGCAAACACATTCAATCTACTACTACAGTAAAAAGTACAGCGTCGAATTACACACACAAGGTAACTTCGGCTTTCACCTGCACATCAAGCAAAGCAGTCTACTGTCTAGAATGCGCCACTTGTAGCAAACAATACATAGGTGAGACTGGACAACAAATCAATACAAGACTCAATGGTCACCGCGCGGACACAAAACACAATTTACCCAAAGCAGTAGCCAGCCACTTTAATGAACATGGACATATGTTTGACAAAGCAAGGCTCTATATACTACAAACAAATTTCCGTTCCCCTCGCGAAAGGAAGTATGCGGAATCATACCTCATACACAAGTTTAATTGCCTACACCCGACAGGAATTAATTTGGCACGCGGCAACTTAGAATCCTTAAAAGCTGTAACTTAAATCTGCAACTCTCATATCAGCAACCAATACACAAAACACATTAGGCCACCAGCCAACTTTAATTCTTAACCTCACCTACTCTTCCATATCGAAAAAAATTTTTTCCTGCCTACTACTCAATTTAATGTACTCTTTCAGGTTTTTACGTCTATACCAACTGTACGATCCCCTTCTTCCATGTACACTTGCCCCCGCCCGCTTCTGCGCCCGTCACCCTCCTGTTTGTTATACCGGTTTCGGCCCCCCCTCCCCCTCCCCCTCTTTTTTTAATCCTTTTTTTTCTTAAAACCCCCTCGACAACACATTCCGAAGTCAATATGCCTTTTTCGGCGCCTCAACCCAGAGTATCGCCATTTCTGGATGCCACCGTAACAACACCTACGTTAAGCGCGTGGGGCAGTGCCCTTTGAAAGACCATACCGCTGCCTTTCACTCACCCCATACATTGCACCGCAGACTCCTCGTCGCCACCTTAACTATTTCAAAATTACTCGACCTATTACTACTATGCTACTCAAGTCACTTTCAACTCATGTTTTATTTTTGTGTGTGTGTGTCTGGGTTTTCTCCTTTTTTTGTCTCTTGTGTTACTCGCGCACAGACCCCTTGACCGGCCGTTCTAATGCCTCAAAAACTTGCCGCCAACGACTCTCCCTGAATACCTCCTCACCTTTCGCATCCCCAACACGCTCCGAAGCCCCCGTATTTCTTAAAGATTTCATTTTTCTCTCTCTTTTTCTTTCACTCCCCCCCCTTTTTTGTCTGTCTTGGTGCCGCCCTGGCTTCACCCCCCCTTTTTTTCCTTTTTTTCCTTTTTTTCTGCTTCTATTTCTTTTCTTTTCTCCCCGCGTGCCCATCTCACGCTCTTGTCCCCTCGTCTTGAGAATGAGGCTCACAGACGTCGGACGACAGCGCCTGTTTCCTCTTGTAATCTCTCTCTTTAAAACCAGCTGCCAGTGACAACACCCGCACGTGACGTCACTGCACTAACCCTTTAAAACTAACACGCTGAGGATGACGAGGCCACCTTTGACGAAGATAGGTCCTCCTATCGAAACGTTGGCCAGCCTCTCTGATGCACTTTATCCTTGTTTACAAACTTTATACCATAGAGGCTGAGTGGTGGTCCTGAACTTTTGTTCTCTTGCCAAGCTTTTATTTATTACCTTCGTCTTCTGCATATTATTCTTCAACATCACTACTTCACTCTCTCTGTGAAGTTGCTTTATCATTTGTCGAAACTCGTCTCTGCTGTTACTGAACAAGACAATGTCATCTGCATGCCGAAGGCTGTGGAGATATTCCCCGTTGATCCTTACTCCTAAGCCTTCCCAGTTTAATAGCTCGAATATTTCATCGAACTGCAATGTAACACACGGAACCAGCGACCTCAACGTCCTTCTAGATGACCACACAGTCACCGCATTAGCGGACACAGGACCCGACTACTTCGTGATGAATGGACTTATTATCCCCCGGTTGAATAACATTAACACTGCATGGGAATGCCCCCAAATCCGGACAGCTGGAGTGACACAATAATAACAACCGGAATCGGCGCCACAAGAATTGCTGCTCATGTCCGAACCTACCCAATCACCTTGGTTATCCTCCTACATTGTTCACGAGAGGGAATTCGTGGCGTGGACTTCCTGAATGAAAACGGCACTATCATCAACCTCAAGTCATTGACATCATCATCTACAACGCTAACTGAAGATGACGTGATACCACCAGAGAGCTTCGTAGTCACCACACCTTCAGTATGCTCGAAGATCATGTGAGCGCCGCGCCTCGCTCCAGCATTGTCATTTCTGTCGGCACCGAAACACCCGCATACGTAGAAAGCGTCCATCAAGGGGCGAACAAAGTCTACTGCTCTACCCTGAAATTTGCGTCACAAGACTGCATGACGGCAAAGCAAAAGTGATGCTGACAAACTTCAGCGATTGGTTCAAGCATATCAACAAGGGCATGGAGATCGCATATATCGAGGAAATTGTGCAAACCATCAATGCATTTGGCCTCTCGTATCCTGCCGCATCTACCCCAACGACCAGAGTTCGCGAACCAGACTTCGATATAAATGCAAGTATCCCTATCAGTAAGCAGCAAGAGGTCAGAATTTTTCGACAGTACAAAGACTGTTTTTGGACATCATCAATGATTCGACAAACACCATTTGTAAAGCACTACATAATAACTGAAGAGTGTTCTCAACCACTCCATCAGATCCCTGACGGAGTTTCGACGTGAAAACGTAAAGCTGAAAGGCAACAAGTCGACGATATACTGCGTGATAACATCATCCAGCCGTCGAAAATCCCGTGGGCATATCCTGTGCTCCTAATGAAGAAAATGTATGGAATTCTCCTGCGTCAATTACGGTCACTTGAACAGAAATCACAAAGAAGGACGTGCACTCGCTCCCACCGATAGACGACGCCCTAGACCGACTCTGCAATGCTAAGTACTTTTCGTCGACGGACCTCGAAACTGGTTACGAAAGGGATCGAGAGAAGAGCGTGTTTATCACACCAGACAGCCTCTATTAGTTCAAGGTCATGTCACTAGGAGTTTGCTCGGCGCCTGCTATGCACGGCACCTGACAACCGACGTCGCACGTAACGTCAGGATATGTCGAGACTACCGGCGATGCTAGAGACAACCGACAACGCCGACGGTGTTACTACAGCCGATCGTGCCTCCATGCAGACCATTTTAGCAGACGGGGATGAGCGGATCGTTGAAGCGAAGGACAACCTCACAGGCTTCGCTTAAACGCTAGCACCGATGAAAGGTAGTGCAAGCCAAGTGGTGAAGTTCTTCGTCGAGAACATGCTGCTGTGACTTGGTGCCCGAGAAATCCTCAATGCCGATGGAGGAACAGCTTTACAGCTGCGCTCAACCAAGCCATTCTCCAATACAGTCAGGCAAGCCACTGGAGAACAACTGCCTAGCACCCGCAGACGAGTGGTCTTAGGGAGCGGCTGAACAAGGCCCTCGCCTACATGCTAGCTATGTGCGTCGACGTCGAACACAAGACGTGGGATGCCATGGTCCAATTTGTCAGATTCGCTTACAACACGGCAGGGCCAGAAACTACATAAATCGCGCAATTGAAGCTGGTTTACGGAAGGAACCCGACAACGACCCAGGACGCCATGCTGCCGCATGTAACTGACTAAAAGATGTCGACGTCGCCGCTTATCGCCCGCGCGCTGAAGAAGCCCAACAGTTAGTCCGCTTGCGCATCAAGAACCAGTAGGAGCGACAGCCGGCAATACACTCTTCCACGACGCTATGTGGAATACCAGCCTGACGACCGCGTTTGGGTCTCGGCTCAGATACGGTGATGAGGACTTACTGAGAAATTGTTACGACGCTATATCGGATGATATGAAATCAGCCGACGCACTGGTGCACTTGACTATGAGGTCGTGACAGACGGCATTTTCTAATAACGTCGTCGCCACGCACTGTCTGAAGTAGTCCACATGGTGCTTCTGAAGCCCTTTTAAGCCCGCTGAATAAGCTCGTTAGATTGTTGTATCTTTACTGTGGGTCTTCTTGTTCGCTTTTGTTTTGTAGCATCGGGACGATGCTTCTCAAGCGGAGGTCTTGGCACGTGTGCTTGTTTATATTTCATCGGGTGACCGCATTTTACCCCTCTAAGAAATGTTATCGCTGCGCGCATGACGAGCATTCGTGGATCAAAAGTTTCTGGAATGTTATCGATGGTTCTAAGAGCTGTCTGTTGTCACTGAACCTAATGTAATCTGATTTGCATGTATCCGCGACGCGAATTGTGTACTACTTTATGAGAGACAGGCGGGCACCATGGATTTCTCTGGAACCTTCGATTATTCATGTTTAAAAGACGAAGCGCTTGAGCCTGTGATCAGATTCTCGATGATTGCCGACAGTGTTAGACGCTTACGTTGTGGTTTCATTGTAACTTGCTGTTGTGGGCATAAGTTTACCCAATAAAAGCTAGTTTTATTATTCACACTTTCTGTTACTGTGTTCTTGACGCTGACTAAAATGTGAAAATAGAGATTCCTGATTGCGTCTGCAGAAGAGGAACACCCTATCAATGGTGCACACCAGTCTAACCGTGATCCGACTGTATGCTCTATATATATGTTTCATGCTTCGCCGTTATCTCAAAGCCTTCTCTCAGTAAACATTGATTTGATACCACTGGTGTACAGCCCGCCGAAGAATTGTTTAAAGCATGTTTCACATGGCGCGAATGGGGCGAAAAAAATGTTCTGCCACGCACGTCGCACAGCGCGTTTCGCTCACACCTTTCACGTGCGTTTGCGGCAGCGCGATTTCCGTCCCAGCGATGCGCAAAGTTGGCCCCCGCTCCCGAAGTATCCATGCCTGCATTGTTAAATAAAAACATGGACACTAGTCACATACTCAAACTTCCCTAATATTATTCTATAATGGAATGAGTACACAATTTTTACCGTATAAGACCTTTGAGAATTTACGACAGCTTGCAGATGCGGTGAGTGAGACGCTGCACAACAACGCAAGTATGAACGTGTTGCTTGTGCGGCGTCAGTGGAGTGGTTCCGTTTAATACACTCTAGTTTCGTTGCTACTATGGAAGCCACAACTTTTTCCTGGATTAGTATTTGCTTTTGCAGAAGAACAAACTACTATTGAGTTTGCCTGTATAAGCATCTGGCACAACTTGTAGCGATAAAGAGGTTGGCGATGGTGGCGATCAATTGGGTACGTGCCTTATGTCGAAGCGGCATCCTTCTCTCCACCTGGATAGCCAGCAGCTTCTCCTTTTAAATGACTTGTGTAAGCGAAAGAGAAACGAAATGTTTATGAAGCTCCTAAGCCGCACGCGCTGGTGGATCATCATCATTATCAGGTTATTCATGTCCACTCCCGGGCGAAGGGCTCTCTCCGCAATCTCCAATTACTCCTGTCCTGTGCCAACCGATGCCAACTAGCACCCGCAAATTTTCTAATTTCGTCGCACCATCTAGTCTTCTGCCTTCCTTTAGTGCTCTTCCCTTCTCTTGGTACCCATTCTGTCACCCTAATGGTCCAACGGTTATCTAGTCTGCGCATTACATGACCTGCCCAGCGCCATCCTTTTCTCCTAATGTCTATAAGAATATGGTCTATACCCATTTGCTCTCTGATCAAAAGCACTCTCTTTCTGTCTCTTATAGTTATTCCTAGCATTCTTCGTTCCATCGCTCTTTACGTGGTCCTTAACTTGTTCTCAAGCTTTTTCGCTAGCGTCCAAGTCTGTGCGCCATATGCCAGCAGCGGTAAGATGCACTGATTGTATACTTTCCTTTTCAATGATAACGGTAAGCTCCCAGACAGGAGCTCGCGATTTATGCCGCATGATGCCTGCCTCAATTTGAACAGAGAAAGAATACAATTGGTGAAGAAGAAAGAGGCCAACTTAGAGTCACTAAGGGTAAAAGCCCACAAACTTAAGCTGGTACTTGCAAACAAATATGCAGCCTTAGAAGAGAGAGATGATGATGATGATGACAGAGGTAATGAATGAAACCGTAAAGAGGCTGGCTTCAAAGGCAGCAATTGAAGTGGGAGGCAAGGCAGCAAGGCAACCAGCAGGCAAGCTCTCCATAGTAACAAAGGGCCTAATAAAGAAACTACAAAGAATGAAAGTGTCCAACTCAAGAGATCAGATAGAATTCGCGGAACTGTCAAAACTGATCAACAAAGCGAAAATATTTGATATTAGAAATTAAAATGCGACAAATACTGAAGAAGCCGTTAAGAACGGACGCAGCCTCAAATCAGTAAGAAGGAAACCTGGCATAGGACAAACGAAGCTGTATGCACTCAAAGATACGCAGGGTAATACCATCAGTAATCTCGAAGGTATAATAAAAGCAGCGAAATAATTCTATACTAATCTTTACAGTACCCAGCGGACTCAGGAGCACTCTATTCGAAACAATAATGAACAGTATACAGATGCTCCTCCTATAACTAGAGATGAGGTCAGAAGGACCTTACAAGGCATGAAACATGGAAAAGTGGCAGGAGAGGATGGAATAACAGTACATTTAATCAGAGATGGAGGAGACATAATGCTCGGAAAACTGGTGACTCTCTTTACGAAGTGTCTATCGACGCAAGGGTCCCAGGAAACTGGATGAATGCAAACACTATACTAATCCACAAAAATGGCAACGTTAAAGAACTAAAACGTTATAGGCCCTTTAGCTTACTCCCAGTATTATTTAAAATATTTACTTAAATAATCGCCAGTGAAAAAGGACAACCGTGGACTTTAGACAACCAAGGGAACATGCTGACTTCAGGAAGGGATACTCTACAATGGATCACATCCATGTGATTAACCATGTTATCGAGAAATACGCAGAGTACAATAAGCCTCTTTATATGGCTTTCATAAATTATGAAAAAGCATTTGATTCAGTAAAAATACCAGCAGTCATAGAGGCATTGCGTAGTCAAGGAGTACAGAAGGCGTACGTAAATACCGTGGAAAATATCTACAGAGATTCCACAGCCAACTTAATTCTACACTAGAAAAGTAGGAAGATACCTATAACGAAATGGATCAGACAAGGAGACACAATCTCTACAATGCTTTTCACTGCGTGCTTAGAAGAAGTATTCAAGCTATTAAACTGGGAAGGCTTAGGAATATAGATTGACGGCGAATATATCAGCAACGTTTGGTTTGCCGATGACATTGTTGATGACATTGTTCTATTCAGCAACAATGCAGACGAGATAAAACAAATGATTGAGGACCTTAACAGGGAGAGTGTAAGGGTGGGGCTGAAAATTATTATGCAGAAGACAAAGATAATGACAAATAACCTGGCAAGGAAATAAGAGTACATGATCGCAAGTTGGCGTCTAGAGTCTGTGGAGGAATACGTTTAGCTAGGTCAACTAATCACAGAGAACCCTGACCATGAGAAGGGTATTCACAGAAGAAAAAAAATGGGTTGGCGCTGGTGGATACTCCCTATTAAAACATAACTAAAGCTTGTGCGCGACATTGCTCCCCAGAGCTGACACTTGGCGGTAAAATAAAAAAGCTCCTATTTTGACGGCGCCTTGTTTCGTCACACATTTCCCATTCCACATCGCGCCATTCGCTGCAACTCAGCAATGGCGCCACCAACTTGCCAGAATCCAGTGTCAGAGATACCGCGATGGCGCGACGGTCGCTGAGTGACGGGATTCAGTGTCGCTGACTGAAAATCGCACCATGTGAAACAGCCTTAAGAATCAACGAAATTGTGTAAGCAATGAGGGAGACGGTGCTCGCTGATAGGATTCTCATAGTTAGAGAAATCACCAACTTCACGGAGCCATAATAAGCAGGCTGACGCCTTCGAAGTTGCTATGCATGCTCTTTCACTGCTTTTTAACGTATGGCGTTTATGTGAACCTGTCAGACTGTTTTCACTTATGGCGCAGGTTTCGCTAAACGCTAAAACACTTTAAAGTGCAGCCGCATATGGCCAGCACATTCGTCCGTCTATCTGATGGTCGCCTGTACGCCAAAAACCCCTCCGGCCCAACTGCATCTGCAAAAAGGTTAGATAGACAGATAGATAGAGAGAGAGAGAGAAAGGCGCGCGATTGGATGCGCCAGTAGTGACGCCATTGTTCTCAATCGCAGCAGAGCGCGCACGCAGTAGTTTGTCTCCGGCTCCGAAATGGGTAAACTGAAATGTGTAGGCAGAAAGCTGCCTACTCCTGAGGAGTAGGCAGCTTTCGATAAGCAACGCCGTGAACAGATCCGAGAACGCGCTCGTCTACGCCGTGCCGATCGATGACGGTGCATCGGGGTACAAGAACATGCTTGTGCAACTGAGCGCGACCAGCAACTGCATACCGAGGATCCATCAGCCTACAAAGCTGTCGTTAACTGAACCATCGGGATAAGTCCAGTGATAAACGCCGAGGCCGAACGTTTCACCTGAGCTGGCTAACCATCTGTACGGAGTGCTTAGGTAGTGTTTTTTTTATGTATCCGAGCCTGGGCCCTAATTTGTTCGTCTGGCTTTATACAAGTGATTTATATAATACTTGCCAGAAGCTTCATTTCCATGGGCATCCGTAAGGAGACGTCTGTGAAAGAAATTGAACATTGCATTAAAATTGTATCGCCTGCATCTGGAGTATAACCCTTTATATCCCACAGGTGTCTCACGAGGTGAACATTGCTGAAATCTATATTTTTAAAAAGTTCATATGCATAGAAAGACACGTGAAAAAAGTTAAAACGATCCCTCTTCATTTTATAGGAAATTTGATTATGCCACAAACGTTGCAGCTAGGAGTGGGGGGTAGAAATTCCCCGAAAATTTAGGATGCATGAAATTTCTCAAAACAGTTGATTTTTGGTGCATCAACGCACAAATACACAGAACACTTTTTGCAAAAGAACCTTGTGCGCCTGGTGTATGAGCTTAACTTGTACATGGGGGTGTTTTTTTGCACCACTTTCACTGGCCAATGGCCAACGTTGTCGTGCCGCACAGAATGTTCAACATGATGGGCTTTCTTTGAAACAACTCCAGCTGCTGAGCCTGATGCCTTCAATGAACTAGTTGGTGACGCAACACTAGCAGGCACAGGATCATCACCATCCCGGTTCTATCCGGGCATGCCCTCGAGTGAGCGCATCAATCCAAGTGCCACCCTGAACTTGAAGTCAACCAGCTGCATATCTGCCGAATTCGCTTCGCGGTAAAGCAGAAAAGCATTCACAACCGCAAGATCGATAAGGTGAAAGCATATCCTTTTGTACCACTTCTTTGTTTTCAAGTCATTTCTGTAAAATGACAGAAGCATATCTGCTTTGTCTACTCCACCCATGCTCTGGTTGTACACCCTAATGATGTTAGGCCTCTGCACATCCACATAAGTCTTGGTCTGTCTGTCGTAGCTTCCTGCATGTATCAAACGGTTCAATGCTGTGGATGTTTCATGCAGCTGTCACTGTGCGGTTGTCGTTCCAGACACAGATGGCAATTCCTGTGCTCTTTTCTGAGCGGAAGTCGAGTGATCCTCTCTCTGCTTTTTTCAATTCTTTTTCAGTTTTCAAAGGGCAGTTCCCACATCTTGTTTTTCTGATGGTGGCAGTCGCTCCAAGTCCTCTCATTTTAATTTCATTTAAAAGCTTGATGGAAGCGAAGAAGTTGTCGAAAAATACTTCTGTTCCGGAGGGCAATCATGAGTGAGTCGCAAAACGACATTTCCACTTTCGCCTATGTCTTCCGGGGTGTTCGGGGGGTCTTCAATTAGGTTGTCACCCTACATGTAAAGCCGATATACGTATCCAGACCGGCCTGCCAAGGCCCAAGCTTTGTAGCCCCATTTTTTAGGCTTACTCTTCATTTAAACTTTCAGAGAATGTCTGCCCTTGAAAGGAATAAGCATTTCACTTACAGCAACGCAAGTTTCAAGTTTGGCAGCTTGTGAAAATGTGTTATTTAGGCTCGTAAGCACATGTCGCACCTTATGGAGACAGTCATAGCCTTCTCCTTTTTCTCGCGCTTCATCATTGTTCCCTGCATGAAATCGAGACATGATTTCGTCGAACCTATTTTTTGTCATGCAGTTGGCGATATCCGCTTGACGAGTGTTCGCTGACCAGTACATCCTTCTAAAAGGAAGGTCAACAGCAGACATGTAAAGGACAATGCCAATAAATGTGCGCATCTCGAGGACTGACACCGGAAGGATTCGCGTGCGATTTTCTTGGGTCCTGAATGTGTTCGTTTCGAAAGTGAGGAACCCAATGAGGTCAGAGTCAACGAGTTTCAGGAACATGCTCAAGGGGCTCTTCACTCTTTCTAAACCGTCCGCAGGCTTCAAACACTTTCTTACTCTCCACGATTGATATTGATGTCCTTTTTCACCCAGTGCCAAATTTTTGTTTGCTTCTTTTTTTTGGTTGATGTGACCTGCACTTCACTGTCTGAAGAGCTTTCGCTGACATTCTGCACTGTTCTCTCCTGCGGCGTGTATTCTTCATCGCAATCCGACCCCTCCAAGTTTTCGTCCTCACTTCCACTAGGGTATTCGAAAAGAATTGCTTGAATTTCTTTGTCAGTCAAGCGCTGCCTGCATATAAAAAAACGTTCTTCAAAATCAATACACCAACACAAGTCGCTGCTAGACAACGAGTATGAAGGTTCACTTGATGGAAATTAAATTCGGTGCCGCAAATACTCTGACATAAACGCTCAATGAAATCATACTCGTTCACACATTTCTCTGGAAGGACGGACCTCAGCTTCCTGGCTGCCACAAATGTGTATGTAAGCTGAACGAAGTGAAATGCTCTCCAAGGAGCAGTCGTAGCAACATGAAACTGCGTAAGTGTATTCGCTAGACTTTCGCAAACCTGCTGTCAGTGTTTTCAATTTTAAATTATCAGAGTTCAGGTTACCACAACAGAAAAATAACGCACACTTACCGTCTTGGCCGGCTGCACGTGGAGCCCATGTTTTCGATGCTCAAAATGCTGTTATGCGGTCCCCGTGGGGCCATTTACTGACAGTGAGTGCAAGCACCAGCTGCCACGGTCGTGGCAGCTAGGAACACGGGGTTCCTAGAGCATATTTTCTACCTCGAAAAAATTAAAATAACACTGCCACGTTTGTGGCACCTGGGATACAAAGGGATAACTACGAACTACTGATTGCATCGCTGACTTACCGTGTTAGTATAACAACAAGATCTTTGCCATGTGTACGTCCTGACATCTGGTTGGCAATAGCTGATTTCCAATTCCGAAACACATCATTGATGCTCGGCTGCCTTCCACTTGTTGAAAATAGTGCTTTGCTTTGAGGGAGCGATAGCTTTAGAAAGAAGAGAAAAAAAATACAATTAAGAATTAAACTCTTTATTGGGCGAAAACTGTTACGTTTGTTATTTGCGCGAGAAGTTAGCTACGACATATAACAAACAAATAATTTTTCCGCTCAGCGCACATTAGTGCTCCCTATTTGTAGTGAGACTATTTGTAGGGACTTGCATTCAGGAGTGAGGTGCATCAGCCTTGTGGTGAGGACAGCATCTGCCCGATAACAATGGTGTTGGCGAGCAGATGCTTCCATTGATAAATAAGCCAGCTTAACGCGAAACCCGTTTGTTTGACGGATATCTAAGACAGGGTCGAGCTGTGGTTCCGTGCGTAATGCTGAGAACGTCTGACCTGTGTCACGCACCATTTATCCTGTGTGAGCGTAATAATTATTGCTGCTTCGCTAATGTATTCGCTCATGTCATCAATCCTACAGGTGATAGGAAAACTGACACTCGTTTCCCGATGCGAACTGTTATTTCACGTTAACGTACTTTCTCTCATTATTCCCATGAGATTTATGAAGTTGGTCATCTTATTGTCTGCCTAGTTATTTCTTCCTTTTGGGGCTATTTCAAAACAACACAATAACGTACATAGAGGTCATTACATTCCTGTCCGAGCGCCGAATTGTGTTGGCCGCTGAAGCTGTCCGCGCTGCGCTACCTGTGATAGTTGGCACTACGCGAGTTTTGCCCACTATGTCATTCTTATTTTACACGTTCTTATCCAGGTCATTCATCATCCACAGTAAATGCTGTGCCGCTGACTTCATTCTGGGCGCTTCGTCAGCTTTTATTGCCGAGCTTCATACACCGGCACGGGAAATCTTCAAAGTAGGACGTATACGCTCTCTTGTTAAGCACGTCCACGTCAAAGCAGAGCTAGCGCGATTGCTGTCATTAACGTGTCCGGCTGTCAAAAGCAAACCGACCCAATGCCGTGCTTCCTGGGTGCCACTAGATCTAAAGAAAAATTACTGAATAGCTCCTAAGCAGGTTCCTTCAAAGCGACGTCAATCTCTCAGGTTTCTTGTGTTATTTCTTCGAGGCTTCAGCCTAACTACCATACCGTAGTGCGCTCAGAAAAAAATAAATTTTTGGCTTCACGTGGCAAAACCTCGATCTGATCATGAGCCATACCGTAGAAGGGGACACCGGATTAATTTCGACCACCGGCGGTTATTGATTGTGCTGGTCTCATTATTTCTATCGCACCTGTACCCTACTCCTGTTAGGGCCTTTGTGGTTCAAGATCCCTTTTTCTTTGTGAAGTAGCATGTAAGCGCCTACATATACGCGGCCATAGTTCTCTGTGGTTCATTAAAAAAGCTCTGTTTCTCGCTCCATGTATTTGAGGTAAAATATAGCTTTCTTCGCATTAGTAAGCACCATTCTGAAGGTGTAGTGGTAAGGGGAAGAGGCTCCCTAAAAGCGACGGCCGCGTCATGACGTCGTAAAGGTTGGGTAGAAGCACAGAACATCCACGAGAAACCTAAAAAAATGAAATAAATATGTGGGGTTGAAGTGCTAAAACCAGAATATAATTATTACACATGGCGTAATCGGAGACACCAGAACAAATGTACAGGGACGTTCCTGCATTTCTCCCCCAATTAAAGACCGCTGCCGGGGCCGGAATTTGATCCCAGCCCTCGTCCTTAGTTGCGCAACGCCAAAGCTACTGAACCGCTACGACAGGTGAGAAACTTCGTGAGGCTCACATACAGGCGGCAGTGCGTTAAAGAAAACGTGTTGGTTTGCACTCCATTGGAGACGGGGTCCTTAGTCGTGCTGCTCGTCGTGTGATTAGGCACAGCATAAAGTCTTTAGGTATCTGCTAGTACAATAACTTTGCACAAACATTACCATTTTTGCTATTGCAATCGTTGGGACTGTTTCTTTTTGTTCCGCGCTAAGCCTATTTAGGCAATGCGTTGATTTAAATTATGGACTGTGCTGTTTCCTCAACCACCTATCATTTTTGTCATTTCCCTTCAATCCCCAACACTTTTAAAACGCCTATCAACAGGCTCCATTAGAAATCCTGGTTATACAATGAAGGTTGTACAAGTTGGTTCAGACAGTCTTCTACCGCAAATATTTTAACAAATTCGTCCACCAATAGAGGAAGTGCCGCATAACAATGCTTATAGGACACGAGCTGCACTATCAGCAACGACATTTGCCCTCTTTTGCCTCGACTAAGGTCCCTAACCGATATTTCTTGTCTGCCTTCTACCAAACCGAAGCTGACGAAGCCCGTTACCTTTGGTTCTCGGTCCCTGCCCCCAACTTTTTTTTCTATTTTTCTTGTCGTTTCACGGCGCAACTGCAGCGGCGTTTTCGCGCGCAATTTGCCGCTACGTGAACAACGTGCAGGCGGAGATTGTCGTAAAATTTGTCGTACGATCTGTGCAAACAACGTTCAGCGCAACTGAAAGCGCAGTCTACGGCTCCAGCTATCCGGCAACAAGTGCATCGAAGAACAAGTGGCTTAAACTCTGCCCGGAACTTGTCCGCCATTTTCAGTGGCAGCCCCGCTGGCGTACATAGCGACTATGACAAGGCTCACAATTTGGCCTTATTCCAAATCAACCATTAGCTCTCCGTGGTGTGCGGGACGTGGCTCTCGGTGCAGGCTTGGCTATCATCCAGTGCGTACGCGCCTCCCTTTAAGGAACACGCATGCGCAGCGAAAGGAGAAAGAGGAGAGGGAGAAACAAAGTGCAAAGCAAAACGCTGATACAATACCTTAAACAAGAATTGCGCTGGCTCACTCAACAAGTTTAGGGACTAGTTTCCTCGCTCGTCCCGACAAGCCTTATCTCCGCTGTGGCAAATACTGCGGAAGCGTTCTGCAGTGTCTTCTCTTGATTGAAAAAGTGAAGGATCGAGTTTGCAAGCAGACACGGAAAGATATTTTTATTGTTGTGCCACTTATTCCGTTGTAGTGGGCGGCAGGGGTGCCCTAGGATTGTGTCTTCCATGTCTGCCGAGCGGATACGTGGCTGAGTGCGCTATGACTTTTGATAGTGTTTTGAGTGTTCCGCTTACCTGAAATACAAAGGCACTAATGAAGTTAAAAGCAATGCACCGCAGTTGTAGTGCCACACACGTGCTCGCAGACCTGGGCCTTGGTGTTGCGTTCCTCGAAGACATCCTTGGTGGTGAGGAAAGCATTATTTGACGGCCATAATGTATTGTTGGTTGCTCACGTAGATCAGCGCATGCATATTGGTTACGGCATTTTGTTCTGCTTGCTGCGCTATACCGTCACGCAATGGAGAAAAAGCACAGACACACAGCTGCGCACATGTGTGTCTGTGTTTTTCTCCTTTGTATAACCGTATAGCGCAGCAAGCAGAACGCTGGCATACCAACTAGCCCCAGTCGAGGCTTTATTGCAGGGTACTTATTTTGCATTTCAACATTTTTTTTGGTTATGTTGAACTTCACGAGCACATGTGCTCGCTCCTATTTCTTCGCTGTTATTTCTGACGATGTAACATGCCCTTTTCGTCGAGGCAAAATTTTGAGAGATGCTCGTCAGTTCGGTAACGAGAGCAGCTCTACAATAATATCTTGCCCCTCTGCTTCCTTCTCGTGAGAAATTGTCGCTGATGCTTCATTGAGCTGTCGTAATTTTCGCGTTTACAGAAATCGGGTACACGAATGCCGTTCTTTACAGCTGAATATGTATGATCGATTTTGCATAGTAACCATAAGTGCCCTTTGGAATTATGGTTTGCAGCAGCCGCAGAATAACTCCACTGTGTCGATATAATTGCGAAAGGCTTTTATGGCACTGATTCGGGCTTTGAAGCCCTGTTAAACAAAGGTAGTCCCGCCTTTTCTTTCTTAGCTTGCCGAGTGTTCTTCTACATCTTCCTGGTCCGCCGAAGCTTTCGGTGAGAGGAATATTCCCGGCCGCGCAGCGAAATTAATCACGGAGTTAAGCGGGCACAGCTTTTGGATAGGCCCTGTTAGAATAGGACCTCTGTTTTTTCAACTTGCATGAACGAACATGACCATCTTAACTTCCGAAGACTTTAGTCACCATGGCGAGTTTGCATATTAAAAGGGGTGAAGTCTCGGAATGCACGATAACGACGTCACCTTCCTTGAGTCAGATGCTGGTCGATTGGCCACGAAATGAGCAGATCATAGTTGTAGTAGATATTCTTTTCGCCATCGCTTCCAGAAGTTTTCGGTTAGGAGTTTTCTGCAGGCGTGTCGACGAATCGTGTCTGCTCCCCTTGAGTTGCAGTCAACTCCAACCGCGTCGTAGGGTATAACAGTTAGTCGTCCAAGCAACAGGTCGGCTGGAGTCAATGTGCATAGCTCTCCTCCGTCTGTGTGGACAAAACTTACAGGCTTGGAGTTCCTTACTGTTTCGAACTCTGTCAGTACTGTCGTGATTTCTTCAAAAATGAAACAGGCTCTGCCGAAAGTTTTACGCAAAGAAGCCTTCACAGATCGGACCAGCCAATCCCACCATCCACCCCACCAGGAGCATTTGGCACCCTTATCTTCTACGGGATGCCGTTGGGGTGAACTGGTTCGCCACGTGCTTTTCCGTGAACACGTAAGAGATACTTTGAATCAGCTGACGCATTTTAAAATGTCCTTGCATTGTCCGAATATGTAACTTTGGTTAGTCCTCCTCTGCCCTAAAAGCCGCCGCAGGCTGAGTGTGGATGATTGGGAGGTCATGCTGGAAACGACTTCGAGGTGTATTGCTCGCACACGGCCCATGGTACACGTGAAAAGCGTAAAGTAACACATGTCGTCATCATCTTGTGTGCATAATAGTAAGGATCCGGCGAAGTCAATACTAACAGCTTCGAAATGGTTAGTCGGTCCCATCCAGTAACTTAGTGCAGGAGCGGTCGGAGCACTTTCTGGTTTAGCGGAGAAACGTACACACACTGCAGCATTGTATTACCTTCTTGCCCAGAAAACGCGCTCGACAAATCCAGTAGCACTCTCTGGTCTGGGTAAAAGTTTCTCGTACAACTCCGTGCCCCCAAGTGGTGGGCTCTTATGGCCAACTAAGTGGAGTAATGGTGATTTGCGGGGAGAATAATTGGGTGTTTCACGTCTAGCGGTAGCATCAGAAGCGACATATGTCTGCCGACTTTGTGGATTCCGTCAACGTCCATAAACCGGCGGAGACCGGCAACGCGCAACGTGGATTCTAGTGGTTGTCCTCATGCTAAGCTTTTTAGGTCTGCATAAATTTAGTGTTTTTGGACGTATTAAACCCATGAGTGATGAGCCCGAATTTGTTCGCTTTCAGGTTGCCAAGTTCTTCTGTCTTGTGTCGACAGTTGTCTGTGAATCTGAACACGCAAGCTGTTATTCGGAATAGGTGCTGAAGCTTGCTAAGACGCAAGATACATTTGACTGCACTGTGTACTTTTGCGGCCATTACTACTTGCACTGCTGCTATGTTACTTCTAACAGCGTAGTGAAAGTCCGGCGAAATGGACAGTTGGAGAGGTAACTTGTCCATCGATCAGTGTAGCCAATCAGGACCATGCCACCATCTTGATCACAAAGTCGCTTTGTCTAATGTCACTCTCTGCGTTCACAATTCAGGTGGATTCTCCAAACCTTGGCAATATCTCCACCGCGATGGTCTTGTTCTGCACTTAATTTCCGTTATTCGATTAGCCACAAACTGTTTCCATCTTATGTGGTCTCCTCAAAACCATGACAATACCATAGTAGAGTCGGTCCATCTAATATACTCAATACGACTGTTATTTAAGGCACACTTCACATATGTCAGCAGCCTTGCGCCAAACAATGCACCTAAGAGGTACAAGCGGTGTAGGGTTGTTTTCTTTACGGGAGCCATACTTGCGCTGGAGATCAGCAGCCTGAGTCGTTCATCTCTGGCCGTATCCGCCTAAATCGCCGCACCGTACGCAGAGGGGCTGGCGTCGCTATAGACAGGGAGGTGTATCTCATTTGTCAACTTCTTTCATCCTCCAAGGTAACGAGGAACTGCTATTTTCTGCAGTTGCGGGAGCTGCCGAACCCAACCTTGCCATTCTTTTCGACGGTCATTGGGTAATCTTTTGTTCCAGTGTATTCCTCGTGACCGCAATTTCTGGAACAATATACGTATGACAATCGTGCATGAACCAGCGAGTCCGAGTGGATCGAATACTTTCGATGCGGCTGGTATAATGACCGTGCCGTTTCTTGTTTATCTTTCATCAATTCCTAACAGGCTCTCAATAGAAAACGTCAATCCGTCCTTCGCAGGATTGTAAATAGCGCCGAGAGATTTAACCGACTCCTCAAACAGGACCACTATTTCTTGACTGGAAAATTCCTGCTGGCGTTCCAAGCCAAACATTAGGTTGGCAGAGTTCGTAGTCCTTTTGCGTAGGACCATGCGCCCCCCTTTCGTAATTTCTTGCGCTTGACAACCAAACTTTTCTGCCTCTTCTTAAGTGTAGGTTCCTGTGAATAAGGTGTCTACGTAAAACGACTCGGTCAGTTTGTTCGCAGTTTGTACGTTGGCCTTATGCGCTCTCTTCACATAGTAAAACATGGTAGCTGTGAGTAGAAATGGGCTGCACGTAGCTCATAAGGGAACACGCATCATCCTCCATTCTTGGAGCGGAGTGCCCATTAGTTTGCCTTCGGCAAACCACAAGAACTGAATAGCATCTCTGTCTTCATCGCTTATTATTATCTGCAGGAACGCCTTTTCTATATCTGCGATTACTACTATGGGTTGTGTACTGAAGCGCAAGAGCATTTTTCTAAGGTCTTGGTAAAGGTTGTGCCCCTTTTCAAGGAACTCGTTGAGAGACCTACTACTTTTTGATGCTATGACAAGTTAAAAACTACCCGAATTTTCGTGGTCATCGCCAGTTTTTTGAGGACTTCTATGTGTGGCATGTAATGCACCTTGCCTTGCCCAGGAGGTAGGTCGTCGACGATTTCGGCGTGGCCAGCCTGTACGTACTTACGTATGGGGTCATGGTGTATCCGCAGCAACCCTTTCTGCTCATTAGTCGATTAAGAAGCTTCTGCAGCCTTGTGACAGCAGCCTGTTGTCCGAAAGTTCAAATTCGACCTTCCAAGGCAGTACCACTTCGCACGTTCCGTTGCGATATGTGACGCTGCTCTAAAAATATTCAATCACCTTGCTGCTTCATTGGTTCTGTTATGTGCATCAGAAATTTCAATGTGATCAAGTTCCCAAAATTTCCGTTAGAACTCCTCCGACTCGTTTACTTGAGTTTTCAAAACGCAAAACCTTATGTCCGTTGTTGCTGGTATTGATGTCAAACACGTGCTGCGTCCTCGAAAAGACCAACAAGCGCAAAATAATAGAAATCACCAATCCTTTGCCTTCACAACGTAGGAAGTCGTCCGTCCATAATCTCCACATTTGATCAGCGCCAATCAACACGCTAATTCTGCTTTTCTAGGTGACTGATGCATGTGCAACTTCATTGAATACGTCTCTTCCTAGATTCCTAAATGAAGCAACAAAATACACTTCCATTTTAGTTTCTTCAATGTCTTTCCATATATGCGGAATCTGAGCGGAGCTTAACACAACCTCGATGTCAGAAAACTGGACTTCGTAGGTGCAGCTCCACTTTTGTGCATTTCCTGCTGCCTGATCCGAAGCGCTGGCGAATGTGTTGAGAGCTATCTTTATAGAACCAACACACTTAAGGCCCAAGTTGTTGACAAGTATTCGGTAACAAATGTGCGTTGACTCCTGCCGTCTAAGACACCTCGCACGTAGCGGCAAGTGGTGTTGCTTAGCGCCCTGGCTCGAAATGTTTGCAGCAACACGGAAGTGTATCCATCGTTGCTTCGTTGTCGTGCCCCTACCTATGCACAAACTGTCGTACTTGCTCTAATATTTTTGAAGCCATAGGGCGAGATCGGAGGGATCATTTGTGGGTCGCACATACTCGAGGCATGCCGGCCTTTGCACCTCGAACGAGAGATCATCCGTGTGCAGTCGCGCGCCTTATTACTTTAGTTGTATATCGGGAGCACAGTTTATCCTTTGATATCACTTATTTCTTCAGCGCCGGGGGCATATCCACAGGGCATGCTTCTGTGGAGTGCTGCATTGACGTGCAGAACACGCGCATCTCTTTGCGTGGTTTTAACCCAGGAGCTGACTTCGTGTGAAGAACAGACGACGCCGCCGCTTCCAATAGCAACTGCGGGATGGCTAGTTGGATGCAAGCTGGCCGCCGCTGTCTCGCACCCTGCTGTCCTTATAGTTACTCTGCTTTAAGCTTCCCAGTTCGACTGAAAGGAGCTTGAGTAGACCGTCTAGCCTCTAACAATTAGCGGTATTATCTGCGGTAGCCCTCTCGACTTGTGCAGCGCATGCACGATGGTAGATAACTACGACGTCAAGGGTAACGCCCGAATAATTATGTCCCAGAGCATGGACGAGAACGATGACCTTTTTACACCCAATGACGTCAGACCTCGGATGTTGACGAGTGCATGGTCGTAGAGTTGGCGGAGGGCTATTGTATCGCCACATGAACGAACAGGCGTCAGCCGTCGTAACCGCGAGAAGTATTCCTGTTCCGGGCGAGTCTTGCCCCCAAAGCGTTTCTGTAGAATGTCTATGGCGTTCTTACAGCATCCTTTCGTAGCTACAAGGCCCGCGACCGCTGAAGTAGTCTCTCCTTGGAGAAATAGTCACAATCAATGAAATTTCTCAGTGGTGGTAAAACTCGCATTGTGTGAACAATTTGGGTCAATTGCTCCCAAAACTTCGCCCATTTACACGCATCTCCAGAGAAGCGAGCGATCGTGAGTTTCCGTATCTTGGCTGCGTTGCTTTCCGATAGTGAAGCAATGGCACGGGTAGCTGAGACGTATAACCCCGGGCATGCGTGCGTAGTCGCACTTGAAATGAGGTCCTGCCTGCTCATCAGCTCAGCAAGGGCACGCGTCACGTTGTCGTCATATTCCAAGACTGTTTCATACTCTGATTGGAATTCCTCGTCTCTAATTAGGCTCTCTAGTTCCGCATTTATTTTCTTCAGTTGGCCATTTTTTGCTCTGTCATTCTTCCATATGTGGAGTTCAGCTTCTCATGCGTTGCGGAGTCGCTAGGAAGAAGGGCACTTGCCTCGTTGATAATCCGACTCTTCAAGGATCATCGTGAAGTCCGCTTCGCTTTGAGCTTGTCCATTTTCATGCACGCAACTCGTACCCGCCGGTTGGCCTAGCCCGCTTCGGTCGGCACCAAATTGTGGAAATAATGGCGTGCAGTAGCTCCAGAATAACTCGATTCCGTTGATATCATTGAGAAAGGTTTTTAACGGGACTAACTTAAGCCATGAAGCGCTGTAACCGATGGGAGTCCCAGTTTTTCGTTTTTTCTCGTGCTCGCCGACTCTTCTTCTTGTCTTCCTGGTCCGCCGGCGCTCTCACTGAAAACAAGAGTACCTATGCTTTTGAAAATTCTTCCACCTGAAGGGAACTTGCAGTTTTGGTTCTCTTTCCAAAGGTCCGAAGTGAACCTTATCAATGAACCTTATCAATGGGAAGTAAACTAGGTGCATCTTTGTAGCTTAACCAAGACATCAGCCTAATCACGTCTATTTGCAAGGAGGTGAATTCATACTTCACAGCATCAGCTGCCTGTCTTTTATCAAAGAAGCCTCGTGTCTTTTAGGCATATTTATTTTTTTTATCGGGCTTGCTATGCAAGAGTTGAAATTGTAACGTATTGCAGGCTGTTTAGCACATTTACCAACTTCAGCTTAAAGTTTCCATCTTTCACTTGGCTTGGCTTCTTCCATAATTTTCTTCAGGATCAACCTAGGTGGCGGCGCAATGTTAACGGCAACACATACGGCTCACAAAGAGGGCACAGAAGCCGACTGGGAGACTTTGGTGTGATATTTCGAGGGTCAAAAATAATCCAAACTATGACGTAGTGACAGCGTTGTGCACAAAATTCCTTATGCACCAAGACCTATGCTTTGGGTTCAGTATTGTCAAATAGACTGGCACTCGCCTATGGTAAAAATGAAAACTTCTCGAGAAGAACGCTTCGCTGCCTAGAGGCACGCCATTTGACACACAAGCCTTATGGCGCCTTCTGCAATTCTGCATAAAAAACACGCATTTTGTGTTTAACGAAAAATTTTACTAGCATCGGTTTGGAGTTGCAGTGGGAATTTCAGTTTTCGTCGCCTGTGCAAACATCGCCCTAAAGGAACGTGAACATTCTGTGTTAACCTAGGCGAAGGCAGCTCCAAAATGACTTGCCCGAAACATACAGCGCTGTTTTTGTGTCATTTGATGCCAAGACGTACAGCGATTCCTCGAGCGTCTGAACTCTTTTATAAGAAGTATCCAGTTCATCATGGAAGATGAAAACAATGGACAGCTTGCCTTCTTCGACGTTTTCATAAGAAGTTCTGCGAAGGCTATTACAACCAGTGTCTATCGGAAGCCGACTCACACGGGGAGATACGTGAGGTTTGACTCTGCCCATCCTATAGGACAGAAACGCTCCGTTGCAACTTCACTCTCCTCGCGTATTGAGCATCTGCTCCGATTCTGGACAGCGCGAAGTGCTAGCCGTAGTATGGAGGGACCTCTTCAAGGACGGCTAACCATCGCAGCTTTTGAAGACTTGAGAATTGCGGTCTTCAGTTGCTAAGCACGCAAGGATACAAGAAAAAGAGAAGTGTAAATCGGGCGCTGCGCCTACGCGCAAGGCACCAGTGAGACATTGGCAAGATTTTCTGGAACATATGGCATAAAGATTAGACACGTGCCAACAAACAAAGGCCGAAGCTCGTACGCGTGAAATACCCTTTGGGAAGTTCATGATTTGCAGGGGATACTACAAGCTTCTGGGCAAGAGTTCTGACGCACGCTAGAAAGGTGTAACTGGGAATTTCAAAAGAACGATTCAGCGGCACCACAATGATGCTAGGAAAGGCAACGCAACTGCAAACGCCTTGGTGGATCATCACATGACTGCTAACGACATCATCGATTGGAATGCTGCTAGCATTATCGCGACAGAGAAGCGCCTATCTTCAAGACTACCCTAAGAGCCTGTACATAATCGAACGAATAGAAACGCAAATAATCGGAGAGGTGGTAACCTCCCCGCAATTTATATGCGAACTCTGAGCCTTCTAACGCATAAATATTTGCCCCCTCTTGCGTTCATCTTCATTGGGAATAAGGCACCTGCAGCAGCCTAGAAAGGTCATTATATGTCTAATTTAATTTTTATCTTAGGCTAGCGCCAGTTTATTTGACAGTGTATGAGCTCAGCCTGACTCGTTTTCATCAAAAGTTGGACATACTGGGTACATTATCTGCCCAACAGCTCCATGATCCTATCATTCTCAAGCCGGTCTACTTCACAAATAATATAACTGTCGCCTCAACCGCTTTTTTTCCTTCAGCACTAGAAGCATACCGTTTCATGCAATACACTATTTACACATACCTCCTCATTTGTTCAACATAATGGTTTATGTCGGCAGCAGTACTACTGATGCAAGCGTCATTCGTGACTATTTGAGGATAAGGTGCTCGTTCATGCTTTCATTACAGTTCTTGTGTAGGGCGTGAAACAAAAACACTTGCTTTCCGCTGTTCTTCTTGTTTATAATGTACGGAAAAAAGTGTAAAATTGCTGCCATGAGAGAGCAATAAAGTAATTCTTTTTTGTATTTCCGGCTTCCAATGTATTATTGCTCGACACACTACAGATCACTATAAATACGAACTCGAACATGGTGCTCCAATCAGAATCACTTCTGTTTAATCGTGCATTTGGCTTAACGCCATTCAGTTACAGGTGTTTAATAATTATTCTATCAATTTGGCTCGTGTATTTGTTTAGAGTGCTTCATGTCTTTTTCTTGAGCTATAGTGACGTAGACTATAGTTCAACTAAGGGCAAATATACTGTCTTGTTGACATCTGATGTTGCTGTGGTTTTACTGCTAACTATATTTTTCAAGTCGTCAATAATGCTTCTTGCTTCAGACGAAACATTTAGCAATGCAATTTTAAAGTAACTGGGATCTGGTAAAACAAGACGAATATGCATCATCCGTATTACAGGACATTCTTCTAGTATGTGGGATACTCAATAACGACGAAAAAATAATGTAGGCGGTTGTTTTTATTGAAAAGCACCATTCCAGAATATAATAAATAACTATTTTTTTACTTTTGAGAGCACGCCCTTGTTGTACCATGAAATCAAGTTACAGATCAAGTGCTTTTTCACGGGCAATTGCAGTAAATATAACGGCATGCTGTTGGAGCGTCATGAAATGAAATTACGCACTTCTGTTTTTTCTGTGGTCTACTCCTGCAAATATAACGGCGTAATTTCGCGGTGGCTTGTAATAAAATTGCCGATGTCACTATTTTTTTACGAACAATACTCCAAATACGAGGTAGGCTATTGCACTGTTGGGGAATAAAATTACGGACATCCGTACTTCTGACGGGAAAACAGTTGGCAGCCGATATTGCCGAGAAATGTTCAGTAAATACAACAGTGAACATTTTTAGCCGTACTCGGTGCTCGATTCGGTGAGGAATAATGTGCATTTCCTAAATATCCCTGCACTGCAGAACCAAATAAGTTGAACATCTTCACACAGCTACTTTATCGTTTTCGCAGGCGAAAGACATGCGTTCTCTACGATTGTTTGAGAAAGCTCGTACAACGTAAAACCGACACCACTCCGGAATGCCACACAGCCGGCACAGATGCGGAATCTTTCGTCAAAGACGCCGAGCGATTGCTCTTTATTATGACAAGTGTGAGACGCTCGTTGGCGAGTGCCGTTTTATGGAGTCTGGTAAAGGAATCAATCCTAATGCTAATATTTATATATGGTTTCATCCAGTGCGTCCGATCAATTTTTTTCGCAAGACATGCTCATTCTGTACACGCACTACACTCTCCATTATAATTTATTTTAATTTTTGTATGCACTGGAAGTGAAAAGTATGTTTCGTGAGATTTCACAAAAAGTAAGTTGCTAAATGCAATCATATACCTTAAAGTATTTCCTGACATTTAGCGCTCTTTCAAGACACACTCATGATTACCCGTGAGTAAGAAACGAGCATTTCAGTCTTTGGAAGTTGCTGGCAACCACAATGCGCCATGGACGGTCATTTTTCACATAGGTAATTAGTTCAAAACCTATACGAATGCGCAGAAATTAACATTTTTCTTTCAAGGTAACTGCTCTCTCCGCCTTACTGGAACATTTTCGTGGCTGGTACATGGTCCAATGTCAGATGTCGCACTCCAGAAAGCAAACGTTTCTTGATTCTCTTACACTGACAATCATCGTCGATGGTTTCTGCACAATTTTTGAGGCAATATTTACTGAGCAAAAATAAAATAAGACATGGAAAGTGGCAGCGCCACTTTCATGCGTCCACACGTCACTCTGCTGCTGAAGAAGAGCCCGCTGACTCTATTACCGTACCTCGGGTCCTCATTTCATGAGGGAATAATATGAAAACGCGCATGTTCTTTATTGATGGGAGATCCAAATAACATGCCCTCAACAAAATAATGCAGAGTACTTTACTACGGCGTCTCTAATTCCCCTAACGTTGTTCTGAATAGTTGGAACGTAGTTGAAGCCAATATTAGAGTGGTTAAGTAGAGTGGTTAGGTGCACAATCAGTCGCTTGTGCCTTATACGCAATTCATTCTATTTTCGGCATATGGGATAATGGCTGTGACATGTAACACCGAAAACAGGAGTGCTGATAAGCAGAAACGCGAACGTGTTCTGAAACAACCTACTTAGTGGCGGTGAACCATTTTATTATTTAGCCCAGTTGCGCTCTCTTGATAAGTTGTTAATGAGAGCATGAAAAGCAAATCATGATCGTTTACTCAGAACCGGTGAGGCATGAGTCGCCATCATCATCAGCCTATTTGATGTCCGCTGCAGGACGAAGGTCTCTCCCTGCGATTTCCAATTGCCCCTGGCCTGAGCCAACCGATTCTAACAAGCGCCCGCGAATTTCCTAATTTCATTTCCGCAGCTAGCCTTCTGCCGTTATATACTGCGCATCTGTGCCCTTCGGACCCATTCTGTAGGCCTAATGGCCCGCCGGTTATCTAACCTACGCATTACATGACCTGTCAGCTCCACGTTTTACTTTTAATGTCAATTAGAATATCCGCTGTACCCGTTTGTTCTCTGATACACACCGCTCCCTTTCTGTCCCTTAACGCTATGCCTAGAATTCTTCGATCCATCGCCCTTTGCGCGGTCCTTAACATGTTATCGATGTTCTTTGTCAGTCAAGTTTCTTCCCCAAATGTCAGCACCGGTAAAGTGCACTGATTGCACACCTTCCTTTTCAATGATAATGATAAGCTTCCAGTCAGGAGCTGACAATGTCAGACGTATGCGCTCTAAGCGATTTTTATTCATCTGTAAATTGTCATGATCAAGGTTCCATGGGATTAATTGATCTGGGTAAACGTTCTCATTCACAAACTCTAGAGACTGACTGACGATACAGAAGCTTTGTTCCCTTGCCAGGCTTTACTTCATTATCTTTGTCTTCTGCATATTAATCTTCAACCTCACTCTGTTAAGTTCCTGAATCACTTGTAACTCGTCTCTGGTATTGCTGAACAGGGCAATTGAATGGGTCATCCCAAACAGAAGGCTGCTGAGATATTCGCCGCTGATTCTTACTCCTAAGCCTTCCCAGTTGCATAGCTTGAACACTTCTTCCAAGGACGCAGTTATTAGCATTGAAGGGATTGTGTCTCCTTGTCTGACCCCTTCCTTTACAGATATCTTCCTACTTTTCTAGTGGAGAATCAAGGTACCTTTGGCATCACTCTTGATATTTTCCAAGATATTCACGTAAGCGACCTGTACTCCTTGATTATGTAATGCCTGTATGACTGCTGGTATCTCTACAGAACCAAATGCATTTTCGTAATCTATGAAAGCTATATAGAGAGGCTGATTGTACTGTGCAGATTTCTCGAGAACCTGATTAATGACATGGGTTGAGCTATTGTAGAGTACCCCTTCCTGAGGCCAGCCTGTTCACTTGGTCGAATAAGTGCAGTGTAGCCCTTACACTATTGAAAATTTTCTTGGTGCATATTTTATAGAATACTGAGAGTAAGCGAATGGACGTAATATTTGTCATTTCTTTAACGTCTCCTTTTTCGTGAATTAGCACAATGTTTGCATTCTTCCAGTTCTCTGGGGCCCTCGAAGTCGATAGACACTTCGTAAAGAAACGCGACAGTGTTTAACGCAATATGTCTCTTACATCTTTGATTAAATCGACTGTTATTCCATCTTCTCCTGCCGCTTTTCCCGCTTCATGTCTTGCAAGGCCCTTCACACTTGACCGTATGGTACAGGAGTCTCTGCAACATGCTCGTTACTGCTTCGAATGGATGAATCGTGGCTCCTCTGGGTACTGTACAGGTCAGTAAAGAATTCTTCCTCTGCTTTTACTCTACCTCCGAAATTGCTAATATCACCTGCTTACCTCTCAGTGTATACATCTTGGTTTGTCCTTTGGCAAGTGTTCTCATTGATATCACGCTGCACCCATTTTTATGGCTTTCGCCGTTTTTCTCATGGCATAATTTTGAATATCACTTATTTTCTTCTAGTTAATTAGTTTTGTCAGTTCCGCGAATGCTATCGGATCAATTGATTTGGTCACTTTTATTCTTTGTCGTTTCTTTATAAGGTCCTGTGTTACTTGCGAGAGCATCTCTAGTGGCTGCCCTTGGTGCCTTACCCCCCCCCCCCCTTCAATTGCTGCTTATTAAGGAAACGTAGTTACGGTTTTATTTATTACCTCTATGTTAGCGTCATCTCTCTGTTCTAAGGATACATATTTGTTTTCAAGTACCCGCCTGAATTGGTGTGCGTTTCCTCTTACTGCGCCTAGGTTTGCCTGTTTCTTCGGGATCAATTTTACTCTTTCTCTCTTCAAATTCAGGTGAATCCAAGATCTGACTAACCTGTAATACCTGCACTTTACCCTACCTAAAACTTCAACACGCAGCGCCATGCTGGGCTGGTATGAAATCAACGTCATTTCTTGTTTACCTTATTTTATTTCTTATCTGGAAGAACTTTTGCAAGTCCACATCATGTTGCTGCTCTTCCTGAAGAAGGTCTTCATAATCTGCACCTTGTTCCTTTCCCTGAATCCTTCCTGGATCTCTCCTTTAGCGTACCTAGAACTGATGCCGGAGTTGCCAATTGCCTTTTCACCAGCCTGCTTTTTCTCCACTTTTGCATTGAAGTCGCCCATTACTGTAGTATACCGAGATTGCACTTTTCTCATCGCTAATTCAACATCTTCATCAAACTAATATATTTTACCATTATCACGAATGGAAATTGCAGCATAAGCTTTTACTACCTTTATTCTGTGCCTCTTATTAGGTTTCAATACGACAACTGCTGCGCTTCATAAATGCTCTAGAATTCGTTAAAGTTGCCCGCTGTGCCCTTATGGATTGCGAATCCTACAAAGCACTGCTTCTTATATGGAAGTCCTCTCTAGCAGAGCACGTGCCCATTCATCAGCAATGTATTAGCCTCACCAGTTCTCCTAACCTCACTACTGCCAGTGTTATCCCGAACAATGCCTGATAGTTCATCAAATAGTCAGGCTAAGCTAGCGTCACTAGTGATTTATTTATTTGGTAAATGCTGACGGCCAATGCAAAAAAAACTATTTTTGACAAAAGTAAACAATTGCAGAGAACGCTTGTTGATACTCTATACAAAAGCAAAATGTTCATGACTTTGGGCTGTTTCGACGAGCGAGACAACGACTACTCAACATACGCTTCGTAGTGATTTTCCTTTGCTTCGGTAAACAGGGCAGTGAAGCAACATGTACTCTAGAGGGTCCACGGAGCTGCAGACATCCACGGTGTTACACTGTGGCCACTGCGAAAACGAAGACTTCGTGCACGCAGCCTTTAGCGGACGCCTCTGAGTGAGCGTCTCCAGATGCGGGGCTACACATTTTGGTAGCCTTGGTTCATGTTCTGGGTCAATGTTTTGTAAAAAATTGCAGTCTTTTGAGGGTAAACATCGGACACCGCTAGAGCAAGCGCTTCACAAAAGCCTAACTAATAGCGAGAAGTGTTTTAAGTGTTTTTGTGTGATTGTGGCCCTTGAGGGCTGTCTTATCTCCCTTTTCATTACCTCATAACACAGTGTCCCCGAAGCGAGTGAAATGCTACCACATATCCAGCGCTGGGTGTTAGGTGGCGTAGGTATGCTATGTCATGAATTAAAATGTAATAGGATGATATTTTACTTTCCGGGCAAAGGCTTTGCATTTCATCAGTCAAACTAGAAAGGTGAAGGTTGAGACAAAAGTAGCTTATGCACACTCAAGGAAGTTATCAGTTGTGAGCACACAACTTGTGATTGCAGTCAGCTACGGTTGAGCACCAAAGCGCGACTCTTCCAGTGGTCACTTCAATCAGAAACAATGGTCACTTAGTGAACGTTGTTTTTTATGTGGCTAGAATAAGCGTTTGATAGTTCCAGTGTACAAGCTCCGCTTGTAAATGGGGAAACTTACCGTGTGAAATCCTTGTCTGATAAAGTGGAATCGTCCCATTCCAAGCAGAGCTAGTCGTCTTGAAAGCTAGGAAGATAATCGCGTAACTTCTGTTAAAATGTTTGAAAGGGAAATTTTTGGCAATATTACAAATCACATTGCTAACTATCATGCGAAAAATAAGTACGACGGTCTTTTTTCTTGCCAAGTGTGTTTATCGATTGCATTCCCGATGCATTACCTCAAGCCCATGTTGAACAGTCGCGATTTGCTTATTATGTATATTTATTAGGTCTCACACGTCAGCTTTCTCATGAAGATAACTTGTTTCCAGTTAAATGGAACACTAAGGCTTGAATTGTACATGATTACTCCTCTGTTTTACTTTGCTTTATTGTCCGGTCGCTTTATATGGTCTTGAGTACCAACAATCGAGCTCCTTTGTTTGCCTGCGTCTGGCTGCGTTGTGGCCGTCAGGTACGATAAGAAAATTTATTACCAATGTACCCGGTCTCTCAAGTACACGTGTTAAATGACGCTCTCGGGAAAAAAGCGGGTATGCCACATTCAACTTTTATTGCTCTGAGTGGTGCTGGCTTACTTTCCTAGTGTTTCCCTAGGTTTCCTAGCATGGACACATAAATACCCAAGCTAGTGGACAGATTGGTCACCGTTGCTTTAGCACATTTGGTAGTGCAAACCGAAATTATTAGGTTTGGTATCCTTCGACGGCAATTTATCATTCCGTCCACTGTAATTTCAATTTTCTTCATTATTTTCTAAAATTAAGGTTGAACCACAACTAAGTACCCGATGCTTGCCTTGGCTGCGTTGCCTGCATGCTTTTTAGATGTATTGTTACGCGTATAAAACTATTTACAATATCTTTGCCAACAGGAAACGTTTGCGCAGACGGGAGAGAGCCCAGCCAGGCTTTGTCAACTTTTCGTAGTCTTCAGGACCCTGTAGTTTTCTTCTTCGCCTAATCGTAGGGCGGTGTCACTTGTAACTACGACCATGTCCGCCATCGTATCTACTGTCCCCGCCATGCTCGGTGCGATACGTTGTGGCGTGCGAGCCCTGTCATCATAGAAACACACCAACGACACTTCCTTCCTGGTATCTTCAAGCCCTCGACATCCAAATTGAGCAATTCTTTCAAATGAGCTTAGGTATTCTTGGTGCTTTTTCCAAGTCCGAGTGTAGCAACAGCTGGATCGCTATGGCTACGGATTACGCGACGCGCAACGCCATAGCTTGAGCGCTTCCGACCAGCTGTGCAAGTGACGTTGCGGCTTTCCTCCGCCGTGACATCATTTTAGTGCACGGCTCCCCACGACAGCTGCTCACGCATCGTTGTCGTACCGTACTTTTCTACGTCACTGCGGATATTTTGCAGTCTTGCTCTACCAAGCAAGCAAGCAGTCTTGCTCTACCAAAGGCCTCAATGAGCGATTGAACCGGACAATCACCGCCATGCTGCCGCCATGCAATACCATACGGCCCATTTGCTTGCAATTCTTCACGGCACAAAAGAGCCGGTTATCCTCCATTTTGTCTGTCGTGTTGTCGCGACCCTGCATTGCCCTTTGAGGCTTCATTTCCCTCTGAGCCAGTATGCTGTCGACGCTATTGCCCATGCTGACCACGCGAGGCACCTTGCCCGTACTCGTCTGTTAGCATGACAAGGAAATCAAAAGCATGTTTACAATCAGCGGCACCATGACGTGCACTTTTCACCAGGTTCTCGTGTGCTAATAAATGAACCGTAAATGTTCATGATCGTTTAGGGCAGGAAGGGAAAAGGATGAGCGCTGCGATTGTTCCCTTCCGTGCTTCCCTGTTTGTGCCAAGCGATCAGAAATATTGAGGTTCTACCGATTAATAAGATCAGACTAGCCCAGTGACATGGGCTTCCGTTGTGTACTTTGGTACGAGAAACTCCTTCCTTGTTACAGGGGCCCTTACCACGCCTTACATCAGGTGACCTGTTTCCCATATGAAATATTCCACGTCAGGTCTACCATGTCTTATCGTTTATGTAGCGCAGCTAAAACTTCACCAACCTCTTCCTGACGCTACCGTTTGACGCATCGGGATGGCGCTTTCTCCTCCGGAGGTTATGTTACGATGAGGCGTAGAAGAGAATAACGACGATCTTGAGGACGGATAGTTGACTTAGCCTGGTTTTGTCGCTTCTGTCTCCGCGAACATTCGCTCTGTTAGATATATCGTAAATAGGTTTACACGCGTCACATTACACACACACACACACACACACAAACACACACACACACACACACACACACACACACACACACACACACACACACACACACACACACACACACACACACACACACACACACACATATATATATGTGTGTGTCTGTGTCTGTGTGTGCCGCATAGAATCACAGGAACCGGAACAGACATAGTTCTCCGAATAAAAAGCACGCCGAAAAAATAACAAGACTTTACGGGCGCTTCGGCTGAGTGACGGGCTATTCGTCGGAGGGGCTGACGTAGCGGTACCGATGAAGGCTGGTCCCGCCGCTGAAACGTCATGAAACTCCTGTTATTTTTCATTGATAAGATCTTAGTTAGGGCTAGTTGGTTTATATTTAGAACTGAGGATGAACAGGCAGAATAAAGCAAGCACACGAAGAAACAAGTACCACTGACAAGCGCTGACTTCCAACTGAAAGTTTATTTGAAATTCTCGAGCCATTTATACCCTTTTCAGCATAGCCATGCGTACACCACTCGCAAATATATCTGCATATCAGCAACATCATACTCTTTCACGGAAAAATGCTATTTCATTTTCCTACAAGGCAAAAGAGGGAGCGCTTACACATTTATCTCCTTCCCTTCTAATGTAGTAAGTCGTTATTTTCCTTTCTATTTTACTTTTTCCTTTCCGTATGATTTTATTAAAATATGGAATGCACGGAAACTTATTACAATGTCCTGCTAAATGACTACCACAGCCATTGTTCAGGCTACTGCTGTGCTGGCGAGCTCTTGCATTGAAACGCTGTCCCGTTTGACCAATATTTATTTTTCCACAGGTCAGCTGTATCTGATAGATAATGTGGCATCTGCAGTCACTGAAACAAAATTTCTGATTCGTTGTGCACACGGGCCTGTCGGGCGTTTTCATACGGTTACATATGGAAGAGCGCTTGCATAGGGCACTGAAAGCATCTTAACATTATTTCTATTGGAAACATTGTTTAGCTTCTGTGACACTCGTGCAAGTATGACACCACGTGCGCTGGTCTCTTGTGTTTATTCTTTTATTTCTGTTCTACATGCCAATTTATTCTTTTTTCTGTCTACAAGATGGCTTCATATACTGATGTGATGACAGAATGGGGGAAGCCTGCATTCTTTAATCGTGATATCTGATTTAAAAAACTTCGCTCACAAACATGCTCACACGACTTACTTAGTGGTGCCTTAATGCACGTGGTTGCTATGCCTATAATAATCAATTTAGAATGTGCGCTGTCACATCCCAACAAGGTTTTCTTAGATCTGGGATGATATCCCCGTCGTACATGCTCGTCCAAAGAAAAAGAGAGAATAATATTGAGATACTAAATAGGGTTCCTAATTGGCAATTCATACGTGAACTTGTGTCCTCACGATTTGTTAATGAACAACTACAAAATTTCTTCCATCGCGTCATGAAAATGCTTACAGGTGTCTTTCATCATAACAATTAGGTATGCTTCAACGTACCTAAACAATCGCGTTACAGGCGTGTCCACCGACTTAGCAGAAATCACATTGTGAGCCGAGCAATCTTACACAAGTTGGGGGGGGGGGGGGAGAAGAAGGCGGTGAGTCAAGACGCCCTCCCTTTGGTTCCTGCATTTTCCCAACTTTCCTAGTATTTAATCACTGTGTGTCAATGTTATTTGTACTCATCTTTTCCATGAAGTTGTAAGGACCACGTGGATACCATTTTTGCTACAGTGAGTTACATTTCACCATTTTCCGGACATTCCTGTGCTTTAGTAGGCGTCGTCTAATGAGCACTTCGGAAGTGAGTGAGTTAGAACTTAATTTAGGTTATGAGGGGAAATCAATCCGGTGGCTCCACCCAGGTCGGGGCCGGTAGACAGAGTCCTTCGGCGACGGCCCGGGCCCTCTGGACAGCCTTGAGCTGAGCGATGAACTCTCTGCTTCTGAGCGCTGAGTCCCAGGAAGACTGGTCGGGAAAGTCTGTGCTCGCGTCGGCAGGGCACAGCCAGAGCATGTCTTCGAAGTTGTCGTATTCATGGCCACCGTGTGGGCATTCAGTAGGAAGGTCAGGATTGATTCTGCTTAGTGTTGTTGGTGTGATGTATGCCCTAGCCTGCAACTGTCTGTAAGGGACGGCCTGTGCTTTTTTGAGCTTTGGGTGAGAAAGAGGAAAAATGCTTCGTGATAACCTATGATTTGAAGTGATCTCGTGGTATGATACGAGCGGGTCTTTGTTGTCTATGTCCCTTCAGGCTGGGTTGAAGCGAGAGGGCGGACCGCAGACGCAGAATGTGAGCTCTCGTGCCAGTTGGTGTGCCCGCTAGTTCGGATTACAGTCAGACGGTCCGGAAATGTTGCTCATGTGGGCCGGGAACCATGTGATGTGTGGGCACGTGAGGTTCTCTCCTCCTGTTTCTTGGAAGAAGATCGTGTTGATAACCGTAGCTGCTTTCCTAGAGACGAGGGCCGACGAGATGGTTCTAATAGCTGTTCTTGAGTCCGTGTAAATGACTGACGCTCCTTTGCAACTTCGAAGGGCCACTGCGATGGCCATTTCTTCTGCTTCGTGAGTGAAGTTGGTAACTACCATGGCTGCGTTGACGAGTGAGTCATGGGCGTCCACCACAGATACCGCGTAGGCGCCTCGATTCCTATATCTGGCCGCGTCAACGAAGAGAACTTGCGTTTTGTTACTTTTGATGTTGTCAAGGATTGCCTTCGCTGTTGCTTTTCTCCGCCCTTTGTTGTGGGTGGGGTGTATGTTTCGTGGGATGGAATCAGCGGTTATTGAACTCTTGGCATTTGTGCATAGTTGCGACTTCTCTGGTGGCATGAAGAGGGGCTGTATGGCTGCTTCTAGTAAGATCTAGGTGCCTGCCCTTGTGAGTGAAAGCCGACTAATTTGGGAGTTTCGCTGTGCCTCAAAGCGTTTCGTTGCCGTGTTGTGTAGCCCCAATTGGAGGAGTAGTTCCGTGCTAGTGTTTCTAGGGAGGCTTAGGACCTTTTTTAATCCCGTTCTGATTAGTGTGTCGATTTTATTCAGCTCCGTCTTCTTTCGTTTGAGGAAGGGGGCGGCGTAGGTTACGTGGCTGATGAGGAAGGCGTGAAATGCTTTCATGAGGTTGTGCTCTTTCAGTCCGTCCCTTTTGCTGGCGACCCGTGATATGACCCTGGTGAAATTGAGGGTGCTCTTTCCGATACGTTTTAGTGCCTCCGCGTTGTCATTGCTGTAAGCCCCAATGACCATGCCCAGGACCTTGATTGTGTGACACCTGGGGATTTTTCCTCCGTCCCTGATGTGTAGGTGAACGGGGAGGGAGCTAAGGGGCTGTCTCAGCCTGGGGCCTTGTTTGCACAGAAGGAGCTCCGATTTGCTGGGGGAGAGCTTCAGTCCCGTGTTTGCAAGAAAAGCTTCCGTGGTGTCCAGCGCTTGCTGTAGGTTCTGCTCCAGAGTGCCTAGCGGGCCGCTCGTAGACCAAATGGTGATGTCGTCGCCGTAAATTGCGTGCCCAACGCCCGGGAGTTTCGAGAGTTTGTTTGCGAAATCATGCATTGCGATGTTGAAAAGAAGCGGCGAAAGCACTGACCCTTGCGGGGTACCGATGTTACCTAGCATGTGATTTGTGCCTCTGATTTGTGCGACGTTTATGGTGGCCGTTCGGTTATCCAAAAACGATTTTACGAAATTGCGGAAATTTACTCCTGGATCTAAAGTAGAGATTTCGTTGAGGATGGGCTCGTGCCTTGCCGTGTCGAAGTCCTTCGTTAGGACGAGCGCCAGGATGCCTTTTACATCCCTGGATTTGTTGTCTATGACGGCGTTCCTGATGAGTAGCATGGCGTCTTGTGCGGATAGTGATTTTCTGAAACTTATGAGATTGTGGCGGAATAGGTCGTTTCCTTCGATGTGCTCTCCAATTCTATTGTGGATGGCATGCTCTGCGACCTTCTCGAGGCACGACATAAGGGAAATGGATCTCAGATTATCTGCATGAAGCAGTTTTCTGGGTTTGGGGATGAGGACTACATTGGCAGTTCACCATTCATCCGGCGCCCAGCTTTCAGCCCATACCTCGTTAATTTTGGTCGTAATGATTTGCATGGCTTTGTCATCTAGATTTCTGAGTAGTTTGTTTGTTAGCCCGTCTGGGCCGGGGGCAGAGCATCCGTTTAGTTCATGAAGGGCGTGCACAATCTCCGAAACTTCGAAAGGAGGATCCAGCGATAGTTGAGGTGTTCCCTTATGCTCGCCTTATACTCGCATGTCAGGTCGGCCCACGGGACAGATTTGCGCTCTACTGGTAGGTAGATGTCTGCCAGGGTGTCAGCAAAGTCCCGCGGACTCGTGCCTTCTTTTGTGTGAAGATGAACGAGCCTTTCGATCGTGAGTCGGGCATAACTCTTGGTCGGTTTGTTGTTGTCGGCGAATAGGTTCTTAAGGAGGCTCCATTTGCTGCCCCTTCTCATTTTACCGTCCGCCTCATTACACACTTCGTCCCATTGCTGCGCATTCAACTTTCTGGAGTGTTCATCGATCTCTTTGTTGATTTTTGTTAATTTAGACCTCAGCCTCCGGTTTAGCTTCTGCTGTTTCCATCTTTCTCTTAGCGCATTCTTGGCCTCCAGGTGGTGTGCGAGTCTGGAGACCATGGCAGGCACCTCCAGATCCATGGTTATTTCTTTAGTGGCATTGGCCACCGTAATTTTCAAATTTTCCAGGAGCTCTTCGAAGGTTTCTTCTTGTTGATCCGCATTACCCCTCATCCTTCTGAAGAGGTCCCAGTCGACGTAGGTGTAATTCTTGGGAGAAGTGGGTGTGATGCGGATGTTGATTTCTAGGATGTAATGATCACTGCAAAGGGCCTCTTGCAGGTTGTCGCACGACCCGTCAGCGTTTCTGAGGAACGTAAGGTCCGGGGTGGTGTTCCTCTGAACCAAGTTGCGTCTGCGCGACGGAAACCTTGAGTCCATGATGAGTTGTATGCCTAGGGTGTCCGCACACTCGGACAGGGTTTCCGCACAACGCCTGGGCCTCCGGGGCAGCTCAGTGCCACTCGTCCGCTACCATAATAGAATATCAAGTAGATGGAGAAAATATTTGCCCAAAGGAAGTTACTCAAGAACAGGGATGGCAAACTGCGGGCGCTAGAAGAGCTGGCGGGAAATCGCGGGAAGTTAACGTGAGCGGTAGGGCAACGTCTAGGGCTGCCCGTAAGGACAAGTCTAGTAGCGCAGCGCTGAAGTCTATGATGATTAGGTCAAAGCGAATGCCCGATCTTCCCAAAGAAATCACGAAGCTCGTTATTAGACCAAGATGTGGGCTGAACATTTCCAAAAGTGAAGCGGCTACGGTGGCTGACGCAATATTTCCAGTCTCTGGTATCAGCCAGCACGAGCTTGCACAAGACTCTTTGCGCCTGAACTGAGAGCAAAAATCATGGTGGCCAGCACTCCCAAGCGGGAGTATGCCGACCGATATGCCAGCATCAAGCAAATCAGCATCTCTGCCAAGATCCATGAACTCTGCGCGTACGACACCGCCACGCACTACACGGACAAGGGGGTCATACGTGGCATACCGTGACAAGACCACCCAGCGACGGTAAATGGCAAGATTGTTAACCGGAACAACCCACTTGCACTAGTAGCCAAGAGAATCGCTCATACCGGGACCATCATTATCGCCTTTGACAGGCACCGCGTACGAAATTTGGTCAGGCACAGAACGCTACTGATAGAATGTTCCCTATATCGAAAGCAAGTGGACGTATACCACGCCTGCGGAGGACTCAGGTATCGCGCTGATAACTCTCCAACACCGAGCGCCATCGTCTGTCGGGGATGTGGCCTGCCAAACCCCAATTAGCAGCACCAATGCACCCAAAAATGTAAAATCTGCGACGGACGCCACCTTACCGCCGGTAAAGAATGTGCGCATACATTCAAGACGCTAAACATCGTTCACCTACGACGATTCGAACGTGCCAGGCAGCAAGAGCAACTCACCGTGCCATCGATCGTTAGATCCTCCAGTCTGCAAGCCTCATCAAGCCCCAGCTTAGGGGGCAGAAGGCGCTTGCACTCGAGAGGCCATTCTAGAAGCCGACGGGGCTCCAGAAGTCGTTCTAACTCAAGATCGCGACTCACATAGCCTTTTCCAGCGCGCTCCAGCTCCAGAGGCCGCTCCAAGGCTTGCACCAGAAGTGACTCGTCCAACAGGCCACGATCCAAGTCCTCTTTACCATGAGCCGATAGGCACCATGGCAACCAAACGCAGGCGTCTAACTCCCAAGACTCACATGACCCGCGTTTGACGAACGAGCTTGAAGAGCGTAGGGGTGCCAATGACAGCCTTAAGAAAGGAAACGCTCAGTTCAAGCAGGAAATCAGTCGCGTAGCTGTCGAGGTGGGTGAAATATGAAGATTGGCGCTCACATGGTCGGCTCCTCAACCTGCCGCAGGCTCCTCGGCCATGGACATGGTGGAGGCCCTTCCCCTACCCCCCAAGACAGTCGCATTGAAGCGTCGCACCCTGGGTGACTCGAGGGGAGAGGAGACGGCAGAACTCCTGTGTCAGCTCAAGAACGCCATCTCCAACATTCAGACATGTCTCTCCCATGCACAAGAAATGATCGCGCGCACTCAGCTGGGCCTGGATGCCCTCAGCGCGAGAATGCATAGACTTAAGTGGACCAGCTACGGCTCTTTACCAAGCACATCAACAGCACAGGCCCCAAACTTGCATAGCATCATTGCCTCACCGACGGAGGGTGCCATTCTGTTTGCGGCCCTTTCGCAATTTATCCCCAAGCCCAAACATGGGTAACGGAACTAACATCATAACAACGTGACAGTGGAATTGCGCAGAATTCGTCAGCAAACGGACGACCCTGCGACAATAACTAAAAAGCGTAAAGGACGAACTACAAGTAATCGCCTTGCAAGGGACGATGACATCATCACCCATCAAGCTCCCCGGTTTCCTAACGGTTGCTTCCACTGAAGCGGGAAGGGGGGTTGCTACTTTCGTCAGTAAAACATTTACGTGCATTCAACGAGACCTTGGTCCCGCGGACAATAGGGTCGAGCCCGTCATGGTCGAACTCCTTGTCGACCCCCCCATGCGGCGCTTAAGAAGAAAGCATCTCTTTATACTCAAGGTTTACAGCAAACCCAGTGTTCACAGAGCCAGGGCCGGTGGCATTCTCAAGAAAGCCATGAATTTTGCCGGCTGTCAACCTCTAGTCGGTATCGGCAATTTCAGTGCCCAGCATCAGCCATGGGGCTATCGTACCAATACAAAGAAGGCTAGAGACATATCGCACGCGGTGACGGAGGAAGGTCTTTCGCTGCTAACCGATAAAGACTTTCCTACCAGGAGAGGAAACTCGGTGTGCTGAGACATGACTCCAGATCTTACCTTTGTCAAGAACCTGGAAAACGTGAAGTGAACCACCACAGCCATGGACCACGGTAGCGATCATTGCATCATCGAAGCGGTCATCAAGGCTGCTCGTAACAACACGAGGACCTTCAAGTTCACTGACTAGGACTTGTTCCCAGCCAACCGCTCCAAGCGGGTCCTCAACCATTATAGGGACCTAGACTCTTGGTGCGACGAGATATAAGAGTATGTGGCTAGGGCCACTAAGGAGGTCGCAATCAATCTGGAGGCTGGCAGGACGGAAAGTCGGCTCGCGCATCTGTTGGAAGCCAAGCAGGTGCAGCTAGCGCGTTGGAAGACTCAGCGTAACAGAAGACCACGCAAGAAAATTTCCCACATCAACAAGACGATAGAGGCTCATTGCAAGGTGCATGGAAGCAGCATTAGGACAAGCTGTGCGACTCGGTGGAAGGCCAGCTCAAGACCGGTAAAACATGGAGACTCCTCGGTCACCTACTGCACGATGGCAACACCAAGTCCAATCAGAAGAGAGTTTGGTGAAAGCTGACCATTTCTTTACCGACTAGACTCCAGATGAGGCGGTCATGCAGCAACTCATAGAAAAATACTTGGGGCGACGGATGATCCGGTGCCCCCCCTCCCAGTTTACGCAGTACGAAGGGCGCGACGCGTCATCGATGGACGATGATATTACCGTGGCTGAGGTCAACAAGCGTAAGACAGCTGACATAAGCAAATGTAATATGGATAGAATTGAACATGTTCTCAGGAACGGAGGAAGCCTAAAAACAGTGAAGAAGAAACTAGGAATTCGTAAGAACCAGATGTATGCGTTAAGAGACAAAGCCGGCAATATCATTACTAATATAGACGAGATAGTTCAAGTGGCTGAGGAGTTCTATAGATAAATATACAGTACCAGTGGCACCCACGACGATAATGGAAAAGAAAATAGTCTAGAGGAATTCGAAATCCATCCCACAGGTAACGCCGGAAGAAGTAAAGAAAGCCTTGGGAGATATGCAAAGGGGGAAAGCAGCTGGGGAGGATCAGGTAACAGTAGATTTGTTGAAGAATGGTGGGCAGATTGTTCCAGAGAAACTGGCCACCCTGTATACGCAATGCCTCATGAACTCGAGCGTGCCGGAATCTTGGAAGAACGCTAACATAATCCTAATCCATAAGAAACGCGACGCCAAAGACTTGAAAAATTATAGGCCGACCAGCTTACTGTCAGTTGCGTACAAACTATTCACTAAGGTACTCGCAAATAGAATCAGGAACACCTTAGACTTCTGTCAAGCAAAGGACCAGGCAGGATTGCGTAAAGGCTACTCAACAATAGACCATATTCACACTGTCAATCAGGTGGTGGAGAAATGTGCGGAATATAACCAACCCTTATATAGAGCTTTCATTGATTACGAGAAAGCATTTGATTCGGTCGAAACGTCAGCAGTCATGGCGGCATTAGAGATTAAGGGTGTAGACGAGCCGTATGTAAAAATACTGAAAGATATCTATAGCGGCTCCACAGCCACCGTAGTCCTCCATAAAGAAAGCAACAAAATCCCAATAAAGAAAGGCGTCAGGCAGGGAGATACGATCTCTCCAATGCTATTCACAGCGTGTTTACAGGAGGCCTCAAGAGAAAAGTGTATAATAGCTGTGCCTTACCAGTACTCACCTATGGGGCAGAAACCTGGAGGCTTGCAGAAAGGGTTCTACTCAAATTGAGGACGACTCAACGAGCTATGGAAAGAAGAATGATAGGTGTAACGTTAAGGGATAAGAAAAAGAGCAGATTGGGTGAGGGAGGAAACGCGAGGTAATGACATCTTAGTTGAAATCAAGAAAAAGAAATGGGCATGGGCAGGGCATGTAATGAGGAGGGAAGATAACCGATGGTCATTAAAGGTTGCGGACTGCATTCTAAGGGAAGGGAAGCGTAGCAGGGGGCGGCAGAAAGTTAGGTGGGCGAATGAGATTAAGAAGTTTGCAGGGACGGCATGGCCACAATTAGTACATGACCGGGTTTGTTGAAGAAATGTGGGAGAGGCCTTTGCCCTGCAGCGGGCGTAACAAGGCTGCTGCTGCTGCTGCTGCTGCTGCTGATGATGATGATGATGATGATGGCAAGCGGGTTCTCACATGCCTCAACGGCAGATCTGCCCCTGCGCCTGACAGGGTCACCAACAATATGCTCCAGCATTTTGACGACGGCTCTACCGAGTTTCTTATACACAAGATGAACGAAATCTGGTGCAGTGGCTGCATCCCCAGAGCTGGAAAGCAGCCTAAACAGTACTCATACCCAAGCCAGGTAAGGCGCCGGGCATGGACAATCTAAGGCCCATCTCCCTGACATCGTGTGTCGGGAAGATGGCCGAGCACGCCTTGCTTAACGGCCTCACTGACCACCTCGAGTCTATCGAATGCTATACTCACAACATGAATGGCTTTCGTGGTGGTGGTGGTGGTGGTGAATTGTAGCAACAGGCGGGTTTAGCCTGGCGAACAAGGCCGGCAATTGCTCCGCCCGAGCGTCTCGCACAATACCGCTGATGGGTTTCACCATATGTCCATCAAACCGGTCTCTCTTAAGAAATCGATGAGGAGACATGAAGTTTCTTTGCGGGCCATCACTGATCCCTCGGGAAATATAAGGTGTTGCAGGCGCGCATGCGGAAGGTCCTTGTTTTGCAAATTCTTCAGGAGAGTGTCTCTTGCATCTTGGAATTGCTGGCAGGACCACAAAAAGTGCTCAATGTCTCCTGTCTCGTTGCATGCCGTACAGTTTGGAGAATTTATTCGTCCCGTTTTAAATAACCAGGCCGGTGTGCTAGCAGAACCTGTCCTTATACGATGTAGAAGTGAGGCTTCCTCTCGGTGCAATCTCTTGGTTACGCAGGGCATATGCGGTCGGGGATCTCGACAGGACGGTATGGGGTTAAACAAACACCAGATCAGTGACTACACCTCCACCAACATTAGGCAATTCTCGGCTTGCACTTGGAAAAGACTTTTGACAACGCATCGCACGCAGTTATTCTCAAGAGCCTAACAGAGTTTCACGTCGGCAAACGGGCGTACAATTTCGTGAGCTCCTTTCTTTCCACGAGGTCCAAGATTCAAGATTAACGAATTTTCGAGTTATTAAATTCAACTTGGGCCAAAGGGAAGACCTCAGAGGGCGACGATCTCCCTGAGGCTGTTCAAAATCTCCATGATCAACCTGTCGAAGGACTTAAACAAGATCCCGAACACTAACCACATGATCTACGCGGACATCGTCATCTGGTGCCCCAGCGGATGAGAGGCTCAAGTCGAGGGTTGCTTTCCAAGGGGGCATCTATGTCACAATCTTCTCGTTGAAGGTCGGTGACAATCTTGAAATTTAGGCCATACAAATAACATCTGAACTTGTGCATGGCGAAAACTACAGCGAAACAGTCCAGTTCCGTGACTTTATAATTGCTCTCTGCTTTCGTCGAAGTACGACCTACGTGCGCATGGACGTGTTGCCGTCCGTTTTGAAACTGGACGAGCGCAGTACCAACGCTCACACCACTTCCATTAGTCTGCAGTTCGGTGAAGCCCTCCAGGTCGAAATGGCGGAGAGGTGCACCAGAGACGAGTAAAAACTTTTGCTGCTGGAAAACAGTATCGCACGTAGCGGCAAATATATAGGGAATGTACTTGCGGTGCAGGTCAGTCAGTGGATAAGCAAGCTGGGCGAAGCCTTTATTAAACCCGCGAAAATAAGGTCAAATGCTCAGGAAGCTTCTGGGGTTTGTCGCACTCTTCGGCTGCTCAAAGTTGCGAACAGTAGAAATCTTTTTGGGATCTGGCCGTATGCCGTCCTTGTCGACGAGATGTCTTAGAAAAGGTGCTTGACGCTCACCAACATGACATTTAGAGTTTAAATTAGGCGAGCCTGATGTATTCAGCCCCCCCCCCCCAAAAAAAAAACAAAAAAAATTACCGACGATTACGTTACTTCCTAATGCGAAATTTGAGCGCAGCAAATGCGAGCCTTCGTTTGCGTTTGGCCTCGGCCTCGGCCGCGCGAACGGTAGAGTCTTCTCTGCGACGGCGATGAGCTTCTGCTTCAGCCTCGCTTACTGCTGGTTGCTCTCAACGGCGGCGATGAGCCTCCGCTTCGGCGGTGCGAACGGCAGGGTCTTCTCTGCGGCGGCGATGAGCTTCTGCTTCAGCCTCGCTTACTGCTGGTTGCTCTCGACGGCGGCGATGAGCCTCCGCTTCGGCGGCGCGAACTGCAGGGTCTTCTCGGCGGCGGCGATGAGCTTCTGCTTCAGCCTCGCTTACTGCTGGTTGCTCTCGACGGCGGCGATGAGCCTCCGCTTCGGCGGCGCGAACGGCAGGGTCTTCTCGGCCGCGGCGCTTAGCCTCTGCTTCGGCGACGCGTACTCCTGGATCATCTCGACGGCGGCGACGGTAAGCTTCTGCTTCGGCGGCACGCACCTCTGGATTCTGACGGCGACGGCGCTGGGCCTCTGCTCTGGCAGCTCGTTTAGCAGCAGCAGCAGCAGCAGCAGACGGAGGACTTCCATCGGTCGTCTCGCTCATGGCTCAGAAAGAACTGGCAGATAATTTCGCAGTGGCGAACGGCAGCGGCAATTTCGGCTCGGGCGGTGCACATATACAGATCCGCCGCCACCGATCTGGCTCTCTGATTGCCACCGCAAAGGGGTTGCATTGGAGGAGGAGCGAAGAAAGGAATTAAGTTCGAGCCGGCGATTTGACAACCGGAGACTCGCAGGAAGAGGGGGGAGGGGGGCGGCGTGTACACCCAGCGGCAAACGATGGGGGCAGAAGCGCGCGCAGCAAGCGGACAACACGATAAAGGGAGGAGGGAAGAGATAGCAGCGACTGACTGGTGCCGCTGACGCCGATAGTGAGTCAACCCCAGCTGCGGAGTTGGTTTCAGGAACAACGCCGCCGATGCCGACACAAACAATATGATACCCTCGCTTCCGCAGCGCTAAGAACCAGGTCTAGCCGTGGGAAGGTAGTCACGTATTCGTCGACGTGCCGGGCCTACGTGAAATAACCGGCGCGTCGGCAACTGAAGAGCACCCTATCCGCCACACAAGAACAGGGGGGGGGGACCCTTTCCTCCTCTTTCTGCATGGCGGCGACGGTGTTCTATGCAGTCACGTTATCTTGACTCTCTAGCGGCGTCAGCGGCATCCAGCGGTATCAGTCGGTCGCTGCTAGCGCTGGGGGGATGAAAGGGGGGCGGAGCTGGTTACGAGGCCGAGGACAACGCCGACGACGACGCGAAACCCAGGAACGGACGCCAAAGAGCTGCGCTCTAAAAAGCCGAGCAGCTGGTCGCTTTCGTGGAAAGTACGGCGAAAAGTAATCGCGTCATATAAATGACACATACAAATCTCTAACTCGAGACCACGGAGAATGGAGTCCATAAGTTGCTTGAAATTTGCTGGGGCATTATATAAGCCAAGCGGCATGACTTTGAACTCATAGAGTCCGTAACGTGTAACAAAAACGGTGTTTTCTATGTGAGACGGGTGCATCGGTGTCTGCCAGTACCCGGACCGGAGGTCAACCGACGAAAATTACGATGCGGAGTCAAGGCAGTCAACAGCATCGCCAATGCGTAGTAAGTAATACAGACCTTTGCGACGGCATTCAGGCGGTGGTAGTAAGCACAAGCTTTCCACTAGTTGTCTTTGTTTTTCACAAGTATAACAGGAGCTGTCCAAGAACTGCAAACCTCCTGAATAAGGCTTCTCTGCAGCATCAGCGGTCACTTTTCAGCGATCACTTTTCTTTCCGTGGGAAATACACGATAGGGTTTCTGATGTATTGGAGTCGCTTCCCCTGTATTGGTGTGGTGGTGCATGCGGGATTCCGGCAACATCCGAGAATGGTCGCGTTGACGAAAATCAATTACTGATATGTGGCAGGCAAGCACTTGTTGGAGTACGTCCTGCTCGGAAGACGACAACGACTTGTTTATCATACGTCGCAAGTAATACGAATAATTGGGCGATGGTTCATTGGTGTCTCAACACGCTCTAACTGTTCTTACATAAATTTTGACTTGCGCCTCAAACGTTGTCAATTTAAGTCCGACTGGGAGGGTAGTAGACCCTGTAGAAGCGTTCACCGTCCAAAAGAAAGTGCGCCCGTCGATGGCTTGAGCGCGTTGTTAGGATATAGCTCGACCAGAGCGCTCCACGATCCCATCCGAGCACGTGAAGAACTCGTGGGAACAAAATGGCTGTCCGACCAGGCAGAAACATATCTTCGGACAGCGAAAACACCTCGGCTTCTCGGTATGCAAATCATCAAGTATGGCGATTGGGAACGCGCCCCTTAGTAAAATCTCTCCAGTCCCACAGTCGAGTGTAACACTGCATTCACGCAGGAAATCTATGCCTGAAATAACATCATGGGTTGCATGGACTGATACAGTGAACTAGACTCTAAAGCGCTGTCCTCCTATCGCAGCAAAAACCAAACAAGCACCAACAGGGGGCAACATTTCACCTCCAACTGCACGAAAAGTTTTTTTTTGCGATTCCACGAATGATTACTTCTTGTCCTAAGCGCTCTTTAAAGCGAAGACTCATATAAGAAATATAGGCACCCGTATCGACAAGAGCAGCAGTATTTACACCGTCTATACGCACACACATCTTGTTCGTCAGCATAACAACACACAGAGTTGGCGAGCCTGACCTTTACGCGACCGCACCTTCATCGGCCGCATCAGCTATTTTCCAGCTGCGGCGAGGAAGGCGGCTGACGACGGCGCGGGGATGGCGAAAGGCGCAGTCTGGTCGGCAGTGGTGCAAGCTTGCGCTCGGTGACAGGGCTCTCATCGCACGATTGGTACGACCACTGTTCCCTCAGAAAATGGACTCCAAAAGGCGCGGCCACGTCTTCGTGCACGCGTGCGATGTACGCCGATAAACGTGGCGCTCGCTGCGGGTGGCGGCGACATAAGCGCGCTATATGTCCTGGGGAACTGCAAGCGTAGCACGCTTGAAACTAAATGGAGTAGGTACATGTGGCGCCTGGTATGATTCTGTGGGAGCATGTTGTGCCATGGGGGATTCCGCAGGGACACGTCGTGGTGTTGGGTCCGTAGGGCCACGACGGACAGACGAGGACTGGCACTGACCGGAGACCGAAACTTGTGTTATTTTTGTGTGGTTCTTCAGAAGGCGGTCAGCGCTCGATGCGATGTTCTCGCGATCAGGATAGTGCTTCGGGAATGCACTCGTCAAAGGCGCACTGATAACAAGCGTCTACTCCCTGAAGTTGTACTAGCTCTTCTTGAACTTGAAGTGAACTTGAAACTAATTCCTTTGCGGCGTAAAGTGCTATTTACGAATCGTAGCCAGTGACTTTGGAAGTAATATCAATTCAGGGTGAATTCTGTGGTTGACGTACGAGTTTCAAAATATGCCTTTCCGAAATTGGTGACGAAGTGGGTTGGTGCTCGATCCAGTTTCACAATTTCTTTATTTATTTCACAATAACCCTAAAGGCTCTGTAGGGAGGATATTACATAGGGTAGAGGTTACATCGGTGAGGCAAACAGTGCGTACGTGTAAATACAATAGAAAAAGAACACTGGGACAAAATTAATTACTGTGCATCAACGTATAAACACAAAAAACCGAAAAATAACAATAAAGATAGTTATCAGTACAGCAACTCTAAATGATTTGAACAAACTATGACAACGTCGTAGAGGCTTTGGTTATCGGCGCATTAAAGAAAAACAGCTTACAAATCACAGAGTGAAACGTGATATATAAGCTATGCATGGTACTGCGTAGAGCGTCTGTAAATTTCGAGCCATTTGTTTTCGTGACAATGTACGATGGCAGATTATTCCACTCTTTCGTGGTGCGAGGTATAAATGACTGACCAGCTGCGAGAGATCGATATAGGATGCATTTGGCTTTGCAAGAATGATCCCGACGCGGAAAAATGGCTGAGGGTTCACACATCAGCTCGTTATGAAGAGATACGTGATAGTAAAGCTTATGGAATAGTGTTAAGAGAGATATATTACGGCGAAGGGACAAGGCTTCAAGCTCGGCGCAATTTTTTAATGCTGTTACACTGGTTTCTCGTGAATAATCTGAAAAGATGAAGCGTACAGCACGGTTCTTCAGTGCTTCTAAGTCAGGTATTATGTATGTCTGATGGGGATCGCATATGGCTGACGCGTCTTCTATTTTAGCGCGTATTAGTGTTGTGTATGCCAATTTGCGTAAGTTTACGGGGGCATGTTTGAGGTTATGTTTGAGGAAACCAAGCGGACGGTTTGCAGAAGCGAGGATATGGTTAATGTGATTATTCCATGTCAAGTTAGGGGTTAGGCGTAGGCCAAGTTATTTGTAGCTGGAAACTTGTTCAACAAGGCTGTAATTTAAAATTTAACATGTTGATGTTCGGGGTGCCGGATTAGTAAAAGACATGAATTTAGTTTTAGCAAGATTTAAAGGCATTAGCCAAGTTGAACACCATACGTTTATTGAGTTTAGGTCAGATTGAAGAATGTCATGATCACAGTTAGAGTGATTATTACGATATATGACGCAATCAACAGCAAATAGTCTGATATTGGATTTGATGCCGTCTTGTAGATCATTAATATAAATTAGAAAAAGTAGGGGCCCAAGCACACTTCCCTGCGGTACAGCAGATGTTACGGAGACAAGATGTTAGTTGTGATTGTTAACCGATGTAAATTGCATCCTGTTAGAAAGAAAGTCTTTTATCCATGTGACAACAGTAAAGTCAATTATCAGCTGTGTAAGTTTGTGAATAAGTCGACGATGAGGGACACGGTCGAATGCTTTTGAATAATCTAGGAATACGGCATCTACTTGAATTCCGGCGTCTATTCATGAATGTATGTCGTGAATAAAGCCAGCGAGCTGAGTGTCACATGAATAGCCTCTGCGAAACCGTGCTGTTCCTTAAATATGAGGTTATGTTCTTCACGGTAGTTAATGACCTGGGAGTGTATAATATGTGCGACTAATTTACAAATGTTACTTGTTAAAGAAATTGGTCGATAGTCAAGCGGTGAAGAACGATCCCCAGACTTAAAAAATGGCACTACCTTAGCCACCTTCCAATCGCAAGGAATAACACCTGTTGATAGTGATTGTGAAAATAAGGCGGAAAGTATTGGGAAGATGCTTGGGGCTATATTTCTTAGAATTCTTTTATTTAAGCCTGTATTATCAGCGGAAAATGAAATCGTAAGATTAGTAAGGAGAGAATGAATTCCAGAATGGGTAATTATTATTTCCGGCATAAACAAATCAGTGCGAGTCATGGTGGCTGACGGTTCTGAACATCTGCGCGTGAATACCGATGAAAATGTTTCGTTCAGTAGTGGGGAACAATCAGTGTCAGTTATCGCTGCGCCGTCATGGTCAGTAAGGACGATGTCAGGATTATGCTTAGGATTAATGACACGCCAAAAGTGCCAAGGGTTAGTTCTTAACAATGATGACAGATCCCGTTTATAGAATTGTCTGCGCGTGGCTTTGAGTAAACTTTCGTATTCTTTGTCACATGCTTTGTACCGACGCCAGAATTCAGAAGATATAGTTCTGTGATCTTGCCTGCATAATCTCTTTTTCTTGTTATTTAGGCGATGAAGGTTCAGCGAAAACCAAGGAGAAGTGTTATCGGATTCTTTTAGGTATAATATTTTATTTGACAAATACGGCCAGCTTTCAGAGAAGGCCGTGGGCCTTCTGTGGATTTTATGGAAATGATCGGGATGTATTTATATAGGAGATTAGTGAGCGCATTTTTAAGTAGTAGCCAGTTGTCTTTTACTGTCGGCGACAAGTAATTGGTTCGTGCTTAAAAAGCGTTTTGTAAAAAAAAACAAATGAAACAACACCGCCTTAGTACGAAAATGGTGACCGCACTTGTCTCGAAACTCGTGCCAAATTGATAATTGATTCCATGTGGACGTTCTCTCTGAGATCACTGGCTTCAATTCGCGTAGAGAAATACGTCCGCTTAATTAGTTAGTTCTAAATTTGATTTGTAAAATTTGGTCAATTTGGTCAATGCGCGTTTCGATGTCCAGTGGCAGTAATCTCTGCCTCTTCGAGTGTACGAATAAGACGTGCTATTGCCCATGACAATTTTTTACAGTTGTGTTGAAGGTGAAAGAAATAAAGATGTATGTATATAAATGAATATATATATATATATATATATATATATATATATATATAGAGAGAGAGAGAGAGAGAGAGAGAGAGAGAGTTATATGGAGTTTGCTGAAACACCCGGTGTATTCACGAGCACGGCCAGCATCACAGCCTCCTGCGTCACCGTCTACATGCATACATATATATATATATATATATATATATATATATATATATATATATATATATATATATATATATATATATATATATACATATAATGTGGGCATTATATTGCGCCCTCAACATCTTCATCTGCATAGAAGGGGCTTCTGCGAATAGTTTCATAGATTTATTATGATTGCATGTGGCAAATAACACAATTCTATTTCACCAGCAGGTCTACTCAATGCGGCGGACACTACTTAGACAAATATTTTAAATGCGTAATCAACTCAGTAAACATTAACTCATCATGTTCTCCTAATTATTCTCCTGAAAGTTCATATTGCAATTTAAAAATTATAGCCGTGGAGTTTGCAAGGCGTATGGATTTGGAACGAATTCTCAGGATGACTCCACTTTCGAGATATCAATTCCTTAACTTTGCAGATAAAAGCATTGACGTTCCATCTACTTTTCGATAAGAAAGTAACTGCAACGCCAAAGCAGTTCGCAGCAAAGTTAGGGAATTATTATGTAGAAACTGGTGTCAACCTGAGAATTAGTTCTAAGTGGATCCGCCTCGCGAACTCCACGGCTATACTTCGTGAATTGCAATATGGGTCATTAGGTATTTAGATAAAAACTGAATTAGGGAAGTTTCTTTTAATTATTGGATTATGCATATCAATTTTTTTATCCATGTAATGTCCGCCCCTTCGAGTAGACCAGCTCATGAACTTGAATTGTGCTATGTGCCACATGCAACCTTTAAAAAAAATTTGAAAGAGTTCGCTCAAACACCCGGTGTATTCACTAGCATGGCCAGCATCACAGCCGCCGGCGTCAGCGTCTCTACCCAACCGGCCGCTCCCTTGAGATGCAGCTGTTACACCACGACGCTTTATTCAACAGACCTACGTGCTCAAATACATGATGCTGGCCATAAGGATGTACAGAAATGAAGAGGATGACAGGAAAATGCAATTTCAATATATATGTATGTATATATATATATATATATATATATATATATATATATATATATATATATATATATATATACACATTTGTATGTGTGCGTGCAAGCAATCTGAATGTAGGGCAGCCACTCTTTGTCTAAATGGTTCACAAAATAGATGTACGTAATCATATATTATTCTAATCATATTTATATTGACACGTGTACTTATCTTTATAGGGCGACCACGTTTCGCCGCCTAACAAATGTAATCGCCCAGAGCGGGACGCGCCTGCATGTATCCAAAGTTTCTGGAAAGTTATCGATGCTTCTACCAGGCTGTCTGTTGTCGCCGAACCTTGTGTTACCTGATTTCATCGCGTGACGCGAATGGTGGAGAACTTTGTGGAAGGCACGCCGGTCCGAACGATTAGTCTGGAACATTCGACGACTGCTGTATAAAAGCCGACGCGCTTGACCCGCTGATCAGATTTTCGACGATCGCCGACTGTGTTCGCCGCTCTCGTTGTGATTTAAGTGTAGCCTGTTTTGTGGGCACATATTCACCCAACAAAAGCTAGTTTTTGCCTTTCACAGTATTGCTACTGTGTTCTTTGACGTCACGACCATGTGACAATATGTATACTACTTCAGAAACGGTGAGGTCACAGTCGTATCTTACCGAAGTAAAAATGCCGGTGAAGTAAGCTTCTTTTGCTCTTGGGCTGGTTGCCGGATGCTGGTTTTCTCCGTCCTCAAAAAGAGTAGTTTCAAGATGCCATTCCTGATGATGGCATGACACAAAACCTAAAAAATGAGATGGTGCTATTTCAACTTTTCCACGGCCACAGGTTCATGGCATACTCTTGAAGCTTTTCTCATCGTTAGCATTGTGAAGCGTATATTTTTTTTTAGAATTTAGGGAATCTTTATATTGGTCGCAGCCGTATTCATGTGCGTCACCGCAACCTGAGAAGGGTAATTTCTTGGCGATTGGAGCCCGTACTCCATCGTTACACAAGCCGCCTAAAGGCAGTGTATGTACAAGCAACCGCTGTTGAAAGCAGTTATTTGCAGGACTAAGGAAAGGCGCGGTTTCAGGGGTATGCAACAGAAGCATTTGTCGCACAAGTGTAATTGAGCAGAAAAAAAAAACACATGCTATTGACCGCAAGCACATCTCAGATACAGAACAGCAATTGACAATGGCACACTTGTGACCACAGGTGTGGGGCATGCAAAGACGTAAGCGCACGTAAGTGCACCTGCGCTAGACGACAATGCCTGCGCTAACCACATATGCCTTTTCCGATATATATGTAGGATAAAATATGTATACACAGAAACCGCTGAGATAGAATTACCGCTTTAGCGGAAGAACTGCTTCAAAATTGGTGTTTTTGTATTTGGGTAAAGAAAAAAAATGTTTTCTTTATTTGGAAACAAAATATTGGCATACTTTCTGTAAAGGAAACCACGAAAGCAAGCTCTAAAGATTTAAAACTAAATGACCTATCTGACTTATACTTTTGTGACGTTGCTATTCTATGCATAAATACATCCATATTAAGAAATGATAAGAACCGAAGCAGACAAGCATTTGATATACATTCATTTCATCTCATGTGCTTACCTGGACAACTTCGCGAAACCGCAATATGCCCTATACAGAACCAAAACAAGGATCACTAAACTTACAAGTCTTCCAGCACGTCATTCGATAATTTCCGCTTCCCAATGCATGACCACGCGTATTCGGCCCCCGAACTATCTCTTGTTTTAATTAAACGTCCGCTGTGGCCTCTCGGCAACTGAGACTAGAGAAGCCTAGTCAACCCAGCAGATGCTGGGCCCGCCCAAACCACGAAACAACAATCTGCTACATTTACGTTTGTGCCTAACACTTCTAACAGTGTTTAGATGGTCTACAAAGCAATGATTCTGCACGTTCACGCATCTTTCTCAGCAAGTGGAATTCCGTGTAATCATCTTGGTCCGGTGCACGTTTGAAAGTACGGCACATATTCATTTGCAGGTAACTACAGAACAAGCATACTCGTTTCTTTTGCAGACAATGTGGTTAAAAACAGTCTCGCGAAGACCACGCTCTCGGTTTGCCTCAGCTGTATGATATATTTGGTCTATGAATCGGCAAAAAGTTCGCCACTTCGCACGAAGGGTGAAGCTTTGACGGCGATATGAAGGTTGAGCATCACGCTTGTAGTTATGGCACGGTGTTGTAACTATACGCGGGTCCGACTAACGCAGTCGCCGCATACGCTGTTGCGCCACCATTTCTTGAGCCCTTAAAAGCTTTAAACGCGGTGTAGGGCCTGTAATGACGTCACACAGGGGCCATTACGCTGCCCTTAACGAGCCGCGCCAGTAATCTTGCATGAAAGTCATGTCTGAGTACTCATATTGTATTGCGCGTGTATTGTTTATTATTCTGAGAAGATTTAAGGTAAAGGGTATGCAATGTTTATGTTATCTTGTCTGACATTTGTTTGTTGGCTTGACTTGATTAATCGGATGAATAATCAAGTCCAGAAGTTAATTCCTTAATTTGAAACTTCAGCGACTGACTATTTGTCATCATGATCAGCCTAATATTATGTGCACTGCAGGACGAAGGCCTCTGCCTGCGACCAGCAATTACCCTTTCCTACGCCGTCTGATTCAAAATTGTGCCCGCGAATTTCCTAGTTTCATCAACTCGCGTAGTTTTCGGCCGTCCTCGACTCCTCTACCGTTCTCTTGGGACCCATAGTGAAACACTAATAGTCCACCGGTTATCAATCCTACGCATCGCTTACATAAGAAACATATATTAATTAGATTAGTTCTGCAGAATTTCTTTCATCACGTAGATGAATTATCAAAATAATCGCGATAGTGATTAGAAAAATAACTATTCAGACAAATGAACATTCTACACAAACCTTCCAGACAATCAAAGACAAGGGAAATTTAAACCCGCATCCGGAGGAATTCATAAGCTCTACAAGACATCAAAAGTACTGATGCTATTAATATCTAGAGTGCAATGAGTTTTGGCGAACTGCTTCTAGAAAACGAAACTTAAATGTTGCAGTGGCCATCTGTGACGTCTTTAGCATATGCCTATGATGAGATACGTGGCGGTTTATTTGTCGCACTTGCGCGAGAGCGAAGTGAACATGGACGTGTGCATCTTTAGTCAATGTTTTCTCCCCCTCTTTAGTCTTTTCAGCTTGCCGCGTCCTTCGTGTCTGCAGTGCCTTAATGTGATAAAGTGTTATGCTGTTGAGCTCGAGGTTGGGGGTGCAATTCCCTGCCACGACGGTCGAATTTTGTTAAGTGTAGCATGCCAGTGTACTTAAACGCTCTTTGAAGAACTCCAGATAATCAAATTTATTGCATAGCCCTGCACTACACCGACGTGAGCTAGGTTTGCAATTTCGGGACGCTGAAGCGCAAACATTACTCTTTACCTGCGCCATAGCAGCGTAAATGTACCAGCCATTTGAGTTCCTGAACAAACTAGTTACCATGTGCTGCATGTATGTTTGAGAGTAAGGGGAGTTACCGCTGCCGAGGCAGCGTGCCCCCAAAGCAAAACAGCAAGTAACCTGAAGTCTGTGTGTTCTCTGCCTTACAATGTGCACACAGCTGATCTATTGAAGAAACAATATACTGTAATGGTCGTTTCTCTTTGTTGCTTCAGAAAAGCCACTTCAAATGCAGTACATAAAAAAATAACACGTTACAATGTCCTGCTAAGCTCGACATATTTAATGTTAAGTAGTGTACCACATTTATGGAAAACAGGCCTTACAATATCGATTACCTTCCTTGCAAAATTAACTGCACAACCAAGTATGGACTAGCGATGCTCTAAGAGCCGCATTTTACAATTGAATTTTAAAAAGCGGGCCTCAAATTATCGAAAGGAATACAGAATATTTTGTGTTTTTCGCACGAGGCGCAATGACACCATATACCGGGAAGCAAACTATGAAGCTTTTGCGATCTGGCCATGTAAAGAAGGGATACATTTTTGCATTCAAAGACACCCACCAGTATCGCTCAAAGATAATAAACGCACATTCTCACAGTTTTCTGGAACCGAAACTGGATAAGTTACGAACTTTATATCTGAAGTAATGGTGCGATACGTTATGGACGTTGTAGGTAAATTGTAAACTTTGGGGGCTAAGTGAAAATTAATTTCGTGTCATTATTAGCCCGATTACAGGGGCTATACAAAACGCTTACAACGTATTTCTGCTTCCCTGAAAGAAGAGAAACATAAGAAAGAACCATGTTTAAAGCAAACATGGGCACTCTGTCGGTGCTGCATACTGAAAATCTGAAATGCGTAGTCTAATTGTGTAACTTGAAAAACAGATCTGAACACTTATTTTTTTTTTCAAGTTTCAATGCTAGGCACATTGTTTACGATTTAAGTATGAAATATGTTCTGAGGGATGAAGAATAAATGGTGAATCTGGGGAGGGTAATTGCTGTCTTTCTATATAATTACCAATTCAAGCGTTTCAGTGCCATGCGGCCCTTATCCGGAATGCTTTACGGAGGCGTTAAACAACAAACTTCGAATTCAGGGTAAATGACAGAAATAATACGCGTAAAGGGACCAAGTTGTCATTTTTCAGCTTTATTTATAGTTGTCATAATTATATTCGCAAATTCGTATGTCTCTTTCAGTATTTTCATGCGTTACGCGAGGTTCGCTGTTGGTGTCTTTGGTGCAATGAAAAAAGCACCGGGTCTATATTCGGATGAAATAAAAACGATGTTATGGATAACGCGTAGGCAAAGGTCAGAGTATGGGGTAATAGTGACATTTGTAGCAGACTATGTGAGCAAATGCTCCAGAACTCTATAATTGTGCTCTAGGAGCTGCGCAGTTCTTCACCCATAGCATTGGGTAACTGCAAATTCCATCTAGATCCATGCGGGGGGGGGGGATGCTATAAAAATTTGTGTAATGTTACATGCCTGTAGAAACAACGCAACTACGCTCACAAATCAGGGTGAATCTTCTTCGCAATAGTTCGCAATTTTATCCTTTCTGGCTGCTTAATTAGGTGTAATACATTTCATGGTTGAACCCTCGCCTTCTCGGTGTTTCTATTCGTTCTGTGAGTTTGGCCCAATGTACTTGATCAATCAAACAAGGTGTCGTTTTATGTTTTGTGAAAATCGGGACCATGGTATGAGTGTTATGCAAGGTTTAAAGTGGGTAGGTAAATCACGGCCCTTCCAAAAACTGCGATATGCAAGCACTCCGGAGCGATAGGGATGTCATTCATGCGCAGAATATGTCCCGCCTCTCTAGCAGAACTAGTAGCCGCGGGGATCAAATAATGCAAAAATATTGCTACGGCACAATATGTGCGATCACGCAAGGCCAGCAGTGTGAAGACGACGACGACGATTTAGAAGCTAGCGCGGGCTGTTGCCTCTTGGCCAAGCGCAGCGTATTTTCCTTGTAAATATATTTGTACATAGCTTGTTGTCTGCGTCTTCCTACGTAACATATTTGGTGGAGGTGGACGTTCCCTGTACCTCGTCACGGAGCTTCGCAGTGGACGGTACGTCGAGCCTACCTTCATGGCTCCCGGTGACGCCAACCCGACTCCACCGGCTCCGACACCTGCTGCCACTTCGACGACCTACATCACCCTCTCCGCTCCCCGTGATCCTGGCGTGTTCTCGGCAAAAGATGGGGAAGACGTCGAGGACTGGATCAGCCTTTACGAACACGTCAGCCGCAATAACCGGTGGGACCCAACTATCATGCTCGCCAACGTCGTCTTTTACCTCGGTGGCACACCTCGAGTTTGGTATCGGACGCACGAAGATGCGCTGACCAGTTGGGATTCGCTTAAGCAAAAGCTTCGAGACTTGTTCGGCAACCCCTACGGTCACCAACTTGCCGCGCAGAAGGCGCTTTCCGGTCGTGTGCAGACGTCAACGGAGCCCTACGTCACGTACATTCAGGACGTCTTGGCTCTGTGCCGCAAAGTTGACACCCACATGACTGAGTCAGACAAGGTTTCCCACATCCTCAAAGGCATTGCCGATGACGCCTTCAACTTGCTCGTTTGCAACAACGTAGCCACGGTGGATGCTGTTATAAAAGAGTGCCGCCGCCTGGAACTCGCCAAAAGCCGACGTATTGACCAGCAGTTTGCCCGTCTGCCCAACACCCCAGCGACATCTTCCTGTGCCGACGCTCCTCGTCCCAACAACACTGCCGATGTTACCAGGATTGTCCGGCGTGAGATCGAGGCCGCCTATCCGGCTGCCTTCGACTCCAGTCCCACCCCCACTTCTGCAGTCACGGTCTCACTGATCCAGGCAGTTGTCCGCCAGGAGTTTGAAAACATGGGTCTTCACACCATCTGCTCGGTCCATCGCCCTGATATCCGCCCGGCTTCTTCGATTTCGCCCCGTCCCGCATCTTCTTACCCACCACGTTTCCGCAACCCATCTGAATGGCGCACTGCTGACGACAAGCCTATTTGTTTCCACTGCCATCGCATCGGGCACATTTCTCGGCACTGTCGTAGTCGCTGGAGTTCCCCGATCCGGTCTGCTTCTACTGCCTACTCTCGCCCCTCAGGTGGCCCTTCTCGTCCCTATGCCGCACGCTCCGATAATGCCGCCACTGATTCTCCTGCAACGAACCGCCCCTATTCTCGTTCGCCTTCGCCCCAACGACGACAATCTCGCTCTCCCCAGCCCCGTCGCTCCTATTCGCCGACTCCCTTCGGACGCCGCTCCCAGCCGGAAAACTAGACGATGCAGCGCCTCGAGGTGACGCTGCATTGCCCCCTACGCCGCCAAATCCTCTACTGACTTTGCCCACTCATCTGAACCTTCTTGACATGCAAGTCGACGGTGTTTCTGTGTCTGCTCTCATAGACACTGGGGCGCATTTGTCCGTAATGAGCGCTGCCCTTCGTAACCGGCTCAGGAAAATTATCACACCCGCCACGACGCCTGTTGTCCGTGTCTCCGATGGCGGAACAGGCCCCGTCATTGGTATGTGTACCGCCCGCGTCTCCTTCGCCGATCGCTCAACAATCGTGCTATTCACAGTCATCGCCCACTGTCCCCACGACATCATCCTCGGCTTAGACTTCCTCTCCGCACATTCTGCTCTCATCGATTGTTCCGCCAGTACTCTCCGCCTTGACCTGCCTGTTCTGGATCCTGCTGAACCACACCCCAGTCGCCTCAGTTCCGCCGACTTCGTTCGCTTGCCACCTTCGGCACTGACCTACGTTGACCTAGTGTCATCCCCACCAGTCCCCGACGGTCACTACATCGCGGCCCCTATGCCAGACGTCCTCCTTACACACGGGATCACAGTACCCCATACAGTTTTATCTATTACGGCGAATTGCGTCTGCCTGCCAGTGGTCAACTTTGGCTTGACGACACAAGTGCTGCCACGTGGGATGTCTTTGGCCCAGCTTTGTTCATTCGAGGATCACTCAGTCGCATCCATTGCAGTAGACGACACTTCATCCGATACTCCTCTCCCATCGCAGTCGACAAATTGTACCATCGCTGACTTCCGGAAAATGATTGCCCCCGACTTGCCCTCCGAGCACGCTCGTGAACTCTACCGCGTTCTGTTTTCCTACCACGATATTTTTGACTTTAACGATCGTCCTTTAGCCCAAACTACTGCTGTCAAACATCGCATTAATACCGGCGATGCCCCTCCTATTCATCGCCGCCCGTATCGAGTGTCACCAGCTGAGCGTCAAGTTATTCACGCAGAAGTTCGCAAAATGCTTGCCAAGAACATTATTGAACCGTTATGTAGTCCTTGGGCGTCACCGGTTGTGCTGGTAAAAAAAGAAGGATGGCTCATGGCGCTTTTGCGTGGATTATCGGCACCTTAACAGGGTTACCAAAAAGGGCGTGTATCCCTTACCTCGGATTGACGACGCCCTTGACTGCCTCCACGGTGCTCGCTATTTCTGCTCTATTGACCTTCGCTCCGGCTATTGGCAGATTGCCGTGGACGATCTCGACCGCGAGAAGACTGCCTTTGTAACACCCGACGGTCTTTATCAATTGAAGGTGATGCCGTTCGGCCTATGTAACGCTCCTGCCACTTTTGAACGCATGATGGACTCCCTTCTTCACGGTTTCAAATGGTCCACGTGCTTGTGCTACTTGGACGACGTTATCGTATTCTCCCCAACGTTTGCTCCGCACCTCGAGCGCCTCTCAGCAGTCCTGGACGTTTTTCGGCGAGCCGGTCTGCAACTCAACGCATCGAAGTGCCAATTCGGCCGTCGCCAGATTACCGTCCTTGGACATCTCGTTGACGCGAACGGAGTGCAACCGGACCCAGGCAAGATCCATGCTGTTACGCACTTCCCTGTTCCGAAGTGTGTCAAGGATGTGCGCAGCTTCATCGGCGTTTGTTCGTACTTCCGCCGTTTCGTGAGGAATTTCGCCGCCATAGCACGACCACTAACCGACCTTTTGAAAAAAGACGCTCCTTTCCAGTGGGGCGATAACGAGGCCTCTGCATTCTCTCATCTAATCGACATTCTCACAACGCCTCCCGTTCTGGTCCATTTCGATCCTTCTGCGCCTACCGAAGTCCGTACTGATGCCAGCGGTCACGGAATTGGAGCAGTACTGGCACAACGCCAGCATGGCCACGACCGTGTTAATGCTTACGCCAGCAGGCTCCTCTCACCCGCGGAGCGCAACTATTCCATCACTGAGCGTGAGTGTCTGGCCCTAGTTTGGGCGGTTGTGAAATTCCGCACATACTTATATGGCCGATCCTTTTCCGTTGTCACAGACCATCACGCGCTTTGTTGGTTATGCTCATTGAAAGACCCTTCAGGAAGACTTGGTCGCTGGGCCTTACGCCTCCAAGAATATTCGTTCTCTGTCACCTACAAATCTGGCCGACTACACAAGGACGCTGACTGCCTGTCTCGCTACCCGGTTGACGAGCCTGATGACGCCGACAGTAGTACCGCCGACGGCATTTTCTCTGTGTCTGCCTTCGCTAACATCGCCGATGAGCAGTACCGAGACCTATCGCTGCGAGTACTCATCGAGCATCTGCGCTCTACACTTACCGACACATCCGTTCGCCGATATGTCCTCCAGGGCGGCATTCTCTACCGAAGGAGCTTCCTCCCTGATGGCCCTGATCTTCTTCTTGTCGTGCCAAAACATCTACGACAGACTGTGCTCTTTGAGATGCATGACGCACCCACTGCAGGACATCGTGGGTAACCCGCACGTACGACCGCGTCCGCCGCCGCTTCTATTGGCCTGGTCTCGCTCGCTCCGTTCGACGCTATGCTGCTGCCTGTGATCCCTGCCAGCGTCGGAAGACACCTCAGGTGCTACCTGCCGGTCATCTCCAGCCGATCACCGTTCCTGTGGAACCGTTCTTTCGTGTTGGATTAGACCTGCTCGGTCCCTTTCCCACGTCATCCTCTGGGAACAAATGGGTAGCCGTCGCGACTGATTACGCCACCCGATACGCTATCACTCGGGCTCTCCCTACCAGCTGCGCCACTGACGTCGCGGACTTTCTCTTGCGTGACATTATCTTGCTTCATGGCGCCCCGCGACAGCTGCTTACTGACCGTGGTCGAAACTTCCTCTCGAAAGTTATCGCTGACATTGTGCGTTCCTGCTCCATTCAACACAAACTGACTACTTCATACCATCCTCAAACCAATGGCCTGACAGAGCGGTTGAACCGTACTCTTACCGATATGCTGGCCAAGTACGTTTCCAAGGACCACCACGACTGGGACATTGCCCTTCCTTACGTAACATTTGCGTACAATTCTTCCCGGCACGACACCGCCGGATTTTCTCCCTTTTATCTACTGTACGGTCGCGAACCTACCTTGCCCCTAGACACGGCACTTCCTCCTGCTGCGGTCTCAACAAGCGAGTATGCGCGCGACGCCATCGCCCTCGCCGACCATGCACGCCAGCTTGCCCGTGCTCGACTTACGGCCTCACAGACCACTCAGCAGTGTCAGTACAACGCCCGCCATCGTGACGTACAGTTTTCACCTGGTGCGCTCGTGCTCCTGTGGTCGCCCTCTCGTCACGTCGGACTTTCAGAGAAGCTTCTTTCGCGATACACAGGGCCCTACCGCGTGCTGCGCCAGGTGACGCCTGTGACTTACGAAATTGCTCCTGTGGGCTCAAGCTCGTCCTCTCCTGTGGCATCTAGTGATGTCGTACACGTCAGTAGGCTCAAGGCCTACTACACTGCTTCCGAGTCCGATCTTTAGTCGCTCCGGGACGGCGCTTTTGCAGCCGGGGGTAGTGCTACGGCACAATATGTGCGATCACGAAAGGCCAGCAGTGTGAAGACGACGACGACGATTTAGAAGCTAGCGCGGGCTGTTGCCTCTTGGCCAAGCGCAGCGTATTTTCCTTGTAAATATATTTGTACATAGCTTGTCGTCTGCGTCTTCCTACGTAACAATATATTCGTATTCTTTATTTATTTATTTACAGATACTGCAGGCCCTTCTCGGGCCCATGCATGAGTGGATACTAAGAATACAAACAAGAGAAGTAAATTCAAACTAATTACTTGACATAATTGCAAACATATAATACATACCAAAGTGAAAAAACAAACATGGCAATACACTGGACATAGATGACAAATGAATACTCGAACAAGGCAATATTATCAACTCACAGTGTACACCACTTGGACTAAAATTTCAACAAAAGTTGTTATTACTAATACATTGAACAAATGGTTCCAACGAGGCGGAGTTCACTGCCTCCTCAGATAACATATTCCAATAATATATTTTGCGAGGAAATAAAGAGAACTTGTGAACATTGATGTGGCTGAGTGGCTGTCTAATAGTTTTACTGCGGTGCGTTCTCTCTGATCGTTTGAAAGGATCCTGAAGATATCGTTCCCGTGATAGCTTAAACTTCTCGTGATAAAGTTGGTAAATAAATATTATTCTGGATATTATCCTGCGCTGCTCAAGTTTTTCTAGGTTGGCCCTATTAGGTATGTTGCTGACACTAGGGTGATGGGAGTAAACAAAATAAATAAAACGCAAAGGTAAATTCTGTACTCTTTCCATTTTGTTAATCAAGTATTGTTGGCAAGGGCTCCAAATAACCGATGCATACTCCAATTTTGATCGTATTAGCGCTTTGTATGCATTTAGTTTTACTGCAGGTGGCGTATTACACAGTTTGCTTTTCAAAAACGACAATGTCTGTAGGGGACCCCGACAGACATTTTCAACATGCGGTTCCCAATTGAAATTACTGGTAAGTGTGATGCCTAAATATTTAACTTTGACAGTTCTTGTGATGGTAACGTTACCTAAAGGGTAAGTAACGTCAAGGGGCTTCTTTTCGTTGCTAAACGTTATGGAAGCTCTTTTGGAAGTGTTTATTCTTAAGCCCCACCTTGCGCACCATGCACCAATAGAGTGTAAAGAATTGTTCAATTTAATTTGGTCTTCTCGGTTATTTTTGGTTGTGTATACTACACAGTCGTCTGCAAATAGTTGAACCTGAATTGGTAGTATGCATTCAATGCGCTCTCTAGAAAAATGTTTTTAACCAAGTGTTTAAAAGTGTAACACGGCCGCTATGAGGTATCATTCCCAGTGTGCCTAGGTAAGATTACGCTGCAACAGGTGTGTATTGGGCGGAAATGTGGTTCTTGTAAGTGCAATCTGTGGGGAAAAACGTCATTGCTCATCTAATTAGAAGCATGCAAATAATTCGTGATCTGCTATTTTTAATTTTTAAGAGTTACACGACATTGTTCCTGCCTTTTCATCACTACCTTGGTAAGCAAGACATGGCATATAGCTTATATTTATTTAAAATGATTTATTTTCATAATCATATTTATTTAAAAGGCAGGTTATGGGTAATATGCAGGTTAAACTCAAAGTGTGCCATCTACTTAAATTGTCATCCTTAAATAATGTATGCAAGCAATCCGGAATACTCAAATGGGTTTTTCAAACCACACAGAATGTATCGCGCTGCCTTGGGACAATTATAAACGCCACCCAAATCAATTCAAGCGTTATTGTTATAAAGTATTGTCAATATAATTGCGCTATAAAACATGTGCGGATAGACAAGTGCAATTGCAATTTTACTGCTCTTGTAAAAGAATCCTGAAAATGTGCTTGAAAGTGTTAAGTGAGGTCCCTATTTCGAGTTGCTTAGTCAAATGCGGGTAGCGTAATAAAGTATGCGGTTGAACCGCATGCAACTCAAAGCCTTAGTTCGACTGCGGGAAAGAATGCCCTTCGCGAAAAATTGGATTGTGATTTTGAAAGATTGCACAAGTCAGTTGTAGCTTTTTATCGTCCTTACCCATATACCATGATAATATGCAGATAGTCAGAAAGGTAGGTAACTTGCACGTGGTAGAAAGTCTTGAAGTCATGGGAACTACGTAGCGAAACAGGATATGATCATGTAGCGTTCACACGCGAGCAATTGTGTCTGGGGTAGTCCCTTAGGAAACACTGAAAATCCGTGCTCGATCGTCGTAAACATCATTTAGCTTTCGAGTGCATCTGGTGGGTTTTTACAATCTTTGTATTCTAATGGGGTGAGTGTGATGTCAGCCTCGCATAGACCCCATTGTTGTGAAATGCATTGTTGCTACACCTGTACATTGAGTCTGCATTTTCCTGCGCTACCTTTCCACTGCATCCCCTAACAGTTTAGTTAGAAGAGGTGTTTTATTAGTTGTAGCTACTGCTTCACCAAGTGAAAATGATTTCTATTAGCACTTGTCTCACGAATCAGGATAAGAACATCAGGTTGCGAAATTATTGCATGTGTAAGCGTTAGTGCTAAAATGTTTGCGTTTACTTTTGCGCAATTCGTAATATGCACATATAGTTCAGCTTCTATGACTTTCGGCCGCTAAGAATTAGTTCGAGCATGTTTTCCCGATAAGCGTGGCAGTGATGTAAATTTTTTTAGAGTTCGTTAAACGGCCAAACTTGCCGACGTTATTGCTTTAACCTCTAAGACTGATTGTGAAACCTATTGTGAACTAAAAGTGCAGTGTCATATTGCTGTGTTCTTTAATTCGTTTTGCACTTTTAGGGTGTTCACGCATTTAGCTTGGGCTATATATGCATCCCTCTGCGTATCTGTCGATGTAGGTGCCTAATAGTTTTCCCCCTTACCTAATTCACTGATTCTCCATGGTCGAACGAGTACCGCATTTAACTGCTGCATTGAGGTAACATGCTCTGTCGCCTCAGCACTGTTTTGTACCTTTCTTGAATAAACGCTACGAAGTAGTAGGAACTATTGTGGCTGCGAGCGCTTGCCAAAATGTTCTATTACGCACTTCCTATGCACCTATATATTGAGTAACCCAAGCTTTGTCCCGTGCTCTTCACGAACTCCATCTCTTGTACATAAAAATTTACAACTTAAAGGGCCCCTGAAACGGTTCGGACAAATTTTATAGGCGCGTAGGGTACAGCTTAAGGAGAACATTCGCACCACAATTTAAGTTAAGCGTTACGTAATATGGTAGCTTACAAGCGATTACAAGTTACCCTCCTCCCTAGCCATGATTTTCCTTTTCATCCCGTTCACCGAGCGAGCCGGGCTAAGCTCCGCCTTCATTGGTTCTGCGTCACGATGCGACGTCACATAGTAAACTTCCAGTTGTTTTGGAGCCCGTGCCCGCACGCGCGAGACCTCTCCGCTAGCCGCCTGGCCATCACCAGCGAGAGCTATCCAAGCAGCGTGTGTTGCAATCGTTCTGTTGACGGTCATTCGCGTCATGGTACCGGAGCTTGAAGAGCTGTGGCGCCAGATGAGCGAGGAGATGGGTTTTGACCCATATTGGCCGCGAGATCGACCTATAGGTGGCAGCACCGCCGCCCCGTTAGTGTGGATGCGTCGCCCGTGCGGTGTGTGGAAGTGTACGGGGCTACTGTTTTCATTTCGCGATTCTGTGCTCCGTGCCCGCAGAAAACGCTTCATTTACCATCGTGAGATTTTGTTCGGTTCCGCAATGCAGCACATATTGCACAGAGCCAGGGATAAGCTTTCACTGCTATCCCGTTGACGCGGCACGTCGCCGAGAATGGCTCGTCAGGCTTCGGAACGGCAAGGCGCCTTCCAAGTATGCGATGGTGTGCAGTAAGCACTTCGACGATGGTGCGTTCAAGCGTTCGCTGACGAAAAAGGATGGCGAGTAGTCCAATATGATATCACGTTTGGGAATCCTAATCGGCAATCTGGGCATTAATGTTTGCTGCATGCGTAGTTGCTGTGTGGTTGCTGTTCGTGTGAAGATCGTTGCAGTCCGCGAAAGTTCGTGTCGGCGTGGCCTGGGATGCCAGTAATGAGTTGCCTGTGCTTTTATATACTTCCGCAAGTAAATTAACCGTGTGTCCACGCATGCAATTTATTTTATAAACTTGATGCGCCGCCTGCGCAGTGAATTCAAGGGTCGCGCTCAGCTGCGAGTCCGTTTAAACGACCGTCACCGAGCGTGACTAGTTGTCACGTTTTTCGTTGTCTTTCCTCAGCCACTGGAACTGTTCTCTGTGTTCAGAAGTGTAAATACGAGCACCGAAACACGGCAAGTGTGTACGCGCGATCTCGTACAGATTAAACAGTGTCGTTTCGCGAGCCAACAGCGGATGGTCCATTAAGCGATGAACGAACATGCGCGAGCGAATTTATTGCTACTGCTCATATTGATATATTTTTTTCTGTCTTTTATAGGGGGGCGGACAAAATTGAAGCCCGATGCACTGCATTCAAGCACCACTACAAATTCAAGTGCCTGCATGCGAAAGTAATTAAAGGGATCTAATGATTATGATACAGCATAAATTATACGTTGCATGCTTTATTTGAGCTTCGTGTAACGGTTGCAACTGGTTATAAAGCGACTCGAAAACATTTTACAATGGTAGTAACACTCTGAAACTAACTCGCGATTTCGTAGGTCTGGCTAAAAACAAAAATCGACAAAGGAACATAAGTTCTCTAAATTTATCGCATAACGTAAACACATCGCAAATCAGCGAGTCAGCTTAGTGTGATGTAATGTAAACAAATCGCGATACGCGCCGCGACCAACTACATCCGAACAACTTGAGGCAATACTTTACCCTGCAGGGCATGTGCAGTTCAATTCTGCTATTTTTGTCTCGTCGGCCAAATTCAGGTCGACTCGGTGTGGGTCTTTACTAAGCGCGGACGACTGCAGCACGAATGCGATAACGTGCACAGGACCGTCAGAGCAGCAGGCGGAAGCGACGGCACTACACTCAATGATGTGGCCCGCCGCAACGACTTGGTCGCCTTCGACGAGACACCAGACACCGTCCCTAACATGGTTGAGAATTGTGCTTAGAGGCAAGGGTGCTGTGAAACGGAAAAAGAACGCATGTTAACCTCACAACACGTTGACAGGAGACGAGCGCACATGGTGTGGTCGCGTTAAGCAAATGCTTTTCGCATCAGTACACTAAAAACGCACAGCGATTTACTTAACGAATTTCCGTTACAAAAATGAAAGAATAACAGGTTGAGAGGTTACTAACCATCGAACAAACCGTCCTCGTCAACATCCATCGTGATTTCGCGAACTACGATCGCTGCACACTGCGGCTGGAGCGGCGACGGGCAACCGGCATCCACACTTGGGAGCTTCGTCACCTCGCCGCTAGGAGCCGACTCTGTTCGATCTCGAGGCCAATAGCGACACAGCTTTACGCAATCTGCTCCATGCTGACGCGGGCAGCAACGATTCGCCACCACCAGACTCGCCAAATTCCTCTGACGACTCCGACGACGACAACGATCACCGGTAAGTGTAAATACGGAAATTGACTTTCGCTATTCGATAAGTGTCTGTCTTCTTGTAGCTGTATAGCTTGTTACAGAAAAAAACGAAAAAAAATACACTCAAGTTGAACGGTGTGCTCTTTTTACTATTCAAATCCTGGCGCTGATCGGATACCGATAGTCCGATGCGCTGCAGCCACTCCGCTCGTCTGCTGAGTTGCAGAGGGACACGATATCACCACTTCACATATTTTCAGTCGCGACGTCTGCAGCCCACAACGTCACAATGGTGATTCATTGTGCTCACGAAGAGACAGACCGTTACTGACGACGGCGATCTTGTCAAAGACGGAGCACGTCGTAACGCAAGCAGACGACACTTGCTGTGCCGGAAGTGCTTTAGTGTACTTAAAGATTGTTGTTGTGCATTCTTTTTATTTTACTTTCTTTTTATAAATGAAAAATTAACTGAAATTCCAAGTATTACGAACATAATTTGTTTACCATAAAGTTGGAAAACTTATCGATCACGGGCTCTGGACAACCAATCGAATAGCTCACCCCACTGACGTCGATTGGGTAATTTGCGTCATATGGGTAGGGGCGGCACAAAATTCCGCCGAGCACTGTGCTGTGATCGGCAGCGATGTGCCTTTTTAAAACATTATAATAAATTACACGCTTTTTTTCCGCTCTGCTAAGGATGGGATTTACTTCGAATTTCCGAAAGCGTCTTGTGAAGAGAAAACTGTAGTGACAATATCGTCTACATAGAAATTCTCTGTTAGTAATAATGCAGTCAATTGCGCAACAGCGTTAACACGCTTGAATTGATGTTGTAAGGTGGCAGTCAGAAGAAATAGCCTTGCTCTCATAACAAAAGGAAGATAAGTAATTTTGTTACACTTTGCTTTGAGGTAGAAATTCATTTGGAGTTTGTGCGCATTCGAAGCACAAAAAGTATTGCGTTTCGATCCTCCTAATAAATTATTTATGGGGTTTTATGTGCCAAAACCACTTTCTGATTATGAGGCACGCTGTAGTGGGGTGCTCCAGAAATTTGGATCAACTCAGGGTCTTTAACATGCACCTTAATTTATGTACACCGGTGTTTTGGAATTTTGCCCCATGAAAGTGCGGCCGCCGTGACCGGTATTTTCTCCCGCGACCACGTGTTAACAGCCCAACACTATGGCCGCTATGCAACCACGGCGGGTCCCGTTTCCCTCCTTCTGGTGAACGCTGATGTGTAGGATTGCCCTCGGAGCGTCTGCACTAAATCACACCTTGCGTACAACAGGAGAGGGACTGGCGTCGTATTCAGACGAATACATGCCCCAACCTGCACCACCTACACAGAATACACCCCACGAGGTTCACTGACGAGTGCCCGTGGTGCACAGACACACCCACACTAAAACACATCACATGGGAGTGTCCCAGGAGGCCTCCGCACATAGACAGTCCCATATTGCACGAACATCCACTAATGAGGAATAGGCAGTGGGAGGCATGGCTTGCGGACGAGGGTCGGGAGAGCCAGTTGGCTCTTCTGGACCAAGCCCAGCGAGCCGCTCGGGCCAGTGGGGCCCTGGAATAGGGGCTCCAACCATCGTGCCTTGTTTTATTTACATTAATAAAGTTTTACTCTCTCTCTCTCTCTCGAGTTCAGAAGCGTTTCGCCATGTCATTGTTTATTTCTGTGCATTCTCTAGGTTATAATTCAGCGACGGTGCTCCTTGTGTATGTGATGATACATTGAATTGCTACTCTCAGTCGTGTGTGGTTGAAGATTCTCGAATTATGGATTGATGCGGCATATAGTAGCACTTGTCTGGCACAATGCTTCTGACATGAATTATTTCTGCGCGTCCGTCAACTTCGCACTGTCTGACTGCCTTGCGGTATTGTTGTATCAGTTAGCGACCTGCGCAAATGCGTCGTACTAAACAGTGCAATTTGACACAGGAACCGATCAGTGGTGGGCTAGACTTGAGCTGAGGGGCTTCCGAAGCCAGTTTCAACGCCACTTCTCATACTTGATTCCTTCGGTGAATCACTCAATCAGCTCTTTCTCCTAGCAGTCGTTTGTGAGTGAATTACAGGCACCAATGCTATCAACATCCCAGAGTCGCTACAACGTTCCACACACGTCTGGGTTAAGGTAACCAGGGGAGATATAACGTAAAACTATTCCAAACGTTTCTATTCCATTTCTGCTATCAGCCCTCCACGATTGGTCAAAAACTTTTTTCGACCACGCCCACTTCACGTGTCTTTCAAGCGACGTCACGAAAACCGCGATACCTCCCCATCTGATATGATGTGTACTCACTGATTATGCATGATTTGACAGAAAAAAAGAAAAACAGTTAATGCTGATTTGACCCCTTCTCGCCATTAGCCCTCGGCTATTGGTAAAAAGTTTTCGGGATGCACCCACTTCACCTGCCTGTCTCGCGACGTCACAAAACCGCAAAAACTCATCGCGTCAATGTGACGTGTACGCGATAAAGATGCATTATTATGCCAAACAAAACTGAATTTTCTTCGGAATAGCCGCAGGCTGCTCCGTTCCGAAAGGAATAAAAGATGGCTGCCACCGATCTTAGACGCTGGCTACTCGCACCTGCCGGAGAGCATGGGTGCACTTGCGTATAATAAAACTTCTTGCGTGGCCGTGTAACGTTTTCGAGCCTTTTCGGCACATTTACCACCTCATTCTGCTAACTCTCCTTTGCTGAGGGTCAGTTTTAGCGTTATTCCTAAGGTTCCGTTTCATGCCGGCGTGATTTTCGACCACCTACCGCAAACTAAGTAAGGGAAAGCCGACCAATCGCAGACGCCGGCACCACCCCCTTCATACGGTTATCGATTTTCAGTGAACTGGCTCTGCCCCAGTGAATCCCTCTCCACTTGAGCGTTCTCCTCGCTTCTTGTCAGCCAATTAGATACGGCAAGCCGCTAAGTGTAGGCAATGTTATTCGTTTTCCAAGCAAACAAAATGACCTCCTATGAACGAGGAGAGCGTTTGATTGATCTGTTCAGACAACGCTGCGCGTGACTACCCGGTGCTTGCGTCGGTGGTTACGCAAATTTGACGTCAGGAGATAGGAATAGAAACATATTGGAATAGTTTTACGTTATAGGGCCCCAGTACGAAGCTCACAGGTGCAAATACTGGCATGAATAAAAATGCGGACGTCACATGGCATTGGTCCGTGAAACTTCCGTTCAAGGTTCGTTTTGTTGGCGGCAATGCTGAGAGTTTCCTTCTAGGAGCAAACTTGCTTGAGCAAGACCTTCCACATTTGGTCTGCACCAATAGGCAAGCTAAGGTCGACTTCCAATTCAACCCAGGAATCGCTACTAGGTGGGCAACGAACTTGATGCAGCAAGAGGGTGATTTATTTGATAGGAAACACAAAGACGTCGACCTGAGCTAGTGCGTCACTGTCTGCTCTCTGCACCACGGAAGAGGGAAGGGGAGTGCAATTACTGGGATTGCCGATGACCATAGGAAAAGTGGTGAAGGTCTATGTACATTACATGGTGGGCATACTAACGCGTCTCATCTAGTTTCGCGTGATGCAAAAATTTCAACAGCGCTTTGGTTGCACGCATTAAAGTTGCAGCGTCAGGCCATGAATCGAGAATAGCGTCCTCCAGCAGTGGTTGCCAGTCAACGCTGGCTAGGGAATTATGCAAAAACCTTTGCTCCAGCCTATGCGCGGGGTAATCACAAATGCGTATTCCAGCATTTCAGGTTTCTGACAGTTTGCAAACCTGCCGTCTTCAACTGGCCGATGGTGTGCGGGTAGCGGCGGGAAAAAAACAGTGAAATCGAATCATGCATAGCAATGCGGTCCACAAACGTTTACTTAGATAGAGGCTCTGTCAAGTGCTCCCAAATCAAGAGGAAATACTAAAGCTTCGATTTATTGTTTGGATTGCTTAAATTTACGAACAAAGTCGACCTTAATAATGTTCCCCATCTTTTTGGTGCGCCACTCGAACCCTCAAATCTCTTGAAGTCCATTTAACGAATGGGCCATGTTGGCAAGCTAAGTTGCTTAGAGAGGTCTTCTCTACTTGTTGATTCTTTGCCTACCGTTCTCAAATACACTTGTGATAAAACATGAATTATGGTCCTTTTACACCCTGTCAAAGAAGGTTTGGAACAGAGCCTCATTCTCTTATCTTGATGAGCCCTTCTTCGTGGCAGTATGTAAGCTGGGACAATTATTCTTCGTTAGGCAGCTTGGGAGCGTAGTCTGGGTTGCAAACAAAGGCTGAATGTTTGTTGTTAGAATTCGAAGAACTCACATGCGAATCTTAGAGTGGTCTCCTTTAGTAGTAAAGTTGAAACATCTGCCGGCTCAGGCTTGGCGGCTCTTGGGTTCGTTTAAACAGATCTCGAATGGTCATGCGTCCATCGGGTGTGCCCCCTATAAAGACAAAAAACAAGTACGTTTTGCCGCATTGTCTCGCTGTGAAAGGCCGAGGCGAAGATAGTGCACTAGGTGGCACACCTCGTTTATATTCTTTAGTGCATAGGCGTCCACCAAGCACTCCTTGGAAAGCCCCCACTTTGATGTTTACAAGCTCATTTAGTTCGGTTGCGCATGATTCTTTGTCCCCTGTGGCCATTTTCTTGTACTGTTGTTTGTAAAATTCCAGAATCATGTCCTCTGAGATCGCCTTGGTTAGACGCTCGACGAGGGCGACCGTGCAGAAAACCTCCGGGCCTGCGAGTGCCTTCAGGCCTCTTACGTTGATGTAGACGGTATCCGACAGGTTCCGAAAAGAGGCAAAATGAATAGAAGACTCGACTTGCCTCAGCATTCAGTGGATCGCTATGTAGCTCTGCTCGATGATCGTCGTGTTTTCAAAAGAATTTGGGAGAAGAGTGATGGCTTCCCTGTAGGACCTATCCGTATCCTAAATGCCGGCGATGACTTTCGCAGCGTGTCTAGTCAAAAAGATTTTGAAAAACCTGAAAGCCTTAGATTTCACCTAACCTCGATTTTCGTGGACGGCACACTTAAACATGTCTCAGAAAGGTTGCTGCCGTGACGGGCTTCCACTGAAATGAAGTATTTCGAGCATTAGAAGGCACCCCTTCACGCACATACACTTGCGTCCATGACGTCGGTAGGGAAAGTACTCTCGCTGACTGCATTTTACGCCTAATTTATGTGGTTGGGCGCCACAGAAAAATTGATATAAATGAAATTGCACCGTGAAACTGGAGTGGAAAACTCATTGTATTCTTCAGACCGCTGATCTGTCATGTCCATGTTGAAGAACATTCGAGATGTTATCACAGTGTGAGCCTCCTCTCGTGTAGCGCCTTCTTCATATTCTGACACGCGTATAACTTAATACAGACTTCTCGGCAGCGTCATTAGATCGCGCAGCGGGTCCGGTAAAAATTGCGTGTCTCATGCGTTTCTAAGCATTCGCACGCCCGGCGCACCCTGCATTTCGGGCGCCAAGTGGATGCTTCGTGGCGTCGATGCTAGCTGATGCCGAGTGTTCTTATCGAAGCACGAAAGAGGTGTCCCGCTCGATACACGCTTCATGCATAACTCGTTCTGATAGTGGCCGTATACTGGGCCGCTCTATCGACTCAGTGCTAAACACGTTACCTTCGGTAATCATGGTGAGATGGGCCTTGTCATATTTCTTGAAAAAAAAAAAGAAAACACCGTATTTTTCTGTTCAATGATTTGATTTCAGTGTTTCAAATCGCAATAAAAGTTTCTTACAGAGCGTCCAGAGTTAATTAGTGCTACGGTGCGGTCGTCCAAGAATGCGGTCGTCCAAGAATGCTGCTATCATAATCCCTCTGGCGGTGCTGCTGGGTAGCAGCACCGCAGGACAACTGCGGCTACCCAGGAGCAATTGTCTTGCGGTTTGCTTCGTGCCATGTAATCTCCACGCATTCTTAGAAAAGTGTGACAGGGGTTAACCTGTGACGCTAAATCTCAATATCGCTTACAATGTATCGGTTTAGGGTGAAACCGAAGCGTGTTATTATCCTAATGCTTGCTCACAATATGTAGTAGAAGCTTGATGTGGGTGAGTTGGTTATGCATACTTGATGAAATGAGCGCTACGAATACGCGGACGAAAGACGGGCCGGCGCCTTGTCTGTCGTACATGTGTTCTTTCGTCCGCGTATTCGTAGCGCTCATTTCATCACAATATGTAAGTTGTGCATGTGGTTGGGCCCAGTGAAAAAATATATTGACGAAAACAGCACATGATTGACAGTATCGGGCAACAAAATTTTGTTGCGGTGTAATTATACAAACATAAGAAAACCCTGACCATGCGATCTTACTTGCTTAATTTTTTTTTAAAATCAAGTAAGCAACACTTTTGCAACAGGCATAAACTTCTGCGCAGGTTTGCTTCCATGCAACACCGCCGCATCTGCGCTGGAGCTCCGCAAAGCGCAGCCACACGTTCGCGTAGCTAGCAATATCTTGTGGGCGAATGCACGTGCACGCGTCATGTTGGTAAAAACATAATGGTCATCACTATCAGGAATTTTACAAACAACAGAGCAAGAAGCTGACCACAATGGAAGCCGAATCGTGAGAAACGGAACTAAGTGAACTAGTCGCGACGAAATGGTCGGTAAGTGCGAAAACAACTTGCGCACATGATGATATGAAGCGCCTGTTTAAGTATATTAGCCCCAGAAACGGGTAAGGAGGTGGGACAGAAGCCATCGATTGCACGCCCCCATGGTTACAGTGCCTGGATGCCTTGGGATAAGATGCGATGGCCGAAAAAATCCACAGCTTCAACTCCAAAATTGCATTTCTTGGTTTCAGGACCAGTCATTCTTCATCCTTGAGCTCAAACAGAAGCCGAAGGTGCTCTTTGTGCTCTTCGTCTGCATGAGTTGCAACGAGAATGTCGCCAAGGTAGGCGAAAATGAACGGGAGTCGGCGGGTAACTTCGTCAGTGAAACATTGAAAAGCTTACGCTGCATTCTTCAAACCGTAAGGCGTACGGAGAAACTCAATTAGGCCAAATGGGGTTTTTATTGCTGTCTTCGGAGTATCGCAAGGCTCGACAGGAATTTGGCGGCACACCTCATCGAATCGATCTTTCTGCATATTTTGGTTCCTGTGAGACGAGCGCGGTAGTCATCTATGAGGGGAAGGAGATATTGATCCGAAGTAGTGACGCCATTCAGAGCTCGGTAATCACCACAAGGCTGCCAGTTGCCACTATGCAGCTTCGTAACTCTATGGAGAGGTGAAGACCAATTGCTGGGGAAAGGCCGAATAACGTCGAGCTTAAGAATGTGTTCGATGTATCGGAGGGCGACTTACAACATCCGTCCAGCGATCCTTCGTGGCCGGGTGCCGATAGGTGGCCCGATGTTGGATATGATGGATAACCTTATGGTTACTGAGCAGCGCATAGTTTTGGGGCTTTGGGAGTTGCAGGTATTCAGCAGGTATCTTATGGTACGTTGAGACCTGCCGAAACTTACGGATGCCAGTTGAAGTGAGGCGGGTCTGCAGTCCTGGTACATCGAGAGATGTGACATTACATTTTAGGGGAGGATCGCGAACACTCACATCTAGGTTGAAATGACTGAGGATGTCTGCTCGGTGATCACAGCACTTATCAGCGGTGATCACCGCTGACATCGGAGATCCCAAACACCCATCTATGCAAGCGCTCGCCCCTGACGTCTAGTGCGTTAGTGACCACAGCGCATACGACGCCATGGCAGTGCTATTCACTGCATTGAGCGTGGGTATGGACCTGCCGCATTGGCGATCTGCGGCCATAGCGGCAATGATACATGGTTCGGCTCCTTTGTAAACGAGGAGACATGCCGGGGGTGAGGTCCACTACGAAGAATATGCGGCTTGCGAGAGTACCAATGTCGCATCGAGCTTTTGAAACTGGCTGCATGGTGCGTTTCCCATCCACGAACATGTATTTGTTCAGCGACTGGCTTGTTCGTGAAAGCGGTGGTGGTACCAGCACAACTATTGCGGCGAGTCCCTAGTTGAGCTGCGATACTCTTAAGACGAATGGTTCCGCCGCGGTTCGTCGCCAGTGTTGTTACCCGTCATCAGCTTCCCCTGTGCACTGTTAAGCTTGTTGATTGTTTCCTCTAAGTGCGAGAGTTGCTCGCCAGGCATTGACAGGTAGCTGGGCCGCATACCAGCAGTCGCGTATGCGGTCAGCGAGTGCAACTGGCTGTTTGAGACTCATCTCGTCGAAACCCGCCAGTACCATGCGTGAGGACTGTGGGATGGATAGCAAGAACTCCCGCAACATGAGAAGCTCGCTCTCATTTGTGGAGTGCTCGCTCAGTAAGTAACACAACCAGTGCATGAGTTGCGACGGTCGTTGATTGCCGAGTTCATCAGAGAGGAGCTGTTGTAGCCTACTCTGTTGCGATAGCTCGAGGTGCTGTGGAACCGTGCACTTCAGATAGTCATATGCTGTGGTCAAAGACGTACCTGCCAGCAAGTCGTCCACAGGCGATGTCAGAGGGTAGCGCGAAGACGACATGCAGAGTCTTTGCTGTCGATGAAATGCGACACCAGTGTTGAAGATGGCGCCGAATTTACTTGCATGTATATGCAAGTAAATAACTTGAATTTACATGCAAGTAATTGTAAAGTACTTGTAATGTACTTGCAAAACGCCTGTGAGCACTTCCATAAACCAAACTCTGGGATTCTGGGGGTAAAACCTAGGAAGCTCAAGCTCTGCGGCTGATGACAGGATACGTAAGCCTGGCGTCGTCTACGTCAGCAGGAGCAAGATCAGCGTTGCCCATGGCAAGTGTTCGAAGAAAGAACATAAATGCCCGGGGTAGCCACTTGATGGGAGCAGGAAGCAAGGAATACACGTTTTGACAGCTTGAGAATGGAGGGTCTAGCGTCTTTATTCGAAAGTAAAAGTTAGCTTCATTAATGGCCGTGGCGGCGCTCCAGTCGGGCAGGCACCGGCGTTACAAGATAGAGCAGGCGCAATGACCACCACGGCGAGGCACAGCATAGTGAAATGATCGATGCAGAACTTTAGCTTTGTCTTCTGTCATAATAATATTCAAGCATACTTTTACACTTGGCCGACGTCTATCATTTGTTCCTATTTATACCCAGAGTTTCAGAAGAGAGAAATGTCGCCTCGAAAGCGCAAATTGATGACATATTCTCCATCAACCCTCACTCCTTATCTTCCAAGTTTATTTGCTTGAACACTTCTAAGCATAAAGTGTGTAGCAATTTAGAAATCGATTCTCATCCCTAGACCCCCTTCTTGATCAATGTTTTTGTGCTTTTCTTGTAGAGGAATTAGATAGTTGGGAAGTCTTTAAAGATGCTCGCTAAGATATTGTGAATCCTCTGTGCGAATCAAGGTACCCTTCCCACGCCTCGTCCCTCAGCTCGCGCGCTGTGTTTAGCTCGATGTCCGGAAACGGCCACCGGACAACATGGCGAAATGTCAACATGGCAGACAAGGCTAAGGCGTCGGAGTTAATTTCCTACGCAAACCGTGCTTCTCTCTCGCGGTGCATACGCACGCTCTGGTTGGCTTACTCAGGGGCGACCCCCGGGTGCCCTCGCCACACAATCTCAGCCGCTAAGTGCTTAATCGCCGCAGCAGATGTTCCGAGGACCGCACCTAGGTGGTTACATGAGACGTTCGCTCCCGCAATTTGTCGTTCTCAAGCTTGGTGGACCGTTACCCGGCTAGCCCTAGCGCAGCGTGCGCACATGTCTACTGAAGTGGCGCCCAATGTGCGGCTCCAGTAATGTGGAGATGGGTTTGGATAAGGCTCACTGTACAAGCGACAAAAAGTACGACGCTCCTCCACTTCGCGCAGCGCAAAGGCGTTGCGGCAGGGTTTCTAGATTCTGTGGCACGGTGTAGAGAAGGCTCCAGACTTCGATTACTAAGAAACACAGGTCTATAACTCAAGGTGCATCACACTGCGACAGTCACGGCGCTTATGGACAAAGGCTCACCATAGCACCACTCAACTAAGCGTGCCTCTTGCGCTTGGGCTGACCCAGTAGCGGTCCACCAAGAGTGAGAACAAGAAGTCACAGAAGCAAAGGTCCCGTTACCTAATATTTGCTGGCCTGTGAGCATCTACAACGCAGATGAAGCCCTCGGCACAAGAACGCTAGGGTGCAGAGGGCGCGCGGGGACCTTCGCTCGTGAGGCCCATCAGTTCGATGGCATATAATCGTGCGCAGACTCGATGACGGGAGGGAGAAGAGTGGTTTGTGACGGAAATTTGCTGGGGCGCGCTAGCCGTGTCTGCGATGTTATTGGGGCGGTGGTTCTAGGCGATCAAGGTAAGCACAGCGTGCGAGCTTGGAACGACGCGTGGGAAGACATCTGGATACGCACAGCTTCCAGTACTCCTTAATTTCACCGGGTATATATGATTGCTGGAATCTCCGGAAAACTAAATACAGTTTCGCAATCTATGAAAATTGTATTGAAAGATTAGTTGCGTGACAGATTTTCAAGTTACTTGATTGATGGCAACAAAGTGATTCCTTGTACAAAATACCTTTCTCAAAGCAGCCTGTTTTGTTGGTTGATTAAACAGTTGCCCTAATTCTACTGAAAGTTACGTTGATGTATATTGTGCAAAGTACTGAAAGCATGTTGACGCGCCTACAATTTCAAATTTTGTTAATGTCTCCCGTCTTGTGGCTTAGTATAATTTTTGGCAATTTTGCAAATCCGTAAATTACCTTAAGTCTTGAGGCATTGAGTCTAATGAGTTCCAAATTTTCGCGTATAGTTGCAGCTCTATCACCGTATATATAGTCTTTTATGCCATGTTCTCCTGCCACTTTTCCACGGAAAATTTCTTAAAAAGTTCCTCTGACCTAACTGTTAGTTATAAACGGTTCTTTGGTAGCCTTTTCCTCACTACTTTTGATCAAGACTATATGGGTCAGTAAAAATGCCCTGTATGGAAGTGTTCTGCTGCTTTTATTACCACATAGGAACTGCTGGTGATGTTAGCCTCTTCATGTCTCATTGTATGCACCTTTCTCCATCCTATGTCAAGTTTCTTTCTGACTTAACTTTTGCTGTTACATGTTTTTGATGTTTAATGTTGATGTAGTTTTAATTGTTTTAATTTTACTGAGCTCACTGTCTACTACCTGCGCCAGTACTCAGTCAGTCGCGCCGATGCATAAACGAATTAGTTATCGCCTTGGGCGTTAGCAGTTTTACATCTTTTGCATATGAATATGTACGAGATTTGTATCCGCCTCCTGGCTACATATGCGTGCGATTCCGCTTCCTGGAAAAGTTTTATTAAACTCCAGTTGGAAGCGAGTGTGTTTCCGTTCGATTTCGTTTATTCCCGCCACTATTTACGCTGAACGAGACTACGTCCTTTTAATGCTACATCAGTCTGTCCCAAGTTATAATTTAGAAAATCATTTAATTTATCGTTCTTTATCACCTTTGGCAATTCCACGAATTCTTATGAGTTAAACATTTTTACGCTTTGGCATTAAGTGGCTTTGTGTTTCGTAGGCACTTTATTTCTTGGGAGAGCTTGCCTTTATGCTTTTTTGTGCTCTACTTCCCTGTTGTGGGTTCGGGAATCAGTGTATTTACTCGTTCATTTATTACTTCTATTTTATCTTGATCTTCCTGTCCTCAAGCTACACGCTCCTTTCGAGCAGCAACTTGAATTCATTTGTTTAGCCTGACTGCACCTAGGTCGGCTCGTTTTCTTTTGAATAATGTTGCTCTTTCTCTGTGAAAATAGACAGCAAAACCAGAGCTCGGTAACATATGATTACTACCATTTGCCATATCTAACACTTCTATATCGTGCGCTTCACAGGGGTCGGCCCATTATCAAATGTATTTCATTTTTTCTTTCCCCTTAAGAACGTATCCACGTTTACTTCCAGTTATTGCACTTTCGGCAAACGGTTCCCGTTATCCGGAGTCAATTTATTTCGGCGATTTCCACCAACATCTCTCCTCTGCTATTGCTAGATTCAGTGCCATTACAATGTATTTGTATTCAAAGAATATAATTAAATCAAGAAACGGCAATGGATATATAAGTATAGTTAAATGAGTACGATGCCTTGTACTATTAAATGAAGTGCAACCACCAGCTTTTCTATAGAGCCCATATTGGCAAAAGATGAACGAGGGATTTACCCCCGGATTGCAAAGATTTAATACTACCTCATTAACAGCCGCTTAGCTATAGACGCTATGCGCTTTAACCAAAAAGCGTAAAAGCATAAATATTTCTTTGAACGCATCGAGAATCATTCGTGAATAGCACGATGACTAAGAACATAGTGAAGGATACAGCACAGTGCCTTATCCGAGTCTTGGTTCCCTTTAAGAATTCACTTGCGCCTCTAACGCAATTTCTTCGAAACAGTTGAATTTCGACGTTGCTGCAAGAGAACTTGGCTCTTATAGTCACCACATTCTTTGCTAAATGGTTGAAACTGAGTGTTCGAAAGCAGGTTCACTGTCATTCGCGGACACCTATTCAGGTTACAGAAGGCAGATGCCATTGTGGCATTTCTAAGCTGATATTTTGCTTCATTTACTCTGCGGCGAAACGTCACATAAGGGATAGAAAATTGAGTTATATTACCTTTACTGAATTTAGCTCCCTACCCTTATGGAGGCCATTAGAGTATAGTGGCCCCACCACGTGTGTAGTGTGCAACCTTTCTCCTGTTATTCAAGACAGTAGAGAAATTGCTAGCAACGTAGCGTACAAGTTGATTTGTGGACACTCGCTCATGTTGTCTATAAACATTCCTGAAAGATTCATGTGCTATTGGCCCCTTGCGATCACAGCTTGTAAAAGTGACTGGTCATGCCAGCCCTGAAAAAGTGACGCATACAGCGAAACTGTTGCAAAACCATCACTGCAACTGCCGAACGGGGCGTGCAATGCTTTTTTGATGCTACAGATGTTTCTTTTGAGCTTGTTTTTTATTGAAGCGAATGATGTTCTGTGTGTTCTATAGGTCGTTTCATTGAATGCATGCACTGTTCACTTCACTTTGCTGAGCACTTGTAGCCTCTGCTACAAGTGCTCAGCAACTCATGAAGCAGTTTACTGAATTGAAAGAAAATATATATATATGGTGCATGACTTCATTGCGGTGCAAAAGGAGTCCCAAGAATGATGTGCTCCTGTTAACAACGGCAAAGCGGAAAATACGTTGCACTCACTGGAACGCATTGTGAACTTTCAAACCGAAAAACTTGTCGCCCTCGAAGACCACAGCAGACGGACAAATTTGATTATTCATGGTATTCCTGAAAGCCCTGACGGAACTGATGGAACCCTGAAAGAAAAAGTAGTGAAAGGATTATTTAGAGAAACGCTTGGCGTGAAATGTGAGTCCATCGGACGCATTCAGCGACTCGGGAAACACTACGGTAAACGGCCTGTCATCATACACATTCGAAATTTCTATGAAATGAAAGTGATGTGACAAAATTCCAGAAAGCTCAAGGGATTAAAAGTGTTTACTTAAAATGACTATTAACCGTTGCCGCTAAAGAAACAGAAATTGCCGTGGGATAGCGCTAAGAACGAAAAGCAGCAAGGAAGAAAAGTAATCTTAGTTCATGACAGGCTTATAATTGGTAAAGAAACATTTTAGTGGGATGAATCGTAAAACATGAGTAAAGTCAAAAAAGCCTCATTCGACGAAGCTGCACACATGACCTACCAAAGCGCCTTGTAGCAAGCAATTAAGGCTGCTAAATATTAATACCCGAATCATTGTGAATAAAACTGAAGCTTTCGAAATAATTCTGTTGCAACATGATCTACACATCACTCTTGTTACCGAGACTTGGTTGCACGATCAACTGCGCGAAGATGTCTTTTCCCCATCCTACTTTGTCTTTCGTAAAGACAGGCGCACAAAGGAAGGATGTATAGCAGTCTTAGTTAAAAGCTGTATCGAAGCTGTTATAAAGGAAGATGTTGACGGAATAGAATGCAGATGTATTAAGGTGACTTGCTGGGACTACATTCTAATTGTATTCGCACTGTAAAGGCCAGCAGGTGTCACCCCAGAATACGTTAGCACAGTGAAAAATCACATGGCCAAATGCGAAAATAACATCTTACTAATTGGATACTTGAACTTACCTGGAGTAGACTGGGAGCGCCTTGATGCTGGCATTAAGACCTCAAAACATGTTAACATAGTTTTTGACATTATGCATATGCATGACCTTTCACAAGTAGTTCATGTACCAACGCGAGTAGAGGGTGATTCCACCTCAATGTTGGATCTTGTTATTTATTAACCGCAATTTCTTTCAAATGACTGTGCAAGTAGGACAAGGTCTCTCTAATCACAACTTCGTATGCGTTACCTTTCCTCTTGTTCCAGCAACCAGCCATAAAAATTCATTACTTTGTCACTTTGAAAACTTCTCTAGGGCTAACGATGTATGTATGCATAATTCACCATATGGAACATGTCTTACCGATTTTGATGATGCAGATGTCAGCGTACTCAGTGCATCGTTTAAAGAAATGTCTCGTTTGTTCTTAGACAACTTTGTCCCATCATCACCATCAGCAGCAGCAGCAGCGTGCTTTATGTCCACTGCAGGGTGAAGGCCTCTCCCTGCGATCTCCAATTACCCCTGTCCTACGCCAACCGACTCCAAATAGCGCCCGCAAATTTCCTAATTTCATTACCCCACCTATTCTTCTGTCGTCCTCGACTGCGTTTTCCTCCTCTTGGTGCCCATTCTATAACCCTAACGGTCCAGCGGTTATCTAACCTGCGTATTACATGACCTGCCCAACTGCATTTTTTCCTCTTGATGTCAGTTATAATATCGTCTTTATACCCGTTTGCTCTCTGATCCAAACCACTCTCTGTCTCTTAACGTTTTGCCTAGCAATCTTGGTTCCATCGCTCTTTCCGCGGTCCATAACTTCCTTTAAAGCTTCTTTATCAGTCTCCAAGTCTCTACCCCATAAGTCAGCATTGGTATAATCCACTTATTGTACACCTTCCTTTTCAATGATGATGGTAACCTTCCAGTCAAGAGCTGGCAATGTATGCCGTATGCGATCCAACCCATTTTTATGCTTCTGTGAATTCCCTTCTCATGATCAGGGTTCCCTGTGCTTAATTGACCTAGGTGAACGTACTCCTTCACAGACTCTAGAGGCCGACTGGCGGTCCTGGACTCCTAATCTTTGGCCCGGCTATTTATCATTATCTTTGTCTTCTGCATATTAGTCTTCAATCCCACTCTTACACTCTCTCTGTTAAGGTCCTCAATAATTTTCGGTAACTCATCTGCATTGTTGCTGCATAGAACAACGTCATAGGCTATCCGAAGGTTGCTCAAATACTCGCCATAGATCTTTACTCCTAAGCCTTCCCAGTTTAATATCTTGAATACTACTAAGCACGCAGTGAATAGCATTGAAGAGATTGTGTCTCTCTGTCTGACCGCTTCATAGGTATCTTCCTGCTTTACTTGTGTAGAATTGATGTAGCTGTAGAGCCAAGGTATTCACGTAAGCGTGCAGTACTCCATTACGCGATGTCTCTATAACTGCTAGTATCTCTACTAAATCTAATCTATTTTCTTAATTTATGAACGCCATAGAGAAATTAAATTTATTATAGTCTGCAGATTTATCCGATAAGCTGAATAATCACATGGATGTGATCCATTGTAGAGTATCCCTTCTTCAAGCCCGCCTCTTCCCTTGACTGACTAAGGTCCAGCGTTGCCCTTATTTTATTGGAGGTTATTTTTGTAAGTATTTTATATCATACTGGGAGGAAGCTAACGGGCCTATAATTTTTCAATTCATTAATGTCTGCGTCTTTGCGGATTAGTATAATGTTTGCGTTTTTCCACTTTTCTGGGACCCTTGCAGTCTATAGAGACTTCGTATAAAGAGCCCCCAGTTTTTCACGCATTATGTCTCCTCCATATTTGATTAAATGGACTGTTATTCCATCTTTTCCTGCCGCTTCGTCGTTTCACTTTCCCCAACCATGTCCAAAAAGATTAAGAAGCAAACACCTTGGATAACTGGCACCATTATTCAGATAAAACACAAAGTTAAGCGATTAAAAAACAGCAGGCAACTGGGGATTTAATATATGATGCGCTGAACAATCTAGCTCAAGCTGTGCGCAGGTCAAGGGAGTATCACTTCAGCACTTCCTTGAATAAATGTATCAATAGTGACCCCAGTAAATTGTGGAATGTCGTCGAAAAGAAGAAACCGGAATCACATATGTCTGTTGACGGAATCAACGTAACGGATTACAGTGCCATTACCGCTGATCAATGGCTCATGTGGTATGGTGTGAAGAATTTTATTTAGGTCCTGAGGGATCAGTCTTGTACTGACGCGGGCTGCTCCCAGGTCGGGACAGAGAGGACGAGACCCTCTGCCGTCACACGAACCTCTGGGCAGCCCTGAGTTGGTCCACCAGCACTTCACTGTGCAGCATCCGCTGCCACGACTGTTCACGGGGAGAGCCTTCACCGGCCAATACCGAGCAGCGCCAAAGCATGTGTTCTAAATCGAGCAAACCCCGCACTCATTACAATAGACTGAAACCCCGCAGTCCGGATTAATTTTATTCATGACGACCAAGTTAGGGGTACGTTCGTGTCTGCAGAAGCCTTATTGTATCCGCCTGTGGCCTATTTAATTTAGAAAGTGGCAGGGGCAATGCCGTGCGCCTTAAGTAATAGTGCTTGGTGATCTCGTTGTAGGTTACAAGCTGGTCCTTGAAGGACTGGGAGATCCATGCACTTCAGGGAGTACATGCCACGCTAGTGCTTGTGCCAGTCTGAGTGCCACCTCGTTGAGGTTACGCGCGGCTCCCGCCACTGACTCCATATGCGCCCAAAACCAATTTACTGTATTCGAATTGATACCCCCACCCTTCAGTTGTCTGCTAGCCGGTTCCGCAACAGGTCCCCTCGAGTAGGCTTTAGTCGCAGATCGCGAATCACTAAACAACAAAACTCTTCTCGAATCAATTAGTTCTAGAGCAATCGCCACCTTCTCTGCGACGCCCGGATCTTTTGTATAAGTGGAAGCTGCATTTCGAACGCTCATTTTGCCAACTACCACCACCACCGAATAAGCACCTGTCTCATTAATCGACGCCGCGTCAACTACCGCAGACTCCTCCTACTGATCATTCCCTTCTCGCAACAAAGCCCTAGCACTCGCAACTCACCTCCATACACTGTGCACAGGGTGCAGATTTGGCAAAAACAGACTAACCGTTCTTTGGCCCTAACGTTCACGTTCCACTCGTATAGCCACGTACCATCGTGCGACACAGCAACGAACTCTCCTATTGACTGTAAACTATACCTACCCGCTGGTGTGCCTAGCAACCGCTCTCTCAGTGCCGTACGCTGAGGCTCGACAATTTCATCTAAAGTATTATGCAAACCTAGTCGGAACAATGTATAATTTGACGTACTCACAGGCAGACTAAACGCCGCCTGAACGGCTTTTCTGATTAAAGCATCGAATTTATTTTTCTGCCCCTATTCCAATGTAGGATAGGTGACACATACGAGAAATGACACAGAATAAACGCGTGAACTAACCGCATCGCACCTTCCTCTCCTGAACTCCTATGCCTATTATAGATCCTTCTGATAAATCTGATGGCCTCCTCCCTCTTCTTGGTAATACGCTGAATGTTTCTAATATTCGATGCACTCGCTTCAACTACAAAACCTAGGGCCCTGATTGCTACAACGTTGGGTATCAACGAGAGCTCGCTTTTATGAATTTTAATGCAAGGCTCAACTTCCGGCACCCCATGCTTCGGCCTACGACTTAGCTTCTTAGATATCAAGATCAACAACTGCAACTCTTTACTATAGCACTTGTGCCCCATAAGACTCCAAATACTCTTCCGTAAGCGTTACTACCTCCTGCAGCCTAGCCTCAAGTTCTCCATCACTACATCCGACACTCCACATAGTACTGTCATCCGCGTAGATATATTAGCAACTAACCTGGACAGTGTTCAGTGTATTAGACAACTTCAACATCGCAAGACTGAATAACACAGGCGAGAGTACGGAGCCCCTGCGCAGTACCACAGCAACCCAATTTGAGACATGTCCTTCTACTATAAGGAAAGCCTTGACAAAATAGAATATTCGGTGCCCCATATTCAAGTCCGATAGCACCTGTAAAAAAAAGCCCACAAGCCTCCTTCGAACTTCATCGTCGTTTTCCAGCGGTGGCTCATTCCCACGGGAATAATGGCTTATTGCCTTGTACCAAGGAAAAAATGGAATGATTCAGAGTCCCGTAAAGTTCATGGCTGCTCACTTTGCGTGAATTTGCTGCGATCGCACCACCCCTCTTGTCGTTGTCGGTGATTTCAATGTGGATGTGTCGGTACCGAAAAGGGAGCGGTGTGCGCATTCCGCGTCGCAGACATATCTCTTGCGAGCCACACCGATCCGGCCCAATTAACCACCCACCTGGGTACATGGGTCGATTTGACATCATCAAAGAATGTGATTGCAGTTGCGAGAGAAATATTACCCACCGATCAAGACAATACATGGGTGTGCGCACCTTTCAACACGATGAGCGCCCATCAAGAAAACAAATGAGCTCATACCTTTGTTCAACATTACGTGTCACCTCCGCGTCGTGTGCTAAACAGCTTCGCTGGTCAGCCACCCCCACAGAGCAGAATGGCTCATTATTTTTCTTTTATTGGCGAAGACGGCAGTAGTAGTGCTTTTCATTTCGCATTGCCGGTATTTTGAGCGCAGAGCAAACCTAAGCTGCCGAATATGTGCGATATCTGAGTTTGAATGAATATTATAAGTCTTGTCTCCTGGCTAGTGCCGCTTTTTGGGATTCGAGACTTGGTGTCTGAAAGTTTCTATACGCTTGGTGAAGTAGCTAGAGGCAAATGTAATAATTGCTGTTGCTGTTCAAGTGATGAGCACCTACTTTTGATTTCTACGTAGATTGGCGCAAAGTTCTTTATTTCAAGTGTAGTGGGTAATATGCATGTGGCACAGTGCGGATTGCCACCGCTGCGGCGCGAGACCCGAGCTCGGGTCTCGCGCTGCAGCGGTGGCAATCCGCACTGTGCCACATGCATGTTACCCACTACAACTTCCCCGGCGACGAAGAGGAGCGATCCTGGCGACCTAAGGTGATGATACTATAAGGGGGTCATGGTACGGCTTCAGGTGGCCGACGTGAGCGGTCTCGCGCCGCAGCGGTGGCAGTCCGCACTGTGCCACATGCATATTACCCATTACACAAGTTTTTTTATGCGAAGCATACTAGCCGCACAACCACGCTCTTCCTTGCTGCGCTGAGCGCGGCCGCCTAGCTACCATTGAGGGTATGAGCCATTGTTCATTGCTGCGCGTCTCATATGTGGGTCTATTCTCTTTTAAGTTTGCTATGTTTGTTATTAAGTTGCTTCTATTTTTATGCGTTGCATAGTGCAATCACTCAGTTCAGCCCTTGGGCGCGGCCGAGCAGCCACCATTGACCTATAGCGCAACCACGTGACGTGACGTCACGACAGCCGGAGGAAAAGCTGGGCCCCAACTCGCGCAATATGCAACGCATTCTTGGCTTAACCAAGTTAAGCCTGGCCATTTTTATGCGAAGGATACTAGTCGCACAACCACGCTCTTCCTTGCTGCGCTGCGCGCGGCCGCGTAGCTACCATATGACGTCATAACAGCTGCAAAAGCGGAGGCTCAACTCGTGCGCTCACTTGCGACCGCGTAGCTACATAGCCGGGTCTCAGCTCGTGCACTCGCCTGCATGAGTTGTTTCTTCATCTAGCCGAACCAAATATAGCCAAGTAACAGCAGTTCACCAGGCTAAACAGTCGTTCAACAACTAAAATAAAGGCTAGTATGCTTCGCATCCTGGGCTTAACCTTAGCTAAGCCACAGCCATTTTTTGTAGAGCGAATGAAAATCAGCTCGACAGTCATTTTCAGCCCAGATTATAATTCATAGAGGAAGTTGGGTCAGTTGGTTCGCGTTCACAATGAAACTAACGCATCCTGGGTTTTCTTTATTATTATGCGAACGTTGACCGCACAGCTTGTCAGCGTTTTACAATGGCGAAAAGCTGCGAAGTCGGAAATAATACGCTTAAGCGCTCCAAGCATTTTTGTATGCAAGCGTCGCCAGTGACGCTTTTCAGTTAGGGCATGCACATGTCATGCCTTTCTTAGCTGTGAAGCACTACATTAGATTGTACGTACTGATTAATTGTCTTAGTCTTCTATTTATTCCAAGTCCCAGGGTGCATGTGCGACTGCAGCTATACAAAAAAGTTACAAAGACACTTAAATCACCTTATATGCATTGAAAACGAAGGCATTCTGTCCATTACATCGACGTCCATAGTATTTAAGCGTCCATGTACGTTACATTTTCAGCTGACATCATCACTTCGTCATGTTACTTTGCAACTTAGGATTCTTACTTGGTCGCGTGATTATGTCACATGACGTGATGACGCGGTCATGTGCTCGAATTGGGAAAAAGTCAATTTGAAGGGCGGGCAACCCAAACATAGGGGGAAGGTCAAGCCAATCTTGGGAATGGGCCATGTCGATTATAAACATAGGTCAACTTACTTTTTGAATCGGGCAAAGTCAATTTTTTGGGTGTTGGGTACGGCGTCCATCCGACGCCATGGCTGTTCACCGTGGCATTTCAGAGTGTGAGTAGCAACAGATCCAGCGCCGGTTACGTGACATCATGGCTACGTCACGTATGTTTTAATACCATCCGATATTAACGGTGGATGCACTTCGGATTTGCCACTTCATAGGGCGTATAATGATTTCACATAAAAATAAAATACGCATAGCAAACGACGATCTTTATTGGTGCACTTGTTCTGCTTCACACAGTTATATAAAAAAAGGTGTCGTTATAAGCAATACCGTGCATATAACATGGAGATAACGTGTGACCTGCGGACGTGAATAGCGTAGCAGACGATGCTCGACCTGGAGTGTGTTTGTCTTGTTCTTATTAGGAGCTGACATTTCGTTCAGTTGACGTTCTCACAATATTACTGAAAAAAAAAGTCATTTTGACTCGAAAGGCGAAGTATTAATACGGATGGAAAAAATTTGCAGTTTCGCCCTGAAGGCGAAGCATCAGTTACGATAGAAATTAATCAAGAGCCGTACGAAGTAAGAATAGTAGTTTATCGGCCATAATACTTGTAAATATAAGCATATTGCTACGGCACAATATGTGCGATCACGAAAGGCCAGCAGTGTGAAGACGACGACGACGGTTAGAAGCTTGCGCGGGCTGTCGCCTCTTGGCCAAGCGCAGCGTATTTTCCTTGTAAATATATTTGTACATAGCTTTTCGTCTGCGTCTTCCTACGTAACATATCTGGTGGAGGTGGACGTTCCCTGTACCTCGTCACGGAGCTTCGCAGTGGACGGTACGTCGAGCCTTCCTTCATGGCTCCCGGTGACGACAACCCGACTCCGCCGGCTCCGACACTTGCTCCCACTTCGCCGACCTACATCACTCTCCCCGCTCCCCGTGATCCTGGCGTATTCTCGGGCCACGATGGGGAAGACGTCGATGACTGGATCAGCCTGTATGAACACGTCAGCCGCAATAACCGGTGGGACCCTACTATTATGCTCGCCAACGTAGTCTTTTACCTCGGTGGCACACCTCGAGTTTGGTATCGCACGCACGAAGATGAGCTCACCAGTTGGGATTCACTTAAGGCACAGCTTCGAGACTTGTTCGGCAACCCCTACGGTCAACAACTTGCCGCGCAGAAGGCGCTTTCCGGCCGTGTGCAGACGTCAACAGAGCCCTATGTCACGTACATTCAGGACGTCTTGGCTCTGTGCCGCAAAGTTGACACCCACATGACTGAGTCAGACAGGGTTTCCCACATCCTCAAAGGCATTGCCGATGACGCCTTCAACTTGCTCGTTTGCAACAACGTAGCCACGGTGGATGCTGTTATAAAAGAGTGCCGCCGCCTGGAACTCGCCAAAAGCCGACGTATTGACCAGCAGTTTGCCCGTCTGCCCAACACCCCAGCGACATCTTCCTGTGCCGACGCTCCTCGTCCCAACAACACTGCCGATGTTACCAGGATCGTCCGGCGTGAGATCGAGGCCGCCTATCCGGCTGCCTTCGACTCCAGTCCCACCAACACATCTGCAGTCACGGTCTCACTGATCCAGGCAGTTGTCCGCCAGGAGTTTGAAAACATGGGTCTTCACACCATCTGCTCGGCCCATCGCCCTGATACCCGCCCGGCTTCTTCGATTTCGCCCCGTCCCGCATCTTCTTACCCACCACGTTTCCGCAACCCATCTGAATGGCGCACTGCTGACGACAAGCCTATTTGTTTCCACTGCCATCGAATCGGGCACATTTCTCGGTACTGTCGTAGTCGCTGGAGTTCCCCGATCCGGTCTACTTATACTGCCTACTCTCGCCCCTCAGGTGGCCCTTCTCGTCCCTATGCCGCACGCTCCGATAATGCCGCCACTGATTCTCCTGCAATGAACCGCCCCTATTCTCGTTCGCCTTCTTGCCAACGACGACAATCTCGCTCTCCCCAGCCCCGTCGCTCCTACTCGCCGACTACCTTCGGACGCCGCTCCCAGCCGGAAAACTAGACAATGCAGCGCCTCGAGGTGACGCTGCATTGCTCCCTACGGCGCCAAATCCTCTACTGACTTTGCCCACTCATCTGAACCTTCTTGACGTGCAAGTCGACGGTGTTTCTGTGTCTGCTCTCATAGACACTGGAGCACATTTGTCCGTAATGAGCGCTGACCTTCGTAACCGGCTCAAGAAAATTATCACGCCCGCCACGACGCCTGTTGTCCGTGTCGCCGATGGCGGAACAGCCCCCGTAATTGGTATGTGTACCGCCCGCGTCTCCTTCGCCGATCGCTCAACAATCGTGCTATTCACAGTCATCGCCCACTGTCCCCACGACATCATCCTCGGCTTAGACTTCCTCTCCGCACATTCTGCTCTCATCGACTGTTCCGCCAGTACTCTCCGCCTTGACCTGCCTGTTCTGGATCCTGCTGAACCCCACCCCAGTCGCCTCAGTTCCGCCGACTTCGTTCGCTTGCCACCTTCGGCACTGACCTACGTTGACCTAGTGTCATCCCCACCAGACCCCGACGGTCACTACATCGCGGCTTCTATGCAAGACGTCCTCCTTACACACGGGATCACAGTACCCCATACAGTTTTATCTATTACGGCGAATTGCGTCTGCCTGCCAGTGGTCAACTTTGACTTGACGACACAAGTGCTGCCACGTGGGATGTCTTTGCCCCAGCTTTGTTCATTCGAGGATCACTCAGTAGCATCCATTGCAGTAGACGACACTTCATCCGATACTCCTCTACCATCGCAGTCGACAAATTGTACCATCGCTGACTTACTGAAAATGATTGCCCCCGACTTGCCCTCCGAGCACGCTCGTGAACTCTACCGCGTTCTGTTTTCCTACCACGATATTTTTGACTTTAACGATCGTCCTTTGGCCCAAACTACAGCTGTCAAACATCGCATTAATATCGGCGATGCCCCTCCTATTCATCGCCGCCCGTATCGAGTGTCCCCAGCTGAGCGTCAAGTTATTCACGCAGAAGTTCGCAAAATGCTTGCCAAGAACATTATTGAACCGTCATGTAGTCCTTGGGCCTCACCGGTTGTGCTGGTAAAAAAGAAGGATGGCTCATGGCGCTTTTGCGTGGATTATCGGCACCTTAACAGGGTTACCAAAAAGGACGTGTATCCCCTACCTCGGATTGATGACGCCCTTGACTGCCTCCACCGTGCTCGCTATTTCTCCTCTATTGACCTTCGCTCCGGCTATTGGCAGATTGCCGTGGACGATCTCGACCGCGAGAAGACTGCCTTTGTAACACCCGACGGTCTTTATCAATTCAAGGTGATGCCGTTCGGCCTATGTAACGCTCCTGCCACTTTTGAACGCATGATGGACTCCCTTCTTCACGGTTTCAAATGGTCCACGTGCTTGTGCTACTTGGACGACGTTATCGTATTCTCCCCAACGTTCGCTACGCACCTCGAGCGCCTCTCAGCAGTCCTGGACGTTTTTCGGCGAGCCGGTCTGCAACTCAACGCATCGAAGTGCCAATTCGGCCGTCGCCAGATTACCGTCCTTGGACATCTCGTTGACGCGAACGGAGTGCAACCGGACCCAGGCAAGATCCATGCTGTTACGCACTTCCCTGTTCCGAAGTGTGTCAAGGATGTGCGCAGCTTCATCGGCCTTTGTTCGTACTTCCGCCGTTTCGTGAGGAATTTCGCCGCCATAGCATGACCACTAACCGACCTTTTGAAAAAAGACGCTCCTTTCCAGTGGGGCGATAACGAGGCCTCTGCATTCTCTCATCTAATCGACATTCTCACAACGCCTCCCGTTCTGGCCCATTTCGATCCTTCTGCGCCTACCGAAGTCCGTACTGATGCCAGCGGTCACGGAATTGGAGCAGTACTGGCACAACGCCAGCGTGGCCACGACCGTGTTATCGCTTACGCCAGCAGGCTCCTCTCACCCGCGGAGCGCAACTATTCCATCACTGAGCGTGAGTGTCTGGCCCTAGCTTGGGCGGTTGCGAAATTCCGCCTATACTTATATGGCCGATCCTTTTCCGTTGTCACAGACCATCACGCGCTTTGTTGGTTATGCTCATTGAAAGACCCTTCAGGAAGACTTGGTCGCTGGGCCTTACGCCTCCAAGAATATTCGTTCTCTGTCACCTACAAATCTGGCCGACTACACAAGGACGCTGACTGCCTGTCTCGCTACCCGGTAGACGAGCCTGACGACGCCGACAGTAGTACCGCCGACGGCATTTTCTCTGTGTCTGCCTTCGCTAACATCGCCGATGAGCAGTACCGAGACCTATCGCTGCGAGTACTCATCGAGCGTCTGCGCTCTACACCTACCGACGCATCCGTTCGCCGATATGTCCTCCAGGGCGGCATTCTGTACCGAAGGAGCTTCCTCCCTGATGGCCCTGATCTTCTTCTTGTCGTGCCACAACATCGACGACAGACTGTGCTCTTTGAGATGCATGACGCACCAACTGCAGGACATCTTGGGGTAACCCGCACGTACGACCGCGTCCGCCGCCGCTTCTATTGGCCTGGTCTCGCTCGCTCCGTTCGACGCTATGTTGCTGCCTGTGATCCCTGCCAGCGTCGGAAGACACCTCAGGTGCAACCTGCCGGTCATCTCCAGCCGATCACCGTCCCTGTGGAACCGTTCTTTCGTGTTGGATTAGATCTGCTCGGTCTCTTTCCCACGTCATCCTCTGGGAACAAATGGGTAGCCGTCGCGACTGATTACGCCACCCGATACGCTATCACTCGGGCTCTCCCTACCAGCTGCGCCACTGACGTCGCGGACTTTCTCTTGCGTGACATTATCTTGCTTCATGGCGCCCCGCGCCAGCTGCTTACTGACCGTGGTCGAAACTTCCTCTCGAAAGTTATCGCTGACACTGTGCGTTCCTGTTCCATTCAACACAAACTGACTACTTCGTACCATCCTCAAACCAATGGCCTGACAGAGCGGTTAAACCGTACTCTTACCGATATGCTGGCCAAGTACGTTTCCAAGGACCACCACGACTGGGACATTGCCCTTCCTTACGTAACATTTGCGTACAATTCTTCCCGGCACGCGACCGCCGGATTTTCTCCCTTTTATCTACTGTACGGTCGCGAACCTACCTTGCCCCTAGACACGGCAGTTCTTCCTGCTGCGGTCTCAACAAGCGAGTATGCGCGCGACGCCATCGCCCTCGCCGACCATGCACGCCAGCTTGCCCGTGCTCGACTTACGGCCTCACAGACCACTCAGCAGTGTCACTACAACGCCCGCCATCGTGACGTACAGTTTTCACCTGGTGCGCTCGTGCTCCTGTGGTCGCCCTCTCGTCACGTCGGACTTTCAGAGAAGCTTCTTTCGCGATACACAGGGCCCTACCGCGTGCTGCGCCAGGTGACACCTGTGACTTACGAAATTGCTCCTGTGGGCTCAACCTCGTCCTCTCCTGTGGCATCTAGTGATGTCGTACACGTCAGTAGGCTCAAGGCCTACTACACTGCTTCCGAGTCCGATCTCTAGTCGCTCAGGGACGGCGCTTTTGCAGCCGGGGGTAGTGCTACGGCACAATATGTGCGATCACGAAAGGCCAGCAGTGTGAAGACGACGACGACGGTTAGAAGCTTGCGCGGGCTGTCGCCTCTTGGCCAAGCGCCGCGTATTTTCCTTGTAAATATATTTGTACTTAGCGTTTCGTCTGCGTCTTCCTACGTAACAATATTAACTAAATTAACAAGCATGGTGTAACGCGCGTACAAGGAAAACACGAACAAGTCTTACTACGACTGCAGAAACTCCACTTGGAAGGCTGCACTGAGGAAACGATGCAGCAGCAGTGAGCGTAGGGGCCTTTGTGCTCCCGCTCGCATCCACGCGAGCTAACTATCGAAAGCGCACCGCAGCGCGGACTCTGTACCCGTCGCAAATGCCTTTAAAGATACAGTGGCCCGGCCAGGCGCTTGGCCCCACAAGCCATTCGGAGTAGAAAGCACTGCCCCCACTACCGTTCCCGCTAAGCCTTGCGAGTGACAGAAAACCACACGCTTCCGCCATGCTTTTGTCCGTTGCAGGCGCAATACTGAGCCGCGATCGCCACCTCAACCTCGCACGCTCCCACTAGAACATACAGCATATGGTGCGTTTCGACGATTTTCTCGCTCGTGGACCGATCCTCACGATCCTCCGATTATACCGATCCTCACGGCGACGGCGACGCTGAAAGCAGAAATGCTCCTGGAGTGTGAATAAAATTGCTATCATAATAAAAAGTTCTGACAGATGCAGAAGTGAGGCGTTTAGTTGTATCGGTCATGTACGACTTGCCATATATGCGTATGGGCCGCATATGCTATGACTTCACCGCTAAGGGCAATCGCTCTTGTTATAGGCTTGAGCGAGGATAAACAAACCAAGTTTCTAATATTACACAAACATTTTTTTAATTACAGAGAAAAGTTCGACTAAAATGAAATTCTGGGGTTTTGACGTGACAAAACTGCGCTTTGATAATGAGGCAGCGGTATGGAGGTATACAGTGAAAGCTCGTTAATTCGAACTTCAATAATTCGAATTTATGGATAATTCGAACTGTACGATTTGGTCCGGCCAAGCTCCACAGAAGTCTATGTATAAAAAAGTCCGTTAATTCGAACGCGAGAAGGTTCCCTCACGGATAATTCGAACTACGCTCGCCTGACACACGGCCAGAGAAGTGCGCCTACTGCCTACACACAAGGCTGCATTGCCTCCGAAACGGAGAGAACGGCGAGAGAAGGCAAAATCGGAAAAAAAAATCTAACCGACACGGGGTCAGCCAGAAGGCAGCGGCGGCTGCCGCCTCTCCGTTCTGCGTAACCTCCGAGACTTCTTGCCCGTTGCGAATCTCGGAGGCTTTGCAAATCTTGTACAGCTGCTAATGTTGTGTGGAGATGGCACGGCAAGCTCCAAAACACAGCAAATCAAGTACGTCGCAGCTGCGCTTGCAATCAAGAACCAACGAATGAGGGCCTTCGCCACCTTCACATGTTCAGCGTCTTTGTCTCGCCCGTCTTCATCGGTTGTGCACCTTTGTTTTCAGCTTAGGAGGTATCGGCCGTCGCGATTCATTGTGATGGTGTTAAGCCTCGGCTAACGTTCGTTTCGGTGGACATCGGTGGTGTGGCACAGTCGGACCCAGAGCTTCGACTTGAAGAGGGCGTGTGCCCGCGGCACACGCCATCACTTTCTGACACGCCAAATTTCTGACATCCCCTACTGCTTCCAAACCGCAGTGTACTGTTGCCCTCCTTCACTTTCGTTAGTTCGAACTTTCGTTAATTCGAACTAAAGCGGCTTCTCCTTGCGGTTCGAATTAACGAGCTTTTACTGTACTCGGTGAATTTCGACCACCTGGGTATCTTTAACGTGCACCCAATTCACGGCACATGGGCGTGTTCGCATTTCCGTGCATCTAAGTCCGGCCGCCGAGGTCGGTATTTCATTCTACGACCTCATGCTTCTCAGCGCAATGGCATAGCCGCTGAGGTACCGCGACGGGTAAAACGTAGACTAGACATGCTGTTAGAAACGTGCTTTAAGTAGTGAAACCTGTTGGATTACGTCTTTGTCCTGAATTGAGAGCCAGTGCAACGCAGATCAAAATAATAAGCAACATAGGTTTCATCCCTCAGCGGCTGCAAAAGAAAAGGAAAAGAAAACAAACAGATTAAATTGTGTACTTCTTGAGGAAAGCTTATATGTTTTTCGATCGCTGTCTTTTATCCGCATAATGCCAAACTTTATAAAATGTTCAGCAATAGCCTAGCCCTAATAAGGTGCCTGTAAATAAATGATGCTTATGAGATAACTTCAGTGAGTGAAGATTTTTCGCCGTAAACGTGGTTTTTGTGGCGCATGAAGAATGCAACGGCAGTGCATTAGTAGGCCGTCAAACGAGGCGAGAAGTACAATTAAAGCTGCATTGATTGCCACATATTTTATGGTGGAAATAGTTGTACCTACAATCCCGCAGTGAGAATGTAGGCTTTATGGCAGATCTAAGGAACATGCAATAGTGTCGGTCCATAGTGTTTTTTTTTAATTCTTTTTAATATACATCTGTCAGAATTAATGAGGAGTGCGACGAGAAGATACGGCGCCCCGCCAGACGCTCATCACGTCCGCCTTGAAAGGCTGGATCGCAATATGCAATATTTCCTGTTCTGCGTGGAATTTCATGCCCTCATACATGCCTGATACACAGATTGCGATTAGATGTCGCCTTCACGCACAAATACTTGCTCATCGTTGGACGGACAGACTCACCGGACTGTTAAATGTGTGGTGTTGTAGAGACTATAGGCCATGTGCTCGTGGTGTGCCCCGAGTATGCGCGCGAAAGACTGACAATGGCAGCTACCTTGAGACATTTATAGAATAGACCACTGTCGGAGGACCTCTTGCTAGGCTTATGGCCACAGAGTTGGCAGACGATAGAGACAATGTGTGCTCTTTCATGTTTCTTAGGTGACACGGGCCTGGACTCACGCTTAAGATAACATTTATGCAATGTGTCCTCCACCTCCTTCCTTCCATTATCATCCCCCATTGTGACCCTGTTTCTTCCCCTCTTCCCCTTCCCCAACGTAGAGTAGGAGGCCAGATGCTCCATTTTCCGGCCGACCTCTCTACATTGTCCGATGATTAAACTACTTCTTCAATATACATCCGAAGTTTAGCGCCCACAATGCTGTTGATCTACGGATTCTTCAAGGAGGTATATAACGCTTTTGAGAGAGGACGTCTGGCGTAGGACCTCTCGTGGACCCTGATACACAACCTTGGACACGGGCTTTGCGGAGCTTTTCTTATCTAATTGGCTGAAAAGAGGAAACGAGCGCACTCAAGTGGAGAAAGTCTCGACGGGGCCGAGCTAGCCCAGCGAAAATATATAACCGAATGACGAGGGTCGTGCCGGTGTCGGCGATTTTTCCGCTTCCCATTACTTAGCTTGCGGTGGCTGGCTGAAAATCGTGGCATGATGCAACGAAAAGTTAAAATGCTGCTAAAACGGATCCTCTGCAAAGAAGAGTTGGCAGAGCAATATGGCCTACGTGCCTATAATCGAGTACCACGCCAAATGATTTCTTTTACGTAAATAAATCCATGCTCCCCGGCAGCTCCGAGTAGCCAGTGCCAGAGTGATTGGTGGGTAGCCACCTTCTATAACTTTCGGAACGGGGCAGTCTCCGATGGTTGTGGAAGAAATTCAAACATGTTCGGTGTAAGAATGCATCTTTAACGCATACACGTTATTTTGACGCGATTAGTTTCCGCCATTTTGTGACGTTGCTTGCCAAAAAGGCGAAGTAGGGGCAGCCCGAAAGCGTTTGACAACAGCAATTTTACAAACGATGCCGTTTTCGCTAACCCTGAAAAACGCCTCGAGAAAGAAGTTTTTTTCTTTCATTCGGTCCAATCAAGCACAATGAGAATGTACATACTATATAAGCTGGGGAATTTTCGGGGTTTTGTGATGTTCCATGACAGATAGGCGCAGTGAGAATGGCCGGACAATTTTTGGCTCATCGTCGAGGCCTGATTGCAGAAGTGGCACAGAAAAGTTTAGATTAGCTTAACGCTATACCACACTAGTAGTCAGTAGCGCTGTTTTAATTGTAGGTAAGGAAGAATAATATGCAAAACGAATTGTATTTCTTAATCGAAATAGTCATGTTAGCCCGCCGAGTGCGTTAATAAGCCGCCCCATCGTCCCGTACGTTTGGGCAATATCGAAACTGGTCTCGTGCAATCGATAACGTTGCATTACCGAATAAGTGTGTGAAGTACTTCAGAGAAGGGAGTAGTTCCGCGATAACTTAGGAGCTCTCAAGAAGGACGGCACTGAGGGAGTTAGCTAAGGCAAAACAAAGGGTCCTCAGGCACTGCAGGAGCTGAAATTTTGTGGCGCCTGTGAGGTGGTAGCCAGATATGATACGCAAGTGGATGTAAGCTGTAATAGTTGGCAAGATAAAGTACCAAATCAGTGAAAGGTCGTACTGGACAGGGCAATAGTTCTAGTTGCCCACATGCAGGGTGAAGTGGGCTTTTCCGGCACTGGCATAACCATAACCATAAGCGCACCTCCAGCTGGAAGAACCGGTATATGCAGCGTCAATAGTATGAGACCGAAAGCGTGTGTGAACTGTGAGTCGACGTGAAATCAGGCATGTGTATTTCAGCCTATATTGCGATGAATCAGGATAAATGATTTACCGCCGTCCAGGCGGTAGCTGTTGCAGTAACGAAGCATAACGATCATGGTTCAAGCCACTCCTAACATAGGAGAAAGAGTTCAGTAGCATACGTCGACGGCTGCAGCATGAACTCTATAAGAGATGATAGCCAAGAATAAGGCGGGGCTTGGAGGCACGTTGGATTAAGAAACCATCATTATCATTATCAGCCAGTTTTGTATCTGCTGGAGCACGAAGGGCTTTGCCGTCGATTTCGTATTAGCCCTTTCCTGCGTCAGGTCACTGTGCCTGTATTTTTTTTCACACTGCATTATTTGTCGCCATTACCGGTGCTTCATTTCACTTGGCACCAATTTGCTAATTCTAACAGAGGGCCATTATTTACCCTTTGCAATATATGGCCTGCGCAATTGCATTTATGCCTGTTTCTGTCAATTACAATGTCATCTACTCTTGTTTATGCTCTTATCAACACTGTCATCTTGCTGTTTCTTGACGTACTGTCTACATGTGGCATTCTGTCGCTTGGTGCGCCGTCTTTATCTTCCTCTCAGGTTGCTTCGCTAGCCTAGAAGTTTCTCCGCATATGTAAGTGAAGTGTTAGCGCAGAGTAGCATAGGGCAAGGCGCATTCGGAAAGTGAGAGCTCGAAAGGTTGTCGGCGTCTTAATATTCTCGACATGACTGGTGTACTAGTTGAAACCTTATTAATGCGATAATAATGAGATCCCCGTGTCACAGAAAATCTGGCATCAGCCTCCGGCGCCCAGCCTCGGGCGTCAGTATATTTTGAAATCACCCGTACACAAACCCTCCATGTGGCACAAGGAAGTTACAGAAGCACTTGAATTTCTCAAGCTAAAATGCGCAAAAAAATCCTAAAGTACCAATTAGACACAACCTACAGATATGATCGCGTCGGATTGTAATTTGAATACATTAAAAAAATAAATCTCTTCAACGAAAACTCACATCTCTTTTCTGGCATTTCTACCATAAATAGACCGACCACAGCGTCCGCCATTTCCGCACGCCGGCGCGTGAATATCTCTAAGACCACTGAGCGACGCACCTTTTTCTTGAAACAGTTGCAGCTGGAGCTCGCCTCCGCCGCATCGCGCCCCATACAAGAGGCCCCGTTTCTACCAGAAAGCCCGCCTTTGTGCACAGCGTTCGTTGCGAGAGAGAGAGAAAACAAGGGTAGAAAAGGCAGGGAGGTCAACCAGAACAGCATCCGGTTTGCTACCCAACACTGGGGGTGGGGGAAAGGGGAATAGAAAGCGGAAGAAAGGGAGAGAGCAAACACTGAGTACGTGTGGGAGGGACACCATACACAAGGACACTATAAACGGTCTCTTAAACCCGTGCACTTCAAGTACTGCACTAGTGCACGAATCGCTTTTCGAGCCGGTGACGGGTGTGGCCACGATCCGAGTATCTTTGATTCGGTGAACGGTCTTGAGTCCAGTCTACGTAAAGTTGCCCGCAGAGAGAGGCGTTGGGCATCGTAGCGAGGGCAGGTAGACAATAGGTGCTCGATGGTCTCCTCGCACCCACAGGACTCGCACATCGGGCTCTCGGCCATTCCCATACGGTAGGAGTATGCGTTCGTAAACGCCACTCCCAGCCACAAGCGACACAACAAGGTTGCTTCGCCGCGGGAAAGGCTAGACGGCAGTTGTAGCCGTAGCGTGGGGTCCAGTTTACGTAACCTGCAATTGAAGCCACTTGAAATCCAGAGATCTTGCGACTTTTTGCGCGCAAGTTGGCGAAGTTCTCTGGCAGCGTACGACCTCGCCAAAGGTGTTGGACGCGTCGTGGTATCCTCGTGGGCACACCGGGCACCCTTGTCAGCTAAGTTGTTGCCGACGATGCCACAGTAAGCAGGGATCCACTGAAATATAATGTGGTGTCCTCTTTCCAGAGCATGATGGTGAAGTTCCCTGATTTCAGATGTCATTTGCTCGTAAGTTATGGGACTTAATGCGGAGTTGATGCTGTGAAGGGCTGCCTTAGAGTCACAAAATACGACCCATTTCTCTGTTGGCTCGTCGGTGATGTACATCATAGCGGCATGGAGAGCTGAAAGTTCTGCCGATGTAGATGTAGTCGTGTGCGACAATTTGAATTTAACTGTAACATTCTTGGCTGGAACGACGAATGCGGCAGTTGAGCTGGTAGGTGAGGTCGAACCATCGGTATATATATGTATGCGGTCATGATACGTCTGGTGCAGTAATAGGAGCGTAAGTTGATTCAGAGCCGGCGATGGATGATTGGACTTTTTTGTACTTCAAGGAATAGCAAAATTCACTTGAGGTGGTCGCAGGCACCACAGGGGAGAGGAAGGCTTCGCCGCCGGTGTAAAAGATGGCGGTATGTCCTCTGGATGAGCGCTAATCACTCGTGAAAAGGTCGCTTGAGGTCTCTCTGCTCGTAGGGAGGCCAAATGATGGTCGGAGATCCTTGACACATGCCGAATGTGCGCTCTGAGATAGTCGACAGCTACATGAGTCTGGATTGTATGGTCTCCTGCGATGCAATTGTTGCTGCGGTTGAAGTGCACCGAGGCAGCCCTAAACACGTGCGTAGGGCTTGACCTTGTATGCTCTCCAAGGCACGAAAGTTCGTCTTGCATGCACTTGAGAATACTGGTAGGCTGTAACGTAGGAGTCCGAGAAACAAAACCCTGTACAGTTGCAACATAGAATGCACTGGTGTACCCGTCTTTCCCGCATAGAAATTTGAAGACCTGAGCAACATAGGACACCGCATGTAGACGAGACGAAAGATTCATAACCGGACAGTCTGAGTGGAGTTGATGTATTTGGTTCGCAAATAACCAGTGTGGGGAAGCGATGTGTGCAAATGAATTGGCGAAAGTCTGATATACGGGTCCTTAGACCACTGGCATTCCATTGAAAGATCGACGCACTTTTAAGTTCAGTGCGGAAGGGGCCTATTGGTCGAGCCATGATGCCTAAACGATGCTAGCTAGCACTGGATTTAGTGCATCCAGTATTTGCAGAGCGCTTCGAGCTGCTGGTGTTTGCAGATTGTTCAGTATAATGCGCATTGTATTAATTAGCGATTGCAACATATCAGCCACTTGCCTGTCTTGGTCGCACAAATCGGCGGCAGTAGACGTCGGGTGTTTTCCAGCGAAAGTTTGCTGTGTTTCTGTTGGTAAATGTTGTCGTTTCGGTAGCGCCGGCCAAGATTCGGCAGATGTGGTCTTCTCAGTGGACTTGCTCTTCGCGGTACTTTCCACATTGTCTGGCCTAGGCGATGGAGGAGGAGGTGGTGTTGTAGGAAGTGACATGCGCCTTCCTTGAGGAGCCTTCTTTGAGGAGCGTCGGCGACGTGAACGCCGCTTCCTGATTTTTTCGGCGGCTTCGCGATGAGATGAATGATCTCTCGCCATCTCTTTCAAGATGGCCATTTCATTCTTTATATGTGGGCATGTCTTCGATGAAGCTTCATGTGATCCTCCGCAGTTTGAACACTTCACTACAGTCGCGCCACATTTATCTGCAGCGTGGGGCTCTCCGCAGCGGGGGCATGCTGCTTGATTTTCGCAGACGCTGCTCACGTGTCCCAGTTTCATGCATTTGCGGCACTGAAGAGGTTTCGCAATGAAAGGGCGCACTGCATGTCTGAAGTGTCCCAGGGTATATATTCATTCAAGGGTATATATTTACCCTTGAATGCTATTTTCACGCAGCGTGAACTGCCTAGCCGCTTAACATCAACGATGACCTCATCATTGGCTGGATTGATAAGAATCGGCAAGTCGTTATTAAGGATGGTGACGTCTACGTCGTAGATAACGCCGCTGACTACGTGAGATCCCAGAGGGATGTAAGAGCGCACCTGAATGCCATCGAGGTCCGTTACGCTGCGTACAGTGGTCAAAGCAGCCGCATGCTGGACATCAACCGCCAGAAGGTTTTTTCGGGTGTTCACTCGAATGTCCGATATTTCATTTGGCACCAGGGCTTCCAGTGACATCGACACAGATTGCCTGTTAAGTAGCTTCATGTTGACGTTGGGAAGCAGGGGCGCAAATATGATGGTATTGGCGTCCGGCCTCTGCGTCTGTCTCACTGTTTGCGTACTTGACGATGAGGACGTCCTGGTGTTTCTTCTCTTCGCTCTGCGACTCTGCACAAGCTGGAAGTCGTCATCGGAAGTGTCCTCAATGCTGAGAGAGTAGACATGGGTGTCCTCGCTGTCGGTGTCGCTCTGCCGACCGATCCGCTTCCTGGAGGCGGCCGCCGCTGTCGCCGCCGTCGCCGGCAGACGTGCGGGGTCGTCCACTTCCATTACGACCGAGCAGGGAGCGAGGACCAGCGGATGAACTTAGGTTTTCACAGAAATAAACCGGAGCTAGAACGAACAGCGCTGTATCAAAAGACACTTCGTCGTCGTTTTGCGAGCGCTGCGAGCGCTTCCCGGAAAACATTAGCGATACATAATCTGCAGTTGCCGTGAAGCGTGAGGAGGAGTCAGGAATTTTTCAATGCTATCGTGTCCCACTTTTAAAGGCGAAGCTTAAGCATCCTCAACATTTTTTAAGAAGCAAATCCCAGCAAGCTAGGCAGCCTAACAGTCCTGAACACCTTCTAGGACGTCATAAAAAGAGAACCACCTTGACGCACATACAGTCTTTAGCGACTTCATGGTCATGCCCGTGGCCACGCAAGACCATGACCACGAATGCCCATGGCCATGTCCAAGACCAAAGTTAAGGCGCAGCTGCCGCGAAGTCTTCAACAGGTACAGGAAAGTGCGCAACAAAATCTTGAACTACCATAGACGAGCTCGTCTTATTTCCATCCTCCAGAACATTGTTAAGTAGCTGACAGGGATCTTTGAAGTGAAGTCTCTTGAAAGCGTGGCTGGAGAGCTGCAAGTCCTTGAGAATCTTCTGCATGTAGGAAGCTGAATAGGAGCACACCACAGCTACTACCTCGGCTGAGGCATTTCCAACCTTCTGAGGAGCGCTTTGTATCAATATGCCAATTGATACGGCTTTACACTGCTGGACTACTTGCAAGTCTACTTGTACTACTTGCACTACGAGCTTGCAAAGTACTTCCAAGATCGTCGTCGTAGACGGTTGCGAGCACCGCCACTGCCGGACGTCCACTAAGTTCTGACGACTCGCCGATGGTGATGTAAATAGGGCGATCTTTCATCGGACATCCTAACGTCGCAGTGTCTTTCACATTGACCTCATGTAGGTATTTCCGATATAGGTAACTACGTGGCATCGTGTGTGCCGCCGGACATTTTCTTCGAAAAGGCTGCCAAGAGTTCCATCAGCCTGGTGCAGTAAAATCCCAGCATGACAGACTGCACGGCCAAACTGGTGCGGGGTTTCATCCGCGTCGTTTTTGTGGCATCGGGTCCGTGGGATGCATTCTTCCAGCGAGCTTTGCTGTGACGAGTTGCCTAAGGGATAGGAATAAAAAGACGACATGAACAAATTGGATTGCAACCATCTGAAGTATGTTAGGATACCTGTCACAGAAGGAAGCCTGCACAATAAAGGGAGAAACTGTGTCAGGCAGTACGAAGCGTGCTGCATACACTTTCACATAGCGGGAAATTCAGAACACTAACAGTTAAAGGACTCACGTGTCTCTAGACGCGGCTTCTTTAGCTGGACCTGGCATTTCAACTGTCGATGCTCCGCAACTCTCAAGGTGCCCCTGCCGTTGACAATGCTGTCACATGACAAAACTTGCAAACAATGTCTGCTTCAGATGACGTTGACTCTTCAAAATTACTAAACTCTAGCCAATGATAAAACGACATATTGATGACGACGGCCACGATTGTGTGATGACGGTGTCATGATGACGATGGCATGATGACAATGGCATGATGACAAGGGCATGACGAGATACGGATGACCAAGGTTTAATGACGAGAATACAACGATCACAACAGCATGGCCATCCGGAGCACATAACTGGTGTGCCAAGGTTTTAGACAACTTGGATCACTAGCTTAGGGTAACAGGCGTGACGACAACAGCATAATGAGAGTAACATATCGCGAAGCTGGAATGAAGGCGTCGCAGCGATCACAACAGCATCACGACCATGACCACATAGCTAGTTGAGCAAGCAGGTGGACAAATTTAGGCACAGGGTTAGCGTAACAGTGCAGCGGTGGCGTAGAGGTAGAACACCCGCCTCGCGTGCAAGAGGTCCGTGGTTCGAATCCCGGTGCCGGCAATTTTCCACCGGATTAAAAAAAAAATCCGCGTGTTGATAAAATTGCATAAACAGGCCTGGAGTACTTGGCCACAACCTCCTATATTAACAACAGAATCAAACCCCGGCCCTCAGTCCCCAGCAACTGCGAAGCAACTGACCACGGCGGCGGTCAGACCTGCGACGCTGCAGAGGGTGCTAAGAATCACTGGCTCCGGACAGGCCGCCTTTGGAATATGAACCTGGCAACGTTTAACGCTAGAACGTTATCTACTGAGGCGAGTCTAGCAGTGCTATTGGAGGAATTAGAGGGCAGTAAATGGGATATAATAGGGCTCAGCGATGTTAGGAGGCCAAAAGAAGCATATACAGTGCTAAAAAGCGGGCACGTCCTGTGCTACCGGGGCTTAGCAGAGAGAAGGGAACTAGGCGTCGGATTCCTGATTAATAAGAATATAGCTGGTAACATACAGGAATTCTATAGCATTAACGAGAGGGTGGCAGGTCTTGTTGTGAAAGTTAATAAGAGGTACAAAATGAAGATTCTACAGGTCTACGCCCCTACATCCAGTCATGATGACCAGGAAGTCGAAAGCTTCTATGAAGACGTGGAATCGGCGATGGGTAGAGTGAAAATTAAATACACTATACTAATGGGTGATTTTAATGCCAAGGTAGGCAAAAAGCAGGCTGGAGACAAGGCAGTGGGGGAATATGGCATAGGCACTAGGAATATCAGGGGGGAGTTATTGGTAGAGTTTGCGGAAAAGAATAATATGAGGATAATGAATACCTTCATCCGCAAACGGGATAGCCGAAAGTGGACGTGGAGGGGCCCGAACGGCGAGACTAGAAATGAAATAGACTTCATACTCTGCGCTAACCCTGGCATCATAAAAGATGTGGACGTGCTCGGCAAGGTGCGCTGCAGTGACCACAGGATGGTAAGAACTCGAATTAGCCTAGACCTGAGAAGGGAACGGAAGAAACTGGTACATAAGAAGCCGATCAATGAGTTAGCGGTAAGAGGGAAAATAGAGCAATTCCAGATCAAGCTACAGAACAGGTATTCGGCTTTAACTCAGGAAGAGGACCTTAGTGTTGAAACAATGAACGACAATCTTGTGGACATCATTAAGGAGTGTGCAGTGGAAGTCGGTGGTAACTCCGTTAGGCAGGATACCAGTAAACTATCGCAGGAGAGGAAAGATCTGATCAAGAAACGCCAATGTATGAAAGCCTACAGCTAGAATAGAACTGGCAGAACTTTCGAAGTTAATCAACAAGCGTAAGACAGCTGACATAAGGAAGTATAATATGGATAGAATTGAACATGCTCTCAGGAACGGAGGAAGCCTAAAAACAGTGAAGAAGAAACTGGGAATTGGCAAGAATCAGATGTATGCGTTAAGAGACAAAGTCGGCAATATCATTACTAATATGGATGAGATAGTACAAGTGGCTGAGGAGTTCTATAGAGATTTGTACAGTACCAGTGCCACCCACGACGATAATGGAAGAGAAAATAGTCTAGAGGAATTCGAAATCCCACAGGTAACGCCGGAAGAAGTAAAGAAAGCCTTGGGAGATATGCAAAGGGGGAAGGCAGCTGGGGAGGATTAGGTAACAGCAGATTTGTTGAAGGATGGTGGGCAGATTGTTCTAGAGAAACTGGCCACCCTGTATACGCAATGCGTCATAACGTCGAGCGTACCGGAATCTTGGAAAAACGCTAACATAATCCTAATCCATAAGAAAGGGGACGCCAAAGACTTGAAAAATTATAGACCAATCAGCTTGCTGTCCGTTGCCTACAAACTATTTACTAAGGTAATCGCAAATAGAATCAGGAACAGCTTAGACTTCTGTCAAGCAAAGGACCAGGCAGGATTCCGTAAAGGCTACTCAACAATAGATCATATTCACACTATCAATCAGGTGATAGAGAAATGTGCGGAATATAACCAACCCTTATATATAGCTTTCATTGATTACGAGAAAGCATTTGATTCTGTCGAAACCTCAGCAGTCATGGAGGCATTACGGAATCAGGGTGTAGACGAGCCATATGTAAATGTTCTGGAAGATATCTATAGCGGCTCCACAGCCACTATAGTCCTCCATAAAGAAAGCAACAAAATCCCAGTAAAGAAAGGCGTCAGGCAGGGAGATACGATCTCTCCAATGCTATTCACAGCGTGTTTACAGGAGGTATTCAGAGACCTGGATTGGGAAGAAATGGGGATAAAAGGTAATGGAGAATACCTTAGTAACTTGCGATTCGCTGATGATATTGCCTTGCTTAGTAACTCAGGGGACCAACTGCAGTGCATGCTCACTGACCTGGATAGGCAAAGCAGAAGAGTGGGTCTAAAAATTAATCTGCAGAAAACTAAAGCAATGTTTAACAGTCTCGGAAGAGAACAGCAGTTTACAATAGGCAGCGAGGCACTGGAAGTCGTAAATGAATACATGTACTTAGGGCAGGTAGTGACTGCGGATCCGGATCATGAGACAGAAATAATCAGAAGAATAAGAATGGGCTGGGGCGCGTTTGGCAGGCATTCTCAGATCATGAACAGCAGGTTGCCATTATCCCTCAAGAGAAAAGTGTATAATAGCTGTGTCTTACCAGTACTCACCTACGGGGCAGAAACCTGGAGGCTTACGAAAAGGGTTCTACTGAAATTGAGAACGACGCAACGAGCTATGGAAAGAAGAATGATAGGTGTAACGTTAAGGGATAAGAAAAGAGCAGATTGGGTGATGGAACAAACGCGAGTTAATGAGATCTTAGTTGAAATCAAGAAAAAGAAATGGGCATGGGCAGGACATGTAATGAGGAGGGAAGATAACCGATGGTCATTAAGGGTTACGGACTGGATTCCAAGGGAAGGGAAGCGTAGCAGGGGACGGCAGAAAGTTAGGTGGGCGGATGAGATTAAGAAGTTTGCAGGGACGACATAGCCACAATTAGTACATGACCGGGGTTGTTGGAGAAATATGGGAGAGGCCTTTGCCCTGCAGTGGGCGTAACCAGGCTGATGATGATGATGATAGCGTAAGAAGCTAGCTAGATAGATAAATAGATAGATAGATAGGCTCAATATGGCCGAAGTAGGCAAACAATGCTATTCGCATTAAGAATGAAGCTGGGCATGGTACATATTGCCTAGGGCAGATAGCTGGTGGACCATTAGACTTACAAAATGGGTTCCAGGATCGCAGAAAGTTAGGTGGGGTGATGAAATTAGGAATTCTAAAGGCATAAGGTTGGTGTCAGTTAGCGGAAGAGAGGTGTAATTGGAGATCACAGCGAGGGGCTTTCCTCCTGTAGTGTACATGAATATAGGCCAATGATGATGATTATTATGAAACAGTACTTGCCTTCGCTCGTGTTCTGGGTCGAGAGAGTTAACTAAATATATTGTTTTTGTTACTGACCATTTTTCGGAAGTTCAGATATGCACCAAAATGTTTGCTGGTTTAGAAAATGTTGTGTTGGTTTTGCGTACAGTTCCCTCTCGTCGTCTCGTTCAAAACCATGATCTTGTGAACCACATTTTTGCATTGAACAGAGCAAGTATAGAGTATTTGCAATTTGCTTACACCAATAAGCAACTTGTAAAATTCATGACCATACGAGTTTTATAACATTGCTCAGACGACAGCTTTAATGCAGATAATGTGTGATTGCAATTCAAAACGCGTGTCATACATTGCAAAGTAGAAATATCTTGAGTAGTGCAGGACATCTGAGCAGAACATATTCCTTGAATTTCGCGACATATTCTTCGCTATAACCTTTAATTGAATAGGAACGAAAAGCTAGAAGGCATCAGCCTGTCAATATGTATTCGTCACAAATTTATAACCTATTAACATCTTGCACTAACAATACATTCAGCTTCTCGTTCTTCCCGCGAGCAGTTCGCGATTGGAATGCTTTAGCCCAGACGTTGGTCGCTCAGCCTACTGTTGACAAATTTGTTGAAATAGTTGGCGCAACAGTATTGTCAATCACTACTAAATGATATGTTATCATTGTCTTTATCATTGTATTGTCAAATGTTTTTGGAAATGTGTGATGTGAAATGATGTATGATGCTATCAATTGTATAACCATATGCTTATCCTTCTTCTTTTGTCTCTTGCAAAATATCATATGACATTGAAACAAGCTCTTTGTGCGTTATGTTCTTGCCATATTATTGCTCTTAACATAGGTCCATGAAACTCTACTCTGGCCAAGTGCCCTTTTGTATTCTTATGTATATGCCTGTACTACTATGTCTACAGACCCTTCTAACCCACTCCTGTAAAAATCCCTGATGGGATTGACAGTATCACAAAATAAAACAAAATAAAATAAAATAAAACAAACACATGGTGCTCAACGCCACTTTTTTCGATCAGAACCTGATCCTGATCCTGATCAGAACTTCACCGTAATTGAGGCTGTTCACAAGGGTTACCTCATCTCGAGAACTCAGGACTGACGCTACCCATAAGTATTGCCTGCAATCCTACAAAGGCTCGCTTTCAAGGAAAGCAGCAAACAACGGACACTAATTCAAGGAGTACTTCTAGTCGGTTTTCCCTTATACGGACCGAAGAGTGACTTTGTCGTACTTCTTAGACGATGAACGGGAAGTAAACTATATCTCCCAATTTCAGCACGCAGCTACCATACAAGCCCATAAAGGTCTTTGCAAAACATAGCCTCGTGGTTCAAGAAAAAAATGTAAGGTCCATAAGCAGTGTTTCTACAGCTGCGAGGCTTTCTTTCTGAGGAACCTGTGAGGGTTTCCTTTACAACTTTGCACCATAAGTCGGGCGAATGAGCTTATTCATTCACTATTTTAATGAACGATTTCATAAACACGATTACATCCACATTGCTGGGTAAAGCACAAGTGATTTCTCATATTTAATATACCATATACCAATTGCACGTAGCGTGAACTCTCTGCGACTGGCACAAAACCAGAAAATTTAGCAAGAAGTTTATGACAGAGCTGTGAACTTACAAAGGTCTCGTGAGCCGTCTAGTTCACGTACAGCAGAATTAACCGTAGCGAGTCTGTGCAGACGAGCCGGTGGACCGAAGTCAGGTGCGTGGGCTCTCGCTGCGCTTGCCAGTGAATATGCAGCTATAATGCATTGCAGCATTTCCACAGATTTTTTTTTATTCCGCGGTGACGCTACAGCCATGCTGGCATTAGACGAGTAGCGACATGTGCGCGGCGCTGCTCCCTTTCTTTTTCTTTTTACTTTCTACTGCCGAATCTCCTTATTGCTGTTGATCAGTCTTGTTTCTTTTTTATGCAGTGGTTTTGAGCTCATTCTGGGACTGTGATTGCCGTCAGCGGTGCAGCACTTGAGTTCTTTATTTCGCACATGTTTGGCGATGACGCAAACAACCTGCACATCGAAGATGCCTAAAGCCATCGAGCTGCTCCGAAGCTATGCACTTCTTCAAGAACTTGCTAGTAATACAAAGATGGACATTTCTCCGAGAACACCTCCGACTAAGCGCTTGTTCGAGAGGTTCGTATGTACGGTACATGAATGCCCCCAGTAACGACGACGGTAATAAAAAAAGTAGCAAGCTCAAAAATGCGACCTTCAGTAGTCTCGATGGCGACTGCCACAAACATCACAGCATCAATAAGACATTCCGTGTATGCCTGGATAATCACCTAGAAATGCTAAGACAGCTTGAAAAAGTACAAGTGTCATCGTTGTGCCTAAGCTACTCAAGCAGACCTCAATAACGTATGTCTGCCCTTAAATGCAGTGTGCGTTTTTTTAACGCTTAAAGTGGAACTGCTGCCCGTGTTGTTCTAACCTATTTCAGGAATACCGGTGGCAAGCGCAATTGTAACGAACTTCCTGTATACCGATATATATATATATATATATATATATATATATATATATATATTGATATCTGTATGCATTATCTGCGTGCGAGCAGTTTCTAGATTGCAGAAATCAACGCATAGTCTGTTTAAGCGTGGTTAAACGATTAAAAAGTAACTGACGTTCTTCATAGTTGGTAACCTAAGCTGTTTTCTGAAAATCTCTACAGAGCTAGTAAGTAAAGAATTTCACATTATTCTTGGGAAACTTATGCATGGTGGTCAGATCCCTTTGAATGGCCCAGCGGCGAAAAATAATATGCAGTACAGAATATTCGTGATATGCCTCTCTCATTGAACAATACGGCTATATTATTCCACCAAACTTGCTGCAAACTTGTGGAGCATATACATTTTGCGTTCATTAAGATGGCTCTTGAAGACATTGACATAGTTTCTTCAAATCAGCTTGACTTTTGTTTGTGTTCTCTTGTACAACGCTATTTGTTCCGCGAATTCGTGTCTTACCTAATAGCCCCAAATGAAGATATGATGGACTTCCAGAGATGTTTGATCACATTTACTGTAAAAAAATTGTTTACTTGGGTAAAAAATTTTAAGACGGGCTTTAAAACTCAATGAGTTTTTAGTTATCCGTCATTCAGCAGTCCGCCCCCAGGAGGGGACCGTCGGATCTGCCGGTTCGGGACAGTACGACAGAAAGGCAGAAACAACCACAATCAGGATGGGCAGCGGGCAAACGCCTAACGACGTTCAGTGACCTCACCCAGCACTACAGGCCCGCGAGACGCAAACTCCCGCACCACACAATAAATTAAACAGAAACGAGGCTGTAACCTTACGATTACTGCAAACACACAGCCACCCTAGCCTGGCCGTCTTGCACCACTCTTACCCGAGATTATACCCGAAGGATGCGTGTAAACCATGCGGACACAGAGCAACGCTGCCACAGATTCGCTGGCAGTGCGCCGGCAACAATGGTATTGAAACCACGTTGTTCACGACGCGCCCACAACCGCTGTCGTTACCAGCGTACAGGAAGCCTCGGGCTCGCTCCTTTCAGGTGCCACCGTGGCTGCGGGGGCCGCCAGGGCCCTTCTCTTACGGCGTCGCCACCTCTGGGAGGCGGTTTTCAAAACTTAGGAGTTGGAAGGGCCATCCGACAAGCCGAAGGTGCCGCTCTTTTGCAATGGCTTCCAGCCACCATCTGAAACAACAATTAAAGCTGCCGGACCATTCTTTAAATATAGTATATTTTCTTCTTCAGGTATTCCAACGGTCAAATACGGCGTACTTCCGCAATGCACATTTGAGCCGGTATTATTCGTGTTTATAACTGAAGCAATATCATCAGTATGAATGTTCATATCACAGTAATTTTAGACGATTGGCAATTACTACGGTATTCAAGATGAATTAAACCGTGTGCTGAAGAAAGCAACAGACTACTGTTTGGTCTGCCAATAATTACTGATTCCGATGACACACGTAAATATATAACAAAACAAAATACGAAGTGATTTTTCGATGAATGTACAGGTATGCGTTCCAAATCGTACGCGAGAGGAAATTTTTATCCAATTTGATCGCTTACGATTTTTGATTGGCGATGTACATACGCAGCATAACAGTTAAGATTATAAAAAGTTTTTTTTTTTGTCAAGCCGATGCCACAAGGCTCCAGCAGTGACACCAAGCTTACACCATACGTTACAGCTGTCAGTATATAACAAAGTATATAAGAGCCGTACAACCCACTTTGTAGCCGAAAATTCCACAGACAAGTTCAAGAAAAATTGGGAAAGATAAGTGCACGCCCCCGACTAGGGCTGTTCCAACCAAACGGTATTTTTGCACGAAGCTGCTCGAAGAAAGCGTCTGACATCGCACGCTGCGGCATTCAAGACAGTATTTGTGGCCTATTCCATGTCTCATGGCAAGCGTGCAGCCGCCCACAAATATTGCGTATAAACGAAAACAATAGCGTTCGCTAAACTGGTGCAGAAAGATAACGCACGGCCGAAAAACATAGGACGAACTACTCCGCCGCTATACAAGGAGCGCTCGTTGCCAAAATGCTTGCGAGAAAGAAACTGCGGTTCTTGCTTATGTTAACATGATTTCAATTCACAAGTAGTAGCGTGAAAGTGCTGGAAACTGTGTGGTGGCAGAGCACTAAATTAATAATAAATAGTTATCGGCTAATGGATTGCACTAGCTATCATCAAAATTGCCGAGTTTCTATTGATCACAATCGAGCTATAATTTGTTGCTTAGAAAAACTTTAAACTTTCCTTAGACCTGAAGACTCCTTAGGAACATAATTTTTTTAAAAGCCGGTTTTTAATGCTTATTACTGTTAGATTACTGACGTGAATATCATTTTGTTCGCAAATGCAATTGTTGGATGCTAAAACCAGCTTCAAAAGTACAAGTGCAAATCAGCTATACCCTCAGGCTTCCTATGGTAAAAAAAAACAAAAAAATACAAGAGGAATCTACCCCGTTTGGCATTCAAGAATATGTTTAGCACATTTTGCAAAGTGTTTCTTCATGACAATGTGTTGCACTTCGTGTTATGGGAGGCAGTGCTTCCTCAAGTAATAGTTGGGAACCCAGAGAAGGATCGTCGACCACCTCTGGTTACTGACGTTGTGACTGAAGGGGCAGCCTCTCAAACAGCAGCGTATGTGTCTTCCACAGGCTGCTTTGTGACAGCGTCTCAAAACGCTAAATGTCAGGAAGGTGGAATGCGAGATTGCTCCTTAATACCGTACTACTAGGCACAGGGTACCAGTAGCACCAATTCATAGCTCCGCAAGAGTGTACAACCTTCAGGATCGGATTTAGAAAACTGTTAGGCAGTGAAAAGTGACCTCGGTTAGTTTACAACATTGCTAAACTTTTAGAAACGACTCTCTTTTAGTAAACCGTCAGATGAAGATATAGCATTATCCTATGGTGAGTTACAAGGTTGACATTGTATTCGTCATGGTAATGCCATTTTTCCGTAGGATTGATAAGGATTGCCTAAGATTGCTTAATGTCATCTGCGACGACACAGCAGCCTGCATTACATCACTTTTTTCAAAAGCTGGTGCTAATAGTGTTAAAAAGAGCAGGAACGTTATTCGAGTTGGACGTGGGTCTGAAATTGCATCCCGGCTTAATATGTCTAATAAACACTGCCTAGCTACCTTTAAGACGATTACAACGTACGCACTATCTCGGGAGGATATATGCTGGAGAGGGAACTCCTTTAGTTTAAATAGCAATAGGGACAATGCACAACACCAGGTTGCGCAACACTAGCGAAACGCGTTATCATTACGTCGCACCTATTTGACATCAAGGATTCATTAGTGATTGACACTGCGTTCACCACAATGCAAAGTGCTGTTCAGCCGCCGATTCGACTCATGTGCTGCCTCTTTGAGCTGCGAAGTGTCTTAGCACATCAACGGAGTGGCTCATGCTTATTTTTACTTGAAAACGGAGAAGTCCAAGAAATTGTGGTTGAGTGATTATCACTCATTCCATCATCTGCTTGTTGCTTTATGGCCTCTATTACGCGTGTTCCTACTAGCACGGACGTTTACTGAGTGGTCGTGTGTTTTCCTAAGGTATTATGCGATGCTTAGCAATTGGATTTTGTCGAAACCTTGGGATGCCGAAAAGGAGACTTTGCACAGCTGCAACACCCTGAAGTTATTCCTGATTACTCGCGGAAATCTTGAATTGAAGTCGAAAGCTTGTTATTGTGTACGGTCGTCGTGGTAGGGGTGGCAAAGATATTGCAGCCTTCCACAATTCTGTATCTTTTGTCGCTTGTACTCCTGACTGAAGCTTGTCAGTCGCACCTTCGCTTTCACCCTTTGAATCGATGCATTCCATTACCAAGGCAAATTTCCTGGTCAAGCAGCAAATGTTGCTCATTGAAAACACCCCTATCTTAGAGGCCCACCGGCGGTAAAGCTCGGTTCGTGTACTAGTTGGAGAAGCCTGCCGACATGGACTTTAGGTCAATAAATGTACCATTCTGATTTAGAAATTTCATACCGAGGATTACGTCACTGTAGTTAAGTCGTAGCATCGGATCATGGTTGTGTCGTATTGTCGCACTGCTGTTATGTCCCATCATCAGGTCTTTAGGCAGCCTAGTCTTAGCTTTGAGTGTTTGTCTAGATGGCGACGTGTCGTTGCTACGTCATCGACATGGATCTTTAAGCACCTTTGGTGGCAGCATGGAATTATAAGCATTTCCACCAACAGCAACCGCTCCTCCATCAGAAGAACTTGAGCGTGGCCCAGTTGGTGTTTACTGCATATCGTAGTGACTGCTATAACAGACGTTGGCAGGCGAAGAGAAATCAAAACGACACTGCAGGCGGTGCCCGCGTTTTTGTTTTGTATTCTCCTCTCATGTCCTCGTCTTATTGGAGGTAAATATGATATACGCTCCTTCATCGGTTAGTGCTTTTAGTTTTCCGGATAAGACCTATTAAATCAGCGAAAAAGTAGGCCACTGTATGGTCGGTGCTCCAGTGACAAGTAGCGGCCTGGAGATTGGGAACTCGAAGGTCATCGAGGTGTCCATTCAGTTGCTGGCAAGTAGTCAGCGATGTATCGTGGTCATTGCTCTTTTTCCTGGCACAGAAGGTTCATGCTGTATGTCCTGTTCCATATGCCTCTACGGGCAACGGCGATATATGGGATTGGCTTATCTGAAATAATAGCAATTCTGGCGCACCTAAGCATAACGCTGAATAACTATTTTTATTCCCATCAAAATAACGCGCGGGCTAAACATTGCGAAGCATCGTTATTTAGCAATATATTACAAGTCAGTCAATTTGATATGTATTTTTCATGGCAGAGCTAGTAAATATTTTGTCTGAATACTCAATTTCATTGTTAGCAAGCCAAAACAGTGCATATGTTTTATCTGTCTGAAAAAAATAAATGGAAGATAAGAAAATGAAAGCAAGTCCAAATTACGGCAACCAAAATTTTTGCTATGCTGTTGAAACTGGTTCGGTTCGTAACTCTCGTTAAATGTAACCCAAACTTTGTGTGCAATTGCGTATTTGAGGTCATTCAGGTGCGTTCAATGAGCCTGTATCACCTTGCATGGCCGTCCTTTGTAGTGGTACTGAAAATAATAGAACCGAGCAACCAATAGTCACGTCACCAATAGTCATTTCTTTATTCCTCCTCCCTTCCCGCTTCCTCTTCTGTTTCCATCTTCTTCGTCAGGTCGCTTCAATCCTCCAAAATTGATTTAATCCCTCCTGGGATCATACCTGAAGACGTTGGCTATAGAGGCTCAATCTACAGTGTTCACTCTGGCCAATATATCAAAAACTATCTTTCCCTATTGGATAGCCGTTTTCACGATCCAATATGGTCCCTTGTGTATCGGGTTTGACACGAGGATTACTTTTCTGACAAGCACCCAGTCTCCCGCCCCCCCCCCCCCTTCCAGAAGTTTAGGTAGCAAGGGGGTTTGCCTCTTTTCGAAGTCCTCTTGATTTTTGCTTGAATTTTGCTGTGATTTTTCACTTGGCTTTCCTCATATATTTTGCTTTCAGTAAGCCGTACCGTCTGGACTCCCAGTGCCATGTCAGCTGGCAGATATGTAGGCTTCGAAGTAGCGGCGAACATTGGAATACATCCTAGACCCGTTGTGTAGGAGAGGCTGTGATGGGATACCGCATACTCAAGGCAACATTTCCATCCGCCTGCAAATATCGCATACATGCCTATGTACCTCTTCAGATCACGAATGACCCTTTTGGCCAAACCGTCAGCTGCTGGATGATATGGTGCAGTGAACTTCAGCACGATTACACGCTGTTCCGCCTACTCTTGAAGTTTACGGCTCCTAAATGCTGGTACGTTGCCAGATACGATTACTTTTACATTGTGAAATATTTTTCGGCTCATCAAAGTAATGGCGCTGTTGGCGTCCTCTCATTCCAGTTTCGCAGCCACCACCCTGGTGCACTCGTCAATAGATACCAGCAACACTTCGGTTTTCTTGGCACCTTCTGATTTTTTCCGGAGCTCAGCGAAGTCTAAGTTCTCAACTTCAAACCATGTTTTCGAGTAGTTAGGCAAGGTCATCTGCTGAGCGGGTTGTCTAAACTTTGTTTTATTTAGTTTCCATTGATCGCATGATTGTACATATATGTTATATGTTATTTTATTCGTTTCGTAAGCTTAATTTTAAAAGAATCGTTCTGTAAGCTTAATAAATGTTGTCCCTAAGCCATCGCGGCAGCCTGAGTGAGGGCTGGTATGACACAGATCTCAAAATTTTTGGACAAACGTTGCAGATGCTGCATTTGCTTCCCTTCCCAGTGGACTGCAAAACTTCGGTTCACTCCTATGCTTTGGAAACGCTCATTGTTTGCAGATGAGCTTCATCTTGCATGACTGCCAAACTAGATGGGGCTTCAGCATATTTCATTGAAGCACTCGGACGGTGATTGACTTCGAAGATGAACTGCTGAATTTCGCCCATCCAGCGTGAAATCTTACAGGCGTCAGTTGCGCGGGAGACAACGCCTGGTGTGGCCTGTGTAAGGAACGTAGGTAACGTAACGTGCGCCAATAGGCAGGAGAACCTGGGCAGTGACCACTTCATAGTAGCGGTAACATTAACGGTGGGCGCCCAACTGGCCAGGGTATTTCGAGTCATGGACTGGGAGGAGTTCAGGAAACTTAGGAAGGATGGAACGAGCACATTTTCCTCGTTTGACGAGCCTATCGAATCGCTAACGGAGGACGTCGAGAGGGCTACTAAGGTAGTACAAACAGAAGCGAAGGTCCTAAGAATGAATCGGCACCTAGCGCATCTGTTGGAGGCGAAATCGTCAATTCTGATGAGTCGGAAAACACAAAGGTTAAATCGTAGGTTGAGAAAAAAGGTTGCTGAGCTTAATAGAGAGATCAAGAGATATTGCGCGGAGATCAATAGGCTACAATGTGACGAGGTCTGCGCGGCAGTAGACGGGTCCATGCGCTCAGGAGGGAAGTGGAACCTCCTCAAGCACCTCCTGGGTGACGCGCAGACAAAGCATCATCATCATCATCATCATCATCATCATCAGCCTGGTTACGCCCACTGCAGGGCAAAGGCCTCTCCCATATTTCTCCAACAACCCCGGTCATGTACTAATTGTGGCCATGCCGTCCCTGCAAACTTCTTAATCTCATCCGCCCACCTAACTTTCTGCCGTCCCCTGCTACGCTTCCCTTCCCTTGGAATCCAATCCGTAACCCTTAATGACCATGGGTTATCTTCCCTCCTCATTACATGTCCTGCCCATGCCCATTTCTTTTTCTTGATTTCAACTAAGATGTCATTAACTCGCGTTTGTTCCCTCACCAAATCTGCTCTTTTCTTATCCCTTAACGTTACACCTATCATTCTTCTTTCCATAGCTCGTTGCGTCGTCCTCAGTTTGAGTAGAACCCTTTTCGTAAGCCTCCAGGTTTCTGCCCCGTAGGTGAGTACTGGTAAGACACAGCTATTATACACTTTTCTCTTGAGGGATAATGGCAACCTGCTGTTCATGATCTGAGAATGCCTGCCAAACGCACCCCAGCCCATTCTTATTCTTCTGATTATTTCTGTCTCATGATCCGGATCCGCAGTCACTACCTGCCCTAAGTAGATGTATTCCCTTACGACTTCCAGTGCCTCGCTGCCTATTTTAAATTGCTGTTCTCTTCCGAGACTGTTAAACATTACTTTAGTTTTCTGCAGATTAATTTTTCGACCCACTCTTCTGCTTTGCCTCTCCAGGTCAGTGAGCATGCATTGCAGTTGGTCCCCTGAGTTACTAAGCAAGACAATATCATCAGCGAATCGCAAGTTACTAAGGTATTCTCCATTAACTTTTATCCCCATTTCTTCCCAATCCAGGTCTCTGAATACCTCCTGTAAACACGCTGTGAATTGCATTGGAGAGATCGTATCTCCCTGCCTGACGCCTTTCTTTATTGGGATTTTGTTGCTTTCTTTATGGAGGACTATGGTGGCTGTGGAGCCGCTATAGATATTTTTCAGTATTTTTACATATGGCTCGTCTACACCCTGATTCCGTAATGCCTCCATGGCTGCTGAGGTTTCGACAGAATCAAATGCTTTCTCGTAATCAATGAAAGCTATATATAAGGGTTGGTTATATTCCGCACATTTCTCTATCACCTGATTGATAGTGTGAATATGATCTATTGCTGAGTAGCCTTTACAGAATCCTGCCTGGTCCTTTGCTTGACAGAAGTCTAAGGTGTTCCTGATTCTATTTGCGATTACCTTAGTAAATAGTTTGTAGACAACGGACAGCAAGCTGATTGGTCTATAATTTTTCAAGTCTTTGGCGTCCCCTTTCTTATGGATTAGGATTATGTTAGCATTTTTCCAAGATTCCGGAACGCTCGACGTTATGAGGCATTGCGTATACAGGGTGGCCAGTTACTCTAGAAGAATCTGCCCACCATCCTTCAAGAAATCTGCTGTTACCTGATGCTGCCCAGCTGCCTTCCCCCTTTGCATATCTCCCAAGGCTTTCTTTACTTCTTCCGGCGTTACCTGTGGGATTTCGAATTCCTCTAGACTATTTTCTCTTCCATTATCGTCGTGGGTGGCACTGGTACTGTACAAATCTCTATAGAACTCCTCAACCACTTGTACTATCTCATCCATATTAGTAATGATATTGCCGGCTTTGTCTCTTAACGCATACATCTGATTCTTGCCAATTCCTAGTTTCTTCTTCACTGTTTTTAGGCTTCCTCCGTTCCTGAGAGCCTGTTCAATTCTATCCATATTATACTTCCTTATGTCAGCTGTCTTACGCTTGTTGATTAACTTCGAAAGTTCTGCCAGTTCTATTCTAGCTGTAGGATTAGAGGTTTTCGTGCATTGGCGTTTCTTGATCAGATCTTTCGTCTCTTGCGATAGTTTACTGGTACCCTGCCTAACGGAGTTACCACCGACTTCCATTGCAGACTCCTTAAAGCATAATCAAAGGCAAACACTTAGTAAAGTCATACACCGACACAAACAGGAGGGAGGTACTGAAGAGTCACTTTTGAATGCGATCGCGGATAGATACCTTCCTATAGGGCCGACGCAGGAAGAGGATTATACGCAGACCGAGTGTGCGACGGTAGAAGAACTGGACACGCCTTTCATAGAATCGGATATCAGGGCGGTGATCTAAAATTTAAACAGCAGATCGGCTCCGGGTCCGGGTAAAGTTTCTAACAGGCTATTACGAAACCTGGACGATAAAGCACTGGAACTACAAACTAAGGACGTCAACAGGGTATGGGAGACAGGACAGGTGCCTGACGGATGGAGGTCGGCTATAGTGACACGCATCCGTAAACCAGAAAGACCCCTTCATTTGGGCAACATGAGGCCAATATCACTAACCTCGTGCATAGGCAAGGTGGCGGAGCACGCGATCTTAAGCAGGGTTTCCGGGTACACAGAGCGCAGAAACCTTTTCCCACATAATATGGTTGGTTTTCGGCCCGGCCTATCGACGCAGGAGGTTATGCTAATGCTAAGGAAGCAAATCTTTGATAGCGGCACCCGGGACGTGAAAGGGATTCTCGCCCTGGATCTCACTAAGGCGTTCGACACAGTGTACATAGACACAGTCTTGTAAGCCACAGCTGGGACAGGCCTGGGAGTCAAATTCCAGGCCTTTGTCAGGTCCTTTCTCATGAATAGAACTGCTGTTACTCAGGTGGGGCAGATTCGAACGAGCATGTACGCATTGGGAGCTCGGGGTACCCCTCAGGGATCAGTCATCTCGCCACTGCTCTTCAATATAGTCGTGAAGGGTCTATCAGATAGGCTGGGCGGCCTCCAGGGCATACATAGGTAACGCAGTTTACGCAGATGACATCATGATCTGGGGCCGAGGTGGCTCCCTAGCTGAAATGGAGCAAGCTCTACAAGCGGCCTTGGACGAGACGGAGGCTCACCTCGCGTACCCGGGTCTCAACCTGTCAATGAGAAAACCGGAGCTGTTGCTTTACAGACCCGCAAGGAAAGGGGTTAGGGGTTTGTCGCTGCTATTGACGTTACAGTTTTTCGGTTTATGCCCAGCGTCTCGGGGAGTTGTCTCAAATCTCCGCCGCGCCTTGAGGCATCGACGATCCTTGTTCGGTCGACGTCAGACACCTTGTTTTTCCTTTGTGGCTTACTTTCATCCTTGAACGGAGGACACCGCTTTCGCACGACGCTCGCCTGTTCGCCTTCAGGAGTCCCACCTTCCATGGCTGTCAGCTCAGGTAAAAAATCAAGCAGAGCCGTAGTACCGGGAGCACGTAAGAAAGGTCAAACCACCACTGTCGTGGTAACGTCACGTGAGTCACTAGTGATCACCTCATTCGACCTTGTGATAATGAGTAGGTTCTTGCTCTTCAACAGTAATTTCGTTTGATATGCATGTCAGCAGGTTAGGAGAGTGCATGGTTGGGCGAGAGCCGTAATGACGTCACGTGAGTCACTAGTGATCACCTCATTCTACTTTGTGATAATAAGGAGGTTCTTGCTCTTCAAAAGCCATTTCATTTGATATGCGTGTCGGCAGGTTAGCAGAATGCATGGTTGGGTGAGAATCATGATGACGTCATGGGAGTCACTAGTGATCACCTCATTGGCTGGGTGATAGTGAGCCGGTTATTACCCTTTATAAGCCACTTCGTTTGATATGCATGCCGGCAGTTTAGGATAGTGCATGCGTGATAAGCGTGGTGACGTCACGCGAGTCACTAGTGATCACGTCACTTGAGTCAGTGATAGGGAGCAGGTTTTTAAGCTTTGAAAGCGATTTTCTTTGATATGTTTGTAGGCAGGTTAGGAGAGGTACGACAGCGGCGAAGTCGAGTAGGTCACTATAGTGACCTAGTCATGTCACTCAAGTGGGGATTTCGAGTACTCTCCAAACCCTCACCCCAGAAAAAAACCAGGTGCCAGGCCAGGAGTGTGTCTCTACCCATTTCCTTAACGGGTTGGGTCTCCGGCGGCGGGTTTCGCACAAACGATCCCTCGCTGGAGACATCCACTGAGACACCTGTCGCTGTCCAGAAGGACGTTCTCACCACTAGACCATGGCAGCGGCCTATTAGTTATCAGACTGACGATACTGCGTGGTATTTGGCATGACTGTTCAGGGCAGGCACGCTAGCTTGTCCCTACTCTCGCGCTACCAGCTCAAGAGTCGTTGTCTTCATCGTTGGAGCTGGTGGCAACAGTCACGCGACCACTGGACGCTGTGCATACCTATGTCAGGTCGCATACCCCCCGGTGAACTGTAATCGCATAATGAGCGCAAGTCATCCCCTGGTGACTTGTAGACCATGCTTCTGAGAGAGGTAAATAAAATGCAATCCTGCTGTCATGGCAGCGCTTTTGTTCATGGGCGAAGCATAGGCGTCATCTCGCCTGTTATTCGCTATGAAGTAAACAAGCGCAGAATTTTCTCCGTAGACGCAAAAGGAAACGAGCATGATTTGTGTTTGCTATTGCAGTCTGTCTAGTTCTAACAATTCTCATTTTGAGCCTCTTTCGCATTGTAATCACACTTTCATTTTGTGTGCGTGGTTTCACATTATTAGTGAAAATATTATTTCACAATTCGTTAGTGCTAACGGCTGCGATTCACCGGTGTTCTCTGTTGCTTCCGGAGTGCCCCAAGGATTTGTTCTCCGTCCTTTGTTGTTCTTAACATATAAATTAACGACCTTCCTTCACAAGTAACTTCTAACATTCGTCCCTGCGCAGATGATTGTGCTATCTTTAGAGAAATAACTAGGGATTGTGGTACTAACCGTCTTCTATCGGACCTTGATATAATATCTAGTTGGTGTAGTTTATGGCTAATAGAATTAAAGGTTGACAAATCTAAAGCTATGCATGTATCAAAGACACCTAACGTCTCTCAGGTGTACTATTTAAATTGCCTTCCTTTAAAACAGGTAACTTCGTACAAGTACTTAGGAATTCATATTACATACGACCTTACCTTGGCAACTCGCAATACTAATATAATGAACAATGCTAGCCGCGCTGTTGGTTATTTAAGGTGAAATTTTTTAACGCTCCACACTCTTTGAAATTAATGCTTTATAAAACACTAATACGCCCGAAATTAGAATACGCTACATCAGTCTGGGACTCAATTAACCTAAACCTAATTAGCGCATTAGAATTAGTTCAGAATAACGCTGCCCATTTTATTCTTCCGCATTATAACAGAACTCCCAGCGTAACAGCCATGAAAACTAGCCTTTCTCTTCCATCTCTTACAACTCGACGTAAAGTCTCCCGTTTATCATTATCTCACAATATTTTTCACCACACAACACTACGTGATGCATTCATCCGTACTCCACACTACGTATCTCGTCGCATCGATCATTCTTACAAAGTTCACGTCCCTGCTTGCAGCACAAATATATTTTCCCAGTCATTCGTACTTCGGACATCACAAGAGTGGAACTACTTTCCCGCAAGCATTGTGTCCATGAATGATAATCTTTTGTTTCGTGATACCTTAACCAGCGTTACTTGCTAGAATGCTGTTTAATGTGCTTGTATATCTTGTCCTTTTTTGTAATACCTTTTTATTTGCTCATTGTATTCCTACTGAATGATTTGTGAAATCGTACTTTTATGTTGTATATTCTTCTTTTTTGCAAGACTTACTGTTTTAATTTACTTGTAACCCACTCCACCCTGGAAAGCCTTCACACGCCTTGAGGGTATAATAAAGGAAATGAAATGAAATAACCAAGTGAAATTTCCGTCAGGGAGCTAGCTAGCTAGCTAACGCTCAATTGACTCAGGAGCGGCTGTCGATCGGTAGCCTCCATCAACATGCCACCGACAAATATATCACGTACACCATATATTAAAGCCGTTTCCATGAGGTAAGCGGCTATACAATACATAACGACTACTTAAGAAGCATGCTTAGCTTTCGTTTTCTTGGATTCGGAAAAAGCAGCCTTGCTGTCTCTCACCGTGTTGGCCCAACATAGAGCCACGTAAATTACCTTGTGTCCTTTGTCCTAGAAGGGCACTATTGGTCAGGGCTAGTTGGCTACGATTCATGAACAATGTTACTTGTGCACCCCTGGGAACGAGGACTGGGGGACGACAGACACACGCGAAAGCTTTCAACTGGTTTTAACGGTAGGAAGTCAAGTAGGTTATATAAATACATAAATCTGACATAACACAAAAGCCTCCATTAAGTATAAATGTGTGCTCAACAAGACAGACTTGTACACGTGCATTGGCCCTAGCAAGATAAACTCTAAATAATAATAAGTGTCAAACACAAGATACACATCTCGATGACCAGCGCATCCATCGCTCCACTAGCGCAAAATCCGGTTCATTGGGGCAGCATCGGAAAGATTGGAGGCCGTGTCGGGTAAAAGTGGTTGTTGCGGTGTCCCACAAGTTAGCGTCACTATGTAAAAAAAAAAGAAGTGAAAAATCAGTACGACCAAGATGACATACACAAAGAAACACAGGAACCAGTATGTGAATTGCTAGAAAAAGTTGTATACGAGATCGCGCTTGACTGCAGAAAAAGTTACAATGGTAAAACGGGCAGATCCGTGAACGATAGGCATCGGGAACATCACAATAATGTACGAAGGTCGGTGCAAAGGCGCCTTGGTTTACACAGTTGGGATAGCAGTTGTAAGTCGTTGTTCAATGACTGCAAGGTGTCAAGCACAATAGTCAGACGACACGTCAGATATCTGAAGCGGGAAAACTTGATCGCCCCATCAACAACTGCGTCAATGTGGCTTCATTGGGACTATTACGAAAACGAATTAGTTCTCTTAGCGAAGCTGCCTTTTGTGAAAGAGGAGCACTAGATGTGCAGGCCATCGACATGTGTGCCTCTGGTATGACACTTACTATTACAATTTTTCTTGCTATTGCGAATGCAGGTGTGCAAGTCTGTCTTGTTCATTCACAATCTCTGCTAATTGCAGTGGTTCCGTTTGTGTCTACGTCCATGGCGTAATCGTTTCAATATCGGGCACCTGTGCTAGAGGTCCCATGTTAGAGTCTTGCCGTCGGACAAATTTATGTTGTTTATTTAGTTATTTATACAGCCGTTGTTGCTCGAAAATGATCGCCCTGCAATGTCGCAAAGCTAGTTAAAGACAGAAGAAAGAGGTTTAGCTAAATCCATGTACTACCCAACATTTGCACATTGGCTGAAGTGCGCGGCGGCGGCTCCCTTAGACACAAGCGCCACACTTCTAGTAATTGTATGAAACTCTTCGCTACCTGGCTCGTGATTACGTCATCTTCTCCATTGTCGCTGCCGTTCTTGTAGTTTAGGCAACGCTGCTAGGTGCGTTCTTAACTAGCTGAATGAATATTTGCACTTTAACGCTCGGCATACCTTACTGCTGCACCCGCCGCGGTTGCTTAGCGGCTGTGGTGTTGCCCAAGCTAAGCACGAGGTCGCGGGATCGAATTCTTGCCGCGGCGGTCACGTTTCCATAGGATGAAATGCAAACACGTCCGTGTCCAATGCTTGGGGAACGTTACAGATCCCCTAGTGCTCAAAATTAATCCGGGGTTCCCCATTACGGTGTGCCTTGTAGTCAAATCGTGGTTGTGTCACATAAAACCCCTGAATTATTATTACGGACTACTGCACTTTTCTTGTGTTATGTAACGTCAGTGTGACTAAATACATGTCCATTTTTTCGACATAGGATGTTACTACCTCATTCGGATGCTGTTGACGAATTTCAAACAGGACAGCAGCTTCTCCATTTCGGAATATAGAGGTCAGCATCCAGAGATGATGGGTCTTAAATATTTCCCACCTTATTACGCCGCTTTCTACAAGTACACTGAAAACTCTTACTTAATAATCAACGGAGAAAATGTTCGGCAGCTTATCGCGATATCTCAATTTATGAAATGTACCACTCTCGCCATTCTTTTACGTTTTCGTTACGTACGCCGAAAAGTGGGTGGTACACACCACTTCGGCCTAATATGTGGGGTTGGTGCGGACATTTCTTTTGTGATATGGTCATAGACGTTGCATATGAGACGGAGGAATATAAATTATGCCAGTAATTTCTGCACGGGTCAGTGCTTCTCAGTATTCGCTTTATTTCTGCGGTGATCTATTTGAGATCGACGACGTGTGGTTGCTCGGCCCGGTATCTTGGCTCGGCGGTGGCGTCCTCTGCTTCCTAACTTCAATTGGATGTCACGTTGGTGTGACATTTCACAGGCAGCACGAAGGCAGGGCCAGAGATTAGGAGCCGCCGTAGGGCATGGCTACGGAGTAATGCTATTGAACTTGAAGTCGCAGGTTCGATCGCCGGCCGTAAACGCCACAATTAGAAGGGAACGAAGTGGAAACACCCTCATTTATGGCCCGTTAAAAAGCATGTGGTCAGATTAAAGCCCCTTAAACTTCGTAAAGTAGTGCCACTCTCCTCCTCCGCCTTCACTCCTCCTCGTTTTTCCTCTCTTTCGCGCTCCCTCCTCGACCGTGGCGCCACCTACATTGCTCGAGCGTAGCAATGGCCCCAACATGCGCTCCTCGCCACTACGTAGACGCTTCTCGAGCAAAAATGGCGCTGAAGCAAGGCGCGTGGGCCCACGTGACGCTATTAGGCCAATAGCGACGCGGCGGCGGCCTCGGCCAGAGCGCGCGAGGAGGAGGCGGCATTCTTCAAAGCGTGGCACTACTTTACGAAGTTTAAGGGGCTTTAGGTCACATCTATTCCGCGGCCCTTCACTACGGCGTCTGCCGTAGCCATAGAGTTTCGTGAGGACATTCAACTTCATGGCTCAGTGAATCACAGATGGTGAATAAACTACGCATGTTTTAATGGCGAAACATATGAGTCGTTATTTAAGATACAGCTTCGTAGTGGCGATGGCAACACGATTTGTTGGTGTTCATGAAATTGAAAGTGCGTTCGTCTGGCCGCTTCATGTAAAAGTCCACTATTCCTCTAGTCATCGTCGCCGTGGCAATTTAACTTCTTGAACTTTGCCACGACCCTCTATTAGGGCCCCTAAAATCTGATCGATTGGCAGATCTGCTCGGAAAGAAGGCACATGTTCTAGAATCATGAGCAATGTGCTATTGTGTGTGCATGATGGTGCGACAGCAGTGATGTGACGGAAAAGCAGCACAGCAAATAACCCAGATGGAATGAAACACATGTAATTAATTCTCAGTGGTGTGATGCCTAATGCAACTTACCTGAACCATTCGGTGGGGCTTTAAAATATTTCGAAATACAGTACTACTGTTTCATCTTCTCATCTTCTGTTTAAGGAAAATATGACTTACTTGGACTCTATTACCCTACAATAAAGTTGAACCTACTTGGCACCTATTGTCATCATTAAACGGGCCTTGCCCAGCGTACTTTAGCCAAGGCATAAAAATATGCGGGAGCTCGTTAGGAGGACACAACCAACGGCATGTTATTGGTTGTTGCACAAGACAAGTCGAAGTATTTGTTGTGTTCTTAATTGAATAACGAATGAAAGAATGGCGCACTTCGCGTTTATTAACCATGGGAAAAAATTGCAAAAGCTACGCTCGCCGTGGCGCATGATAGCGATAAGCACACCAGGAGGCATCCCAGCCAAAATGCATTGTTCATTCATAGGCGGCGCGTTTGAGAGCAGTGCAATCGCCGCGGCCTAGCACCCATGTAACATGTATTTTTTACAATACGGAGGCTTTCTTTAGGCGCATAAAAATGCTCGTATGAACTACAAACATAGATGCTGCAAAATTAGATGTTTTATGAAATGGTACACAACTTTCTCCATGACGTTTTACCCTACAGCTAATAATTCTTAGGTAGCTGCATAATATTGATGATATATTCTATTAGGAACAATAAAAAAACGTGACTTACTCCGCTCAATAACCAGTCACATGCTTTTGATCGCGCCCTCCTAGAGTTCTTCAGTATAATTTTGGAGCTTGGCAAAATGGGACATCACTTAGAGAATAACAAAATTTATGTATCAAGGATTTGACTTGTACGGTGTTATAACGATGTTAGATAACCAGAACAAGCAAAGCGTACACTCAAAGCTGGATGCACGCTGAAATGCCTTAGACATCAAAATTTTTCGCCTAGGAATCTTGAGGAGCCAATAATATTTTGATAGAAGTAATCAGGGCAGCACTGCTACCTACGGTTACTTTTGCACTCAGGAGAGCTGCACTTATGAGGCCATGCGATTGTCAACCTAATTAGCCCACTGGAATACTGCTCCAGTACCTCCCGCCCTGTGTCAGCTGACTCAAACTGGTGGCTGCCAGTTCAGCGATTTGATTAGACCACCTCGACTGTACTCGACCAAGTTAACCTTTCCGTGACGCCTATTGTGATGATCAGATAGAGCACCGGTTATCTAGTGTCCCGATAAACTCAGCTTGTCTGTCTCAATCCTAAGTAGAATAAACAAGGTCGTAACTTTCTATCTACGTATGTGTACCTATATCGTAACGCTAGTCATGCGACTCTCTGTTTCGAGTCGCTTAGCATCTTCGCACGCTTCTTTCTCATATACCACGCTTCATTGTCGTCATTTAGTACTAATGAATTTGGACCTTATTATAAAGTTCGTGTTATTATTAACTCTAAGCTGCCCGTCGTTACCTACGGGCTCCTGCCGAGTGTTTAAAAACATTTTTTCAGTAGAGTTGTTGTCATTTTAGTGCCTGTAACTGGGGGTTTTCACCAGGTTAATGTACACTGTTATTATTCGGGAGGCTATCGACCAACCATGACTCGTCCATGCCCATTTCACATTACCCTAGGCTTATGTATAATAATCCTCAAGGCTACTCTTGAAGGTCGGCCAGATAGGATCCTGGAATGGTTATTACGCATTTCTATTGTAGCAATTCTCGAGTAAATTGCGACGGACAAACAATTTTCTCTTGGGTGTCAATACTAGTGATTCGCTCGAAATAAATGCATGGGTCCCGCATAGTCGCACGAGAATGTACGAGACCATCCACAGGATAAACATGTCAACGCGACGACGCAAGAAACTGGGGTCTGGGCACCCAACGACGCCAGTGCGAGTGCACCGGCCACAAAATTCATTGCTGCTAAAAACAAAAACTATGGGCTTCCTTTTTTCGGCGGTGAGTGGATGTGAAGCAGCCATTTTAACAATAGTTCAGGAAATAATGATTTCATGCACTGCTGAAGAAAGGACACGATAATATTAGAGGACCAATCTTCGCGGCTTTCAATTCGAAGGTGTCACTTCCGAGGTTCCGTAGACATAAGAAGCCCAGTGCTCATCCGCTGTATGTAGATGACTATAGCATGTGCTTGCACATTCCATTGATGCATCTCTGAAATTGTATAGAAAAAAGTTGCTTTTAGAAATCACATTATTACGTCGTCACGTGTGAAGGCTTTGGGCATGGTGACCATAGGTATGATGTGCAGCTCTGGCAGGGCTGCGGTTACAGGTATTACCAAAAGTGAGGCGTTGCTAGTCAATGCAAGGCTCTGTGGCATATCTGATCGTCTGAGCTGCACTGTGGTGGAAATTTTGAGAATTTCATTAATGGGAGGGTTCTTCACTCGCCCTACGTGGCGAGAAAGTAGAATGATGTAGCGAATGCTTGCACTGCGCGCGCCTTCGGGTATGGATGCACCGCTGTTGGCACACAATGTCAAGGTGGAGAAGGAGATGAAATTTGTTGTGCCCTTGATCGCGTGGAGGGGTGGCGGGGGTTGGGAGACAACCCTCAGCCCCCTCTTCCTCAACCGGCAGTCAGTGCTTCTTTTCTGACGGCGTCTCCGGCCACCTGGACAGCCCAGAGCCGCTCTTCTGAGTCCAAGCTAAGCAGCAATTTCTTCCACTGATCAGCCGTAGTAATGATACGTGTAGTGTTGTATGGTGGGTGTCAGTGGATGAGGCTTTGGGGCATACCCAGATAATGTGGTAGAGGTCAGCGTGTGTCTCGCACGCTTTGTAAAGAGGGTACCATGCATCGGGGTAAATGCCGTGGTATAGCACGAGGTTTGTGAAAGTTGGCGTCTGCAATAGTCGCCCCGTGATGGATTGAGATTTATTCAGTGTTTCGTGTGCGTGTGGGGGGGGGGGGAGGGGTGGGTGGTAGTGCAACCGTTCTTTGCGGTAGCGGAGGAAAATTTCTCTGGACATGACATCTGATCCTGCGTGTGGCCGCAACGCAGAACAAACAGCTCATCCAGATCGCAAACGAAGAATGATGTAGCTGGTCTGCGAGAGCTCGGGCGGAACCGTTTCTAGGGAGCCCGGAGTGACCAGGGATCCAACGATCTGGGCGCAGTGTTGCCCAGAGGGGTGAGTACCACAGAGTGTCTGCTGTGCTTGGGGTAATATAAGTCCTCTTGTGCAGTTGCGAATGGCCGTTTTGGAATAGTGCATGATGCAGTGAACACTGGTAGAGGCGGAGGCCAAAGCGATGGCCGTTTATTCTTGTACTTGGGGTTCAGCACTGAGTATTGATGCGGTCGCGGCGTAGCGGTACACGACGCCCATGACTACGGCGACCCCCATGGCGTCCTGATGGACACATTCCATTGTGTCCACGTAGCGTACGTCTGCGTCTTGGTCGTAACGGTTTTGTAGTCAGTTAACTCTGTCTGCATGTCGTTCCTGCTTGTGTTCAGGCTGCATCTAGCGAAGTGTGGGCGGGATAACTAGCTGAGCGCGAATTTTTGGATGGACAGGTACTTTTCGCTTGAATTGGGTGGTGTAGGTTGTGCCTAACTGCGGAGCGTATGCCTGCCCTTCGTATAATTGGCGAATCGGTCGTATTGGGTAATAAGCTCAGCCTAAATACGCTAGTGTGTGGTGTTCTGAATGTCGAGGGCGTCCAGCTGTTCGTTAGAAGTGGAAATGGGAAGATGCACGGCTTCATTACACGAACTCTTGTTCATGGTATTGAGCTCGAGCTTGTTAGTCGCACTGAGACGAAACCACGGGGCGACATAGGTGATCCTCCTCAGGGCGTAGGCAGTTACCAGGCGTATCAGGTTCTTTTCTTTCATGCCGGGATGTCAATTTGCGATGCACACAATGAGGCGAATGGTTTGGTGTACGTTACTATCTAATTATTTGAGTACCTCCGTGTTTCTGCCGTTTAGTTGCATGCGTAAGCGAAGGATACGGATGCTAGCCTCTGTAGGTATGCGTTGCTGATTCACGAGGAGTTATATATCGGTGTGGGGGGGAGGGGTCTGGGCTTCGACCTCCTTTCTTAGGCTTATATAGAAGGAGCTCCGATTTCTGTGGGGCGCACTCCACGCCGCGAGGTTTCACGTATGCAACTAGCTCGTTGACAGCTTGCTGCAACGTGCCTTGGATGTCCCCGCCGCAGTCCCCTGTGACCCACAGATTGATGTCGCCTGTGTAAAGGCTTCAGGCTGGGGATGCTAGCTAATGCAGGCGATAGTCCGAGAAGTGCCCCATTAAAGATAAAAGGCTACAGAACCGGCCCTTGCGGCGTGACTTTGCTGCGAAAGTGAATAATTGGCGACTGCAACCTTCCGATCGTGATGGTGGCCGTGTGACCTGTAAGGAAATTGTCGAAAAAGATATATGTTCAGTGCCCGACATGGAATTGTGCCAGTTCGGCCAATGTGGTCTCATGCGCGACGTTAAGAAACTGGATACGGATCTGGTGTGCAGCCCGGAGCATTCAGCGGCGTAGATAACTGGGTGCTTGAGTTGTATCATGATCTCTTGAGTAGAAAGCTTAGCCCTGAAGCAGCAATTTGTAAATTTCAGTGTGTGCCATAAAGCAATAATTATTAAGTTAAGGTAATTAGTGAATATCTTTTTATTGGACGAATATATGTTTTAATATTTTGTCTGTACGCGTATTCGAATAATGAAGCTTATGGACAAGAATGATGATTTGTGCACCAGATGATTTTAGAAAAAGTCTATGAATCTTAAAATTATGACAATGTACATGCTAATACACTTTCCATAGAACTGCAAGCGGGCGTATCATGAAAAAGTTGCAAAGAATGTCGTGCCATGCATCAGCTCGCTGATGCGGGATGCGTACGGGGTCTTTTAAAACATGAAAATATTACTTCACATCAAGGGATATGTGAGAACAAATAGAGTATGCATCAGTAGAAAACAACTGGAAAACTATGAGAAGGACTTGCTGAGAGACCATCAATAGTCAACAACAATTATGTAGCCGACGCGCCGTGATCGCTTAGTGGCTGTGCCGTTGAGTCACTCAGCACAAGGTTGTAGAATATAATTCCGGTCACGGGCGCCGGCATTTCTATGGAATCAAAATGCAAAAGTATCTGTGTACCGTGCATTGACTGCGCGTTCACGAACATCAGGTGGTCAAAATTATTCCGGGGGCCCACACTACGGCCTGCCTCAAAATCAGATCATCTGTTTGGCACGTAGACCTCAGACTTTGTATTTTATTTTGCAGCCACTGGTGCATTATTAAGCGCTAACTCACCTTGTCTAGTATTCCAACATTATCTTCGCCGCATTCCAGTCCATCAGGCGCAACTATTTTCTCCGATTTGTGGTGCTTGCAACAGAAAACATAGCAGTGGTGTCCCTGCAGCAAAAAGAAAGGAAAGGTAAAACAAGGCGAAAAACGAGCGATTGACACGCTAGTAAAATGAACGTAGAAGTGCACCAATAAAACCTACTGTACTCTCTCTACTCTCCTACTCTCCTACTCTCCACCTACTCCTACTCTCTGTAAGGACATCACTATCGGGCGTCGTTTAGCGTTAAAATGATGACATCATGCTTCCGAGTAGTTTCGAAATTGCTCCTTATATAAACAACGTACTCTTAAATGTATTGCGTCTTCTTTGCCGCTATGCCGACTTTGCCGCTATGCCGTCATTTAGGCTGTCATGGTCACTTTACTAAAACAGCGATATAATAAGCTGCCTGCAAATTTATTACTCTCATTGCAAAGTTAAATAGCGCCAGTGAATGAGAATGTGCCTTGACCTAAGTGACGTATTGTAAGTGTGAGCCAAGACATATTACAAAACATTTTGCACAATACAGCTGCTTCGCATACTGTCCGATTCACAAATTCCAAGTTTCTGGCTTAATATGTTGCTAGCTAGTATTGACTAAGCCGCGTGATACGTAACTGTTTGTTTCTTCTGCCACTCACAATGTTAGAATGTGCAATACAGTTTTACTCACAAATTAGCTAATATTTCCTCAGACACGTTTAACACTCGATGATCTATGACGCCCGAAACATATCGGACGTCATATCATATACATATATCTTACATATCGGCTACTAATCCGTAAGGAACTCGCACGATACATCCGATGCAGCTAAAGTTAACTATATTGTCGGCCTAAATAAAGAACAACGTTCTTAATGAGGACATGCATCATCCGTGAAACTCTGTGTAAATATAATGTAGATGCACCAATTTAACGAGCCATTAGTCGAAAAGAAGTTTCAATATCAATGAACCTTTGTCATATCTGAGAGAACTTGTGCACCCAAAGTTCTTATGTAGTTAGCATATTAAGCCTACTTCCCCAGCTTTACTTGTCTTATTAAGTACAGGTACAGAAAAAGCACTCGTTAAATCTATCTCAGAAAACACATCCACCGACTCTACAGTCGCCTCAGGAACACAAAAAACGGAATATGAAACGACCCACTGTACAGACACTACTTGTTGCAACTTAACGCATTTTCGAAGTGCGCGCACCTTTTATCGCCTTATCTGGCGATCCTTCGAGTTCGGATTATCACTACTAACACGTGCTCCTTTCTATCTTCCTGCCACTCGGCTACTTATAAATACGCTCTACACCTTTGAATAAACGTTCATTTTGTTCTACTGACTACGCTGATGCTTCACTGGTCTGGCGTTATTGCGAGCGCGCCATGGCTATGCTACAGTGGCGACGAGGATGGACATCGCCCATGCAGTGAAAGTCGACGCTGAACCGGAACCCACGCAGAACCGAGAAACCAAGGTCATCATGGCTCACCAACTTCCCGACTTCGAAGAAGGCAAAGATAAGTGGAAGCCGTACCTTATAAAAGTAGAATCATACTTTGAAGCGAATGCGATTGAAGACTCGACTAAGAAAAGAGCATTGCTTGTTGCTGCGTTAAATACGCATACGATCCAAGTGCTGGCAGGGAAGGTGGCTCCACGCAAGCCAAATGCATTGACGTATGAAGAAGTCGTCGAAGTTTTGAGTGAGCACTACAGTCCCAAGAGACACGAAATCACCGAAAGCTACAAGTTTTTCAGTCGTTGTCAAGCGGAGGGCGAGCCTGTTAATGAATTCCTGGTAGACATTCGCCGAATAGCTGACAATTGCAATTTTGGCAGTGCTTTGGATCGCATGCTTCGAGATCGCATTGTTTGTGGAATACGGTCAGGTGCCCTGCAGAAGCAGCTACTGGCACAGCGGGAATTAACGCTACAAGACGCTGAAGCGATGGCCCTTGCAGCTGAGGCTGCAGATAGTGATGTAAAAGAGATGATCGGACCGGCAACGACACCCGTGCTAAAAGTACAGGCGTATCTGAGAGAAACTCTAGTGGATGAGAGGAGGGCTGCCGCACGTCAAGAATGCGCAAGGTGCGGTAGTACAAAACATAATGACGCGTGTTGCCCCTGGTCTAACGCTCGCTGTTACCGCTGTGGACGACGTGGTCACCTTGCAAGGAAATGTCGAAGTCGCGGGGCTCGAGAACAAGGCACTGCAAGGACAGCCCAAACTAACACCCTCTTGGGGACGGAAGCCTCAGCCGACGAGGAATCCGAAGCCGCCCACATTTGGACTTTGGTATCCCAACGAAAAAGCTGTCTGGAACCGCCGATCCGCCGAACGTTTGCTTGGTGCGGTGTGCAGCTCAGCATGGAAGTTGATACCGGGTCGCCCGTTTGTGTCATCCCGCGTGAACTATATTATAAGCACCGTGAGCAATGGCCGAAACTGAAACCGTCCAGACTCAATTTATCTTGCTACACAGGACGCCTTCCAGTACTTGGGGAGCTTGCGCTCCAGGTTTGACAGTGGAGTGGTGGTGAAAGGGGTGACAGTGGAGTGTGCGCTGACAGTCTTGGACTGTGCGGGACCAAGCCTCTGCGGTCGCGATTTAATCCAGTGGCTGAACAGCGCAGGTGCTCCAGTGGTTAGTTTTGTAGAGACCTCGGCGGTAACAAATGACTCGAGCGAATCCAGCGTGAACAGCATATTCAATGACTACAACGACGTGTTCTCCGAGGAACTGGGGCTAATCAAGGGTCCTCCAGCCAGCCTGCACATGAAGGAAGGCGCCGTACCCAAGTTCTGCAAGGCCAGACCCATTCCATACGCGCTACGCGAGCGAGTGTCACTCGAGCTAGACCGTTTAGTTTCTGTGGGCGTGCTGTCGCCGGTGGCACACTCTGAATGGGCAACGCCCATAGTCGTAGTGCTTAAGAAAGACGGCGCAGTAAGAATCTGCGGGGATTTCAAGGCCACAGTAAATCCAGCGTGTGCAACTGAGCAATACCCATTGCCAATCATTGAGGATATGTTTGCCCGATTACACGATGGGGACTATTTCAGCACTCTGGATTTACGGGATGCATACAATCAAGTGGCGCTAGACGATAACGCGAAGAAAGTTTGCGTCATTAATACGCCAAAAGGGCTATTTTGCTACAATCGACTTCCTTTCGGTATAGCCTCAGCGCCCGCAATATTCCAAAGGAAAATGGATGAGGTATTGGCTGGCCTTCCAGGAGCACAGGCTTATCTTGACGATGTGCTCATTTCTGAAAAAGCGAGTGACGGCGGCGAAAGGCTGAAAAACGTCTTACAGCGCTTCCGAGAGCGCGGTGTAAAGCTAAGGTTCGATAAATGCAACTTGCGCAGCCCAGCAGTAACTTATCTAGGCCATCGGATCGATCGTGATGGGCTTCATCCGACAGAAAAAAACCTTGACGCTATCATGAAGGCACCGAGCCCCTGTAATGTCAGTGAGCTACGTTCATTCTTGGGCATGATTACTTTTTACGCGCGGTTTCTGCCGAACATGTCAACCACACTTGGCCCATTGTATCAACTGCTTGAAAAGAACGCACGCTGGCAATGGAAACAGCCGCAAGAGCACGCGTTTGATCTTGCCAAGCAAAGCCTTAAAACAGCCAAGGTTCTAGTTTATTTATTTATTTATTTATTTATAGATACTGCGATCTGAAATCAGATCATAGCAGGGTGGGTATACATAGATATGTACAAGCATGTAAACACATACAAATCCATCACATATGCAGGCATTTTAGGACATTAATGAAGAATACATACAAGAAAAAAAAAAAACATACAACAGATAACGCACACGAATTCATAACATTTGCAAGCATTTTTCAAACATTGGTAAGGAATTCTGGGTAACAATATGAGAATTAAGATCATTCCAGTCTTTTATTGTCCTAGGAAAAAAAGAATATTTGAAACAGTTATTCCGTGCGTTGATGGGGGTTATCGATAAAGCATGCCTTCGTCTCGTGTTATAACCAGATGAGTAAGTAAAGAACTTGGAAGTGTTAACCTTATAATGGCCGTTTACAAGTTGGAAGAGGAACTTTAATCGACAGATACGGTTGCGCACAGTCACCGGGGGTAATCCACTGCGCCTTACGAGCTCACCAACTGACGCGCGGCCGTATGAATTAAAAACAAACCTAACTACCTTATGCTGTACACGTTCCAGTTTTTTAATATTGGTTAAAGTGAATGGGTCCCAAATAATTACGGCATATTCCAACAACGGACGAATGTAGGAATTGTACGCCAGTAGACGAACACCAGACGTAGATGATTTCAGTGAGCGCCTCAAGAAAAACAGTTTACGCAAAGAATTCGCAACAACATTATCTATGTGCTTCGTCCAGGAAAGCTCATTGGTTATCCATAGGCCCAAATATTTGTACTCTCTTACCTCTGATAGAGATACGTTGTCAACATTATATGCAAATTGAAGAGGTTCTTTCTTATGTGTGATTCTCATTTCAGTTCAGATCAGATCGTTTCAGATCAGTTCATTTCACAAAAGTTCATTCTCATAAAAAGTTCATTTCGACCCTTCGAAGGAACTTAAACTGGAGTGTGACGCGTCTCCGTACGGTGTGGGAGCTGTCTTGTTTCACACGACCGGTAACGTTCACAGGCCCATTAGGTTCCGCTCGCGAACATTAACGCAGGCGGAGCGCAACTATTCGCAGCTCGAGCGAGAGGCACTGGCACTGGTATTCGGCGTCACGAAATTCCGTGACTACCTTCTAGGTCGGGAATTTACCTTAGTGACTGACCACCAGCCATTGTTGGGCCTGCTGAAATCGGACAAGCAGACGCCTACAATGGCCGCCGCACGGATACAACGTTGGGCACTCCACCTGTGGGCCTACCGCTACCGGCTACAGTATGCACCAGGACGACAGATGCTGAACGCTGACGCCCTCAGCCGACTTCCGCAAAGATCTCCGGAATCTGACGATGACGGTGAGCCGCCCGAATATGTGCTGTCGCTAAACCAGCTGAACAATGGCACCATAACAACGCGTGAGCTGAAAGCATTAACGGCTTTTGACCCTGTCCTGGTCGAGGTCAAACGGTACATATTACATGAGTGGCTCAGAAACGCAAACGGAATGGCCCGGGCCGTACTGCCGTTTTTTGACCGCAAGCTCGAATTATCCGTAGCACATGAACTGGTGTACTGGGGTAATAGGGTCATAATACCGACCGAAGCTAGGGAGCGAGTGCTGCATCTTCTACATGAAACGCACCAGGGTTCAACGGCAATGAAATCTGTCGCTCGTTCTTTGTTCTGGTGGCCAGGCCTCGACAAAAATATTGAAGACGTGTCTGCACAATGCCAGTTCTGTGTGCAAAATCTGCCGATGCCAACTGCAGCTCCCGTCGTTAACTGGCCTGAGACAGGCGAAAAGTGGTCCCGTATTCACATTGACTACGCGGGTCCGATCTGTGGAAAAATGATACTCGTACTAGTCGATGCACACACCAAATGGCTCGAAGCTATACCTTTGTCACATGCCTCAACGCAGACTACCATTGACTGTCTGCGTGGCATTTTCAGCAGGTGTGGAATACCGCGCACAATCGTTTCTGACAACGGGACCCCATTTGCCAGTCAAGACTTCGCGTTGTTCGTGGCAAACAACAACATTGTGCACCTTCGATGCGCTCCATACCATCCCCAGTCTAATGGTGCGGCGGAAAGGGCAGTACGAACGATAAAAGATGGTCTTCGAAAAATGGCGAAAGGAAAACTTGAAGAGAACCTAGTACGGTTGCTTTTTAACTACCGGAGGACTCCGCAAAAATCGGGTAAATCCCCAGCAGAGCTACTTTTGGGCTATCAAATACGCTCACGCTTGGACACATGCTTTCCTCCAGCACTTGCAGGACCAAAAGAGGACCAAGATGACTGGCTGCCGCTACCTGCAAGTGAAGTGTATGCCCGCAATTACGGTGTGGGGAGCAAGTGGACGCCCGGTCATGTGAAGGCGACGTCGGGAGCGAGAATGGTGACCGTGGAAACATCGGACGGAGTCAACCAGCGGCACGTGGACCAGGTCCGCCCGCGACAGGAAGTACCAGGGGACAAACCGACAGTAACTACAACCACCACACATCGCAGTGAGCCGGACCAAGCAACACAACTACAGCATCCAGAAACGGTGAATCTGGATGAAGGCATAACTGCTCGGCGCATTCTAAATGGCACCCGTTCTCCAGACTTTGCGGCACCAGATATTCCAGTGGCCCCGTTGCATACAGGTGTCGCCGAACAAACGCTGAGACGCTCAACGAGAGAACGCAAGCCAGTGCAACGCTTTCATTTCTGAGGAGGAAGGAATGTTGCAACTTAACGCATTTTCGAAGTGCGCGCACCTTTTATCGCCTTATCTGGCGATCCTTCGAGTTCGGATTATCACTACTAACACGTGCTCCTTTCTATCTTCCTGCCACTCGGCTACTTATAAATACGCTCTACACCTTTGAATAAACGTTCATTTTGTTCTACTGACTACGCTGATGCTTCACTGGTCTGGCGTTATTGCGAGCGCGCCATGGCTATGCTACACTACTCTAGAGACGAAATCAGCGGCAGTGTTAACAGACACAACCATTACAGACAACACAAAATTCACTACCGAAGCGTTCACACAGGCAGCCACACGCCCGCCCGCCTGCATGCACACACTCAGACGCACCCCCAAAGTGAGCTGGAATTAAGTGAGGCATGCGGAAAGAAACCTGCCAAATAGATACGCACCCCACATAGATATACCCACCTAAACCCTAATAAATGACAGCCATTGCAGTCTAAAAGCACCGAACATCTACAGGCTAGGAAACTTACCAAAAAAACGTGCGAGCTACATTTTTCATCTGAAGACGTACACAGACTGCGCATAGGATATATTCCCTAAAGAACTAAAACAGAAAACAATACTAGATCTAGGAACAGTCCTACCATACCATCGTGTCAATTGGCAAACAACGTTAAACAATCCCGCACTCTCACTTTTGAATATACTCAAGGAACACTGCGATGAATAACCGGAAAGTTTTTGCAACAGAGTTGAGATCAGAGCACTAACACCGGATAAGATGAACGACTTAGAATATAACCACGAAATACACTGTAGAATATTGGTTCAATAACAGAGGAAAAAAGTGAACCTTAATCAAAAACTACCTCCCATGCTAACAGTCACCTTAAACCAGCAAGAGGGTTCGCGAATGTAGAAATACCAGGTGGTGCTGAAGTCTCCACAAACTTAAAGCACTACAATGTTGCGGACATTTCAAGAACATTAGGCGGGGAAGAATACTTAGCAATAGCCTGAACGCTTGTCCCACGAACAGCACAATAATTGAATTCGACCTTCACAAGGACCTTTTGGAATTTTCCCGACGGATACGTATCACATTTTTTTTTCGTGGACAATGCACCATGTTCTGCTTGATTCAAGGAAGGAAGAAGTCACACAGTACGATGGCAGACGTCCATGCCCCTTAGTCAACTGAACTCGTTCCGTGCGACATTTTTTGTTTTGTTTCGCTTGAATGAAGAACATGAAAAAACTGCGATTTCCAGTCGTAGAGGTGGGGGAAAACAACAGAAAAGCTATTAGAGCACTAAAACAGACGAGTTTAAAAAAAGCTTCGAAGAATTCAATCGCAGATTGGCCAAATGTACTGAGTGTAGTGGAGATTACTTTAAGGTGACAACTTTGTTTTGTAATAAGTAAATAAATAAATACATAACTTTCAAATAATATTTCTGGTTACTTTTGGGTACCCTTTTATATACGCCTATATTATTACAGGGTGTCCAATAGTATCAAACATGATCCCGAATGTGAGCCTCTGCATTTCTTAAGCACTTTATTGGTGACTTTCTCACAACACTTTCTTAATTTGTACAGTATACCCCCACCTACTTGGAATTATGAAAGGCATTATTCCTAAAGGCAGACTGCTGCAAAAAACGATACAAAACACGATACATCATGGACCTGTACACCACCATTCCAACCCCTGATGGTTCATCTTCGATAAAAGGAACTGTCCAAATACGATACACAATGCTCTCTTGAAGTCTACTTGTCTCATCTTGAATAAATTCTAACGTGCAGCTACTTCGAATTTGATGAAAACTAATACCTACAAATACATAGAGCAAGCATGGGTGCAACTTTTGCATCAACATACCCGAACATATTTGAGGACTGCAGAATAAGGCTTCAAACCTTGCTGCACAGACAAGCATCACGCATACGACACATAGACGACATAATTCCATTATTGGGACGTCGTCAGTGCAGCCTTGATTGATTCGCAACATTCCTAAATTCTTTTCACTCAACAATAAAAATTCCAATCAGAATCTTTAACTAAGCGCCTAAGCTTTCTGCACACATAAATATATATATTGACAATGGGACACAAAAGAGAGCGCTGTATAGGAAACGTTTTGATAAGCAATACTTAGGAACAAGTGGCCGCACCCGTCAGTGCAAACAAGGCAGTCTTAAAGGTCCAGCCCCACGACTCTGACGCATTCGCGTTGAAATCCATGACTACATAGCAATGCTTGCACTTGTTTATATTTTTTCGGGGGACCGTTTTCACTGCATAACACATGTTAAGCGTTATCACTCAGCGCAGGACGTGCCTTCATGTATGAAAATTTATCGAATGTTATCGATGGTTCTATATGTTGTGTTTGTAAGCGAACCTTTTGTAATCTGATTGCATAAGCGACGCGACTTGTGAAGTACTTTCTGGAAGACACGTGGGCACCAGTGATTACTCTGTAACCTTCGATAACTCTTGTATAAAAGCCGACGCGCTTGACCTGCAGATGAGATTCCGACGATCGCCGATCGTGTAACTTTCTTTTGTGAACACATATTCGCCCAATAAAAGGTTAGTTTCACCATTCAGAATTTTGTGGCTGTAATATTCATTGTCACTTGTACGTGGCGATAGACTCTATCACCTTAAGGAACGGCCTGAATACTGCCATTCAAAAATCCGGCACCGCTGCAGCCTAACTTCATCGAGCCGAGGTCGTCAAACCGCGCCCTAGCATCACATGAACAACGACGCCTCTTCTTACTAGTAAATTCTCAAACACACTCTTAAACGGGAACAACCTTAGTAGATACTACCCGATTCTCACTAGCAACCAGAAGCTTAAGATCTTTTCCGACCTGTCCACGGTAGCCTGTCGACACACCACACATTTCAAGGACATTCTCGTGCAAGCAAATCATAGGACAAAGAGGAAGCTAACATCAAGACCCTGTGGCTGCATCCAAACCTATTCAATTTACTACTAGAGGAAAAAGTACATCGTCAGATTACGTTCACAAGGCAACTTCGAGTTGCACCTGCAGGTCAAGTAACATAGTCTGTTCTCTCAAATGTGCCACTTCCAACAAAGAATACAGAAGCGTCACTGGACAACAAAGTCGTGCGAGAGTAAATGGCCATCGTACAGACACAAAACACAATTTAGCTAAAGAAATAGCCAAACATTCCAATGAACATGGTCATATAGTCGGTAAAGCAAGGCTATATATGCTACAATTTTCCTTTCACTACGTGAGATGAAAGGTAAAGATTCATACCTCATACGCAAGTTCAAATGCGTACACCCGACGGGTATCAATTTCGCACGTGGCAAATTAGAATATTTCAAAGCTGTAACTTAAATGTGAAACTCTCATATCATTAACAGAGGCACAAAACACGTTAAATCCAACATATGCAAGCTACTTATTTCACAACTCTAACCGCCATTGGCCGCTCTCTTTGGTTGCAAACCGCTCAGTTACATTTTTTATGTCACTCCCATTATACGCATGAGTGTGTAGCAATGCCAGTCCAGTTAAGCGGTCTTTGCTCATTTGAGAACGCATACAAGTCTTCAAATGGTGTCAAGCAGAGGAAGATCTTTCGGTATAGACAACACTCACAATTAGGGTGGCCAGTATCTGCAGGAATGCATGGATTAAAAGAGGTACTTTCCTGTCACACACGCCCACCGCCCCAACAGAGGTAGTGAGAACTTCTGCCCTGTCTTTGGTCTCGCCCTTGCATTTGTGCCGTCTTAAACGTAGCGGAGGTACAGTTTGCTGTCTTTGAGGCATTCGTCCCCATAAAGGCGGAGGAGGAGGAGGAGGAGGAGGAGGAGGAAAAAACTTTATTCTGGTCCTGTACAAGGTGTTGCCACCTGCCTGGCTAGTCCCATGTCGGGACCGGGAGGTCAAGCCTCCTAGCCCTATCACGGACGTACTGGACAGCCAGGACTTGAGGGATATGATCTGAAGATCTGATCATTCCTAAAAACCGATTCCGGGAAATGCCAGGGCCGAGCAACCCACACTCCCAGAGCAGATGTTCAAGCGTGCATATCTCCTTTTCGCATGCTTTGCATAAACTATTCATGTCTGTAATGTCATACCATTCCTTTATTTTTGCAGGTGAATAATAAGACTGTGTTTGTAATTGCCTAAGTGTAACTGCTTGTGCTCTGTTTAGCCTATAGTGAGGGGGTGGAAACTCCCTGCTTTCCATGTAGTAATGTTTTGTAATTTCATTGTATGTAATGAGCGTATCTCTCTGTTGGTTCTCCAATGCAGCAGAATTAAAACCTTATGTAAAAGCTGCCCGGTCTGTAAGGTCGCGGGCGACGCTGTTGCCGATTCATTTGGATTGACAGGAATGTCCTCAAGTGAACCAAGGTATGCCGGGAACCAATAAATGTAACGTGTAACATTTGTTTGCATTTGTTTGCAATTATTCTAGCAGCCTGTGGGGCAATCTTTCCCCTATTGAAAGCTCTAATAGCTGTTTTCGAGTCACTGTATATTTCTGTGAATCTATCGTCTGTTAGTGCCAATGCAATGGCAACTTGTTCAGCGACTTCAGGTTTGCTAGTGTAGACCGTGGCGCAGTTGGGGCATTTGCCCTGATAATCCACAACCGCCGCCGCGAACTTTGTTCGATCCTTGTAGGCAGCCGAATCCACAAAGCAGGCTCCTTTGCCCCCTTTATCCATTTTCTTGATTAACGCCCTGGCTCGTGCAACTCTCCTGTTGATGTTATGTTTTGGGTGCATATTCCTGGGTAGTGGTGCGACAATTATGTTGTCTGCGAAATCTTGATGGACTTTAGTGTAATTTGCTGGATCCGTAATGGGGTTGATCATGATCTTGTCCAGGATTGATCTTCCCGTGCTGGTTGTAGATAATCTCGCTATTTGTGATATTTCTTGGGCCTCCGCGATCTCCATGGTTTCTCGTCGTCCTCTTTTGTAGCGAACATCTGAGATAGAACGCAAAGGATCAGTTGGTAGGCACTTTCCGCCTCAACTGTGAATCTTGAGAATAAATCGGTGAGCATGTTTTCCAGTAATAGAGTAGACAATGTCGTTCTGTAGTAGCTTTCTAAATCAAGCGTAGGAGTGTTGCACCAGTACGTGTGTCTCTGAGTTACGCGTGGGGACCAAATCTCGCCTTCCAGAACAACCGGCGTCCTTGTAGAGCTGCAAAAATGTTTCGACAGAGTGCACTCCTCCGTTAACCAGAACATCCATTGTGTTTACCAACGCGTTCTTAGCACTTCGAACGTGAACGCATACTCTTTCAAACAGACCATAAGCGGAAGCGCATGCGTTAGCATATCTGCCAAGCAAACAATTAGAACCACGGATTCACCGTCGCTGACAGCAGCACGGAGCGTCTTAGCTTTCGCAGAGCTGGACATTTCTGTTCTGTTGGAAACGTTATCCAGAGCTTTCGCTACGCTCCTAAGCGCATCCCTAAACCGGATAAAACTGTCGCGTTGTTCAACAGATATTGTTTCGCTGAGGCCTTTGAGTTTGCCACAAAAGATTGTCTTCAGTACAAGTCCATTTAAGGGACGCTGTCAAGAAGGCAATTACCTCTTTCGTAGCACCAGTAGCGTTCCTGATGGACTGAAGCCTTGATGATTTTGATAACGACAAGTTAAGGGCTCGGTTGAAGCAATGGCAGTGCACAGTTTTGGGTGCAGAGCGCTTCATTGAAGACACAGCGCCACAAACCTAAGAGACCATGACGCTGGAGGGATCGATACCTATACCAACGTACGTTTCATGATCACGTCTTGGCGCCTTCCGAGCAATAATAATTTGTTCTCCAAGCACCCTTCCTGTCACAACGGGTTCACGTATACTGGTGCCAAGTTCCGAGCCGCGAACGTCACCTCGAATGTCTAGGAAGTGGAAAAGGTCTTCTCGACCCATTTTGTTGTGGACATATTGCAGAACAACACACAACTGTGAAATATGTGCTACGACAGTAGTTTCATGGAGCAGTACACCTTACATGCATAATAGGAATATATATAAAACATTTAAAGATGATGTCTCACTCCTCGCAATCGTGAAATACATTTCGGCTGTGTATGATGAAGGGGATAATCAGAGCTAAATTATTTCACGACAGTTGACGAAACATTAGCTAGAGTTACAGAGGCGAAAGTACGGGCTTACATGTACTAGCTGAAGTTCAGAGCATTGTGGTCCACGAGATCGTGCACTACGACTCTTGCTGTATCGGCCCGACAGAAAAGGCCGCAAGTTCGACACGACGCTTGACCACGTACCGATCGAACTCAGAACGAAGACGGGTCAGCGCATCCAGAGGGTGGATTCTCTCAGGGTGCTTGGACTGGTCCTCAATGCAAAGGGCAGCAACGCGCAAACGATCGCTCGCCTGAGCGCGAAGACGGAGAACATGCTCAGACTCGTTTCGCGAGTGACGAGCAGGAGGGAGGGCATCAGCGAAGCCAACCTCCTAAGGATCTACCATGCCTTCCCCATGAGCCATATTAACTACGTGGCTTCAACGCTAAACTGGTCGCGGTTGGAGGAGAACAAGATCGACGCACTCATGAGGAGGAGCATTAAACGAGTCCTCGGCATCCCCATGACGACCAGCATGGAGAAGTTGGTGCAACTCGGAGTCCATAATACACTGACTGAAGTCATCGAAGCGCAGAAAACGGTACAGATCGTTCGCCTCTCTACTACCAATGCCGGCTGTAGAATACTCGAGATAGCGGGTCTGACAGCCATGGACGAGGAGTCGTGCGCCGTCCCGCTCTGCCAGGGTTAAAGGGACACCTTTAACCCTTGCAGAGTTCCCCTTCCCGAGGAACGTTCATCCACAACATAACGAGGCCCGGCGCGCAGCCAGCGCCCGAGCACTCATCAAGGCTGACCTGCAGAGCCAGAGCTCGCGTCCTTTCTAGACGCGGCGCAGTATCCCGGATGAAACTCGTACGTGGCCACGGTGGCTGACCCCCAGGGCAAGATCCTGAATGGGGCGTTTATCCAACGCTCGACGGCGTCCATCGCAGAGCAAGTCGCAGTGGCGCTGGCTTTGTGCAAACGCGGGCGCACGCACATCTTCACGGACTTCAGGTCGGCGGCGATGGCCTTTCTCGCCGGCTCGGTCTCGGCCGACGCTGCGGCAGTGCTGAGGACCCGCAAGACAGGCACGGCCCGTCACGTCATCACTTGGTTCCCGGCTCACATGGACCGGAACGTCTCACCCGGCTCGATCAACCCCAATGAGCTGGCCCACGACCAGGCGCGAGGTCTCGTCAACCGCGTCGGTCCGAGAGGCACGGCTTCGCAGGTGATCGAACGAACCATGGACCCGCTGCTTACTTTTACGAGATCACTGCTCACTACCAGTCGGGACGCAGGCAGTTTCCGGCTCCTCACCCGAAGCTAGGCAGACCCCAGGCCTCGGTGCTGAGAATGCTGCGGACGGGCTCCTTTCCGCCTCGCTCAAGGCTGAGCCACTACACACCGGGTGTGGATCCCCGCTGCCCGGAATGCGGCAAGGAATGGTCCACCTTGAATCACATGTTGTGGCAATGTTCTGCGTTGCGCCACTCGCCTTTCAACAGGCATGAAGACTGGGATGAAGCCGTCAAGAGTGACTACATTCCAGTCCAGCTTCGGGCTGTCCAAAGGGCCTGCGACAGGACTGAAGATCACGGTCTTCCGCCCCCGGCGCGGGTGCGGCCCACGACTACGACAACGTAGTAATTTAGGACCAATTAAAGTTTCTTGTCTGTCTGTCTGTCCGTCCGTCCGTCCGTCTGTCCGTCCGCCCGCCCGCCCGTCCGTCCGCCCGCCCATCCGTCTGTCCGTCCGTCCATCTGTCTGTCTGTCTGTGTGTCTGTCTGTCTGTGTGTCTGTCTGTCTGTCTGTCTGTATGTCTGTATGTCCGTCCGTCCGTCCGTCTGTCCGTCTGTCCTTCTGTCTGTCTGTCTGTCTGTCTGTCTGTCTGTCTGTCTGTCTGTCTGTCTGTCTGTCTGTCTGTCTGTCTGTCTGTCTGTCTGTCTGTCTGTCTGTCTGTCTGCCCTTCCGTCCGTCCGTCCGTCCGTCTGTCTGTCTGTCTGTTTATCTGTCTGTCTGTCGTTCTCTTTAATATTGCTACGGCACAATATGTGCGATCACGAAAGGCCAGCAGTGTGAAGACGACGACGACGATTTAGAAGGTAGCGCAGGCTGTTGCCTCTTGGCCAAGCGCAGCGTATTTTCCTTGTAAATATATTGGTACATAGCTTGTCGTCTGCGTCTTCCTACGTAACATATTTGGTGGAGGTGGACGTTCCCTGTACCTCGTCACGGAGCTTCGCAGTGGACGGTACGTCGAGCCTACCTTCATGGCTCCCGGCGACGCCAACCCGACTCCACCGGCTCCGACACCTGCTGCCACTTCGACGACCTACCTCACCCTCTCCGCTCCCCGTGATCCTGGCGTATTCTCGGCAAAAGATGGGGAAGACGTCGAGGACTGGATCAGCCTTTACGAAAACGTCAGTCGCAATAACCGGTGGGACCCAACTATCATGCTCGCCAACGTCGTCTTTTACCTCGGTGGCACGCCTCGAGTTTGGTATCGGACGCACGAAGATGAGCTGACCAGTTGGGATTCGCTTAAGCAAAGGCTTCGAGACTTGTTCGGCAACCCCTACGGTCACCAACTTGCCGCGCAGAAGGCACTTCCCGGTCGTGTGTAGACGTCAATGGAGCCCTACGTCACGTACATTCAGGACGTCTTGGCTCTGTGCCGCAAAGTTGACACCCACATGACTGAGTCAGACAAGGTTTCCCACATCCTCAAAGGCATTGCCGATGACGCCTTCAACTTGCTCGTTTGCAACAACGTAGCCACGGTGGATGCTGTTATAAAAGAGTGCCGCCGCCTGGAACTCGCCAAAAGCCGACGTATTGACCAGCAGTTTGCCCGTCTGCCCAACACCCCAGCGACATCTTCCTGTGCCGACGCTCCTCGTCCCAACAACACTGCCGATGTTACCAGGATCGTCCGGCGTGAGATCGAGGCCGCCTATCCGGCTGCCTTCGACTCCAGTCCCACCACCTCATCTGCAGTCACGGTCTCACTAATCCAGGCAGTTGTCCGACAGGAGTTTGAAAACATGGGTCTTCACACCATCTGCTCGGCCCATCGCCCTGATACCCGCCCGGCTTCTTCGATTTCGCCCCGTCCCGCATCTTCTTACCCACCACGTTTCCGCAACCCATCTGAATGGCGCACTGCTGACGACAAGCCTATTTGTTTCCACTGCCATCGCATCGGGCACATTTCTCGGCACTGTCGTAGTCGCTGGAGTCCCCCGATGCGGTCTACTTATACTGCCTACTGTCGCCCCTCAGGTGGCCCTTCTCGTCCCTATGCCGCACGCTCCGATAATGCCGCCACTGATTCTCCTGCAACGAACCGCCCCTATTCTCGTTCGCCTTCGCCCCAACGACGACAATCTCGCTCTCCCCAGCCCCGTCGCTCCTATTCGCCGACTCCCTTCGGACGCCGCTCCCAGCCGGAAAACTAGACGATGCAGCGCCTCGAGGTGACGCTGCATTGCCCCCTACGCCGCCAAATCCTCTACTGACTTTGCCCACTCATCTGAACCTTCTTGACGTGCAAGTCGATGGTGTTTCTGTGTCTGCTCTCATAAACACTGGGGCGCATTTGTCCGTAATGAGCGCTGACCTTCGTAACCGGCTCAGGAAAATTATCACGCCCGCCACGACGCCTGTTGTCCGTGTCGCCGATGGCGGAACAGCCCCCGTCATTGGTATGTGTACCGCCCGCGTCTCCTTCGCCGATCGCTCAACAATCGTGCTATTCACAGTCATCGCCCACTGTCCCCACGACATCATCCTCGGCTTAGACTTCCTCTCCGCACATTCTGCTCTCATCGATTGTTCCGCCAGTACTCTCCGCCTTGACCTGCCTGTTGTGGATCCTGCTGAACCACACCCCAGTCGCCTCAGTTCCGCCGACTTCGTTCGCTTGCCACCTTCACCACTGACCTACGTTGAACTAGTGTCATCCCCACCAGTCCCCGACGGTCACTACATCGCGGCTCCTATGCCAGACGTCCTCCTTACACACGGGATCACAGTACCCCATACAGTTTTATCTATTACGGCGAATAGCGTCTGCCTGCCAGTGGTCAACTTTGGCTTGACGACACAAGTGCTGCCACGTGGGATGTCTTTGGCCCAGCTTTGTTCCTTCGAGGATCACTCAGTAGCATCCATTGCAGTAGACGACACTTCATCCGATACTCCTCTCCCATCGCAGTCGACAAATTGTACCATCGCTGACCCACGGAAAATGATTGCCCCCGACTTGCCCTCCGAGCGCGCTCGTGACCTCTACCGCGTTCTGTTTTCCTACCACGATATTTTTGACTTTAACGATCGTCCTTTAGCCCAAACTAGAGCTGTCAAACATCGCATTAATACTGGCGATGCCCCTCCTATTCATCACCGCCCGTATCGAGTGTCACCAGCTGAGCGTCAAGTTATTCACGCAGAAGTTCGCAAAATGCTTGCCAAGAACATTATTGAACCGTCTTGTAGTCCTTGGGCGTCACCGGTTGTGCTGGTAAAAAAGAAGGATGGCTCATGGCGCTTTTGCGTGGATTATCGGCACCTTAACAGGGTTACCAAAAAGGACGTGTATCCCCTACCTCGGATTGATGACGCCCTTGACTGCCTCCACGGTGCTCGCTATTTCTCCTCTATTGACCTTCGCTCCGGCTATTGGCAGATTGCCGTGGACGATCTCGACCGCGAGAAGACTGCCTTTGTCACACCCGACGGTCTTTATCAATTCAAGGTGATGCCGTTCGGCCTATGTAACGCTCCTGCCACTTTTGAACGCATGATGGACTCCCTTCTTCACGGTTTCAAATGGTCCACGTGCTTGTGCTACTTGGACGACGTTATCGTATTCTCCCCAACGTTCGCTACGCACTTCGAGCGCCTCTCAGCAGTCCTGGACGTTTTTCGGCGAGCCGGTCTGCAACTCAACGCATCGAAGTGCCAATTCGGCCGTCGCCAGATTACCGTCCTTGGACATCTCGTTGACGCGAACGGAGTGCAACCGGACCCAGGCAAGATCCATGCTGTTACGCACTTCCCTGTTTCGAAGTGTGTCAAGGATGTGCGCAGCTTCATCGGCCTTTGTTCGTACTTCCGCCGTTTCGTGAGGAATTTCGCCGCCATAGCACGACCACTACCCGACCTTTTGAAAAAAGACGCTCCTTTCCACTGGGGCGATAACGAGGCCTCTGCATTCTCTCATCTAATCGACATTCTCACAAGGCCTCCCGTTCTGGCCCATTTCGATCCTTCTGCGCCTACCGAAGTACGTACTGATGCCAGCGGTCACGGCATTGGAGCAGTACTGGCACAACGCCAGCGTGGCCACGACCGTGTTATCGCCTACGCCAGCAGGTTCCTCTCACCCGCGGAGCGCAACTATTCCATCACTGAGCGTGAGTGTCTGGCCCTAGTTTGGGCGGTTGCGAAATTTCGCCCATACTTATATGGCCGATCATTTTCCGTTGTCACAGACCATCACGCGCTTTGTTGGTTATGCTCATTGAAAGACCCTTCAGGAAGACTTGGTCGCTGGGCCTTACGCCTCCAAGAATATTCGTTCTCTGTCACCTACAAATCTGGCCGACTACACAAGGACGCTGACTGCCTGTCTCGCTACCCGGTAGACGAGCCTGACGACGCCGACAGTAGTACCGCCGACGGCATTTTCTCTGTGTCTGCCTTCGCTAACATCGCCGATGAGCAGTACCGAGACCTATCGCTGCGAGTACTCATCGAGCGTCTGCGCTCTACACCTACCGACGCATCCGTTCGCCGATATGTCCTCCAGGGCGGCATTCTGTACCGAAGGAGCTTCCTCCCTGATGGCCCTGATCTTCTTCTTGTCGTGCCAAAACATCTACGACAGACTGTGCTCTTTGAGATGCATGACGCACCCACTGCAGGACATCTTGGGGTAACCCGCACGTACGACCGCGTCCGCCGCCGCTTCTATTGGCCTGGTCTCGCTCGCTCCGTTCGACGCTATGTTGCTGCCTGTGATCCCTGCCAGCGTCGGAAGACACCTCAGGTGCTACCTGCCGGTCATCTCCAGCCGATCACCGTCCCCGTGGAACCGTTCTTTCGTGTTGGATTAGACCTGCTCGGTCCCTTTCCCACGTCATCCTCTGGGAACAAATGGGTAGCCGTCGCGACTGATTACGCCACCCGATACGCTATCACTCGGGCTCTCCCTACCAGCTGCGCCACTGACGTCGTGGACTTTCTCTTGCGTGACATTATCTTGCTTCATGGCGCCCCGCGACAGCTGCTTACTGACCGTGGTCGAAACTTCCTCTCGAAAGTTATCGCTGACATTGTGCGTTCCTGCTCCATTCAACACAAACTGACTACTTCATACCATCCTCAAACCAATGGCCTGACAGAGCGGTTAAACCGTACTCTTACCGATATGCTGGCCAAGTACGTTTGCAAGGACCACCACGACTGGGACATTGCCCTTCCTTACGTAACATTTGCGTACAATTCTTCCCGGCACGACACCGCCGGATTTTCTCCCTTTTATCTACTGTACGGTCGCGAACCTACCTTGCCCCTAGACACGGCACTTCCTCCTGCTGCGGTCTCAACAAGCGAGTATGCGCGCGACGCCATCGCCCTCGCCGACCATGCACGCCAGCTTGCCCGTGCTCGACTTACGGCCTCACAGACCACTCAGCAGTGTCGGTACAACGCCCGCCATCGTGACGTACAGTTTTCACCTGGTGCGCTCGTGCTCCTGTGGTCGCCCTCTCGTCACGTCGGACTTTCAGAGAAGCTTCTTTCGCGATACACAGGGCCCTACCGCGTGCTGCGCCAGGTGACGCCTGTGACTTACGAAATTGCTCCTGTGGGCTCAAGCTCGTCGTCTCCTGTGGCATCTAGTGATGTCGTACACGTCAGTAGGCTCAAGGCCTACTACACTGCTTCCGAGTCCGATCTTTAGTCGCTCCGGGACGGCGCTTTTGCAGCCGGGGGTAGTGCTACGGCACAATATGTGCGATCACGAAAGGCCAGCAGTGTGAAGACGACGACGACGATTTAGAAGGTAGCGCGGGCTGTTGCCTCTTGGCCAAGCGCAGCGTATTTTCCTTGTAAATATATTTGTACATAGCTTGTCGTCTGCGTCTTCCTACGTAACAATATGTTTTTTATCCTCATCAAAACTTCTTTATCTACCTGGTACCGCTACCTAGCCTTGTAGCGGATCCGGTGGTACCTCTTCCCTGCTATTTTTTTCGCCAATGCTGCAAACGTCTGTTCCTTATTTCGACTGCTGACCGGTGGATGATTCGGTCCACTTTAAATCAAAGCGCTTCAGGAAGGTGAACGTTACCTACGGGTCCAACTGAGTGAACACGTTCGCATTCCAATTCATTCCAATCTCATCAGAATGCGCTGTGAGGTCTCTGGATTTTGGCTGCAGCATGCACATGCCTCATCTAGTTCGGAATATCATTTCCGCCATGTTTTTCTCCTTAGGCAACCATGAGAGCACTTTCCATCGCGTTATCGTACAGATTTTTTCTTCAATTTTGTTCTTGATATATTCTTGCAATTTACCTAGGAACAAACAATAAAATTCTCCTTAACTCAGTAAGGAAGCCTTCATTGCGGTGAGGCCGCCCTATGTCACTCTAAAAGCTTCCTTACTTAGGGGCCCTTGGTGAAGGCTTCCTTGGTGCTTCCTCCGCGTAAGGTAGCTCCGAAGCTACCTTCGTGCGCCCTTACGCCGCTCCTGGCCCTGAACGAGCGCTTCACCTCACCACATAGCCACGTGACGTTCCCTTGCGCATGCGCACTGTCATCCACCTGCGCAGAAGCGCGAGCACGGTACGTCTTGCCAGGCATGTTCGCTCAGTCACGCGTGCGGCATGAAAGCGTTGCTAGGCGTTGCACGACGCCGGCGCGCCAGCGTTGCTGGAGCACATCAAGTTTTGAACTGTAATATCAGTCAGTCAAGAACTTTATTGAAGTCCTATGGTACTTTTTTTACGTTTAGTGAACAAAACTAGCAAAAAACACCCACGCATCTCTATATTAGCTCTTCAATTTAAAAACTGTGTAATGATACAACATTTTTCATTGAATAATGGTGTTCGCGTAAAGCTCTTAAGAGATCATCTCGAACCGAGGCATGCGACAACCGCTCCTTACGTGAGGACGGCCGAAGGGAGCTTTCCAGAGTACGCTTGCCTCTTCTATCGGCCCTTCGCTGTAAGAAAGCCTCACGTAAGGTTAGGAAAAGCGCTCGAAGGAAAGGAACGTTTCATTGTTTGGGCCCTAGTCTTTTTGTTTACATTCTTTACATCCAATTCACTTCGTTCACAGGCCCCTGTCTGTAATGAAACTCCTGCTGTCATGACGCCGAGAAGCAGCATCTACGACGGTCGGCACACCTACAAATCTAGCCACCGCAACCACGTCGTCCTCGCCAGTGCCAGCAGTGCTTGATTTCACTTGTCACCCAGTTTGCAACTAAAGCAGACGATCGAGTAACGGCTGTTCTTATTACACGGCCCTGATAAACTTCACATATTCCTTTTCGTCTCAGGTATAGTAGGAGGTACCCCCGTTTCATTCTAATTCACAATCCTGGATCTGTGTTATAACCATACCGCTACCTGCGCGTTCGTAATGCTCTAACAATGGTTCTGTTGTGCTGTCAAGGTGACGCATATATCAGCAGGATCTGGCGCTTAACATTTTTCTTTCCAAGCCGTCGCACATGGCTTGAATGTGTTTATCAGATGCTATTCAACCTTTTGTACTTGTCCCGAGGATTCACTCTAATCAGGGTCAACTCTTGCCACTTCGCGATTTGTGTGCACTGCGGCCATCCCACTTAACCAGAACGCGGGTACGAGCGGCCCATCTGATGGTCAGCACCACGAAGCGGCACTGGCTGTAATGGAGACAGGAGTGTGGCTAGGCATACCATATCTGTTTGCAGTATGTGTAACCAGATGTTGCTTCATTGACGCAGATACATGTGGCAGTGCGTATCCCCATTATGGAGTCACAATTTAACATTATCTAATAAATAAATAGATGATTGACTGCCCTAGCAACCACACCGTGAACCAGGTGATCTGGGTTCAGCCTCAGGTTCACAGATAACAGCATGGGCTACGACGTCGCCTCGTAGTTTTCAGATGGTCATGACGTCGCCGCACACAAGCAATAGGAAACTGGCAAATTGTATGCGGTGCCGGCTGTTGCCTCACTAACTTTGTTCGCTAAAAATATGTTGGGTAGAGGACGTTTCGCCTGAAGGTTGCAGCAATCTCATCCACTATCAACAAAACATGCTTCAAGCCGATTATAAGGAGAAGTTGAGTCATTTAGGAAGATATCTTGAGAGGGTCAAAGGGATAAATTCGCACGCTACAAGGAACAGGCGCACATGAATGAAACATACACGCCTACACAAAACACGCCTTAGTGCTTGCTGTGCTCACGCCGATTGCATGGTCTGAGCAATGATTGTAATCTCGCTTCGGTGGCCTCAAGCGGAAACCTTCAAACGCGCAAAAACGCAAGACAGACTTGAACATAATCGTACGGCAGTGCAGCTAGAGCGACACTACTTAGGTAAGATGAGTGGGCTCATTCGCTGTAAGGTGTCACACACTTTTACAGTGCTTTCTTTTCTCTTTGTAGTAGAATAGCGACGACAAAGGTGAGTGGGGTCTCTAGCCTTGCCCATGTGCTGCAACTCCAGCACCGCGTGCTCAGGCAATGGACCGTTCTTGTATAGCGTAAAATGCTTGAGCTAGCGTTTGCGCGTTCCGCCGGCGAAAGCTTTGCGGGACGCTATTCGATATAGCGTTAAAACAGTGTAAAATAAAGATGCGCCGCAAAGCGCGAAACTCCACCGCGCCGTCTAGGTGGAAGTAGACAAAGCTCTAAACCTGACGGCTCACCATCTAGTTCAAAGTAATCAAAGCAGAATTTTTACAGAGTAGTCAGTTTTAGAAGGAAGTTTATTGCCTTACGTGCCCCCCTTCAAGAAGCAAGTTTAAAGTACGCGAACGCAAACGTAAGGAAGACTTTCAACGGCAGGGCGCCGTCTGATGCCTCGGGACGAACGTATGCAAACCATGACAATTGATTAGCAACCATTCTTTTGGTATGCAGAAGCGTTTCGTCAGGCATGGGACGCCGAACGATCTTAGAAATTGGACGCGCTATGCGCTCCTAATTAGCGTATCAGGTGAGTTTAGACGAAGCGGGAGCTCGTTTCATTAGTTGCTGCCGACGAACGAGAGGTAGAGCATAGCCATCCCGAGAACTCACTGTGGAACGGGAGCCATAGGGGCCGCCATGTTCGACAACGTTATGTCTTGGCTTCGGCCCTTTGCGATGGTTAGCGCCTCCAGCTAAATTCGAGAATAGTGGAGGCACGCATGAGCAAAGCTGCTATAGCGTTCTGCGCATGCGCAGCGTTTGCGCCACTATATTTTAACAGTTAGCGTGGTGCACCTTACGCTATAATAAACCGAGTCCAATGTGGTGTAGAGCAAAATTAAGGAGAGAAAACGAAAGCGTCGGCAAAGACACGCAACGTGACGCTCGTCGGTGAAACTGTTTTTTTATCGCTGCTGGCTTACGGGGTGCTGCGAGAAGGACCGCAACACCTGTGTTTCCCGCTACCTCATTGAGGCCACAACATTGGCGTACATTTTACCGGAACTAAACGAGACATTGGTACGCTTTCGGTACGAATTGCGTTTCGGAATAACTGAACAACTAGACACTACCTTTCAATTTCTGTTTCAGAATACCTCGGAAACCAGTTGCGCCGAAAGTGTTTGAACATGTCTCTCATTTCACATCTGCATGAAGAAAAGAAAAGGGGCTATTTACCTGTATCGTGTTCCTAAGCTTCCAAGATCACGCGCGCACAGAGCCGAAGATTTAGCTTCAGGACTCTGATATGCACGGAGGAAAGTGTATGCACGTGTAAACAGAACACGAACATTCTTAGCCTGCTGCATGTAAATTAAGTACGTAATATATTTTGCTCGATCAATGGAACAGTATGCCAGCTGGAAGAAATTGCACGCAAAAGTGCTATTTTGTTATTTGAGAAAACTATAATCGAATCTAGTAACTTTAGTAAATTGATAATTGAATACTAGAAGAGTAACACAAAGTAATAGCTATGGTTAACTGTTAGTTAAGCATTCTTAGTCGCCTATGATGAATCTGTTTACCTCTGTAACCTGGATCTGAAGACTGTCCTACTTACATGCTTAGGGCGGTAGCCAAGGCTGTCCATCTTAGTGCTCTGCAGAGACAAAAAATTTAATATGTCAGCTCTCATTTGAACTGCAGGTGATCCTTGACGACTATGCGAACGCTCCATTTGAGTGTATTGCTTCTGACAGATAACATGCGCGACCAAATACAAAAGTGTTGTTTAGTTACTCGTAATAGGAAAATACATAAAACATTTAAAGATGATGTCTCGTTCCTCGCAATCGTAAAATACATTTCGACTGTATATGATGAAGGGGATAATCAGAGCTAAATTATTTCATGACAGTTGACCAAACCATAGCTACGGGCTGAAAGTACGGGCTCACATGTACTAGCTGAAGTTCACAGCATTCTGGTACACGAGAACTTCATCACGTCTCACTTGCATGATAGATAATGCGCTATCAACAGGAACTGGTGATGTCACTGTGCATATTCTTGGTATTTGTAAATTTAAAATGATGCTACCATTTCATTTGCTCGACAGCGACGGTGCTCGAACGATCGGTGTTGAACGCTCATGTGACAATCCCAAGCTTCGTACTGAATGAAGTTAGTTACGCTGTAGTGCTGGGAAGAAATGGCTACGAATTGTTAATTACGTGCGGATTTCTTTCGGCTGCGATAGTTGATTTCAAGGTTTTATTTTCTGGAACTGCTCTCGCATCATTCGTTCTATATCCATTGTGGCCATTGTCAATTGCCTGATGAGCCTTATGGAGTGAACTAAATGGACCCATGACCTTCTGTGCTCCCGTTCATGTTCGAGAGCGCATTCAGTAAGTTGTCGAATTCGAAGCAACTTTAAATACGTGTGGTTAAGCCTAAGCTTTTAAACGTTTCGCCCCTACAGTTACAGGACTTTTGGGCAATGTTTTGTAATCTACACAGTCGAGGACGTTATTTGACCTCCTGCGCATTTGAACCAGCTGCATAACAGCGCGAATAGCTCGGGGCAGGGGTATCAGCTATTTATAGCAGAATTATATATACACCATTGCGATGAAGAAACTGCGCTCACTGAGCAATTGAAGATGTAAATAACGCACACAGATGTTTCGGGAGGCATACGGGTTCCTTCATCACTCTCAAGGAAAGTCTTTGTGTGTTATTTTCAGCTTGACTAGGTCAGTGCCCACAATTTCTTCATCATCATGTTACCTGACCAAATGAATTTTTGTGCAACTCTTGACTACTGTTTACCATTTTTGCATGTATTGCATGTTCAGTAGCTATCAAAATATTATTTTGGTCCTCTATTTAGGATTCAGGTGCACCAGAGGCTTTGCATACAGACAAGAGCAGGACAAGAAATTAACGCTATTTGTCGGAAAATGTGTTCGACCCGCATTTTGCTGCCCTTAGATACCTTTGCTTGGCTTTGAGTAGTGTTTACATTTTCGTTTACATTTAATTTCTACACACCATATTTCTCATAGTTTCATTACAGTTTACTGGGAGCAGGAGTACTTTGTAAGGGAGCTCCATGAATGGCCTGTCGATCTTGCTCATAATTATTCGTTCGTTATTTGGGAGTTACTCGATCTAAATACCGGCATAAGCAATACCTCTTATGTCGCATTTGCTCTTGTACGTAGCCGCTGCAATTGGCGAGCATACCTACATACCCAAGCGCAGAGCACTTTGTGCACTATAGAGCGTCTTCATCTGCTGGTTCCGAGGGCCAGGTTACGCAATTTTTGAGATCAACCCGAACGTGCAAACAAAACTGAAAGCTTTCTGTGGTGTTTACGCCCACCTCTACTACAAAAACTATCGGGAACGATTGTTGAAAGATGGTGCTAAAAATCGCATCTGCGAATTTTGTCAGAAGCTCTCGGGTACCATGCACCCCGCCAACCTTCTTCCTCACTTTTTTGTCTTTACGAAGATTCGAATTGGTACATGTGGCTCGATAAAGTTGGCAACTTCTGGGGTTGAGCCTGGTTTCAGAGTGTCGAGTTGACATTCACTATTTATGCCCATGTTCTTTGCTTGTATGTTGCGTGCGCGTCACCCCCCCCCCCTCTGTATTTTTCTAACCGGACAAGGGAGGTTTAACCGGGAAAAGTATAGCCTATTTGCACCTGTGTTTGGCGGCAATGGATGTACACGCACCTTTTCTTAAATTTTTATTGTGGCACAAGTCCGTACTCAGTCTAGGACGGCGCCGTCATACTTACATCACAGGGTGTGCGTTTGTGTGCCATACAAAACGCTTCCCTTGTTATTATAGGTGGTGAAACGACAGTACTCCTTGTCTTTCTACTAATGCTTCTCTTGAGGCACTTGTGGTTGCTGTACGAAGAGACGAATAGTACACCATGAGCTTTGCTACTCCTACTAGTAATCATGAAATATAGTTTATAGATATATAGTTTATTTGAAAGAAGGTAAAGTGATCGACCTGAGCTAACGCGCTGTAGCTTGCTGCTCTGCATAGGGGAGGCGGAACGGGGACATAAAGGTGCGACGAGCGATGACGATGATATAGAAAGAGGGATGCAAAACGGGGAAAGCAAGTTCAACATTCTGATAATAAATATTCAGAAATCTTATGCTTGAAGCCACTATCGGGTTCCGTATCTAGTCTGTAGTCACCAATTGAAGTGAACGTAATGATAAAGGCGCTAAGACGAAGCTGGTAAGTGGGCCTCCCCTATGAGCAGGACAAGCGCCAAAAATAGGTTTTACAGCATGTAAAGAACTGCCATAAGAGGCTCCAGCATGGCGAGCACTTTCAGGGTACTTTCAGCCGTCAGATTCAGGAGACCACCATTAATCACGCGCATTGACTCTACCAGGTGTTCCAGCATTTTCTGAATGCTATCCTTATCAGTGTGTCCACCTCCTTGATTGACCCTAGTGTCATCGGTTTCATTGGCCCTATCATTATTGCCTTCATGGCGCAGATGACCACTAGGACCCGCGGGCATGGCCATAGCCCTAGAGGGCAGCAAAGGGCATTCCGTGTGTGTCACAGCCGGTGGGGGTGAATGTTTGGCGCGTGCTGTCATCGACCTTGAATTAGCAGTAGGCGCTATTACCGTCCTTAATTTATTTTTTATATTATGGGGTTTTACGTGCCAAAACTACTTTCTGATTATGAGGCTCGCCGTAGGGGAGGACTCCAGAAATTTCGACCACCTGAGGTTCTTTAACGTGTAACTAAATCTAAGTACATGGATGTTTTCGCATTTCGCCCCCATCGAAATGCAGCCGCCGTGCCCGGGATGCTGTTACCGTCCTCGATGCACGCAAAGGCACAGGTGATCATGGCGCCTGTACCCCGCTATGCCATCATCATCATCATCATACCATCATCGTCATCATGATCATCATCAGCCTGTTTTATGTCCATTGCAGGACAAAGGCCTCTCCCTGCGATCTCCAATTACCCCTGTCCTGCGCCAACCGATTCCAACTAGCGCCCGCGAATTTCCTAATTTCATTGCTCCACCTAGTCTTCTGTCGCCCTCGATTGCGTTTTCCTTCTCTTCGTACCCATTCTGTAACCCTAATGGTCCAATGCTTATCTAACCGGCGCATTACATGGCCTGCCTAGCTCCATTTTTTCTCTCCCCGCTATGTAGTTCTGAAATGGCTTTGTGACGCTTCTTTCGCGAGCGTTGGTCTTATTGGCAAACAGATTGAGCAGCGTCTTTACATGAAGATTGCTCTCTTGCTATTATTCGAAGAATACGAGCTTCTTCTTTCATCTTCGAGCATTCCTTCGAAGTCACTTCGTGAGAGCCGGTACAGTTGGCACATTTAAATGAAGACGCATCACAGTCGGTAGTATTGAGCTCTGCGCCGCAATGCGAGCAGGTGGCTACTTCGTCAAAAGCGCTCACGTGACCTATCTTTAGACATTTCCAGCACTGAGGAGGCCTCGGAAGGAAAGGTGGCACACGGTGCATCACGAAGCCCACTTTGGCAGACGCTGGTAATGTCGAAGAAGCAAATATGAACTTGATATATCGGGAGTTCCCCAAGCGGTGAAACTCAAGAATGCGCACAGCTGACCTCAAAAGATTGTTGAGGTCCACATGCTTGATTTCAAGCTCCACGTCAGAAATAACACCAGTCGTTGTCTCCTTCTTGTAAGTAATAAAGGAGCGGATGGCGATTGCGCTTAACTGTGGAAGGGTCTTTTTCTACAGTATTACTGAATTTTCTCCATCTATTCTCAGGACGTTCTTGCGAGCATTGATCCTGATCTCGTTGATTTGCCCAGGGGCAACACTTTCAAAACGTTCGGTTAGAAACTGCCTGCTAAAGGAGTTCTTGTTGTGTGAAGTAGAGAGTGGCACGTAAGAGACCGTGAAGGATCCCTGCTCACTCTGATTCAATGAAGTCGCCTCAGTCGACATGCGGCTCATCTTCTTCATACGGCGGCCCATGGCTACGGTGTACTCACTGTTAGGGTCCATGAGTTCTGGCCTTGAGCTCTCCCAGGGATCGAGCTAGTGTGAGCTTTCAAAGGCACGTCGTGCAGAAATGAGCGATGAAGCAGACGACTGGCCTTCTTCAGGTGGTCGTGGGAGCGTCATCTTGCTCATTCTTAATGCAGTTACTCTCACGAAAATGGCAAAAAATAAAGAATTGCTAACAGCGAGAGGCCCAGAGCCCTGGGCACTTCGTTCAAGTAATTTTTGCGGCAGCAAAATAAAGTACAGTTTAATAGTATGATGTTACAATAATAAGTACAGTAAATAACAGTACGATGTAAAGCAGTGACTTGAGTTGAACATCCATTAGCAATAATGGCTGAAGCACGCATATAAAAACGTGTGATAGGAGAAAATGCAATGGTGTACCACTTCACATTTCTTTTAACAAAACGTCCTCAATTACCCAGGCGGTGGGTAAGCGCTCGTCCTTATGTATCTTTCGTTGTCCCTGTGTGTTAAACTCAAAGTTTGACGAACAATCAATTCTAACTAGGCCGGCTCGCAGTCAGGCTGCCCGCCGATTTCACACCGCGGTCATCGTACTTGTTTTGACAGATTATACGTTTTTATAAAAAGGCATGGATACTATGACAGATATGAAGAAGATTTGGATAGACAAGTGTATTGAGGTGGTATGTGTTTCATTTCGGAAAGAACAGGGGGTGGCTTGCTAAAACTGCGTGCAACGTTCACCATGTATGGAACGAAATGTAACAAAAATATGTAATAATAATGTCACCTATTATTTGCTGCCGCAATTAAACACACGACTTACGTTGATTTCGTTGTTTAGAAGATAGCAGTCTTTACTCGATCATGCAGGGTTGGCGCACACAGATGCGCTATTATTGCTCTGCGAATAACGCAATCGGAGGCGAATATAACATCTCACTCACCGTTGAAAAAGCCGTAACTTGGCAGTAGGTAGTCGAATAAAGCGGCGGTGGTCGCGTTTGAGAGAGCTCACTCTACCATAGTAGGTCTAAAATAGCATACTATAAAGTCTGCTGAAGAAAAGTTACAAGGTTTACATGTTTGCTATTCGTTAAAGAAATTTGATGGTCGCTCGGCCATCACGCCTCCGTATTTGAGACGTAGGGCCCAGAAATCATGTGAAGCAACTTGGGGAGCAAGACAGCGGGAAGCCAATCCACCTTCACCATGTTCATCAAGGTGAGCGCATAAGTAATAGGGAGCGAGTTCAATTGCAAGAGTAGACCGTAACACCACCACAAGCTGCACTATAATTTAAGCACGCAAGAATTTTAATGCGTGCATAGAGTTACTTGCACATTCATTCACGTCGTTTCATACCCTCACGTCGTTCATACCCTCAGCAGCATAGCTCACTGGGCATCTATGATTATTGATGCGTGGCTTGTTTGTTTTTTCTGTGTGGCCACTTTTCATCGTCTAACAAGTGTTATTGCTCAGTGCGGAACACAGCCGCATGTATTTCAAGTTTCCCTAATGTTATCGGTGGTTCTATCTGCTCTCCGTTGTCAGCGAGGCTTGTGTAATCTGATTGCCCGCGCGACCCGAATTATGAAGAGCTATCTTAAAGACACGCGGACACTAGTGATTACTCTGGAACCTTTGATGACTCATGTATAAAAGCCTACGCTTTACCGGCAGATCAGATTTAGACGATCGCCGACTGTTTTCACCGCTCTCTTTGCGCTTTAAGTGTAGCCTGTTTTTCTGCGCACAGGTTCGCCCAATTAATAGGGAGTTTCGCCATTCACCGCTTTGATACTGTTTTCTTGAACGGCACACCCACGTGACATCTGGTGGAGGTGCTTTGCGTTCATATACCGGACGCCCCCGAGAAGAGGTGATCGAAGCCTGGACCACGAATAAAACACCAACGTCGCCTCTTACTATCGAGCAAGCCGCAAGCTACAACACCTGCCCCCGCCACTCGGACTTCTACCTGAGGCAACCAAGAAGATGGTGGCCAAGTCTACAACCCCAATGGAAGCCTCAGCCTCCCCCACCGTGGTGCAAGAGCCCAGAGGGTCACCAAATTTCCGAGGATGATCGCTTGAATTGAGTAGAAACATGTGAAAGGTCGCTGTATTCAACAACTGGAACTCCTACGATAAGCTGCGCCATGTCTACTTCACGTCCAAAGACGCAGCAAGCAAGCGGTTTGATAACCGGCAGTTGAGACTGACTTTATGGGACCTGCTTCGCAATGGCTTGTTGCAGACCTTCACGAACATCTAGCGCAAAGAGCGGGCCCAAGCGCTACTAATGACCCGCAGACAGCTGCCGAACAAAAACGTCATGATCGTTGCTGAAGAAATGACTTGCTTTTTCAGCCATGCCGACCACGACATGTCTGAAGAAAAGAAGGTTCATTCTGGATGCGGGGTGTGAAACAAAAAACCATTCATCGGATTGATGCGCAACCCGCGTGAGACTGTCACTGAATTTGTTTCTGACGCCACAGTGATCGAGAAGACGCTTGAAATGCGCACCAGGCAATACAGCCGGCCTGCGCTGACAGTATACTTTGCCTAAGTTCAAGCGCTACACGCCGATATTCTGCGCAAGACGCTCAGAGCGGTTGTGCGGAAATAGTTGCAAAGAGAGAGAGAAAACATTTATCTGAACCATCAAGGTCGTTGCTCTTGATGTCGAGTGGGTGGTATCCTCATTCCAGGAATCCAATAGCTATGGCTCCTCGACGTATTTGCTGGACGAGAGCTTCTTGTCCCACCAGAGTATCGCTGGTAAGCTGTAGCTTCCACCGCTCAAATGACCTACTAGGCGTCTTTAAATGTTGAGGTTTGCCCCCGCAACCCCCCTCCCCCACCCGAGATGTGAAAGAGTGTGTGTGTGTCGCCGCATCAGGAGTAGATGCCGCGATATGTTTCAGGGTATATTTTGCTTTATCTGTGTACGTTTGGGAATTTGTTTGCATGAATTTGCATGCCCACGGCGAGCACTTTCACGGGCGAGTTCTCGCCGCCACTCGTCGAAGGCTGCCCATTCCTCTGGGGAATGCACAACGCGTGGCCATCATATCCATTTTAGGAGACAAGATATTAAAATTTATTATGGTGTTTTACGTACCAAAACCACGATCTGATTACGATGCATGGCGTAGTGGGGGACTCCGAAACCTTGGACCGCCGGGAGTTTTCCAAGGCGCACCTAAATGTAAGTAGATCGGTGCTTTCGCATTAGGACACCATCAAAATGCGGCCGCCGCGGCCTGGATTCGGTCCCGCGACCTCGTGCTCAGCAGCCCAACGCCATAGCTGCTTAGCAAAAATGGCGGGTAGTTTTCCGAGAGTGAACCGAACGGAAACGAAGCCGGCGCAGCGTGCAGGAAACGTTTTCCTGCTCGTTCCCTCCCCGACGAAAGCGAAATGGTTATGACTGGCTGCGCGCGTGGCGTGAGCGCGTGCCTATGCTGCTTTAATCCTTGCTAATGACTCTTGTTCCGGCGCCGGCAGGGTTTTAAACTCATTAAACGGCTCTTTCCCGCAGTTGCTCTGCTCTGGGAGCAACTGGGTCTTTTTGCACGGCTACATCGCCACCGCAACATGGGAGCCAATGGAAGCTTCGCTTACAATACTATGGCACAACTCATGTCATGATGAGTAGTACTTGAGCAACGTAGCTACACACCGTATCCCCCCCCACCAAGTTGCGTTTACCTAACATCTGTAGTAGTCGTTCTGAGATTTCGGTCGCGTCCGCTTCATGCGACATACTCTGGCATTCTCCCACTTCGCTACGACATTAGCTTGCAAGGTCGAAAATAATGATTGCGGCATGACGGCGGCTTTATGACATCGACGCAGTGAGAAAAATGGAAAGACGGAGGAATGACTGCAACGAAAAGCAAATGCAGTCGACGACAACATGACGCTACTGAGATGACGATTCTGAATGGTGACAATGGCATAACGAGTGCAGCTCGACGATCTGAGATTAACAGGATGACAACGAGTGTATGAGAACGATGGCACAACGCCGACGGCATGTGGGCGATGCCAAGGAAACGGATGTAGAATAGCAACTCTATGACGACGACGTATTGATGGCAATGACGTTAAAACAGTGGCATAATCACAATTCAACGACGTCATCAGTATTAGGATAAAATGAGGAAAAAGGAATGTCAGTGAATTTACGAAGGCGGCATAGCGGCAACGGAATGACCATGTTGACGATGGTAAAACGACAGCATGACTGCACTGGTACGATGGTGGCATGACGAGATTCGGATGTCGAAGTTAGAATACTGGCAAGAGAAAGACCACGACGGCATCAGAACACCGACGTTAGTGCAAATGCGCCACGCTAATGAAACAAAGATGACGATGGCCTGACGAAGATATTAGGACAATAGGATAACAATGGGTCTATCGCGACAATAGCATGACGACGACTCTATCACAAAGGCTGCGTGACGACGATAGCATATTCACGACGATATGACTAGGAAATTACGACAAGGGATGCATGATAGCCAATTTCTGGCGATGACGAAGTGACTATGATGGGATGACAACAGTGGCGCAACCAACGTGGAATAATCGCAATTGAAGAACTAAAAGTATCTACGATAGACTGGCGAAGAAATATTGATGTCGATGGAACGAAGAAGGCAGTATGGCCATGACGACTTGATGACAGAGGCATGACGACAATGGAACGGCGTTAGCGTCGCGGCGAAGGTATGATGACGATGGCGAGACAATGACGGTACGACAGATACCAGATGACAAAGTTAGAATGGGTTGCGCACCGGGGCCGTCATTTAGAAATTTCCCCCCCCCAAAAAAAAAAAAAAATTAAGCGAATTGTGCATACCAAAATTGTTCGGGACTTGCAGATGCATTGTATTTCGGGACTTTTGCATTGTTTACTGCGAGGGTGTTGCGCGTCATGCTATCATAGCATACCCCTGCTATGACATAGGCCTGAAGTAGTACTGACATACTCCTGGTGCTCTTGCTTGACTCTTTGAGAGGCCTCGAAGCACGCTGTTCCAGGTCGATCATAAATGCCTTCGTCAGGCTGGCTTTTACAGAATGTTAAATATCACATGTTCGCCCGAGTGCGCGCTTCGATGATTCTATTATTTTAGGCAGGGTACATTTCTGTTAATATCGCACGAAAGGAATATTCGAAATTTGAAAGCACAACAGTTGTGTTCAATGCCATTCAATTTACGAAAGTAGGTTGCACGTTGAGGCGCCTACAAAATTTTTCATCATGTTATAAATGAGCTCAGTATAATAATCTAATTGTCTTTTGTTACAGAAATCAAGCACGAAATTATAGAAACCAAGGCGTTCCGCACAAGAAATAACTCTTTCAGTATAACAATGATTCCTACCAAATTAAGTAAAGATAAGATGAACAACACTTCCAACTCTAAGAGACGCATTCCAGAAAGATTTTACGTGGTGCATGATTTTGACAGGCAAACGAAATATGCTTTTTATATATCAATTTTTCCGTGAGATAGACTGAAGTCAAAACCACTTTCTGAGGATAATTCCAAACATTCATAGCACGCTTTAAACCGCAATAAAAATTTGAACTTTACCTTAATGCGGCTTGCGCAAGGGACCTACTACATTCGGAGAAACTTAAAGGAACATTTAGCTGTCCTTTTCCCATAAGATGTCCAGCGTTGGCCGAGCATCTCGCAGCAGCGCCGATGCCGTCCACGTCAACGCCTATCCTGTGAACAGTAATGAATGAAAACAAATAAGGAAAATCGCTCAAGGTAACCCTTTTGCCGATGCTTTTCTTCATGTCTAGAAAAAATACGGAATACAATTTTCTCAGTTGTGATGCACACACCTTGTCGGAATTGCGTTCGATGTGCTTGACACCTGAACTTAGCGGCACCATTATGTTATAATTACACATGAAAGATGAGAATACTGCAGTTGCTCGAACCCCATGACGATTTCTAAACGCTTTGGACTTTTTGCATCATCAGCTTCATACGAGTACAGACAACATTTAGTATCACATGAGTATTACACTGAGGCGTGAGCTGCACTTCCAGATAATGTGGTGTGGATTCACTTAACTTTAACTAATAATTTCATTGGACGGCCTCTCGCTAATTTGCACAATGGGCTACAGATGAGCCCGTAATAGTAAGTTGAGGATCTTGAAGTGTACGTATTTTGTTCAGGACAGATTATTACGTTATATTTGGTACGTATACGGATTAGAACAATAAGAGCGCCTTACAGAGTCGATGACATATGTGCTGGCATATGGAGCAGAGACTTGGAGACTCACAAGTAAGCTTGAGAACAAGTTCAGGATCGCGCAAAGAGCGATGGAATGAAGATGGCTAGGTATAACGTTAAGGGGCAGAAAGAGAGCTGTTAGGATCAGAGAGAAAACGGGTACAGACGATATTCTAATTGACACCAAGAGAAAAAATGGAGCTTGGCAGGTCATGTGATGCGCCGGTTAGATAACCGTTGGACCATTATGGTTACGGAATGCGTGCCAAGAGAAGTGAAATGCAGTCGAGGACAGCAGAAGACTGGGTGGAGCGATGAAATTAAGAAATTCGCTGTCGGTAGTTGGAATCTGTAGGCGCAGGACAGGAGTGCAGGTCGCAGGGACCGACCTTCGTCCTGCAGACGACATAAAACAGGCTGATGATGATTGTGATGATGATGATGACAGAGTCGATGTGCTGCAGTAATGAAGCTATAATTCGGCTGCTACGGATGTCGGCCGCTCGAATGACAAATATTCAGTAGCAGCAACGAGAACGCATGGAATCTATGGGATCATCTCGACTGTGGGAGCGCGTGTAGAGTCATAATTGTTGTGGACTCTCCAACAGCCCCCCTGTCCCCTATTTCCGAAGTCGTGGAAAGCACTTTGGCAACGTGCCGTGCACATCATCCACGTGGTGTTGCTACTAGTATCATTTCATCCCGCGGTTTATACCAACTATGGGAATTTAGTGATGATTTGGGTTCGTAATACAAATCATTGAGGAATAATATTTCTGGGAAGAAAATTAGTGCCGATAGTTGCTGTGCATTTTACACATAGCGCTGCTAAAAGCTGGTGTCGCCGTTGTTACCTTGCAAGACATATCTAGTGAGCACAAAAAAGTTATGGGTAATTTCTCGCAGAAAATGTACAAAAAAAGAAACAGTTTCATTGCGAACACTAAAACAAAAAGGATTTCAATTTATCTACTACCACCTAGACAGCAAATGAAATCTGCGGAAACACATGAAGTGGAGGAAGCTTTATCAATTGGAAAAAAAGAAATTGCCATCCACTCGTGTGTCACATATTACAATGACAAACTATACTGCCTCCACGGAAAGAACACTCCGCAGTTGAGGAAGAATTTTCCCGTGAACAAGGCATTGATCCCAGGACCAACGAATTTCCAGTGCTGTCCATTGAGTATGTACCATGTTAGGTAACCAGAAGGCAAGTAGATTACATGGCTAGGGCAACTATATGTTGTCACCTAAATCGCGGTCCGTTAAAACCATTTGTAAAATGATGAAGCAAGTTGACAACGCAACACTGTTTTGTATGCCATGTATACATGTTGCATAGTAGTGCTAGATCACGACAATATATGACTTTGCTGCACGGTGAGACCCTAACATCATTTTTTTTTGCTTTGTGTTCTGAGACGTGAGATGAGAACGTCGTTGCAATAGCCTGATTCCTAGGAAATGGCGCGCAGTAATATATGTACCTTTCTACGTCGCAGCACACTCCTCCACTTACCGTCTCTGAACTAAACTGCGAGGTATGCATGTTACTTAGAACCCTTAACGATTGGCACAGATTAAAGCACGCCTAGTTGCCTATTAGTACTGTCGAAGGCCTGTGCGCTTGAAAATTCAAACGACGCCACATAGGAAACATATGGAACGCATAGTAGTAGCACTTACGCATGCAGGAACACCTTCACGAGACTGTTCACAGCTAGAAAGCTTCCGTCATCCTTCACCATTACAACATTGCTGCCAGTACAGATACCACCTTTGACAGCAAATCCTGTAACAAAGGAGGGTTTTTTTTGTCGCAAACTGTAGATGAAGTGCGAATACTCTCAGCTCGCAGCAAATCTCTGATGCGATCAAAAGAGATGCCACGACATAATAGGCCTACTCCGGCTTCCAGATGCAATGCACATTCAAAAGCAAGAAATAAATTGGCGCTAGGAGATACATTACCTGCCACAAATTGTACATCAAGTAACGATTACGTCGCTTACTAATCGAAAAAACTAACTACAGAACACTTGTGCGACGTTTGCAAAGTCACAGCCCGTTTCTTAGCAAAGTCACATTTGAGTCATTGCAATCCAAATTTGAGTTGCCTTTACATAAATCACACACTTTCAAACGTTGCTCGCATGACACTCAGGCTTCAAATATCGCAGTCTTTTGCGCTTGTTCAAGAAAGTTTTTCAACGGCTGCAATGTATCCATGCAAATAAATATTTCGCGGCTGTATGGACCATAGCGTTACCACCTTTGCCACTAATTTTATTCTCAGTGGCCTTTTTATGGTCTTCCCAGAGCAGTTCACTAAATTCCGCGCCTTTCGAAGGACAGCTACACGTCCCGGAGGGCTTGAATACGTAATTTTGCGCAAATTATTGAAATACCACACATACTTTGAACTTCGCCCACGCATCACCGATAACGTGCCATTTATTTTTCCTAAGCGTAAATACCTGGTCTCCTGTTATTCGAAAAGGGCTGGGTAACCTATTATAAACCTTGCGTATTGGATGAAGAAAGAGCATCATAGCAATTATCTGCAAAGCGGCTAATTAATGAAGGTATGTGAAATTTGCGCCACATATTACACACGTGAGGTCCCATTTTTCAGAGAAAGCACGGCTGATCTAAACTAGGAATATAGCGGAAAAGAGGGCAAAGAAGGCAAAAAAACCATTCCCTAGTAGCGTTAAATATTACCGAACATGAATAATTCAACGATTCAAGTCTACACATGTCCCAATATCCGTACGTGCAAAACTTGCGTCTCTCCGTTGTGCACTAGGGAATACAGTCTTACGAAATAGGCAGTTTTCTGCGACTGAAAGCCGCCATTAAAGTATACACGTTAGTTATTGTTAAGAAATGATATTCAAGACCAATTGACGTAAAACAGCTTTTGAACTTAGCCATTACTTGAAAAGAAAAGGTGACCAGATTTATTGTCAAGGTTACCCGGACATGTAGGAATCACTGGTCGAGCGTCACTTTAAGACCACTGTATCCCGATTCTATTCTACAGGACGGCCGCTGCAAAGCAGATTCGCCGCGTGGCACGAAGATTCTCGCTAACCGAGTGGTATATTGCTTTTATTCTAATTCTCGCGCACCTTGATTCAACTAGTGTCTTAAACGTTAACTGAACAAAAAGAAATGGCTTCTCCGATGAGCAAAAATAACTGACAGTGATGCGCGTTGGAATGCTTACACAATAGCACTGAGCGACTACAAGAATGCTCAGTCGAAAACATTTTATGAGCACACGTTGCCTTCTTTCTTGAAAGACAACCCGCAGAAATTTTGGACTGTGGTAAATGGTAAAAATCTAGGGCCAGTAAACTGTGCGATCTTAACAACGAACCAGTCGATCGCAGCGTCTCTTGTGAAGTGTTCAATGACGCGTTCATCTCTGTATTTTTCGATTCTGTGCTGTGGGCAAGCGCTGTTTTTTCTGATGTACAATATTTTCCAACGCTTCCTATTACCATTGACCTTGTGGCGTTGTAAAGTTGATACAGACCTCAAAAGTTTCGCCGACCACTGGAGTAGATGGTATCAACTCACAATTTCTTAATGGAACTATTACATCTTCATCGAAAATTCTGAGTGAAATCTTTGCTCCAGTCACTTCAAACCACCATTATATCGATTGACTGGAAGGCAGGGATGGCGATTCCCGTACATAATATTTGGTGATTGTTACTCCCCCACTTAATTACATACCTATATCCCTAACCAGCGTTCCCTGCTAATTAATGGAGCACATAGTCTACTCACACCTGGTTTCATTTCTCGAGTCAAACTTATTTTTTACCCCCTAACAACACGGATTTAGAAAAAAATTTTCCAGTGAAACGCAGCTTTTGTCAATCACTAATGATTTATTGCAGGCGATGGATGCTAAGGTTATTATTGATTGCATTTTTCAGACTTCGCCAAAGCCTTCGACACTGCTTCACATGCATTACTTCCAACTAAACTAGGTAACCTCAACACTGATCCTAACGTGCTTGCTTAGATTAAGTGTTTTTTGCCTAAACGTTCACAATTTCTTTCGCTAACGAATATTTCTCTTCCACTGGCCGAGTGACCTCCGGTGTACCGCAAGGGTCAGTTCTAGGAAAATTATTATTTTTTAATTTATATTATTGACCTCCCAGACTAAATTAAATCATCAACTAAGTTATTCACCGATGACTGTGTTCCCTATCGTGTCATTTCTAACACTGGCGAGTGCGATACTCTTCAATCAGACATTGGCATAGTAACGTAATGGTGTTCTAGATCACAAATCAAGCTCAATTCTAATAAATGTAAGGCGATGCGTGTGTCCCGTGCTGTCAGAAATACCACCCTTCCTACACTATTAACAACATACCTGTAGAAAATCTTTCACCGTACAAATATCTTGGTATCCACATAACACACAATCTCACATGGAAAATTCATATTAATTACATTTATGGTAGCGCTAATCGCATGCTTGGGTTTTTACGACGTAATTTTTCGTCGGCAACTGCAGCCGTAAAGTTACTTCTGTGCAAATCTTTAGTGAGGCCTAAACTTCAATATGCATGCTCCATTTTCGACCCTTCTTTTCTAAAGCTAAAAAATACCATCGAATCCATTCAAAAGCAAGCTGCTCGTTTTATTCTTTTTCAATTATTCTCGTCATGCAAGTGTCTCGTCAATGAAACTAGCCGTTGGCTTGAGTTACGTTGTAAATACTTTCGCCTATGCTTTTTTCATAGGATTTATTACACTAACGAAATACTTAAGGATGAACTAATCCCCCCGCCATCATACATATGGTCACGCACGGATCATCGTTTTAAGGTTGAAGTTTCAATTTGTCGCTCCCACGTTTATTTTGATTCCTTTTTAGCAAGAACGACGAATGACTGGAACCACGTGCGTGCCTCCATCACTGCCATTTCTGACGCCACAAACTTCAAGAATATGGTCTACGAATTTATTTGTAATAATCACCACTCCTCTCTGTAATGCCCCCGGCCCTTGAGATTAAGAGAATAATTAAATAAATATGAAGTACACCACATTGCATAAACTATGCTCTTCGCAGCAACTCGGACATCAATCCGGGTTGCAAAAACGCTTGGCGCCTCTTTTGTGTCGGTCGTCATTGGGACTTACTTAACGATAACTTATTCAGCCCAAACTCGAAAGGCTGACATTTCTGCTTGTGATATCTGTGGCTGCTAAAAGTGAAGAGGCAACATATTGTGCCATTGCCATCGATGAGACATACAAAAACAACTATAGTCGAATGCGCTGCTTCAACTGTAGATACTGCCACCTAGCGGCTCAGATTTTCTTCCGTTATTAAAAAATCGCAGACGTGAAGCGGTATGAGCCTTCGAATAGAAGATGAAGAAGCGCAGGAACTGGGGTTGAAAAGAAGAGAAGAAGAAAGTTAGAATAAAAGGTAGACAAGATGGACGCCAGCTCCACAGCAATACTTTCCGCCTATTCTGTCCTTTAAGTAGGAACGCTACATTATTTTGGCGCAGCCGACGACTGACTCCAACATGTGGGTGACATTTTTCCTTGACGAGACCTCCGCAGAGAAGATAATCTTTTCGAGATATCAAGCTCAAGATGAACCAGCGGTGGAATTATCTCGCGAGCTTAACTCGGCAGAACTCGTGAACCTGGTTTTCGAAAAGCCTTCCATGGACACTGCTGAACTACGTCGGAAGGGTGCTGGGAAAGTGAACTTGAGTCTGGCGGTCTTCGACGAATCAGTTCTTCAACCGATGCGTCGAAAGGACTCCGGATCACAGTCGTCGGCGAAAGTGGTGAGCTTCGTTTTGAAAGCTCTTCGGCTACGAGCAGATGATATCTGACATCAGGGAAGTGCACCATGGATTCCTGCTCACTGTGGCATTGTCAGCAACAACCTAGCAGACAAGGCTGCCCGGCCTGCCCACGAAGATACCCAGACGCGTTCAATACCTTTGGCGAGGTCGGACGATGCCAGGGAACTTCGCCTACATGCACGCAAAAAGTCGCAAGATCTCTGGAGTTCAGGTGCCTTCAACTGCCGATTATATAAACTGGAACCCACGCTACGGCTACAAGTGCCATCTAGCCTTTCCCGCGGTGAAGCAACCTTGCTGTACCGCTTGTGGCTGGGAGTAGCGTTCACAAACTCATATTCCTTTCCTTTGGGAATGGCTGAGAGCCCGATGTGCGATTCCTGTGGGTGCGAGGAGACCATCGAGCACCTATTGTGTACCTGCCCCCGCTACGATGTACAACGCCTCTCTCTGCAGCAAACTTTGCACCGGCTAGTCTTACGACCTTTCACCGAGTCAAAGATACTCGGAGCGTGGCCACACCCATCACTGGCACGAAAAGCGAATCGTGCATTGCTGCAATACTTGAGGTACACCGGTTTAAGAGATCGTTTATAGTGTCCCTGTGCATAGTGTCCCGCCCACACGTACTCAGTGCTCACTCTCTACCTTTCTCCTTTTTCTATTCCCCTTTCCCCCACCCCTAGTGTAGGTTAGCAAACCGGATACTCTTCAGGTTGACCTCCCTGCTTTTCCTGTCCTTGCTTTCTCTCTTCTATCTCTACTTCTTCGGCTACAACAACATTTTTTTGCAACAAAACGAACTGGTGACATCACTTATAAGCTCTCTAAACGCTGAGAAGCCGGTGACTAAACTTGTAGCAACCGATGCGTTCAAGTCCAGAAAGTTGGCTTGAATTCTATGAATATGCCGCTGGGAAGAACAACTGGCACTCTAACGAGGACAAGATTACTAACATGCGTCGTTATTTAAGAGGTGTTGCACGGAAGTGGTATGACTTGCACACTACTGAAGAGGCTGGCAACTCTTGGAACCAGCGGAAGGGAAAATTCTTGACGACATTCCGAAGCAACCCAGTGCAAACATGGGACGCCGCACTTAATTTCAAATTCAAGCAGGGCTCCCCCGTCGATTATTTCTTTGAAAAACGTCGCCTTTTAAAGCTGGCCGAGCCTATGCTTCCCCCTTCTGCCGTAGTAGCATTAATAATGCACGGACTGCATGCGGAAGTCCTGAAGCAAGTGCATATACGATCACCTAAAACTATGGATGAGTTCCCGGAGTGCCTTCACGACATACCATCTACTTCAGAAGAAAATATAAGCAATAGTTCAAGCAGTCACTTCAGACGGTCCGGCGCCGATTGGTCAAGCCGTAATCAGCGAGAACTGAGCCACCTTGCAGGCGGCACAGAGAACCTTGGTTGGCGCACTCCCAGAAGTCGGGTGAATAACGCCGACAGCGACCTTGTTCCCCTACTTTCGGACGCTCAAGAGCCTCTGACAACAAAAAAAAAAACTAATAAACAAGGGTGATCAGTCCGACCCGATGACCACAACTGAGACTGTTTATTTAACTTGCTCTAGCCTACATCACATTCCTGTCAAAGTGGGAAGCAGACATATGATAGCTTTGGTTGACAGCGGTGCTTCTGTGTCTATAATAAATGCCAAGCTGGTAGATTCAAGTCACCTGCACAGTGGAAGAGTAATACGGGTGCAAGGTTACGATGGAAAAGTGGCAATGCATAATCAGTGGGTCTCAGTAAACATCGAGTCCCAAGATCATGAAAAAGAGAGTGAAATACTGGTGACAGATGGGGTGACGTATGACTTTCTGCTATCCAGACCAGATATAGAGAAACTAAAAATCATCGTATACTGGGATGATGCGGTTTTAGTGCAAGGACTATCAAGGGAAGAGACAAAGCAGGATAGAGAAGATAACCTGCGTGTTGTCAAGTGCGCGGTGGACACTGCAACGACCTATCCTGAACTGGTATGCATAGGAAGCTATGCACAAGCGATGACGTCACACAAGGTGCCTTTCGAACTAACTGAGAAGACCATCATCCGAAAATCACTTTATAACATGTCAAGAGAGCGCAAGATATGGTTGAAGAAAGAATCGCAGGAGATGCTAGACGCCGATATAATCCGGCCTTTGGTGTCACCCTTCGCCTCTCCCATAACTATTGCGCCGAAGGAAGATGGAACTTTCAGACTGCGCACAGATTACAGGGTTCTCAATCGCCAGACAGAACTTATACCATTTCCTATGCCGAAGATAGAAACGATCATAGATGAGACAGGTGGTTGCCGAAGGTTTTCACGGATTGACTTGTGCAAATACTTCTGGTAGATCCCGCTAACCAAAGAAACAAAAATGTACACTGCTTTTATGACGCCTTTCGAGCTGTACGAGTACAACAGGCGTCCTTTCGGCTAGAAAAACTCGCCAGCATGTTTCCAGAAGATTATGAACGAAGTTCTGAAGCCTTTCCTAGGTTTTTTTTGTAACGTGTACATAGACGATAATATCGTCTTCTCCAAAACAGAGGCTGAGCATCAGGAACACCTGTCCCATGTATTACACGCCTTGATCTTGGCACACCTCAAGGTTAATTTTAAGAAAAGTGCGTTCTTTCAAGGAAAGCTTGTGTTTCTTGGAAGAGTCTTTGATGGGACTACCAAAAGCACGAAACAAGAGTCCGTCGAGAGGATATCCCAACTGGTAAAACCATACGACGTACACAGATTGCGTGTGTTTTTGGGATTACCAGGACATTTCAGAGCCTTCATAAAAGATTTTGCCATAAAAACTAGATGCCTCACGCGCCTAACGCAGAAAGCAGTTAAATTTGAGTGGGATGAAGAATGTGAGAGAGTCTACCGTGATCTGGTGCAATCAATCTCTGCTGACCCTATTTTACGCATACCAGATTTAACTTTACCCTTTGAACTGAATACCGATGCCTCACACTATGGGACAGGTGCAGTCTTGTACCAGAAATGTCCAGAAGCATCCGGCCGAGGAAAGCGACACGTAGTAGGTTACTACAGCTACACCATCAAGCCACCTGAAGTCAACTACACCACTACTGAAAAGGAAGCTCTTGCAGTCCTTAAAGCAATTCAGTACTTCCATACGCACCTAGAAGGTGTGAAGTTTACTTTGTTCACCGATCACCAGGCCCCCACTCAACTCTTGAATATGACCCAACCTATGGGACGTATCGCCAGATCGGTGAACTACTTGCAACAGCTCGATTTCACCATCTCCCACAGACCTGGACCCCTTTTGACTGATGCAGATGCATTGTCTAGACTAATGATACAGGCCAACAAAAAACAATCGGAAGAAATCTATGAAGTTAAATTGGCGGGAAGGCACTGAACAATTGATTTTTATGGAAGGTCGCTATCAATTCCCGCCAACTCTGGTTTCCAGGCTGCTTTGTTTGTACCACGATAGCCCAGAATCTAGAGGACACGACGGATTTTGGCGCCCATACAACAAGCTAGTCAAGAGATTTACACGGCCTCACATGAAAGAAGACGTCAATAAATACGTTCGTTCATGCCACATTTGTCAACAAAGTGAAATATAAGCAGCTTACGGACGTCATGATAATACCTTGCCACTCGAACGTGCCTTTTGAAGTTATACACATGGATTTTGCTGAGCTAAATAAGAAACCAGAAGGTGTCCAAAAAACGCAACCTTCTCTTCTGGCCATAGATGAATGCACTAGGATGGTCGCGGCACGGGTAGGAAAAGAAGATGGCAATAGTGTCATCGCCCTTCTCGAAAGGGATATGTTTAGGACAACCAGGGCGATCGCATGTGACAACGGTCCAGCGTTCAAGAGTGAAAAACTACCAAGATGGGCTCGAGACCACAAATATATCAATGAAATTCTGTGCGCTATACCATCCCGCGGCGAATGGGCTTGGAGAGCGTGGTATACGAGATGTGAAACAATATATCAGGATGTACGACAGTTTCCCTGGTGGATGGAAATGCTCTTTAGAAGCAGCTGTAAGACGTCACGATCGCTCCTACACCAGTGGCTTGGGATGCAGCCAGCAGTTCGCTTCTTCAGGAGAAACCCCTATTCTTCAGGAGGACTGTGAACTGGGGCTGTTAGAAAATCTCGAGATTGTCGAGGAAAGGAAACATAAATCGCAGGAGGAGAGGTACCGTGAACGAATGAAAAAAAATTTGACAAGAGGCATTGCTCAGAAATCCCAGACATTCAAGTCACCGACCTGATTCTAGTTAGGAAAGGAGTGAGAGAATCCAGTGCAAAATTTTATGTTCCTTACTCTGTGACAAAGACAGCCACTTTGAAAGATGTACTGAAGACTGTGTGGTGCATTGGTGAACGTGGCTCAGTTGAATGTTCTTCGATTGGAAATGTTTTCAGGTATTACCCCAGGAGGGGTTAGCAAAAGAAACGTGGAAGGGTGAAGCGGTATGAGCCTACGAGTAAAAGATGAAGAAGCGCAGGAACCGGGGTTGAGGAGAAGAGAAGAAGGAAGTTAGAATAAAAGTTAGACAAGATGGACGCCAGTTCCCCAGCAGTACTTTCCGTCTATTGTGTCCTTTAACTAGGAACGCTACAGACGCCTTCAGCGATGCCTTTTAACTGATGTCCTTCTTTATCTTCATCCGACATATCAGCGTTGACCATTGCATATAGCTTCAATATTTCTTCAATATACGTCGTACACTTTTCACTAGGCAATAGGGCTCTGCGCTAAAGCGTTTGGTCCGCTTTCTTCTATTTGGAATTGGAATTGTCAAAGCAGGCGTTCAGTTTCTGGAAAAAAGTTTCACAAGTGGCGAGCACGCGTTCATGATTGTGAATCAAAAGTAGCACTACCGGCGAGAAAAAAAATGCAAAATTTACAAGATACACTGACGCCCTCCACCCCGTATGCCGGCTTTGTCTTTCATAGTGTCTCAGTCAGACATCTAGGTCTTCATCTCTTTTACCTGACAATATACGTGTTTCCGGCGTCCAATAGCTAGGATGCCTTGGTCTCTGGTTGGCTTTAAAGATGCGTTCTTCGATGGTGTTCTTCGACCGGCCTGCTTGTTAGTCCGCCATGCTTGTTCGCTCGGGTGGTAGTCCAACCAGTCGCCTGCTTCTTAGAAAATCTCGTAGGACTGGGTTGACTAGGGCGTCCAGTACACAATACTTCCACCACTTGTTATTAATGTAGAATATATTTATTAACAGTGAAAATGAGGTATAAAACAAGGGATAGTTCGAAACAGGCGATCATTCTGGAACCCTTGCACCCCTTGTTCCTTCTCTTCCACGCTCCTCCGATGCTGTGTTACAGTTTACACACTGGCAACAAAATATGAAGATTGGATGGGTTCATGGATATGCTCCATCAAACTTTCTGTACAAATTCAATGTTTACCCTATATATTTCATTACAAATTTCCTTCTTCTGCATGAAGCGCAGAAGTAACTGTAACGCCAATGCATTTTCTCGAAGCTTTTAAAATGAATATCGCGAAAATGATGTCATACTGCGAATTCGACCTGCCGCGGTGGCATAGCTGATATGGTGCTGGGCTCATAAACACGAGCTCGCGGGATCAAATCCCGACCGAGGCCACCGCATTCCGATGGGAACCAAATGCAAAATCAGCCGTGTCCCGTGCAATGGTTTAAGATCCACTGGGGGTGAAAATACATCCGGAGTCCTCCGCTATAGCGTACCTCATAACCAAATGGTGGTTTTAGCACGTAAAACTTCTGAATTCATTCGTTCAACCGATGAGTCTGTTCTAAGCCTTGCGAACTCATCTACTGCAATTCTTTATTTCCAATATGTGGGGTGAAGTTTTTTGCTTTAACGTTTATTACTGCAAATTTTCTAATGAGTCAACTATGAATTTAGGTTTCTGGTGCAAGTATTATCCGCTAGTATGGATAAATAGTTCATCAATTATAATTGTGCTACTGGAAATAGATTTTCTTTAAATCAGTAAATTAAAAAACGCCACCCGAATGCGGGTTTCTGCCTACATTCTCGTAACATGGCGCAAAAAGCTTCAATAAAAAGATCACCTTTACTTGTAGTACTTAACAGTTTCTGTGTTTCATTGGTAGCTTCTTATTTCAGCAGTATAGCAACAGTATTTGGTGGATAATAGGCCTGCAGACGCAGAATAAAGTTTCAAAGTACTGCAAATGTACGGAGAATACATTAACAGGTCCCCGATTACAGTGGCTTTGTCATATTTTTCGACATATCGCGAACTTTCTTAAAACGAATCAAGCTATTTTTGAGGCATGTGAGCATCCTATGTGAGAATAGTAGTATGTGAAATGCGGTGACTGTGAAAATAGTTCATGAAATACGTCTGCTGATAGATAACGATAAATGTGAAGGTGGAAATGATGCTAGTGATGCTTCTACAGAAAAGACATCTTTTTTTTGTTGTGACAACGGTTATACTTTAAATCTCTAAGAAGGGCTTATTAGTGTGCGGTGGCTACCACGTAATTTTGAGGCAATATGCTACACAAATTTGTTACAAATATCGTTTTTTTTAGTCTCCCTATTCATCACCGTGCTAAAGAACCACCTATACTGATATGCTATTAAGCACACAATTTAAGTGTGACTACTAGGCGTCGCTCATGCTTTCTGTGTGGCAGGATGCAAAAATCCTCGTGGAAATTACATATACCAAAGCGACAAATGGCCCGTCGGGCGGAACCGCCGGCGTTTCTCATCCGGACAAGCGAGAAACGGCACCTAAGTTCCTATTGGCTGTGACGTCACATCAAGAGCGTGCCTTCACGGAGGAGAGCAGCAGCGTTGCGTCAGGGAAGAGGGCATCAAGCAACGCCACGTCACCCTCGCTCTCGGAAACCTTTGTTATCGGCACTAGTCCGCGCAAGCTCTCACCTGCGTTTTACCTGCGCCTTGGTAAGGCCAAATCAAAACACGCTAAGCCAACGGCCGAATGGCGCAGCACGCTCGCTTGCCGGACTACAACACTCGATGGACCCCTCAGCAACGTTCAACTGGACAGTCGCGTTTTCGCATTCCAACTGATCAGAAACGCTTAGTTGTCCTCGCATTTTTATAGGTGAGTTATAAATATGATTCATCGAAATACCAAGCTCTCCATTCTCGCATCCGTACTAGGTAGGCTGTTGCACTTCTATGTAAAATTCGCGCAATTGATGAACCCACTTCTACACCAAGAGTGTCAAAAAGTGAAAATGAAAGGCTATGGCTACTTTTGCCGCATTACACTTCATTCAGTCACTACAGAAGCGTGTCTTTCTTTTCTTTTCATTATATTGGGAATGCCAGTTTTTCGAAAGCATACAATAGCTTCGCCCTGAAGATAATATGACAATTTTTTTCGTTCCTTACTACATGGCTGTAGATGAATCATGCTGATTGTTCTGAAGGCGTAGGTTCCAATAATTTTCTCTAAAGATCTACTCGACTTCTAGCCACTTCATCGTGTATAATATATATATTAGACTGCCAACCGAAAATTAGAATATGTAGCAAGTGCAACGTAGCATATTTGACAATCGGAACTCGTGTGCAATACAGATGTGTGTCATGTTACATAATAATTCATTATTACACGCCAGAAACGTCATCCCCATTGTATCCTTTCAGAGTTCGCCTGCAAAAAATGATGCATTATTAATGACAAATATCATCACGAGTGTCAGTAAGGAAGGAGTTTATACGCTATTTACTTACCCAGTCACTTTAACGACCAGCTGCTTACCACTGGTATGTGTCGAGTATAGTGGGGCCAGAACAGATTTCCATCTATAAAAAACTTCGTTGATAGTCGCTGCTCTCCGAGAATTAGAAAAAATGGCAATACTCTCCGTATTTTTCAGCTTCGGAGAGAAAAGAGAAAATATATTAAATTGTCTGGCTGAACAATAAACCCAAAGAGAGAGAGAATCAACTTTTACTGAGCCCTTAGTAAAGGTTGGTGCGCACTGGCACCAGATGGGGTGGAACTTTTTCAGGTCCCATATGCGTCCAGCAGTTGCTGGCCCCTAGCCACCCGCGCGATCTCGGTCCTTGAGCTTAGTGCACGCTGCAAGGATGTATGCTAGAGTGCCTTCCAATCGTCTGCAAAACAGGCATGAATTGTCATGCTCTGCTGGGAACATCTTGTGGAAGAGCATGGGATGTGCTAGCGACCCCGCTTGCGCGCGTCGCACGATCGTTTGCTGCCTTCGGCCGAGTTGCGGATGCCGACGGGGAAGTCTACATCCGCCGTCTCTGTACATTTGGGTGATGTCTTTGTAATTCACCACGGGGTGCGGTAGCTCTGGCTCACCCTCGGCCCGGATTGACAGTTCTCAGGCATAGTGGTCGGCGAGTGCGTTGCCTTCCACTTGCGAGTGAGCCAGCACCCACAGGAGCTCAACGGCCCGTCCCGGTGATTTTCGTTTTGTGAGGATCACTAGTGCTGCGGGAGAGATGTTACACTTGCGGTAGCTTGCGTAGGCAGTCTTGGAGTCTGTGCCCACGGTCCTCACTCCCGGTTGTGCGTGTGCGAGGGCCACGGCCACTGCTTTCGCTTCGGCTGTATTTGTCGTCCGTATCGACGCGCCTGCGACCAGCTTATCGATGGTGGTGACGACTACCGTTACTCTGGTGCCGTGCTTGGGAAGCGAGGCGTCCGCGTAGAACTTCGGGGTCCCCTTCCAGCTGTCGAGACAGTGCCTTGGCCCGCGCAGAGGGTCTCTCGTCGTTACTCCCCGGCTGCATGATCCGGAGGAGGGGCTTGGTCTTAATAATGTCTCTCCACGTTGCGGGGAGCAGCTTCGTTGTCGGTTGCTGTTCAATTTGCTATGCTGTCTTGCGTAGGACGGCCCGGCTGTGCTCTGTCCTGCTCAGCCTTACTCTCTGGTGGGATTGGTGTGCTTTCACCAGCTCTTCCACCATGTTGTGGGCGCCATGTCCAGCTGCTTCTGCGTTGACGAGTAGACTGGGATGCCCATGGCAAGTTTGACTGCTTTCCTTATCGTCGTATTCAGCGTCTCGCGGTTCTCCTTCGTAAGCTGGAGGTACGGGGCGGAGTACGTTACGCATGACACGACGAATGCCTGCACCAGGCGCAGTGCGTCTTCTTCTTTGATTCCTCTGTTCTGGTAGCTGACTCTTCGGGTTATGATCATGACCTGCTCTGATGAGGTCTTGATTTTGTTGACGGCTGCATGCGTCTTGCCGTCGCTGCGCAACAGCAGGCCCAGTATCCGGATCTGCTGCGTTGGCTTGATCTCTGCGCCGTGGATGGTGAAAATTATGTTCGGCGGTGGCTCTTTCTTTTGTCTTCTGGGCTGTACCATGAGCAGCTCCGATTTCTTTGGAGCACAGCTAAGGCCGCAGGTCATGGCATACTCGTGAACGGTCGTTGCCGCTCTCTACAGGGCTTCCTGCGCCCAGGCATCGGACCCCGCGCGGTTCGTCCACACCGTTATATCGTCGGCATAGGACGCGTGATCCACACTTTCGATCTGGTTGAATAGTTCGGGCATGGGCAGGAGGGCCAGGTTGAAAAGCAGAGGCGACAGGACCGACCCCTGCGGGGTACCCCAGTCTCCGAGCTTCACAGGCTCGGACTGTTCCTTTCCTATCGGGATAGCCACCGTTCTATTGGCGAGGAAATCCTTAATATAGCCGTAGGTCTTGCGGCCACACCCCGTCTTGTGCAGGTTCTCGAGCACGCTGGCGTGGGACACGTTGGTGAAGGCCCCCTTGAGGTCCAAAGCCTGTATACCCCGGGGCGCGCGGCTCGTTGCTCTCTTAATCATTAGTTCGTGTAATTGGATCGCTTCATGCAGGGATCATGGGTTCGCCTCATCCAGGTGGCAGCTGGCCTGACTCTTGGAATCATTTTCCGCACGTTGCGTACTGATGTATGCATACATATGTATATCATACATTTATATAGCATACAAAAGTGCACTTTACCTCTGTGTCTAACGCATGGAAACATTCCACGGCCAGTTTGCG